>NC_089686.1:30757271-32007271 GCF_031753505.1 Anomalospiza imberbis
CATCCATCCTCATATCTTGGATAAAAATCATGTTTACAGTCAATGTTTCCTTTTCTCTTCTGAAGATTTCAATTTGACTTTAAAAATATGTTTTAAATCATAGCACTGTATATTGCTTCACATGTTTCTGCATAGCTTATATTAAAAGGGATGGAAAATACTAGCATTTAATTTGTTACCTTCTGCTAGACTGCTCAGTAAACATTTTTTTAATTTGTTCATTTGTAAGGATAAGAAGAAGAATAAAATGTAATTTATCATTTTATTAGAACTGTGTATCTGAGTGATGCAGGACTGTGGATTTAAGAAATCTGTAAATCTCTTTAATAAAGGCCTGGGGAATTATTAGTAGGGACAAATGTAAAATGCCTGACAGTTACATTTCCTAAAGAAAACCACAACAATCTCATTAAAGAAATTACTGATGGCAGCTCACAAATTTTAATGGTTGAAGCAACAAAGGACATGCAATATCAGAAAGCAAAGATTTTTTTTTTTTTTTAACTATTGATCTGCTAACTTATGGAGCATATCAGAATAATGTGCTAGACAGATTCTTAGTGAACAGACATCTTCCTTAGCAGTTCTAGACAATACAGTGCCAGGAAAGCTGCTGATGCACAGTGGCTACTACAGTGCAAAATGATAAAGAGCAGCTATAGTAATAAATAGGGAGCTCCAGGAAAGACAATGTTTTGTGCTATAACTTTGCTGAATCCTTCAAAGATTAAAATGAAACAAAAAAAATTCAAATGAAATATGTCTTGAAGCATATATTTGGCATGAATATTGAATATTTAAAATGTTTTTGCTTTTGTGTATCTATGACTGATAAGTCTTATAATGGTGACAATTGCTGCTTTCTTTCAGGAATAAGCAAAAATATTTTTTATCTTTTCCTTCATGTTTGAGTGTTTATATTAGATGAACTTTTGTACAAACACATGTCCATTTTACTTTGCCATACGTGGAACTTTTGTAATATTTAAAGAAAAATAAAATAAAATTCCTATTTCTGACCTGTTTATGTGCAACTATAACTGACATGAAGGACTGATTCACAGATATATCTGAAAGAATTAGTAAAATCTAAATGAGAATTTGTAAAATCTTGTTTTACAGTTTAATTGTATCTTTTCCATTTTCTACAGGCTAAATTGCCAAATTATATACCCATGGGTAAAAACAGCCTGTATACAGACATAAAGAAATATAACCTCATTTTATCAAGGCAGTTGATCTGCTAGAGAATCTTCTCTGTGTCATGATGTTCACTGTAGACTTTCGGCCTTTTACCTTTAGGTTTTTAAAGCCCATTAAAATATCTTGTTAACTAAGCAGGAATATTTTAATAGTAATAATTATCTCTTTGGATCAAAAGCAAAACTAATATATTACATACAACTAGATATATGCACGAATTTTCCTAAAAATCATAAATATATTAATTCTTTTTTAGTTCATCATCTTTCTCCCTAAAATGCAAACAGTGGAATTTCAAGTGCATTGTTTAAAATCCTCTGCTTCGTGTCATGATCCCTGCATTATTTTACTCTATAAAAAGAGGAGGAAGAGTGCCTAAGGAAGTTCATAGATGTAGAATACATAGTAGCAAATGACCTAGTACAGCATATCATCCATCAGGAGGAGTCCATTATCTGCAGGAATTTCTACCCTTAAAATTGATATGAACTGAGATTTTTATCCTATTTTTATTTTCCTATGATCTTTGGGAAAGGTGCCTCAATTTCTGTTTCCTCAGGATTCAATTCATTTCCTTTTAAACCAGGCAGTTTTTTTTTCTTCAAATGTCCATACAGACCTCTTAATGCAAGTACTGAGGGTAGTAAATAACCAGAAGATTCAATACTAAGAATGTTGTGAAAAAATTTATATTCTATTCTTGTTTCAATAATGGATTACAGCTTGAAGCTTCAAAATATAATCAAGGCACAAATGCAGACTCTCTTTAATGGCAGACTGATATAATTACAAATTCTAGTACGTATTTAATATTTTTTTCATTCATGAGTTTTCAGATTTGTTTAAAATTATAGAAACCTTTAAGAAATTGTTATCTAACCACATCCAATTTTGTTCCATGTGATATAATTAACTCCTCTTAAAATACCAAGGTTTTTACATTGCGCTTAAGTAAAATGGTAAACATACTCGTTAATTTTTTTAAGGGAAAAATGTTAATAGCAAGTGGTAAAAATGCATGCTGATTAGAAGAAATGGCCTTTTAATTTGTTTCACTCATGTGACCTTCAACACTATGGTAATAAGGGAAAGCTTCACAATCACAAATGAATTCTATTTTAACAACATCCTGACAGTACCTTGTAGGGCTGTGCTTTGATAAATATTAAGGAAAAGTGTAATATTTATTAAATAAAAATGATTGATAAATAAATGTAAAAGCTTAATATTTGATAAATATTAAGTAATGGCAGGCTAATGATGGTAGAAATCTAAGCCAGTTGAGGAAATGAACCCTTCTTCCTTGTCCCAGTTAAATTCTGTCTCCATTAAGTGATAGCTCTGAGAAGACATTTCTTACTGGATTAGTAGCATCTGAAGAAGAGCTGTGATCCCATGCAAAAAAAAAAGAACCAAAAAACCAAAACAAAACTAAAACCTAAAATGATGTGAAATAGGCCTGTCAAGTTTCAGTGGTGGGAGGCACTTTTCAGGCTTGCACAGGAGGGCAGCTGTGGTGTTATCAGTGTTATCAGTGCAGCTCTGACCCCAAGCAGGCACGGCACCCCTGGACATGTGCACTGTGAACTGTACATTTCTGGGACACTGAGCAGCCATTTGGAGTAACTTGGTGCTTGTTGCATGGTGCTTATGTAGATTAAAGGAAAAAAAAATCCTTACTATCACCTCAAAACACACACCCTGTGAATAGAACTCACTAAATTATTTGTTGGAACTATTACCTAAAATTAATCTCCCCATCTTTAATCCCAGGCAATGTATTCACATGAGTATGTTTATATCTGTATTATTTAACCAACTGTAGAAAGAATCAATAGTATATGAGCAGTGTTTTCTGCTAACTTTTGTGTGAAAGACTCACCATAAAAAACAGGTCAGTTGTATTTTTCAGGGACTACAAAAGAGGGAAGCTGTGGAAATACATTTCTTCTGAGGCATTCCTTGGAAAAATGCAGCTTTTTCCACAACACTGTTAAATCAGGTTGGTGGTCTTTTGCAGGGATAGGGAGTTTACACTGCTGAATGGTAGACATTTATTGGGCAGGACCAGCAACACTGCAACACAGTTAACCCACTGCTCTTGGAAATGTTTTTAAAATACGCCTGTGGTGCAAACCAACCCCTAGATTGTGTTTCCCAAAGGTAACAGAGAACAAAGAGATCACAGAAAAGCTGAAAATGCCTGGATTGCACAGCCACTGTCACTGTGACACTTCCCAGCTTCAGACCTCTGTGCAAAATATAAACTGGGAGAGAGGTAAAGGTGGTTGAAAGGAACCCACCACAAAAATCATCATGAGTAGGACCTTGTCCAACGGAGAGGTAGCTAGATGTTTTCTCTTAATTGGTGGTGGTCACATTACAGAGCTTGAAGATGATGATGAGAGAGAAATATTTGATCCTGTGGGTCATGATTAACAAGGAAAAAAACACATTATCTAAATTTCTACATTTCAGGACAAGATTCATTCATATATCTACAAATTGCCTACCACACACTGGGAGCAATATAAATCATAATTATAAAGTAATATGACACAGTTGATTAATTACTTAATTAAGCCTTAATTAATATTTGTAAAGCAGTTTAACATCCTTGGTTGAAAAGTCTTAGGGAAGTGTGAGATATCAAATATTACTATTTACAGTCAGAGATTCTAGCCTGCCCATGTTGAAATTTCAGAGAGATGCTTTGATAAATCAGTATTTAACTGTGGTTATTATTAAGGCAAGAATCCCTCGCTATTTCTACTGTGGACTGAAATAAAGACCCAAACTCTCTGGAAAAACTCTTTATCTTTCAATGTCTTCTTATTTTTTATAGCCAGTGCTGATACAATGTGTCTACAGACCTTCATTACACAGTGAAAAGAAGAAAATTTTTGTATTGACCTATTTCAGTATTTTATCTTTTGTTGCAGTAGCATCTGCTTTGCTCTAGGCCTCACCTATAATATTAAAAAACACCTCAAACAGCAAAAAAAAAAAAAAAAAAATCCCAATTGCCTGTACCCTGAAAAGCATACGATATATAGCTCTTGTCCTGCAATCAGATCCACTTGGGCAAACCCAATTATAGGATCAGGGCCTAAATAGGATAATAGGTATTGTAGAAACTACCATAAATTTCTCTCTGGTGTCCTATTTTGCCACTACTTGAACTAAGTGGATAATTCCGGTCATCTTTCTTGTTATGATGTTTCAATTCAACACCGTAAATTTACTGCTATTGGTCTAATTTGTCTGTAGAAAATCTTTGCAAGGCTATATTTTGTATATATATATATATGTATATATATGTATTTCCTCAGAAACTGGCTAATTTTGCTTGGAAAAGTTCAGCAGCATTAGATGGGAATTGAACAAATAGAATTTTACAAAACAATGAACATGGAGCTTGGTAAATGCAAAAAGAACTCATTAAAAAAATATCTAGAGATGTGACAAACTGCCCTCACATAATCTGGAAATTCAGTGAACCACAGTATCTGCTGGTTTGCAAGTAGCCAAGACATCTCATTGTCTGCTCTGCATGAGTCCACACACATACTTATAATTAGATACCTGTTCTCTGAAATGACGGTGGCTATCTGATTTGAGAATAAAAGAGTGTTGTTCTTTAAATGTATTCTGTTAACTGTATTGTGTCATGTTGTGTTACATAGCATTCAGTTACTTTGCATCTTATTATGACAAATGCTATTTTGATACAAAGGAAAGTGAGTGTTAAGTTCTGAGAGAAAGAACAAGTTTTAGGTCAAATCATTGCTGTATCACTGAGGTTTTTAAGAGAACAGGGAAATTATTAAAATTGTCCTGGCTGCTTTCTTTCTGACACACATTTTATCATTTTCAACTATTTTCTTTTATTAAGCTTTATTCTGAAGTTCTGTTAAAAAAATATTGCGCCACCTTTAGTAGGCAAATTGCATAAATTGTGCTTGCCACAAGCAGCATTTACATGCTATCAAAAGCCCATTAACATTACTCCTGCTGTTTTCACTTCACTGACATAAGTCAGTGAAAGCCCAAATAATCTAAATTTAATTTAGGTTCCAGGATGTGATTTAGATGCAGAAACATAGGTATCTGGGGCCATTTGAAGTGCTTTGGTTTATTGCAAGGCTTCTGCAAGAGCTGACAGATAGAAGATAAGACCTGCAGGAAGTCTGTACCCTTCTACAGAGTTCAGAGTAGGTAGAGGCAGAGCACCCAAGCATTTCTGGCTGACCATAAGCACCTGTGTTTAGGTGTCTGACTTGCCCTCTCTAACACAAGGGTGTCACCTTATTAATTTTCAGTTTTAATTAAGGTACACCATCAACTTGTGAATGTCAGTATTCTGTTCTATTATTTCTGCATTCCAAATTATCAGGCAAAGTCTCTTTATTCCTGATGACATTAATCATTTCATACATCATTAAAATTAACTTCACTCTTCTTCTATGCCTGCAATTTGTTACTAGTAAAGCAAAAGCCATTTCACCTGCACCTTCAAAGGAAAAGATTGTATGAATATTGTGCTGAGCTTAATGTTCCTAAAAATGTTATACTTTGTCATGTTAAAGATGTTTCTTTCAGCTGGAGTTCAATGAAGAGTTCCCTACCTTTCTGTAAGAATATGTTCCAGTGCACAGTGAGGAAGAGGAGTACCAGTATGTTGACAATCAATCTAGTTGACTGATTACAGATGAATTTCTCTAGATTGCCCAATGTATAAATCAGTTTGCCTTATGTTCTATAAGCAGTGTAAGGAAAACACCTTTTAGAAAGGAAACACCTTCCTTTAGAAATCACAGAATCATGGAGTATGCTGAGTTGGAAGGGACCCCCAAGGACCGTAGAGTCCAATGCCTGGCCCTGCATAGCACCACCCCAAAGAGTCACATACCTTATGTTGGCGAAACAAGCAAAGCATTTCCTAGTTCAGTAGTCAGCATTACTTACCTGTAAGTATTCTGCAAATATTGAGCACTGTTTCTTCTTTAAAGTATTATTTCACCATATGTTTGACACTGCAAGAAAAAAAATACTCAAATGGCGTTTGTTAAAATGAGGAAAAATTCAGAAAGCATTTACATGTGGAATATTGCATGTGGAATATTGCTGTATTGTGCAATTTAAAATGTGCATATTACATGTGGAATATTGCTGTAATCTTGATGAAGGAAGGAAAGTAGTTTGATTTGTTTTGTTCAGAGGAAGTAAAGCTGAATGGCTATGTTGCTTCAGTATTTTACTATTAAGAAGAGGGACCAGTAGTAGCAATCCCTAAAATGAAATTGTCCTCATCAGATCTATCCAACATAAGACAGAAAATTCTTGGTTGCTCATCATAAAAACCAGAGGACTGAAGTGATCTTGAGCTGCAAAGATTCAGTGTTTTTGCAAAGCATACTTAGTTTAATCAATTCTTGCTGTTTTATCAAGGGGTCTAAGCAGCCCTACAGGGTAGAGGATACAGAACCAAAACCATTATGACCTGGCCTAACCTAAGATGTTCTTTCAAGCCAGAAAACATTGAGCTCAAATGCACAAATGCCTAGTGCATTTGCATATACTTTAAGCACACTAGCGTTTGGATTTTCTTGGAACAACTTCTGATTTGACAAATTCTTTCAAGCCCTGTAAAATAATGATAGGAGCTTTAAAATAGTCACTGATTACATGCAAGGATCGGCTTTCAAGAAGTATCTTTTTCAAAGTTTAATAGAAAAAGTGCCCAGTGGTTTCAGAATGAGAATGACATAATGGTGAGGATGTGCTTATGAAGACAAGTCTGGGAAGAGGACATTACAATTTCAAGGCAATGACAAAAATTCAATTCAAGTCTATAGAGACTGTATTACAGTGTCAAGACGATGGCAAAATTATGCCAATGTAAGTCTATGGAGACCACTTTACTGTGTCAAGACAATGGTAAAACAATGTTATATAAAATGATTGAGACCACACTGCAATGTTGAATTATGATGCCAAAACCTTGTCATTTCCTGAAATAATGACAGAGGATTCTGCATATGCTCCTCACAGAATCACTGCTGGACCTGTGCTCCAGCTCAAAATACCTTTGTAACTCCAGCCTTGGGTCTTGCTTGTGTAGGAAGCAACTTTTCACAGACCTGAGGGTGAAAGCTGAGGGCATTTGAGCTATTGGGGCTAGTTGTCTTTGCATTTGCAAATGCAGGACTAATCATGAGCATTCTACCCTTATCTCTGAATTTTTTAAAGTTTATTCTTAATAGCAGAACACAGCATGATGTTATTGACTTTCAGGTGTATTGACAGCCTGTCTTGTTGTCATTTTTATGTGGGGCTGGTTTGAAAGTAGGTTGATGCCTCTGTTTTGAGAATGTTTATTATTGTATGTTATGCCAGTTGTTTATAGTATTACAAGCCATAGTTACTGTATAGGTACACAAATAATCTCACAAAATAACTAATTCCGAATACTTGTGCTGAAATTTCTCTTTTCAGTGTGAAAGTGCATGTATTTGATGTTCTTGCAAAATGACAGTTTGAAAGCTTGCTTTTTTCACAGGACTAGAAAAGTGTTTATAATGGTAGAGCATATGTTAGTTACCTCTCCTCCCAGCATGTTTCAAGCCATGTGTAGATAACAAACTTTTAGTAGTTCAGTTCTTGTTCAGCTCTTGTTCAGTTCTTGGTATAATCAACAGGGAAACAAGGGAAACTGATACTGCTTAACAATTTGCTGTCTCTGTTATAATATTCTCTAATAAGAGAAGCAGTGCCAGATTGTATCAAGTCCATCCATCCTCATATTCCAAATGAAACCGTGGCCAGGAGTAGATGTGTAGTAAAGAGTACAAGAGCAGGATAAGGAAACAGTGATACATCCTTAGAATATTCATCTCGCTGCCCAGGCTCTTCATTTGAAAACTATGAGAATGAGCTTATTGTATATGAGACCATGAAATAATTTGCATGATGCTATGATTTCTTGATGGCTGCAATGACCTATATTTGAGAGGGAGAAAGGCCATTGGATTAATTATAAAATTGCCTGAATTGTCAAAATTTTTTGCTGTCACTAATATTGTCAAGGTAGCTGATAGGCAAGGTCTGCCTTAAGTTCTCTTAGACCTATAAGGTGATATATTCACTGATTAACACATTTAAATTTGAAATTTCATTTTAAAGTTGTGCAAAATGGTATTTGAAGTTCAAAATCTGACATGCTTCAGTTGTAATCAGAGTTTTCAAAAATCTACTCAGCTATTAAGAAGAAAATAACCAAACATACGCATCTTTCAATTTCTCCAACTTTAAAAACCCCTTTGATTTTTTATTATTCAGAATGGCAGTTCTAGCAATTTTTTTTGCCATGAATCCAACTGAAAAGATAACAAGATGCCAATAGAAAGCAACATTCTATGTGGTGTTAAAAGTCTTTAGTTGTGCAGAAACATTTGCAGCTGCTACAGAGGAACTCCAATTTATGAAGATACCATGTTAATATTATTTTTCAATATAATTTAAAAACCAGAAGACCACAAGTTGTGATGTTTATCTGTTTGTTATCATAGAGCAAAGCAAGTCTTTCTCATGTCACTGACAGGTGCACTGCTATTTACCTCAGCTTTCCAGAAAATGTCTACTGAAATTCCTTAAGAGGATGAAAATCTTTTTCAGGTAAATGTGTAATTTTTTGCTGTTCTGCTGAGGTGCTAACAAAGCATTTCTCTGCATAATTTGGTTCTTAGAATTATGTTTGACAAAGCTAATGACTGCAATTGTGTTACGAGAGTCTCTGCACTGCTCCTGTATGAATTTTCCCTCTATGCTATGTGCCACCTCAGATATCCTTCTCATTCAATGCCACCAATGAGAAAGCACTCTACTAACTGTAGGAATCATCAAGGGCTTTTTTTTCCTGTGAAAAGTTCCACAATTTCATGGTAATAGCAGATACATAGTATGATGTCTTTTACAGGTCTATGCTTCTCTGATACAAGTTTCTGTGGCTTGTGAATACGACACATGGGATGAGGCAGTAATGACTGAAGGAATTACATGGAGATTAGGACAAAGGATGGAAATAGTGACTGGACAGTGATCAAACACTGTCTTGAAAACACTCATAGTGACAAATAATGTACTGAAAGACATGAATTGCTTAGAAACATTTATGGAGGCAGTGTTAGTCAGCAAGAAGAAGATGAGCATAAATTTTAAGAGGCACAGGTTGTGTTCTCACCAGCTTGTTTATTGCCATGGGGTACCAACACACCCTGTTCCTACCTTAGTTTTTCTATCTAATGTGGAGATAATGGTACTTATTTTCTTTTTAAATGCCCTTTGAGATCCTTGCAGGATAGGGTAAATATTACTACTACTTTTACTATTGCACATAATCAAATACCAAAGCAGCCTTATAAAGAATTCATTTAGAGGCTTGAAAATATCATGTTACCTAATGTATTATGGGATATATATAGTAGCAAGAGGTTTTCAAATATATTTTACAAATACTAAATTTTATTTCCAACACTGCAGTTGCATGCCATGAACAGTAGCAAGTACAATATGCTGTACTTGGACAACTGCCAAAATTTGATTGTATTTATTAATTCCATTCAAACTATATTCACTGCTGGACATCTTTGGATGGGACACACAAACTGTTGCTATTCAGACATTTTATGGGCAGATATTTTCCAACAGAACATAAGAAAACTTCTCAATAAGTTAGCTGTTCATTTTATTGCTCAACTGAAATAAAAGGTTTCAATTCAGTGAAAGTCTTACTGTGCTTGAATATCATTTGGAATGGCTGAAAGATGTGCATGAATTTGCAGACAAATAAAATTTAGAGATCTCATATATTATACAGCTAACAAGAAGTGCATCTCTCCATTCAGGAGGAGGAACTGAATAGTCTTCTCTAAGCATCTGAGAATAAGTCAGAGAAGACAATATTGCAGAAATAGGAGATTTCAGTCTGAGGGACTGAATTGTTTTGTTTACTCTTTACCAAAGAGTATAAACTGTCCAGAAAATTGCTAGCCTAAAAAGAGAAGTTCTTGACCAGAAGTGACATGAGATTTCTCTTCACTGTTCCCCCACCATCACTACTACCACCATTGCTAGTAGTGCCAGTGATATTTCTTGGACAAAGGTGTTATCACCTTTGATAATTAAAATGTTCTCCAGAATTTCAGCTACGTTTATGACTTGGCCTTTCTACATTCTTACTGAGGCAACCATTTTAAGTGCTGCAGCTAATACAGAGGGTTTTCACAATAAACTTTTTCTTGATTTGTAGGGATTGGAAATGTTTTCAGAAGATACGTAACATTCTTAAACCCTATTTCCTTGGAGTTTGTTCACTATAAGGGAGGGATTCAGGCTTTTTAATGCCTAGGTAATTTTTTAAAAAATGAGTGATGATCAAATCATTAGGCATGTGGGGAAAATGATTTGCAGGAAATGAGATCAGTGTTCCAGTTTGATGAGCCACTGAACTGCTAAGCAGTTTCAACTTTTATTGTTGCCACCACTGTATCTGTTGCTGAGGAGAGAAAATATATACCTCCCCGAAATGCTTTTCCTTCTGTATTACAAGTACATATTGTTATCCAGTCCCCTAAGTGCATGTATTGCAGCTTGCTAATGACTATTGCAGTAAACAAAACAACAGGCATGCCATCAAAATGAATATAGTCCTTCAAGAGAGTCTCTGACTTCTCAGAGAAAGCTAGAGGTGATTGCAAGCATAGCTCAGGAAATAAGCCTAGCAGAGCCTGAAGTTTGGTGAATTCACAAATCATCTTACAGTGAAACATTACAATATAAAATACAGAGTGAGTTCTAAAGAAGTGCTTCTAAACACTATGTGTGTACTGTGAGTTTCACATAGCTGACATAAATTAATTTAACTCTAAATACCATGAACCCCATGGCTAGCAGTGACATTGTTGCTTCTTGAAACATTTTCCTCATGATTTACAGATAGCGAACAACATGGATTACATACTATTCCTGTTTATCACTGTATATATTCATGAGTTGACTGCCTCTATTAGCAAACTATATAAAGTATGAAAAGTATTGCAATTATGTTGCGAGAATATTTCAAAAATATTAATGGGAATATATATTTTTTTCTTTCACAGTTTTCAAAGGAAATGTGAAAGTAGTTAGGATTAGCACAGGCATTTTTTGAAGACTATGTAGCAAAAAGGTAAATGGAGAGCTAACATGCATTGAGGTTTTTCATTATTGACCTTGATAATGTGATTAGGCAGTCTGCATTGAATAAAACTTCATATATTCATTTATTCTAGACTCCAGCCTCAAATTTCATGGCAATAAATGAAGATGTTTCAGTAAAATAAAAAGTGACTGGAAGAAATAATTTTTTTGGAACCTGCAATGGTAATTTCATTCTATTTATTTTGTTATCTATCCATTTTCATGTATGCATGCTTCCTAGATCATGCCAAAAGGCAGATAGAGCAAATGGTAGCAAGAATGGTGTTTCCAATTCAGCTGAAAGGAGTACATTAGAATAAATCATATAACAGTTGAGAAATTAGAGAAATCAGAGAAATCATTCTAATCTAGGGAGGTCTTTGTTACGTTTGTGTCAATATGTTTCATTCTTCTGCTTATTGTTTGATCCTCATAAGGCATTTGGATATGGTTACATCCAAGTTGTACAATATCTCTCTTGAGCTGTCTTTAGATAAAAATATTTTTAAACCCAGAGTCAACAATCATCTGTGTTAATGAAATAGCAAAGGTGTAAAGTAATATAGATGCTTATTCTTTTTCCTCTTGGTGGAAAAAAAACCCAGGAAAGAATTTTTATATCTAAAATGTAGTAGTTAAAACATATTAGCTTTAAATTTAGTGGGACAAAACTGAAACAGGATGACCATGTCAGAGAAGTTTAGGAACCTTACCTTTCTTTGGAAATTTTGCTTCTTAGAGCTCCATAGTCAAAAATGTTTTTTTGAGACAAAACAAATAAAATATTTTTCAGAGTTTTTTTCCCTCTAAATTCCGGCTTGCATTCTCAAATCTCAGCAGATTTTCCATAATTTTTATTCCTGTCCCTCAGTTTGATTAATTTCCCAAATCTGTTTTTTTTCTTTTGTTTTGCTTTAGGTTGTTTTTTTTTTTTTTTTTTTTTTTAATTCTGAATGCTGTTCTCCCTCTCTGATTCAAGTTCACTGAATTCATCTTTATTATGTTACTCCTGTTTTT
This sequence comes from Anomalospiza imberbis, assembly GCF_031753505.1. Classification (NCBI taxonomy): domain Eukaryota; kingdom Metazoa; phylum Chordata; class Aves; order Passeriformes; family Viduidae; genus Anomalospiza; species Anomalospiza imberbis. The sequence goes on from NC_089686.1 coordinate 30,769,731, forward strand.
ACATTTATCCTGTTTCTATTCTGTCCAACCCAATTCTCCTCTGTGACACAATGCCGAAGTCTGTAAAATGTAGTAATTTGCAGCTTACTTTTCCAGGAAAGCTGTCTCTTTCACAGATGACACAAAATGATCAGTAATTCAAGACTGGACACCAAAACTCATAATTTGAAAAGAAAATACTGCCTAATAATATTTTGCTGCATTTGAACTTTTAAATGTGAAATCTTTCATTATCTAAAGGAGCCTTATTTGAAATGGAAGGATTTTTCAATGGGCTAAGTTCTGGCTCGATTCACTGTTTTTGAACTGGCTCAAGCAATTCTAATTATAAGCTACAATCTAAAGCTGTTACTATTTGCCAGATATTTCAACCTTCATGAGCAAGACCCTTTAGGCTCATTTAGAAAAGCTTACAAACAAGGAAATTCAGTGCTGTTCACCCGCTGGGCTTGGGACAAAAAGCAAGTATGAAAGCTGCCAATATTTCTATATTTGCTTGTTTCATCTGAGTGGGACCAGTGCAATGACACAGAAAAAGACTCTCTGAGCCCAGAGCGAAAATAACACACTTGAAGTGCTTAATGGGTTTTTTCTATGAGATTTCTTCAGCACCTTTAATAGAGCTGGGTGAACTGCTTGTATGAAAAAAACTTTAGCTGATGAATTTCAGTCATTGTTTGTTTGTATTCCCAGTGTCTGGATTGCTCAGCAATGAATTTGACTTTGTTTCTGATTTATAATTATTCCCAAACCAACTCGCATCGTGCACGGTCTGTGTATTTCAGATTAGTTTCTTCCACTGTAAGGCCACCTGCTCTCAGTGCCTTGTGGTGTCTGAGTAAAGTGGCACAGTGCCCATGCCAGTGCTGGGGGAAGGAGGATACAGAACTATCTTAGAAGAGGAAGCTTTAAAGACTTTGAACACTTAGTCCTTTTTGGAGATAGGTCAACAACATAGGAAACATTTCACATTACATATTTTAGAAAACATTTTACAGTACATATTTTAGAAAACATGATTAATACCTTGGAAAACTTTGTAACATCTTAGTAAGATATCACATTTAAATGAATGCTCCTTCATAATCACTGCAAACTTATACACAAAATTGATCTAACATCAGATCTTTGACTCATTTTGTCTTCGTGCAAAGGCTATGAGAACAGTATTCCCCTGACCCCAGAAACAAAGGGTACAGTTATATTACCACAAATACATTGCATCATAATTATGCGCATCTCACTGTAATCCAGTGCCTAATGAATGCAATAAAATTGTTAGGGTCAGGTTCTTTGTGTTGATATTTTAGATCTAAATTGATGAAACTTTCAGAATTACAGAGTGGTTGAGGTTGGAAGAGATTCAGAACCAACTTTTATGGAAAAAACAATTAAACATGAAGTGTATCTTAGTTCTAGCTGCTCTTCAAGAGAAAGAAAGAAAGAAAAAAAAAAGTGGGTCAACATGTAATGTTGTAACATTCAGAGGTTAAACTGTTCTTTTCATTAATACCAACTTCTTCACACCCAAATGTATATTAGGTAGAAACTGTGGGAGGTTCTTTTATTCTGACAGCCTTATAACTGAGATGTATTTTCACCTGTCATGTAAGTCAATAAAATATACAGTACTTAATACTTAAATGTTTCGCTATTAGAATAATTTTCTGATCCCTCCGGATTAGCACATTATAAAATAGAACACTCAATTTTTTATGAATAAATTAAGTGTTTTGCAACTTGCAGTAATGAGCAAGTTGGTTCATATAACTTTATAACTGGTTAAATTACACAGTAATGCAGATGTCCAGTTTGGAAATTTGCCTTCCTCAGAGATAAAGTTCCCCTATACTGCACTGAGTAAGGGCAACAAATCTGATTAACTTTCTAGGGTTTTTTTCCCACCTCTTATCATTCATTAATTTTGCATCAGCCTTTATTTTTCTTTTAACTATGAATTCTTATGTTTATGTACATTTCAAAGAAAAGATAACCACATTAATTATTTTGCTTCCTGAAAATAAACACAGAAATTCTTCCTCCTTATTGGTGACAGAGACAGGTATTAAACATATGTTTTGCAGTGTAGGAAGAGGAAAGCCTAATGGCTTTGTAAAACCTAATGGCAAAGATTTGGCAAACTATTTGTAAACAATTTAGGAAAATTCTCCTTGAACCTCATCTGAAACATATAGTTTAGGCAACTGTTGAGGCATGATTAGGGAACATTTAATTAAGCATCCTGAACTTAATTAAGTCCTGGTATATGAAGAATTCTCTTTCTGCTCACTTCTTAAGCAACCTGAATTGCCCATGCTAATAGAGCATCCCAGTGGAAGCAGCTGGAGTTAGGGTTGACCTCTGCTACTATTAAAGTAGCAGAGATATGAAAATAAGAGCTCCAGTATACATGAATAACATGTAAACAGTCATGTTAAAAAATTCTAATTTATCTATCTTTATCTAACTAAATTAGGATCAATTAGAACTTGATTGGGCAGTCTAGCCATGCAGTAAATTATAATGTAAATGTAGCAGAAGTTAGGGAACAGTTATAAAAATGCTGGATGTAACCTTTCTGTATCACATCTGTCCACTGGTTTGTGTATTGGCTAATTAATCCCAGCTCCTGTAACACAGTGATTAAGATTGGGTTTAGAATTTGTTAGCTGAATATCAGAAAAAGTAGTTGTAAAAGAAAAGTTAAAATCATTGATATGCAGTGAAGCATTACTGTGAAGATACTCTCCTTAATATTTTTGAGGAAATTTCATGCTAGCTTCAGTGGAAATTGGAGTGAGGAATTCATAGATGGGGTAAATTGATGTAGAGTAAAAAGATTTTAATTTTTATTTTCATTTCACTTTTGGATTTTTATACTTTAATAGAGGATTTCCCATCTTCCCCATTTCTTGCCCTTTTGGGTTAAGGACATTTTTTAAGGGATAGCCTATAAATTATGACTTTGCATTAACATGAATTCTGTTAATTTTAAATCTTGGCTGTAAATAAATTCTTGGCCAGTGACAGTGACTCAGGACCATCTTTTCTGATTCAGTAAGTTATATGCACCACAAGCATTTTTGATTTAGCCATTTGTAGCCATGTCCATTTGTCATATTGACATACCTCTTGGTCTTCCACTGGAAAAGACCCAGTCAAAAGCAGACTTTTTTTTGGTTTTGAGCATGCTTTGTGAGAATAGAATATTGGTTAACAATTATATAGTTTTGATCTGAGTTACATATCTAAGCAATTTTTTTATCTTCTTTCATCTCTCCTCTACTGGCTGCCCAATGTCAAAACAGGAGGTTTACTTTTCATTTTCAGAAATCATCCCTCACATGCTGTTGGCAACATTATCCTCCAGGTTCTTTCTCTTGTTTTCTAGAAGATGTTTTCCCAAGAGGGGAGAAAAAAAAAAGCATTCTGTCTTTAAACAAGGAATTAAAAAAGGAAAGATAGAAGATTCTTGAAATTCAGTGCCCTGACTTGCAGAGCCATTAAAAGCCAAGTTTTATTTTAACAGTGTACAAAGGACTGTTTAAAAGGGTTATGTATACTTAGCCTTTTATTTTCTTCAACATAGTATTAACAATATTAAAACAGGGCTTTCTAATAGTACTATAAACAGGAAAAATGGGGACACCATGACTCAAAGGGATTCAAAAGGATATAATATGTGGTCCTTGTGAGGATGTTGTCTGAAGGAATCCAGTGATCGTAGGGAGTGGACTGAATAAACTGCAAGGAGCTTATTTTTTTGTTTTTTTAGCAGTGAATAGAGATATTGGGCAGATCATCCATAAGTACACACTTTGTTTCAAATAAACTTGGGAATCAGAATACATTTCAGTAAAAAGAAGGGACAAGTCATCTAGGTACAACTGTCTTTTTCCATTTTATTTCAACTGAATGAAAACTAATGTAAAATACAGGGATTTCTTTCATCATAGATCAAATTATTACAGTCTAATTTAGAAATCATGTCTTAATGATTCCTTAGCACTGATCTGTCTAATAAAACTTCACCTTTTACAAAAAAGATGCAATTCTGAAGGCAAAATAATAATGAAGCTGGTTTGCCATGGCTTCATCCTCTGTTTCCTGCATCTGTCATGAGTAAGTATGTTATGTTTCCCTCAGGCAAGGAAGGCACTTTACCTGGAGAAGTATTTACACAACATCTGTCAACTTTGGTTAAAATTTGGTCAAACTAAGTTAAAATCATACATGGTTAAGAGAAACAGACATTGATACAGAGCATAATAGGATCACCTTTTTCTTGAGATTAATGCTCTAAAATGGCAAACTGTTTTCATTTATGGGATAGAAGAGCAAAAGAAGCATGAGATAGTTGTAGATAAATTCTGGTTCCACAGAAGATGAGGGAAGTTTTGGTTTATGTTTTTAGTATTGTTATAACCTAGAACTAATTCTTCTAAATTCTCTCCAAGCAAACTATTCCTGCTAAATCCAGAAGATTTTCCCATGGCAAGATCATAGGATATGTCTCTAGGAGTTTAATGTCCACATTATATTTGTATTTGACAGAAGGAATTTAAGTTTCCTTATTGCCTCATTGTCTATTTGGGAACTTTATGTGAACAGCAGAACTAATGTGACTATGAATGTTCATTTCCACTTTGTGCCTTTCTACGGTAGTTGTATATGTTTATGAAACATGCTGATGATGCAGTGAAGAATTAGGGATTTATAAAAAAATAAAAATCATTCAATGTTAAAAAATATTGCTTTACAGAACTCTATTTATAGAAGGTAAATGACTGTGCTTTAGAATTTATAATTAATTACATATGCAACATCTCAAACATATATATATATATAGTGTTCTGATGAGGATACATGTGGCAAGCACATCTACAACAGATACATGGTTATCCATACACAAATATTTTATTCAACCAAAAGAAAGCATGAAAAGCAACCCAGCTGAAGGAAGTTGACAGTCTTGTTAAGGGTAAAACTACAGTTATAGTGTTCTCTTCAGAAGAAAATAAAAAGGAAAAAATCTCAGTTATTAAAGTTGATATGATGCATATAATCCTATGGATAACATAGGGATGCTAATTGTTCAGTGTGCTGTTAACCAGTAGAAGTTGAATCCATCCCTGCAAAAGATGTCTTTGTGGTGGAAAAGGCATTGTAGGATAGAAAGCGGTTCTGGAATTGTATTGCTTCCATGCGGGCAAGTTGTACGGCATTATTCTCTGCCATCACTATTTTTAATGCCTGTGACACTCAGTTTGAAAGTTCATAGAAGAAAAATAAAAATTCTGTTCCAGGTTTTGGAAAAAAGGCCACAGACTTTGAACAAGGAACAGATGCAATGCAAATTGACACAACACAACTGGATGATTTCAAGGCGAGCAAAAATCTAAATTGCTTGGGATCATACAGCCTGGTCCTTAATTATGTATATACATCCCTATCAGGAATAGGCAAAGTGCCTGCCAGCTACCTCATCTTCCTCTGAACAAATCCTATTAGATTTTAGAGATATCTGCAACATAGTGTGCGTTAGGAGAGCTATGAGAGTCAAGAAGTTAGTGGATTGCAGACCCATTTGGGAGGAGTGCTTTGTGCCTAAGGGGAACAAGGTGCAGAGACATTTTGACGAGAGGCAAACGAGGGCATCATCATTAGCAGAGGAGAGGGGATGAAGGATAATGCCATAATAACCTTCTCAGCACAGCTGGAGAGGTTTCTGTCAGTGACCAGCCCTGTCCTCATAGTTTGTCAAAGTGCAGCCATTATATCTTGTGACCAAACAGCTCTGTCTGCCTGGTTACAAAGAGCTAGGAATAATGAAATGGTCACTGGGCACCTCATTTGCATCCACTGTGCTGCCCTTCTCACAGCAATACACTGGTCAGATAATGTTGCTGTCACATTACAACTATTCTCATTTTCTACTAAATGATATGCAGACAAGTGTAAATGTTCCACTCTTAAAATTTTTCCAAGCTTAGTGCACTTTTATCTGTTTATATTAGAAACCTGATTATAATCACCTTGGTTCTCTGCAGTTCTTTCTGAAGACTGCAGGATAAAGAAGTAAAATAATGAATCAATACTATTGTCTGACAAAAAATCAGATACAGAGTTTGAGCATGTTAGGGCAAATTAGCCTAGGTTTTATATTTCAATGTCTAGAATACTCTATGTATTTTGTGTATTCCCTTAAATGTTGTACTACTGAGAAACATTTTTAAATAGCAAATAGGAAAAATTAAGTCCATGTAATTTTTTTACTATTACAGATTTCATTACGAAACATCTCAAGATTAGATTTATTCCAATAATCATTACAATGATGAAAAAATTCCTTGCTTCAATAATTGATTTATGCTTCATTTAAATGTACGGAGTAGTTTCAATATAATTTCTTATTAGCTCTAATGACAAATTTTAAAATAGCAGGGCTCTGAAATAAAAATGAAAATTTGCCATACAAGTTATTACATTTAAATGGACTTAGTACTTAATATTTAAAAAATCATTTGATGTAAATAGCCATCATGTATCACGGCAAATATGATTAGATGTAATTAAACTTTTTCTTTACCCATATCTAGTTTCTTCATAAGAAATTATTTTATTTCCTCTTCTAATATTTTTAGGATCTTCAAGAATTTGAAGTGAAAACCCATGACATATCACCATTGCTTATTCAGATTTTTGTTATTTTGGTCAAGAAGTTAGATATCTTGTCATATATGTTTGTATTATGTGTATGCTATTTTTTATACATTGTGCTACTATTCTCTCCCTGTTTGGGAGTTACATGCATGCTATTGTATGCATTAGAGAAGAAAGACAAAGGGAACATAAAGAAGAAATTTTGTAAAAACCTGTGATACTTCTAAAACCTGTTGAAGTATAATGGCAGAAATTTAAAAAATATATCCCTGAGTGGCCTTATTCCGTAATTTGTTTTCCTTTCATATGAAGTTTAAAGGGAAATATTACTACAACACAGGATCCTACAAGTGCAGCCAGCAGGCAGCTCAGTCTCTTTTGGCAATCTGGTGTGGCTGCTCTATACAGACCACAAAACTGCCATTCAAGTCGCAGTTGCTGTAATGCACAGGGAGACTGCATGCGGAATTTACACAGTACATTTGTAATGCTAAAAAATAAGCCACGGCACTTGGGAAACTCTACTAGAGCAGTACTCCCAACAACTACTCACCTGTTTAAGCTTAGACACACAAAAGTTTTATCAGTGATAAAAATCTTAGAACAGGTCTGTTAGCTGTCTCATGGTGTCAGGAGAAAGTCCTCTTTTAATATGCATGTGCTTGTATTAGCAATGCTGTAGCTTTACTTCCAGCTCTTTAAGAAAATTTTATTAATTCCATGCAAAACATCTAAAAGTAATGCAAGTAACAGGAGAATTACTGGGGGTGATACACATGAAATCATTGAACTAACCATAAACAGGCTCCAGAGATTTTTGAGGAAGAAAACCACTGGCATTTGAATGCATAAACTGTTGAGTATTTAATTGCTTTTGGAAAGTAAAACTGTATAACTCTAACAAAAATGACTTAATTAAATGTTTGGTGGCGTTTTTGTTTGTTTGGCGTTTTTGTGGGGTTTTTTTTGTTTGTTGTTGTTGTTGTTGTTGTTGTTGTTGTTTTGATTTGTTTTTGTCTAAAACAAACCCATAACAGAAAGACAAAACGTTAAATGGGAAGCTATACTGCAGCTCAGCTGGGTTCTGAAACCTGTTCTACTCAATACAGATTATTTGGAAAACTGGATGAATGCTGTGGCGGCAGTTTTCCTTATGATCCCGTGCTATTAGTAATTAATATCAGCTGTGTCTGAAGAGATGCAAAGAAATTCCTAAGATTGAGTGACTGGGTAATAAAATGACAAATGAAATCCAGCATTAGTAAATACAAAATGATGTCCTGGGGAAAAAAACAATCCTAACTTTACAAATAGGATTGATTGTCCCAGTCTGACCATTGCCACTCAAAAGCAAGATCTCAAGGTTAAATAGTTATAAATCAATGATTGCAGTCATCTCTGTGCTAAGGAGTCAAAATTAGTATTAGGAATTATTAGGGAAAAAATGCATAACATGTCATTTTTCCATCTGTATCATGCAGGCAGGTATCATCCCTTTCACCTCATAGCAGTGTATAAAGCAGGACTGAAAAAGAGTAAAGGAAGATTTGGAAAAAATGACCAACAGTGTGGAACAGTTTCCCAATGCAGGACATCTTCGTCTTCAAGTCGGAAGAAAGAAAACCTATGGATAAACATAAGTGTGTTGTAGACTGAAAAAAAAGTATGATATAATGCAGCATGGAAGGGAAGAACAGGAGTGACTAGGCTGCTTCACTCCGAGTAGGAGCCACAGGGTGCCAAGGGAAAGGAGCAGGTGTCACAGTCAGGACAAGCCCAGGGGTAGCACTGCCCCATGGGCATCGCAGCTCTGCTCCATAGCAGCGCACTGTGCAGATGCTGGGACTTCATCAGGGGTCAGGACAAAACTGAGCATGAAAGGCTGGCTTTAAAAGTCTTTGACACAGAAATAGTTGATAGCTTGGGCAGTTTTCTAGGGGAATGTGCTTGTTTCCTATGACTTTTCTTGAGCTATTTCTTTGACATTTCTTTTAAACCAGTGTCAGATGCAGAATACAGGCTAGATAGATGGATTTGTGCTTTGACACTATGCATCTATTCCTAGCTGCAAGTGCTTATTTGCAAACAGTATTAGAAAGGCTTTGATATGAGCTGGAGTCTTCCTTTTTTATGGTTTTTATAGAAATAATTTATTTCCATTTTATAAGAGATAAATATTTACTTCTATATTTATTTTAGATTTTCTATGCAAAAAAAATTAACAGTATTTTTCCTTGATTAAAAGTGAAAACAACAAGCCATTTTTTTTGTTTTTCTGTGCAACATATCTGACTTTATCAATAATAGCAGCAGGAGTTTACATTTGGTATAATTTACTTTAGAGAAATGTCTTTCAATGAGGTAGAATGAGGTAGAATGTCATCAAAAAATATGACTGATCAGTAGAAATGTAGACCACTTTCTAAAGAACTGTTTTGAAAGTTATGGGTGGCTACTTTTACTCAGAAACTGCCTATCATGCTTATATGTTTTTGCAGTGATTTCCACTTGCCATAACAACAGAAGTTTAACAAACAGTATTTATGTGCTGCAGGCATAGAAGTGTACATAAACATAAAAGTAACAGAATGCAGGTTGCCAATCACATCATTCAGTTCTCCTGAAGCTTCCAGATAGTTCTACTTTGCTAAAAGTTTCTTTCTTTTGTAAGCTTTGTAATTCTGGAGAATCTATATTTTCTGTGAGGGAAGGTTTTTCTTTTTTTCCCCACATGGAAAACCAACTTTAGAAAATATTTCTTCTCTTAAAGCATATATGTAGTTCATAACCTCTATTACAAATATTCAGGTTTGGTGTTTTTTAGTCCACTAACAACTAGCAGTTGTACTGCTTTACGAAAAAAAAAAAAACAAAAACAAACAAACCTGAAAGCCAATTTTAACGATTTTCAACCATTTAATGTTCAAATTCAAGGCCATTGAAGCAAGTGCATTTGAGAATGGACTGGAGAATAGCACATGCGAACACACCTGTCACAATAGCAAGCTATAAAATATTTGCACCTCTTTCATAAAGGTTGCATCAGCACATGTAGCATACATATTCTGCCTTGAGCATTTGCTTCTCAGAAACACAGAAAGAAAAGCTGGAGATGTTAGGGATTTTAACCATAAGAAATAAGCATTTTAAAATTCCCTTTATGTAGATGAGAAGTATTTCTGGCCTGGCAGCTCTCTAACAAAAACTAACAAATGGAAGATAATCATGGGCGAAACATAAGAAAAAAAATCAACCTAAGATAAAATGATATAAACTGACAAGAAGCACAGGGGGACAGTTAAATGTATCAGAGAAATGCATATATTGAAGCACAGATGAAAATACACCTGTTGTTGGGGATTACTGAAAAAGGCCATCCCAAAATTGGGGCTAAATTTCTTCATTACCTGAGCTGGCCTTTATACTTGAATCTTTTAAAAATACCTTGTTTCTTTTCCATTAAATATGTATATATGTTCATGATTTTGTCCCTAACTTTGCTACCATAAACATCTGAACAGTTTGTCACATTTAAACATAAATTTGAAGTTAGCACTATCTATTGTTCCAAAGCAAGCACTCCAAATATACTTTCCTTTCAAAACTGACAATCTTAAAAGTGTGCTGCATTATCTAATGGAACAAACCAAACCTTTTGTCACTTTCTAAGTTTCTGATTTCTGGTTAAAATTATAATATGTTCATCTAATTGCCTTAATAAATAAATATCTTTAAAGATTATATTAATTTTTCAAAACAAAATCATCCAAACTTTAGGCAAAAATTGTGGAATTTATGGTTTCTAGAATTTTTGAGGCAGACATAACTAGAATGCTTTGATTTAACTCAATTTCAGATTTTTCCTTGAAAGGGAAAGAAAAATGAAATACAGTGGAATGTTTGTGTTGAGCCTGAGCTCTGATACAAGATTTTAAACAATCTAGCATATTTACTTTGAGATTATCCATGTAAATAACAGAATGCTAAGGCAAGAATTAAAAAATATGCAGCTTATAAATTAAGTCAATCATTTAGGGTTCACTATGCCAGAAGATAAAGAAGTTTAGCAGTGTATGGGAATATAATAATTTTATGTCATATATTTTATTAAGATGGTTTAACAATTAAAATATATTTCAAATGCAATATATTTTTGGCATGAGAAAATAATTTGAAAGATGTCAGCATGAATCACATAACAGTGATTATTTACAAATGTAAGATAGAGTCACTTTGATTCTAATAAGTAAATGCCTGGCCTGAAGTCACACCTTCATATGCATCTAATAGTGCTCTCATTTTACTGTATTTTAAAAATCCACACCTCATATTTTCTGTTTCCTTATATGGATGGTGCTAATGACACACATAGTAAACCTTCTATTAGCTTTGTACTTCAATAGAATTTGTTTAATTTCAGCTGTCAAACAATATGGAGAAAAAAAATCCATTTTTTTGATAACCCCAGGATTTAAAATGCATTATCAGTATGACAGCAGTAAATGTTCTCCAAACAATCTTATTTATGGGCCGTGTTCTTTCTTGGTGTAAACACAAATCTGAGCAGCATGTGAAATCCCTCATTTGATTGCCATAAATTGTGCATGTTACTGATGTAAGATTTATTATGTAAGGGTGGTTGAGTAAACTAGCACTGGCACTGTTGATATGCAACATTTAACCTTCAGCTCCCTTACTGAGATCTGAATGGAGCTGGTGCTACCTGAGAGACTTTACCAGCTGGTGACTGTTCAGTAATCAATTCTGTAGAAGTAATAATATAAATCATAGAACTATACAACCACGGAATATGCTGAGTTGGACGGGACTCCCAAAATGACCAATTACGACTTCTTGTACCTGAGAGCATTTACCAAATGCATGTTGAGCTCTGTCAGGCTGGTGCTGTGGCCACTTCCCTGGGGACCCTGTTCCAGTGCCCAGCCATCCTCTGGGTGAAGAGCCTTTTTCTGATATCCAACCTAAACCTCCCCTAACACAACTTCAGGCAATTCTCTCAGTCCTGTCACTGGTCACCAAAGAGAAGAGATCAGTGCCTGCCCCTCCTCTTCCCCTCACAGGAGGTTGTAACTGCAGTGAGGTCTCCCTTCAGTCTCCTCCAGGCTGAGCAGAAGAACTGACCTCAGCTGCTCCTCACATGACTTTCCCTCCAGAGCCTTCCCCATGCTCATTGCTCTCCTTTGGATGCTCTCTAATAGCTTAAGTTACTTTTTTACATTGTGGTGCCCAAAACTGCTAACATTACTCAAGGCGAGGCTGCACCAGGGCAGAGCAGAGTGGGAAAAATCTAAATAACATAAAAAAAAAATATATGTTAGTCCATCTTGTAGTGGAGACTTACCTTAAATGTGTAATGTGAATTTGACATTCATGCTTCTTCTGATTTTACCAGAGCAATATGTTAATACTGGAGGACTGTGAAGGTTTTCTAAAAAGTCTATCTGTATTTACCCTACAAAGACATCCATTAATGAGCAAATGAGATTTTTCCAACTGCATGTGCCTGGCTCAGCCGGCTGCAAAGATATTTTTAATGCATCCTCTGCTCCGTTGGAGTAACTGAGTACTTGAACATAAAGAAATTTAGAACACTTGTCAGTAGTTTTGCAGCTTTGTAAAGGATTGATAGATTTCCTGATGCAGAATCTGGCCCTAAAGGTAGCTCTGAAGTACAAATCCCCAGCTGCACTATAGAGTCCTTTTGCTTAAAAGAGTGTACCTCATTTCTCCTAGAATGGCTGCAGCCAGGTCTGTTTTAAGCTACAGAAGAGCCCATCAGGAGCCAGGATCCCAATGTGGCTGTATAAATTTTACAAACTACTTTTATACTTTGTTGTTATTTCATATTTACTTTTTGTGCTTTTTGTACTCATTTCATATTTAACTTAAAATATACATATAAATCCCACTGAATCAATTTTTTTTTACATAGAAATGAATTTATGTACCCACCCCCCTCATGTGGGGTTTTTATATACCCACCCCCCTCATGTTTTTCTGAGGGGGGATGGGTATATATTTTCAAACACTTTCTGAACCTTGTTGCTTTTAGTTGCTTTACAGTAAGTCTAATAGAAATGATGACTCCTAAGGGCTCAGCAAATGCACAGTGCATTGGATACAATTTTTCAAAAGTTCCTGGCTGGAAAAAGCATTAGCTGCTCTGGTGTGCCAGTGGGAAGTGCTAAGGCTGCTCTGCTGGGATGTGTGCAGGGTCACTGCCATGAATGGTGCAGTCCTCAGGCTTTTGGGCTTTGTGTCCACTCAGCTGTATTCAATAATCATACCTCCAGATTTCACCATGTTGGAAGAAAGTATTTTAATGTCATAGGCTTCAGAGGGACTGCATAGAAAGAGAAACAAACAGGGCACATATCAGTCTGTCCTGAATTCAAACTAATAATGTGTATTAAACAAAGAGATTGCAGACATTGTGTGGTTATATCCCACACAATCCTCCTCTTGTTTTCATCTTCATTTTCTCCATCTGACTGAAAACTATTCTTTTCAAGCACATGCTTTCTGCAAAAATGTGGAAAACGTATTTATGATTTATTTTCTTGCGCTCAAAAATCTTTCTAAAGGTTGCTTTCATCTTGTAGATTTAGTAATTCTGGATAGAAGACCATGCCCATGACAGGTCTGTGTTTTCTTGGACATATTGCATTGGATTCTGAGTGCAATTTTCAGATTTTTTTTAAATGGAATTTTGTGGGGTTTGAGCGTTTGTTTTTCATTATGTTAAACATAGAGCATCCATATGTTGCTTTCCTTTGGGATCTTTAAGAAAACATACAGTCATTTAAATTTGGGCTATTTTATCCCTGCAGCTGAAAAATTCCTTTAGAAGATGACTTTTGCCTTATATGATATATTTTTCTCCCTCAGTTGATTCAAATGTGTGTTCTAATTCCTTCTCTTCATTATATTTTGTATGACAAAGTTGCTGCAGGTAAGTAAACGTGCATGGGATATGAAATAGGCTCTTAACTCCTGTGGTGCATGGTATAACTCAAAATCTTGACCAGAGTGCTCAAGTTATATCCCTGGTTCATGACCTTCAGGTTGGTAGGTCACAATAGGAAGTGTAATATCTGGCTTCTATGGTGTAATCTTTATTGTAGGAATAATACATGAGATCTTACATGCTTCTATCAGTGGCAAATGTTCTTGTAGCTCATTGTACAATATGTCAGATGAAATGGATTTCATGATCTTTTGTATAATGCATATGTTCCAATAGTAATTTCAAACTTAATTTATTTCCTTGGAAATTCATTCATCTTTTGGGTGCCATTTTTAACCATCTTAATTTTCTATTATACAAGCACAGGGGGTAAATTCTTTGCTCTCATATACATGTCCCACTACCACTGGATTTTATACAAGATTTACACTGTCTAAGGGGAAAATTCAGCTTAAGAATATTTTTACTTTAACACTACCATATAAGCTTTTTTCTGTTCAAAACCTAGTAGTTATTTGGCAGTTCCATTTCATTTCAGTCTTGCTGCTATAAGTAGAAATGCTTTTAAAGATATAATTTTTCCAGATAATGTATCTCTGTAAATTAGAAAGTTGACTTTATGTCTTTCAAAATACCTGCATAAGTTATTGGGAATTTTAAAATCAGCTGCAAGTGTGTCACTTGTGAAAGTAGTGTGAGAGTAGTTATTGCATAATTCCATTTTTTTTTCTTTTAGTGGCTGTTGGCAAATGATGAGTGCAGAAAATGAAGAAAAAGGAATCCAACACATTTCATTGTCTGCAAACTCCCAAGAACTTCTAAGATTATAGACACAATTGTTCTTAAATTTTTGCTTTTAATAGGAAAAATAGGAGAATAGGGGATTAAGGTAGCCAAAAGAGTTTTAAAAAGTATATTTCATTGGGAAGAGTGGCATCCTGGCAAGAACAAGCATATTAAGCTGCAGGGCATTGTTAAGTAGAATAAATGTTTGGGCCAAAGGCAATGTATAAGTGACAGTGCTGGAAATTTCATTTTTCCCTTGGAAAAGAGGTTTTTTCAGAGAGCAATATAATTGGCAAGTTTAAATACATTTTACATAGAGTAGGATCAGTTTATCCATTTATTCTGGGATCTAAACAGTAATATTTCAATCTCAGCCCTCTTTCTTAGTAAGGAAGCATGAGCTGAGTACATCTCTAAGGTGTAAGAGTTACAGCGCAGTTGCTTTCCCTTGGACTATGAAGTAGTGTCTGTGATTCATATCTACACTTTTATACTCTACATTCTCCTCTATATTATTCTGGTACTTTTGCTCGTCAATATGAAAGACCATCTAAGATGTGACATAATTACTTGCAGTAATCTGTTTGGGGAGCAACATGGAATTAAATTATTTTTAAAAATCAATGAAATAATTAAGGAGACATTGGGTTTATTTTTCATCCTAAGGTGTAAACCAACCACTACCTCAGATACTGCACAATAGTATTTCTGTGTCTTTCTAGAAATTACAGAAAAAAAAAAATTACCAGAAAATTTTACAGAAATAACTCCTAGAATTTAGAAGAATACATAAGTGTAGAGGGTTGACCCTGGCTGGATGCCAGGCACCCACCAAAGCCACTCTATTTCTCCCCTCTGCAACTGGACAGGGGAGAAGAAATATTAAAAAGTGTTCATGGATTGAGATAGGACTGGGAGAGAGATCTCACTGATTACCATCATGGACAAAACAGACTTGAATTTTAGAGATGCAATTGAATTTATTCCTAACAAAGACCAGGATAATAAAAAGTAAAAATAGACCTTAAAAACATCTTTCCCCCAGCCCTCCCTTCTTCCCAGCTTTACCTTCCTTGCCAGTGACACAGAGAGACAAGGAATGGAAGTTATGGTCAGTTCATCACCCATTGTTTCTGCCACTTCTCAGGGAGAAGAGTCCTTTCCCTGCTCCAATGTGGGGTCTTTCCATTAACAGTCCTCCATGAACTTCTCCAACATGAGTCCATCCTGCAGTTCTCCACAATCTGCTGCAATGTGTCACTCTACCATAGGATGCAGTCCTTCAGGCACAGCCTGTATCTCCAGTATGGGCTCCTCTCTCCACACATCGTGGGAACCTGCTGGGAGCCTGTTCCAGCATAGGCCTTCCATGGAGTCACAGCCTCCTCTCAGGCATCCACCTGCCCTGGCCTGGGTCTCCTCCATGGGTTGCAGGTGGAT
This sequence comes from Anomalospiza imberbis, assembly GCF_031753505.1. NCBI lineage: Eukaryota > Metazoa > Chordata > Aves > Passeriformes > Viduidae > Anomalospiza > Anomalospiza imberbis. The sequence continues at coordinate 30,785,608 of NC_089686.1, forward strand.
TTCTGCATACCCATGGTACTCCATGGGCCGCAGGGGCACAACTGCTTCACCAGGGTCTGCACCATGGGCTGCAGGGGAATCTCAGCTCCAGTGCTTGGAGCACCTTCTGCACTGACCTTGGTGTCTGCAGAGTTGTTCCTCTCCCATATTCTCACCCCAATCTTCTCTGGACACAATGACATCTGCACAATAACTTTTCCTTCCTTCTTAAATATGTTATTGCTGAGGCATTACTACAATTTCTAATTGGCCCAGCCTTGGCCAGCAGCAGGTCCATCTTGGAGCCAGCCACCTGGAATTGCTCCTGCTGGACATGGGGAAGCTTCAGAGCTCTTCTCATAGAAGCCATTCCTCTAACCCCCTCCTATACCAAAACCTGGCCATACAAACCCAATACTTTAGGTTAAAAACACATCACATAATACAACAGGCCTAAATATCCAGATTAAGAAATAATCTTTGCCCACATTTAAAGTCAGAAAACCATACAAAGTATGAAAATAAAAGTTCAAAACATAACATAAAGAAAATTTGGTTACAAAAGGTGAATGATACTCACAAGCACCAATTTATGAAAGCATTGGTTCCTTAATCCATTCACATCCCTTTCTTATAAATAAACAAATAATTTATTTAAACTCAAACTTGAAATATTTTATACTTTAAAATATTAGTTCACAAATGCATCCAAAAATATAATGGCTTTTCTCAGTAAGTGTTCGTACTGAAGCCTGAACTGTAGATATCCATCAGATGGTTTACTGGCTGAAGATGATAAGATATAAATGCCAGCCAAAGGATTTTATATATAAACACTGCTAGTCACTCTGAAGGAAGTATTGACTGGGACAGCCTTACAATTTTTACACCTGTGGAAGAAAAATGAGGGAATCAGTTTTTGACACTCCCCATGACATACACATACGAGAAGATAGTCAGGAGCATGGGTGAAAGACTTAGAGAAGTAGATTTGCTCCCAGTGAAGGGCTCAAGTGCTACGTCAATTTTAGTATTCCTGCCTTGATGGTATAATATTGGGCTACATTTTTTTTTCTGAACTGCATTAGCATCTGCTCACATAGTTTCCTGGCAAAGATATCAATGCATTCTATGAAAGTCCAGGATTCATTTTCCTTTTCCTTGTTTTGCACTTAGGTATATAATTGCTAATAATATCTGGAATCCTAGAAAACACAAGCGCTATTGTACACATTGAAGGTTTTTCAGCTTGTAAACTGAAAGTGTTCTAGGATATCCCTGTCTTTTCAATGTCTGAAGATGTGAACAAAAGTCTGATAGTCCTATTCATTTGTTCATAGTACTCAGTTTAACTTAATTTAAACTATACTTGGTCATAGCAAAGTCATTCAGAGGGTAAAATGCGACTGGTTTTCTTTTCCAGCTGGACACTTTGTGCATCCCCAAAGTCTTCTATTTTGCATTAGCAGTCTGAACAGATTAATTGGATGTATAACAGTTAACTGCTGCTTCTCTGAGTTTCTACTCTGTGATCACTGATCTGTATATTTATGAGTGGACAATCCTGCTACCTGGATTCTTCTTAAATTTGACAAGTACACAGCTAGATTCACCTGTTACAGACATCCTGGTGACATGAAATTCTCTTTGTCTCTAACAGTTACCAAGTGTCCTTTGAATCTCTGTAACTTTTGCGCTCAAAGGATACAAGAAAGAATCCTGTTCAGTTAATCTGAATTCTGTTCACACATGCACATTTATAAGGAGTGAAAAAAGAAGGACAACTTCCATTATATAAATACATGAAGAGTTTCAGTTTGCCAATATGTTTTGGAATATTTCCCAAACTGGAAATCTCAGTGTTCACCATGATCCTTAAATAAAAGAAGGAATTATTTTGACAATTTCACTGCTGCTTAGTATAAGTGCTGTCACTGGTGTTACTATTACAGATCACAGATCAGGGTCGGGGATGGGGGGGAAAAGAATATAATCTAAAATGTAAATTTCTGGAGCTATGTTTTTGAAAGTGACCAGTGTAATTCAGTGATACCTAAGGACGATTACCTATATGGATATAGTGAAGCTGTAAGAATATCATATTACAGACAATGAGTGTGATTTTGTCAAATTTGCCTTTTTTTAGCAAAGCTGTTCTGCTGGTTAGGCCTGCCCATGTATGAAATGCTGCTACTGTAAAGCCATGCCACTGGATTATACACAATTTCTGTTATACCTTTCAGGGCATCTGCATGGCAGATTTAGGCAGCACTCTTCTGCAATTCCTCACATTCCTCTTCCTAATGGCAATGGTCCATCACCAGCTGCTCCACAGCTACAATTGCCTTCCTCTCAGCACCGTTTACTTTTGATTCTTCCTGGATGTGGTACATTTTGTTTTATGTCATGTCACTGTTGTTATACTTACATAATGTACTTAAGTATTGTTTAGATTGACACAGTGTTAGTACTAAAATTGAAAATAAAATGTCATTATTGGCAAGAGCAGATGTTTTCACGCACATCATTTTCTGAAGTTCAGTTCATTAATCAGGCTAAGCGGGAGTTTTGTACAAATGGTAGTGTTTTTTCTTGAAGTATTCTATGGGCTTTAGATTTCCATCATAACAGAACTGAGTAGTATAATATAGAAGAAATGTTTGATGTGATTAAAACTGTTTATTCTGAGTTTGTAATTGATTTAATTGTAACATCTAGAGGGCTGCAATTTTGAAAAGTTTCAGCCCTGATTGCCTATTATTCACATGACAATGCTGAAATAAAATGACACTATAGTAAATGAAAACATAACAAATAACCCTGGTGGTTCAATAACATTTTGAAAGAAAATCAGTAGATGTTCTGCAGAAATCACCTACAGGAATTGCAGGAAAAAAAGCCCATGTTTTAAATCAGTTTTTGTAAAAACCTTGTAAAAATTACTCTCACAGAAACTGTCATAATGTTACTCATCTAGTAAAGCTGCTTTGATTGTCTTCTATAATTTTAAATAACACCTGCTTGTGAAGTGCAAACAAACATTAGGAAAAAAGTCTCATCTGTGGTGAAGCAATAGGGCTATATACCCTTAAATCTCTCCCCAGCCTTTACTACCTTCCATGTAAAAGTCAAATGTAAAGTTCACCAAATTTGCTTGGAATCCAGGAGTGTTTAGATTTAAATGAAAAATTTTAACTGGTCCTTGACCCCACACAAAGCCTAGCTTTGTACAATATAGGCAAGCTCTTCTTATAAACCAAGTTTATAGAGTAAGAAAGTCCTGGATGCAGTATGTTTCAGCATTGACTGACCAGCTGCATCATGCACATTATATCCCTATTAATTCCTATAAAGAGAAAAAGTAAGTATTCAAATTATTTGCAATAAAAATGATAATTTTTTACCAGTCTTCATAGAATCGCAGACTCAAAAAATAACAGAATCACAGAATAAGAGGTCCACAAGGACCATTGAATCCAACTCCTGGCCCTGCACAGGACCATCCCTAAAAGTCACACCATGTGCCTGAGAGTATTTTTCCTCTAAGAAAAGAAATTAGTCCTAAGTGGTTTATATGTTACCATGAATATTAGTGTAGTGTTTTGAGTCACTGGAAAGACATATCTTGGAAATATTTTTATTTTCCTTGGTGGACATTGGTGTATATTCTAAATTTGGTAATGAAATAGTTGGAAAGAGTTATAATGGTTCATCTTTTAGTGTTATGTGTTACATCCATTCTAATTTGCACATGAAGGACCTAAATTTAAATTTCCAAATTCAAACTTTCAAGTTTAAGCTATTAGGCAATATCCATTCCTTCCTTTGCTTTTACTCTGCTGTAATTGTGGTAAGTTCTGTGTGTGCAATTGGGCTTTGTGTAATTGTGCTGTAATGTTTATAAAGGCCAGTGAATTCCATTAACACAACTTTGCGGCAGGCCTTGAAGTTACCTAGTGAAGGATGTTACATTGTTCCTTTTTAGGATAACATAAGTTTGTATAATTGGGTCTTAATAATTTTTTTTTTTTATTTTTCCACTAATTTTTGCAGAATCATAGAAAGGTTTGGGTTGGAAGGGACCTTAAAGATCATCTAGTTCGAAATGTCCCACCATAGGCAGAGATGGCACCCACTAGATCAGCTTCCTCAAGGCCCCACCCACTCTGACCTTGAAAATTTCCAGGGGTGGAGCATTCACTACTTTATTGACTTACAAACAACCATGATTTTTACCATTGGTTAGAATCAGTTAACACTTTTCATAGTTCTTATATGACTGTGACTGGGTCTTTTGACAGCATGTGGGTTAGTTGAACATTGCTATATATAGTCAATCTAATCTTCAAAGAGAAAATAGTTTTGCAAACTGCTTCTAATTGACACTAGGAGGTAGCGTGTTAGATTTATTTTTACTTGACTAATTCAGTTAAATATTTACTGGAAAAATTCAAAAAATGCTTTACAGATGACACTGGATTAAACACTTGCTGTTGTTTCATCAGTGCTAAATGATTTGTGTAGCTATTTCTTTAAGCAGGTCTAATTCTTTCAGTCTTTTGAACAAGCACTTAAAAATTTAGAGCAACACTGTTCTTTTATTGAAAGTTATTTCATAATCTTTAACAGCAAAAATGAGCTATTAGATTTCCATATCACCCAAAAAGGAGGCGAAATGTATCTCTAAACAGACTTCTTCAGTACATAAGAAACATAACTTAAAAATTCAGTCTTTATTTTTTAATGTTTACTGATGTGGTTTAAAGTATTCAGGAGTTAAAAAGAAAGGCAGAGAACTGTCAAGGAAATTGAGACTAAAGCTACTACTTTATTACTCTACTGATTATTCTGAAAAATGAATTGTTGCTGGAATAGTCAAACTACCAAGGGAAGAGTAATTGGTCAAAAAATGAAAGCACAAAAATGTTCATTGAAGTAAAAATGCTATGTATAATTTCTGCAGTCTCAAATCACAAATGAAGACTATAATTTATAGAAAGAAGTATAACAGAATGTAAGATTTTAAAAATTCCTTTGAAAATGTGATCTTTAGTACACATAACAAATTTTGAACTCATCTGATTTTGTATTTGAAACGTCTGAATCATTTAAAATATTGTATCTTATTATGTCTCTATCACTATGCATTTTGCTGTGCATTGGTAAGAATCTAAAACATAATTACTTTAGCATTCCTGAAGAAAGGTCAAGTAGGTCTTATGGAGTTTTTGAGCATTTGAAAATGTTCAGCAGAGAGACTTGTGGTTACTCCAGCTGGAGAAGACTTTGAAGACACCTTAACAGCAGTCTTCCAGTAGTTAAAGGGACCTGGAGAGGGGCTTTTGACAGGGGTGTGCAGTGATAGGACAAGTGGGAATGGCTTTAAAGGGAAAGAGATCAGAATTAGATTAGATATTAGGAAGAAATTCTTCACTGTGAGGGTGGTAAAACACTGGAACAGGTTGCCCAGAGAAGCTGTGGGTGTCCCATCCTTAAATGCTTCAAGTGTAGTAGAAGAGAACAAAAGATGGAACAAGAGGGAGTCTATCCAAGTATGATCCTATCCTATGGATTCAAGCTTTTCTTTGTACACTTAATGTACAGTGTACTACAGATGTTATCTTACAATTTTCTGGTTACCATCTTACTCTATTTTTTACATATCCTAGAGTAAGTTCATCTGATTATTTGGGCTGATTATTAATTTATGTAAATAAGGGCACAAATCATAAAGAAAAAAAATATACTCTTTTTCTGTAGAGGAATGATAGAATGCCAAAATGTCTTTTTTTACAAAAACACACTTGTCATGTGATATTTGTAACTTCACTTTGAGCTTTTCTTAGCTGGTCATTGCCTTCAACAGAATTTGACAATTAATTTTTCTGGACTGTGTTCACAGCAGAGAAATGATAAGGAACTGGCTTAGGATGTTCTTCTCCTTCAGAAAAACCTACTTATAGCCAAAACCTGCGTAGGCCATTTTAATACTCAAGGTGTTTCTTGAAGACCTGAGACTTTTGCCTCTCTATGTAAATGTTACTGTTCCTTCTGACCATGACAGTTAATTTTGAGTACTTCAAATGTGAATGAATTTTTTTACTTGTTAGGAAAAAAAACTTTGGTAGAAACAGAAGGCAATCAAAATGGAATAGAAGAATAAGTGTCCTTTTTCTTCACAGTATACCAAACTGTGCTTACTGGTGTACACAAAGGGAAAATGAGTTATTGCACTGAGGATTAAGTTAGCTACCTAATCACAGTTGGGGTCCAGCTACATATTACTAAATAAAATTTAAAGTGTTATTTCAGGATAGCATATTGTAAAGCCAGCCCCATAGGTCTAAAAGTTTACTTAAAAACCTCTCTGCAAGATCAGAAAGTGCACTGGTGCTCTTTAGAAAAGAGGATGGAAGCCTGAGAGGTTATGTCAAGTGAGTGCAGTTGCTCTCTCAGTGTTTCAGGGTTGTCTCATATCAAGAGCCACTGTCCCTTTAAACAATACTGGGGAAAAATCCCCCGGAAGCAAGTAAAACAAAAGCATCTTGAGATCTTCCTGGATAAAGGAGATGAAGACGTGGAGCTTGAGGAAATATGGGGCTGAAGGGACATTAAAAAAGTTAATGGAGGTGACCTGTTATTTAGGGTATGTCATAGTAGGGAGAAATATTTTAGGACTAGGTGCTGCCTGAAGAGACATGGAATAAAAATATACCTTTTTGTTTTCTCTGTACACTACTTCAAAGAAATATTTGAGTTCATCTCTAATTTATTTCTTCCAGAGTGAGTGGCAAGAACTTTTGGCTGAGATTAAAAGGAGTAACAATGAAGGAGTTATTTGATCATTTAAAATTAGCACATATACCATTCAGATGTCATTTTGGCAGAAAGTTTACTTCTGTAACAAGAAATACAGTACAACTGGAAAAGGGTAACTTTTTCTTTTCAGTGAAATAAACTGAATATTTTAATCTTTACCAGTGTTTTTGTCTTATGAGTTTTAACACTATGGGAATGACTGCTAATACTGAAATTTAGACTTGCAGAATTTTATTACTACAGTTTTTGCTTCACCGACACATTGAAGTTCAGACACTTACTATTAAGGGCATTGTTTTACCTAAAAAATTAATTTCATACACTGCTAATGAGATAGCCCCGAGGAAAGATGGGGAATTTGAGCCTTGTAAATATACAATAAAATACATTCCTGCAAGACCTACCAAAGACTGAGAAATTAATAAACATGATTCAATTCAGCATTATTAAAAAATATTTTAAAGTAGCTGCATTTTGAAAATAATATAGCTTATTTTCTTGGTAAAAGTTATCCACTACCTATTGCATCAGAAATCAGAGAGCATCTTCAAAGTTGTCCTTTCCGCACCCATCCAAATGACAAGGATTTACAGTGACAGGATAGTTCAGTGATTTGGGCATAAAAGATTTGTTTCACTGTCTCCTTTATAGAGGTGCTCTATTCCTTCTCTGAAAAGTTGGTGTATAATATTTCTCTTTTTCACTTGAAATAAGATCTTTTTATATTGTTGAATGTTATGGCAGTGATTGATATAACTACATATGCCCGTACACATTAGGAAAGCTGTATTCAAAGCTACTTGCAACTCCTAATTTTTCAGAGCAAGATTCTCAAGCTGGAGAGTGAGTGAACTGAACATTTCTGTGTATAAACACTAAAGGGAACTGGGAGAAATTCTAGGGTCATTGATTAGGGACAAAATAGGAGAACACTTGGACAGGTGCAGACTGGTCAAAGACAACCAGGACATTTATAAAGGGGAAGCCATGCTTGTCAAATGCTATTAACTTGTTTGAGGAGGTGACAATGAGAGCTGACAGGGGTGAAGCAACAAACATAATCTGCTTGGACATCAAGATGGCTTTTGATACTGGCACACTGAAGAACAGATACAGGGTTAGTAAGAATCTGATGATAAAGTGACTGATAGAATGTCTCTAAAATCTCTTAAGACTCAGTAACTGCTGACATACTGTAGCAAAACATGAGAGAAGATGTCAAAAAGTGATGGATATAAATGAATTTGATAGGGATTTTTCACAACAAAAAAAGAGGATGGATGAATTAGAAAGTTTGTGAAGGAGGGAGGCAGAAAAAGAGGAGCGGTGGGAGAGGAAAAGAGCTGACCTGTTCATTTATTTTTGAAAGAGAAAATGTCATGAAGATTAGTTTATAAAAGAGCACTGTAGAAGACGAGCGAAAACACCTGACATATCCCTCTATATGTGTCCATATCTGCCCTTAACTTTGCTGCAGACAGGAAGTGGTTGCTGAAGCAAAGAGATGATTTTCAGTATGTGCTGGATATTTGAGGGGAGCATGACTCCAAAGAGCTATGTGTTGAAAAGGGCAAATTTCTATATAGAAGTAGCGCCCATATTCCTATATAGAAAGTAGCCCCGTGCTTGATGCCTTCTTATTCTTTTTAATATAGAATAAAAATAGAAGTGTAAAGGATCCTTGACTTCAGCTTCCTGTACAGTCATTTCTCTGGACATGTTCACATTCTGTTTTGCAGGGTAGTGTTTGCCTTTCATCACTTTCCATTTACTAAGATAAGCAAATAGAATATTTAACAAATCGGTACCAACTACAAGAGGTCTTAGGTGCAAAAAGTTAGTGAACCTATTTTTGAGACAAAATTTGCTGCTTGAGTGTATAACTGTATGGAAAAAAAAAAGTAATAATGAGAAAATATATAAGAACTTTCCATTCAATCACATGCTCTCATTTTCCAGAATGCTGTGTGAAGTTACACTATGTCTTTTCGTTTTTTGATAATTAATGCTGTACGGGCATAGACAAAAATATTCCATTGTGAATAGAGGAAGCATAGATTACTGGTGTGGAATAGCTACTAGCAAAACAAAAAAAAATATCTAATGAGAAGACCTAAATCTTAACTGATCTGTCATTTTGGAAGATTTTTTTTTGCTAGGCTTTTTGAAATACTTAGCAAAATCTTTGATAAATTTGTTTAATGTCCTGTTTTAAATTTTAGAAACAAGAGGAAAAGGTTTTGAGAGATATACATTAAATGAATTCATTATTTTTATTGATTTTACATTTAAAAGCTTATGTTCTAGCTCAAAATGTTCATCTGTTATAATTAAATGCAGTAATCAAAGACAGGAAAACTGGTCCTTAGGCAAGAAACAGGAACAGCCTTTGTAACTAAAGAATAGGTACAACAGGTACAGTTCCTGTTTCAAAGAGAAATGCAGTGGATCAAGAATGTACAAGAAGTGTGAAGTATGAGGGTATATCAACTGTCCAAGAGAGGGTTGAACTAAATTTTTATTTATTTACTGATATACATATTTTGTGCAGCTTCTACTACTGCTCCCCATCTTGACTGAAAAGTCTTGTTTCCTTAAATTTCCTTGATTTATTGAATTAAAAACAAGTCCAAGTTTAGGAAGAAATCTGCTTTCATAGTTTTCTGTTAGTTGAGAGAAGGTTGCACTGTGATGATGGCTTCAGTGGCCAAATGTGTGAGAAAAAGAAAACAGAACACAATAGAAAATAGAAGGTGCTTCGAATTTCTCAGAACTCAACTGTTTGGGGTTGATTAATTACCAAATTTGAATAAGGTAAGGATCATAGTGGGAAACAGGCTAACATTTTGGGACAATAGGAAAATATTGTCAAATGTATTAATTTCTTGGTTTTCAGTTTTTTAGTCTTTTCATCATCACATCTTTCATGTGTTTTGAGTTATGTCATTTGAAGTAGTTGAAGTATAATTATCACACTGTATCAAATACAAAATAGGTATATTTTTAAATAAGGAAACTAATGCATACTGGAATAGAACAGGAAAGCAGAAAGGTAAACTTGTGAAATAGGGAACACCGTGCATTTGTATATTCCTATGCATTTTATTAACAAACTGAATATTTTAAAGCTACTTTGGATGCTGAATAAAGACAAGGAAATTAATATTTTTGTAATATAGATGTCACCTTATATTTCATGCCTGATTCATTTGAAAATGTAGATTAATTTGCAAAGAGTTTAGAGAGGTGAACTATTGAATTGAGTCCTATAAGATTTAGGATTTGTCATCTTTTAAAGTTGACATTCAGTGAGAACTTGTCAATTACAAAGAAGTGAAATGAAGTGAAAATAAGCCTCGTCTTCATCTTCTTGTTATATGCTTGGTTGGTTATAGAGACACCATTTACAAGCTGAGAATAATTACTTGCAAAATATTTTTCCCTTTAAACCAAAATTATTTATTATTTTACCTTACTCCATTTTGATATAGCAGTTACTCTAATTTCCTAATCTGGTAACCAAAACAGTGTTTCGGTACAAGCGGCTACCTGAAATTAAGTGTGTCTGAGTTGAAAATTAAAAACACTATTTAGAGTAGGATTTTTTCTCAAACGTTACTTATCCTCTCGTGATGAGTTATACAAAATTTCTTCACTTTATAAATCTACAGCAGCATGTAATTTGACAAATACACATATGATAGGGAGAGAACGGCAACAGTAAAAACCTTTTCTATTTACATGCAAGCATATCAACCTTCTCTTCCACATTAAATGGATATTATGAGACTTTAATTTTTGTAGAGGTCATTCTTTTAAAACTTTCCTTAAGCTGTAATACAGTCTTTCTGATGTGGTTTTCTCAGATTGAAGTGAGTTAGCACTTTTTTTCTTATCAGTTTTATTTGACATAATGAATGCTTAGAGGACTTCTGTAATCAAATACCTTGTATCATCCTACTTTCTTTGCATCCAACATTCCTGTACTTCATACATTTCCATATTAAATTCCATTTTATCAAAATCCTCTGGCTGTTTTAGAAGAAAGTACTCTGTCATCGAATTATTTTCTTCTAGATAAAATAATAAAGATGTATTCAGCAAGTCTGCTAAAGCATTACCTTTAATTTTTAACTGGAGCTCTGAGCTAGTTTTTTTCTTGCTTTTCCCACTAGTCTGTCACGACCAACTGAAAACAGAGAGACCAGATAATTTGTCTGTGGTGCTTAGCAAACCAGTAGCTCAACTTGAACTGGAAGAAGCCTTCTCCCACTTCAGAGACTTGTGCCCAGACCACAGAGCTCCTGAAAATGAGCTCCTCCCAGCAGAAGGAGTGTTCAGGAAAACATAGCAGCCTTTTCCTGAATGGGAACTGGTACCTGGTGCCAGTCATTTTATTTGTAAATGTACACAGAACTTAAGTGATCACATATGCAAAATATAGATGTCAATTATTAATTAAAGTTTAGAGAGGATAATTACAAAATTTTTTTACCATGCAGTAAATTTTCTTTATTAGTTGAACTGGATAATTGTATTGATGCATCATTCTTGCGGTATTTGAAGCACAAAGCAAATCTTATAACGCCTCTTGTATTATTTCAATTTTGTCTTTTGGTACTCATGCCATTCCTTAGTAGAATTCAGTTATGCTATTTAAATGTACAGGAGAATATTTTCCTTTTTATTGCAGAAGAATGCTTTGATCTATCAAAAAAGTTTAATTGCATTTCATGCTGTAGTTTCTGTTTGTAATTAGGTGTATGTGTGGCAGTTGCTAAGTGTTTCTTTCATGTCCTTCCATTTATTTTTAGAGCAAATTTTCTGTTACACCATCACGTATTGTGCAGTAGGTGCTTTGCTCAGATTCTGGAACTTCATATGCATATCTGATTCCCCCAGTCATACTTGAAGTGTTTTGGCAGCTTGGCCTTTGCTTATTTTAATTATTTCCTTACTGGTTTTGATGGACAAATGCATGGATTTATTGAATATTTTTATATCTCTGACTCTGAATAGGAAATTAAAGATCAATGAGGAATATAGTGCTGGCTGTAGCATCCTTTTTACTTTTTTTTCTTTTTTCTTATTTAAATAATATCTGAAAAAGGAAGTTTGGTTAATAAAGGATGCAAAAGAAATAATAGGTAATTTGGAGATTGGCCCTTAGGCTGAATTTGTAATATTCCTATCCTACTGAATAGCATGACATTTCACATGGGATCCTATAAAGCAGCTTGAGGAAGAAGGAAAGATTTGAAAAAACAGTTTGGATCTGGTGATTAATAACCTATTGATTATTGCTAAGAATGTAGAAATACTTTCTGCAAAGCATAAGACTACTGAATTTCAAATGGGCACAGAAATATGCTTGATTGGATTGAGATTTGATTTGGTATTGTTACAGTTCTGCTCATACTTATCATCCTTTCTTCTCTCATGGAAAATGCTATTGATTTCTCTTCTGCAGATTGCAACAGGTATGCGAAATTGAAATATATTTGAATTCCTAGATAAGTTACATTTATTTAAATATCATTTAAAGGAAAGGGCAAAATCAAATTGAAACTACTAATTGGTCACATCAATACTTCCTTTTTATTTTATTTACCCTTTTGGTATCTCTGATAGGAATTTTTTTTCCACTAGCTTTTCATTCATCTTTTCTGGTAGTGCATTTTTATTCTTATTTTTCTTCTTTTGTTCCTGTGTGTTGATGCTTTCTTTTTCCCAGTATATTTTCTCAATCCTCTCTTTCAAGTGCTACAACTAAAATTTGCTTTCTAAATCTAAGTCCTTTCTCAGTGTTCTCCCATCTACAATCTTCATGTGTCTTTGTGGCTGCTCAGCCATTATTCCAAATAAAGCTTTTAGCTGAATAAGGTGTGAAAGAAAAGTGGAATGAAAAAAGTGGGAGCACACCCAACTGAATCCATGAATCAAGACACAGAACTTGCATAGCCGACACACTAGCATGGGGAATTCCAGGTCTTAAAAATAAGTGTCTTTGGTATATGGAAGTACATGGAATTTTATGGGGTTTGGCTTATCTTGGTATTTTTCTTAGAATATAAACTTTGCAGTTATTATGTAGCAGGATTATATACAAGGCTCTTATCGACTGTTCTGGGGCTATCACTAAGGCAGGAAGGAAGTTGTTGCTGAAGTGCAGCCTCATTGATTAAAAATAGCTTGCCAATGCCATTGATTTCTCATTTCTGTTAAAATATATAGATAAAGCTTAGATTCAAATGAAAGAACAATGTGGACTGGCACAGCTGAATGAATATACAACCAGCTTCAGACAGCAGCCAGAGAAACTGGCTTCTCAACGTGACTCTGAGGAGTATGGATCAGGTTGGACTGTGGTGGTCAGAGGTTGACCAACTGATCGGTGAACCAGTTTATTTGTGAGCATGCTAATATGCTCAGAACTGCCTCTTGCAATCAGAACAAAGAGGTGGGATGGAATATCAAAAAATTTACATGATACAGATGGTTACTAAATAAACAGCCCATTACAAAACCTCACTGCTTTAGTGGCTTTTGTGTTGGTCAAAAGAGACAGTGGGAAATCTTCAGTTTTGTTTTGAACAAAATGTTTTCCTTAAACCATTGATGCTGGAAAAGAATATTTTGATATTTTGCATGTTCCCCAACAAATATTATGTCAGAGCCAAGGATTCAAGGGAAACTGATTACAAATTTCTAAACAAAAAATCTTGTGATAAAGCGGCTTAACATTTTGTTGCCAAAGCAAATAGGAAAACTTATATTCTAGCTGTAGATAGCATAAAGTGCTCTTCAGTGTCATTACACTTCTGTATCACCATTTTAATTAAAAAAAAAAATTTCATGCCATTTCTATGTTTTTGTTTTTTTGTACATGAGCAGTTCAAAAATGTTACTAATGCATTAGAAGCTGTTTTTGGGCTAAGGGGACTAATACTTCTCCCTCCTGTCCCAAATCCTACTTCAATATATAAAAAAGCAGCTGCTGCTGTCAAGGGTAGCCTGAGCTTTCTGAGGGGAAATGGAAGTAATTCCAAAAGCAATATGTAATTATTGTGCATCTGACTGAATGTTTCTCATCTAATTTTGTCGAAATACATCTTAGAATTTTACATATAGGGAATTAAGTCAAAGTATGTAAGTGATATGCAAAAGAAATGAGAAAGTTCAAAGTGTGCTATGAATATACAATGGAATTCCCATGCACCAGTGCAAACAATAAAGAGAACAGAGATTTTTTTTTTGCTTATTTTTTTAAGGATTGAGCTAAATGCTATAAAAATGGTTTATCTATTTTGCAAGAATTTTGTTTCAACTTTTTAAGATGCATTTTATATAAAAGCATGTATTTATAAATTGCTTTTCAGCCCTCTTCAATTTTCCTTTTCAAAATCTCAGATTAGGCTACTCAAATTATCTATATATTTGTGCAAGTATTATTTACTTCTTGACTGAAAAACACAAAGTCATTTCTATTTATGAACATTTTTTTGTAATGTGACTTGGCATTTCTCATCACTACCGCTTGCAGTCTAGTCTTATAAAATTTAATGGATGTCAAAAATGAGCACAGTATGAAAAATAAATAGACAAAAGAGAAATCCTTTACATGTTAACAAATGTCACAGAAAGATCTCTTGAAGTTAAAATCCCCATGGAGAAAAATCATTTAGTCTTGACCAAAAGAAATACCTCTTTAAGATATATGGCTAAGGGAAATCTTGGAATTTTCTGTCTTTTGAAAAGAGTAGACTTAATTTGTATGTCCTCTCAGACTATGCTCCATCTTTATTAGAGAAATCCTTCTTTTCCAATGGTTTTAGGCAGATTAACTGGCCTAATTGGACCTAAGCTGCTGTGAAGAGAGAGAGAAAAAAGGTGGAGGCACAAGCTCTCCAAGTCCTCAAGTCACATCCTCCTGGTTGACTGGTCTGCTTAGCCAAGCTGAAACTGGTCTTATTGTCATGTTGGGTGCATTAATTGGAGTGCAGACTAATTTGCAAGAATGCTTTAGTGCCCTTTAAAAGGTGATTTAAAATTCAAAGTGATGGAAATTGTATAAAAGCATGCTGATCTGATAATTACCCAGAATTCAGTTTGACATTTCCTCTATTTATCTGTTTTTATTGTTTAGACTTTAAGTTTACTGTGAAAGACTTAGGAGACTGCAACAATTCATGATATTCTCTGGATTGGTTGATAACCCTTCCTTTTTTAAACTCAGAAAATGCACTAAAAGTAAACCAGTTAAGCACAAAAATGCCTTGTTTGTGGATGACAAAATAAAGAATATATTTAGATCATGCAATGTAATAATAAATACAGCAATGGATTTCTCTTGTTTCCATCAAATACATGAAAATACACTTTAGAACAGTCTTACAAAATAGAGATATTGGCACCTTATTAACATAGACTTGAATGGTAACAAGGATAAAGAATTTACATTTTCCAAGCGAGAGGCCACAAACACAAAATTATGCACTATTTTTGCAAACTCCATAGGTAAAGAGATATCCATTACTGAAGTGCAATTGTGTTCATGGTAAAGAACGATTTCTGTCAGCACTACCAAACAGCTATCCACAACATTTAACAAGATAAAAATATTATTTGTCATATGAAATTATGCAAGAAACCTTAAGGTGGTTTATAATTAAAGTACATAAATTTGACACTCATGCAATGCAACAAACATGAACAATTTCCAGTGATTTTTGAGTGATGGACTGTAGGAAACTACAATTGGAACCTTTCTTCTGCATTTTACTCAAATCCAGCAAATAGATTTTAGTCCTGACACAAAGCAAATTATGCTTTACCAAAGTGAAGGCAATTGATGCTATCCCTGAAGGATACTATACTTGTCTGTATCAGAAACTGATAACACTGGCTATTACTAGTGCAAAATCCTTGGTAGCCAGTGCTACTTCCTGAAATATTCAGAGGTAATATCCTGAAAACATATTTTTACTTGGAAGTTGCCTCCTATTACTCTTCTGATAAAGAGAGATTGTGTTGTGTAGTAATTAACATGTTTGGATTGCAGGCTACCCTCTATCCAGGTAATGTCTACAAAGCCATTGTCTTCAGTGAAACTGTAAGGAATTTACATTCCGTAATACATGGAATGGTTTCTTTTTTCATGTAGCTAAGTTCCTTGCTTAAACAGAGACAAATGAGGTAGGTAACATTTCTTTCTTATTCTGCACAGAAGAGGAAGAGAAACAAGATTCCACCTTCCAGTATACCAGTCAATGTTTTCAAATTTGAATTGAGAAACCAGTCCACATCAGAGTATGCTGAAGTAATGTAACATTTTTTTAAGGAAAAGTTTTAGTGATGCTTTTAGATTTTTTTTTTCCTGGAGCTGTAATTTGTTCAGGCTGAACTGTGAGATTAATATCTGGCTCTCTCTAAGACTATACTTGCGTCAAGTTTGTGGCACTACCTTGAGATGGCACAGTGAGGCAGAGGCTGACTTAATCCTTGCCAGTAACAATATGTCTGCAAGGACTAAAAGGAAGACATTCAGATCTTAAATTGAGTTTCTAGCCTGACTGCAAATGTCAATTTTATAAGTGGTAAGTGTGAATATGGAAAGGAAAAGTATAGAACCTCATGGTTCCATAATATGGAACTAGACAACTGTCATATTAAAGAGTGAGCGCTGAAATTTTGGTCTCTGTGTTAGCTGAACCAAGCTAGAACTTGTACAATGTATTATATGCTTTTGACAGCGCAGCTATCTTTTGGCCATTTCAACTATATTGCATTTGAGGAATTTGCAAGTTCAATTTTTTTTTTTTTTTGGCTTAATATAATGAAGTATTGGGGCTTATTTACTGTAAAACCCTGCCACACTCATAGGTTAAAAGAGCATTGCTTAATGTAGTGCTGCTTTCCTCAAAAACAAATTTTGCATGTATTTGTTTCTCTATTTAATTGTATTCTCAGTTAAAGAAGAAAATATTTACCATGATATCCTGGACTACATAAAATATGCATAATTTGTTCTAAGAGTCATAGACATGTGTAATGAAGTCTGTCCCTGAGATATTAATAATGTTTTCATATCATGCAACATGGTCCAATTGCTGGTTGCACAAGATTATCTGTGGGCAAAAAGCAAAGCATTAGGAAAAGCCTTAACAATTGATTAGTTGTAATGTCTTACACTAAAGATGGACAGTCTGTATAATAGGTTGTCTTGGATGGGAATTGGCTCCTTAACACACACTGCTCATATTATCACATCGAGTAACAAAAAAAACCCCAACATGCAGAGTGCACCACAATGAATGCCTCTGCTTCTGTTATGCAAACAGCACACACTCAGTGTCCTCTCTACGCTGTAAGACTTTAGGAGAGGAGGGACCAAGTACCCATAAATGACAGTAATGCAACTTAAGAAGAGGGCATGTTCCACTAGGAAGAAGTTATTGGTAAGAAAATGTGATAAATAGGTGCACTTACAAGCACAGATAGAGTCCTCTGAAAAAATTACTTAATTCATGCAGTCAGAAATTCACTGAATTCTCTGTGTGAAAAGTATACATCAGCTATCTATGCAGTCTTGAATATGAAATCAGCTTTATGTTTAATGTAGGTAGGCATAGACACATCTCAAGTGCCTAATGGCCAACAATGTGAAACTCTGGTACCTTAAATTTGCTGTGGACATTAGTAGAGTCAGGACTTATTTCAGTATATCTTCTGTAAGAAGGATTAATATAAATTTTTAACTCACTTAATATTAAAATCTGGAATTTTTATAGCTGTTTGACCAAGTGGCAAATGGCACTACCTCTGTATTTTCACCTGAGCAGATGGAAAACTGCACATTATGCTGATACTTTCCATGCAAACACACCCATGTGCACTTCTTTGCATAATTTGGGAAAGCTAACTTCTGAAGAATCTAGCCTGGTACTTATGCTTGTACCCTTGGGGGTAGCCTTGGAACTGTACTCTTTGGGAACCAAGCCCTACGACACACAGCTGAAACAGTCAGGCTACACAGGAGATCACTATATGAGGAACAGAGATGGAAGAAACCTGTGCAGTGCAGCACAACATCAGCACCACCACACAGGTGCTACAGTGGCTTGCTCAATCTAGTGCACTGCATGGTGGCACGGGCAAGTGGCAAGTGAGTTGATTCAGCCACAGGGAGCTGGACGTGCCAGGTCCACTTCCAAAGTCCTAATCCTAAATTGCATGACTGAGATCGCAGAGTATCACCTTAGATCTCCACATTTTGGACTTTTATTTTGTCAATTTCTCCTCAAGGAGTTCACCTGCATTTAAGGCCAACAGAAAAGAGCTCTTTGCTTGTTTAAAAAGTGCATGTGCTCAGCACGACTATGGCCTCAGAATGCTAAGCATGGCATCTTCTCTGCTGGAGAAAATCTAGAGAACAAAAACAGTAATGCATGTAAGTCATAGAAACCTGACCATGGTTGAAAAAAAGGGCTTTCATCACACAGGATGGAAAACAGCCACATGTACTTAGAAGGTTCCTGCAAGATAAGAAAAAATATCTGTTCACAACATCCTTTGTAGAAATGATTACTAAAGGGATTAAATTAATAAAAAAAATATTCAGAATTGACTGTGGGGAAAACCTTCTCATAGTAGGGATAATGAAGGTCTGGACAAGAGTGCCTGAGAAGGTTTCAAGGATATAGATTTTTCATAGTTTTTAAGAATGGATTCAACAAACAATGGTCCCGAATAATACAGGTATATTTTGGATCTTGTTTTAGGTAGTGGGTGAACTAGATGACTTTTTGAAGTCCCTTCCAGCTATAGTTTTCTACCATTCTGTGATTTTAAAAATTGATCTGTAGGCAAAAAAAGTGCAAACAGAATCTGTTTACTGAGAAGAATATAATATTTCAGACTAAATGAACCAAATCAGCTGTATGCTTAATGACACAGACCATTGGGTGATGATGGAAGAATCACATAAGTCACCAGGAAATTAAATAAAATATTTGAGACATCCGTAGTTTGTATATTTATATTGTATGTTTATAGTCTGTATATTTTATGAAGAAAGTTTTATAAAAAAAGCCCGAAGTAGTCAATACTCAGCTGCTTGAGGTTGCTTTCTGCAAAACCTAATTAGATAGCCTGTTTCTTGAGAACATATTTTGCTGTGAAATTACATAGAGTTTTTTATATTTAAAATAAATTGTCTCCTATGAAGCAACTCCACTATTGATCACCTACTAGAGAAAGAATAAATGTGATTAAAAGAATACATTGTCTCACACTGTGCAGTCTACTATTTCTGCACATGTACATGATACATATTAAATTACTTAAAAATATAAAAAAAAGGTGAAAAATACTTAAAACAATTTACTGAAAAAATCATATCATATCATATCATATCGTATCATATCATGATCATAAATTCAGAAATAGCTTTTTGAGATTCATTCTCTATTTCTCTTATTATGGTACTTTCCCTGAAGCATGGGCAGAACTTCACAATGCAGCATGAAAGACAGATGTTAAGGATATCAGGTGCACCACTGAATAACATTCAAAAAAATACAGACAAGGACAGGTAAGACAAGACATTAGGATGCAATGTCAGTAGCTAATATAATGGGACAACAGATGAAACCGTTAATGCTAATGTTTAGCATTTTGTTTCTTATAGAAATGAAAATCTAATAACTACTTCACTGAGGAAAAAAAAAATGACATCACTTTTTAGTAATAATAGTGCTTCCACTTTATGAGACTAATATCAGTAGAAACTTTAAAAACTTATCTGAAAATTTACTGAAAGTCCATTTAATAAAAAATACATGTCATGACAGATTTCCAGTAGTTGCTACATTTTGGAAAACCTATGTGGGTAGGATATTTCAAGATATCTGATGCTACTACATGAATGGTGCTAGATCATTCATTCTAAGAGCAATTGGAAAATGAAGCTTTGTAAATGTTTGACATATAATGTCAGTTTGGGCCATGAAAGATCTCAAGGCTTGACAAGAGACATAATGCTAGAGATGAATGTTGTGTGCCAAAAATTAGCAAATGCTGTGTTCATCTTGAAGGAACATAATACCTCCCCCACTAGCACTGTTTTTAACAACAACAACAAAAAAAAGGTCTTAAATATATCTTTACCCACAAGGGTACATAGAAATCAGGTGCAGCAACCAAACCAACAATATTGACAAGTGCTCTAAAATGTAGCTGGGTGTCCTCACTAAAATATTTAACCTGACATAATAGGCTAGAATCAAAATTAAGCATGTTTTAAAATCAGAATCAAAGAGGTTAAAGTTAGCAAAAACTGTAAACTGCTTCTTAAATTATTTGAACAGGACATAATCCAAAATCTGTGGCAAAAAATTGGATGGGCAAAATGTAACTTGTGTAGCATGTGTCTATTCCTGTTAGCTGAATTGCCAATGAATATATATATATATACATATATATATATATATAGAGAGAGAGAGAGATAGATATATTTAAAATACTAAGATATCTGAAGGGAATCTGGAAAGATGGTTAAAGTGTTAAAACAGTGTTCAGTAAAGTAAGGGAGAACAGATTACCATGGAAAATATTTTGACAGTAAGGTTTTTCACCTTTTATTTTAAACTGGAAAATTAATTGAAAGCTAAAAAAAAAGAGGACATTACTGAAATCTCCAGAAAATTATACATGGTATATATTTTTTATTAGAATAATATACTTTTTGCATATGGGTTTTGCTGTTAGGGCAAGTAGTGAAGTTTTTGAGGATTTGCCACTACATATAATAGTGACTGTAATTAAAGGAAAGCCTGTAGAAAGAGAATAAAATAAAATATATTTGTTATATTGAATATTTGAATTTCTCTTGTGAATTCAGAAGCTTTTCAATTTTATATTCTCATCAAAATAAGATTAAAAAAAGCAGAGCTAAAGATGGTGGGAAAAGTATTTTTTTTAAAATATTAAATAAAGTCTTTCAAGAATTTCTAAATTGGTTCAATCTTTGGACAAACTATTACTTTTAGAGGAAGAGGGTCTTCCCCTGCAGAGGAACTACTACTTTAGGATTAATCAGCTTTGGCACAGAATAGCACAGTCTGTTGCTTATATTGTTCCCATCAGAAGGGGCTGCATTTCAAAATCTGTCAGGACAGAAAAAAGAATGTCTATTCATGCATCACCATTAAATGTTTTGAGGACAGGGCAATTGACTGCCCTATAGAGAAGGTACAGCTGATTGTCCAGGCAGTGGAGTGGATTATGTGCTATAGGAATTCTTCTCATAAGCATGACAGATCCACCTGCAGCGCCTCAAGGAGACCACACTGGAGCAGGGGGATACCTGAGAGGAGCCTGTGACCCCCTGGGAGGCCTGGAGTGTTGGAGCAGGTTCCTGGCAGGAACCTGCAGGCCTGTGGAAAGAGGAATCCATACTGGAGCAGGTTCCCTGGTAGGACTTGTCACCCTGTGACAGACCCAGGCTGGAGCAGGCTGTGCCTGAAGGATTGCACCCGGTGGAAAAATGACCCATCTTGAACAATTTGTGAAGAACTGTTTCCCATGGGAGCAATGTTGGAGAAGTTCATGGAGGACTCTCTCCTCTTGGGGGGCCCCCACACTGGAGCAGGGGAAGGACTCCTCTCCATGTGGAGTGGCAGAAACAACAGGTGAAGAACAGACCATAACCTCCCTTCCCTCTCTCCCTGCATTGCTGAGGAAGGAGGTAGAGCTGGGAAGGAGGAAGGGCTGGGGGGAAGATATTTTCAATATTTATTTCATTTCTCATTATCAGGGTCTGATTTTGATTAGCAATAAATTCAACTAATTTCCCCAGTCTGAGTCTGTTTTGCATAATTGGTAAGTGATCTCTTCCAGTCTTCTCTCCCCTGTCCAGTTGTGGAGGGGAGGGATAGAGTGGCTTTAGTGGGTGCTTGGTGTCCAGCCAGGGTCAGCACATCACATTAGAAACATCAAAAAGTCACTATGAGCTACCTCTCTCCCCAGGTTGTCTTTCTTCTGAAAATATCAAAGTACAGGACATTTGGAGGTGAAAATAAACAAGGGGAATTTTCCTTGTAATACATGTAATTCCCTGTAATCAGTGACCTTTCTCAAGATGTGATTCCACCTATAATTTTGATCAGAATTTTCATCTTGCTGCAAAGACTGCTACCAAAACCTCAGTTCTGACAAAACCCGATTAGAATTCATCTTGTCAGAAAATGTCTGAACGCCACTAATGTTCATTTCTTAGGCTACACTGAAGAGAAGCTGCCCATGTTGAATATTCCCATTATGTTCCTCAGTGTCAGGTGCTTGAAATTTGTCAAGTTTGTGATTTGAAATATCATATGCTTTATAGTCAAAAATGTATGTGCAGGATTTTTCTGCTAAAATATTAGATATTGCTAAATAAATATGGGTTGTTTTATTAGCCTTTTCCATTATTTTTGTATGTAAAAAATTATAGCTGATAAAGCAAATGATGATGATTGGCTTAATTTCATTGTCACAGATCCATCTCTTAAATGATTCCTTGAAGCTGATCATCTTTTTACGGTAAAGAACCTGAATACATTCTTAGATGTGATAGGAAGCCATAAGCACAGGAGGTTGAAAAGAGCTGTGAATGAGCCAGGCATCCTCATCCAAGCAAGTTATTCATTGGTCTTGGCATAGACTGCAGCAGCCTACGCACTGCTTTAATTTATGCTAAATGGCTGTTGACCCACAGTGTCAGTTGGCAACTAGCATTGTGCATTCTGTCAAAATCTCCTGTCTCCAACAATTCATCTTTCTAGGGTGAGTTAACTAGTAGGGCGAGTTGACTATTTTGTCCCCATTGCCCAACAGAAGACCAAAGAATCCATTGCCATGGGTTTAAAGCACTATTTTAAATAATATTTTTAAATATTAAACCATATATTTTAATGCAAAAAGAAAAGATGTTTAACATGAATAATATTTAGTATAGGAAATGATTAATTGAAATAAATTATCCTTTGCAGCTTGATAAATTCAGTCCAGTAGCCTGCAGTGAAAACAGGCTCTGAATTGATTTGTAATGCAGGGAAGAAATTAAGTGGATTTCTTCACTGAGAGGAGATTTTTTTTCCTTTGTGTACGTAAATGTATCTGTCAAAACTTGCAGATTTTATCAAAAGTTTGCACAAAAGTATAAGTTGCATCTGTGCTACTGAAGAGTATGAGCAGAAGTGGGATATACCATACAGTCCATACTATACACCTTGAAAAAATTCATGGCCCACAGTCATCTTTGCCTGCCTGATTGCAAGAGAAGTAACCAATTCCTACCTCCAGAGAAGCAAAGACAAATATTTTGAGTATCTTGGTCACAGATCTGGTCCAGGTATGGATTTTATAATTGGGAAAAGTAAGGGATAAGATCATTTTACTTTCACTTGTTCTTTCATTTTCTTCCAAAGTCCTGCTGTAACATATTTTTAAGTCCAAAAGCCCTAATAAATTAATCACCAAATGCAGAAGTCCATCACTAACTTCTACATGTTAATATTAGCTCGGAAGGCAATGACAGCATTCTAAACTTAAAGACGTTATAAAAGCTTTATTAATGTTTACTAAGTGATTGCAAAATGCTGCTATATACTTTAAAAGCACATCATAAAGAAATTATGACTTAAAACAAGTAGGACAAACTACACCCGGTCCTGCAGGCACAAACATGCGACTACACAAATGAACAGTCAGTCGGTAAAAGTATGGACATGCATAAACATTTATAGGGAGAAGAAGCCAAGCTTACTGCATAGTTCTATTAAGGTGGATTAAATTTTTGGGGAATTATTTCATGGCATCTGTACAACCTTTTAGAAGAGAAAGAATGTAAGAGTAATCTTGATATCTTCTATAATTAGAAGACTATATTTGTAATTCTTTAGCACATAGGTATTTAGCCTGCAGTTTGCCCTTAAGGAGAATGAAATATAACAGAATATGTATCTACAATGACCTTGTGGCATTTAGGCACAACCTTTAACCTTGAATCCCAGTGGTAAATGAACTCATGACAACAATTGTGCCTGAAATTGCCTTGCTGCTCTTATAACAATATTACTCTAGGGGGGAAATGTCTTTTCTAGTGGAAAGATGAACTTGGCAAACTGAAATGTTAAACGATAATGTCAGCACTTCCATCACAGTTGTGTGGTTTGTGTTAATACTAGTGTTTACCAGTCAGTTTGAATTTTGCCTCTAGCCTAAACGATTTATTACTTCTATTCTCTCAACTTAATTCTGCGCTAATTTTAAAACTAGATTCAAAAAACACTGATTTTTTGTGAAAGATAGGTTTTAGTCAACTGGACCTATTTTTTTTTCATCTTACAGTCACTTAAGTTTAGTCATCAATAAGATGCAGAAAAACTAAGGACATTAATAACCTGGAATTACCAAAAATAACAATGCTAACAACCTAGTCATTAATGAGAATTACTAGTCTTGTTGCTATAGAAACAAGACTGAAGCAAATAGAAATTATGTGTAATTTCTCATTCCCAAAAGTGGCACATATCATGTCATTACCATAGTAATGATATTATTACCCCAAATGTAATAAACTTCAAAGCTACTTACCATGAGAGGACACCACCACACCTAAAAAAGTTGACATGTATCTTCTGCTGTTGATCTTCACTGAAGTTCCACAAAAAAATCCTGAATGTAAACTGACAAATTTATGAAGCAGTGGAGATGGTGGAGTCATCTCAGGACACTTGCCAAGAGTTTGCTCTTTTCACTTATGTCAAACCCAAATTTAGCTGTCAATCACTGTAGACCACAAAAGGACAAAGGTAAAATTCTGTTTAATCTGCTGTCCTTTTTTGGTATGATCAGTAGTAAAGATTGGCTCAAACTGGAAAACAAGACAAAACTTCACTCACAAAATCATTGGCCATTGCTGCTGCAGACACAACTAGGAGAAAGGAATGTGTTTGCTTGTTTGCTTTTCCTTTAGCTATATTGGAAAGCTGAACTGAGGGTTTCTGTGGGAATGACAATACATGTGTGATGGATGTGATGTGTTAGATAAACATAGGAAATGTTTTCCGAGAGTGTGAATAAAAAAAATCTTGTCTTTGACAAAGAAAACACTGGAAACTTCTCTAACCACAACTAGCCTTACCATTCCCCATCAGGTTTGTTTTTCCACTTGAGATAAAGTACCCTGGAGGTCAAATATTTTGAGGATGGTGTCTTCAACTATTGTTACTATTATCTTTTTTGTCCTCTCTGTAATCACTTTTTCAGTGTCGTTCCTAAGATAAATCCCCTTACATTAGGAAACAGCAGTAGAGTTACTGTGGCTAAGGTCTGGCAGTGAAGCTGCCTCACAATTAACACAGGAACAGAGAGTATTCATGCATGTGTTGTCATTGAGCCATTCATCAAGTGACTCAGGCAATGGGTTTTCTGTTATTCCATTATTAATTTTTATTGACTTTTTTATTGTTCTAGGACTTGACACACACCTATTGACATAAAAATGATAACAAAAATCTGTAGTGTCTGACCATTAAAATCGCAAAGCAATGGCAGGGAAACTGAGTTATCACTCCTAGCTTCTGCTTCTCCTCAGCACCTCCAGTTAATCAATACTATTTTTCTTTAACATAAACAATTTTTTTACTGTGAAGGTGACTGAGCACTCTCACAGACAGTGGGTTGTGTAGTCTCTTGAACATGGAGTTTGGAAATATTCAAAAGACATCTGGACATAGTCCTGGGAAGTCTGCTCTAGGTGACCATACTGGAACAGGAAGGGGTTGGATAAAATGACCTCCAGAGGTCTCACTAAACTCAAATTATCATTCTGCGATTTCTGAGATTTCTAGAAAACATAGGACAGTAGTTGATTAACTGTTTAGATTTGTCTTTTGGGGTGTCACAAAATGTTGTAGTAAATCATGTCTCTTATTGATTCAAGTTGAAAGCTGTTATTGTTAGTTTGGTAAATCAGGCTGATCATGAATTTATGAACTCATTTTTTTGGCACAGAGAGGTGAACAAGCCCTTGCCCAGAAACTGAATTGCTTGAGGCTAAGGGCATAAAGGTAAGTAAGCCTCCAGAGCTACTTAAAGGCAAAGGCATACAAGGATTTTATGTCCCTCTAAAAAGTTGTGTGAAATCACATTTGCAAGAACCAGTAATAAATAATAAATAGGAGTAGAATGTCATAACTGGTGAATTCCTGAAGATATTTTAACAGTACCCAGCAGAGTTTATGGTGTCATTGCTTCTAATAACATAGTAGAGTTCCTACAAGAAGGGAAAGAAACCCAGGTCTCATTCTTGTTTTCTGTTTTGTTTGCTTGTTGTACAACTTGCTTAAGTTATATGTGTCCATACAACTTAAGAAAATCTACACTAAAAAGGCACAATATGCTTAGGGAAGTGATAAGCAATACAATTCCAAATGAACATTCTGTTTATGATATTAGAGAAAAGTTACACATCGAGGTGTTTTCTGTTAAAATTTTGTCTTAAAATGACAGAAGATTTAAACACAGCTACGCCTAGTTCTTTATTTATATGTCTCTATTACAACTTAAAAATGTGCACATTCTGCTTTTACCAAATACAACAAATTTAGCAAACGTATGACCTAGTGCCTGCAGTGCAAAACACTTCTCAGTTTCTCAGGCAGTGCAGATAATTACCAATAGACTTTACAAATACAGAAGTGCTGCTTTCTTCAAGCTGTATGCTTTACATTCATGCAAGACAGTTTTTGTTGCAGAACTGTTCTGATATTTCAAAAACTGCAAATCATCTTCAGTGGTAGCTCTGCCCATGAAAAACAAAGAAGTAGAATGAATGAGAAAAATGTTGATTTTGCTCAGAGCACTGTAAGGGAAGGAGCCAACAATCC
Organism: Anomalospiza imberbis; assembly: GCF_031753505.1. Lineage (NCBI taxonomy): Eukaryota > Metazoa > Chordata > Aves > Passeriformes > Viduidae > Anomalospiza > Anomalospiza imberbis. The sequence continues at coordinate 30,812,340 of NC_089686.1, forward strand.
AGGCCTTGAACAAGCAAATGGTATTTAGAACTCACTGTGCATCACTGAGTTACAAAAACAAGAAGAGGCATGATGAGTATATAAGCATGAACGGAACTTGGAAAAAAGCCCTAATGACTGACAACAAGAGTTATTTTAATGGTAGTACTCCAGCTCTGGTGCAAGTTGCATGAAGATATGTACACACAATATTCTTCTGTCACCATTTTTGGACATAGTGGCTAGCTAATAATTAATGAAGCAGCAATTCATGTTTAATGGCATAAACAGCCAGTTATTCCTTTGGATAAAAATCTTGAGTTTGATTGACTCAGATCCACTGTTTGCAACCCATAAAATCACAGTCATGAACAATAATTCATTTATTCACCTCCCAGCATGAAAAACTGTATACCAAGAAACACGGAAGGTGGTACGTGCCTCTTATGTACAGCTTACAAAGTGAATTAAGGTCATTATCTCTCTTTATGGATCATATGATAATCTTGCATTATTTAATAATGTATTTTTCAGTGGAGAAAATCTTGAGAAAACATCTCTGAAATTACAAGAAGCACCCAGAATACTTGAATTTCTGCTAACATGGGTATTTCACTAACCAGGTACATCTTTTGGGACACATCTGAATTTTTTCTCTTTGCTGGTTAAGTTGCAGGCTCCGGTTAAAACTATGTTCTGATATTTTACCCTTGTTGAGGCTTTTCTAAAACTATATGTATATATGTATGTAAATCACCTGATTTCTTGCCTGATGTTTGAAATAACTTGCTACCTTTTGAAGCTTTTACAGATGAGTTTAAGTAGCAATTTCTACTTTCATCAAATAATGGATTTAAGTATGAATAAGACTGCCATCTATATCAGTAGCTTACTGATTCCAAGTGACTGTAGCAAATGAACCAGGAAATCTCACCTCTATGCAAGATACAGCTGAAGGCATGTAAATACTTGGTTTTGATTGAGAAATCAATCATTCACAATCTGATCCTCTAGCTCAGAGAGGGCCAGCTTACTCTTTTATGGGCATGTGCATTTCTGCTCTATAATGGTATTTAATGCAGAGTGTGAACATATTTCCTCCTTAGGGCAGAATGTACAGTAGATGCAATAAGGTAAGCACTTGCAGGCCAGGAGAAACAAGAGTATGTGTTTAAAAGGTGTGGCTTTATTAGTCTTAGCCACTTATGTCAGTCTTGCAAAAGTATTACAAAATTTTAACAACGCAAGGCACAAAATTGACCTGCTCACCAGAGTTTTGAATGAAGAGGAGAGACATAATGTCATTGTGCTTATCAAAGTAAAAACAAACCCACAATTTCTGGGGAGAATGCCTTTTACATCTTCTATATCTTCAAGATTTTCAAGTCAGTGCCACAATTACTGAGATTGCAGTCTATTATTCTGGTGTTAGGAAATACTAGTTGTACAGCTGCACACTGAATGTGAATTATATTCCATGGTGTAATGCATTATTATGCAGGCTTTAATTATAGGATAATTGACTGGTCTTTTCCACAAAATTCTGACCTCATTTACTTTGATTCTAAATATTTGCAAAACCGGCTTTGACATAATCATGAAATATCTATGTTAGTTTGAAGCATATGACCTGAAGAAAGACTTGCCTGCCCAAAAAAGTTTACATTTTCTGTCTGCATTCTTTGAGTTAATGCATTATTACACTTCTTTTTGCAATCCTGTGTCTGCCTATACACATAGAAAACGGTGGTAACAAAGAAAACCCCTCTTGCTGGAGCAATTGTCTTGTCTTTGGCATATGAAGAATCTTGTATGTTTGCTTAGTGTTTAGTGTTAATACCAATGCCCCAGTTTATGACTGAGGCACACAAGCACTGTCGTAAAGAGGTATTACTTTTAAATTTCAGTCTAATGTTTGTTTTGTAGATAAATTCAGCCATTTCGTCATATGGTTTTTAAATATATTACTTCATTCAGTCTCCTAATATAGTACAGTTTTGTAATATCCTTTTTTTTTTTCTTTGTTTTTAAGGTTGCTATTCAAATTGCAGAGCTCATTCCTTTCCCTGTTTTAATGTAAACCAGAACTGTGATTTTCAAGAGTCTCAGTCATGAGCACTGTCATTAAAAGAAAATAAAGATCAGAATCCGTTTCTGGATGTGACAATATTTAAAATTTCCTTTATGCTATTAACTAGAGGAAGCTGTTGTACAAAGAATTATTTTCACATATATCTGTACAGATTTCCAAAATGAAAGATTTTTACTCAGATATTGGTTTCAGACTATGAGACATATGCCCATATACTTTGAAGATTTGTTCTTTAATAATTTTTTCCCAGGTTTTTGAATTCCTGACTTTTCTTCTCTTTGCTGGTTTTGGTTGGGTTGAATATTTCTGTTCTGCAAATATAATTTTTTCAAGTTGCTGAGTAGATCAAAATACATTTTATCTGTAATAATAGTCTTTAAGTCAGCAATATTACATTTTTTTTCATATTTGTAGTCAGCACTGAGTTACTCTTAAAATATCCTCCTTTTATTAAAGACACAAAACCCTCCCTAATCTAGAAGAAGCCAAATACTATGAGACAACTAGCCAGATTAAGATTTTTTTTTTTTAAAGTTGGAGCTCAGGATGACAAGTAGGCTTGGAGAGAAAGGAGATTAAACAAATCTTATTCCTTACAAGGAGTCAGGAAAGCAAGTAATCACAGTGACATTAAGAAAAAGTCATATTTGAAATAATAGTTGAAAGAGCATATTGTATATACTGGCTGTTCTTTTCAAGAAGGCAAAAACGAAGAAAAGTTGAACTTTTCTTATTTGAAAACTAGGCAGAGTGTCTATAATTGCTCCCCACTTGAGGTATAGTGAAATTTCTTTCCAGGTTTATTGGAAACATTTCACATTTAATGAAGTAATGTCTGTTCACACAATACTTAATGTTGTAAGAGTGTCAAAATACTAGACAGATTTTTGGGTCACAACTGGAAAGACATTGACTCTAGAAACTTGCGTCACTTTCCCATACTGACCATTCCCCACTGACCATTGCACTTCATCTCATTGTCACATTCTTTGCTCATATTCTTTTCTCTCTCAGTAGAACTTTGGAAACTTCACTTTCTCTTAATTAGAGCAGTCTCATGCTTCCTCAGCAGAACAGATAGTGGAAATTAAATTTTTTCTAAGGATGAGGATAAAATAGTTTACATAATTCTCACCCTTGGAAGTAGAAAATTAAAAATTGCTGTACAAAAAAAGACATTCCCAGGTATTTAGGAGCGAGGACCAAGAATCATCAAAGGTATTTTGGGGGAAAGTACAGGAATATTTTGGAGGGCGGATGGGAGAGATGGGAAGATCACATGCTTCATGCAACAGTCGTTGCCTACTGCCTTTCCATTTCAAATAGCCCTCCCATGAGCAAACTCCCGTGTGTCCAGACAAGAGGGAGAGAGTGACACCGAAGGAAGAGAGAGAAAGGAAGGAGACCCAGGAAGGAGACGCAGGCAAGGGAGAATGCCTTGAGGTAAGCTCACCACCAGCTCAAAAGGTGCAATAGCAAAATGGTCTCTCACGATGCTACAAAATGCTTCTGCCAGCATGTGTCCTTCAGGCAGACCCTTATTCACCTATGTTGTTTTCTTCAAGGCTGTCTATATCGGCCTGTTGAGAGATAAGATTATAAACTCTTTGGTGGTGCACAGTACTTGGGCACTGGCAAAGTGGCCAACACAGCTATGTACTCCTTCTAGAAGAACAGCCTTGCTACCCCAAGAGGCCAGAAGACCTTTTTTTTTTGGCATAGAACTAAAATTAGCCCTAGTCCTAGAGAAAGAAAAGCAAAAAAATCTTGAATAACATTTCTCAGGTTCAGAAGAGAGTTTCCCAACTGGCTCTTTTAAACTGTGACATGATGACTTAGTAAATTCTAAGCTTTGAAAACACTTTAACCACTAAATAACACATCCATGATCGGAACATTGGCCAACAATCTAAAATGCTTAAGTGGCTAGGGCAGCAGCATATACCTACCTATGTGTTACTCTGTGGAAACCATGTTCATAGGAACACTTGTCTTCTTTTCATAAGTATTTTTTAAAATCTATTAAAGAGCACACATGTATGGATTATTAGGACTCAGGGACAGAGCTGATGAATGAGAATTTTATGCAAAATAAAGTGCATATAAATATGACCTTATTGATCTTGTGAGAAGTGAATTTCAGTTCAGAGTGAAAAAGCTGAGAAAGTATCTCTTAAAATAGATAGTTTTAAATAGAATCCTCTTTGTTCCCTAAAATCATGAAATAATATTGGGGATGTATTTTTTAATTCTGTGATCTTGTCCAAGCCAACTATCCTATCTTCCCACTTGTATCTGTTATGACCTACAGTAAACTCAGCAGTGACATACGTGGAAAATACTCATCACTGACTCACAAGAAAAATCATGCTCATTCATTTTCTTCCTTCCAAAAGAAAAATCACCACAAAAGGCTATTGCCGTTTAGTGTTCGCTTTCCTAGTTCTGCATGCTGTTAGCAATACCATTGCCATAGCTCAATGGGAAAACATTCTGTCCATATTTTCACAAGGCATTATAATATCGACTTGGAGATCTTGTTGACTTTTCCCAGCTGTTTTTATTTATTTGTTTAAAATATTGTTACAGTGGATTCCATAATCACTCTCTCCTCCTGGCAACCAGACATGAATTTTTAATCTGCACAAAAAAGCAGATCTAAGTGGAGAGGAAGTGCAGACAGTGTGTGAAAGGAATATATGGGAGCTTTGGATAAAAAAACTTGATAGATATTAGATAAAAAAATGCATTAAATTAAATTAAAATTCAGATAAAATAAAATATATAAAATTAGCACGAAAGCTCAACATTCCTCAGGCCTTCTGATACCCACAGCTATGACTTAGATTAATGAACATTTGAGCTTGGTTATAACTGCACACATTGCATAGGGCTGGGCCCAGAGTCCAGGTCATGAGAGACAGTTCATCCTGCCTTTCCATTCTAATCTGTATAGACTTAAAGATGTCATGTATTTCTGTAGACCTTCAGGTCGACACAGTTGTCTTTTATCAGGTATTAGATAATTGCCCTAACTAAGCCCAGAGTCGGACTGAACCAGAAAATTCAATGTGTCTGACATAGGCACTCACATTTTCAAATATAAACCTGCCTTCAAAGTAAAAGAAAACTATCTAAATGTCTTATTTACTTTTGTGTTTGGGACTAAAGATACGTGACTTTGTCATCAAAGGAACTTGTGATGTTGAAGTGAAATTAAATTTGTGCCTAAAATGCCTAGACAGTATACAAGATTTTCAAAAACAATCTGAAAAGTTTTCATTTCTTTCTTCTTTACTTGTGCTAAGGACAAGTGACTTCACTATCAATGATGCTTATTAGAATCCTGTAATATAATGAAAATGAAATGCATTGTGCCCAATATGCCTTAGTTTTCATAATAATGACAACACATATGCTGTATTTCTTTCTTTGTCTTCTTTGTGTCACTGATATAAACTGTCTTTCTGCCATCACAAACTGTGAATAATGTATGAAATAAATAAAAAAATGTGAAGTATGAATAGAAATAAGCTGTGCAAGAGACCCATATGTTCTACTTGGGGATGGGCTTGATTCACAGCCTATCAAAGTCAATGCCAAGAATACTATGGAAATTAAAAGTCTTTGATCAGGCTCTATAGTAATATATTTTGGGCCTGGATTTTTAAGTAGTGAGAAAAGAAACAAGTTGTCAATGAACAGTACTTTTTTTCCTTTGTGTTACTCTTCAGGTGCCAAGAGCTCTCTTGACACCTTGGCTTTGTCACTGCTTCTCACACTTGGCCCTACTGCCTGTGGAGGGTCTGGGTTTAAGCATATTAAGATACAATATTTTGATACGAGATAGTGAAATAGAGCAGCTGAGCTTAAAGGGTGAATGGTAGTTAAATGAGATCCAGTACAATCTAACTCCGTGTTTATTAGACAGATGTGTCTCACTTAAAGCCTTGAGCTGTGATTTGTTAGTCCCTTGAGTCATTACTTAATACATGGTTGACATTTAAAAATCATACTTCTTGCACAAAGGGCCAGCTTGTGAACACCGGGCCGGGACAGTAACACGTCTGCTTGGAGCTCCCACCCACAGTTGCAGCAACGCTAATGAGTAACGTAGTAATAATGCCAGCTCCCATGAATTAGGGATGAATAATGGGCTTCTGGCAGAGATTGCACGATGACATGGGAACCTCCAGGCCCCCAAAAAACTTTGGCTCTGTCACAAGGAAAGCCTTTCCTATTGCCTGGCTCCCTAGCACACTCCCTTGCTGAGGAAAGGAGCCAGTGCAGCCTGTTGTGGGAGGGCTTTCTTTTCTCCTCTCAGCAACCTGACAGAGCATTTCTGTCCACTTCATTCCCCACCTTCCACATGAAGTAGGACAGGGAGTGTGCTTCTTGCAATGTCTACCTGCTGAAAATGAAATTTAGAAAGGATCCTTTAGCAGTAAAGAAAGGAAACAAAAGGAGCCTATAAGGAGAAAAATAGGGCTGGTATGCTGGTAAGATTTTACAGGAGACTGGGAACAAGAGACTGAGAAAAATTGAGAAAAATGTCACCCAATGGCAGAGCTTGAGATGCAAAATGGGGATCTATCTGTCTCAGCGCTGGGCACATGGGGGTTCAAGTGGAGCCAGCCTGATGGAGGAGGAGACTGTGCTTGTGCAGGACTGAGGAAGTTGATCACAGGAAATTATTTGTTGAGGGGCTTATCAGACAATTCCACATCTGATTAGCACCAAATATTGCATTGCTGATTTTCCGTGTTTCTCCTTTACAAGGCTTCAATCCAGACAAAGGGAATTTGGAAAAGGAAACACAGGTCAAAATACTCAATACTGTTATTTTTATTATTTGAAATAGAGCATAACAACATCAATGTGCCATTTGCCTGTTTTCTGAGGAGGAATTTCAAGACTGAGAAGAAATCACAGAATTTTCAGAAATGCAAACCTTTATTTCTGAGAAAAATACAAAAGCTCACTTTTTAAAAATATGTATTTACATTCCTGTGTATTTTTTTTTTTCCATGTAAAAAATGTTATGACTCAAAAATGAAGTTGGATGGGCCATTAGCAGTCCAGGAACTCTCACTCCAGGAGTATAAAGGAGCCTTTTGAGGAGTGTGGTAAGAGAAAGGAGCCTCATAGAAATGGCAAGTCTAGACTGACCAGACCCTCTCACCCACCTAGATGTGCTGTCTGAATCATGAGAAAAATAGTACTAACAGAAACCAACACCTGAAACTATCCATATCTCAAGCCCCTGTTTGGTTTTTTTTTTTGTTTTTTTTTTTTTTTTTAAGACAAGCAATTTTATGTTTATGCAGCAAATTAAAGCAATACAAAGGCTTTAATTGAAATAAAATAAGTACAAAATTTAATTTATGATATTGAACTTGATGAAGAAGAGTTCTTACTTTCAAATAGTAATAGATGTAGAAACATCCTACTTAGTCTCATCTATAGGTCAAATATGTATCCTATTTCTAATGGTGAAGTGGACTTGAAAAATACATGTGGATTTGTGGTATACACATAAGACAAACTAATTTTTTTGGTATATTCTTAAGTATTCAGAAATAACTGCTTCTGTCCCATATTTTCATAGAGTTTCTAACTAGCAGTGATGAAAATTGAGGAAAATTCTTTACAGAAATGAAGGAATAGAAAACCAACCCACTTTGATTTTTTGTACTTGATTTTTTGCACCTGATTTCTTTGCTTTTTAAACATAAAGGTACCATTCAGTAATTTGTAAAGCTGTATTTTCTTTCCATATGAGTAATGATGAGTAATGTGCTAATAATTACAACAAAATATATCTTGGTACCCAGAAGAAAAAAAGTAGATCATAAAATTCAAAGGACATTCCCCAGGTATTTGACAGAAGAAAACCATTCTTGTTCATTTAAAGGCTCTTTGTAAGGGTATTGCTCAGATGCAAAGTAAAGAAAATACCTCAGAATAAAAAGATCACATCTAAATAAAATGTTATTTAAAATCTCTAGGAACCTAGACAGAAATGCTTTTGGGATCATTCCTCCTCTCTCAAAACCCATCTCTAGTCAATCATACACCCATTTCTATTCTAAAATAATTTGCTTTCCTAGTTGTAGGAGTTTTTGGATCAAATCTGTTATTTATACAATACTGATAAAAAATTGATAAAAAATAAATTGTTGGACAACACCTGTAAATGAAAGCACTGGAAAATATAACTCATATCACTGATTTGGAATTATTTACATGAGTAAATGATTTCCACAAAGAGATAATAAACAGGAGGAGAGACTACTATCAGAAAGACTTCTGATAAAATATATTTTTCACTTTAATCATCTCTAAGCCATGTGGGTAGATTAAAGTGGACCAAGTTTTTCTTTTTTTTCAACTGAAGAAAGCCTTTAGCTTTATTTAACCATGCACAAATGATTTATTACATACTAACTCAGAGTCACACATACAAATACTACTGGCATACAAAGCTGCCAAAATTAGAAAAAGAAATATTGTAAAAATATTTATTACTCAGTAAGTACCATAGAAGAGATATACAGTGATAAATATAGACTATTTTAAATTTATATAGTCAGAGTTAGACCTACTAAAGTGTTAAACCTCAGCAATGCTGATGAAATTTGACAGCTATAAAAGAAGGCTGAATGCAGCCTATATAAGCATTTTAATTACTGTCCTTAGTTTAAATAAACAAGGCTGTGAATTAAACTTTCATACCAGGCAGGTATCTCAGTATCTGGGTTAAATGCAGAGCATTCAGGCCTGAGATATAAAGTATTAACTTTCCACTATGACTCTTAAACAGTGCCATATAGCAAATATCAGTTATTCCTGATGTATTTAGATCTCTGTGGATTAACTCCATATTGAAATGGAATATAAGTGAACTGTTCGTATGCATGGGTGGCATGGGTATTGATATACAATTGAATCATATTTAGTGAGTTTTGCACGTTTTGAGGGGCTGCATGTTTCTAGTTTACAGTTATATGTGAGCTTGAATAGCAAGCATTTGAAACCATGCTGCAAAGATACAGAAATTCTTTATTGTTCCTTATCACATGTGCAGCAAATATATACCTACTATAGATATTGTAAGAACTTATATTCCTGTCAATATATAGGAATGCAAAATAAAGAGTCAGTAATTTATAAAAAATGAGACTAATATGTAGAAACCTTTTTATTTTATTGGGATTTGCAACCAGCAGATCTGTTTTACAGAAGGTAGCTTCTAAGTCATAGAAGAACTGTTGTACTGTTAAAAATCATCGATAACCCGTCTATAACAGCATTTTGATTTTTATTTCAAAGTGAAAAACTGTGAATTGTTTCTACTTAGCAAGCAAATATATACCTCATCTCCTGGTCCCCAGGTCACAAAAGAGGGTTAACCTGTCACCACCACTGATTTCTTAAAAGTGTGACATGTATTTAGTTGTCAGTTCCGATCAGCAGCATTCACGAATCAACATTACATCAGCAGCAAAGCACACCATTTTATGCTCTTTTGGAAGATAATTAGAGTTCCCTTTTGTTGCAAATAAGATGTAAAACAGCTATAACTGCTGGTGAACGTGATTAAAGTAACCTCTATAGAACCCCATTATTCTAGACAGATTCCTTCAGATGCATAATTTCCCCATTTTAAGAAAACATAATGCATGCATATAAAATTCAAATTGTCGAGACACCTCTAACAAAAATTAGTTGTCTATTAAGGCATTCTTAGTAGCTGGTTAACATGTAAAACTCTTTAAGTGTATTTTAAAATAATCATGAAATAATAGTACATGTCATTAAAGGTAAACATTTTACAGTGAGAGGTTTGTTCAGACAAGAGCTGTGTATTAAACTTTTTCTTACAAAAATCCCATTAGAAGAATATACCACAGTCTCTTCTATCTATCAGGTATGTACCACAACATCCCCCTGCCCCCAGCTCCATAATCATGCCTCACTATACACAGACAAATTAGGGAACATTGTCATTTTTCAGCACATAATTTATAGCTGAAATGCCTTCATTAGACCTCATCTAATATAGTAAAAATTTTGTTCATAGAAAAAGCATTCACCTTCTGTTGGACAACATACATAACTTTTTTATTTGGCACATGTGGTCTGGTCTTCTACAGAGGTTGGTGGATAGTGGAAAGATTGTCCATGAATGACCTATTTAAACAAGGGATAGAAAAAATGGATTAAATAAGTCAGCCAATATTAACCCAAATGTTCTCACTATAATACCATTTACCAGTTTTAGAAAGTATTTTTTAAAAAATCTGAAAAAAAAAATGAAAATAAGGTATTTTAAAAAACATACCTTGCTTTCAAATAATCACCTGTGATTTTATAGTCAAGAAAAGGAAACACCAACAAATTGTTTTAAGGCACAGGGATGATTTCTCTAAATATCCAGTACATCATTGTTTAGCAGCAAGCATCAAATTTCTCCTGAGTGCAGCTTTGTGCATACCGTGCTCTGTGGTGTGGAGAGCTGGGTATAGGAGCTGGTTCCCAAATGGTGCAGGACGCCTCAGGGCAGCCGTTGAGCAATCTAATTTCAGATCTGGATGGATAGAGTTGACTCTAAGCATACAGGGGCAATATGCACTGTAGTTCTCAGAATAAGATCCTTGACAATAGTTTGCCTCTATGTAACAGATAATAGTTCATTTGAAATTTTCAGAAGATAATAAACTATGATGAACACATTAGAAAAATATTGCCAATAGAGTGACCATTACTTTTGCTGATTTGTTATAATTATAAAATCAAATCCTGGTTTGCTCTGTTGGGTACCTCAACATTTAAAGGAAATGCTATTAAAGAAGCTTACAAATGAATAATCATTCCCAACAACTCACAGCAGCACTCACAGCATGAAAGTACAAGAAATAGGGAAAGTTTTCAAGGAGGGAACTGATTAGGGTGAGGATGATTCTCTGTCAGAAAAAATGTATTGTGCAAGTGTCCTCTAGAGAAAAAAAATTCACCTGAAAAGAAACAGCATTATGAACACTACAGAACTGTAGATTGCAGGACACTGATCTTATTAAGAACCAATGCTAATTTGCACACTGTCTCCCGCTGAACTGGAAGCAAGTTTACCACTGGGTTTGTTAATTTACGCAGGACACCATTATCTTTGGTTGGACTTAATGTGTCAGAGTAGATAGAGGTCATTAGCTGCTGGGTTCATGATTATCTAGCATGAGTTACAGACAGTATCACAGAAATATATTGGTTCTGAAGCTTCATTTCTCCTCATGTGATTTTTTCCCTATTGGTGTTTAATTCCATTTGCAAAACCTTAGACATTGAGTATTGCACATACATATACAAACTGCTGGTCATTTTGTTTTGTTTTCTTTTGTTTTTCCTTTATTTACCATTCAGAAAAGTAAAGAAATTTTATATAAAAATAAAGTTCAAAAGTATGTACATTGCATTTAATAGAACTAATAAACAATCAGCTTGACTTTTAAAATTTGCAATACTAGACATAATTACAATGGAAGCTGTAAGATCCCCATTATATGTAAATCAATTATTTAGGTAGTTGTGTATTGGGGAAATAAAGGGATAAATATCTCAGCTAGATGCTATGCCATGCATTTATCTAAATCTTCCATTGGATTTCTGAAGTGTGTACTACACCCTAAAATGTTGTTAGATAAAGAGACTATAGACTGTCATTGGAATACTGCTTTTAAGTATAGCTCTATAAAATCTTACATCCACAAGAAATCAGCCTATTTAATAAAAATATTTGTGTTTTCTGGTTAAGTAAACACATTTTCATAAAGATCTATGCTCAGTCTATTTCACTTAAATGGAACCAACCATCTACAAATTCATTTACAATTTTTAGATCTGTACAAGAACATTCCTAATAGCAGGGAATACTTTTGTGTCTCAGCATGATATCTTTAGAAAGAGGTGAATTTTCATTTATTTAATGCAAATATTCATACGAGGTAAACTGCTTAGGCATATATGGAGTATGTTTTCATGGAAGCTTTGTGGAAACAGGAAAATAATAGAACATAATTGTACAATAAATGGAATGTTGCAGTTTCAAAATTACTCATGCTATGGTGCAGTGAATAAAAAAAAATACAGGAAGATTGAGATACTATTTGCCGGGTTTCGAGCTGCTTTGCTTACAAATGATTTCATTCTAGTTTTATGTGTATTTTAGGAATATCTCTTCTTCACTAGACAAATATCAATGTGGAAGATATACATGATCTCTGGATACTAAAAAAAACCCTCTAGATAGTGGAAATTGTTTGCATTGTTATCAGAGCTTGGTTATCAGAACTACTTCAGTTATATAAAGTAGTTGCAACACCTATTTTTTAAAATAATTTTAGCACACTTTCAGATCACAGATTTTATATAAATAGGGATTTTGTCTTTTGAAAATAATTTTATTTCCAAGTTATTTCTCTTTTTTATGCAAACAGTTTGTCTTGTGATTTGACATCAATTACCTACTGAGATGATAATTTTTATTATTTCTGCTTATCTTTATCCACTTGATCTTACTGGTTATTTGAATAACATGGTATTTCTTTGCTTCTGCCTGCATGCTTGAAATATTCGTGAGGAGGAGAAGGTCTTGAAACATTAGGTGTTGGAAGCACACGCACGCAGGTGTTCACACACCCTTAAACATTCCAAGAAACAGAGTGTCTTGTAAAAATAGTTGTGAAAAGTAAAATTAGAGCTTGTATACTTATCAAATTGAATTTGTGATTGAGCTCCTTGCACCTTGAGGCTTCTGTGTTTAACAGGCCTGTGATGTACATGTTACTTCAGCACCATTCTGTGGGGTCACAGGGGATGCAAGAACTGCTCTTCAGTGAGGGTATGGCCACAGCAAGCAATGGCATTTAGGAAGAGATTGTTCCCACTGCTTAGTGTTCTCTATTCCACTGAGATCATGCATAGCAACTGTAAAGTTCTCTAAATAAATGAGGAGATCAGGAGGAATTCTGCTTCCCAAAACCACTCTAATTCTTTAATCTTTCAACATATAGAAATGTGTTAAGATTGAGCATATGTATAAACTCCTACAGCTTTTATTGTTAATTTTACTGAACTCAAGAAGAAATTTGCTGATGTCCTATATAATTCTCCAGATCGCAGACATTATGAATATTTCAAATAGAGATTAATGACTATAAAGTTGGTTATCTCCTAGCTGGGGACACTGTCTTGTCCTGTTATTGACATGAAAATTGTGCTTTCTTGCTAAGACAAGTTAAGGCAATGAGGGTGGGAAAAAAGAGAAAATAAAAAGGAGGCATTGTATACTTTATTTCACAACTTTTTTTTCAATATATTTTGAGCAATCTTTGCAAATATACCATTTCTATGTACAATTTCAAGATCAGTATCCTCCATAGAAGATAAAGGTAAAATCCAGTCAATTATGTGGTTACAGCATTTTCAGTGTAACAGAATGTCATATGCTGTTTTGAATAATTCCTTGCTATAAACTTATACTGCAAAAAATGAGTTAATTTAAAAATCATCACCATCATCTTTCAAAATTATTTCTTTTTGGAGATAAAGACATTTTTCTTGCATGTGGTATTTAGGATTTCATTTGCTTTAATCCCTTTGGGATATATCATCTCCACATTCTGGTTCTCTGCTAGACCTTGCATGATAGTTCTCCTCGCAGCTAACCTTAATAGCCACCACCCTACACTGTCTCTTTCCCCTTACAGATGCTCCATATCACCTTTACCTTTTATACCAAGTCATATTCATTCCTCTATGGATTTCTTAGCTCAGGACCTTTACATTAAGTATCTTTATATAAGACGCCACAGGAGAAAAAACGGCAGACTGCTGTTTTCTGTATAGTAAGCTTGTTGAAGACTGTGGAATACTAGGACTGTAAAAGTTTGCTGACTGAAGAAAAATGTGCATGAAGGTAGCAGTGCACCAGACATGACACCACATGGATAAAGGGGAGGTTAAAACTAAAAATTTAGTCGGACCCCAGAAGCCTGATTTCTTCTGTTCATATAGAAAATTTTTATTTGTACTTCTTTTTATTTTTGAAACAGTTCAGGTGGAGAAAGGAGAAAGGGATGAAAGAAAAGAGGGGCTTTCAGATCTTGGTCAGTCATACATATGCATTGTCTTAGGCAGTCTTTGTGTTTTTTATAATGACAGTACATTCTCTACTATTGAACAAGAAATTCAGAGCACCCAGATGTGCCTTTTTCTACAGCGAGAAGGAATACTTAGGCTATGTTATGTTGAACTGCCATTAAATATTCTAGTGACCATAACTACCCGTCCCAAGAAACTCATTTACTCAAATCATTTAACTCAGGAGAAAAAATGTAAAACTGATTCAGGAGAACTCCTCTGGCAAAACAACAGGAAACTCACAGAAGAGACCTACTAGCAGTATTGTTTGATATACCACCTAAAGTAGCTCTGCTACTTGGTATTTCTACCTGGTAGAAATAGATTCTAGTATATTTGTGATTATTTGTTATCATGAGGCATAAAATAAGAGTTTTGACTTATTTTCCATTTATGAAGACACCATATTTGCTTTGCTGTGGATACCCAACCCAATAAAAATGCTTGCTGCATTGTAATCCAAAAAATGATTGCCAGGGGTGATTGATCTACCTTGTCTTGGCAGATTTAAAGAAAAGGTTTTCAAAAATCATAGACAATAGATTTGAGGAAGTGCTTATAAACATCACAGAGTTTACAGACAAGTTTTGTACTATTGTACAAAGACAAAAAAAGGAGAAGTCTCCTGGCATAAGAACTGACAGATTATGTTGCTGTCTGCAATTGTGAAATCAAAATGACTGAGGCAAAATGGTACAGAACATGTAGGTGACGTCATTCTTCACATCCAGGAGGAGGTCACTCTACCTGTGGAGGAAGTGCTGACAGGATGTTTATGTGGGATTGATGTCAGATATAATTCAGGCAAATGAAAGCAGGAAGAGGGTGTGTAAATAGGAAGTCCCTTAATTTTGTTTAATTTCCTTAATTCTGTTTTTATTGTAACTTTTTTCATACCTGAAAAATTAACTCTTTTCCATGCAAGAATAATAAAAACATAAAACAAATGAATTGTCTTCATATGCTTCTACAATTTCTATAAAAATATTTTAGTTTTATCTTCCTCTTTATTTGCATTATTTAGGGAAATGTTAGCATAAATGTCACTGTCCTTTGGCTTTATTTATTTATTTATTCCAAGTGGCAGTGCAAGTTCGCCAAATCTTAAATTGTGAGTTGATTATGTTTTAAAAAGGAAAATAGGTGACTTTATATAACATTACTAGCATTGTAGTTAAAGGATTCAAATGAAGATTTATTGAGAATGATTTTAACTCTAGTCACTTAGAAACTGGTGCTTACTGACATATTGTTCCCAAGTAGATACACTGTAAAACATGCAAATGTAATGATAGCTTTATTATACATGATGAGTTAGAGGAAAAAAGAGTTTTGTAATAATTGCAATGTCTATAATGAAACCTTAATATTAGTTTGTTCCCCATTTCTCCCACCACTTCATAAATTTTTTTAAATATACCAAAGAAAAAATACCTAAAATAAGATGAGAATTTTAATGAATGTTTTCTCCTGCTTCCAGACAAGTATACAGAGTGAGCATAAATTGGTGAACTACATTATGATAGAGCACAATGAATAGAATTATGAAGTTACTGTGTAAATATCCATATTTTCAGGTATTCACAAGCAAATCACAACAATAAGTTCCAGTCACCTTTTACAGATTGTCCACATTAAAACACTGGCAAGTATTTCATAGCCTAAAACGTTTGTGACAAAAAATGCAATTTACCTATGTTAGATGATAAATAGTCAATATCAAATGCCATTGCTATTGTGAAATTTTTGTGCATGGTCTTCCTGCTTATCTTCATATAAAAAATTCATTTCATTCATAAAAAGAAGAAACAGGGAAGTAATGCAGAGAGGGACTCTGAAGGCAAGTCCACAAAGAGAATTCTGGTCCACGTTTGCTCTTTTTTTTCTTCCCTGCCCTGTGCTCCCCAGCTTCTACATTTCCATTTTCCCTTGCCTTAAATTAGTCTGTATCTATCATACATTGTATTCTAGCATAGGCTGTTATTTTTGTCCCCTGTAAATAAATATGATGGGACAGTACTGTACAGTTTCTTTAAGAGATAGGGCACTGTTTCATGACAGGTTTCTGTAGAAAGGGACACTTATGTAAGTGTCCTTGGTGACTTATACAGACCTTCTCCATGATTTAATAACTTAAAACTGGATCTCTGTTCTGCAGTCAGACTGTCCTGCAGTATGTTTCTGAATCCTAGCTTACTTCAGCAGGTAAAATACTGGCAAATTGCAGAGTCTGGTTGCAGGAGATTAGCTTGCTATGTTCAAAGAATATCCTACAGAAGAAGGAAACCTGTCAGAGCTTTCGTGGCCAAATTTTAATTTTTCTACTATACTGCACTAAATTATCTGCAAGTTTTTTTGCTTAATCACTGAATCACCTTTTAAAATATTATTTTACTTCTACTTGGAACATTCAATGCAGCAACAATGTGTATGATCCCACTGTCTGATGGATCTCTTTATAAAAATCTCCTCTTAAGAGATTTTTGAAAATAAAAAGTATTCCTCCTTTGAAAAACAAGGATTATATAGTAGTACCACTCTGTTCCTTAAGAGGTAGAAAAAATTTTGAAGCTTCTCTCAACACCCTCATAATCAATAAGAATCCTCAGATAACTGAAAAGGTAACATTGCTGATTTCAAATCACTGCCTCCTGCCCTCAGCTGTAGAAAATTGGTGGCATTACCACAAGGAGGTGGTGTCTTATCCTGACTAATCATAACAGGAGGGAGGGTTAATTATTGCAGCAGATGAATGTGATTTCTTTGAGGAATGAAAACTGGTGAGCTCCAGGGAACAGAGGAGAAATTCTGATGACCATTTTCAAATGTCAGCTATTCTTTCATAATTTTTTTCAAGTTCTTACCTGAAGAACCTAATGCAATGATACCAAAACATTGTATAGCTACTAACTAGCAGAGTCCACAAACCTGAAGAAGACATTTGGGCTTCTTCATACTCCTCATCACTGAGGTCATTTTTCCAAAAATCAGCCCTTTTTCTATCTGTATACCTTACAAGGAAGTACATATTTTTTTCCAGTGAAAAGACTTAGCTTGAAATGAGTAACTCAAACTAGGTTTTTAACCCTCTTCTTTGAAAGAATAAATGTGGGAGGTGAAAGGAAATTATTCCCCATAATCAAAACATGCCCCCCTGAAAAAATGTCATTGAGAACATTTTGCTTCTACCAAGTTGGGTAGTTTGAGAAGTCTTCCAGAGCCACCAAGTTTTCAATGCCCCATCACTTCAACAGGTGCTTTATGCCTCAAACCGCATATAATCTTCTGAAATGAAGTGAGAATTTCAGTCCAGCTGAGTCTTCTCCCCTTTTCATGCAGTACTTGTCACAGAGAAACTGAATGTCACTCTTTAGCCTTGTGATTGCAACATTCACCTGGCAGTGGGGAGACTAAAACTCAATTCCTTTGCTAGTTTGTTGGAATGGTTTCCTCAGTGGACTCTTCCAACCAGTGAATTTCTCGTGTTTGCTTTCACAATATCTCTCTCTGGCCTACTGAATAGTTTTTCTCAACTGCAAACCACCATGCTAAATAAGGTACAGACAGTCTCCCCTTCAGCTGCCTGAGTGGCACATGCTGTGTGTGCCATGCTGGCCTCAGGTGAGCTATGAGCAGGTCAGATGCAAAACGGTAAAATCCTATTGCATCACTGCCCAGCAAAGCCCTGCATCTGGTGTAGTGGTCAAATGTAGAAAGGAGAAGTCATAACAAAGAGCTAAATATGAAGCAGCAGTCACTAGCTCAAAAATTGCCTTAAAAACCCTTCAGTTGTGTTTGCATCAGTGATCTGAAGTTCCTGACAGGACAATATGATCAGAATGCATCATATATTACCCAGGCTGGGGCTAATCATTAATTAATTCTTTTTCAAGAGTGTTTATCTATATATATGAGCTTGAAGGTTCTATTTGACACTATATACTAGGATTAAAAACACAGTGCTGCTGGGTTGTTTTTAGTATCAAGTGTTAATCAATTATTGTTATACTATTGCAATAAAGCTTTGTAATAAAGACAGCATTTTTTTTCATGAATTTTAGACTAAACGAGAAATACAGGTGTATTTGTTTTGTCATTATTTATGGACTTTGACCTGGAATGAAGTGCTGCCTTTTGTTAATTTCTGCTTATGACTGGATTTTGTAGTAATACAAGTAAAAGTAGTCAGAGCTTCATTGCAGAATTAATCCTAAAACAATAAATAAAAAGTTTAAATAAGAGTTTTGCCTTGAGTCAAGTTAAAGAAAAAAATATCCTGCATCAATCCCTGCCCCACTGATTCATGCATATACCTTTCTATTTAAAATCATAGTGCTACACTTGAATGAACAGGACTTGTCTCTGCTAGAAGGAGAGCAGAGAGCATTATTAAAAAGGGGCACAAAGGAACAAGATCTGCAAC
The DNA here is from genome assembly GCF_031753505.1 of Anomalospiza imberbis. Taxonomy (NCBI): domain Eukaryota; kingdom Metazoa; phylum Chordata; class Aves; order Passeriformes; family Viduidae; genus Anomalospiza; species Anomalospiza imberbis. The sequence goes on from NC_089686.1 coordinate 30,831,032, forward strand.
ATTAGAAGTACACCAGAAGTAACTGAAATCAGTGAAACTAACAATACAAAACAGAGCTTGCAAAATCAGGTGCTTTGGTTTTAAGGAAAAGGAGAAAAATAGAAAAAGGAAGTGAAATAATATATTTAACACTCTTTTGGTGAGAATAAATATGTTTTGGAAAGAAAACAGTTTCTCTATATCTGATTTATCCAGCATGGCAGAAGAATTTACACAACAAAAGACAAAACCTTTTAATAAAATTGAATGCAATGTGCAATTACAAAGTGGACATTTCCCCTTGTCCTAGTGAATAACATAAGGATCTTGTATTCCATTTTAGTTCACAACACCTGTGATGAATTATTTGTAAATGCAATGAATAACATTACTAGGAACATGTCAAATTATACGTTGATAATGAATTTTTGGATGCATCTGCTATGTAATTGTTCCCAGCGGATGTGTATTCATCTTCACCTGGCATTATTTTCCTGATTTTGGGGTTTGTTTTTTATTATGCCTTTTCATTTTTATCATAATTGTTACAGTGATCCCTGTTCCTTTGTTCTAATCAGGTCCCTTTGATGGTGTTGCACATTCTGAACAAAAGAGGAGGGGAAAACACACCAGGCTATTGGCAAAACAAAACACTGGTCTTTATTTGTGACTTTCTAAGTGCCTGCTTGGCCTCAGAAGGTTGGGTGGTGTTGACAGGGACCAGTTGTTTTCCTGAATGCATCTGCCAGCTGCTCCAGGCATGTGTTCTGAAGAATAGGAGGTGAATAAACACTAAAGGCTGCTCTGCTGACAGACAGGTACATGCTGCTTTTACTAAGTGCATCTGAGTCTTTTCTTAAAAAGGTAAATAAAGTGAATTAGTGGCAGAGGATGCTTTGTTTTTTCACAGCATTCTGATATACAGAAATGCTCACAATGGAAATATCTGTCATCAGTTTATGGTTTTAGTAAGCAATCCTACATTAATTGTGTTTATACAAACTTTCTGTATAATGTACAGTTTCTCATGCAGAGGTCATTTTTACTCTACAGAGTATACTTGTCTCTCAACACGAGTAATTTCAAAAAGCTGACAAAATCAACTGATCAAATACTGGATATATGAGTGGAGAACTCAGGCTTTTATTAAAATTTTACCTTTCTTTGTGATTCAGTAAATCATTTACAGCATCTGCCTGAGACCAGTTTCCACTCTGAAATATTTGCTCTGCACTTTACACCCTTTTGAATTCTATATTGGTATATCCAGCAGCTGATATTTCTTTCTCACTGAGTGGGGGATTGAGCTACATGAGCAATTTTAGCCACTGTAAAAAGAACAGTTTGGTTCTGGTCTTTTCCAGATGTTCAGGATTTCTGTTCCAGGACTATTTTTAAGATAATGGAAATCACTGAACTTCATATCTAGATTTTATTCTCTCCTTTACCCTGAATTGAGGGGGATAGGTCCCCATCTATGAGAAACATTTACAAACAAAAAAAAAAAAAAAAATGAAATCCAGAGCCTGAAATAGCCCTCTTCTCTTCTCTTCTCTTCTCTTCTCTTCTCTTCTCTTCTCTTCTCTTCTCTTCTCTTCTCTTCTCTTCTCTTCTCTTCTCTTCTCTTCTCTTCTCTTCTCTTCTCTTCTCTTCTCTTCTCTCTTCTCTTCCTCTGGCATTCCAAATTTTTAAAATGTATTCAAACATTTGTAGACAGGCTACATTCAGCCTGACAGTTCCATGAGGTCTCATTATGATAATTTATGAGAATCATAGAATCGCAGAGTTATTTTTATTGGAAGCAACATTAAAGATCATCTAGTTCCAGCTCCCCTATCATGGACAGGACAAAAGATAGGCAGGGCAGGGAGATAAGATGCTGTTCTTAAGAAAAGAAAAAAAAAAATCTGAATGTTTGGGATTATGAAAGGTGATATAATCTGAAGGTAAAAATACAACCGGTCTCTTTAGTCAGCTGGGAAATGTTTGTATTCAGGATAAATTTAAACTATTTTCCCCCCAGTGTTTCAACATCAGTCTCCCTGCATGCAGCACAGCATGCAGCTGCACAGTATGTACCTAGATTTTTTTTCTTTAATTGTGAATGTGAAAAATAAACTTAGCATTACACCACCAACATTAGTTTGCAGTAATTTTTACAAACATGTCTGCAAACAGGTCTACAAACATGTCTTCAAAAAGAGCGCTGCATGAATGCAGTTTCTATTGCATTTATTCACATTAAATAATTAGAAAGTGAGCATTAAATTGACAGTAATGTAGAAATGTGTTTATTTATAAGGCTTAATAGCTGCAGTACCATATCAGTACTTTGTACATGGACAGCACCTCTTAACAAGGAGTATTTTCAAAAACGTTAATGAGCTAAATATTACGGTCACATGGAACTAAATTTTTCTCTTTATTATGATAGCCCGAGCTAAGAAAATAGATGCATTTAAACTCATAGTTACTTCATGAACAGGGGGAGCAGAATCCAATCAAATATATGAGCTGTTAATATCAATGCTTTATAGATATGTTGTATTTCAATTTGGTTGAATTTAGAGAATACCTTTACATTTAACATACAGATATAATTGTTTTTCTCTTCACTATCATTTCATGTCAGTTGGTCTAATATAATCAACAAGGAAAATACCTATTCACCATGATTTGCACCAGCTCTTCTTATTTAAATCTGGACTTTGAATTTCTTCAAAAAAGAGATTACAGCTACTGTCTGATGTGTATTTGGAATTTAGCCTAAATTCCAGCAATAGGCATACATAGAAAAATATTTAATTTAATCATTCATTAGTCTAATATGTATGTTCCTCCTCTGATCCTGCAAATTTCTAATGAGGCAGTTGAACATCCTCAATTTTTGTTCCTCTGGGATTTTTCATCTGTCAAGAGAATTTTGCCCAACTATATCCAAAAAAAATTATGAAAATGAAATTCAAGTAGCTCAGCTTATAAAAGCTATAATAAAATAAATGCCACTTCATTATGTTAAACCAATTAAATCTAATTTCTCTTCTGTTTCCATATATAAGCAACAGCTGTACATGCCATCCATTGGTAATTAATTGCTTCCAACTGTCTGCCAATGACAGTGGCATTTCTTTAAATCAGTGACACCACCAGCCTCCAAGTACACCAGAGCACATCAGATCATGCAACATGTGTGACATACAATAAGGCATATGTGTCTGCATGTACAGAAGAAGAGCAGCACATGCTCCTGCAGTCAGTGCCCTGGACTGGAGAATGACCACTGACATCACAGGGCTTGGCACACAAACTGTCCACAGGTCATCCCACAGGTTTGCCCCCCTGGCCTAACAGATAAGATGTACAGGGACTTTCCACGGTGGCCCTGCTGCCAAACACAGCCTCCTTCAATCAGCAGAGAGACATTGATTGGGAAAAGTGGCTTGTCATCGGAAAAGGACCAATAGAAATATCACCAACTTTTAGCAGTAGCTGAATTTCCATAATAGATGGGGTGAACTGTGAAATGGAGACTGGAAGTAGTATCCCAAATGTGCCCGATAAACATCTTGCCCCTTCAATGGATATAGTAAATTATTTTCTTTTGGAAGAGGACATACAGCTGAAGAGCTTACAACTATAACTGGATTGTGTCTGGTCTGGGTTGTTATAGAAATTAGTTTATATAGACAGAGACAGCAAGGTAGCCATGTGGCTTATAGTTAATAATATATTACATTTTTAGTCCTTTTTTTCCCGTTTGAAAAGTTTGTCATAAAGACTTCATGTGACAAGAGATATTTTCCATCTCCATTAGGGAAAAAAATGAAAGATATTTGAGGAGGAGGGTGGGTGGCAGCGGGAAAAAGCTCTTATTGTTTACACTTGAAGTTCAAAAGAAGTAGCATGTGTGCCAAGTCTTTGTTAAAGCAAACAATAAACAGTTTTCAGTGAAAAGTGAAAGAAAATGCAGGGATTTTAAAAAGGTAAAAAATTGTTTTTTCAGGCTTAAGCCATTGAATTAAGCTTTTACTCTCTTCATGCTGACATGGTTTTCTTTACTTGGATTTTCAAGTTTTGTGTTCGGTATGTATGGAGTCCAGCTTTTAAAACTGTGTCCATAAGAAAGAAAGGAGAGCAGACCTGGTGTCCAGTCAGGTACTCTGATCTGAAGTAGAAGAGAAAAAACTAAAGCCTCCCTAAAATTTGGGTAAATGAGAAGCAACTTTGACATTAATGTAATCAAGACATGCTAAAAATATTAAAAGACCCATGATCAAAATACCCCAGTGTTCTGATTCTGAAAGTACCTCAGGTGACATTATGGACATCACACAAGCCCACGGCTTTCTACAGTCAATTCCCCTCATACTCTCCCAGTTAGCAGAACTGCTGCCTTAAGGGATATTGGAAGGCAGATGCCTGCCTAGTCTGTGTAAGAGTCATTCATGGACCCGTTGCTTTTCTAATTCCTTTCGGAACCTGCTCATATCATCTGTCCTTCACAGCCTTCTGTGGAAGTCAGTTTCTAAAGTGATCTAGACTCTGCAAAAAGTATTTTCTTTTGTTTGTTCTTTAGATAACTTGTATAGAATTTAGTGACTGCTCTCATACTGTGTGGAACTTATTTACCAGTTCCACAGCCACTTGGTAATAAACCACAATTCTTCACAGGTCTCCCCAGATCTCTTCAATTCCAGGCTTTTTATCTTCCTTATAAACAGTTGATACGTCCACTTGATTATTTTAATTGCCGCCTATGTTCCTCCTTCAATTTCACAGCATCTCTTGAGACAGAGACAAGAACTCAGCACCAAAATAGTAGGCACACACATTTTTATACAGCAGCAAAATTATGAGCTCTACCTTGTCTGAAAAACCTTTTCTGAGGATGTCCTGCATTTTGTTGATTTTGCTTAATACTCCACACTGAGCTTGTGACCTCAAAGACTTGCCAGGGATGACTCCAAAATACTTTTCCTGACTGCTGGATGGTAATTCTGAATTCAGAATCATGAGGCACAGCTCAGATTATTCCTCTCCAATGTATTGCCTTAGATTTTTTTACGTTGGATCTCATTTGACATATTAATTCTCTGCTCAGTTTCACCACCTTCCTTCTCAGTTCTGAAGTTTCTTCAGCCAGTTGGCAATGACTTCTGACCACACAGAACAGCTTCATATTATCCTTAGACTTGGAGTTTTCACTGCAGACTTTCTTCTCCAGCTCCTTGATGAAAATGTTAAATAAAACCAGTGTCAGTGTCTGTCCCTCAGGGACCTCACTGCTGAAAATGAAATATCCATTTTGTAAAACAACCAAAGAGCTCTACTCTTTGCTTTCTATTCTTTAACCAGTTTGCAATCTGTAAAAGACACTCTCTCAACAGCTGTGGTGACTGGGTTTCTTTAGTAACCCTGTCAAAGGCTTTTAGAAAATCCAAATATTTTATGGCTCCTGTATCCTCTTAATCCATGTGCATACTGACAGGACTCCAGCAGCTTAGAGAGGCAGTATTTCCTGTTGTAGAAGTCATACTTCTTCTAGACAGTTTCTATCTGTGTGCTCCGTGATCTCAGTCTTTATTGCAGAGTCTAACTTCTTACCAGGAATAGAAGAATACGAGCACAGCACATGATGCCTGAAAAGCTAAATGAAAGATCTGTACATGTTTTTTTGTAAATCATGTCATGCACAAGCTTTTTGTAATATATCTGTGGAATACAGCTTTTTAATATCATAAGCATTATTTATTATTACAAATTCATTAAGAATGGAAGTTTTCTACTTGCCAGTTTTCATACCCTGCTGTAGAATCATTAATTATTCAATAAACTCTGAGAAAGGAGTCAGAATAAAAAGGTATGGACATAGAAAAAGTTTGCTTGTACATTATGCTTGCCCCTTTCACTCCAGGTCTTTTCCAGAACTCAATCCTGCACCCTGTCTGGCAACTGGAAATATGCCTTCTTTGTGGATAACAAACTCTGGCAACCCCTCACTTGTTTTACAGAATGGCATATTAGCATATTGGTATCAGTCAATAGCTTTAGACATTTTATCCTGGCTCTTCTTTAATAAGAATACATCTAAAGTATTTCTATAAAGATTATACTTAAAAGCCAGTATTCCTGCCTAGATTTTAGAACCCACACAGATTTTTGTCTTGACACTTCAAACACTAAGTTCATTCTTTCACCTTTGGTACAATCAATAAAACACATGCCTGACCTTCCCTACTCTAGACTCTGAAACACTGGTCTTCTCAAAACTGCATTTAAACCAAAGAATGTGATCAATGATTTGGTATTTTCACATGTCCATTATGAATATATTAAATACACTGCATATGCATAATAAAAATATACTCACTCCCCATAAATTCTATTCTGTGTATACATTTAAACCACAGCAATTTAGTTATTTACTGGGTACTACAAGAGCTATAAAATGCCACTTTCTAAGAACACAACTGAGGCTTAAGTCAGCATTTTTATTATATCATCTGTACTGGGAAAACATTAAAGGCTCAATATTTAATAAACATAATAAACATCCCCATGAAACAAATTGTTCATAAACTACCTGTTTAATTTTTCAGGGCTCCTGAACCACATATTTTCTTATTAGTTGTGAGCCTGCTGGGTTGCAGGATAGATAGGGCCTGTCAGGGATAGAATATAATGTAGCGGTTTTATGAATTATTTCTGTGAGGAAAAGCCTATTACAGCTGACAAGAGGATGATGATATTAGCCCATCATCATTCAGATGGCACCACCCTTCCCCCTTTCATCCATCAGACCTCTTGTATGGAGGCTGAAAGCCATAGAGTCTTTGCATAGCCAACACAAAGACAAATACTGCTCTTTTTCTGTGTCCATGAAACATTTAGTATTTCATTTTGAATCATGGCAGATGACAGTAACAAATGGCCTAATGAATCTCCCTTATTGTCCCTTGTGAATCTGAAGATGAGCTAAAAGTAAAATCTCTGTTTCTTTTTTTGGACGTGCTCGTTTGGGATTGAAAGGTTTTCACGGCATTCTAAATAGCATTCCTCAGTAACTGAAAATTAGACCAATAAACCAACAAGCAACTTGCAAACCACACAGCTATACCACTGTAGACCATTTTTCCCCCCGTACCTTACCAATATTAATTTTGGGAAAGTGCTTCAATCAACTTTGGCACAGTTACTTAAGTCAATATACAAATCCTAATAAAATATAATGAAAAAATAAAAATAAAATGGCATAATGAAGTTCTGTATTAGACAACAATAGAAATACATCAGTGGGCATCGTGAATTCTAGACCAATTTTACCACATTTTTGTTTTATTTTGAAGAAAAACACTACCAGTGATTTACAATAACAGTGCCCACACTTTCCCACAAGAATATATTTAAATTTGTAAGCTCAGATGATCTTTGTTTGCCCATGCAAGGCATTTTACAGGCAGAAATTAATAATGTGGCTAGAAATAGTTCTGTCATAAAGACCTTGCTCTCCTTGATCCAGCTGTTACACGAGCTTTTCTTTCAGTGTAGGTGACTGTTGCACCTGCCTCTATCCCCCTGCTGTAACTGTCAGCTTAGGCACAAGCTGGGACCTGACCTGGGTCACTCTGGGCTGCATGATGCCCCCATGCACTCTAGGCATTCACCCCAGCAGACTGGATCCCACACCTTGTGTAAACCACATTGGCCCCACTGTGCTAGTATGGAGTGGCCAGGTACCTTTAATCCCTGGCTGCCTCTCAACTCCAGGTCAGAAATTGAAATGTGAGTTTGGGTCACCTTTCAGCAGACACCTGGATAAACAAGTATAGAGGGGGCTGCAGCAAGATCCACCAATCTGTCTGATGAGGAAACTAAGACAATAGACTGCATCTATCCTATAGCATAGGCAGGAAAATTTATTCTTATTATTCTCATTTATTCTTCACTCTGGCTCCAAGATTTGCTGATGTTCTGTATGCTCATCTATGATGTGACTACAGTTGTTGAGGTGTAACTTCTATGCTCAATCTTACCAAAGTAGTATAATTATGTATATAAAGACTAAAAAAATATTTTTCTTCCCTTACCTGAATAACTCTTCCCTTCAATTTAAATCACTTCTTTCCCCCTTTAAACTGGCTTTATCTATCCCAAAACATCATGATTCATTGAGCTTTGCTCTTCAGTAATGTCTCCCCTGATTTCCTCTCATGCAACACTCAAGCTTTCCTTCAGCAAAGCACAAGAGAGAGGTATGGTAGGAGCTCCTTTTCATTCATTATGAAAAGTTGTGAAAGTTCTTCAGCATCAAATGCTTATTTTGTTTTGTCAGGAAACCTAACCAAAATGGCTTGCTTTATGTAGGAAACTTTTGGCACAGCTTTGTTTGTATCTACTGTAAGCACATGTGCATTTTTGACATGACAGATCATAATGGCTCTTTCAGAGCCATTACAGTTACCAAGTAAATCCTTCTTAGTTCAAGTACATGTAATTGATTCCCATAGACTGTAATAGCTCCAAAACCAAGGCAATACCCTTACCAAACATAAAAGCAGTGGCAGGACTAATACATAATAACAGTCAGTTTTTACCACCATAGTACTAGAAAATGATGAAGTGCTAACAACAAGGCTTTTTTATTTGCTGATTTTTGGCACAAAAAAAGGGTAATAATTTCATAATATTCCAGTGGTGTCACTCCTGCATAGTCCTGGTAAACCCATAAATCCTTAAATATCACAGTAGTCATCTCAGTCTCCATATGGATCATAAACTAAGGGCTTGTCCATACAGCTTCTTTGCATATATATATTCCACTACAGTTTACTGGGGCAAGTGCCGGAATACGTTTGGTTTTGTTTGGATTTGGTTTTTCCTTATAAATTAGGGATGTGGAATAAAAGCATTACTCTTCTGCACTCAGAAAGCTGTAGATTTGTATTGCTCATGGATGAAGTGTGCAAAACCCTTTCCCAAGCAGCTGGGTGAGTAGTGGTAATACAGAGCAGGCATTACATTTTTTAATGTAATTGTCTGTTCTTCAGCATGTCTGATAGATTCAATAACAGCTTGGCAGAATACATCCCCGCCTTCCTACTGCATAAAGATATTCAAAAGGTTAATGTTCGGCTCATGAACATAGATGACCAATGACCCTAAAAGGAAGGAGAGCACCAAATGATGTATTGACAAGAAGGGCCATTTTCTTTCATAAAGAGGAAATTGGTAAAGTACAATAAGAACCTCGTCCTCCTCCTGTCTTTTTTTTTAATGACTTTTGAAGAAAAGACAAGTTTTTAACAATGTTTTTTTGTTCTGAAAGAGTTTATATTACAATAGAAAAAGGTGCTGTAAACTTCAAGGAGCTAATGTACCCTCTCTAAAGAAGTCTCAGTGGAGATCATAGAAATTTCATGACTCCCATATGTTAATAAAATCTTTGAATATAAAATCCAAATTAAAAACTGGAGCTGAATAAAATACTTTTGTTAAAAGTAACATTTTGAAATGCTGTCAGTAACTATCATAAATATTTGAGAAGTTAATATTTTAATCTTCAACTATAGCTCTGAAAACACTTTTAGTGACAGACAGTGCTTCATTAATAGAGTTCTGTATGTCTAATTGCTTTAGGCAAAGTGGGTTGCATTATTTTGACACATGACATGCAATTAGTACATGGTCACACGGCTAAAGGAAGATTTTACACCTTTTTTCCTTCTACATTCAGAGTGGATAATTAGCATATTTTTTCTGCTTAGAATAATCATCAGAGCCTTAGATCAGAAATTGCCTAATGAGGTAAAATTCTAGTTGTTGACATTAATACATGTGAAATTCTTTTCAGTTGTAAAAGTAAACCTACTGCTGCTATTTCATTTACTCTTTCCAGTGTATTCTTAAGATTCAGCTATGGGGTTTTTTTTGCATCAAGCTATTGAATAATCATATATTTTCAACAGAGGATGAATGAAGTTTTTATATTTTAGTATATTCACTTGATAGTGGTGCTTTAAGAAGATTAAATTTGGCTATAACCTGCAACCGCTGCAGGTAGACTGCAGTAGTGCTAACAAAAGAAGTGAACCATAATCACAATATATAGGTTTCTTCCTTGTGAATTTCTCTGATATATTATATATACATATATATATACAGAAAATGGGAACTCATTTTGCTCAGCTATAAGATCCACTCTATACGCTGTATGCAACACTCCCACAATGAAAGTCTGTCTTTTTGCATAAAAACATATTTTGATTACCTTTTGTAGAAAAAATAATGAAGATTCATTGCAGATAAGCTGATCTAACATAATACACTCAGCCTAAAAAAAATGTTTTTCTGAAGGAGAGATTTTGAAAAAATTTTAAAGGATTATTTTAGGTTCTTTTAAGTAGATTTTTTTTAGATTTATTTGCAGTTAGCACAATTGCCCATAATCACCTTTTATGTTAAATTTTTAAGCATCATAATAGTTAACAGCAAAGGAAGTGGTTTGGATTCTTGTTTCTTCACTCCTTATTCAGGTAAACTTTAATCTGAAAAATTTGCATGAAGTATGGGATCTGCAACTGAGGTACATTTTCAGGATCCGAGCTCTGCTATTACCTCTGAGTGTAAAACATACATAGAGATTTTCCAGAACTATATCAGAGACTTAATGCTGTCTATAACAAACGACAGATTTAAGCACAAGTTTTTGACTTTTAATATCCTGCTATTTAGTTAAATCCATGGAAGAGAAGAATCACAAACCATGCTCCTGCCTTGTTTCATATATATTATATTTAGCAGGTTCTAAACAGTTTTAGGGTTAGCATTTAACACTGATAGGGGAAAAGGTACACAGACAAAAAAGGCACAGGTATTTACCTTTTTTCCCATTAACTAGGAGGTAAATATGTAAACAAGCTTGCAAATCCCATGGGAAATATGAGTTTATAGAGTGACCTGGCTACATCATAGATATCACAGGATATCAGGATGTCCATCCTGCTTCAAATATACTTTTTCCCCCTCTTTTGTATTTTATTATGAATTTAATTGCAAGTGAACAGTACTAAGGTAATAATAATATTTTCCTTCAGGATAGGTTTCCCTGGCATTATTTACCTTGATAGTAACGATTTCTTTAACATCACTTCTTTTATTACAATTTTCTACTTTGTTCATGTGTAGCAGTCAAATTGATTTTACATCTTTTTAGATAATCAACAGCTGCTGCTTTAAGAACTCCTTTCAATATTAGCCCACCTGGTAGGACCTCATGAAAAAACCTCTAAAAAAAAAAAAAAAAAAAAAAAAAAAAAGATTGTAAGAACCTGCACTTCAGACCATCATGTGCATGATGCCAACTAGTTCCACTGAATGGAAAAACAAGGCAAAACAATAAGGTAATAAAATATGCTAGCAACTCACCGGGAACAAAATAAAGCAAGTCTTCTCTTTCACTAGCTTTAATTTCTCTTCTTAACTCATTTGCAGTGAATAATGTAGAAGTCTATGAAAAACAGGATAGAAGAAGAGGAATCCAAAGCTCATTGCTGGCTACTGAATATCTCCCTGATAGTGAAATGTCCACCTCTGACTCCCTGCTCCAGTAACAGATAGATGCTTGGATGACATGTTCCCAGAAGACAAACCTCATACATTTACTTGCTTTTCCTTTTCCATTATCTTCTTCTGGTCATTTATCAGATGAGCAAGATGGGGTACATATTCTAAAGCAGTCTAACTCTCCTATAGCATCCACTAAATGGTGTATTGACATTGTTTAGAGATAAATTTTTGTGAGTCTTAAATAGAACTGATAAGCTGTTATATGTAACAATTTTTACTCTGAACGTGTGGCATGTAGCATTATTTTATTAATATATTTTCTACTGTGCCATAGGTGGACATTCCTCCCTAGTGCTACAGGTAGGACTGTACACAGCTCAGAGAGCTCATGTTACAGATGGATATGTGTAGTACTAGCTACTCCATATATATCCCACTGAATTTTGGAATTACATTGTATTGTTCTCTAAAAGCCTGCAGCTTCTGATAAGAAAAAAAAAGCTTTTCTAAACTACATTTACACTTGTGATGAGATTGTGATAGTGGAGTTTAGTGGAAAGATGCAGTCACTTAGCAGCAAGTTAATGAGAAACCAAATGTCCACAGATTATTTTAGACTGCCATAATCTACCACATCACAGTAAATCAGTGAAGATCTAATTGGCAAACAGCAGTATGCAGAAAATCAGAAACACCAGAGAGGGCATCTTTGACATTTTTGTTTAAGCATACATTCACTGATCTTAGTCATTTTCTAAAAGCTTGAGAGACTAAATATAAGAGCATAGAAATTCACAGACTAAACCCAGATGTAAAAAGATCCTCACAACTAAAGAAATATTGCTACAAGTTCTCAGAATAGCCTGAAACCAAACTAAACACATACCAGCAGGATTTGTTTCAACAAGGCCAACATGAAAATAAAATAATAATAAAAAAAAAGCCCAACATGTTTTAGATGATTGCATTGGGTTTGTGCTGCAAGGTTTTGATAGCAGGGGAGCTACAGTGGTGAGAAGCTGCCAGAAGCTTCCCTATATCCAACAGAGCAAACTCCAGGCAGCTCCAGGACTGCCCCAACACTGATCAAGGCTGAGACAGTCAGCAATGGTAGTAACACCTCTGTGATAACAATTTAAGAAGGAAAAAAAATTATTACACAGAAGTAGCTATGGCCAGAGAATAGAGGAGTGAGAACACGTGAAAGAAACAACTCTGCAGATGCAAGGTCAATAGAGAAGGGGGCAGGAGGTGCTCCAGGTTCTAGAGCTGAGATTCCCCTGCAGCCCGTGGTGCAGACCATGGTGAAGCAGCTGTGCCCCTGCAGCCCATAGAGGTCCACAGGGATGCAGAAATCCACCTGCAGCCCATGGAGGAGACCTGCACTGCAGCAGGGGGATGCCTGAGAGGAGGCTGTGAACCCATGGGACACCTGTGCTGGAGCAGGCTCCTGGCAGAGTCACCTGCAGACCTGTGGAGAGTGGAGCCCACACTGGAGCAGAATTTACTAGCAGGACTTGTGACCCCATGGGGACACATACTGGAGCAGTTTGTAAAGAAATGGAGCCCATGGGAGCTACATTTGTGGAGGACAGTCTCCTGTGGGAGGGACCCCACACTGGAGCAGGGGAAAAGACTCCTCTCCCTCAGGAGGAAGTAGCAGCAGAAAAAATGTGATGAACTCATTGTAATCCTCTTTCCCCATCTCCCTGCATGGCTGTGGGGGAGGAGATAGATAATCAGGAATAAAGTTAAGCCCAGGAAGGAGGGAGGGGTGAGGAGAAGGTATTTTTAAAATTTATTTAACCTCTCATTCTCCTACTCTGATTTTGATTGGTGATAAATTCAATTAATTTCTCCAATCTGGGTCTGCTGTGGCCATGATGGTAATCAGTGAGTGATCTCTCCCTGCTCTTATCTCAACTCATAAACCTTTTGTCATATTGTCTCTCCCTTGTCCAGTTGAGGAGGGGAGTGATAGAGAAGCTTTGGTAGGCACCTGGCATCCAGCCAGAGCCGAGCCACCACAATGGTATTCAGCTAGGACCATGATATAAATAGTAGATTTTTTTCTTTTTTTTGTAGTGTTGATCCTGATCTATTACTTCCTCATTTTCCTATTTTTATCACTGGTACCAGCTGGTAGATATTTGAAATTAGACCTGAACAAATAATTGGATGTTTTGGTTCACTGACACTACTGAAAAACTGGAAGTGGGGGAAGGGACTGATCATTTTAGACTGATTAGGAAGGATTATTTGTTTGGTTTTGGTTCTTAACGACTGAACAATGAAGATAAAAAAAACCTGCTTCTGATAACATAAAATGATTATTTCATTTCCAGGTTGTGTGCTTTATTTTAATTTTATAAAGATTGACTTCAATGAAAATATGAAATATTTATTTTAAAAACTTTAAATTATTTTTTCCCATTTTGATGCTGGCTAAAACTGTTCACCAAATTAGATATCATTTTTACAAGAATTTTTATCAACTTTTTTTTTATTGAATACAATATATGACCACAAATGTTTTCTTACCTCTACTTGAGCTATCTCTGGATTCTGGCTTCTAGAATTAATTAAATAGGAATCATACAGGAATCATTTTGTGTCTTTCATATTCTTAGACACCCTTAGAGAGTCAACTCCCTGCAATGCATTACGGAAACTATGGAAACTGCCATATTATCTACTTTCTATTCCTTGCCACGGTTCCAGAAGGCATGTAGCAGTAAAGAATCATTGAGACACATGGAAGATATTATACCTACACTAAGACCCTTTTGGCTGGCTGTATCTGGCACAAAGAGCAGTAGGGCAATGCTGAGTCTTCGTTTTTCGTAATCACATATAAACACTTCTCAGAAATATGATCAGTTGCACTAGGCAATGTTTAATGTACTTGCATATTTTAGCCTTTTGAGTAGGAAATTAGGTGTGTGGGGAAGTTGTGCAGATGCTTTTCTGATTTTCTAGCTTTGATGAGTTTTTTTTTTCTTTGACATCACCCATTTTGGGGTCACCACATGAATTCCTGTACTTCCAGAAAAATGCACTCAGTAGCTTCCTTGCCTGAACTTCTTTCAGTAGCAGCTACAAAATTTCATTTTGGGATCTTTTTTTCAGAGAGTTCTGAGAGTAAAAGGGATCAAATTTCCCCAACATACACTGTTTTCTATATATCCAGTCTTAAAAAATTTACAGTTCTAACTAAAGTGATACAATCTCTATGAGAGAAATGCAAGAAATGGTCTCTTCCAATATTTTTTTGTGTTGTTCCTCTGAGAACTTCCTATGTGTGCTTAGTAGAGAGAAAATGAAGCACTCATCTTGCAGAATACACTGAATTATACTAAATGTTTTACTATCTTGCTTTTTAACCTGTTTATCAGCAAAATTCCTGTAATATCTAATGTAACATGCACATTACTTTATTGATTTCAAGATACCATAATAATTTCTCCTAGATTATGATCTTAATTTCCCTCTTCCACGGGTTTGGACACATTTTTCCCTTTTCTTTAATGATGAGAATGCAACTGCCTCCCCAGTGCCTTCTCTATAACCTGGACAACCCTATTTTACTATGCCAAATTGTAAAATAAGACTGAAAACAATTATGATGAAACAAAGTCAGATTTGGAATACCTTTTTCATTTCCTTTATCATGCAATCCTGCCAGAAATTTCTTGGAGCAGCTTTTAAGTATATGTGCGCACACACAGGCACATTCCCTGCGCTTCCAAGGGAATTTGCAGTTCCTGCAAAATTAAACACATTTAATTCAGAAATTTGCAATACAAGAAGAAATAACTTGGAGGTCTTTTTAAATTTCATAGGTCAAGCCTTTAATGAGAATCGGAAGATGGGAATTAGAATGCTTTCATAAAATTTTCAAAGGCCACAACATTTAAATTATTGTGTTATATAAACAGAAGCACTAAATGTGAAGGGGTGTAAAGAGTTGGCCTCCATTTACATTCAACAGATAGCAATGATAAATTTAAACATAACAAATACGTGTCCACCAGCAAAGTAAGTGGCCTTTGGCAAGTTACACTAGTGTATCCCAAAACCAGACAATAAGATAAGGGGGACATAGAAACAGAAAAAAAACTACCCTAGGACAATACCATTAATAATGTTTATTTTATTTCTATTTTGAGCTACAGTTTTAAAAATCAATAATACTTTCATAATTTCAGTGTGTCTCATTCCATGTTTTGATTCTGATCTGCCACAATTGTTACATGAAATTACATTGCAGTTACTTCAACCAGAAACACACAAAGGTTATGACTTTCTTGTTTCAAAAGACAGAATTTATAGCTAAAGGGCCTATTCTTCTCTCAAAGAGCACATATAACACTAATTAAGGGCAATGGGAATGACATGTCTCTACTAAGAGGAAAATGAAAAATTTCATTAAAATATTTGTTAGCAATAATATCAATTATTAAAGTTTATAGTCTTAATTTAAAAGAACTGGGTCATTTTGAGAACTTTTTATAATATTACTTTTTAAACTCAATTAAAAAAATAATCTGTGAACCGTTTAGATAGTAGTAGAGAAACTAGGATGGAAAAAGTTACATTTAACCCACAAATAAAAGTTAAAAGATAGTTTTACAGCTATTTCTCCTTCAAATATTATTTTAAAAAGAACATTTTACCATTTATATAGTAAAAAATATCTCATTGTGCTGCTCATTGATAGAAATGTATCATTACAGCATAATAAGTCTCAGTATCTTGGATCTCAAAAATTATTATTTTTCTTTTTGGTATGATCCAGTATTAATTAATACAATTAATTAATAATCATACCTTATATTAAATGTTTAAATGCTTTCTCAATGCCTCAGTTATGAATTTTTTTTGCATTCAGTTTTTAATTTTACTTTACATGTCATTAGAATAAATCTAACTGCTTGAAGCAACAAAATTTTGGTTAGTTCAGTTTTAGCTTTTATTTTGTAATGCATAACTCGTTTAAAGGATGGATTTTTAAATATTATGTAATTAGGCATTTGGAAAGTTTTTGAAATACAGTGTTTCAGTAAGTAAAAACTTTTCTTAGAACCCATATAAATTATTTACTTCAGTCATTTGGGAAACTAGCCATAATCATGATGACTATTTAATTAAGGCTTCTGAAGAACTTGACAACAATGCTAATAAAGCAATTGAGAAGATACAAGTAGTTGATCTTAATTGGAAGAGATGACACTATTTACAAGAATAAATGACGGTAGCTAATCTCACATTCGTAATTATCAGTGATGGGCCTGCTTCAAAGGATGTTATGGTTCTTGTTTTCTTTAGCTGAGTCTCCCAAATATATGTGTTTATTCAGAGCTTACATGTTTACCTGAATTGTAAATGTAGCAAATTTTCATACAGGAAGCACCTGAGTTGCCTCCTGAACCTCCTCAACACTTCAGTAACACAATAAGAAAAAACTTTAATATTTGCCACCCAAATAATCTCTCTTTCCCTTTTCATCTTTTGGAGTTGTAAGCTCTAGCCTTGCAGTTTCCCAACAAAAAATGTATTTGATTATCTGGAGCAAAGGATGCCTGGCTTCTTTATAGGAAAAGATTGGACAACCATATCCTCTGACATAATCTGTCTGATCTGTCTGCACCTTGCCAGGTGGAGCTCCATACATCCTCTGGAATATTATCTATCTCCCTCTCTCTATCTCCATTTTACAAACGTGGATGACAAGCCTAATACACAAACAATAGTGCCCTATAGCTCCTGTTATTCCCTCTACAGGAACTCCAAATGTGAAAGTAGGTCCAGGAGATTATTTCACTGGGTCAGTATTTTCAAAATGAGCTATTTTATTTATACTATCAGATTCAGAAATAATCTTATATGGCTATTTTTTTTCTTCATAAAGTACTATCTGTGTGTTTAACAAGGTCCTGGATAGATATCTATATATAGATATAGATATAGATATATAGATATAGATATAGATAAAGATATAGATAAAAAATAAAGCAACCAGTACTCATATCTAGATGCTAGCTGAAAAAATCAAGTGAAAAGCACATATCTCAGTATAACTATGTTTCTCTCTCTTTCTCAAAAAGAAGTTTATGAGATCCTGTGGGTGTTAACTACTCACTGCTGGGCATTTTGGGGTGGTAATTAAGATATTTGAATTGTCATTGTTTCCTGTCACATTCCATCACAGATAGATTTTCTTTGGGTTTGTTTGTGGCAGCAGGGCAAAATGTATTCTAGAATTGAAAACTTCAACTATTGCTATATATGGACTACCTCAGGAAAAGTGAATGAAGCAATTAAAATTTTCATCATTTGGAATGAATACTGTTTTCTCCACACACTTCATCTTAGAGCTGGGCTTACATTGAAAAGCAGGTACTGTAAATGAACTTCGAAGAGAACTTTGGGGGCATATTTTCTGCTTGGAAAGGATATGACTCAGCGTTGGATGACCACATTGTCTGCAATGAAATGTGGCAAGAGATCAAGAGCAAACACTTTTAGTTCTCTCTAGTCTCATTGATAATAGTAATAATTGTTTCTGGAAATCTCTGGTGATTTTCTCATTGAAACCTCTTATATCAGGATAGTTTGTCTTCATTCAGTCCCAGTTTTTGATCTCTTGCTTGATGGCATGCAAAGACCTGGAGGAATAATAGTAACAGTGCTGGTGTTTGATGACTACTGACACCACCAGCAAACTGTGATAACTCTATTACAAGCAAGAAGTACCATTCCTCTATCAAGTTTTCAGTAATCTTCCACATTGTACATTGCATATTCAGAATTTTGATTTGCACTAGGGATGTTTCCTGTATTGCACAAAAAACCCCAGATTATCTCAGATAATGCTAAGAGATGACGTTGCAGCTGAAATGGAGGTACGATTCCTACCTTGACTAAAACTGGCTTACAACTTCTTGAATAAAATCTTGAGAAAAGTTTTTCATGTAAGGAAATACCAAAAGAAGACAAAAAAGCAGATAAGGTCACACCGTGTTTCTAAATTGCTGTAATAACATTTTCTTAGACTCAAGTCCCTAGTGTGTGAAAGGCTTTGTGAACAATAGTTCAGCAAATAAGTTTTAATCCTAACAAATGTGTTTATCAAGCAGGATCATTTAAAA
This sequence comes from Anomalospiza imberbis, assembly GCF_031753505.1. Classification (NCBI taxonomy): domain Eukaryota; kingdom Metazoa; phylum Chordata; class Aves; order Passeriformes; family Viduidae; genus Anomalospiza; species Anomalospiza imberbis. The sequence continues at coordinate 30,849,727 of NC_089686.1, forward strand.
AATATTGATGGCTCCATTGACATTGCTGTTTCCCTTCCTCATTAGACCACCTCTTTGGTTCTTAGGAGTCAATTGCTTTCCATACAAGGAGTTTGTATGCCTCCTTCCTGCACATTTTTCAGTGGCTTGCATTAGCGTTTTCTAAACAGCTTATCACATGCTATTTATCATGGGAATGACTCTGATACCTTTGTGTGAGATCCACAGATCCCCTCTTCTGATGATTAAATCATGGTGCCTATTCCATTACATCAGATTCATAATGAATTACTTCATCCATCCATTATTGCAGAACTATTCTCATATCATGATAATGACATGGACTTTCTGCACCATTCAAAACAAGGTGTATAGCAAACAACCCTGCCTTAAATGAAATATGAAAATGAAACTGAAACAGAGAGCAGTCAGCAGCTGTGATATCCGTGAATGCGCTGCCAATAGTTACATCATTGTGAAAAATAACATTCTTTCTTCCACCCACAGAATACTGTGTATACAGGAAATGACAAAACAAAAAGGTATAGCATGCATTAGCACTATATTCTTCAGGTATTTCCCTATTCTGAATCAAATCCTTCTGCATTGATAGTTGTTATTTCACCACTTTAGATACAAAAATGAGTCATTTAATGGAAAAAAAATTGGCAAAATTAGTTTTACAGAGCTCTGATTTTTTTTCCTCTACAAGTGTTTATGTTTAACAGTTCCAAGATAGAAACAATACAAGGAGGTTTTCACAGAATCATAGAAATGCTGCATTGACACAGTTCTTCAGCAATATCTAGGCCTCTCCTCTACTGTGAGCAAGAATATGTGTAGAAATGTTTATCAATCTCTAGTTGACCTATCCTAATTAAATTATCCTTTATACCGAAACAGTTTTCCTTACATATTAACCCAAAATTCTGCCATTACTGATTCATTTTCTGTATATGGAATATGTGTTTGCAGGGCTTGAATGCCACATGGCTTCCCCTAATTCTGCTTGCTGCTCTCTAATGTTTCTACCCCATTTTAAACTTTATTCCACAGCCCTAACCCTGTGCTACTAAAAACTGGACACATAATTCCAGTTGCAAATTTTTTGGTGCTTTGCAGAGAATAATAATTACTTCTGGTCTTAAATGCAACAATCTTATTAGTACAGGACAGGAAGATATTTGGATTTGTTTTTTTGGTTTTGTTTTAGTTTGTTGTTGTTATTGTTTTGTGTTGTTGTTTTTTTTAATATTTTCCCCCAAGATCATTATCTGTTTTTTCAGCTTGGATCCAGTTTCATTATTCCTTCTAATTTTCTCAGAATTGTAACCATATTTCCCAGAATACTCAAGTCCACCTTGACTCAATGCCATTTTCAAATTCCACAAGCACAGTTGCAATTCCATTACCCAAATTGTTAATCAAAACACAAACACCTGGATAATGGGATAGATAGTCCCCTTTTTCTACAGATTAAGTGGAATATTATGGAAAATCACACCATGGTGTACACTGGAGTTCTATTTTGCTTTAGTATTCTTTGAAAACTGATTTACACTAATATATTCTGTGGTCAGTCTGTCTTGACGGATGCAGCATCCTACAATGAGCACTCCTTGTCCAGGAGCCCCGTAACTGTGCTTCATGCCTAAGGGGTTAAGCTTAATGGCACAACGCTGTTGAGTCCAGCACCACAGCATCCATTAAAAACAGTATCTATATTTTAGTAGCTGATAGCAACAGACATAATACTTGTCATTGATTTTATAGGTTGAGTTTGCATCATAATATATTGACATTGTACTTTTATATAAGACTTGCTTCAGGGTGTAGCTGCATTCTACACTGAATAACAGACTAATAAAAACTGTAGCAGAAACAGCTTTACGACCCTCCATTGACTTGTGTTTTACATTGTATTATCTTAGTGCAGACATCTGAATTAAAGGTTAACAAACACTATTTAATGGGTTGTCGGAATGAATGTACAGTACATGAATACATGCCTAGCAATGTCTATCAGTTATCATACTGTTCATGCATTGTGAGTTGGATGAAGACAAGACAGTAAATGGGTGATGGCTCCTGACTGACTCTTTTTAGTAGTATGAAATAGCACATTTTGTTATACTTCCTCCAATTAAGTGCATATCTACCATTAAAGCAATCTGTCATCATTTTAACAATGTCATTAAGTTCTACAGTGTCTCACAGATGCTTTGTTCTTCCTTCAAAATTAGCAGCACATACATTTATATAGAAACTTCGAAATGCAAAACAGGGAAAACAAGTTTAAGAAGTCATCATCTGTATATTATATAAATAATAAAAAAGTGGTTGCAGGGGAAATGTGACTGCTTTAAAAGGAAAAAGTACATAGTACTTAATCTGCAGAAAATGTACAGTAATAAAAATGTACTAACCTATAAAAGTATAAATTATTTTTCACTCTCTGGTAATTATAAGGAAATATGGTTTACCATACTATAAAAATGTACTACCCTATAAAAATATACTAAATTATTTGTCTATCTATAGTAATTATCAGGAAATATGGTTTACAATAGAACAAAAAGTACTAAGCCTGTAAAAATACACTAAATTACACTTCTAGCTATAGCAATTATCAGGAAATATGGTTTACAACTTATAAAAGTAGCATAAGTAGCATTTTAAATATAATAAGATTGTCTACAGAGCTACAGAATCAAAAATTAAATTGATTCTTTCCTATATTATTCTCAAAATAGCTAAACTTGCTTGAGATGGCTCCAGTAAACACAGGAAGACCTATTAAATGCCCTGCTCAACAATGAGTGTTTAAAACAATTGATGGATAAAATATGAACACATTTAAAAAACTATAAATTAATGGATTATTTATTTCCTGAAAGTTTCACATTCAAATTAATAGTGAAATGTCAGTTTGATGAAGTATCAGCTCTAGAGGTGACCTTTGTTAGCCCAGAACTATATTTTTCTAGTTATAGTTAAGCTGTTATCCTTTTAAATTTGATTTCAAACAATATAAATCAAGCATCCTATTTAGTTAAAAACTAAATCATAGTAAGTTCATCTACATTACAATTTTTAATTCCTTTCAACTGAAATGGGGCAATGATACCAAAGAGTAGTAAAAATATATTGCATTTGGTCAAAAATCTGCATAACCTATAGGAAGTATCAAAGAAAAAGAATTCAAAAGCATTCAAATCACTTAAGAACCTATGTTCTAATTTCAGAAATTACTTAGGACTAGATCTTTAAAAGTATGAAGCCTACAAGTCCATCATAGCATCATAGGGGTTTTAATGCTTTAAAAAACTCTCTTATAGATAAGTGCATAAATTTACTAACTTTCAGTGCAGTTGCTGCCACTCTGCTGTCATTTCAAACAGTAGCATACAGAATCTCAGGTCACTTTTGGTAATTTCCTAAATACTGACCCTAGTTCCAACAGTAACTAGTCTTTTGACTCAAGAACTACTTTGTGTTGTTATCAGCTTCTTTAAGTGCTGTCATCAAAGGGACTATTATTCTTTTATTTCTCAATACAATTTAATGTTGGAATCATAGAAGATAGGAAACAGGTGTTGTTGTATCATTTCAAATGATTTTTTTGTAATAGAGGAGCTTGTTGTTCTCTATAATCTGGTCTTTCATAGCCTAAAGCATATTCTTCTTGAAAGCTCGTAGGAACTCAATATAGTCTAGATACAGAAAAAGCCTATAATCTCTTATATGAGCCTTCTCTTTACATACAATGATGTTCTGATATGATAAGAACATTAATTACAAACTACAAATTTCACAGGACATGGAAAGGAATTTCCATTAAAAAAACCCATGGGGCATATGTTAGACAGGGTTAGATTTCTCATTTATAATTCAGGGAAGAATAATTGTCTACATTTTATTTTAATACCTTGAGTGAGGCATTGTTTCCTTCTACAAAAATGCAACTGCAGTTATTTCTTGCCATTTCATTTCAAGCACTGAAAATGAGAAAACCATCAGCTAAAAGGAGGAATTAGAGAAGTTCTTAAATACTGGGGATGTGAGGCTCTTCTAGTTCCATGCAGACAGAAGTAATAGATCAGTCCTGGATATAAGGAGAGTTACCTAGCTCAATACTGAAAATCTTGTGCCTGTACCATTTCTGGTGTGTGCAAGATCCTCTGGAGAGGAGAAAAGGAGTGAGAATCTTTAGCTTTCAGGGTTTCAATTTCTGCATAATAAAATGGATACCCAACTACATACTCTTCTCCACAGAAGCTAAAAGAAACAGAATGGCCTTGTCATTATCTTGACATAGACCCAGAAAATTCAAGGGGATGTGCCAGTAATTCTACGAGAGCCTATTCCTTGGCTCTCATCCAGCTTGATCCTACAGAAGTTTTGACACCAGTCCAGCAAGACAGAAGGCCTGAGTCAGTTCTCCAGAGAGGCCTGTGCTTTGACATCACTGCACTATTCAATATACTGATGAACTGGTGACTTCAAGGGCACATGACAAAGTCTACCACTTTTAGACACACTAGGCTGGAGACCTCAGAGAAACTTATGCTTTCAAATTAGCATGGCAAGCTAATGTTTCTGACCCAGTCACTTCATTGTTACTCACCACTTGGCAGCAGATGAGAAAGTTACAGATGATAAGCTAGAGACTTCATAGCGGTTTTTCCTAATTTCAGACCCTTATTGGTCCTTCTGCCTTAATATAAGTTCAGGGAAGCTGCTAAAATGACTCTGCCTTGTTTTACCTTCAAACCTCTATGTTCTACCATAGTAGCCTCTCAAATGCTAATTCTTTCCCATGTGGTCAGCAAAGCAGGACTGCTGAAAAAGACTGAGCATGAGGAGCTTTTGCCTTCATGTAAGGCTGTTAAAATGGATCTGAAAATTGCAGTCTCAAGGAGAAAAGTAACTGTATTTCACATAGGCTTTCAGTACCTAGCATCCCTCAGAAATTGTCTCAAATGCACCGAGCTATTGACCATAATAACTGAGACAGAGATCTTTTGAATGGTCTTTGCAGTAAGGCAGGGACTTCATATGATGTGACAACTTAATATGCTCATGGCATAAAAGTGCTCCAAATTTCTATTAATGTTTGACAAAAAATGCACATCCTTGATTTCAAGTATTTTTTTTTTTAATTCCTGTTTGCCACTTTGAAACAAATTAGATTAGAAAGAAACGGAGAGGGTATACCTTACCTGGTGAGGGAGATTTTATGATGGGAAAAGGACATGGGAGAAGGAAACAGCTCTGTGTGGAAGATGCTGAGAATGATTCAATGCATGTAGCTATACAAGGTGGCAAGGTGATGGAGTAGCAATAAAAGAGGTGCCAGTCTGTTGGTTAGTCAGATTTGGGATTCCAGTGAGACCTGAAAAATCTCTCAGCATTGTGACTGTCTTTCATCCTGCTGCCTATGCAATAGGAAGACAGTATGGCTGCCAGTTAGCAAGGATGCTAACTTTCCCCATTTCCTAACAATCTGAATCCTCAGAGCTGTTGCTTTCCTGTATTGCCTGTTTGACCAAGTTACTTCCTTCTGACTGCATGTATTACTTTCAGGCACCTGCACATCTCATGTGTGGCATGTCCCCAGGTTTGCATTTGTATTTTCCTGTAGTTTTCACATTACAGGAAGTAGGTACAGTGTAAACTCTGGTGTTCTGAGGGGATGAAGAACAACTTGTCCTCTCCTCCCCCACACCAACTTGTTAATTTAGAATAATGCAGTACCTTGTTTGGTTCTTTAGCTAACAGTTTTCATCACTTGAAATAACAGATCTAATATAATTCTAATATAATATCACCTATCAAGACGTACCAGAAATGGAATTTAAAAGAATAGTAGCTCCATATCCTTGCCTGGCTACTCTTCCTCCAGTATTTGACTGTGAAGGATCCATGGCATTGTCTGAGTAGCATTACTGCAGTAGCTTTTGAAAAAAGGGACCAAAGATCTATCTGCTAACATTAGAATCACTTTTTATCTTTTCTTATTGTCAGCAACTCACTTGTGACAATGGAAAAAAGTGACCTGTTTTCCAGATGTATGAAGAAAATTACATAATTGCAGGAAAATACATGGGTTGCAGTATATTTTTCCTAATTAATTATTAGGCTACTCATTACATGCATATGGCACTATAAAGGGATAGGTTTCTATTCATCTTCCTAGCCATATGACTGAATTCACCTATCATGCATTAACCTGTTGAGGATATGGTGTGACAGTCAGTACTACATGATATATGATGAACTTCAAATATCCAGACATCAGGTCCTATTGATTGACATGTCAAGAGCATGGCATCTTAAAAAATTATAGACAATGCAAATTTATATCTTCCCATGACTTCACTTAAGTATCTTTCAGTTGGTGTAATTAAACTGAAGCAGCATCTGAAATATATCAAACAAGTTATAGATTTAAATGAAACACTCTGTAAGGGTTATAAAAGATTTTTGGAGTTTCATTTTTTAGCTTATTTTCAAAATTTTAGTGAGTACAGTGAATCAGATGCATTTTTTGTTTTATGGATGTTCTGTTGCTAAATATTTTAAATGTTGGGTTAGATATGTTAAAAGGTTTTCCTTAGAGAAAAGTTTTTCTGGTATATGAGTTAAGCTTCTGTTCATGTAAAAACCTTTCACAGATTATGGATTTGACTGATTACATGTAGAGAGCAAAAAGGGATAAATGAAGTATAAAGACCTATTATTTTTATATTTGTTGAAGGTATTAAAGGAGATACCTACAAACTATCTTCTCAGGAGCTTCTGGAGAGGGAGGGAAAGGCACAGCCAAGACCCTATAACCAAGGTGTGTAAAAAGTTGGGAAGATGTGAAGATTTGTTTGAAGATTCTGCACAGTTCTACATCCCCAGGCAGCTGGTGACAAGCTCTTATAGCTAAACCATTCAGCTCCTAAAGTCGACAAAAACCCCCCCAGAGAACAAATAAGTATTTTAACACAATTTTATTTTTGTTTCCCTAGGGTATAAGTTTAGTGCTGCACCTTTTCCCACACAGCAACTTATTCAAGTTTCTAATTGTTATCCACTTTCAAGTCTAAAACCCACAGTATTGCTATTAGGAGGAATAAGAGCAAAATTGTATTTCAAAAAAAAATTGAAAGAAGGAATATGATGCAGAAAGTACATACTTAACAAAAAAACCTCTAAATCAGAAGCTTACCTGGTGTCTTGTATGTGCAACTGCAAATATTTATCCTGGTTACTCTATAAGAAAAATTATATAAGCAGTCTTCCAAGTGCTGTCTGCTTAGCTTATGTTCTCTACTCATGAAGTGATGTGAAACATTTCATTAGGAATAAGACTTCTTCTACCATATGGAGGACTGAAGAAAAAAAATCTTCTCCCACATTTACTTTTTACTCTCTGGGCAATGACACTTGTTCATTAGCTGAGATACACAAGCCAGAGTAGCAAGGGCAGATGCAAAAACTATTGAAGTTGAGAAAAATATTCGTTTCAAAATTTGGTACGCTTGAATTCTGTTGCCCTAAAGCATCAGCTGTGGTCAACGGCATTGGATTCAATCCAAGTGAAAAAAAATTAAAACAAAGCAGTGAGAGAATAAAGCAGGTCAGAAATAGTTCTAGTTTGATGAAGGAATTGTTCCAGCTACCACAGGAAATTTATGTACAAGACCAGGTTAGTTTCTTAGTTAACAAACATTATGTCACTGAGAGGATCAAACAGAGGATACACTTTACTGAAATGAGATCTCACATTATGGATCATATTGTATCTCAAGAACAATCTCTGTGACTATTCAACTAGGAAAAGGAGAAAAAAAATCACTTCTTCAAAGTTAAAAAAACCACACTCAATTTAGCAAATACATAGGAAAAGAATTTGTATGTTAATTTCATTTTTTGGATTCCATGGTATACAAACCATGTTGCAATTTCAGTCTATTAAACTGCTTTATCAATTATAGAGTTTAACTGGCCACAGTAGCTCAATACAGCATTATCCGGAACAATGAAATCTTCCTTTTTCTTTTGTATTCCTTCCACCAGACCATATATGCATTAATTTATTGTTTATACTGGGGGCTGATTTAATGCCCTTCAAAGTTACTGGGTGTCTTTCAACACATTTTGGGGGGTTTTGCTTCAAGATATTTGTTCATACTTTCATACAGTTTCCAGCATATATAAGACAAATATGTTGTTTGGTCTACCTTGCAATCACGCTTTAAAACTTCCTCATTAATCCAGATTTGTCTTAATATTAATCATAGTACTTAAGTGTCCTTTCTCTGTCCACAGGAATGACTATGATAAGTAGCAATGTCTCCTCTGAGAAAGAGTTAATTTTAATTAATCAAGACATCCATCTGTCCTTTGACAGAAAAAATGGGGACTGTCTCAAGGATCACTTGTTCTAAAACTCCTTCCTAATAGTCATTAAATTATTCTAAGCCTGGGGCAGTAATAGAAAAGTTTAAGAAGAAACAGAGTGAGTAGAGATGGAACAGAATGGATCAAAAATGAGGACTGAAGATGGGGTCAAATCTTCAGGTTTTAATTTTGTTTTGATAGTGTGAAAAAGAAGAAATTACTATTCAAAATGGCATGGAGTTAACGAATAACCACTCCCTTGAACCCATGTGTATGAGTATGTAGCTGACAAAAACGTGGAGGACTTCATTTAATCAATATGGACTGTAATTTTGCAGGTTTTGTACAAGTGTTAAGAACACATATCTGAATGCTTATGTGTAAATGTGCAAAAGTCCTTTCTATAAATTAAGTATGCTAAATATAAAACAGAAGTTATTATTTTTGAGTTTCTCTTGTGAGTCTCCAAATATTGCAGTTAACACTGGCAGTGATAACTATCTTTTTCATTTAAATGCCTTTTCAGATGACTGTATGACTCTGTACAGCAATAATTCTTGGTTTGATTCTTGTGTAACTGTGATCTTTTGGAACAGCATCTTTACCACACTTAATGCAACATTTTTAAAGCAGAGGAACTAGCTGAAACAATGCTGAAGTAATTCTTTAAGACGACAGTGTTAAATCAGCTGCTTTCTCCACTTCCTATGAAATGATGTCAACTGCTCTTTGCTAAACATAATAAAAGGTATTCAGTTACTTCAGAGGTGCTATTCCATTACATGGTAGAGAAACATGAAAAGGAAACCTTTTTCGGTCCTTGTTTAAAAGTACCTTCTCAAGCATGTGGTCAGTGGAAACATGCCCAGATGTTAGTTTATACAGCAACATTTTGAATGCTCTTTTCAGATGAATGGCACCTAGCCAGCACACCTGCCCCATGAGGAAAAAACACAGGCGTAACTCAGCTAATTAAAGAAAGGGTACGTAAACGGTGTCAAAGAGGGAAGAAGGCCATGTGTATAGCCTAGGGCAGTCAGACTCTATAAGGCTTTCCAAGGACTGATGAAGAGGTCATCAAGCTGCTGTATAAATACACCCTTTCCTTCATTTTATCTACTATGCTACTGATCAGTTGGAATATCTCTTCAGCCACAAGAAACAGACATTTCTGACACTGAATAGTTAATCCTGGAAAGAGTATTTTAGAGTATTTTTGGAATAGTAATAATAGCCATGGTATTTTCCAGGCAGACAAAGTGTAGGCTACCCTACTCCCAGGAAGGTCAAAAACAAGTTAATGATGACATACTTACTAAAAACCAGTTCCCCAGCAGATTTAGCATGAATGTACAAAATGGGCTTGGATAAGAAAACCATGTTCTCGGACACATTCACAGGGACGGAAACAGAGTCCTATCACTCTTGTCCACAACCCCCACCTTCCTTAGCCATGGGAGCACCTGGGTCTGTAGTTTTTGTTCTTCCAATCTCACCTTTTTCTCATGCTCAACAAGCTTGAAGATGCCAGGATGGTGGAGCAAGACCTGTGGGCAGAAGCAGGCAGGTGGCTGCCAGCTCCATCCCTGCCAGTGGCTTGCATTGTTTTCTCCCTTTGACTGCTACCTTTCAAGCTGAATGGGATTTTTTTTTCTCACTCAAAATTTAATTTCAATTTTGGTGATAAATAAATAAATTATTAGTTTTTATTCTTTTTCTTTTCACTTTAGTTCAGTTTCTCTATCCTCTTCTGTACAGTGGCTTAATACCAGTAGCTTTCACACATCATTTTCTAACCTCAAAAGATAACAATGAATAATTAGTTCAATTCGCATGTTGCTATACTTTACTGAGGATCAGATTCAAAAACTGAACTGGTGGATTTAAAAAATGCTGTAGCTGGAGGTTATCTACTTTTTTACAATAAAACAAATTTAATAAGAGAAAAGTTGTTCACAAGATCTCTCAAGCCTTTTCTAGCTGATAGATAACTGATAAAACCAGCCCATAGATTTTTAAGAGAGTATCATAAATTAAAGTTTTCTTGCAAAACATACCAATTGGCAAAGTATTCTCATTTAAATTTAAAATATATTTTTTGGTCTACCCAGCTGCTACTAGTTGCCAGCTCTCTTTCAGCTGCACGACAGAATTCCACCTCATCCCAGCAGGTATGATGCTGTGCTGTAAGAGCTGCCATGGAAATTGCTGGTGCCTAGGGGGACAGGTAAATAAATGCTACTTTTTTAGTATATAATAGTTTTCCCAAGTGGGGAAACAGTATATAACAGTATCTTAGCAAAGTGGAAGACAGTAAGCTATAACACTAAAAAAAACTCAAAAAAAATCAAGGTTGATGCTCTGAATGTCTTCCCCAGTATTGCTGGAAGAATGGAGTTTAATATATCTTTTCCAATTAAGAATTCTTCTACAATACTAAGTAATTATCATATTCTTCATGTGTAATAAACAGCAACTTTCCAAAGACTGAAAAATTAATAATAATGCACATGCAGTATCTGAAAAATCTGGAATGCAGTTTCCAAGTATTACATTTCCAGCACAGCAAATTCAATTACCTAAGCTAAAATCAGTAATATTGGTGTAGCCAAGATATTACAAAGAGAGTAAAGATTATAGAGAAAAGTAAAATATTTAATAAACATGATTGGAAAAAAAAAGCTCTAAGGCAAAGAATCAGAAGGGATAGCATCCGCAGCTGAAGGTTCATTTGCTTTCTACAGCTACATTCAATGAGTCTGGTAGAAGAAATTATCTCTTCTCATAAATTGTGCCTCATTAGATTTAAAGCTCTTCAGCAGCTTTTGGCTGGCTTTGAATCCACACTGTTATGTTGCTCTAAACATACCCTAACAATTCTGTGTTTTGGATCATACATCAAAAAGCTATCATTAGAGCAAACATTTAATCTAGAATGAATGGTGAGCTTAGGTGTACGAGCAGCAGCTAAGGGGGAAAAAAAAAGCAATGACAATTTTCAGCTTTAAAGTAAATTGGGAAGTATTTCTAGTGCTTTAATATCTTAAATATTGATGTATCTTTTTATTGTCTTTAAAATATTTTCTATTTAATAAAAAATTTATTTATGTATTAGAAAGCAAACATTTGCACTTCCCTTTGCTGGTGTGCTGCACTTGACCAATACTGAGAAGCTATGATTACTACTGGGTTTTATGTGCTTATGGAGGAAATCTAGAATATAGGAAAAAATACAAGAAGTGATCCAACTATGCCAGTTTGAAAAAGAAGTGGAGCTTTCAAGTTCCTGAGAAATTATCTGGGGAGAAACTGTAGCCAAAGAGACAGGTTGATGAAGAAGGAGTTAGGATAGAGTGCTTTGAAAGTATGGATGATGCTAAGGTATATATCTATACACAAGGCTTCTTCTGTAAAAAATGTTTAATGATATTGTACCTTTGTTGGCACAAAACTCTCTGAAGTTCTTCCTCTAAAAGAAATTGATGTTATAAATGTAAGATAGGCCTTAAGAACTTTACTAATCAAATCCTGCATGGAACATTCACTTGCAATAGATGGTATAATAAAGATTGAATTTTTTTCTGTGTTGTTGATTATTTCCTTGCATAGTCAAGAAGGAGATAAGAGAGAAAAACAAGTGTGACTGCCAACGTGTAGCAATAAATAATTGCATCCAGCTCAAAAGTGCTGAAAGACAAAATAGAGAAATATTTTATTGATAGTGGGGAAAAAGTCAGATATTTAGAGGATTAATTAAAACTACTTGTAATCTGGGAGGCCTAAACAAGGGGAGAACAGCTTCAGGTCAGTGCTGATAAACCTCCTTAATAAACAGGTAAAATCTGATAGGTGTCACACATAACTATAATGCATAAATCCTATTTACTTCTTGGACAATATCAAATTACAGTGATCTCATATCTAAGACATCAAACAGCACAGGGTATTGTTGGTGAAATCTGAAGGAGGTGATTTCAGGCAGCTGCGCATATGGTAGGGGATGGCTCTGCCTGTCTCCAAGGAGTAGCCAGTGCATGAGCTCCCTCTGCTCAAGTCTCCTCCAGATCTCCAGCCAATGCAGGAGGCACAGCCATCCTAAGGGAGCATACTTCTATTCTGAGTTTGACAGCAACGTTTCTTTCTCTCCTGGTTGTCTTTTCCATAGGCGGCAGCACGTCAGGAGAGCAGGCGTGATGCTCCTCTGCACAGGATTCAGCAGTGCCAGCCAGGGAAGCCAGCACCAGAGCTGCCACCCCACCTGCCACAGCAGACCCTGCCTGAATCCCTGCCACAACTGCGAAACCAAGAAGATCCGTGTAGAACTGCGTGAAATTTTTCAGTAGACTATTTGTGTCACTTGAAATTGCAGATTTAAACTGGATACCACTATTCACCACTATTTTATTTAAAAAAATTATAAAATTCTGAAAAAATTAAAATAATATTACTTCTCTAGAAAAGAAAAGTGGCAAAAAAAACCCCAAAAATGTTTTGGTTTCTATTTCTTAAAGGAAAAGAAAAACCCTAACTTGAATATACTTTAAAGGATAAAGCAATCTTCATGACAGGAAAGCAAAAAGATTCTGTTTTGAAGTTGCCTGAATTTTCTGTTATACCACTGCTCACAAAAGGCTAGTAATATGACTTTAGTAGATTGTAAGGCAATGCACAGTCTTTAGAAAATAATAGTATTCTGCTTCTTGTCTCATATATTTAAACTAACATAAGTCAGTAACATGGATGGTATTGTAATATTCAGTTTAGTTATTTTCTAATCTCTGCAGATAGAGTTAGGCTTTATGAAAAGTGTGGCAAGAGCCACCTCCCAAATAGAGCAACTTAGGAAAGGCCTCAATTCATTGAACAAACACTAAAGGAATTATTTTTTACTTGGATTTATTACATAAATGAGTTTCTTGAAAAGTATCTGAAACTTAATTTTTGTTTGGAGATTCTGGACTACGTATTTGATTACAATAAACTGAATTTCAGGGCAAACAGAGAGAATTAATCTTCTCTGTTTGAAAGTTTATATCTCCCTGTTCAAGCCTTGGATTTAGAGTACCTGTGAAAATTTGACATCAGTTGCAATGATTTATGAATCAAGTGACCTTGCTGTTGGGATAGTTTCTTTCAGTGCTTTTGGCATGCTGGAATTAAACACATGACATTTAACTCAATAGAAGCTTACTGGAGAAACTATAAGGCAGCAGAATCCTAAATATAGCTGGAATTAGTAAAATCTGTGCCCCAGCTTTTAGGTACTAAGGCGCTATTTTGAGGATCACAGCGTTACACAACTTCTTTCATCAGTGCTAGGCATCACAAGACCAAAATGAGCATATAAACATTAAGAAGTCGTGCTTTTGGGACTGAGAAGTTGTTGTCATGCAAAGCAGAAAAGCACCAATAGGTGCTGTTGCAGGGACAGAAGCAACAAATCTTTCCAAGTCGCTTTTCTTAACTCCAGGGTTCCTTATCCTGGTCATTGTTTACAATGTTAACATCACATGATGTATGGCATTAGAAATCTATCTTCTTAGTTGGATTAGCTTTTAGACATGAGGTCCTCAAAGAAGATTCAGAAATTCACAACTTGGAATGCACATCCAATACCTTGAGTGAGGGTGAGCTGGCTAATCCAAGGCACGGTCAGACTGTCACTTACAGTGGGGTGTGGCACAGACTCCTCAGTGGCAGCAAAGGAGCTTTGTCAGCCCCTGCCTGCTTCCTTCAGCAACATGGCAAAAGCTCTCAAAATGTGGCAGGTAGGGCTGCTGTAGCCATGCTTTGCAATTTCTTCTCCTGCCCTTCATTCCCAGGTGCTGTGGACACTGGGGATAGCTATACAGATTTGGAGAGAGTTGAGGAGAGAATGTGAGTTTATTTTGTTCCATATTATTTTCCCTTTTCTAGTAAATTTGTCTCAGTGGGCACATATTCAACTATTTTTAAGGGCTCTGCTCTAATACTTTAAGGGCTGTAATAATTGTTAAGGGGGTTGTTCTGATAGATATTCTAGTAGCAATACTGTATCATGCTCAACAGACCAGCTCAGTGGTCTAAAAGTGTTTCCAGTTCTCTGCATTGCACAATTTCATTTACTCTGAGTAAGTAACAATTTAAAAGGTATTGACTGAGTTCACCACCTAGGGTGACATGATATGGAAGGTTGCCACCGCTAGCTGATGTAGATTTTATAGCAAACCCCCGTTTCTCAAATGCCATGTTGTTGTTTAAACTCTGATGACAGTGACTGAAACTGGTAGATTGCCTTCTGGTAATATTTCTATTGGACAACATGACAAGTTGAATTATGCTGTATAACAAATTCTACATAGTACCACAGCTTTTAGAAAATTGTTTTTGTCAGCTGAGAAATTATTGATTGAGTAAAAAAAATATTTAAAGTCAGGCAGTAAGAAAACTGGTGAAAAGGTTAGGTATAATGTATTTTCCCAGAAACAGTCCCATAAATTCTTCAGTCATCAACACTAAAACCGTGATACCACCTAAACTTCCAGGTAGTCATCTCTAGCTACAGAACATATGCTTTAGGCAACTCAATTTTGGTTGTACAGCAGACAAAACAATAAATAAGACTTCTTATGGAATTAAAATTACATTAGTGAAGCTTGTTTTCATCCTCCTAAATCAAAGGAAAATGAAAATTTATTTAATATGCAAGAGTCATTTTATATATCAGGACAGCAAAGTTAAAGGGAAACAGTATACCCAGAAAAAGCAGGGAGTACTGGGCTTTCAGAGACATATTTATTACTTCATAAACATCTAGAATAATACTGCTATCAAAAGCCTTGCATAAAACAAGAAAACATGTTTCTAAGCACGGTGAAGGGACCTGATTTAACTTTGTAGGTATGAAAAGTGTTAAGCTTTGCAGCAGTGTTTCTAGGGTAAATTGTACAGCTCAGTGAGAACCTGTATGAACATGGAGACACACAAAAGTAGTGCAGGGGATACAGGGAGAGGAGTTGATTGGCAAGACATGGCCCAGTGAGAGGCACAGAGAGTCTGTTTATTCAGACTCTGCATTGGATGCAACAGTTGTCTTTCTGCTTAGTACAGACTGTAAGGATGGGAGCTTTCAAGAGACTGGCAGGACAGTTTCAATAGGATATCTCAATAGTGTGTTTTGTGGGCTGTACTACATACATGTGTTACATATTGACACTAATTCTTAATTGTCCTACGAATACAAATCCTTAAGACCTTGCAGTTTAGGGCCTTCAACTCTCCCCTAGTTCCTGAAAAAATACCTCACTGTTTTACGAAAACTGCAGATAATTCCATCTCTCAAAACCTGTCCATTTCCAGATTAATCCTTCATTGCTTAATTTTCTTGCTCTGTCTGGCCTGATAGTGCATTTATGTAAAGATCCTGTTAGCTTCCATGGGAGCAGTGGTTATGCAAGTACTGCTGAGCTAATGCTCTGCCACATTTTAAAGCTTTCTTTGTGCCTGCCACTGCTCTAGGATTCTCAGAGGTTCCTGAAATGGCATGTATACAGAATGTGTGAGCTGTGTGAGCTATGTGAACAGTTCAAGCATAATGTCTCTTCTAGCTTCAGCTGCTTTCAATGTCTAGAAATTTATTTAGTTGCATATTCTAGCCCCAGATTTTTTTTCTTTAACAATATGATAATATCAGGCTACTGGTGTAAATACACATGCAATTGTCAGTTAACCTCATGCTATTATTTTCAGAGTGCCTGCGGCACTGTATCAGTACTGTCAGAGGAAAAAATACCACAGAACAAGGTATTTCCACATTCTTTTCCATGAGCCAAGACACAAAATGGGCTCATTACCAATATGTGGCTTTTTACAGTTCAATATTAATATATCTGCAGCTATCCAAAAAAGGATAGAGTACGCGTGCAATTCAATAAAATGTAAACGTGTTCCTGAAGAGACCAGGTGCTGCCAGAAAATGAAACATAAAAAGTCTGTGTGCAAAACTGTTCAGAAAGCCTTTGGCCTAATTTCAGTACAACTTTGTTTGATTCAGAAAAATTGCAGCTGCTGATGGCAGCTGAAGATGTTGCCCAGAATTGCTTAAAGTCATTAGGTACCACACTAGTGTACTGCACCTGAGGATTGACAAGAAAAAAAAAAGGTTCCAATTCTACCTTTGCTGCAAACATGCAGAAATAACTTGTTTAAAATTATTTATGACACTTAACTAATGTAGACACTTAACTAATGTAAATGCATCCCTACTGTACCTCATGAATGAAGATGGCCTTCTGTGTCAGTTGTACCACCACCTGTAAATAGTGATAATTATAGACAACATTTACCTCACAGAGATATTGTTAGGATACATTAGTTAATGTATGTATGGTGCCTTAAAAATGATAAATGTTACATGCTGCAAAAAAAAAAATCATTAGAATGGTTTTAAAAACCATTTTAGCAATCTTTTTTGTATACATGCCTCTGTTGATAATAGGGACTTCTCATATGCATCAAGAGGGGAGTAATACATACAGGTGTTTGAACACTATGGGGCCATATCTCTTGTTATGAAACCTCAAAAATTTAGTCACAAAACATCTGGAGCCTTGCTGTTTAAAGTTCTTATTACAAATTTTGAAGTTTAAGCAGACAAGATTGGAAACAGGTGGCTATTACCATATTATAGCTATTACAATACCTAATACCTGTTTAAAACATCATTATAAATCAGTGGTAACTTGATTTCATTACTGTATGTCCTTATGCTATGGATGGAGTTTTTATATCCTTCAATGTCATGTAAGGTGTAACCACCTCTCATAAAAGGTGCTCCTATTGTAGACATTGACAGACTGTCATAATTATGACACATATATTTTCATGCTGAGTAATGGTAGTCAGGCTAATTTTTAGCAATTTCAAAGTACAGTAGGTCTTGTGATACTTTATGAAGACAAACCTCCACTATATTTGTGAGGTAGGTGAGATAAGAGAGGTCAGAAGTTCTATGTAAAAAGAAAGTAGATCTTCTGAGGGTCATCTAATCCTCTAGTCACTGAATCACTTTGATGATGTCAGTAAAGTCACACCTGCACAGCAAATGTAGCCCTCTTTATTGACATTTGAGTGGGGTGAGCCTGTAAAGTCATCTTTATTAAAGACTGAATAGACTACCTACATTTTGTGGAAATCACCTTATATTTTTTTTCGTATGAAAGTATCCAGTAAGTGCGCTTACATCTAGATTGCGAGAGGAGCATTGTAACATATAAAAAATAATGCCATCTTCTTCTGGGACAGAGTCATTCTTGACAAAGTTGTGTTGGAATTCAGATACTATGGTGGTTAATTTCCTGTAGGAAGTGTTATCAGGATTATTCATACAGTTTATGGGAAGAGATAGTTGTCTAGTTGTTCTGCCAGACATGAAATGATGACTTCCTGGGCAAAGCTGATCCCTTTCTTACCATTACTCTGCCCTCCAAAAACATTTCCAAGGTTGGGAAGTCTGACCAATTACCTGGCTTTCAGGGCATTGCAAGTTTTAGCTCAGTAGATTAAGAAAAGCAGAGCACAAAATTATCAGCAAGAACCTTTCCATCTGTCCAGCTTTAATTTTTCATGTTTATCTGTTGAGTCCTCACAAAAATGCGCACAGAAAATAATGAATTGAATAAGAATCCTCCCTGCTAAAGAGCAAGGTACACTGAAGATGATAAAGTGAATTACTTAACAGGTACCTGAATGCCTGGGCTAGGTCATCTGTTTCTCATTTTAAAAATAGAGGGAGGGAATATCCAATAGCCAGTCACACACATTATTCCCCCAAATGGTTGCAATTAGTATTCCTGTTAGGAGTGGAAAGACCAGGCTTGAGGATGCAGAAGAACAATTTGAAAACATTTCATGTTTGGGAATGCCAGACCATCACATAACTTTCTATTTGTTTTCTCTAAGTCCTTTCTATTGAACTGCTTGATGTCAATAAATTAATGTTATTTGGAATAAGAACCATAACCTGAGAGGTTCAGATAGGCAGTAGAGCCAGTATTCATCATCTTTCTTTTTGGACAGTGTAGTCATGTCAAAGACATAGAGAAAAATACAGCTGTCTTTGTGATACTATTTTTCACTTACCTGTGTTTTTAGTGCTAAAGATCTGGCTGTCAAAAGCAGACAACAAAAGTTAGACAGGTGTGATACTGCCACTCCTGCACCTCAGTGCTGGACTTGGATGCCTAACATGACAGCACAGTACTTGTGATTTACCCACAGCTGTTGACTGCTGCCTGGCTGTGTAGGCACGCGGGCCATGTTTTTGAAGGCAAGCATGTACTCTCTATGCTTACAAATAGAGGGCTCCCATTTTAATGGTCAGGGTGCAATTTGTTCCCTGTTGTTTAAAAATAAAGCTTCTCATGCTCAGGATGAGAAAACTCTCATACCTCTGAGACAACATAACTTTAACTCTGTGAGCGCATTCAACTATGAATAGAAATACCCACCTGTCAGTCAGCCAAGGTAGTTTAAAATACCTGTTCTGCGAAAGCCTATGTGTCATTATAGATTTAGCAGTACGAGCAATGTTCTCTTTGTCAAACAATGAAGCAATATGACTAATTAACACTCACTAGGGAATCTGAAATAATGATCTCTCTCTCTCTTCCTACAGCCAATTACCCCAAATATTCAGATTAGCTACCCACTATTTCTCTGAAAGAAATGTCTTGCTTTCTTTTTCTTTTTAATTTAAGGCATTATGTACCATGTAGCATCATGTTATAGGATGTTATGTCACATCCTGACAGCTTACAACTAGGGATATGCTGAATTTATTGGATAGTTAATACCTTCATGAATTAACAAGACAACCAACTTTTCAGGAAAAGGAAATCTGGGAAATATTTTCGGAAATTCCTTCTATATCGGTAGGGAGAATATACCTGGTTGATTTAATCAGCTGTACTATTTCATCATGGCTTCCCATTAAGATAATGTTTAAATATATTTATTTACGCAGGCATTTAATTAACATAAATGTATGATCTGACTTTACAAATGCATAAAATATGTACAAACATACATGATGGTCCAGCATTGTAACATAAAACTATTATGTTTGAAAAATTCTTGATCAATTAGATATTTCCAAAATTATCATTTTGGTCAAAGTAATCAACTTCATAAACAATTAGACCACTTACCAAAGTTCAACATCTTTCTCTTATATGGTAATTGTACAGTATTTCATTAGCAACTTTCTTATTTTTTATGGAGGAGAGAGGTTTTGCCTTGTCTCCTCTCCAGGTAAAATGAGAAACCAGAAAAGTATTTAGACATAGCAGTTCTCAGATTACATTTAAACCTTGGGCAACTGAGTCTTATCTAGAAAGCAGAAGAGTGTTAGCTCCAAAGGCCACCAGACTTAGTCATAATTAATACAGAGATATGTAGTACAATTAATAGAGAAACTTAGATTTCACAAACTAGAATCTGAAATAAAGGAATAGAGCTCTAAAACCAAAAAATATTTTAAATATCACAGCTTTCCAGAACTTAATCAGGTCTGAAGAAAGATGTTTTTTGTGAACCAATGGCTGAACATCCTTTCCTGTAGGTAGGAGGATTGTGTGCTCTGTTTCACAGAAACAAAGCTGCTCTTGTTTCCACCCCACCACCCCCAAGGTGAGAGGTTGTGAACCTTGGAAGTACTAATTGTGGGTTACAAGCTGGGTTGAAAGCAAATTGTATGAAGGAATTAAAAATGTTTTTCAGCTGTCCAGAGATTGCTCTGACTACATGGGTGTTTCCAGATATCTATGTTGCCACTCCCACCGAAGGTTTTCCATTGGGCTGAAGTAAAATCATGAGTCACCAGATGAGTGAGTGATCTGGTGTGTGGATCTGGACTGAGTGGAGTGATGAGTAAGATGAAATTCTTTGGAACTTAAGAGGGGTAAAAAGGTCCAAAACTTGTCCTTGTTCCATTTTTCCTTGCATTATATATTTTTTCTACTAATGGTTTTATGTCACTTGCACAGAGAGACTTCTGAGCCAAGAATTATGTGGGTTGTCTTGCCTCCAAATTACAGTCAAGCTCATTTAATAAATTGTGTATTAAAAAATAAATTTTTATATCTCTGTATTGTAAATTTTGTACATTTCCTTTAAAAAGTGGCAGAAAATAAGTAATGGTGTGGTGTTTTCCTTTTTTAAACAACACAGCTGAGAAGCAGGTGTCCATCTTTGCAATGTATAAAATGACTGTCATTCAGTTTGTACTGAAGATTGTTTTGAATTTACTTATCAGATCTAGATTTAAAATAATTTTCTTCTATCTATTATGCAACTTGAGGGAAGATGAACCTTGATTCTCAATTCCAGCTTTTTAAAGAGTATATAAACTAGGTGACAAGCAAAGGTTTTTTGCCATGCTGTAGAAACTCAGAAGGCACAAACACAAAAATTTATGTTGTAAAGGTTTTGAAAATTTTAAAAGAAAATTCTTCAATTTCAGGGGAAAAATTGGAAAAGCTGTGTGATCTGATGCACGGTTTTCTTGTGGAAATATTTGCTTCTGATTAAAAATACTTAGAGTCAAAAACATTCTTATTTCTGCTACTGGTTTAAAAATACCACGCTACTGATGCTCTCTATTGTATTTAAACTTTACTATCAGTTAGACTGTAAAATCACTCCCTGGGACAGAGGTTTGTGTAAGTAATATAAGTTGTGCTTGACACTGATACACACGTTTATACTCAGAAAAATGCTGTCTGTTTTCTCTCTTGTACATATTACAATATGAAGCAAGCATAATCAGGGCTTGTCAGCCTAACATGATAGGGTGGATTAGCAGAAATTATCCAGCTATGGCTTGAGCATTTGTGTGCTAACTACAAAAATAGTCTCTGTATCAAGCTTTGAAAAGAACATATGTGGACATTCTTTTATTTCTACTTGTGGCTGACAAAAATAAAACTGGCTGGGACTGACAGAGGTAGTGACATCAAGGTGACATGTGAGGCTGTCAAGTGCAAAGTCAGTTTAAGACTAAAATTACAGGGCAGCTTCCACTGACTTAACTGGAGTGCACAGTGCAAGCAGAGAAAGTGTCCTATGTCCCCAGTGTTTGCAAATTAAGTCGGGGACAGGTAGCACTTTAGAGCTGCTCTGGATGTCAAATTTATAACTGTTTTAGAAGAAAACAGCAGAAAGTGTTACGTCCTTTAAATCTGACTCGAATCTAAGTTGTCTTTGTCTTATCGTGCCTCTATTTTACCAAAGTTGAGCATCGTAAAACTGATGGCTCTCAGGGAAGATCACTGAAAAGTCAGTTCTGTCAAATTTAGATTTCTTCACTTTTGCCATCCTGCTATAGCTTTCTTACTCAGACAAACTTATCATACATTATTATCAAAAGGCGAGTCCACTAATGCCATTTGAAGTATGCCATTTGAAGTTGCACCCCTAACCTGTTACGTGGAGCCTAAGCTGCTGGCACTGAGGGGCTGCCACTTGTCACTGGCTTATATTGTTGTTTTTCCACAGCTTGGACCTTTAGATGCTTATATAAAGGAACTAGTAGCAGCTTGTCCTATTTAGGGACTTTTGGCAATCATAGTGCCAGAAATTAAAAAACACTGTAATATATATTTTATTACAGATATTTAATGATTATGTTCTTTGTCTCCTCTTACTTTCTTAAAAAAACCCAAGGTTTCTTAACTGTTTCTTTGGATACTGTGTTTTACAGAAAGCTGTTTGCAGGCTGGCATTGTCAATGGAATACTGATTTGCTGCAGCTTCCATCCCTTACTAGTGCTCCTGCTGCTCTCCTCTTCTATCTTTAGAAACTTCCTTTTTAGACGATGAAAACAGAATAAAAAAACAGAAATGTACTTAGTTTATTCATTCTCTTTCTTCAGGCTGCATCATATGTCCCATATTACAATGACTAATATGATAAATTATATGGCATTGAGACTGAAACAAAGGTACTTACAGGAATTGGAAATACACTTCTACAAATAATTTTTCATTACCTTTTAAACTAAAAGTTCTATAAAAATTCCTGAAGGCTCTTAATATTCAGCAGACAGCAGTTAATGCATCTTTGTTTTGAGTTGTGTGGGATTTGGCCACGTGATTACAAACAGAATTAAGAGAGCAGCCTGTGTGTATGGGAAGCTGATAAACCACCTCACTGTTTCTGTGATTACTTTAAACCACAGAGAAATACTTGGAACTATATGTAACTACACAACAGTATTTTTAAGTGACCCAGGTATGTTAATAGAGTTTTCTGCTCCACCTCTGCAAAGCTAAGAGGACATCCATTAGTGAACAGCTACAGAAATGTTTTCTTAAGTTGTTGTGGAGCTTGTTTTACTTAGACTCAGAAATGTAAGGGCCAAAGAGCATAAGTTTCTCAGAAACAGAATGTGAACATATAGAAAAAATTCTGAATTTGTTATATGCTGATCTCCAGTTCTTTCTGCACTCATTGCCATAGTCTTTGTAAAAATATAAGCTTTTAGAACCATGACTCATTCAGGTAGAAGTTAATTACTTGTGACTTTTGCGAGCAAGTATGAACAAAGGCGAGTAGAACAGGCACAGTCTAATGCAATTTAGAAAGAACATTTCTACACTTTAGTTTGAAAAGCTGTGTTACTAAAATTGTTATTGCCATTGAAGCTTTCCAGTATGATACCACCAAGACTGCAACATTTTCCCTTGATAGCAGCCGAATCACTGCCGAATAGGAAATTATTTTTGAAACAGGTGTTTGCTGTCCTTTTTGTCTTTTCGTGTGGCTGTGCTTGCTTCTAGGGAATTACAGAGTGCAGGTCAAGCCAACTATTGTTCTGCTATTCCAATTGAGAAATAGCTGCTTCTAGCAATGATAATTTTAGAAATTACCACTATGGGAAGAAAATGCATCAGTGTTCTGCGGTTTATGAACACTTTTCAAATGGCTGAACCTTGTTAAGAGGAACATTATTTTTTGTTGGCTCCTTTTCACAGCTGTATCAACTTTCCTGGCATTTCTTTCAGTATCACCTTTGGCTCAGTGTTTGGTTTTCTAGAAAAGCATATCCAATTCTGTACAGTTGCAGTGGTCTGCTAGGAATGTGCTGAAGCCCAAGCTGATGCATGTCTTAAAACTCTGTTGTGAAGTGAAAAGAATAGTTTTAATTCACTGCCATGTGTGGCCAACACACTGCATACATGTGGACCTTTGGAGCTGGAAAGCACTTGAGTTAGGAGGATCAGGTGCTCCCACTGCTGGCTCTAGTTAGCACAAAGCAGAGAGGAAACCCAAGAAAATTCACTGCTGACTACTGCTATTGTTGCACTCTGAGTCCCTGTCTCTGTTAATCCTGTTGCTGTGATTAGAGTGTTTGCCTCTGCAAACATTTTTGGCTCAGCAAAGCTACCTCTGTGGTAGTCTAAGGCAAACTCACCCTATTGGCTCACACTCCCCAGTCTCACTTCTCTTGGGCTCATTATAACATTCACAGAGTCTTTTGTTTGATGGGGTTTTTTTCTTTTTTTTTTCTCCTGTGCAACAGTATAAGATTTCTGACAGAGTTTTTGCTGCATGCTGTCTCCCTGAGGACTTTCTTTGCACTTGAAGGTCATACATTCAAATAGTTTAACTGTACTTTGTTTTAGGGGATGAATACTTTTGTTTGGATTATGAATTAATGTATGTTTCAAGACTCAATAAATGTAATGAGAAGTTTCAGGCTATGCATTTCTCTC
Source organism: Anomalospiza imberbis (assembly GCF_031753505.1). Lineage (NCBI taxonomy): Eukaryota > Metazoa > Chordata > Aves > Passeriformes > Viduidae > Anomalospiza > Anomalospiza imberbis. Next base: position 30,873,853 of record NC_089686.1, read on the forward strand.
TACCTAGAGTGGTAAGGACGTTCAGACTGTGCTCCTCTAATGGACAACATTAAAAATGTGAAGTCTAGAAGCTAAAGACAGTCACTCTGGATTAAATATGCATTGGTCATTATAGGATACAAAAGATCAGTTATGGAAAAGATACATGCTGAATTCTTTCATATTGTTTCTGCTTATGTTCAGAATCATAAATGTTAATTTAGTGTGGCTTTAAGTTTCATTATTTCAGTGCAATCACATGAGTATCATTCAATAAAAACATTTGATGAGTATCACTTCAATAAAAACATTTTAAAGAAAACTGTGCATGCAGTAGAGATGATAGATAGAGACACTAATAAAGTCCTGCATGATTTCAAGTTTTAAGTGATTTATCTTGCTAAAGGTTGCATACTTAGTGCAGCTAACCACTTTGGTTAGATTGATACAGTTGTTGTTTTAGAGCTTGTCCAAATAGCCTTTTATGTTGCAATCAAGTAATAGATGCAAGATTGACAAGTTACAAAGAAAAGGAGCTTTCAGTCAACAAACAGACTAAAATCCATTATTGTGGTGTGTACACTGTGTCCTGGACCTGTAAACACATCTTCATTGATCCCATAGAAAGATAGAAATATCTCCTGTTGTATAGTTCAATCAAGACCCTTTTCACAGAGGCAAAGTGCAAACAATATTGAAAAAGCAGAAAAAGACTGACATTACAGTCAAACAGTAAATAATGGTTGTGCTCAGGAAGCCTATCTATAACATTTCAAACTGCTGGCAGCTCAGATGAAATCTATAACCTCTCTATTACAACCTTAAGAAAGATCAAAACACAGGTACTGTACATTCCCTTTACTGTCATACCTTTTTACCAACTGATTAAATCAATAAGAAAAATAATTTTTTTTCCAATTTTGCATGTTTGTGGGGTGTCTAACATATAAAAAATCATTGGGAAGAAGACTTGCTTGCTGAATTTTTCTTTAATTTTAGTGTCTGACAAAAAACATTGAAGCATTTTTAGCTCAGTTTCATGTGGTTTAGCAAAAGCATATACGACAGATGACCTGATAAGACATTGTTCTTCTTATTGTTTTGTTTAATATACTTTATCATCTAAATTAAGCCTATAATTAAAATTATATGAATAGTCAGAATCGAATTATATAATTAATAAAAGGCATATTCTATTACTTTGCTTCTTTTTGGTCTAGAAACCACACACAATGAGCTCCCAGCAATTGCACTACCCTGGCAAATGACTAGTTTAGCCACCCCTCTCACTCCACATCCCCAAATCCCATTTAAATCCTTATTTGAAACCTTAAGTGCAATTGAAATCTAGCATAAGCTGTGTTGTCTCTCAACAGTGGCAGTGAATTTTATACATATTGCACCAGGTGGTGCTCATAACTGTAAGGTTCTGCCCATGGATTAAACATGGTCTATAAAAAGATTAATTTGCTATTTAAAGTTTATATTGCTCAACTTGAACTGTAATCTAGACAGTATGAAGCTGGTCTCACTTTTTTGAGTGAAAAAAAGGGGCCTTGATGTAATGAATAATTACAGCCGCTGGCTAAGGTCACTGGAAATCTATCCTACAGGAAACTTGTGCAAATGCATGGAATTATGATATCTTTTGGAAATATTCTTTTATTAATTGTATTGGAGGGCAATAGCCATTGCTGGCTGACATCTTAGGAGGAACTGCAGGGGACTGTGCTTACTGTGCTCTGTTAATATACTTCTGTAGAGGGATTGCAGTCACTGTTCCTGTGCAGGATAACAGTAAAAAATTGTTCAGTAATATTTGGTAAGGAAGTAATAATAACATTTGCTTAGGCCAAGTAGTTTATATCCACTTGGCAGGTGTTACAGAATCACAGACTGCTTGAGTTTGGAAGGGACCTCTGGAGGTCATTAAGTCCAGCCTCCCAGCCCAAGCAGGGCCACCTAGAACTGGACCAGGACTATGTCCAGATGGCTTTTGAATATCTCAAAGATCAAAGATACATCCACAATCTCCCTGGGCAACCTGTGTCAGTGATCAGCCATCCTCAGAGTAAAAAAGTGTTCCCTGAGGTTTAGGAGGCACATCTTGTATTTCAGTTTGTGCCAATTGCTCTGGTCCTGTCACCAGTCATTATAATTTTTCATTATCTTTTATTGCATTGTTGCTTGCTTTCTACCTCAAAACAGTAAGTAGGTGATATCTTACAGAACAACATGATTTTTATTAATTCCTTTTTGTTTCACAGTCTAAGTGATGCAACTGTTGAACGAAACTTCATTTAACATTGAAGTGAAATCCTGGCTACATTGACATTGAAGGTAATGAGACTGTTGCCAAGGCTGCAGTAGGGCTGAAAGTCTTTGAATCACCAGATCCTTCCTGCTTATCACTTACTCAACAATATCTGACTTCCTCACTGGATGGGAGATACTGTGACCCTAAATGAAATTTTTAATATATCCAAATATTTAAAGTCCTTCCAATAGAACCAAAGGCAATAATTATTTTTTATTATTATTGTAAATAAAAGATAAAATAGATAACAGTATTTTCATTATGATAATTTGTAGGGAAAAAATTATAGCAAAATGATAGTGTATGTTACATACTGCAGCTGTTTAAAGTGAAGGAGGGTGAGAGTGAGAAATTTACCATGAAACAGCAGAAAGCTGGATGAATAAATGAGTGGATGATTAAATAAAAACATCAAGAATCTTGAGCAAAAAGACGGGTGGATTCCTTTCCATGCGTTGTATGAATTACTAGATGTGGTTGTGTGGCCTGTGCCAGGGAGAAGTCAGAGCAGGCTGCACTTAAAGACTGTGTGTCTAATTAAGCCTGAACTTTGCACTGAAGTTTCCTGTTTCCTGTTTATTCGTGGGTGGGTTGTAACAGCTCACTCTTCCATTCATTAGTAACTCTGATTATTAAATTTATTCATTTTCTCCAGCAATTCTTTACTGAAGACAGCTCAGATGAGAGGAAATTTTCATGAAGTATAATTTCTGTAGTTGCTTGCACAGTAAAGCTCTGGCTATTAAATTAAGGGATTTAATAGATCCTGGCAACATTTACCAAAACTTTTTCTGGGAAAATTGAGGTTATTAATAGCTTAGAGCCTCAAAATAGAGTTTGGGGAAAAAAGAAAACCAAAAAAACCAATTTGCAAGTTTAGGACAACACACAACTTAGCAAACACTTGCCTGCTTATTATGTGATATCTCTGGTAGATCTAAGACCTAAATTGAAGACCATCTTCTTAGTTAGTCTGCGTAGGTTGCCTACATTCCATGTAGATGCAGCAGCAAAATGAATCTTTAATTTTTTACAAAACCAAGCTAATTAGCAAAGTTTTGTCCTGCTTAGATATATATCAGGATAGTTAAAGAACTTAGCTAAAAAGTTAGACCCTAAGATTAATCAAAGGCATGAACCAGTAACTCTCATACCTACATGGATGTAATGGACACTCTCTTATTGATATTTGGAACTTAATGATCTTTCCCTCATTGTTTTTGTTTCTTTGTGGTTTTGCCTTTATTTCCACAAAAATCCTTCAAAAGTGTTGTGTTCTTCTTGTAGTGCAGTAGTATGGAGGGAGAGCTGTTAAAACCAGTAAAAAATGTCTGTCTAAATCTGCATCTATTGACCCAGTTAAGAACCATGGGGTCTAGAACTGCTATATAATTTTGAGAGTCATGCTCTGCTTTCTTATTTGTTGCCTTATCCTTCCATAAAAATAAACCAGAGAGAAGACTTTTCAGTCATGATTGAACACTGGATTAAAATGTCTAGAACAGAAGTGATGGAAATCCTAACTGGATATTTAAAACGAAAATACCTTTAGTTAGCAAAATTTGACCTCCAAAGTGTCAGATGTGAATTATGCACCCTAAAATATTTCACGTCATATTCTGAAATCCAAATTTTGAATCAATATCTGCTAGTTTTACCATTTCATTATTCTTTGTTCATGGTAAGCCTTCCATAGTAGGACATGCCAGGGTTAAATCTTTTAAAAAAATCCTGATTGAGGCCTAATATCTGTTCAGGAGCAATGGCCTTTATGCTTTAGATCGTCTTATTAGAAACTGCTCATTTTTCAATTTCTTTACTTGGCCATTAAAATTAACTGTGTGCTGGAATTAATTTGCTTTTGTAGCACTGATTGAATAACACAGATTTACCATTTTGGATTCTAAATTGGAAGAGACTCTTCTTAGTTATTTGCTTTTCTTTTATTGCTAAATACATATACTGTGTTAAAATATCTTAACCTGTTTTCATTTTATTCTCCGTGTCTCCTGTCTCCTTCTTTTAGGCTGGTCCTCAGAAAGAACTCTACAGGTGACCTTTCTAGAAAGGCAAGTGAGTACCAGTGAGAGTCTGTCTATCATCAGGATATAGAAATATATATGATGTTTGATTCTATCTCCTCTAGATAGGAGCCCAGGCCTCCACTTTCAAAAAAGTAATCAGGAATTGTTTTTTTCTGTAAAAACAACAAGAATGAAGGTGTTGGCACTTCTTAAAGCAGTACTGCAGGGGAAACAACATGTACAGGGAGTAGTGAAGGACTTGGTTCAGTTTCTTAACCTGACACTATTTACAGCGAAGAACCAAGAGGTTCTCAGGGAGAGATGGTTGCTGAAAACCAGGAGAGATACTTCAGTTGATATCAGTGGGATTTATATCTAGAATCTAAAGAAACTCTTCTACACCCTAGCTGCACTGAATGAAGAACAGCTTCTGAGCATTCAATATTTATCAGTCCTGCCTATAGTCCACCAAAGTAGATTTCTCAAATAAAATGCTTAATGGTCTGGCAGTAAAATATGAATAGGAAAAGTAAAGTTATCAAATAAGGTATTTGCCCATCTGTAATGAGAGCCTCCAGGATTATTAGGACAATACCTTTAAACTACATTGAAAATAATTAAAATTAAGCTGGTGAACAACTAGATGTATAAGACTGTAGAAATTAGTTGATGTTGCTTAAGAAAGAGTTGATTTTCAAGCACTTATAGACTGCTTTCCAATTAAACACCAAGAAGACCAGTGCAAAGCAGTGATTTGGACACTGGGATTTTTTTTTCAACTGGTTGCTGTCTTTGTGCTCAAGAAATATTATTTTTCTAAAATAATATTGAATATTAACAATTTGAGGGTATGTGTTTCCATAGAATTTGTGTATAATACACACCCCAGATAACTGTTAAGCATTCAGCTGATGCACTCAGTGTAGAAACACTTATCCTAGGATACTTCTAAAGTAAATGGGGGCAGCAGGCACCCCAAATTGTAGTTCCAGTCATCTGAGACATGAACTGCCTTTTGGCAGTGCCTCTCAGGCTTCATTGACAGTATAGAGAGCCTCAGGACAAATGTACATCTAAATCCATCCACCTAACTTCGGTGCTCCAGTTAAACATGGAATGTTAAGTGGCATAAACCTGAGCACAGTGAATTGTGTAAATTCTCACTGATATTTAATTCAGTCCTGTCATAGACCAAGGTCATTATAATAATAAAATTGAATTACAGTCATTTTTCCATAGACACCCATATCAGATAGCCTCAAGCAGTACTACATAAAATAATTAAACAGATACTAAGCAAAATAGCATATTCAGTTGGAAAAACAAGCAATGCAATGTATGAATATTGTTGCTGGCATCAAACTTTATGTGCATATTTTTTTAATTAAGGGAACAAGAAATACATACAATTTTTAACATGGAGGTTTTTTTTTTTTTATTTTATTTCTGGCCTTTCAACAAATTATATTTTAAAATCAAATGATAGAAATTTCCTCTAGCTCCCTTTCCTATTTTCTGTTGTGATTTGTTTTTAATCAGCTAACAATAAACCTTCTTCTATCTCAGCTTTCATTCAGTTTTCTTCAGGAGCCAGTTCTTATGTGTTACATAAGCCTAGATAATGGATTTGGGATTTTAGCACTGGACTAGTGTTGTAAAATGCACAATATAGCACGTTCAGCCTCTGTGAGAGAGACACCAACTTAAAATAATTGATAAAGTATCTCTGCTGGGTGATCTTTGTTTGAGGTACACTCACTGCTGTGTTCTCACTGAGAGGGTGAATAGCTAGGAAACAAAGTCCTTGAAAAATTGCTTGGATTTCATCTGACACCCAAGAACAATATGACTTCCAGTAGTCAGTTATGCAGTAAGAATTTTGTAGCTTGCTTTCTGTAAAAAATATCAATCATTTGTGATTGAAAAATGAATCTGTAAAGTTAACCTACTCTGTCAAATTTGATTTATTCAGAGGTAAACAACATTCCAAGAGGATTTAGTGAGCCTGTGTTTGGCAAAGGGGTATGTTCAGGTTGTGGCACTACATAGATTGAATGTCCAAACATTTAAAAACTCTTTTATCACTGGCCTGAATACAAAAATGACAGCCTTCATTTAGTGACCTTAGAATGTCCCTGCTATTTGTTATGGGCTTTCTGTATTTAGTTTAACCTTCCATCATGCTGGGGTTAAATAAATGACAAGTTGTTATTTTTCTGATTTTTAGATTAATATTGAGCCATTAAGCTATAAACATATTGAGCAAGATCTCAAGCCAGTGTAAATCAGTGTAGCTTCATTGTTTCCAGTGGAGTTTTGTTGAATTGCATCAGCTGAAGGGCTATGCTGTTATTTGGAACAGTGCTGTATCTTGCCTTCATACACAGCTTTTGGCTGGAATGTTTAATCTGTAAATCACAACATTGTCACTCTATTTCTTATCCTAAGCTCTGCCTGCTCATTCAAACATGTCTTTACTCTTGCCTACAGCTGTTCTCCCCTCCTTCTTTCCTTCACTTCTGAATGTTTGGAAACCAAATAATCCAGGTAATATACTGATATTTTTGAACGGCACAATTTTGGAGTGGTAACTCTATCTCTGCTGTTTTAAATGTGGACTACATTTAAAGAAAAAAAATCAAGGCCTGAGGTCAATTTCTACACTATATTTACAATTGAAATTACCATAAGCATGCATGCAAATGGAGTGTCTGAATGCAAACCCAGTGAGAGGGATGTCTGCCTAAAACAGACGGATGGTAATTACATGCAGAAATGTCACAGAGCAATTGCGCGCAGACCTGTAGCCTCCATTTCAGCTGCATTTAGCCTTTGAACTACTTCCCTTCTCTTGCAGGCCACAGTACACCCATATGATATAACTTGTCGCGAGGAAAACAAGCAGACATGCAGATTCTGTATTCTCTCATTGTTTGTCTATATTTGCAGCAGGCAAAGGTGTCTGCTGTTACTGTCAGGAGAAAAGTAGGAAAGAATTTGCATACAGATACCCTTTCCCAAATCTCTAGCAAAATGTGCTGCTGCGTTCAGTATCCTCAAGCTTCTAGGTACTGTTTCCAATTAACCTGGTGGTGCCTCAGAACCCTTTATACGTTGTAGAAAAGTGTATGCTTGGCCTGCTACCCTGAAATTACAAGACTCGAGTCTTTGGCCTTCTGGTTTAGGGAGCTGTGGAAGTGGGGTGGTTTTGTCTGATGAGTGGCAGTGCTCTTTGATTGTGCTTGTATAAAAGCAGTTTTAAAAAATTACATCTTAAAATAAAATGGTCTTTGAAAGAGCAGGTAAGGAAATATGTCAATTATTGTATAAATTTCTTTTTTTTTTGCTTCATGTAATTAACATCCAACTAGAAAGAGAGCAAGTTAAATTATTGTATTTCTGTTGATTTATAATGCTTTTACAATTGTTTTAAAATATTTTTGATAAATGATACAGGTTTATGCTAATTTTAATTTTACCAGATTTATAAGCCTGTCTTAATACATAAACCAAATTTTCTTCACAGAGAAGCAAGTTACAAGTTTCTGGTTTATTATATTCCCTCCTTCCTTTCTTAACTCCAGTCCAAAACACAGCCTGAGCTCCTTTTTGGACATTGTAAGTGATGCATATCTAATATAAATCTAAATCTAAAAGGAACTATTTATCACCTGCATAACCTGTATTTTGTTTTAATGCTAAAGCCTTTCTCAATTTAAATACAGTGCTATAAAATTAAGTTGTTTTAAGGAAACTGATGGGGATGGCTTTAGCACAGGTATATGGCAGAACAAATACTACATACTTTTGAGTACGTTCCCTGAACTTCAGAGTGCATGAAATAGATGGCTGCTTTTGCTTGCATGTAGAATAATAAATATAAAAATCACACATTTATGAACCTTCTTACTTCTACAGCCTTTTTTTCGAGACGATCTGGTTGTGCATCTGCTCAAGCACTGTTCAATAAGGAATCTGAGACACTGTATGGTTTACATCGTCATCCAATAATATGACAGTTCTTGGTCTGTGGACCTGCTGGAAAGGCTCCTTTTAGAAGTTAATTCCAATTAGAAACAGTTGCCAGACATTTCTATGCCACCTGCCGGGTTTTCTGTGTGACAAACAAACTTACCTTTCTGTTTTTTCCAGTTAATGCACGTATTTTATTTATTTTTCATCTTGTCTAAATACTCCACTCCTGAGCTGCCTACTTTGTAGCATGGTGAACAGCGCTCAGTAGTCCTTCCTAAACCCCCCAGGCCACTAAAATGCTTCAGAGAAAGAAAAATGTTTTTTGAGGAATTTCCATTTTCCAGTTGATCTTCTGTTCATGTGGGTCCCTAAAATACCTTTATTCATGCATCACAATGCCAGGTGCTTTTGCCTAGAAGTGGCCAGCCATGGATGAGTCTCGTGGGTTAGTGTGCAGCCTGGCTCCAGGAGCTGACCCCAGTTTCTTAAAAATAGACTTAGTTTGTACATTGGTACAGTGTCATGTTACTGGTTTGGTATTATCTGAGTAAGAAAATACATTTTTGAAAGTCAATAAGTCTTTTTTTTTTTTTTTTTTAATGTTTGTTCTGTGGAGTGACAAAAAATATGCTTGCCATTAACATGACATACCTCAGATTTGCCTGTTCAGAGTTCATTGTTTAGAAAATACTGCATCTCAGTGCATTGCTTCTGGAAACTGTAGAATTGGATACAGACAGGTGTTGCAAGATGGATCCCTTAAATGCACATAGCTTGTGACCTATGATAATATTGCTGTTTGTATTCCTGGACCTTTCATACGGGAGAATAAGAACTAAAAAGAGATATCAAAACTCGCTTTCAGTGTGACCTGGTTTATACTACAACATTTCTCAAACAATGAATGGATACCATACTAATGTGTTCTGCCTCTAAGCCCCTTTGCTCATTCTCACATGTAAAATTGTGCACAGAAATTCAGTTATGGTGTCATTTCCTTTATCATCTTCAGTGTAGGTGACTGAGTTGAGCTGAGAGCCTGTACAATTCCAGGTACAACACATGTTCCACCATCACATGTGGTGGAGAAGCCAGTTGAATTTGTGCTCCTGGGAGGTCTAAGAAGCCATTTCCAGCCATTTGCCTTGGAAGCCTACCCTCACAGTCAGGAAGATAATGATAAAATACTTTTCTGTAGTAACCTCCAGTCCCATTCAGCCACTGTTTTCCAGCACACAGTGATTTTCTTGCTATGAATATTCATTTATTGTTCTTCAGTGTATAAGTTTGCATTGTGTTATGCTGACATTTTGCATGGATGGACCCAGCATACCATCTTGACTGCTCACTGTGGCTTTCCTGATCTCTGTGTTACCTGCCACTTCTGTCAACCTTGATTGTTTATTTACTGCCATATGGTGGATGCAAATTTTAAATAGGATCAAGCCCAGTGTCAGTTTCACATACTAGACACACTCTCATTTTCCGATGATTCTTTGCTGAAAACCACCTGTGGGACCTGTCTGCTGGCCAGTTATTAGTCCACTTAACTACATAGCTTACCCTGCCTGAAACTTTACTGTTTACTGGACAAAGTTGTTAAGTGGACAAAGTTTATTTGGTTTTATACCTATATCTATCTATCTATATCTATATCTACATCACCTATATCTATATCTATATCTATATCTATATCTATATCTATCTATATCTATATCTCTCAGCAATGTAGTATCTGTTCTTCACATTTGTAACAGTTTTTAAGTGTCTCAAGCCTTGTTTCCTTTTGAAAACAGATGTATTTGTCTCCATTTCCTGACTTTTTATCTATGTCTTCTGCTAATCACTTCAGAAAACAATTTCTGATTTCCACTGCATTTCATACACAATATCTATTGGATAGGATACCAAATAAAATAAAAAATGTATTTGAGGTTCTAAGTGAAGAAGAAGGGTTCTCTGATAATTAACATCTTAAAAGACACCAGAAAGCACATCTGGGAGAGATACTCATTTACTGATCCCAGTGCAGCTGAGGTCTGCACTTTTGTTGATAGTAGAATCAACAATAGAGAAATCCATGGAAAAGCGAGCTTCATTGCTTCAGATGATGAAGAGTTAAATGGGATTTTTTTCACTATTCACAAATAAAAAAAAAAAAATCCATAAATTATTGTTTGGAATACCCCAGAGAGAAGGTTAAACAAGTGTTGATATAGGAATGAAGGGCTCTGCAAAAAAAAAAAAATTAGGTCAGCCTGTGAAGTAGAGACGCTTTGCCCACACTCGGCCCACACTTGACAGACTTAACAGATTTTTTGGCAAAGATATGGGTGAATCCATAGAAAAGGGGACAACCTTATCTACAACAAACATAACCACATTCAACTTATACAGTTTCTAACTACTGTAGTTGATCTTGCAAGTAGGATACTTCTTTTAGTGCAGTATGAGTGACATAAAGGCAAAAATATGATGAAAAAACTGCAAATTTCACAGTAGACAGAAAATTATTTTGCCCATAAACCAGATCAGGCCAACTAAAAACACTGCTTGAGGGAAAAAATGAATTAAGAACTGATGAAAAATTGTGGCTAAAGAGACTCAGTTGGTTAAAAGTCAAAGAAACTCTGGTTCATTTTAGAGTGCTGTTGCTTAGTTGCTGACTCTATCTACAAAACACTGTAAGAATCAGAAATGGAATTCAGGTTTCAGTATAAGAAATAACTACAAATTCAGATCCAAAGCCCAGTTATCTAAAATTAATCTACTACATTGTTTTATATTATTGAGTTTTTGTGAAAATTTAGATATCTGAAGTTATAGTTAGGTATATCCCATAATCTGGAAACGTTCAAGGCAAGGTTCAATGGGACTCTGAGCCCCATGTCTCTTGAAAGATGCCCCTACCCATGGCAGGGGGTTGGAACAAGACGATCCTTAAGGTCTCTTGCAACCCAAGCCATATTATGATTTTATGATTCTATATGTGCATATGCAATGGGTTTGTTGTTTTCAACCCAATCCCTCATGGACAGTAGTCTACATAATATGGCCACCACACATAATTCACCCAAATTAACAGTCTTTCATCAAAAGAGTTTGACTCAGACTTGATCTGCAGCAGCAGAGGAGCTGAACTGCTTTCACTTCACCCCATTGCTTTTTTTTTAAAGTGTGGTGTACCCTAACTGATGTTGAGGTCAGTGACAGGGCAGAGTAGGTGCTATTACTTTGAGTTTGTCCATTTCTCCTTTCTCAGGTTTGAGGCTGGATGCACAACCTTCCACCCTTTCAGACTCTGTCAATGCATAGACATTGCATGTGTTGAGAAATAAGATTTTTTTTTTTCTGATTACTATGTGCAACCATTAATTTTCACTCTCTGCATTGCAATTGTAAAGTGGGAGTAGAATGCTGACTGGAATCCAAAGGCTGTGTGTTTTATTATTAATAGAATCAGTCAATGAACAAAATCCTCATCTTTCACTATTCAATCTTCATTCACCATATCACTGTATATGTAGGAATGCAAAAAGTGCAATAACAGTGCCAAACATTGGCAGATCAGTATGTCATATGCTCTACTAGATGGTTACACTGGATATGTCAGGTCTCAATTTCCCTTCTTCACACTTTCTTCATCATCTCATATTGCAGACTGTTAACAGGACTTGAGTTTCCTTGCCTGCTTCATGTGTCTGGTGCAGGATGTGGTGCTGGACAGGAGAGACCAAATGGCCAGTGTTGTACCCTAGGTCCATGTTTCTTAGTCATGCCCTGGGCTGGCACAGCATTAAGAGCCATTGTCCCATATATTTGGGTGTGGTAGCTCTTCTACAATTGCAGTATTGAATAGGGCGCATCCCTTATTGCCCCTCCTCATGTAACTGTTGTTCATATCTACCCCTACTCATGTGAAATGGGGTTTTCACCCTTTGGCATGTTAGAAAGTTAAAAAGTCTATTTCTGGTTTGTGGAAAACCATAGTTGTGCAACTTCCAAGACAGCATTGTTGAGTAACTTACTACACTGGAGTGAGAGAAAACCTCAGGTTTTAACAGAAGATCGTGCAGAAAAGGGAACTCAAAGTGGCTGCTGAGAGACAGGCTGCAGAGTTACAGCACAGATTACAGGCTCCTGAGCATGTCTAATAAAGCTCTGCTTAATACAGCTCTGCTTGCTTGTCATGGTACCCAGGGCAGTAACAGAACACGTGTGGAGCCCCCAAACCTGCAGGCAGACCTGGAAATGTAGCAGCAGATGACAAGAGTTCTCACCCCACCACACTGCTCTGGGGATCCCTGCCAAATGCTAACGTGCCCATCAAGGAAGCCGTGCTGTAATTTAAATGTTCTTCTCTTCAGGGCTGCTTGGTAAGAGACATGGAGAAGTTAACAGTGTTTTTAGCTGAAATAGCTTCCATAGAGAGTTTTGGTGGGGAATATAAAGGAAAATGCACATAGCAAATCATAACCATCATGGATAACCTACAGAGTATTAAATGTAAACGCCATATTTGCTGGGTAGTGATTTATACTCTATTTTCCTCTTTCTTTTCTGTGTTCATACAGTAGAATGCAACATGGACTTTAAAAGGTTCTTTGGTTTAACTTCTATTTCAAAGGGAATTTCTTTTATATTCTTTGGAAACTATGTACATTACGACTTTCAAAGTACAGCACTTGCTGCACTGTCGTGCTCATTGGCTTCAACAGTGCCACAGCTCCAGTTTTATTTAGCTTGTGATATTTGTCAGGTTGCAGGCTTTTTTGGGGTTTTTTTTGCAGAATATGCAAAATCAAAAGCGTGATTTGATCAAAGTAAAAACATTGCACAGAGCTTTGTGTGTGCAAAATAGATGTGGTCTGACATAACATGACTTTTTCCAGACATAGAGCTCACCACCACTCTATAGCATATTTGCAACACACTCCTTGATCAATATTGTAGCAATTACAGAAAATGCATTGTAAATATAGTAGGGAAAGAGGCAACCAGAGCATACATGGAATTACTTTGTTTACTTGAATAGTCCCTGAGCAAATTGTAGTCCATGAGAAAAAAAAAAATTCCATAATTTCAAACCATTTTGCAAAATTGACAGCCCCAGGAGAGGAAAATATTAAGGAATAGAAAGATCCCCTACCTTGGTAGTAGAGAAGACTCACCTGTTTTCCCTTTGCTTACCGTCATCAACTTGGAGCTGCAGACTGTATTATTCAATTATTGTATATATCTGGTAAATTACTTTGAAATGTCGTGATGTTTCAAAGCACTGTAAGAACTAGATTTTGTGTTGCACAAGACAGTTGTTTATTATTGTGGCTACCAAGTTTCTGTGGTGCAGGACCCGATGTCCAGTACTTATAAAAAAATTATAGTCTTAGATTGACAGTCTCTTGGGTGCGTGGTATAAGGTAGATGGCATTGGTGCATTCCATATGCTCTTGTGAATGGGAATTAGGATCTGAGGCATCCTGATTTTTCTAGTAATTGGACTTTTAAAAATAAATATTCTATAATTTTCTTTCTTTTACTAACAGTTTCTTCTAAAGCAGATCTATATTCTTTTATCAACCCAGGGGTTATCTTTTTTAACATAAAAAATAGATTCTTTCAGATATACTGTATTCTTCAGCATTTTTTATTTCCAAATCTATAGGAACAAGTCTAACCAGGCCATAATAGAAAAATGAAAGTTTTACTTGTATAATAGAAAATTATTTTGAATTTTCTTGATTGTGTTGCTGTTGGAATGTATATATAAAATCATGAAGATTTTTTGGTGAGAATGGTCTGAATACTGAATGCACCTGAAGATGCAACTAAAATCTAAAACAAATATGAAACTGTTAAATTCACATGTACTAGGGCTTCGTATTTGCAAGTTTTGACAAATAATAAAAAATACAAAGCGCTTCATTGCTTAAAAATGTGCATGATTTTTCTTGCTTGTAAGCAGTGCAAAATAAGCATGGAATAAATGTGTGTTTTGTGTCTTAATATACAGTAGAAGAGACCACTTAGTACATATTCAGGGTCTACTGTGGTGAACACATGTAAGGGAGACATGAATGGGAGAGAATGTAAGGAATAACTGCATTTGTATGGGGAAAATGCAACTATGAACCTGCATACCACTCTGTTGTTCACTGTTCATAACTAGCCTGTCTAATGTCCAAAATATTCAAGTCATCAAAAGGAGATGCAGAAGAAAAAAGTAACTTGAATGACCAGTCACACTGATAAATAAACTGAAAGAGTCAAAATTAACATATGGCAAATAATTTGCAACCAGATATTAATTTAAATTTTAAAAAGTTAATGATGAGAAAATAGGTAGCATAAACCAGCTGCTTCTTTAGGGCTAATATGAAGGTCTATGTTGCACTGATTATACGCAGTGAACAGTGCAAGCCAAGTCTCATTTTTACATTCCTTTAATGCTTTCTGGCCCAGACAATTCCATAAGGTAGCCATGCCATGTGATAGGCAGCAATGGTGCATCATCACAGTATTTCTGTAGCAATAGCAAAGGCAACATCCTTACTAGCCACATAGGACTTTGGAGAAGCCTGGTGACTACAATGCTGTGACCTCAACCTTGAAAAAACAAACAGAAAAGGTCTTAATTTTTCGTGGTGTTGTGCAATTCATGGAGGTTCCCTTCACGCCTGAAGCATTGCGTTTAGTTGAGAGAGAGCACCTAAATTAACTGTACAAATTAAAGTCTAATGAATCTAGGACAAAATCCCCATATAATTTTAAATTTTTGGAAGAAATTTTTGCACTTTGCGGGCTTTTTAAAAGTAAAGTTGCACAAGTCAGATGCGCTGGCCTCAGAGAGGATACACAAGTTTATAGGAGCTGAGAATCTGGACCTTTGTATGACAAAAATGGAATTAGATGAAGTTCAGATGAAGTTCATTATTCTAAATGTCACTTTTATAATAAAAAAAGAACTTGACAGTGACTGCATGACAAAACCTGCTATGAAAGGGTAATGAGGGGTAAAAGACAAAGGAAGTCTAAATAAGTCCTTTTACCACAAAACCAGAGAATAATACGCAGAAATTGTAATGGATGTAGAGGAGAAAGAGAAATCTATATTGGGCACTGTTCTGCCTGGAAAAGACTTATTTAATTTAACAGGGATTAAACCCAATACAGTCTGTGTAGGATTCCTTAAAATTATTGTAAAGGAAAAATACTGCTTTAACACAAAGCACCTAAATTGACAATGGTCACTCATTGGTGTGATCATTTTTCTTTCCCTATATGTGGCTCCTCTGACTTTTAAAAGTATAATCACAGAGGTAGTCAGAGAATTTATTTTAGTACAGATAGGCTTCTTCAGCTAGTTTTAATCTCACTAGAGTGGTTGACATTAGCTAAGAAGCAATAACTTCACTTTTTTTCAAAGGGTTGTCATTTAAATAAATATGTTGTGGTTTTGGTAGGCCAGAATATTGCCCATTACTTTAGGTGATTGCAAATTTTTTTCTTTTTAATGAAGAATGTCTTATCTCTTAGCTGTTATCCTCCACCCCTGCCGGTTGTGTTATGTATGTGTATGTTTCGCATCATCTATAGGAGCCTGTGAATAGTAACTGAATAAAATACTTGCAATGATATTCAACATTAGAATTTCTCTCACTAATCCACTCCTTAAAAATATTATAAATGAAACCTAAAATAAGATTCCACACTATTGTGGCAGACAGAGAAAATTGTCATTTTAGATTCCTCAGTAAAAGTGAAGGATGTTTGTATATGGTTATTCATTAAAACATGCCCCAGACAATACCTTAACAATACTTGTAGATTGTTAAGAGAAAGTGGGGAGACTTAGGTAAAGAGAATATTCTTTTCTGTGATTTGAATTTATTAGTTCCATATAGTTTCCATCATCCCGTGTGAAAGTCAGCTCAGATTAGTGGACTACTAAGCACCAATGTGCAAAAAGGACAACATTATTTGAAAAAAAAATTACTTTTGTAATGAGTTTTTTATTTTAAGCCAGATGCTTAAAATCATGAGCAATACATTGTTTGTTGTAATGCCTATGGCATGGTTTGCATATAATGTAGATGGAAAAACCTACCATATAGTTCTGATGAGACCAACCTACAAATCAGTTTCCCAGAAATGAGAATTAATAGAACAAGCAATAACATCCTAATTTCTACATGACAGCTAGAGTAACACTTAAAAACATTCTGCATTACAGATAAATACACCGCTCATTTTCACAAATGGAGTCTGTTTCAATTCTCAGCTGTTGGATGATGATTTGACTTGGAGCAAAGGCAGCATAATTGGGTAACAGCTGAAATGTGCTTCATTGTAAAGGGTTGAAAGATCCATTGCTGGATTTTCAGGAGTGTGAATTACAATTCCAATAATATCAGAAGCAACTAATTCTATTCTTTAGAAGTAAGGACATAAAAGAAGTTTCAGGTTTTCTTATTTCAAGGTTTAATTGAGGCCTAGGTTGTAACTCATTTTCATCCCTGAATGGGTGGTAAAAACATACACAGTAGGTAATTCACACTACCTCAAAAACTGTTAGTGCCATAAGAAGACTAATCAGGGTAAGCTTCCAGTAGCAAATTATCAGCTACAAATTAAAACCTTGCCGCCTGTCTGCTAAGAGCAACCTTTCCCCCCCACCCCAACATATTTGTCCGATTAGTAACTGTTGGATTACTACAGGATATGGAGAGTAGTGGGTGATCTGAGAAAACCTTCAAAATATTATGTTTCATAAGGGAACAGGGAACAGTTTTAAGCTCTGATTTTGGTTCTACTGCCTAATTTTTGGCATTTTGAAAATCTACTGTTTTTTTCCATGACACACTTGAAAATAAGTCAAGGAAACAAGATTGAGCTATATTTTTATTTAATTTGTAATATATCATTCTAGGCTATAAGCTAAGGGAAATGGGCATACATTTAGCAAAGAAGCCATACTGCTGTGGATATTTATTTAGGAAGTGACCTATCCCATCCTCCATGTGAGTCCTTTGCCCTTTCCAGAGACACATTAAACCAAAAGAGTACTGTCTATTGTTAGGAACTCTGAATTCTCTGAAATTTTCAGGCAGTTATCATGCCTAGCAGAGTTTCATTCCCCATGAGGTAAACCACTGGATTAATTTAGTGCCTGAATCTACATTTCTAGTTTTCTGTTGTTCTTGTCATAGCCATCTGGTTTTAAATTAGATTTGAAGTCAAAAAGTAAATATAATTGCTCACTTCTACCAATAAGGGAATGAAACGTAGAAGAGCAAGAAGCGATCAAGTTACGGATAAGGTCTCATGTAATATGAAATATTCTC
This sequence comes from Anomalospiza imberbis, assembly GCF_031753505.1. Lineage (NCBI taxonomy): Eukaryota > Metazoa > Chordata > Aves > Passeriformes > Viduidae > Anomalospiza > Anomalospiza imberbis. The sequence continues at coordinate 30,891,492 of NC_089686.1, forward strand.
ATTTTGATCGTATACCTCTGAATATCTTTCCTGAAAGCATCTAAATAAAGAAGGGATGGGGGGCATGATTATTTAAATGTTCTTTTTGGAAAGAGTCTCACTGTTCTCTTTCCTATCCCATGAGTTATTTAAAAGTGCTAGAAATATTTGCACTATGCATTGAGAGCAGCTTTTCTGATATTGAGGGCAAGGGATTTTACAAATCACAGGAGACTTGCTCTCTGCCTTAATTTCTCCACACAGAGTCAATTTACAGTGTTTTTTTTTTTTTTGGGGGGGGGGTTAGGTTTTTTTTTTGTATGGGCATTTAAGTTAAAAGCACAGTGATCCCCGAAAGAAAGGATTTTCTGCTCTCTTTGCAAGCCCCTTATTTGTGGATTGCTATATTCCTACTGTGAACAACTTACAGCCAGAAAATGTCATGAATATCCTTCCCAAATGCCCATTTTATGCTCTGGATTCTGTTTCATAGACTTGAATTCCACAAAGTGCTTTAGCCTGCATATAACTCCAAATGGTCTGTTCGCTCTTTAGCTTTAACACGGGGCTGTGTGCTGTGCCTTTCTATTGCTAGTCATCATGATCCTTTTTGGACTTCAGTCATATAGGCAGCATAGCTCATAGTTTCTGTGAGTTGGGTGAATTCTTACCAGTTGCCAGTGGGACAGCAATGTAAGTAGACAGAGGACCACTTCGAGGGAGGGTGTTTTTCATCTGAACCTAGGTCATGTGCTAATATTATAACCTTCAACATTTGTCCAAAGCCTATTCAGAAAAAAAAAAAGGAAATTTCTATATTTGTCATGCATGGATGCTTTTTTTAATGTTCTTTATATTTTCAATTGCTTCATGTTGCCCCGGATGGGGAAAAAAAATAAAACCAAGAATCCAGGATAAGACATATTGTTCTGCTGATTCCTCTTTGTCTGGGAGCAGGTAGAGCTGAGCAATTCCATGACAGTGAAGTATATGGTGTATTTAATCAAGTCAAAGAGTACCCGAGCCAAATTAAATGAATCTGTTATGCTTCTGTACTTCCAGATGCTTCTCTTAATTATGCTTCCTAAGTGTTAGGACTTTTCATCAAACTAGTCATCATCTTGCATCAGAGCCTGGGTGAGTCCTAGACAACCAAAGCAAACACAATACTTCTATTTTTGAGGTTCCTGACTGTTCCTCATATGTGTTAAGATATACATGAATGTTCATTAAATCTACTAAGATAACTGTTTGATGTGTTAGTCAATTGATGAAACATAAAACTGTTCTTTAAAAAATCAGCAAAATTGCTTGGAGGAACAACAGATTCATACATCAGCCCATTCTTTATGTTCTAAAGTGCAATTTACAGGACTGAACTAAAGCAAATGTCATACCTTTAATTTCATAAAAAAGTTATGTACAAGTCTATTATTCAAAATAATCACATAACTGGGAAATTCACTGAACAGCTACCTTTCTGCTCAGCAGGGTGCCATTTTATAGACTTTAAAATTCACTAAGTTCAAGCAGCTTTCCTTCTCAATAATACATGTGCTAAATATGTCACATTAAAAGTGCTTTTGGCATGTAAATGATCCGTTTTCACATAGAAATGCTTTTAAAAGAATCTGAGCTCACTTTTTTGGAAATTATAAGTGCATTGAATTTCATTGTCCTACAGAACCATGTAGAGTTGATCGAAGTGAACTACAATGACAAACCAACCCTTGTCAGCCCTTATATTTATGTATCATTTGAGCTGTCAGAAGTATATTTAGTTGCACTTTCTTATACATATTTTCTACTCAGTAAAAAAAAAAAAAAAAATTTGGTGTAAGGAGGGGCCTGTGGGTTTGCTTTTCTAGGCCTAAATGCTCACAAGCACTTCTGTGTATCAAAAGTTAGCATTTCACTGGAAGACTTGCAACACGTTAAACTGATTACCTAAGCGAGTTAATTTTTTTCTTAGAACTCAGCAGTACTTCTACTACTGCTTTAATGTTGAAAGATAAGGCAAATGTTTTACAGGTGATTTAGGATGCTTATCCTCCAAAGAGCGAATTTGGAATTCTTATGCATAATATGAATAAAACTGAAAGCATAATCTCTGTCTCTCACTGCTTCATTATACTGCTGCATACTGAACAAATACTCCGTACTCTGTATACTGCAGAGTGAGTTTCTTTCATGATGAGTTGATTGTAGCTATTCCCATTCTCTGTAACTCCATGTAAGGGACCATGATAATGTCAGGCACATCCACCTTTTAAAAATCTTTTGTTCTTTCTTACTAGAATAAGTAAAGCGACTTGAATGCTGTTTGGAAGTCATTACGGTATTATTCTGGTTCCCTATAATACCGTAACGGCTCCAGGGTTCTCACAGATAGGTGTTTAAGAAAACAGACTGTCAGAATGTTCACTTCTTATTTTAAATATAGAAGCCAGAATTTGTGATAAGACCCAAAAAAAAAAAAATTAAACTAAAAAGACTTGGTTTCAGAGAAAGAGAAGAAAAATAGGAAGGAAACATATGTATTCATAGCTGCAACTATAAAGTTAAAAGCTGTACCTCTGAGCTGGGTGTAGGATTCCATTTAACTTGCTTTTAACAAGTGAGATGTACTGTGATTATATATTAACATATATAGGTGAGCATTTCTCCATTACTGTTGTGTGTAATTCACAGTGCAAATAGAGTAAAAATGGGGAGAAATTATGTGGCATAAAGTAGAGGCAAAGGCTAAGTATCTGAGTTTGGTACATTTTTAATTAACATTTAAAATCAATTCTTTTGTGTATTGATAATATAATATCAATCTTTTTACTGTTTCAATTTTTGAGTGACACAGGAACTGAAATATTTTTCTGTCTTCTGAACCAATACAAGATGAAGATGCATTTAGACTTACATTTTTCCTCTTTCTTGGACACGTTCCTTGTATATTATGTTTTATCTAAAATTCATCTGAACTGGGAATATTGATTGATCCTTTGAACATGGAATAACTGACAGACCTTCAAAAGCATTCAAGCAAAATATTCCAGCCCAGTAATGGCTGCCTATCAACTGGTTATAAGCAGCCATCTGCTCCAGATAGTGCCTCTGGAGAAGCAATTGGCCAAGGCATCCTGAAATTTGTCTATTTGACTGTGGTGATGTGTTTGCTAGATGTCAGTAGACATTTTAAGCCTTCAGGGCTCTCAGATTAGCTATTTTAATTTTTTTTTTTTTTTACCAAGCATCAAATTGCTAGATTTCTACTGCTTTTGTAATTCCCATTTAATAATGAGGTAAACCATTGTATTAAGTGTCAAATATTTGTTTTACCATCTTTTGGCTTTCTGTAATTATTTCAACATCACTCATGACCTTGTCTTGCAAGTACTAAGCCACAAGAAGACATGTAAAGGACAATAACCTACTTAATCCTGCTTTTCCATCAAAAAATTGCCTAATCAATGTTAAGGATCTCAGTCTGAACTGATGGTGTCCACATACTCCTACCTCTTAAAAATAGATAAACTTCTACTGAAAGAAATACTTTACAATGGTCATTCCAGAAATGAGATGTGAAGAATGACCTCAGAATATGTCTAAACATGTTCATAACACAAATACCCTCTAAAAATATCCTGAAATAGGAAGTAATTTCTTTGAAAATGTTACTTTTATATGTGAAGTATTTATAAATTCTGTGGGATGTTTCTTATATTGCATATATTGTCTCACACACCCTATGGAAGTGTCATACAGAATAAATAATAGGAGTCTACAGACATTGCATTTACGTCCTAGAAATCAATGTAAAAGCTGATAGTCTTTAGTAAAGTACTATATCTTTCTGTCTATTTTTTATTCCTTTGGCATAATATTTTATCACAAATCCTGTTTATTTTTTTATTATTATTTCATGAAGGTAAGTAGTTTATAAAAAGATAGATTTTAATTTTAAATAAATTCCATAGAACTTTTTTATAAGAATTTGTTAATCCAACTCAAACTTGGTGCCAGGAAAAAGCACTTTCATATATTCCTGGCTTTATACAAATTCTAACTTTGTGTCTGGCATTCAAAGCCATTTATGGGGATTTTTGAATTACTGACATTTTTAGGCCTTTAGATGTTGTGGATGCAACACTGAAAGTACTGATTTACTTTTTAACTTTCTGCAGTATATTTTAATAAAAAAGAAAGTGAATAACATTGCTTAACTTTGAACATAAAAGAAATCTCGGTCTCATTAAGTCAACAGTAATGCTCTCCTTAACTTCAAAGGAGACCAAGATTTCATCCAACATATCTAACAGTTCCGTAAAACACACAATGAAAATCACTTTACAATATTGGCAGTCAGAGTAGGCATTTTGCATGCATCTCAGTAAAGAAAAGGCACAAGTGTTCTCACTTATTTACTAATGCATGACAGCTAAAAATTAAAAGAGCAGAGGATTTTTTTGAGAGACATTGTGTTAGAACTCTGCAAATATTAAGTGTGTACTGCATCCATTTCAAATGATACTTAAAATCTACGGTGTGAAATAACAGTTATGTTATTCTGAGTATTCCCTTATTTGCTGGCCATGAAATATGTTGCATGAATTCTCTTCATGAGGGCACAATATTCAGGGTGTGTGGGTCCAATGCACACACCAGCACAAGCAACCCAATGGGCTCAAAGCAGAAAACACTCCAGTAGAGCTTCCATAAGTGTGCAATAAATTCAGTCACCTAAGGTTAAGTGTTAATGCATATTCTGTTAGTCATTTTCTTATGCTAATGGCAAAGCAAGTCTAAAGATATACCTTGAAAAAAAAACTGCAGGAAAAGAGAAGAGATTGGACAGATTCATTATAGTGAATTTTAGTATGGCTATGTGTAACTACTTTAATGTATACTTTAGCTTGCTTAAACTTGAAGTGGGACAAAGGACTAGAGAGGAATAATTTCAAGGCTTCAGGAAAAAATGCGCAGAAATTTTTTATATTATGTAGAAACAAAGAAGAAAACTTACCCAAAATGTTTTCTGTCACTGACTCTGATGGTATCACAGTCATTGTCAAGAGTAGCGTTCTAATAATGAAGACAATAGTTTGAGAGAATTAATTGAATATGTAGTGTTTCTGACCTTCTAGAACAAAATTTTATGACTGCTCATATATCTGAAGGTCTTAATTGCAGATAAACACTTTCTATTTAATAAGAAAAGGTTTCCAAACCTCTAGGGAATTATAGTAGTCTTTATCTGGCAATATTTTCCACTCTGAAAACAATTGTTTGTTTGGATATAACTTGATTTCAGCTGAGTCCTTATATTGACAATATTTTCCAACCTTCCCTTTACACAACAAAAGAGATCTAACACTTCCACATTCCTACTTTAACACCAGAGGAGTCATCTGCTTACACAAGGCTGAAAAACTTTTTTATTCTCTCCTCAAAGAGCATGATTGATAACAGATTGGTAAGAGTGGTGTGGGATGATGATACTCTATATCATCCCTCTGAATCTTACAAAAACTAAAAAAAGAAGCACTGTAAATGCTGATGGACAATTTTGTGTCTGGGTCTTTGGCAGCCAGTCTCTGTTCTTCTTCCGCAGAGTGTGTCGACAAGCGTGTCGTTACTGCATTCTCCCCAGGTGTGTTAGCCCATGCTAGTTCTGTCTCTGCAGCTCCTCACTTTGTGTGTAGCCTGTATGGCCATCTTTAATCTCCTTATTTATATCTAGCTCATTTATGCTGGAGAGGAATTTTCAGGAATTCCCTTTCTCAACTGTTAGTTATCACAGTTTTTCTGAGCCATGCTCTCTGCTTACATGAGCATGGCTAAGGCTTTTTCAGCAGAAGCCAAGCAGGTTGTTTAAACCATTGCTGCATCATAACGAAGTGTGGCTTAAGCTACCACATCTCTGTCTTCACATTGGAAACAACAAATGCTGAGATTCAGTTATTGTGTCAGAGATGGTGAAATTCAAGAGCAGAGTCCACATTCTTCCTTCTTTGACTTACTTACCTCTGGCTCAGATCAGTCTCCACTATGCATTAGTATTTGATATTCAAGTGATTCCCAGGGGCGCTTCTAGGACAGATTGAGCATCACTGTAATTAAGCACTTTTAAAGCCTTTTGAAATTTTACAATAAGAATATTTGAAAAAATGCTGGTATGTATAGATATATATATTTTTTTTAATATATATGTATATATCTATCTCCTGCTGGCATTAAAAGCCAACAAGACTCCAAAGTAGAGCATAAGGAAACAAAAAGACCACCATTACACATGGTGATATAATTAATGGTGCATTCCATTTTTCATTGAAGAAGGAGATGGAAGAATAATTTATTTTCTTAAAATAACAGATCTTTCCTTTTGAGGATAAAATGGATTTTCTAATCTTTACAATATGTGTAAAACAATACTGCAGAAAATTGGTGCTTCAATAAATTGTGCTATTGTTTGTGAAGAGTCTTGTATGTGCCTGTGTCATAGAGAAATTCTTTGTAATTCTTTAAGTGACTGTAATAACCCTGTTTATTCTGGGGTTTGGAGAGTTTAGAACTGCTGTGTGGAAAGCCTGCAGCATTCTGTGAAATCACTATTTGGCACAGCAGCTATTCACTTGGACCACAGCTTCCTCCAGGTTCTCATTTCATGCACTTGGCCGCGGGAATACTAATCTCTGACTGGCATCCAAGAGCACTACTGCAATACAACAACTGATAGTACAGTTAGGCAGGGTCTGGCTGTATATTCACAAGTGTCAATAGCTTAATTTTGGATGACAGTCATGCTTCCCATTCCCTCATGTTGATATTGCTCCTCTTCTAGATGTTCCTGTCTCCACTGTGAAAGAACATCTGCTTACAGCACAGTCAAACTACTGCAGCTGAAGTACAAGTGCAGTACTCATGGTTTGGGATACTTTAATAGACTGATTTGTTTGGCAATTATGGATGCTCAGTGGGTGGTTGATGGTTATAGAAAGCGTGTATTCATCTCTGAGGGGAAATCATATAGTCATTACTGAGATTTGTTAACTGAGGGCAGGAAAGTCTACACACACACCACAATAAACAATTTCCTCTCCTGAATTAGGACACGACTGTAGATTAGAACCACCTCTACACATGAGAACTCAGACCATTAGTTTCAGGTATAATAGTACCTAACTATATGTCCCACATTACTTGCACTTGAGGAGTATCATAACATACTTCAGAAATAACAGAATTTGTCAAGCTTGCTGTTCTCACTGAATCTGAATAATTCCCATTGTCAAGAAATTCAGGCTATATTGTCTTTCTGTCTGAAAAACTTTAATAGCATTTGTTTATTAGGAAGCAAAAGTTGCACTCCATCTCAGCAATGTCAAATTTTAGTAAAATTGAAGCTAATCCATATGTATAACATATGGAAATAATGAGATACCTAAAGGGAGCTCAAACACACACTTTAAATGTAGAGGTAGTTTTGCATGATAAGATTCGTCATTTTGCTGTTGCAAAGCTTGAAAATGTGTTTTGAATATATTTTGAGCAATAGTGTGAAAAACATGAGATTACCTAATGTTTTTGTTTACTATGCAACTCCTTCCATACACACATTCAATTATTAAGAGCACTAAACATTTTCTGGTGCTCCTGTTTTTCAGTGTAGGCTTTGCCTGCTTTCTGTTTGCTGCTTACAACATAATGACATCTGCCGGAAGAGGTCACTACTAAAAAGGTGTTACCAACTGAGAGAGAAGTTGAAATCCAATCTGGATAAACGTATGTTTGAGTCTTTACCAGTTATCACCTAAATGTGTATTTACAGCTGATAGATAAGTAGGTGAAAACAATATAAAATAGTACTACCTTAAATGTATTTTAAAAGTGATATTTAAAATAATAAGAAAAAAAAATAAGAAAAGAAAAAAGGAAAAAAAAGGTAAGCCAGTGCTGAACTTAAAGGGATAGGGATGCATTCCAAAATACAATTATATTGATTTGGCTCATTTGGGAATAGAACTTATCATTAAAAGCTGTTTTCTTTCACGTGAAACATCTTGGGTTCAACACAGTACCACTAAAGCCAAGGCAGGACTTCTGTGGACCTTTCATGATTTCTGGGAATTTCTCTCAGGTCTGGAGCAGGCAGTTTCTACATCACCTAGCAATTTGGAGCAAAACTAGTTAATCCGCCATTTGTTATTGTTAGTGCTGCAGCTCTTCCCATCTCAGTTACACATCTTTCAATGAATTTACATAGATGGCATTTGGCTGCTTACCTGACCGAATGTGTTTGGTTCACAAACAGTTTGAGACTCTCTGGAAAGGAAAACCAGTGTGTTCACCAGGGAGAGCCTGTGGTGGTGCAGCCCACATCCTTGATGTGAAGGCTGTCTGGGGTGCCATTGGAGTGACTGTTAAATACCAATAACTTCAAGGTTTATAGGAAATCGAGTAATTAGGCTCAGAAAAAAATTAAATATCATACAAATCTGAAGTCTTGCTTCTCATATCTCATTTGTTTGTTTTTTTTTTTTTCTGGGTATCTATGACTTCTTGACTTCCACAAATGATGTAGTTTGCTGCCATTTCTTTTCTTCTTTTCCAATCCCATTTTTGACTATAATTTCACCAGCCATGTAGAAGAATTGTCCTTTAACATTTAAGTGTCATAGGTGTATTATTTCCATGCCTAAAATCTCTAAGAGATTAAAGTAAAAAGTAATGAGTAAAGATGTAGGCTGCCTTTTAGGTACCATCTCAAGTTGGAAAATATAATTGACTCCCACTATAACTAATATACTGCCATATCAGTTCTTCATATGGTCTATTCTCTCTGCCTTTGAAAAAACAACATATTCCCTGTTTCTTTCTCCATGTCAATCCACATTGGTGATCTATTCAACTGACAAGTACTGATGTAGGTCTCTAAAATCTTCAGTCTCCATATTGAGGTTTGCTATGTTCTTTAACCAAGCCAGGTCTAAGCAGTGTACTTCCCTTTTGGTGATCAGGCAGCCTGTAGCAGACACCAACCACTCACTTCCCTCTGTTGCCTCAATCTCTGATTCCTGTCCACAGGCTTTTGACTTGCTCATGTCTGTTCTTCAAGGAGGGCTCTCCACACTCCACCTCTTGATGTAGAGGGAGGTCAATCCCCCTGCCTCTCCTTCCTGCCCTGTCTCTTCTGAACAACCTGTAGGCATCAGTAACTGCACTCCTGTCGTGGGATTCATCCCACCAAGTTTCAGTAATGGCAAGAAGACTGCAGCTTCCCTGTAGCACCTTGGCTTCTAACTCCTCCTGTTTCTTGCCCGTTCTGTGTGCACTGGTTTAAAGACACCTCAGCTGGATTGTAGGCCAAATTTGTGTCCTAGAGGAACACACCTTAATCCATTTGAGATAATCTGGTGTTTCCCTGTTGGCTTTTATTTCCTTAGGAGTCTTGGCTTGTCCCCATAAGACTGTTAGTGTGTTCCAGAGTGCTTAGCACAATTCAGAGTCAGCAAATGGAAGATGCACTTCAGCTGGATTATTGATTTCACTCCCAAACTTGACATGCTGCCCCTTGGTTCATCTCTGATGAGCTTGATTTTATCCCCTTCCCACTTCAAACCTAGATTAAAACGCCCTCAACCAGACCTGACAACTCCCAGGCTAAAATAGTCTTACCCCTTTTGGACAGGTGAAATTCATCTGGCTCCAGCATTCCTGGTACTGTACAAACCACACTGAGAGCCCCTTCCAAGGCTATTTGGAAAGTAGCCCTTTCCAAGGCTACTTTAACTCTTCTGACTTCATGTTGCCAATCAACATTAAGATAATTTTATATTATAATTTTTATAAGTTTGAAAAATTCAGAAATATACAAGCAGGATGGATCCACATTCGAAAAAAAGAAAGAGGGAATTTCATAGCAGAGCTGCAGATAAAACTTTAGAGGTCAGAAATACACAGAAGAACAATAAACACCACAGTGATACAGGAAACAATATAATGAACAGAATAAACATTGTAGTAGCAGTTGAAGAGTAGTAAACACTGCTGAGATATTAATCAAGAGGGAATGTGCTTTATAGCTGGATTTGCCTTGAGACAGAGTAAGTTATAAACCCATTTGTATAATATATTTTTGTTTCTAATATTTTCACAGCCACCAAAATGAATATTTAATAAAATAATTAAAGACTTACCCTTTTTGATGTGATAAGAAACTAAGAAACAAAGTCCCATCACTAATAGTTCATCTTTGTGGGAATACTTATCATTATTTTGACACAAAGCCTGAATTATTATTGAAAGCAAATAGAGAAACAAGGTCTCAAAGCTCTTGGATTTTTCTTTTATTGCTGTCATTGTCACTGCATACTCCGTGGCAACATAACAGTGGATAAATTAAGGCTCACGGAATCAGATAATCTCTAATGTTCCTTATGACAACAACTTTTTCTTTTCTCTATGTAAAGGATACATTTAATTTCCGGTAGTTCTTATACATGGACTTCAGATTCTTTGATGCCCTAGACTTGGAGAAATTTAACTGGCTAAAAAACTAGATGCTTTGATTCTTTACCTCCCTTTATATTCCTTATCAGTAATTTACAGAAACTTTTCCCCCAAGGACTTGTTTTTTACTTAGGGAGAAATGTACACCACAAAAAAAAAAAAAAAAAAGGAAAAAACCGAAACCTGATTCCAAACAGAAAAACAGGACTTTTTCCCTCTTACAGAATTCAGGGACAGGAAGTCTCTGAAACAATGCTTAAATAATACTGACCCTCAGCAGCACACACACAGATGGCTGTATTTAAAGAGCTGCAGGAAATGAATCAGCATCTAACTAAAGCTAGGCATTTCCAAAGGCCAGAGAGTGGAAAGTCTTTCCATAGTGGAAGTTATCACTGTGAAGGTCGGGTAGCAGAGAATTCTGTAAACTGGCCTTCATCCTTTTACTTTCGGAACCACCTAAATTATTTTTAAGCCACCTAGAGATGCCACAAAATCCTCTGTAGAACAAATGGTCTAAATATATTGCAGAAATGAAGCCAGGTCTTCTAAAGGAGTTGCTGGTGTGAGATGAAAGCTATGCAAATTTTACATACCAAATGAAGAAGGAAGCAGCAGAAAATTAACACCACTTAGAGCCAAGAAAATACTGTTTAAATAAGCAATCCAGATTCTGCATATGTACTTCATAAATGACACAGATGGACATTTAACCTCCGGTCTAGAGGTTTAGCCTTCAAAACACAGGACATAACTTTCATCAAAGCTTATCCTCCCTTTCCTAACTGGGCAGTAAAGATGCCAAAAAGATAATTCCATGTTTGTGATTTTTATCACAATAAATCACTTATAAACCTCTAAAGTTAGTGGAAGAAATAGCCAGTGTTTGAGACAAGAAGGCTTTTCTCTTTTTAATTTCAGAGGAAGTCACCTTAAATTCATGATTGTTTGTATTATAAAAATAAACTTGCCAGTACACATTTGGAACTCCATATGACTATTTTCTTCCCAATAAGACAGTATGTTCAACGAAGTACAATACTTGACAGTCGTTAGCAAGCAGAGAAGTCCATTTTTCTTTACCAGTAATATCCTTTCACCTCATTATAAAACAAGAGTTGTCATAACAAAATCGAAGACTTGTCAACGGAGGGGGGAAAATCATTTTTAATTACTGTGTGGATAAAGCTTCAGGATGATGAGAAATGGGAAAGTGTGGTAATTGAAAGAATTATAGGCAATTCTTGAATTAAATCTTGTATTTTTATTTGTTAGTTTTCTGTGTGTTTCTATATAAAGAACAATCAAAAAATGCATTGGTTAGTGGGTGCACCAGATAGATTCTTCTGGAGTATTACCATGTATGTTCCAGCCCTAAAACAAGCCCTGTATTAAGTACTCTTAGATTCTGGACTTCAGCAAAGATTTAAGGATCAGTCAGTAGCAAAAGTCATTAAACAGAAAAGAGATACTTAATTTTGATTAAAAATTAAACTAATAATAATAATAATAAACTATTTCCTTTTAATATATAGTTTGAATATTGGAACTGTAGTCTCTATGCTTAGGCAGGTCCTTAGATGATCTGCTAAGATATACAATACAGAATAAAATAAGTGTTAATGTCAGGTACAGTTATAGAAGGGCAAAAGCAGTTAAATTGATTTTTTTTTTTTTTTCTTCTGACAAAAGTGTGTGTACTAAATGGAATGTCATTCTTCCTTTTGTCTTTTAGGGAAAAATGATTCAACATTCCTAGAGTACTTGCTAATTGAAGAAATTAAAATTAGTAATTAACAATAGTGTACTTAATGAAGCAGAAGTACAAAATTGCCATTAGTTTCTCAATATCAATATCCACATTTTATTATGTTTCGTTAGTACTTTATCTTAGTCAGCTCACCATTCCTTCTTCAGAGAAGTCTATAGCATAGACTAAATGGGCCACATTAATATGCAATTTCCACCTGAGACAGTGCAACTGCAGTATAGATAGCCATGGCTGGGTGCATTTTCACTAGTAGCTGCTGGGCATAATTTAATCCTTTTTAATAATTTTATAGATATAAGCTTTTACTCAATTGCTCACTCTGTTACGTTAATTATTAGTAAGTGAAAATATAATTTAAACATAGGTCAATAATCTATGATACATTTTTTAAATAGTTCTTTCTTAAGAAGCCCTATGTAACAACGACAAGATTTTTACTATATTTTTGTGTGTGGCTTAGCAATAACTACTACAATGTGAATGAAGGACAAATATTAAGCAGGATTTATAGAGGAAAATCAAATTGGTTTTCCAAGTCCTGAATTTGTCATGGAAGCCTCAGACCTATGCATATAATGAGACAATACATTAAGTAAAAATGGTATATCAAAGTTCTCAAAACTTTAACAATAGACTGTTTGAACGTTTGAATTAACATGTTTCTAAAATTCAGATTTTGCAGTGCTGAGATATCTCAACTGCACATTGAATACAGAAACACAGCCTTCCTCCAGATAGAAAAGGCTCTTATTGTATTGAAGGCTGTGTCCACACTTCTGTAATCATTTTCACCTGCTTGCATTCAGGAGCCTGGACCTTTAAACTCCACAAAGCCAAGGAACTGGAGCCCTATGGTGATTATTTTTAGGCTTTGTGCTGTTTGTTGTATTTTCCCTTTTATTAGCTTGTAAGACACTTATAGCTTTTGACTTTTCTGTTTATTAGTTTTGTTTTCATTTCTTAGTTCAGGAGATATGACAGTCTTTCTTATGCGTTCAAAACATTTTACTTCATTTCTTAGAGTACAGAAGACTTGACGAAAAGCAAAGAACAATATTTTCAAACATAGCCTGTAAGTTTGCATATTGAGTTAGGAAGATGTCTAAACAGAGACATCTTATACCTGATTTTTTTCATAGGCATTTATCCAATTCATCTTAAGGTTATTAGGAACAGGTAGGCTGTTTATACATCTGAACAGAAATGCCATCTTGAAACCAGATATGAAAAATTAGAGAGACTTCAAGAAAACATTCAACCATTTTATTTGAAGAGGTTCCCATATTTTTACTAATTTGAAATCAGTATATGTATTTCATCTAATTATTATTTCATGTCAAAAACATGAGAGTGATGAGAATCCAGGTCTCTTCCAAGGGAAAAACACTTATCTCATTCTTCATGAGAAGAGGGAATGAAATCTAGGTCTTCTAGTTCCCAGCCTCCAGCCACCAAGATCTTAAAAATGAGGCATTACTGCCTTCTTTCCTGTGCATATATTAAGAGAAACAGATGTGTAAAAGCAAGTCAGGCTAAGCCAAATTGCAAGAAAACTTGTGGAATAAAATCCTTTTGGGACCTCAGTCAGAGAGAAACACTGATTTCTCAATCTGAGCTGGGCTTGCATGAATAAAATCATTATGATTCAAAACTAGCTAAATATGCAGATGTGAAACTGGCATTCAGGTGCTGATTTTAGGATGCTAACAATAACTTCTATCATACTTTTCCATTAGCTGAGCAGGGCTTTGGGGGATCATGACTTAGTCACATACCTGTCAGTCCTGCTTGCATCCTTGTTTCTTTGAGGTTCTTAGGCTTAGAGCAGAAACAGCCAAAGGTTCTGCTAAAATGAGACATGCTTACTAAACAGTCACTAAAATATCTGGGAAAATACATTCTAAAGATTATTTAATGCAACTGTTCATTAGAAGAGCTGAGTAGGAAATTTCATCTATTTTGCAGATGTAGAGAAGTTTATAGAAAGGATAATTAAAAGAGTCTTTGGTAGGCAAATTCCTTCTTTGTGCTTGTTCTGGACATTATAAGTGGAAAATAGCTTCCCACCTGCCAGGCCTACTGTGCTTGTCTTTGAGTCCAGAATAGTCTTTCTCTGCTGTTGGAGAAAATATGCTGCTTGGAAATGTGGATTTTTGGATGGATTATGAGAGCTATTGAAGTCTTTATTAGCTAAAAGCTTGCTGAAAGAGAAGAGTCAATAAAAACAGGAAATTATTAATTTAGATTGTTTTGTGAAAGTAAATCCTCTTGCTGAAAATATGCTGCTTGAATGTTTCAGAGCCAAAATTGAGACTCAGTAAGAAGCAGATAGGAGCTCAGAAGCTTTGCCTCTGGTAATTACATGCACCAATTTGTCAATATGTGTATATTCCTTAATTTGTATTTGCACCTATTAAGTACATCTGATGACATAAATCATATTTAATCTTCTAATTATCTCGTTTATCCTTTTGTAACTAATTCTATTTTCTCTTTAAGGTGAGGTTTATAGCTGTGCAGGTGACTCAGTATCTTCATTCTTGGTGTGTCTCCATTCCCATGTCTCATTCACTTGATTCTTTTCTTTCTATGATCACATTTGTAAGGTACTTTAAAAATTGTAATTACTCTTTACAACACTCCTTCAAAAGAGATAAAATTACAGAGAAAGAGATGTATTCATGTTAAGCGTTTCAAAGCCAAGAGGAGAACTCATGCATGTCTGGCTCCTAGACTCAAACAGCACCATCGGCTGAATTAAAATTTGCAAAACAAATTATAAAATAAATAAATACCTGCTCTATGTCCATGAGAAGAAATCAGTCATAGGACACGATGCTGAAAGGTTTGCAGTGATGGCAAGGTGCAAAGTAAAATGAGTCATCTTTTCAGCAATACAAGCACAATTCACTGTCCTACCTTTAGATAAAAGCTAACTGCAATGCTTCCTGATTCGAGCAAATGTTTACATCATTCAATTGTGTGGCATAAAGGTGTTGGTGTCTCTTTGCTGCTGACAGGGAAGGTGCTCAAGTGCTGACCTGCTAGATAAATCCTTGCTGATAAGAGAGTGGAAGAGAAAACCCTTTTCTCTGATATGCTAAAAAAACAGTGTTGTTTGGGTATCATTGTGTTATACCTATTTTGTTGAGTTTTAATCTTAAAACTATGGTCAGAGTTGTAAATAAGGTAACTTCAAGCATGAAGATGATGAAATATTCTGAGTATTGTTCTAAGACACCTGGTAAAATTGCTCTGGTCTCCAATGATGACTTGCCAAAAGTAAATTTCATCTTGAGATCTTCTGAATTCTGAAGACAGCTTTGGGCTGTATACAGCAGGAAGCTGGGCTCTCATCTATATGGAACCAGTATGATCTGTGTGTAGTACTAGATATTTGGGGGTAATACAGTCATTTGTTGTGAATAAAAAGATATACACCTAATCAAAAGTGGACAAAGGTAAAAGAATCCCAGATGTGCAGTCACAAGCTTGATTTAATCATGTGACTCTTCTGGGGACCCCTTTTATAACCTCACCAGACTTGAAAAATAGTATCACTTGCTCACAGGCTTGAGATTTTTACCTGGCCATGTGGGATTTATATAATTTTGTATGTTTTTTCAGTGTACTTTTGGGAGTTTACAAGTAATACTCATACCAATGTTATGTACAAAACCTTTGCATCTATGCAAGCAGGGGTTCCTTAGGGAGAGATTACTGGTTGCTAGGCTTGAAAGATGAAATTCCTTTATTTTCTGTAGAAGAAAATCTAAGTCTCTAATGACATGATCTCTGTGCAATGGGAAATCAAAACTTGTGTTTGACTAGTCTGACTTACCTTCCACTGATGGAGTTCAGGAGATACCACCTTGCCACACAACTGTTTGTTGCCCTGAATCTCATGCTCTGTTTTAAACAGACCAATTTAGTAAAAGAAGTATCTACCAAGTATTCCTCATCATTTTTCTATATTAACTCTACCTCAAGGTTGAATGACAGCCCATATTGATATGTGTATTAATATTCTAGAAAAAATTCTGACATAGTCTGTGTAAAGGACAGCCTTTGTGACCTTTATTACTCTTGATAAAGGCCATCAAGGATGTTCTCTATTGGATAATCCTTGATCTTTGCATATATATCAAGCAAAAAAAGAAGTGCAGTGTTTGAAGCAAGATATTTGTGTGTAATTTTGGGCACTAGAAAAGAAATATAGGAAATTAGATATGCATCATCTCTCCAAATTATCAAATGCATCCTAACCAATAACATTTTGACTTTTTTATTATTGTTATTTTATGAGAGTATTTTCTCAAACAGTTTAGTATTGTGAAAGGCTATTTGTTTAAAATTGTCACTGTTCACACAGACAGATACCATCTTTATGCCTGGGGACTGAATAAGCATTCAGAAACCTTTTGGTAATACTTTTATTCCAAATTAAACAAATTTTTAAAATCTTTTCCCAGTATATAACCTAAGCCTTTCCTGACTCAGCTTCATGCCATTTTGTCAAGTCTTGCCACTGGTCAGGCACTGAAGAGATCAGTGCCTGCCCCTCCCCTTCCCCTCACAAGGAAGTTGTAACTGCAGTGAGGTCTCCCCTCCGTCCCCTCTTCTCCAGGCTGAACAGACCAAGTGACCTCAGCCACTCCTCACAAGGTTTATAAGGGCACAATAACAGAATTCACAGTTTTGCCTAAGAAGTAATATTTCCCTCACATTCTACCTTGCGAATATTTAACTCCAAGGTAACTATATCCTGACTTCTCAGATCAGACTCTGTTTTACTGGATTTATATAATGACTCTTCATTAATGCTGCACATGAAAAACTAGGGTGTGATATTTTTTAAAAAGGTAAATCATTATTGCTCTATAAGAGAATGGTCTGTAAACAGATTTGTTCTTTTACACCTGTGCAATTTTTCAAATGTGTTTTATTGACTCAGGTAAACTTCTCTGTTGCTCTCCACTTTTGTAGTTTGATCTTTGGCTTATAACCACCTATTTATTTATCTACATAAAAGCCTACAGAATATATGTTCCTGAACCACATAAGTTTTACTTATGTTACTATTTTATTGTAAATCTGTAAACATTTTATATAGAAACTAAAATTCTTTATGGAGTTCAAGTAAAATTCTTTAGTATTTTATCCTAAAAGAGATTTCCACTTTAATAGTGCACTTCTATAGATAGTTATTTCTAATAAGATAATATCTACTGCAATATTTACAACAGATTTACTGGCCTAGCCAGCCTATCTGCAGTCATAGATATATGAATGTTTCTTCCAGGAGAATATGGTTTGTTAGCCAAGTATAAGCAGCTTTTAGAAGATTTTAGCTGCATATTGGTATTTAATATTCATCAAGTTACTGAAAATTTTAGTGAGCTTTGTTCCCTTTTAATGCACTTTGAATAGCATTTTCATGATCAACGTTTCACCAGTGAGAATTTAGGGGGACAATTTGATTTTTTGTCTCTCAGTAAGGAAAACCCATGAAATATAATTATCTAGATTTGCATAATAGTAGGTGCAGTTGCTTACACTAATATGAAAGAAATGTATCTTTTCATGCTCTTAAAAACAGTGAAAACAGATTTATTTGGTTCAAATATCTGAAAACTTCATATTAAATTAAAATCAGTGTTTTGAAGAAATAGAAGACACATCCTTAGCTTTCCATTAATAAATATATTAATTGCTGTTAAAAAGATATAAAAGTTTCAGAAGTTTGGTAATACTCAAGTATCAACTAAATCAGCTTGCAATTCCTTTCCAACACACTTTTATACCAACTGAAGCCAAAAATATTTTATGACCTGTACCCAAATGTTTATGTGATCTATACACACAGTGGACATGTGGTTTTCTTACTATCACCTACATAATTGGTTTGATTTGTCTAAAAAGCAAGGGAGACACTTGCAATGATAAATTATTGGATGTGCAGTGAGCCATATAGTCATTGAAGTGTTGTGAAGTCCTTTGGTTGAAACTCTCACTCAAAACAGGGCTGAGGGCCGCATTAAATTGGGTAAACTATGTCATTGCCAAGTGAATCTGGATAACCTTCACAATCTCTCTGGGCAGAGAAACTGTGGTGAGCCCAGGAAAGCATCATCAAGATGGTCATGGCTTAGAGAATTTGTTCTCTCAGGAGTGGGAGAGAGAGCTTTGTCTGTTGGTTCTCTCAGGAGTGGGAGAGAGAGCTTTGTCTGTTGGTGGAGAAGGACAGTCTAAGAAGCACTCTACTACCACTTGAAGGGGAGTTACAAACAACCCAGTAACAGATACCTCTAGTGAAAGACTAGACAGCACCATCAAGGAGGTTCAGTTTAGGAAATTGGTTGGTCATTAGGAAGTTGATGAAGAAAATTACTCAAAAAATATTGAAAATTTAATTGTATTAGTTTAATAGTACATTTTAAATTGTTTCAGGTTTTATTTATTCCTCTGAACTTAACATTTTATGCTGTTTCTCTGCAATTAAATTAATTTCTGTTGTTGCTTTTTTTAAAATTCAAATTAACTTTGTGATGGAGAGCTTGAATCCTCCAAGCATAATTAATATATCTGAATGCATTTATGGGTGATGAAAAATAATAAAAGTCATCTTCATATTATCTTCAAATTTTAAATCCAGTTTTAATTAATATAAACCATGTTTCCTCCATAAAATATTTCTTTGAAAGTAGGTTAAGAATTATCCTGGATATTGGATGGAGTCAACACCATTTGCATTTGCAATACCATTTTTATGTAGTGACTCTTCAGGTTATTGCTATATAGAGAGTTATAGAACTCTCTGAGCAACACTGTTCCCATCTCTGGTGAATGGTAATTAACCTTCAGGTTATGAACTTATACAAAATATGCTCAGGTTATTATCCAAATAAAGTACCAAAGCACAATAAAGTTTCAGGGAGAAGGATCCAAGTTTTTTCCTGTGGATAAAAAATATAGTTTATTCCTTTTTCAAAGCTTCTTCTGTATTGTAACCTGGTTTAGACTGCAGCAGTGTATTTGTTCATATACAGAGTGTGAATTAATGTGTGAAAAAAGCAGGAATGTGAGGATAGGGTTTTTGCAGGTATTCTGTACTGGATTCACCTCTGTGCTGTTAAACTGATTCAATCTTTCACAAAGGAGAATGATAATGACTCCCTTATTATGTATGCAGAGAAAAATGAATGTATCCATAGCACTTACATGTATGAGGTGGGACCAGAATGTGCACAGACACCCGTGAAGTTTGTTCCCTACAGTGTGACCTCTGAGTTGTTAACCAGTGGTGCCATGCCAACTCTGCTTTCCTTCTGTGCTGTTCTGTCCTTGGTGTGCAATGCCAGCCCCATGGGCACTATGTGACACCTTTTAAGGATTGTTGAACACTCTGAGCTGTTTCTGCAACAAATCATCAAAAAACTGTGCAGCACAGAAATTTTTGATTGTGACAAATGCCTTTAAACTTCTGCTTAAACTTCCTCATGAGGCATGAACTTCTAACTTCAAATATATCCTGGTGATAAGAGAACTTTATTCACTTACATTATCAAGCGCATGAAATTTGAAATCAGTATATTAACTACCTTTTTGAGTCAACCTATAACTTGCTAGATACAGTAAAATGTGATGTATGGTTGGTTTGGAAGATTTTTATCCAAATATATGAGCATTGTGGATTTTATTTATTTAATATTTTATCTTAGTCCTGATCTTTCATAGACACCTCATGGTGGGGTTCCAAATATTCTGCAAGTCACTTTCAATATCCAGATCCTGGCTCCAAAGGCTTGCAATCAAAAAAGAGGAGGAAGACAAGGGAAGAGAGAGGAAGGGCAGCCACAGATGACAAAGTTATATGTGGGTCCTTCAGCAGAATCAGGACAGAAACAGGGAGAATCATGCCCTGTGTGATACAATTTTTTTCCTTTATGAAACTAAGGTGACATATGAAAATACTGCTGAGGTCACCTTTGTTCTTTTCCTTCTCTCTCTTCTTCTTAGGTTCACATGTCCCTTTTTTGTCTCGTCCTCTATTTTTCAGCTTGGACATTTTTCACTTCATCTTGTCTTCTATACATTTTCCCTGCTCCCTTGTACACTTCAAGTCTAATTTTTTTGCAGTCATCCAAAGCACAAGTGCTCTACTCAGACTTTATCCAGAGACCCCTAAGCTCTTGCAGACCTTGTCAGCTCTAGAACTCAAAGAAATACAGGCATTTCAGCCCAGGTCTGCACTTGGAGTAGTGCAGTGATAGCAGGATTGATTAGCCCGAGAGCAGGGCTCTGTTAAAGCTGCCATTTTGGTTTGAGGCTGGCTATCAGCACTGTGTAGAGGTGCACCGTGGCATCTAATGCACCAGATGGCTTAAAGAAAATCTCATGATTCTTGCTCATTTGCAGTGCAGTGTCTTGAAGATAGATGCTTTGGAAGAATTCTGAATGGAATCAGATTTTTTTTAGGGAAATAGAATTTAGAAAAAAAAAAACAAAACTTGTTCTGTATTTCCACACTTAGAAATCTATTTCTAAGAGTGAAATCCAGACACTCTTATTGTGCTCAGTATATTTCCCAAGTAAGAAGAGCAATGTGGCGACTGCTGTATTAAAGAAGCCTAGGTCATCAGAGGAACTCTGAAAGACAGAGGAAGGACAGAGAAATTCTGCTACTGTCTGAGAAGAGTGTCATGGAAAATCCCAGGTGACACTTAGAAAGCAAGAGTCCATTTAGCTGTTCTTTGAGTTCTTATTACTGAGTATTTCTGTAGTTTACAAATAAACTTCCCTGCTTCACCTCTATCTGGGGTTTTTTGTGCACAGCACTGATGATATAAAGGAGTAGGGAGGCCTTGTTGACAGCCTATGAAGAGAATTAGTGCTCATCTCTTCAGAAGTCTTGCAACCTGTTGGGACTAATTGCAAAC
The DNA here is from genome assembly GCF_031753505.1 of Anomalospiza imberbis. Lineage (NCBI taxonomy): Eukaryota > Metazoa > Chordata > Aves > Passeriformes > Viduidae > Anomalospiza > Anomalospiza imberbis. Next base: position 30,912,684 of record NC_089686.1, read on the forward strand.
TCAGTTAGATAAGAAGTCAAGAGTTACTCACTCCTCGACATTTTATTTTCCTTCTCCATTCACCAGACTAGGGCTGCTGAAGTTTTATTTCAAGCACAGAAAATTGGTAAAAAGCATAGGTTATATTGGAAAGATTGAAGCCCAGGGAGAGAAGTGTCTGTGAATCTCTGAAAGAGCTCATTATTTAGAGTACTTGTTGAACTACAAAGTACTGAAAGAGAGGTCTGCCTGGATCCTTTGTTATGCGGGCCATATTTAGAATTTGGAAAAGAAGTTTAATTCAGACAGCAGTACATAATTGCAAATATTGTGATATATAAATATTTATTTAACATTTGCTAAATGTTATCATATTTTGGTGGCATTTCTTAGGCTTAGTTAAAAGCCTCACATAAAATCAAGAAGGTAGATTCCATTTTTGTTTTTAATTTTGCTGGTGAGAGTCAAGGAGAAAAAACACATCAGAAAGAAAATGAAGACTTTTCAGACTGGTTATAGAACTGGGAGATTTGAGACTGAAAAACTACAAAAATCACTATTAAGTACCTACTGGGCAACAAGGTTATATTTTGTCTCCTGTGGAAGTATCCTGAAGGTGTTCTGTCCACACTGTTGGCTCTTAGAGTTAGGATTGAGAATGGTGTTGCTATTAATTGTGGGGATTTTAAGCTTTGTGCTTGTTTTGTATTGCTTTGTAATGAATACAATTGCAGCTAACCTTTCTCCTATATAAATATAGTCTATTAGTTGCAGTTGCTCTCAAAGTAACCTAAAGTTAGTGTTAGCCTAAAGATTTTTCTTCAGGCATGTTAAATCAAGAGAAGTATTACAGCCCTGTCATGAGGAAGCGTGTCTGCCTCTCCACAGTTAAAGCAAATAGACATTGTTGGTAGCAGAATGTGCATGTAAAGACAAACTTGTTTGTCATAGCCTAATCAGCACTTGTGGGTGACATTCCTGACAATATTGCTGCAGGTTAAGTAGTTTTAGTGCCACCTTTTACTTGATATCTTCTGTGAGAAATTTTTGTTGATCTTTGGGAGTTCACCTCCTGCATATGACTTCAACATTTTACCAAATTCTTTCTTTTCCTTTATCCTGTTTTTTTTTTGAGTCAAACATTCAGACAACATGGTTTTACAAACATGCTACCAAATGATTGGAGGTTTTGCGTAAAAATAATTATTTGCTCAGTGCAATCAGGATTTCCAAAAATAAAATACAGATAAAACATACGTACATAAGGGTTTAGGTAACTGACTTTTGGCTGTTAACTCTTTACATTATTTTGCACCAGATTTGACTCATTAAAATATTTCAGGAAAAATTCACTGTCCAAAACCACTCATACAATAAGCAGTCTTTTTTTTTTTTCAAATACCCAGTGAGTGTTTGGCTTATTTCTTTTGTTCAGAGTTCAGCATTGCTTGTACTGCCAGACTGCCCTTGTGTAGCATTCTTGTGGATGTTTTTAGTGACTGGCAGCAGCATTTAGTTGCCTTTACTTGCTGTTGAATGAGGCTAAACATGTAAAATTAAGAAATAAATTAGAAAAGTTTAGTGTCCTTTTTTCACCTTGTTTTCTCTTTTTGCTTCTGCTACAGCTTTCCAAATTTTATGACCTTTAAAACAAGATGTATGTGTTAATATCTGTTTGCATGCTCCCACAAAGAGTCCAATAATCACTAGTTAACAGTGTATGTGAGCTCTTGACTATCCCAGTGTGAATGTGAATATTAGGCTATGCTAAAAATAGTGTAATGGATCAACTACAACCTCCTTTAACAGTTGCCAGATAGAAAGACTGAACTCAAGTAAGGATTACTGAAGGCAGGTCAGTGACCATAGGTAGCTATCTTGAATGACTATGTAGTAAAAAACTATGAAGTATCAAAACAGTGTTTATATTTTTCATCTTTCCTTCTTTTTGGAGATGTATTCTTAAAGACAAACGAAGTTAAAATGAGAATGGGAAAAAATAATTCTTTCAAATATATCTGGAGTAATGACTTTAGTATTAGGTTACTATCCAATAAGTTTCTTTCTTCAAATAAGTTTCACATTTTTCTCTTGGTTATTCATGCCTCTCTGTTATCATCAGTGTAAGGCACATAAACCTTCCTGTTTACCCAGTGGCTCATCAATAGAATAATGACAGAGAGGAGGGGCTTGCAGTTGCAGAGATCCAGGCAAGAATATCTATATGAGATCTGAAATCTTCTGCTGCTCTACCCAGTCTGGTGTTGGACAATGTTCTAGTTAATATAGCTCTCTGTATGTCTGTGCCACTGCAGCTGAACACAAATTATCTGCAGGTTCTGAAGAATACCTCAAATTCCTGCTCCCACATGAACTAGGCAGTCTAGCGGGCAGCACTGTCATTGTGGCAGCCTTCTCCAGCTGCATGGGAGAAGATTTCTGTCAGTTAATTCCATGTTTCATGACCTTGGAGCTGACTTTTGAGAAGGGCTCAGAAGCAGCATGAGCAGGCACGGCTCAGCTAAGCTGACCATAGACCTTTACATTTTCCCATTGTGAAATGACAACATTCAGCTTTACACATCAAAATAAATTTGGCCAATGAGAAGAAAGAAGAAATTAAAACAATCACTGATAGTTATACTAACACTTTTGGGTTTCTTTTCTGTTAAGAGAATGACTCTTCTTTTACAGCAAAATGGGGAGAGAGGATTTGCCCTTCAAGTCAACCAAAAGTCTATTGCTTTAATTCCTTATTACTGCCTTTTTTTGGCCTTCAGCATCAGTCACAGTGTTTACCAGTGAAAGTCCCAACCCATACACCAAATAACAATTCAAGAGCTACTTAATCTATGGAAAAGTAACTGAGACTGTCTTTGTATTTGACTGAAGCACTGTGGGGAACTAAGAACTGGATTGACAAATTAGACAAAAGATATTACTAATCCTATTCACTGTATACTGTTTAATATGTATGAAGAGGATTTATAACCAGTTTCTGAAGAGTTACTTTATCATTGGTTTCATTTGTAAAGGAAAAAAAAGTAGAACTATTTTGCAGGAGACTTTTTCTCTGTTTTTTGCTTCCAGAGTTTGCTTACCTATATCCTGTCTTCTGTTAAGAATCACTTGCTAGGGAACTGGAGTAGTTTGTTGATCCTCTTGGTATCTTAGTACGGCTCTTGTAGCAACATTTAGTATCACCCTTTTCAAATTTTATTCATCTGCCCAAATGCCAGCTTACTTACATGATCTCAAAATAAAAGAGATTTTTATTTCAGGAATGTTAAATAAGCACAGGCAAAACTAAAACAGACTTCTGCTGTACATGATTTGGTCAAATTGTGAGGAGCTGTAAGCACTTATATTTGCCAACTAAATATCCAAGTACCAGAAAAAAAAAGAGAAGATATTTTCAGATGCATAAACTTAAGAATGTGTTTGTAAAGAAGAAAAAGCAATCAGGAGATAAGACCTGCTGGATTTATCTCATTCCTGGGCTTATCCTGTGGTCATTGGACTAGCAAAACAGCCATTGTAGTAATTCAGAGCTGCTTAATAAATGAGTCAAAAATTTTGCTCTGATCCAAAGCCAATTGAAGTCAATAGAGAGGTGGGGTTTTTTAAATTATTTTAATGACTTTGTTCGTGCTCTGCATGTTATATATGCACACAAGAAAGGCATGTTTCTATGGATGAACCTAAAAGTCTTAAAAATCAAAGTCTCAGTGAAAGTCAATGGGACCTAATTTTCTGAATAATTTTGAACCGTTATATGAGCAAACTCACAATCCAATTCCACCTAAAATGCTTAGAACTGCTTTTATCATTACATATTCAAGCAAAATTTAAATTGGTACCTGCCACAAAGTTCAGCCAGATGTATTAAAGTCATTAATGGAAACACATTATTCATAAAATATGTTGGGTTTTTTTCTTCCTCAAATCAATCATTAAACCAAAAATAATTTAGTTCCTAGGAAGCAACCCCTACTTGCTTTATTGCATTGAAAATTGGTGTTATATGCACTGTTGTCAAAACAGGCCACCGTCCGTTCTGTGTACTTCACTGAGCCATTTCTCTCAATACTAGCAGAACTTGAAATTTCAATACCAAATTTCCTTGGAGCTGCTCTGTTTTGCTGAGGGAGCATCTCTATTTGACAATATAAAAATGAAAGAATATGGGTAGTCTTGATGCTACTGTGAATCAGCTCAAGAAATGAGAAGAATACTCTCCTTTTGTCTTGTGAATAGCTTAGGTAAGCACAGCATACCATCCTTTCATTACGAAAACCTGAGACATACTGAAAGTTTTTGTCCAACTGGGGTCTCTGTATACACACTTACATCTTTCATTGTTGTGTTTCCAAGACACATGATAGCATTTGAAGTTTCTGTTGTTTTCATGATAACATTGTCATTGCAAAGTTTTTTGTAATTTTTTTCTCTCTCCTTTCTGTTTTCCTTCTTCTATTTCTTTTTAGATAGTCTTTCTGAATGAAGTGAAAAATTAAACTATATAATACAGCCTTATTATAGGCAGAACAAAATGAAGATGATCTGATGAGATAAATTGCTGAAGGTTAATAGCTTTTTAAAAATCAATCTTCCTTACAAAGGAAAAGGGTAAATGGCTTAGTGGATGAAGCCTTGGCCTCTCACCTTTCTGACCATAGTTCAAGTCTAAACTGTGAGGGTCCTGAGTTACATGCTTTATTGGGCTGAGATCAGTCTCTAGTGGGCAGGAGTCTGCATTACAAGATTCATGTGTGTATTTTTCCATACAGGCAGTAGCAGCACGAGAAGCTGATAGAGACTGCTCTATAATCTCCCTAAGCAGTGAAGCTGATGGACCAAAGTTGGTGTCACCCTGCACAAAGCACAAGGACATTCCAGCTGGCAGTTCTCTGAGCTGTCTACGTGTCATGCCCTGGCTATGGAGTCAGAATTCCAAAGCACCTTACAGCTTTTTGTCAGCAATAAATATAATGGTCTCCGCTTAACAAACAAAAATTAGGTGACTTTTTAAATAATTATGAACAGATTACTAGAGAGCTTTAATAATCATAATTGATCATTTTTCATATCAAGTTCAGGCAAAGAAATAATTTATCTCAACTGTTATTCATAGCGAAGGCAAAAATTCAGAGAAGAAAATAATTGAAGTGTCAATTAAGAAGTTTAAGTAAAAGTGGAGAAATTAAAAAAACCCCAACATTTCTAGCAAAATTTATTAGCATGTTAATCAAGTTTTAATCAGATATTAGTCTGATAATTTATGTATTCCCATCAGTCATGTGCATGAAATGACTACTAAATAAGCTTCTTTCTGATTTAGTTTTAATAATATGTTTTAATAGAAAAGCACACTGCATTCTGAGCAGCAAAATGAGCAATCCAGACTGTCTACTGAATAAACATACAAGGCGCACGCATAAAAAGAGCTTTCAGTTACGGAAGCTCTTGCAAGCGTGATTTTTGTAAGCAAAGATATGCTCCCTTGAGGACCAACTAAAAGCAGAATTTCTTAATCTTATGGGAAATTTTATTTTCTAAGCCAAAACAATGTAGGAAATGCTTGTTATTTAAATGTGAAAGGAAGGTGTTTTGGTTCACCTGTTTGCCCTTTGCAGCAAGATACACAGAGACTTGTGTGAAAGTATTCAGTCGTGGGTCTGTGTATTGTGGATGTTTTGAATAAGCTTAAAATCAGATTTATAAAAGTGTGTTCTTGCTACTGAAAACACTGGGCATGCTTGTAGGGATTAATAAATAATACGCAAATCTAAATTGAAAGTAATGTGTATGCTAAGACTTAGGACTTGATTGTATGTTAAAATGTGCACACATTCATGACACTCACATACTCATCCCAGTGCTTTTTAATGATTATTGCTCACTGTTAATTCAAAACACCTGCAAGTCCCTTTGTTTTGATCAAAGCACTTTTCCTCCCTTGAGACTGATGGATGGCTTTGTAATTTGTGAGGTAATATGTTAAAGGTCAGGAGTTAATATGTCCTCTGGAACTTGCTCTTCTACTTGCCTTATTCTCTCAAATAGGCTTATTTTTCTGTGTATCTGGAACCCCTGTTCATATATACAGTAAATGTATGTGTGCTCACACTTAGGCATGTGTTTATGTGTGTGCATCTCAGGTTGTACACAAATATAGAAATGCACAGTGTAACCTTTAAGAAAATTTTATGTAATACTTCTCTGTGTAACAACCTATTGCTATTTGTACCAAGCATTATTCTTCTTCTTTTTAAAATTAAAATACCCACAAAACATGCATTTACTTTCAGCTATAGAAAATGCTAATAATGCTTTTAGAATGGTCTTTAAAAAGTCTAATTATATCATTTAAAAATGGAGAGACCAAAGGGCAAGCTAAATTCTCCTAACATAAATCAGACTTTTTTATTTCAATGACTTTAAAAACCTCAAATGCAGTAATTTTAATAGCAATGAAAGAATGAATAAGTCATAACTCCGCCTGATCACATAACTGTCTATAACTGTTATTAAATGCTCCAAAATAAGTGAACTCATTATGTTTCTGCACTGCTTTTAGCTAATCTAAGATTCTGCTCACTTAATCATGCAGAAAAGGCTTTAGCACAGTTTTAGACCCTCAGCAAGGTCACTTCAATGCCTTTTTTTTTTTTCTGTTCTGCACTGATCATTTAAGAACAGCACTTTGACCTGAAACTGATGATCTCTCATATAAGCTTGAATGCTTAACCCCGAAAGGGCTGTGTTTCAGATGTACATTTGCACAGCCTATTGTCATATTTGCTGCAAACTGAGCCAGACTCCTTTCGGGGAAGGAGGAAATGCCAATCAGAATTTGTAGATGTTGTGTGCATGATGAAAGTACATTTTATGATAACTTCAGAGACTTGAAGTGATTTTTAAAACACATGCTCCGTCTATGGACCCTTTAATGAGTTTTAATTGGCTCTAGAAGTATGGCAACTGCATGGTGTTTTTTACTGTATGTTTCTCTGAGACAATATATAAATCTTATATGTAGAACTTTCCCAGAAATATAATTCATTTAGGCATGATAACCCCTTTAGACAACTCTTGCCTACAGTGAAACTGTAAACACATCCAAAAGCTAGAGAACAAATGTTGTCCCTTCTTTTCTTCATGGTGCCTGTGCTACAAAGCAAAGTGCATTTTAATGTCAGTGAAGCAGTATTCAGAAATCACGAGCAGAGGTGAAGTCCTACACCACTGTAGCTAATGCAAAAACTCTTTTATTGATTCAGTGGCAGCAGGCTTGGGCTTTGAATCACAAATGAAGGCTGTAATTCTCAAATGCTAGTAAACATGCTGAGCTTTACTCATCTGGTTTGTGCTGTTGATATCAGCAGGATGACTTCACCTGAGTGAAGTTGTAGAAAACTTAATCCCACAGGCATTTATTTCCTGATGTGCACTTACCTTTCTCTCCTTATCTGGGCACAGAGTTAGAAGAAAGAATAATGAAGCCATAGCACATATACAGTGTTTATCAGGGCTGTTGTAAAGGTAATCATCATCCAGCAACATCATCTTCTCTACACATGGTGAACAACGTCATCCTCTATGGTTCTGAAAAATATTTTCAAAAATACTCTTTTTCTTCGTCTTTTTCGTTGTTATATTTTAAAGGCAGAAAGTGTTAAGCATGGATGAGAAAACATTCATGTATTTCCCCCACATCTTTTCTGAACCTTTGCAATACAAAAACAATTTTTTATTACATTTAATTGCTAGTGATAATAAGAATAAAAGAAAATAAATCACAAGGACAGCATTCAAATTGTACAGTGCAGCTTTTCCATCTACTATGGAAAAGCTGTAGCAGTGCTTACCTGCAAAGCACTGCTCCCTTCCAATCACTGGCCCACCACACTTTGCTGTGAAATGAAATTTTCTTTTCTACAGATACAAAACTACTCTGTGATTGTATAATTTCTGGCCATTCAATGCTGCCTGGGGTTAGAGTCATAAAATCTAGACTGTAGGTCTATTATGGTTCTTCCCCAGAGACAGTGTTGGTGGGAAGAAGCCCTCCCTGCCCTCCAGCCCGAAATGGGGAACGGGAGCAGTATGAAAAAACATTTACACATCATGGCACTGCATTTGTTCTTCAGACTACTTGAAGAACAGCAAGGATGTGTAAAATGGTGTCATCACTCTTTCAGACTGTGGGATGATGGGTGACTTTACAAAGGTGTGGTTTTCAGCTGTATGGAAAGATACTTTTCCATGTAATGCCATAAATCTTATGGCTCTCACTGCTCCTCTGGGCCTTGCACTGGCCATGCCCGTTTGGGAGACACAAGTGATTGTTTAGAGGTAGTCTGTGGTGTTAAACCATAAACTTTGCATATCACAGACAATTCGGTGTTTATACTGTACCTAAGCACAACTGGTCCCAGGCCTACAGCCACTACTGCAATGCACTTGATGTAAAGGCAATCTAGTAATTCCCAGTGTTACAATGTACTTTGGTATATAATAAATTAGTATTGTTGTATTTTCTGGAAAGACCAGCATAAGAATTACATTATAAATATTTTACAACAGAGCAGCAATTCAAAAAATCAAAAAATCCCAAACAAAAACACAAAAATACACCACCAAACCAAATAAATAATGGAATAACCCTTCAAATGGATATAGAATAATAAAATACTATTATGTTTTAATATTGTTTGCTTTAAGACAATTAATATTTAATTAAAATGTAAATTTTGGTTCATGCTATTTAGATAAATGCTTGAGCCTTGAATTGGTGCTCCCTTTCTCATTTTAGATAAGAAAGAGTACAAACAAAGGTTTGAGGGAGACAATATGTCTCAAGAAGAGGAAGGAATTTGCCCAGTTTCCATTGGAGAGGTGTTGTACTCAGACACTCATTTTTCTGTTGCTTTTGTCATGTTCATTCAGGAACTTCAGAAAATGTGTTTGGTGAATTGTGTAACCAGGGGTTTGCAGGGCCCTTTGCTGTGGTTGTGCCCTGTCCCACATTCTGTCTGTGAAATAAGGCCACTGAAGCACTCAAACAAGTCAGATTCATACTGCCCCATTCTGCATATGATAAATTATTGTGACACCATCGTACAGCCACTGGGCAGTGCCTCAGAATCACTGCTGCAAGGACAATCTCTTCTATTTTTTGAGTCTGTGCTCTCATCTGTACAGGGTAGTTTTTTACTGGAAAAACAAAATCCAGCTGCTTAGAAGCAAGAAAAGGCAAATCTTGGACTGAATAAATAAAGGCTAAATATTACTACTAGAATGGCAAATGAAGAAATTTTCTACAGGCAAACACAAAGCAAAATCCCATTCTAAGCTTTTCAGAATATATGCAGTATCTGCATCCAAATCAGAATTGCATAAATGTGATTCGCAATCTTAATTCACTATATCTAAATCCCAAAATCTGATAAGTGTGTGTGTGTGTGCTTGTGTGTGTGTGCATGCGTATGCGTGTGTGTGTGTGTGTGTGTGTGTGTGTGTGTGTATGTGTGATGTTTATGTGGGAGGAGGAATTCTACCACATTTCATTTCTGTATTTTGCCTCTTGAGTCCACCTGAGATTTAGGAAATGCTTTAGGGCCAGCCAATAAGCAATTCTGCTAGTAAAATTACCCCATTCACGTGGTAATGATTTATGAGGACATAGCATTATTTATGCATAATTGCATAAGTGCTGTGTATTAGCAATCATGTTCATAACCCCCAATGTTTAGCACATTTTTGCATGAATTATTATGCATGTGAAATACTGTGAAGATGTTTTAAAATATTATAAAGTATTTCCTCCTAATAAACATGTTTGCAAATATCCAGACTGGCCTGTGAATTAAAGCAGGGTGAGAGGCACGAATCTGTATTTATTAAAGTCAATGTGATTCCAAAAGGAATCACATAAAATTCTAAAACCTGTTTTTTGTCCCCGGAAGGATTGCCCAACTATGGAACTGAAACTGATTAAACCAAAATTATAATGAAATAATAATATCCAGCCATGCAAAATTCTGATTCTAGTTAGCCACTTGTAACCTTTTTCCTGATAATTCCATTCATAGTCTTATGAATGCAGAGCACCAGACTTGAATAAACTGCTTATAGGGTTATAGGACAGAGGCGAGGCAGGATTTTTACATGGTACTTTCTGGTTTTGTTTTTTAGCAGTAATTTTTTTTATTTACTATTTCTATCCAGATATTTTTCATGCTGTACTGGAGCATAAAGAGTTATAGTTTGAAGGCTTTATTTGCCATAATGAATCTTATTTAGGATGCAATTCCATGCAAATTTTAATTTTAGAAAACACACTTTTTTCACATTCACCAGCAACATAGAGCTCAGACAACCATTTTTGCAAATATTTTGTGTGAATTGTGAGGAAATTGGTGGTGATTCAAGGTTTTTCTGTGAGAAACACTAAAACTACATTAAATTGATTTCTTCAATGTGGTTCACACTTTGTTTCTCAATAACATCCAAACCATCTCAGGACCTCATGTATTCAGTGTAAACCTAGTATGAAAATAAAGAAACTCTTCAGGGCCCCTGATAAACAGCTGAGTTAAATTATTTCATGTTTGTAGAATTTTATAACTTGGAGGCTTCTCATCAGGACGAGAAGTCTATAGGATCTGCTGACACACATCCCAAGTTCCTGAGGGAAGTGGCTGATGTTTTTGCCAAGACTCTGTCCATCATACCTGAAAAGTCATGGTGATAAGGCAAAGCTCCTGGTGACTGGAAAGAAGAAATCATTGCTTCCATTTTTAAAATGGAGAGAAAGGGAGATCTGGGGAACTGCACATGAATGAGCCTCATTTCACTGCCTGGGAAGATTATGGAGTAGGTCCTCCTAGAAGATATGCTAAGGCACATAAAAGACGGATATGATCCATGGCAGCCAGCACAGCTTTACTAAGGGTAAATTGTGCCTGACCAGCCTGGTGGCCTTCTGTGATGGAGTGACAGCAATGATCATCACAAGGGAAGACTGAAAGATGTCATTCATCTAAACTCCTGTAAGGCCTTGCAACCACATGACATTTTTATCTCTAAATTGGAAAGACATGGATTTGACAGACGGACTTTTCAGTGCATAAAGAATTGGCTGGATGGATGCAGGCAGAGGGTTGTGGTCAATGTCTCCGTGTCCAGGTGGAGACCAATGACAAGTGGGACCCCTCAGGGCTCTATCTTGGGACCATTCTTCTCCAATATCTTTATAAACACAGACAGTGAGATCAAGTGTACCCTCAGCAAATTTGCAGGTGACACAAAGCTGAGTGGTGCAGTTGACATAACAGAAAAGCAGATGCCATCCAGAGGGACCTGGACAAACTTGAGAAGTGGGCCCATGAAAACATCATGAAGTTCAACAAGTCTAAGTGCAAGATCCTGCACCTGGCTTAGGGAAATCCCAGATGTGAGTACAGACTTGGAGAAGTCAATGAGAGCAGCCATGCAGAGAAGGAGTTGGGGTTCTCATGGATGAAAAGCTGGACATGAGCCAACAGTGTGCACTCATTGCCCAGCAGACAAACACCATCCTGGACTGGACCAAAAGATGAGCAGCCAGGAAAATCAGCCAGGTGATTTTCCCTCTCTACTCTGCCTTTGTAAGAATCCACCTGGAGTGCTGCATCCAGCTTTGAGGTTCTCAACACAAAGGCATGGATCAGTTGAAGTGAGTGCAGAAGAAGGCCACAAAGATTATCAGAGGGATGGAGCATTTCTTTTACAAGTACAGACTGAGAGAACTGGGGTTTTGCAGGCTGGAGAAGAGAAGGCTCCAGGGAGACCTCACTGCAACCTTTAGGGGGCTGATAAAAAGGAAGGAGAGGGATTTTTGATACAAGCAGATGGTCACAGGACAAGGGACAATGGTTTTAAGCTGAAAGAGGGCAGATGACTGAGGGCAGATGGATTAGATGTTAGGAAAATTTTTTTTTACTCTGAGGTGAATAAGGAACTGGAACAAGTTATACATGCTGTATCCCTGGAAGTGCTCAAGGCCAGGCTGAATGAGGCCCTGAGCAACCTGATTTAGTGAATGGCAATCCTACCAATGGAAGGGAGGTGGAAACTAGATGATCTTTAAGGTCCTTTCCTACCCAAGCCATTCTATGATTCTATGACACAACCTGCTCCCATATATAGAGACATACTACATAAAACTCACATAGTATATAGTATGTATGTATGTAAAAAACCAGTCAAATGACCAAGGAAGAAAAAAGAAATGTGCTTCCATAGAACCTTGGAGATTGCTAGGTATATCTTCATTCCATCAGCTTCAGTTAAAGGGAGGAAAATCCTTGGAGGTACCTAGGAGGAGAAGCCATCAATCTTTGTACTTAGATTAAAAAAAAAATTAAAAATTAAAGAGTAGGCTGTATACTTAAAAAGCAAATAAAAATATGGGCTTTTCTAGACAGCAGTATTTTCATAAATTCTTATTAATTAAGCTAATTTTATCTTAATTACTGATAAAGTTATCAACCTCCTACAAGTATTTCTTTCAAAATCTCATGTGTGCACTCTGGTGGTACATGAAAGGAGCATTGCAAATTACCTACTCAAATAATGTGAAGTATTTTTTCCAAAACCTGAAATGAGAAGAAATCTTAATTTTTGCCTTTTCGAATGGTGTATTCCTGTGCAGAGAGAAGACCCAGCTGGCCTTTCTTTATTATGTCTCCTTTGGACAGTGATTGCTCTTATGCTGAGATTATCTCAGCTGGCCAGAGCACAGTGTTAACAATGCCAAGGTTGCGGCCTGGATCCCCATACTGGCCATGCTCTTACGAGCTGGACTCTATTATCCTTGTGGGTCCTTTCCAACTCAGAATATTCTGTGATTCTACGTTCTTATCCTGACTGGTTCTTTCACCAGTCAAGAGTCTAAAAGGGATTTGGAAATCACTCCATGGTCTGTATTGTTTCCTTCTAGGTACTACATCATCTCAAAATGCTGTAGTACCTAGAAGGAAATTTGTACTTCTCAGACAGCATAAAACTCCTTGAGCTGACTGAGCATCACCCCGAGGTCACTTTTGGGCTGATGTATATTCAGTCACAATTAAGTCTGAGCTCTTTTGTTACCTATTAGCCTAAATGCTGCTATAAGCAGCATAGCCAAGATGACCTTCTGCCAGGCAAACCAGGAAGGAAAAGAACACATCTTAATAGTTCTAGGCAGTGTAATGCGAATCAGCTTTTAGATTGCTTCAGTCTGTAGTTTGGACTGGACAAATCAGAATGTGGCTTCAATTTTGGAGATCTTTGAAGGTAAACTGTACATCCTTTGTCCATTTTCAGCTAATAGCTTTTCCTATTCTGAAAGGAAGAGAGGTATTTCTAGTGCTACTTCTGCATCTGTAAGAAAAAGGATGAATGAATTCTGCTCTTCAAGCAGCAAGTAGTCCTTATACAATGAATGTATGGGTGGTACTTTTAGTTCTGGAAAGTAGAAGAAAAATATTTTGATAACATGCAGGTAGTATGGCACGCTTTTTCCCCCACACTTTGAAAAAATAGAGGATGTAGAAGAAGCCACTTATCTTCTTCAAACACATCTTGAACATCATCAAATATAATTGCAACAGCTGGCTGATCATAGTAGACATAAAGGAAAAAAAGGAATCATTAATGCAAGTCTCTGACCAATGATGATGTCAAATCCATAACTTTATAGAATTTGGGATGAACACTAGAGAAAAAGCAAGCCTAGAGGGTTTTCTGTGTTTAATTTCAAAGAAAACTGAATTTTCTAGCTTCCAGTCATTTTATTGAACTTCCACTTACATTTCTGTATTTTGGCAAAATAGAAGTTATTCAAGTACTTGCAACCACAAGAGTGTGAAGAGACCTAAGATCAATGTAGATTAAAGCTTATGTGAAATTTATGAAGACTCATTGACCCAAAGTCCAGGTCCTCAGTTTTGAGGCTTACTACGGATCTTCACTGAAATGTCTTTCGCATTACAGATCACAGCAATTTTTCTTCACTAGTATAAAGACCATTATTATTTTTTTTAGATATATATTTTTTTGTCCACATCATTAGTGTGTCAGAAGAAAAGACAATACAGTTTAGCCTGTCCATAGGTAGATGATAATCCATTGAACAAGCATGCTGTAAAGTCAGGTCATTTGCTGCTTTTTGGGGAGGAGTGTGAGTGTTCCTATCCCACACCACCATTAAACTAACCATAGACTCTAAGCATGTTGATAAAGCCCTTCACTCATCAGGAAAACACGTTAGGCTGCTTGAAATATTACAGGTGAAGGAATTGCTAAAATCCTCAACATCTCATCACCAATCAGTCTCCAAATTCCATGAGAATTTAACAAAATGCAAGTGAAAAAAATTGTTTAGTGCCCTCTCTTCTGCCAATCCTTATTTGGCTTTCCCCATTTGTCCAAGAATGACCACTGGAGAAAGTTTTCATCAAGGGAATTTTTGACAATGTTACCAAGCTTTGAAATGAGCCCATCTTATGAATCTGTCTTTGGTCTCTGAAAATTTGTAATGAATTTATCTTCTTGAAAACCTTAATTGATCATCTGGGATGTGTTTATTTACTTCAGTTCTTGCAATATATTTGCTTATTTGGATGAATTTACCACAGCAGACAGAAGAAGCTATTTACTTCTCAAATGTGTCATTGATTATCTTTTTCTTTTTATTAATAAGTGTGATTTCTAACTCAAAAAAAATGTTTAAACAGGCATAAAATATTTTCAAAGGTCTATTTTACTTCACAGCAAATGAATTTACCTCTGGTGGTGTGGTCATAGTCCTACTAGACTTTAATTTAGGTCATGTAGTGGAAAGTAGACTCAATCATATTCAAGGGGACAACAGACACCCCCAAAATATTCCAGGTCAACCAGGATAGCAATCCCCTGTCTCCTGGAAATAATAGCCCCTCTTGTTCAAGAAAGGTCAGAGTTGATGTCAGTACAAGTTAAAACATGGTAAAAAAGTTTATACATTCTACTACAACTAAACTGTGCTTTTAAAAAATAAATAACCTTATTTTGCTTTTTTATATGCAGCTATTTTGTTAGAAAAAGTGACCAACTGAGCATCACACAGCCCATGCTGTGAACTAGATTCACAGAATGTTATTTTATGTGTGCCTTGCAGACAAAGGTGCTAATCTAAGGAGCAGTTTTCTCACATGTCCTATGTTTTCAAGGAAAAGGGAGTATCAAAATATTCTTGAGAGGATTTTTCCTTCTTGCTTCCCTACAAACAGACTTTTAGCAAAGCACAGTGTTTTTCAGATATACATGACAAAAAAAGCATGCATAGGGATTCTCTATAACTGATAGAAAATAGTTGTTTCTCTATCCATACATTTTAGCACATAAATCACTTTTAGCAAGTGTTGGGAATGTAAAATTATCTCCTTTTCTTCCTCTCCCCCATCTCTGTCACAGGATAAAGGCCAGTTTTCTTTACACATCCATTGCTTGTTAAATTCATTCATTCTGATAGGTTTTGCTAGTGTCCTTAGCCATAATATCTTAATGTACATATGTTTTTAAGCAATGACTTGCCTATCTTAATAACATCACTAACTCAATTTGTTCTTAGAAATATATGGAGACCAAATACTAATGTAATAGAAAGTGGAATTAAAAACAAGGTGCCAGGACTATGTTCAATTGTTAGCTTAAGGAAGTCCTGGTTTTGTCATGCTTTCTCCATCTCTCTCCCCTCCCCAACTCACCAGAATTGTCAGCTGTTTCAGAACAGTGTAAGTAGTCCCTTTGTGAGGTACTAATGACCTTTTCTTGATTTTGAAGCTTACCAGCAGTTAAGCAACTTGTGGATGCACATGTGCATCCCCTCATAAGATCAGTTTTCTCCAGCAAAATGCATTGTAATTTTATGCAGTGTTTAATCATTATTCCTATTTTGCAAGAATATCAATAAAATGTGTTGTAATGTTTAAATAAAAGATATTCTCAACCAAATGATCATAGAAAGCATGTTTAAAAAGATGTCAACTTACATTTATACAAGTGATAGGAGCAATCCACACCAACTGGATGCAAACCACACAGATGGCTAGCAAGTTGGAGTATTTACAAACGCCTTGGATATTTTAACATTCACACTCTTTCTACCTGCCACAGCAAATCTGAACTAGATCTTCCAGCTGCTGTCAGATCCAAATGCAAGAGTGTCCTTCATTACAAGCACCCCTACCAGGAATCCTTGGCAGTATATGTCTATCTTCCCTGTGTATTCTCTTCCCTGTAGCTTGCAATTAGTTGATAGAGTATAAAAAGAAGGACTGCAGAATGATAGAATTGCAGATGCTTTGCCTTGCCTGGTGGAGTGTGAGGGTTTTTAGAGGCAAGTTGGATGTCAAAATTGGAGACAATCCCTCCCTTGCTTAAAGGAACTTAAAACATTCAGGAAACTGTGCTTGTTCAGCTTCACGCATGTAATTATGTAATAGACTACAGTGATGAGTAACAGCTTGTATTTCGGTGTGGCAGAGGTGGTGTAATACAGTGTTTGAAAACATGGTTTTCTCAGTCCCATCCCAAATCACCACCTTCCCCTACACTGCTTTGCATTTCATGCAACCTTTCTGATTAGACAGTGTTTTCTTCCTACTTTAGGTACTCATTATAATAACTTAAAGAATAACACCTAAATTAGGCTTATCATTGTTTTTTATTGTGGTAGCATTCTGATGGTATATATGAGTGCCTTAACAGCTGCAATTGTTTGAGTTCCGAGAGGAGTCTTATTTTCAACCAAAACAAGTTTGTTGACTTCACTACTTTTTTAAACAATTCCTCCAACAACTCCTTTACTTCTGACACATATCAACAGAATATTTTGCTGTTGGCAAACTATCATTTAATGAAACATCAGGAACCTTACTATAACATTCATCTAAATGAATCTCTCATGCCTAAATGGGTAATATTGAAACATAAATATTTTTGCATTTCGGAGACTTTCCCTTGAGAAAACCACACATAAAATGGAAGCTCTATGAGTAATGAGTGACAGTTCCTTAAAAGTTAATATTTTCTTTAATCTATTTCCATAACAGGAGATGAGAAGAAAATACAGTGCTAAGCATAAGGCGTGCTTTTGGGATTAGAGAAACAATCTCTGCTAGTATGTATATCTCAGACCACAGGGAACAATACACACCACAAACACATCTTTATTTCATTTAATCAAATATAGAGGTGTCTTAAATATTTTTTCCATGTTATTAAAAGGATTGAGGATTCCTTACATTTTCTTTTTTCTTTTTCTTTTTTTTTTATAAAGAAAAGTAAAACTGCCCTTAATACTGGACTAGACTCTGTGATTGTCATGTAAGGTAATGAAACCATTAAATGCACAGTATTAAGAAGAGACAAGATGCAATTAGCCAAGAAATTACTCTGATCTCAGTGACATTTTCAAAAAATCATAATACAATATACATTGCAGGACATGATTGACAGTCTAATCCAGTTTTGATGGAACATAGTCCACATACTGAAAGTAAAGCAGTACACGGCCAGATAAAGCTCACAGCTGTGAATCCCTGATATGTCCTTACAGTCTTGTCACCCAGGAAATTCCTCAGGTTTAAAAGATGATGAAAGTATCGACCATTAATGACAGGATCATCTCCTACCCTGAAATAAAATGTACTAATCCCTTTTGCTAGGTCTATGAATTCCTAATATAAATTATATAAACTGTAGTAATTCATCTCTGTTAGCACAGTTGTGTTTGGAAATTGTACAGCAGTCTTTGCCCTATTTGAAATGCCAGATGAAAGCAAGACATGTTCGTTTAAGCTGCAGCATAAAGTAATTTAACACAGGGGACAGAATAACTTCTGGATAATGAGCAGTATATATGTAAAAGAAGGAAGTTCTAAAGTTCTAAAGTGGACTGATGGATTTATGCCTGATCTTAGAAAGAGGCCAAAGATGTAAATATAGGAAGTATGGTTAAATGCAGGTGCTTTGTTAGACATTTGTAAGATGATTTAATGATTGAGTCATACGGAATACATCCTCCAACTTCAAAGAGACATACAATGGTCATTTATGTCTTACAAATAATTTGGATGGTAACCTATCCATCATGTTAAAATAAGTAATGTGGATCATACTGGATTATACTGCAAGGGGGAAAAAATAAAAAAATAATCTGAAGTGACATTTAGAAACACATTTGAATTTCTGTAATCCATTTTTGATAGTACATGGGCTGCATATGTCTATCAAGCTGGATTTGCAACCATGTGCTCATGTGTCATTGACACCTATAGCATTGGCTAGACAAACAGTCATTGATGAAGTCAGATAGTTAACCATCTAAAGGGCATTCAAGGCATCTGTAAACATTACAAAGCGCAAGGCTAGATCTTGGATACTTTTCACAGAAATAATGACAGTACAGAAATGCAAGGTTATTAAAAGAAATACCTGGAATCCATGGATGTAAAGTAAAATTCTTCAACAACAGTGTTTACTAATTTTAAGAGCAAAGCCAGTAGAGAGAGAATATTGCTAATGAATAATATTTTCAAAACCCCATATTTGTTCTAGAGGTAATTTTCCAAAAGGATTCCATGTTTTGTAGCCTTTTAACATTGTGCCTCTGACAAAAGTCTACAGTAGGAATCACTGTATGTGCAGACAAAACAGAGTCCAGTGTTATTAAGGGCTCTGAGAACACTTTAGGAAGCAGAACATGAGAGAGTAAAATCTTTGATGTCTGGCTAACATTGCTTTTGCCAGTTATGTTCAGAATCATTGCAGTGAGATCAAAAGCTAACACTACACTTAAGTTTCCATAATTTGTGGGATTAAAGATATCCCACAGGTATGATGGACTACAACTGATTCAAACCCTTCAAATTTCAACAGGTTCAGCATAGCTTGAAATATGAACCAAACCAAAACTGATTGCATGCCACTCTCAAATCACCTCAGAGAACCCAAAAAACCCTCCAAAAAGCAGCAGAAATCTATTCGTCATTTGAAATGTTCAAATAAAAATTCAATAGATAATGTCAGACCAAAAACCAGAACTCAACTTTGAACATGTACCCAAGCTTACATGCAAAAAGGTGACTAATGGATTATGCCACTTTGTGAGTCAGACTTAGAGAAATACTGCATTTCCATCCTGAGGATTTGATTTATTCAGGCTGGGTAGTACTAGAGATGAATACAAGTGGGTTTGTAAGTAGCTTATATTAAATTCAAGGGTTTGTTTGGGGTTTTGATAAAGTTTACTAAAAGCTGCAATTTAATGCTAAATTCTATTTAAAAGATGGTTGAGTCCCAAATAGCCTCTGCATAATTTTCATTTGTCAATGTTCTATTTCTTCAACACAGACACACTTTTTTATTATCTCATCAATCAAGACCTTGAACATTTGGAAATACTATTGACATAAAGCAGAATTAGAAAGCACAAAATATAGCATTAAATGAAAAGATTTTGTTGCAATAGTGTACATACAAGAATACACTTTAGATTACTATCATAACTAATATATTGCCATACTGAAAAGAAAATGGCAGAGAAAGAATGCTTCGTACATTAGCAGCTTGAAACTCGGAATGTGATGATTATTTTTGATTTCACTAAATTTGGTAGTAATCAAGGGCCATCAGCAGCTCCTAGGAGGAACTCTGCACACCACAGCATCTGATCCAAGCCCAGAAACACTGCAAGTTAGAAAAGCGTATTATAAAGCAGGGCTGTTCATACTGCTCACAATATCTTCCATAAGTCTACCATGAATTACTTCTTAAAACTCAGCAAGGCTTCCTCAGGGAAGATTTTTCTGTTTCTGTTCTGAGTCAGATACTGTGCAATCTTTACTCACTGTTATAAATTAGCTGTGAATGTGTCTTGCCTACAAAGCTTCATGTCAGTAGGTTCTGTCTTTCCCCTTTTTTTAAAAATGAACAAAAATTGAAGTCTATTTCATTCCAAATCACGGAAAAATGAAAGAACACCTGTATTTTAAGATCTACTTTTTTCTTGTAATACAGGTTTTCCCAAGCAGAGAGGCAGAGGAATGAAAAAGAATGTCTTGTGGGTTTGTATAGTAGTTGCTTTTATGTTCAACAACAGTACATTTGTATTCTTTGTTTTTAAGTATAACTGTCTTTATTTGAGGTAAATGAAGATTATCGGCCCAAATTGTTTCAAATTGTTTTTGATTACCTATGCTATAATCTTTAGATGAACAGATAGTCAGAGTTCCCTTTTTCTTTTCCCATGTGCACAATGTGATCATGGTTTTCTATTTTTATTATTACTAAGGGAATATAATAAAAGACGATAACTTTGATTTTAACTGTTTTAAAAGTAAACAAATATGTTAAGCTTTTTAAAAATAACAAATACATTGACATTTTTGGATGTTTTCCTAGGTTTCAGTACTTTGCCATTTATATTCAATTTTTAGGCAATCAGCTTCAATTCTGGCATAGTAATTTATTAGAGAATCCAGATTCCTTTGAGAAAAATCAAAACTGATGATGCCAGCAGACTCAACATGAGAGCATAATGCAGTTAGTTTGCTGTATGAGGATTTAAACAGAGAGATGAAGAAGATGCTGTGAAAAAGCTGAATATTTTAGTGTGTGATGTGCTAATCATGCAAACTTTGTTTTTCATATTCATCTTGGTAATCTTAGATTTTTGATACATATAATGCGATACATATAATACTATATGTTGAGATAAATCCTAAAGTTCTTTTAAATATAATTGTACACACTTCAAGTTAAATGATTGAATTTCATTTTGCATGTGCAATTCCAGCATCAGCTACACTAGGTATCCTTGTTATATTTGTCTGCTTTTGTTAGTCTTGTATGATCTATTATTATCTCTGCAGCAAAATCACAACAGCTAAAGCCACTATTTGTAAGTAGTTTTTATAAGGCCTAAATTTCTAATATTAATAGCCTGATGATAAAGAAAACCTTAGGTGTTGCTACCATCAGTGGTGAAGTAAACAAATTTTCTCTAAGGCTAAAAAAAGGATCATGAGAAATGCTGTTTATATTTAATTCAGGAGGTAATTCCCAGTGTTTCCATTTGGCCCAAACTCCTACCTGCAAATGCTATTTTTTTCTTGAAAAAAAAAATGTATTTATTATGTTCTGAACCATCAGTGATGTTACTTATACTACTACAGACTTGTTGATACGATATTTAAGGTGGGAAAAAGACTAGTGATGGTCTCTAGCCAAACATAGATAATAATAACTCACAGGGTATGATGTCTGACATTTTCAAAGCTCTGTATAGTCATATGAAAAGCATTAGAAAAATATGAAAAGAATAAATCACTCTCAGTCTAAAAGGATTCCATGTGCTTCTACAGTTAAAAGAGCATAGTGGAAGACCTGAATGCTGTGTTTGGAGGACACGTGTGTGGGGGAAAACCTTGTCCACTTAAAGACAACGTTAAATATTTTTCAAGATTTGAAATCACTTTTTGGAACATCTGTTATGGCTAATTAATTATTTTAATTTGCTTTAGGTTGTGTACTTGAAGATGAATAGTGCATGATAACAAGGCTAGGCTTTGTGAGGAAGACTTTTGATAGTGTGCTGCCTCATTACAGAGCTAGTTATCTGCGGGAAGTCTGACATTGAAAGGTACTACACGTCCCATAACACCCTCCCTTAACTGTGATGATTGTAGTTTCTTCCTAAAAGTGATGATTAGGAGAGAGAAAAACAAAACTGAAAGCTGTATGAATATTTCATGTAAGTGTAAGCAGGCACTTACTGGACGCAGACCTTGATTGATGCCAGAGTGCCTCTAAATGCCTTGACATTGAAGGCTTTAGACTTCCCTTTCCCACAATGACTGCTTCAAGAGCTACAGTTAATAAAGGAATATAGCTGTTTTCGCTGAAGAGCTCTTTATTACTGGCTGATATTAAACAAGACCTCAAGCCTTGAGTCTGACTAAGTGAATATAGCTACAAGAGTTAGTGGATATCTAAATGAGAGAAGATAGTTAAGGTTTCTTCTCCCTCTGTCTTCCTGTTCTGTAGCTCAATGGCTTTCATAAGTTTTAAATTCCTTCCTATGAAGAAGTGAATCAGCAACATATGAGAAATCAGCCATAAATTGTTTTAGAGTATCTCTGTTCAACAAAGCACCAAATAGAAATCTCTAAACAATTTCTTACAAGGAGGGAAGTGTTTTTCAAACATATTGAAATTAATCTAATCATTCAGTTCTAAAAAGTTAGAATTTAAAATTTTTTTCCAGCAAGGATTTTGAAATGCTTTTGAAACATTGATCATAGAGAAAAATACCTATTCTTTCAGGATTGGTTTATCTTTTGCTTTCATATGGACACAAATATTTCTGTGCATGTGCTATGTAAGAGCCCAATTCTGTCATAGATTTGAAGTGGCCTCTTGAAAAGAGAGAGGCCTTTTTAAGTGGAATAGCAATGTATGCAAATAGTTTCGAAGCTGAAATCAGTGTTGTAAAGGAATAGTCTTTCAAAATCAGTCAAATGAAGGGACCATGTTTTGGAAGTTGACAGGGAGAGGTTTCATGGTGAGTATGATCATAATATGTGCCTACCATGTTTTATTAATGGACAAATCACCCTTAGAAAGAGCTCTGTGTCTATCATACAACTTCATCAAATTATGAACTACACTTTGCAAATACTCAAATTTTTAAGCCCGATTCATAAAACTCCTTATTTCCAGCTCTGATGCATTTAGGCAGAAATTTTAATCGATATGTTAGTAAAAGAAATTGAATGACTCCTTACTGGGAAACATCCATCCTTCTGTTTTACACATTAAAAGCCACTTCTGTTTATGCCACCCATCTCCAATCCAGAACATCATCAACAGGAGGACCATGGGATCACATTTTCATTCCCCACACAGGTTCCCTCAGGTGCATAAAGGAATTAATTGGCCCTTCCCAAGCATCCATGCAGGGGTGTGTTCTTAAACCTCTGTTCTTCCAGTAAGTTTGTTCTTCAGGTGGTTTGAGAAAAAAAAAAAAAGCTATGCTGGTTTTGTCCAGTGTTATCACAAAAGCTTGAGTAAGTTTTCCATAGTTTTTTTGCCTAATTGCTAACTATACCAGCAGGGGGGAAAAAAGTGCTTTTTTATTCTTTTTTTTTTCCCCTTTTTTAAATCGTTGCAGCACATCATCTCCTTTGTGCTAGATTTGGGCACTTTCACTTAAGCTGTGTTTTGACATGAGATGTCCAGTAGCTAAAAGTAAAATGGAATTAAAATTTAATTTTAAATTCTTTTTTGTTCTTATGTTACACTGTAAAAAATAAAACAAAAATGAAATAGTTAGGGTTTCTTCTAAATGAATGTGCTGGACCTTGGCTGTTTATAGGATATTGAATTACATGGTTACAGTGATTTTTGCTGCCTTTGTCATATAGTCACACACTAGTTATGTCATCTAGTCACATCTAGTTATGATTTCTTCTGAAATAAAGGACCTGCATTCATTTCTGTTGAAGGAAGCAGGACTTTTATCTATTAGTCTAGCAGCAACTGGCTTAGTTATACTGGCTAGTATATTTTCCAAATTCTCACATACTTGCCTTTTACTTTAGGATTTTCTGTATTACCTAAAGCAGAATGTGAAGAGAAGTGAAGGGTACCTCTAAGGTAAAATTGTAGGAGATGCCACATGCCAGCCGCTGCAATGTGATTTCTATTTTACAATAATACTTTTAAATTGCTGATAGTTGTGTACCAGTTAACAAGGTTCTGATCACTTTCCAGCTGTGAGTAGTCTTTATGTGCCTGCTCATGCCTACATCTGATTTTGTGTGTTACTGAGCTGACCATACATTTTAAGAACACTAAAGCCCATATGCACACTTACACCCAGATAAAAATGTCATACAACATTGGTTTTAAGCTTGTGCAGGTGGATCATGACCACAGAGTGAACTAACAGAGCAAAAGAGAGCCTTGGTAATGTTACAGCCTGATGGTTTCTAAGCAGGTGTAGTGTGCCAGTATTTTTTATGCTCTGGTGAGAGAGGGAAGACAAGACCAGGACTACAAAGCTGCATGGAAGGACTTGAAAAACGACAAGTTAATGAATATTGGATCACTTTATTATTAAAAATAGATGCAGATTTAATCTTAACATTTTATGATCAGTCATGCATCTGACTTTAATAACTGTAAACTTGTATTCACATCTTTGTGCACTAAAACTAAGGCTCTAATTATCTACAGATGCAGCCTGGTCCTGTGTGTCCTGAGTAAATGAGTGAAGTCACTCCTGCTACCTGCTGGAATGACAGGTAGATGGTTATTCAGGCAAGAGCAGTAGAATTTTGATGCCACTGTTAGATATTTATGAAAAGAGATGCATTGAATTTTATCTCAGTAGATCAATTTTCAGGACAGAGTTCTTAACAGTGTATTCATAGGCTGGGTACAAAACCAATTTTATCTGCTTCACTGGTGTGTGAACTGTATAAGGAAAGACATCTCTTTACTCTCTGATAGCTTATCTTCCCTGGTGACCATTTATGCGTGCTCTTGTAAATATACATATTTTACAGCAAAAGCTCTTTAAACTATCCTTCGAGATGACCTTGAAATAGAAGCATTTGAATCTTCCAGGAAATTAACAGCAAAGTCTCTTTTGATAATGACTGCTAGGGTGGGAAATGCCACTCAAAGCAGAAGTAATAATCAGTGCTGCAAGCTATTTAATACTACAGGTCTATGACAGAATAAGATTTTTACAAGGAAACACACAAAAAGAAAAATATACCTACACTTCCATCCCTGAAAAGTTTCTCAGGAACTGATAGATTTTTCAAAAATAATTGTTTGGCAAAGTGGGGCTACTGTTTAAAAATATTTAAAATAAACAATCGGAGAAATGACCAGTGGGGTTTTTTTATCCTGCTAGGCATATAAACACTAACTATACTTAGTTCTATGAATAGAGAAAATATTGACACTTTTCTGTGTGATACACCAAAAGTGTGAAAATATTTATCATGGCAACATAAGGAATTTCTTATATCTTCGTGTGTATTTCATTATCATTATTTCATTCCCTTTTTTCCCACTTTGTTTTCTCACTTTTCCACCAAACAAAGCTTCTTACAGATGAATCCATCCAATTAAAATTATAGGTTCAAACATTGTAAATATATATGTGGAGTGAACATTGATATCACCTTGCTTATATCCACTGCTCTTACTTATAAATAAATCCATGTATTCTCTTTTTATCTTTACATAAACAGAATTATAACTCCATGCCCAAATTCCCTCACACAGATGCACACTACAAAAATACTCTTCTCTATAAATGTCTCCAGGCATACGCACTTTTGTCCCTAACAAATGTATACTTTGCATGTGCACGTGCTCATTTCACAGAGCACACTTTCCTGTGTTCCTCGCCAGCCCACATCAAATGCCTCTAGTTGCTTTTTCTCATGCTGTCTCTTCAAAGATGCCTATATAAAAATTCTCTCATTTCTTTATGTCTAGCTTGTACTAGTCATAGAAATATTCACTTTATGTACACAAGCACACACAATCCTTACAACATTATGTACATGTACATCTTTTGTAGTAGCAGCTTGATTAACCATGGACTCATGTTAAAATTTTATAGGTAGAACTTTGAAACACACCTCTACAATACAAGGTATTCCCTTTTAACTTCACTATCAGTGCCAAAAAAACTCCTAAACAGTTTAGCAAATGCACAGGAAAGAAACCAAAATATAATTGACACAACAATAACTCACTTATTGCTGTTTTGAATTTTTGAATTCACACCATTACTGTGGATTTTACTCATTATAAACATTTTTGAAAATATGAGAAATCAAAGACAGGTTGAGCAGTGACTTTGGGACAGGCTCCCAGAGAGGAACATAGAAATATTGCTTGAAGTTGTCAGAGAGACAAAACTTCGACTGGAACTCAAAATTGCAAAAGATGCCAGGAATAACAAAGAAGGCATTAGTACGTGAGCAGCAAGCCAAAATACAAGCTGTGGGTCCACAGCTGAACAAGTTAGTATAAGCCGACAGGTCAATTAAATATGATGCAGAAAAAGCTGAAATACTAAATGCTTTCTGTGTTTTGGTGTTCAAGGGTAAAGTTAGCCCCCAAGTCTCAGTGCCAAGAAGCAACAACAAAGCAAACAGTGAACTAATGAGTGAAGAAGAGAGTTAAGAGCTAACTGCAGCTTTTGAATATATGAAAGCTTATGTGACCTGATGGGCTGGGTCTGAGGGTGCTCAGAAAGTTGGCCAAAAATACAGCAAAGTCCCTCTGTTTCACCTTTGAAAGGTCACAGAGAACAAGTCAAGTTCTCAATGACTGGAAAAGCACAAATATATACCCACCTCCCAAAAAGCAGATCTGGGAAAAAACAGAGGAATCAGCTTTAAGTCAGTCCCAGGACACATTATGCAGTAGGCCCTAATAGAAGCTGCTGCTATGAACATGAAAAAGACAACTGGGAAGACACACCATGGGCTGGTCAGTGGCAAATGATTGATCAACTGATTGCCCTCAGTGATGAAGTAACTTGCTCAATGGATAAGGGCAGAGCAGAGATTGCCCTCTGACTTCATTTCAGCAATACAGTTGATGCAGCTTCCATAATTCATTTCAAAACCTACACCATGAAATGGATCCTAGTCTGTAAGGACTATGTCTATCACACAAAAGAGAGTGGTAGTAACCATTTAAGAAAGGAAGTAAAATCCATGAGTTTGTCTCAGATATGCCATCACTGATATATTACATCTACCTAAACAATTTGTTAAACTTTTCTAAATGTTTTGGGTTTTTTTCTTATTCATAATGAAAAGCTGTGGATTTTTCATCTTATTCATAAATGTAGATCCTAAAAAATGTACTAGTCAGAAAGAAAATATTGGGGGAAGAACACCAGATATTTTTGTTTGTTTTTATCAAAAGAGCTAGCTATTAATCACTAATATTTTTCTTTTTAGTGAAAAACACTGATTTATCTAAGGTAGAGTTGCTAGGAATCCATCAAATTTTATTATGATTTCATTGGGAAGGCTTCTTTAGATGGGGATAAGACACAACAATTCATAATAACCAATAATCCAGTTATTTGAGGAGTAAGGAACCCATATACAAGTTCTTGTGCCAAATCAGTCAGAACAAGGACTTTTACTTCTATGCATGCACCAAATACATTTACAGTTGTTTAACTCAGAAATAATAAGATTTTGTTTCATCTGTGTTTCTAACTACAATAACTCCACATGAAAGTTAATGGTAGCTCCTTCTCAAAGGGCAGGCAAAAAGCAACCCTACTGAAAAAAAGGCACTGAGGGAAAGTGAGTTTAGGCTGTGGTATCTGTGCTACTCTAACTCCTGTTCAATTACAAATACCCCTTTCTACTGATCACTGATGATACTGATAGTTGTACACTGGGTTCTATAAGCTTTCAGAAATGTTTTGACGCTGACCTTAGACTAGGCTTACATTGTGTAAAAGAAGTGTAAAATTTCAGTCAACTTAACTTAAAACGCTTCAGAGATAACCATTGGAGCTACATACAAACAAAGGTAAAGTGTCTGTAGATGTAGCCAGAGTGTACGAGATATTTTGCCTCTAGAACTAAATTCTGAAATATTTCATATTTATATTAATTATGAAAGCCCACATTTTTAAAGTCTGAATCCTTTGTGACATTCAGAAAATTATTAACTTTGCATAACTAAAAGCAATGGACATCACTTTAAAATGTAAAAAAAAATACTGCTTTTTGACATCTCTATTTTGAGATGGCATCATCAAATATGCAGGTATAGAGGCAGAACAAATTTTCTTCATTAACGGTTGCATGGATTATCATAGACTAACTGTCATTGCTATGTTATTTGGAAATTTGTTTTTAATCCAGCAGCACCATATTGCTAATGATTGAAACATCTACCAGCGGAATCTTTTCTAACAGCAGAGAAATGCCATGAAATTGATTTTAATTATGCTTTGGAAAAAGGAATTATGTAGAATTCAAAATCCATTGTTCAAGTCATATGCCAGCCAAGCTGTGTAAGAGGTTTATACAGCTAACTGGACATTAGGGACCCATGTTTGTGTTCAGAAATGTACTAACCATTTAATAGAAAAATGTAAGGGATATGTTCACTTAGAGCATATCTATCTAGGTAGTGATTTAATTATGATTATAATTGTAACCAAGAAACAGACAAAAGCAGAAGCCAAATTATATTCTCCAGAGTAAAGTTCAAAAGGACTATAGGGATTTTTTTCAGAGATGAAGAGCATTTATCTGCATCATATGTTAAATTTGTCTGCATCACTGCTTGTTAGCATTCAATGAAAATATGGTTGAGATATTCTTAAAATCAGGTCCATTTTTGCTGAAAAATAAAAATCGGAAAGCAAGTTGTTAACTGATATGTCATGCCAGATCCAGAAACCAAAGCCAGATGCTTGCTGTATTTTAATTTTTTTAGTGGCCTATGAGGAAAACAAGCAGATCTCCATTCAAATGCTTTTCTCTGGCTAAATGACATGCATTTTTAGATACTAAAATATTGACATCAAAAGCTGAATAGGCATTGACTTTACTTGCTGATCTACAGGTATATGAATAACTGACCATAAGAAGCACAACATTAAGAATTCAGACACACACAACCGAGCTTAAATAATTTTAAGTTTCTAAGTGAATATTTCAAAAAACTTCTTTTAAAAATACAAGACAGTGTAACTGTTTAAATGAAGAAAATGTTATGAATTGCATAGGAGAGCCAACTTAGTGAGATTTTCCTCATTGAAATGTCATTGTTATTTAGAAGAATACTGAAGCACTTATTAAATTTATTGCATTAATGTTTAAACAATTATTTCCACTTCTGATGGTTCAGAAACTGTGATCCCAGTATTTTTTCTGCATATTTTGCTACAAGGTCTTGCTGGAACTATGTAGAAGATTTGCTTTGGATAACCAAAGCAGTCTGTCTGAGTTCAAGCTTATTGTGTTTATTAACCATAGTACATGATAAACAAATGTCAAAGTCAATTATGTAGGAATTCTGTCTCGCGATCTGGTGAAAAATAAAATTTAGACTGCTTCAAAAGAAAATGAATGGGGAAAAAAGAAAAGGACAGAAGTCAAGTAAAAAATAAAGGGCCCAGATAGAGGTTAAAATCATCACCCGGTATAGTGAAGATCCAAGTATTTAAAGATGGTAATTCCTTCTGATCTGTAAAGTCAATTACATACTGGGACTATTAAAAGCAGTTTTAAAAGTCAAGTTTTGAACATCCCCAAGGGTGGGATTCGCTGAACCTCTCTGTACAACCTGTTGCAGAAGGGCTTCACTTCTCTTACTGAGGGTTTATTTCCCCATAATATCCAATCTGAATTCGTCTTGCTGATCCTCCAAATTGCTGTGATTCATGTTTGTATGCATACCTCTCTCCTCTGAGAAGAGGTTTTCTTCCTTTTCTCCATAACTCCCTGTAAGGTACAAAAGACTGCAAACAGAAGCCTCTGTTTGAGGCCTGTCAGATTCTCAACTGCGAGCCGAACAAAGTTGCCTCGGCTTCTACGTATATCTGCGTAAATCATACATATATCTGTACATATCGCATGCTCCAGTGTCATACATGTCTTGGTGGCATTCTACTGGACTCTCCCCAGTTTCTCACTATCAAGGGAACAGAACAGGACACTGCACTCCAGGTTCAGCCCCATGGATTCCAGGCAGAAGGAAATTACCATTTCTCCTTGTCCTGCCGACTACATTCTTACCAATAAAACCCTATCAGTGGTTAGCGGTATCGCCTCAAGAATGTGTGCCTGTTTCACGACCAGCTTGTTGTCCTTCACAGCCCACAGACTACTGCTGCATTGCTAGTTAGTCTGCATATACTGTTGGATGGGATTATTGCGTTTGAGGAAGGATTTTGTATTCTTCCTCTTCTTTATACAACCGGAAAAGTTTTCAGTAAGGACTTCCGTAACATGCCCATTTTTTTCTTGAAAGTGTCCTATAATATCCTTGGATTAAGACAGCATTGTGGAGTCATTTGGTTTTAGCACCTAAAAAAATTCAGAGCAAGTATATCGCTGCTCTTTCTACAAACTTGGACACAAACGGTCTTTCTATCATTTTGATATTTTATTTAGTAAAACTTTGGGAGGGATGTAACAGAATATCCAATTTTGGAATAACTGATTTTTTAAAATATTTTTTTTATTGCTAAGGCTGCCTTCTTACAAAAACATTTAATCCAATATTCCAACCAAGGATAGCCCTTTTAAATATAACACAGACGAGCAGCTGCTGTCTTAAAATGCAAGTTTTAAAACCATCTGCTATCAGTGACATCTGCCCATGTTCCAGTTGGTAAATGCTCTTCCTTTTTTCATGAAACTGTGCTGCTTTTTCTCACCTGTTTCAAAAATATCATACAAGCCTGGCACTATTAGAAGGGTTTCCCATTCATCTCTATTGCAAGCCCACAGGAACCCGTGGATAATGTCACTGTTTGGCAGCCGGCTTTGCATATTTACATATATATGGATAGATGGATTTTCTTTTCAGTGTTAATTTGAAAAGGCATTTAGAGGACTGGCATACAGAACTTTGGTACTACTTTAATTTAAATTGTTGAAGCAAAATAAAATAGCAATCTATCAAGTCAGTCCTCTTAGGCAGATTTTTCCTTAGAGCAAAAATGACCATCTTGGTAAGTCAATAAATCAGGTCTCAGTTCAGTCTGTGCAGTCTCTTTGGAAGCAGCCCTGTTACACAGATGAAACTGAGGGCCCTTTGGACATAAAGCTTCACCTGAAAACAACTAGGGAAATGCTTCACCAGTGTTGCACAGTGCTGCAAGATAGGGAAAAATATATTTCTATCACAAGGCTTATATCAGTATGACTTCTGTTTGCAGAAGCATTTTAGTCAAAAAATGTTAGCATCAAGAAGCACATAAATCACTGGAAGAGGAAGCAATGCTCTCTAATACTGTGGATCAGAGCATGTCCATAATCATTATGAATGAAGGGTGAGGGGGGTAGGTTGGGAGGGTGGAGCAAAAAGCAACGAAAAACCTAGTATCTTTTTTTTATTGTGTCAGTTGTCATGGTCCTACTTAATTTTACCTTAGGAAATAGAGAAAAAATTAAACTGTACAAATTATGAGTATTTCACGCAACAAAAACTATCAAAAATTTCCATGACAATGATCTCTTCAAGCTGCTTGTGAAAGCCCTTAAGAAGATGATCTATTGGCCTACCTCATATTTTCAAGATTCAGCTTTCCAACTTGCTCTACCTTTCCAAGAACTCTTTAAAAATCTTTCTTCTGTCCGTTACTTTTCAAATTAAATTTGAAATCCAATATATGATTTCCACTTCTCCTCAGTGGGTTTTACCTCATATTGCAAATGCTGTAGACAGAGGTGAGTAGAGTGTGTAAACATTTTTTAAAAAGAGATGGTTTCTGTCTAAATTCCGACCTTTAAAGGAATCTTGAGTATTTTAGACTATATAACAAATTATAGTTTTTACTTTGTTGACTGGACAAAGGCAAATTATGAACAAGTCCAGAAAAAAAGAATTCATAGTAGGAAAGATGAATGACCCCTGTGTGGGAGAGGTACTAATGGCCTTTACAGTAATGCAGCAGCAAGAAGCTTAATTCCAGAGAGCTTTTCACAATTCTTTTAATATTTCTTTTTCTTTATCATAGCATAATACCTGACTTGACAACAGAAATGTTAACATTTAGGGCTCTATTCTTCAAAACGTCATGCTCTATTAACACTATTTTTCTTTGGGATTTACCCTGTCAAAGAAGGAATCACCAAGGAGTAAGGTCTATGGTTGTCTTATCACTAAATCCCTCTTCTCAATGATGCACAAATGACTAAGTACTTTTGGTGCCATTTCAAGACAGAAAGTTAAAACAGGTCATTCTCAGGTTAGGGTAGTAGGAATATTTTCCTGCACATGCCAGGTGTTTTATATGCGAAACAAACACAAAACTCTCAGGTGTTTAAAAATAAAAAAGGATGTAAGTCATTAGTGCATGAGGGCAGCTCTTCCTGCTGTCATCTTGTTTAAAGGCATTTGACTACATGCAATTGCACATTACAAAGTTCCTCACACAGCCACGCTTGTTTTACCTGTACCTCTTATGTAAATTAACATGGGTGTCGTTCTTTCAGTTCTTTCCAGCTGTGCAGCTGTGCTTTGCTAGGCTTCTCCGCTATGCAGTGATGCAAGGCATGCCTCACACCCAGGAAAGGAAGAGGATGAGGCTCCTGAGTGGATCCCAGCTGAGGCTCCAGTGCTGCCTTGTGGGTCCCCGTGCAGCTGCGCTGTCGACAGTTACACACCTGGGCTGCGTGCACTGCAGGGCTTACACAGAAACTGCCTGTGGCACCAGACTGCTCAGGAGCATTTGCACATTAACCAAGTGAGCAGTCAGGTTAGCCACCTTATGTGCTGCACTGTGAAAGGACCAAGGGAGGCTGTTTCTACTGGCAAGTTGAAAAAATCTTGCCTTTTTTCAAGTCCTGCACCTCCAGCATTTGGACTGGCAACTCAGGATGAGAACTTAAACTGATCCACAGCATACATAGTCTGTGGAGGAAAAAAATCACAGCAGAAGTCAAATTAGGAGGAGCTTATTAATAATGTAGAATTGTTTCATAGAGAGCTAAGCAAAGACTGGGTTTACAGAATGAAGTTTGAAATTTTACTTTTATTGTCATTCGAATTAACCATATGAGACCGTGTTTGGACAGAGGCTTTTGTGCTTCCTCCAATAATTATCAGATGCTAGGAAAAGTGGGAAACATGGATGTGAACCTGTCGGAGAAACCTGTGTGTGAGCAGCTACATGCAATGATAACTTTCTTCAAGTCAGGGACATAATTGTGAATACTATCTACTTAAAAGTTACTCCCTTTCCATATCAATCCTTTAATTTTCTAACCTTCAAAATAGTCCTTCTCCTTAAAATATTTATTTGGCTAGAATCTGGGATTCAACTGTTACATGGAGGCTTTGAAGATTTTTGGACACCTAATTTCCCCTACAAAGTAGTGGCAAGAATCTCTTTCTTACTTCACTTTTATACTGGGAAAATGCTGAGCAGCAGTCAAATAAAGTACTTCCTGTTTTGTATAAGTAAGAGGCAAATTGGACCAGCTATTTAGATGCAAAGATACATCTTAAGGAGAATAGACTGGAATAAATAGAGAGATTCTTAAAAAAGGAAGAGAGGTTGCACTTAATAGAAAGAGCATATAGAGACCCTGACTGTGGCTAATGTGCATAAAAAATTCAGCCTGTCAGATCCTCACTTTTCTAATTCAGTAATCTAAATAATTTATTTGACATTTTAGCTCAAGATGACCTTTCTTGGGAAAAAATTACTGTTTTAAACTTTTAGCAAGTGCAACCACTGCAGAGGAATGCTGTTGAAGTCTGCATTTTCCCAAATGAGTAAAGGTTAATCTTGTACAGCTCAAACACATTTTTGACCCTTTTAAACAAGTTCACAGAAGTCATTTAATTTTTTTAATATAATTTCAATTATATTGCAATATTTGTGTTAAATGAGCTTCCTCCCCTCCTCCTCTTTTTCGTCTGTTGCTCAGAAGCCATTACCCATGTGTTCTGATGGATTTAGGCAAAGGACTTGTTTTGAATGACTAAAGGTGCCATTCTACCAAATGTTACTTATAAAGTAAGTTCTATAAATCAAGTGAAAATACATGGTAGATTAATAGGTGAGTAGGTTAAAACAGCCACAAGTAATAGCAAAAAAATGACTGTCCAGAGGTTCACAGTTCCCAGATTGGTCACTTGACTCAAGTAATCAGCCTCAGAGCTATGCCACAAAAAATGATCATGTCTGTCTGTCCCTGGATTGCCTTCCTCTTACTAAACAATCCTATATTTTGCAGAGGGCATTTCAATGGTTCTACTAAAGGACATTTAGTGTAATTTTACTTGGCTATTTCTGATAATTTATCTAACTTTCCGACAGGTCACTAAAAAAATCTTTCAATGTAAGGATTAATATACCCCCAATTGTACATAATAAAGGCTATAATTCTCTCAGGGTGTTCAGGTGACTTTATAGGGGTACTTTATTTATTGTCAAAAATGTGAATTTGCTAGAATGGCTGAAATATCACAAAGGTTTCAGAGTCTGTGCAAAATCTGCAGTGCAGCTGTCAGCTATGAGAGGACCTAAGAGTAACCAGCTATCAAAGAAATGGATGACCAGCCCTACTTAAGCCTCTCATGAGAAAAAAGTGCAAGGTTTAGTGTTGTGTTCAAATTAGATATTTTTTCCCCACATAATTTTCCTCCCCTAATTTGCATCATTCGTGTGGTTTCAGATCATCCTATTACTCATATCGGTGTGCAACTGGAGTAATTTCAGTGTAGTCAGTATAAAGCTAGCGAAAGTTTGATGTCAGTGGAGAAGCAGTACACTCATCTCTGCTGTGATATTCTGTCCTTGTGTCTCACTGATGTCAGTTAGTGCTTTCTTTTCTGACATAACAGTGGGGGTTTGATCTGATACGCCCGCACATACCAGTCAAGAACTGCTACAAAAACAGGGAGCTGAATGATCAGTGAGGCTTATGTTCCTAAGGCATTTTGGCAGTTTTAAACTCTAATGTAAATGCATTCAGCCTCTTATAGGCTTTCAGTTTTATTAACTCTTAATTAACAGTACTGGGATTATCTATCTTGCAGATAGTGTTAGAATTGCAGATGCAACTTAGTTTGCAGGAGTTTGTGATGTCAGGTGTGATACTACATGGAAGACTCTATTACTTCCAGGGACAGCCTGTCACTAGAAGTGGCATGGCTGTTCTTGTTCCACACACAGATAAACCTAGTGAACCCTTCAACCCTTGGTACCATGCTAAAGCATGGAAATCCAACCTACATTGCTCTTCCACACATTCCGGTAAAAGGAAGCACCAGACAAAGCCACCCCAACACGGCACAAGGGTGAGTTTATCATAGCTCTGGCTAATTAATGAACAGTTAGAACGCTGCATATGCATCTATTACAGTTGCTCCATTAACCAGGAAAATGGAGACTGGACTTATATGGGAGCTAGCCCATGTAAGTGTTTACTTAAGGCATGCCCACTGGCTGCCTTAAGGCATCTAAGTTTACAGAAGGTGAGGTAGTTACTGGATAGGCAGCATTTCATACATTGCTTGTGATTCTCTATCTCACGTGCTTTCAGCAGCTCTCAGCCTTCTCAAGCAGATGACTAGAGAGCACAACCCCATGCAGTGGAACAGTATGGGGCTGTAGTTTGTGCAATTCATGTAGTGTCACATTGCACCATATTTGGATGGTTTGCACTTTGTCAAAATGTAAAATGTCATGGAAAAAGAGGAATAGTAAAATTCTCAGCTATTAGGTAGTGATCACTCTACTGTTAAACTTCTCCAAGAAAGAAAATCTTCAGTTTCACAGTTTTGTTCCATGCTATTCAGTCTGAAAACTGATAAAAAGGAACTGATTTGGAGTAAATTAAAATGGATTAATAGGATTAAATTGAGAATTCAAAACTGAACATGTATTTTTAACAGGAGAAAATGTTTTGAGCACTTTGCTGGGTAAAGCTAACAAAAGGGAACTGTGGGCAGTAAACTACATACACTGCCATACGAATTTCAGTGCTGTTTGGCATGATTGCAAAGTGAGTGACTGTATGAAAGAGCACTGGTATATTGGTTTTGGGAAAATGGGAGTCCTTGTCTCTTGCCAAAGCTGGCCTGAAGGTGATGTCATTGATTACTAGGGGCTAGTCCTGGTTACTTGCTCTGTTAATTTTGTACTAGTTTTGTGTCTTCCTTTCTGCATATAAATAATGTATTATTTCCTAAACCAATGGGTAGTATTACATTGTATTAGAAGTCTCATTAAGATTTAAAGTGTCCATAAACAAACAGTAAGTCTCAGGCAAGGTTTAAGTTTGAAGTTATTTGTTCTATAATTTTAGAATCATGTGTTTTTCACTCATGATTGAAGTATGAAGCTACTGTAGTTCTCTGTTCCACAAATACCTTGATAAGAGCAGGGCTACTAATTTATTTTTCTCTAAGCTCTGACCGGGTTTTTTTGTTATGTAAATTGTTATCCTGTAGTTCATAGGCTGAGATCTTAATGATTTCTGAGGACCTTGAGTCTGGATCTGAATTAGCAAAGATTAAATGGTTGTTCCTCTCATCACCAGTTCTCTATAACATCTAGATTTTCTGTGTTGTAAACCCATTGCTGTTTCATACAGTACCAAGGCTCTGGGAATGACTTCATAATAAAATTATAATGAAATTATGTTTAAATCTCCTTCCTTGTTTCCATCCTCGTTATGCAAATTACATGTCTTAAAACTGTCTACTTATCACTTATAAGTTTGGCTAGTTCTCACATGACTTTTCTTGAAAGATGTTTCTAAACAACTTTTTTCCAGTTTGATTTTCTTTACCCTTATTTATTTCCAATGTATTTGTGATGACCGTGAGTTAAGTAAAAATGTCTTGGTGATGTGGCAGATGGCGATGTTTATTCTGAAGTTATTTAATAGATATCTCAGTAGTCTTCACAGGGAGAAAAAATACCAAGATATATAAGGACTGGTCTGCAGTCCTTTTGGATACTGATGATTAAGAGCACTTCTTGGTACTCCTGTATCCAATTCATTTAGCTGCGCAACCAAGTAGTATTGAGGAAGATGACATTATTCAACCTGTTTATTTCCAACACACAATCAAAATACAGAATTCTCAACTGACCAGCTATTAGGTTCCATGCAGTGTTGGGACTCCTCCCTTCCTTAGAGGAGAGAAAAAATGCAGATAAGGCCATTTGTAAATTGAAAAAACAAGAGCGAAATATTACCACTTGATACATGAACTCACAAGAAGGAAGCCAACAAAACTATTCTGTCCCACTGCACAAGAGGGAAGTATGTAGTCCTGGTTTGTAACAGGGACACCATGCATTTCTGAACACACATTAAAATCTCCATTGTCCCTTAGGTGTAGAGCAGAGATATGACCTTACATTTGAGGGCAGCATAGCGCTCAAAGGTCTGGCATGAAGGACAGTTAGAAGCACAATAGATTGTTATCTGCTGCTCCCTCAGTCATTAGGTTAAGGTCAAGAAGCTGCTAGTAAACACATAGTATGATTTCCTAAAAGGCGTCTCATTCTTTATCCCACTGAATGGTACCGTGACACATAAAGGTCAACCTTAGTGACCATTAAAAAAGCAGCTGCTTAAGACTGAAAAGCAAAACTGGTTTCCAGATGCAGCTGGGAAAAGGCTGTAACCAAGAACTCTGAACATTCCTGATGTCTAGGAAACACAGGGGCCTTAATCAGATGCTGAATCCCAATAGTGTAGCTTGAGCTACACATTCTAAGTCTGCATTGTATGTTTCAAACAGCTTATCAGGTTAATATCGTATTAAAAATGCTGTTCTGTGTTAAAATGGTCATAAAAGTGAAAATTGTGTCAGATCCAGGCTTATCATATGACTATATCTCCTGTATTGTGAAATTTCAACAAAAGAATATATTGTTCAATTTCTAGACACTGTGTTGTTTTTATGAAACCATAGCAAAACTAATTTGCGGCTCACATTACCAAAATATTCATAAGTGACATATTTGTGGAGTACAATAGGGACATTATTTTGCATTTTGCTGCTCATCGGTAAAAAGCATTGTCATAACATCTGTACTTGGTAAGGTGGGCATTGCTGGTGTAAAATCTGAGTCCTTTCACACAGCTCAAATTTAGGTAGTTATCCTGGCTACCTCATTTATGTAGCTGGCAACCATAGCTGAAAGAGAAGAGTTAATTAAAAGTACCCATCTTATAATTTCCACCAGAATTTCAGAGTAAGGACTCATGTCTTTACCACGCATTATCAACAGCCATCCAACAGTCTGTGAAACCAGATGACTAAAATTTGTTGAACTGCTGGGGGTTTTAGTCTAAAGATGATCTAAATGCAAACTAAAGGTAACTGTCATTAGTTAAAACATTTGCCTCGCTGATACACACATGAGTCTATATATCTGTGCTGTCACTAAGAAAAAGGAATTGTTGAGCATTTTCTGTTTTTTATCTGTGATGGATGATAGTAGCTGGCATATTTTTTGTTACGATCATCGCAACTTGAGAGTGTGGGGCACAAAATATTAACCTCAAGCCCTGCCTGAAAGTTATTTACAAGATACTTATACCTCTACACACTGTGGAAATATCAAGAACCAATTTTTTATCAGAAGACTGAGTTGCACTGTGTGCATGAGAGAGAAAAAATTAGTCTGGATTTCAAGATCTTAAATGGAATTACCTAAAGTGTGAGAGATCATGAACCATGATCTATATGAAATAAACAGATTTCATATGTGCAGATAACTAGAGAAAAGAATTTACAGTCTCTTATACTTACAGCACGTTTAATTCCAATCCTTAGTGGTAGCAATGTCAAATTATTATAAACTGCTGACTTCCTAGAAAGCTGAGTGAAATAAATCTGGTCACCTATGTCAAGTTTACACTGTCAAAAAATGTTGCTTTTTCTCGGAACTCACACCAATTTTAGACACTCATTGGTATCCTTCTTGGAAATCTCCTTGTGTCACAGACTGGAAAAAGCTGAACTGTCTAATAATATGTGAAAGTGCATCATCCTTTTCTAGCCACTTTGATAAGAGTCTGTCTGTGACAAGTAAAAGGAAGTTGCCTTCCCAGGGATATTAATCTGACCCTTTTCCTCAGCTTTCAGGGGCTTTTTCTTACACTAAGTGCATAGCAGTCCCCAGTTCAAACCTAAATGCTCTGCCTGGGTATGTTTCATTTTTTTTTTGGGAATTATCTTCTCATTATTTCCCTGTCATCATTGCTCCTTCTTTCTTATTTAATGCAAGAATGATGGGATGTGTAGGTTCATATGATGTTAATCTTATGGCTGAAGTAAACTTTTGGCCTAAAATTCTCTTCCAAGAAGAGAAACACAAAGCTCAGATGTCTGCTTGAGCTTTTGTGCAGCTGTAATAAATTATTCACAAATTTACTTGCAATCAGACTTTCTGATGTGCTATTTGATGGGTATCCCAGTAGGTAAAGAATAAGCATTGTATTCAAACTTGTTACAACAGGTCAGGAACCAAAAATGAGAATGATCACATGATTTCTATTAAATTGAAAAAGCTATTACTCCATTGTGCTATACTTTCCAAAATCCATTAAAACCACTTAGGATGCAAACATTAAAATGCCTGCCACCTACAACTGGTGTTAGCATTCTTTCTTTGAAGATTCTTGAGTGGGAAAGGAAATCCAGCAGGGTGAAAATTTGTAGAAAGGCTTACTGATTACTAAGGGATAAAAAAATCAAAAAATACAGTCACAGACTCAAGCACACATCCCCCCAATACCTTCATTTAATTTCACAGTTTGTTTTAATTCCCCTGTCTTTTCTCATATGGCTACTTGATTTGATTTGAGAGACAGAATTGCCTTCCAAGAAGCCAATGTTTTTAAGCAAGATTTGCATCAAATAAGAACATTCTTGGAAAAGCTTCACTAGACAACTTGTTCAGGTCCTTCCTGAAACTTGCCTATGAGGTAGTGTGTGTTTACACTGTATTTTCTCTTAAAAAGAAACAACAGGACAAGAATATGGCAAAAACAACCAACTGACCAAAGCTTTGATGCACATTTGGAGAATGGTTTTTTACCTGAAGGCAATAGAAAATGGCTTTAGATTGAAGCCTATTCTCTGTAATTCAGAAAGAAAGAGTAATATTTCTGGTCCACCCTGCAAGCTGCTTCTCCTCCACATGGCACTCCTCCTTCCACACCAAACCCCCCCTCTCCTGCCAGTCACACTTTGCTTAAAAACAATTCGTTGTGGTTTGCTGTTTTATTTAATTTTTTCAGACAGAAAATGTACTGTTGTTCTGTACATGTTTTCTTGCTGTCATACTTTGCAGACGATTTTCTTCCCATTTTTGGAGGCCTGAATCTGCCTTTGGTCACACTATTTGCTCCTCTATGGTCACCTCTGAGAAGATTAACCCTTTCATTAAAAAAGCTTGGCCAGGGTCAAACTACCGCCTGGCTCTGGACTCTTACATCCCTTTGATCTCCCAGCTATGGAGAAATTATTAGCAAATTCTAAGCCTTCCCATGTGATTTGTTTTTGTAAATTTGTAGAAATTATTCCTAATCCTATTACGTGGCCGAGGGCAAACCTGCATTAAATATATGAGACTTTTTGTTATGTGGCAGATGGATAATAAAGGAATGCTGAATGCAGCCCATTCCAAGTTATGGGAATCTGGACACTTCATCAGCATTCACTTAATCCTCTGCCATGGCCTACGCCTTTGATGAATGCTCTCATTTATGACCACTGATGCCACTCACTTAATTTCAGAGAAGAAAAATAATACCTAGCTGTTAATGTGAATATTTGAGTTTATAGCTGTACAATGAATAATTGTGACATTATCAAGGGAACATGTTCTTATACATTATTCACTTGTATAGACCACATTAACCAGAGAGAGGAAACTTTCAGTTTTGCATCTTCCATCTTCTTTGGAAGGCAGGCATCATGCAGACAAAAGTCAGTGTCTTAACCCAAATTCTAGCTGACAGTCCGTATCAGCCCTCACTATATTTTGCTCATTGTGGTGCCAATCTCCTATCTCACCAATGACATTTTTTCAAAGAAAGAGTGGATTTCCTAGAGACTCTAACCCATGCAACTTCCATGGCTTTTTATTGAATAGGAAAATGTATCCCTCTTTTTCTGGTTTAATACTGTTGCCATGTAGCATGTCTGTAAATTTAAGCTGGAAATTAAGACAGCACACAGTTTTTGTTTGTACTTTATAAAAATATGTGTCCCATATTAATAATGTTCTTTCATACATTTTAAAAATAAAACTTAAACTCATAAAATGAAATCTTCATAGTTGCTAATTCTTCATCTTACAGCTTTCACATTCAGAACCACAAATATTAAGGTCTGTAAAACATTTTAATGGATTTTGTAGTACTCTGTGTTTTCCTGAGGTAGGCGGGGTTTTTTAGGACATTTATAATATATCTGATCTCTCTTCAGGTTTCCTTATTTCACTGGAGAGAAAATGTGATTGCAATCCTAATGTAAATATTATTTTTAATTGGAAATGCTTCCATGCTTTAAAGTGTATTTATTTACTTTTTTGAGTGTATAGCAGAATTTAGGAGTAGGAGTTTGCTATGTTTTTATCCCCCTTTTCTGCAAGTGTGGTAATTTTAGTTGATATTTAATGGTGCTAAAATTCTAAAAGTAGAACCCTGCTGTCCCTTTTAGTTTGCATGTATAAAATTCAGAGGTAAATTGAAGTTCTGGTAAATCATCAGTGTGAGAAATATTTCTAGATATAGTAAACTGTAATAAAAAAACAGTTAAACATCTTTTCCTGGTGGGAGTTTTCACACACTGTAACTAATTTGCTTGAATCAACTAGAATATTCAACGGGAATAAAAATATGTAGTTTATTTATTTATAGTAAGTTTATTGATCGCTACTTTAAAATGTAGCGTAGCAGCCTAACAGGACTGACTGCTCCAAAATGAATATTCATAGGGGTCCCGTGTGGAGTAGCTGCTTCACTTATCGTCTTCCCTACTGTCACCTACTTTAACACACATGCTGTACAAGGCACATGCAAGATTCTGCACACACGTTTTATTTTGTATGTAGCGAGGTGCCTGTCAGAACACAGAGCACTGTCAAAGCGAAGGGTTTTATTTGGAAAAGGGATTGTAATACCTTGTGCAATGTGACCATAGAATTATAAGGATCCAGGATCTATTTTTTAAGGTAGAAAGAAATGCAAACTATTCTGTGATTGTAAAATGACACAATGATGAAAGATTACAACTTAATTGACTTCAGGAAGAGCAAGGCATGGCCTTAATTTAGCATCATAATGGGCTGAACTGAATTCTCACTTTCTTGCATCTCTACACTGATTTCAGATGCTTTTATTTCCCTCTCCCCCCAAGAACCACTAATCTAAACATTTCTGCAAAGTCATAGTATTATTTCTAAAATACTCTATTTCATTTTAGCCCAAGTTTTTGGTAAAAAAATAAAGTAAGGCATAGATTTACACAAGCAGAAAACAAGACTATCAAGCTTATTAACAGTGGTATTAATTAACAGCCTATTAATTCATGTTTTGGTGAAAATTTCTGTAATTCCAGTCAGATATTTTACTTGACATAAATAGCCCAAAAATTTAACACCCCCTAAAATTATAGTATAAACCATAATAAAGATTTTATTGAAGTACACCTAAATTGAAACACAGAAATGGCAAAAAATACACACAAATGGACTTTAAGGGTGGTGGGTTGTTATATATTAATAGTCACTAAGATGTTTCAATTCATTCTTGGTATAAGTAATGGTCATGTAAGGCAATCTAGATTGGATCAAATTTTGGAACTTTTTCAGAATATATGGGGTTTGAGAACTAAAGTCACCATGTATTTTCCTCACCAGCATGATATCAATGGAAACCTGTAACATTTACCTGTGGTGGGGCCAACCTCTCTGGCAATAAATGTCAAAAAATCATCCTTTATTACTATAATAAGAATATAAAAAGCTTCATTATATATGATGCATGATCAGTATCTGGGGATTACTTGCTATAGCAGTTAAGGCTCTACTGAACAGCCAGATAGTGGTCAAACTCCCTGTTTGCTATTAAGTACAAATTACTCTAAGATCACACTGTTAAACTTAAAATGTATTAAACATCTTCCATAAACTATACACTGGAGGTGATTATAAAAAAGAGCAGGGGCAGTGTAAATATTTTTGTTGTTATTAGTTCCTATCATTCAGGCTGGCAGCTAGAATATTTTATTTTTCAGAAAGTGCAGGGGAGGGTTTACATTCGTTTTTACAAGCTGGCTGATACAGACTGGAAGGCTGTTCATTGAGCTTTTCCTTATGATTTTTAAGCTTCTCTTACAGGGTCTCTTTGAAGAATTTCAAGTGAGTCTAAACAAAGCCCTCACTGAATGTAATATTACTATAAACCAGTACATTCTTTTCATATCTGGAATGAGAAGGTAATGAAAGCATGCTGGTGTCACAGCTCCAATCTTGCAATCAGAGGAGCTCTCTTCAGCGTAAAGCCTAAGTAGAAAAGAGAAGCTACACAACCAAGAGGAATCTCGCTATTCAAGGTACTCTCTGTTTATTACTGGGCACCGAAAGCAAAGTGAAATGGCCTCCTGCCTGCCTCTGTGGGTTTTGTTCACAGAGTAATCCTCCAAACCCAAAGACTGAAACAAATGCTTCTACTGGAAAGTGAGACACTTGTGGCTTCCTTCTCATGAGTCTGTTTTCCAGTGTGATTGTCTTTGAAGCATAGAGCCTTTATCATGTGCAATAAATTATACTTTGCTGTAATGTTGTCTTGCTAAAATATTCTAAGATAGCTTTGAGCAATATTTACAAATAGTTTAAGTGTCATAACAATACACCCACTACTCAGGCTTCCATTGATTTTACTGTAATAAGAGTTCTAATAAAGGATACCACTTTTAAGTATTATGAAAGTATTCTGTATAAAAAAAAAAGATAATTGGGAGAAAAATTCCTAAAACCTATATCAAAATCATTTATCAAATTCAACAATCACAGCTGTCAGAAAAAGTAACTGCAATCTTTTTTGTCTAAGAGGAATTATCTGGCTCTGTGCTGCTGCTGCTTGTCTTTATTTCTGCCCCATAGAAGTTGTTAATTTACTCAGAAAGATCAAAGCTCAGCTTCTGCCACAATTTAAAAAAAAAAAAAGAGCTGGTTGGTATAAATAAATTTGAGTTATGCTACTGAAAGAACGACAGCCTTTATTTTCTCTTTCAGGATAAAGTTCCATCCTACATATCAAGTGTTAAATTCTGCTGCCCGTTTCATAAGTGTAAAGCTGGTGTAATTCCTCTGCCACAGAAAGAAACCATTCAAATGAGCATCAGTCCAAAAGACGGAAGACCCAGACCTTCCCCCGAGCATTTGAAAATCACTACAATTCATTTATTAATGAATACTTCTATTGCATCCAACTTAATGTTTTTAAGACCTTCCTTAGGGAAACTAAGAAAGGCATTTGAAAACAAGCTAAGTATTTTTTTCTTATCCACCTTTATTTTTATTTGTTATTTTTAGTGGAGTATGGAATATGCCTGCTAGATTTGTCAGTAACAAGGGCCTGTTTCAACCTACTGGCATCAATGAGTGATAGGGGGTGAATTTTGCTTAGTTTTCTTCTAGCAGGTTACTATAGCTGTCGATCCACACCACTTAGGTCTTGACAGAAACATAATCATGTTATATGGGTATATACAGAATGAGTGGTTAAAATATATTAGAAAACATATACGCTGAAGTGGATCATTATTTTCAGTCTACGAAGGCAAGGCACCAGCTGAAGGCTATTTCTCTAGTTGAAGCTTAGTGTTATTTGGTTAACCAAAAGGAAATATGCTGTAATCTAGAGAATTCATGCTCCACCTCCCAAACATATTGTCTGCTTTTCCACTATAATGGATCTATGGATGCAGTGACTTCTT
Source organism: Anomalospiza imberbis (assembly GCF_031753505.1). NCBI lineage: Eukaryota > Metazoa > Chordata > Aves > Passeriformes > Viduidae > Anomalospiza > Anomalospiza imberbis. The sequence continues at coordinate 30,957,474 of NC_089686.1, forward strand.
GAACCCTTTCTCTAAAGCCAAAAGTAGCACTTGTGAAAAGAAAAGCCTAACCACTCTGGCAACGCCAGTGTCAGGTTCTCAAGTCTGACACTGCCAAAAATGCATTATATTCTAGCTGCATTTTTAGAATAGCAACTGGGGATAACACGTTAGGTGAAATCTAAATTAATTTACTCCACAGTCAAAATTCTTCTGAAAACCAATATGTATTTTCATATTAATACCAATGTTTAGATCTGCTGCCCTCCTACCATTACACTGATATATCTGTGGAGATTATTAATTTTTTCTTTTCTGGAAAAAGTAAGCAAACAAATGTTTTGTTTTACAAATTAGGTGTACAAGTAGTTTTACTTGCAGTTAGCATAAATTTCAGAAGGAAATAACCCCTGCATTTAATAAGCAGCAGACAGGAATTGTCCAGTAAATTCCAGGGCAGAGTGTTTGTTCAGATGAGCTACAAAGCAAGCTGTGATGGAAGGAAGCTTGTAGGTCCCTGTCTAGTATTAAATTTTCAGTCTTGATGTGATTGTATTATTTTATCTCTGTGAATTTAGCTCATCTGATATATGGTTATAGCCCAATAAATGTAACAATAAATATCACATTTGTATTCAATTTCAGAGGTCTCCTTCCCTCCCTCACACCAGCAGCAATGGGCGTGATCTTATAAGGCTCTGACTGTAAATAATCTGGTTAAATACAAGGTTACTGATGCACTGACAATATAGAGAGTCACAGAGGCTGTGGTAAGATTCAAGCCCCCAGATGTGTCTGCTTGCCTCAGTCGAAGCAGATGTATTTGATTCTGAAAAAGCAATGCATAATCTATTTTTGTTTGTTCAATAAAGGAACTGTATATTTACCATATCTTTTGGGATTACTTTTTATTGTTTTCAAGGCAATAATTTCAATGCTTACAAATTGTTGGATGACATTCCCTTGCACATTTTTAAATATGATATGCAGGGAAAAAATTCTTGTTCTAATCTTTTTATTTAGAATAGAAAAGCTACGTGTAATCTAGGAGATGAAATATGATATATTTATTAAAGAGGAACATTCTAGCTCTATTACACTTACAGGTCTGCCAGTATATCCATTAAGGAATCCATTTTTCAGACTTTTAACACTTGTCTATATTCATACTGGAGAGAAACTTGGCACTCAGGTTTATAGCCCAGGAGCAATTTGTGCTGCTATTTACACATGTCTCTTGGTATTCATTTAAAAAAATGTTTTTCTATTAAATGCCTGAAAACCATTTGGTTATTTAAAATGCAAATGGGAACAATATCAAAAACAGCGCTACTGACTGCTCTAAGAGTCCCATGTTGTAGTCTGATAATACTTCTACCATATGAAGTTTATCATATTAAACCATTTTATAATGAGCTGAAAGTTAGGAGATGTCGTATTTTTTGACATTAGAGAGCTTATATGCCCATAAAAGAGCTGCATCTCTTTATCATTTACCTAATATATATTTTTAAAATTGTGTATGCACCCATTTGCACATCATAATGATCCAAAGATCCTCATAAAAGTAAATCACAGTATTCACAGAATGGCTAGGTTGGAATAGACCTTAAAGATCATCGAGTCCAACCCATGTCCCAACACCTCAACTAAACCATGGCACCGAGTGCCTGGCTTATATATCCAGTCTTTTTTTTAAACACATCCAGGGATGGTGACTCCACCACCTCCCCGGGCAGACAATCCTAGAACTTTATCACCCTTTCCATAGAAAACTTTTTTCTAATATCCAACCTACATTTCCCTTCGTGCAGCTCGAGACTGTGTCCTCTGGTTCCGTCAGTGCTGCCTGGAGAAAGAGACTAACCTTCACCTGACTACAGCCACCTTTCAGGAGGTTGTAGAGAGTGATAAGGTCACCTCTGAGTCTCCTCTTCTCCAGAATAACAAGTTCTATTAAAAAGGCAAAACAATAACCTATGAATTTATATAAGACTGTGGTTTATTTCAGTACTGAACCTATTAATATCTGACATCATAGCATAATGCAGTTTATACTAGTTATTTTAGGATTTTTCTTAGTTAATTCTAACTTAAAATTAAAAATTAAAATTTAAAACAATAACAATAACTATTCGATGTATGCCATTTTATCAGGGAAAATGTGGTTGACCCAAGGTAGCACAACCAACCTAAGTCACATCACATCTTCCAGTCTTACTGTCTGAATGTAAATTGACAGGGATTTAATGCAAATATACCTTTGCTTCTTTGTTTATAAATTTTCATTTTAAGTTGCTCTTCAGCTAGAAGTCCAGTTCTTCTGAAATTAAAATAACTATCACCATTTTATTTTCTGGACAGTGCTTTTGCCAAGAAAGGCTGGACCTGGTGATCCTTAAGAGCCCCTTCTGAGCTGATATTCTATGATTCTATGATTTGTTCTGAAAAAATCAGAAAAAAAGATCTTCTTCCTCACTGGATGTAAGTTGAGAGTTCTGATGATTTTGTACAGTTTTCTATCAACTGAAAGATTATCCTGAGCTCATAATAAACACACTTAAAGTTCTTAAATAATTTGAGAAAGGTTGGAGGCACGGTATCTCTAAACTATTTATATCGAAATTCATAATAAATAAAGTTCTATTCTTACTTCCTAATTTATTTTTTATAATAAATAAACTTAAAATGATAAATAGAATTTTAATAACTTCTTATCAGACTTTGTTTCTTCTTTTTGTGTAAACTACTGTAGTCTGAGCTGGAAGCACTGAAGAAAATATTACAAAGGAATGGAATCCAAAGTCAAGTGGTCTTTTTACCTTCAGGTCATTTCAGATTTTAAGGGTTTAGAAAAAGCCCATCAAGCTCCATTTAGACTTCAGGAATAATTCCTTAAAGCATTTCTGTAAATAAAATTATTCATAGCATATTGTTTCTTGTTCAATTTTGTAGTTGCTGTTCCTCAGTTAAGAAAAGTGTAGAGGGGGTTTTTTTCAAGACTGTACTTTTCACTTCTGCAAACCTCTAATTTTTAGTCTTGGGTTCTGAAAAATCAGAGGTTATTTAGAATACAATAAAGAATAAAATGTGATCAGTTGTAAGAAGTATTTCTGTGAAGTCTGAACAAAGTGGGAATCAGAATTACAGCCCCAAGTATTTAAATAAGCTATTACAAAAGGAGTGCTAGGAACCATTATATTCCATGATTTCTTTTGAATAATAGAAATGCTCTCTATCAAGTATTTTTACTTAAATGGAATAAATGTTTGAGACAGATGGTGTTCATCCATTGTAACCTTTCATGCCACTACTGTTGGTATTGTTATAACTTCATCTATTAAAAACATGCTTTGAAGCTATTAAAAATACTTTAAAACCTACAAAGAAGTGTAGTTTTAACCACCATACATTAGTATCTCCATCTTTTGGTAGTGTGTCATTTATGCTTTAATGACATCAGTGTAGAATTTCAGCATTCTTGCACTAAAAATGCCTGTCATATACAAACAACATTATGGCACTTTCTGTATAATATGCCTATAGCAGTGCTATTATTTAATGGTGTGCTTTTATACTGCTGAAGTTTTAAAGGATAAATGTGCCTACATCATATACTAATGCTGAGGCTAGTAAATAGGATTGCTTGTTGTTAATGAGGTGACCAGACCTTCACCTCTAGCTATGATGGTCCAGTATCAGTGAGATAGAAAAAAGAGTCACATTTATGACTTTAGTAAGAGCAGAAGCAATATCTGAGTGCCAGTTTATCAAACCTCCTGTTAATGTCTGGAGCTGTTCACTGGTGGAACACAGTCATGTGCTGTAAGAATTTGGCTCAACAGGGCTGAATTTGCCCAATTTTCATTTAGGAGCATAGAGCTGTTCACTGTCTGGGCTTAATTTCAGCAGGCATCCCCACTCCTCTCACTGTATTCCAGCATCCCCACTCCTCTCACTGTATTCCAAGGAACAACCAAATTAAGTATTTTCTTGAACTTTTATAATTAAATTTAGGAAGTCTGTCTTGTATGACCACACTGTGGTCAAATTTGCCACTTAGACACAGGTGAGAATCTGACTCAAGTGGGTCTCAAGAATAAAGAGAGGAAAAGTGTTTGTTTCCAGGCATATGGGGCCATGCATGCCATTGCTGTTTCCATGCAGCAGTACTACATAAAATAACAGTAACATTGCTTGTAAACGCACAGTTTACTGGATTTAGTGACATCTACTATTTCAAATACATCTGCTTCTTGTTCATGCAGCATGAGCAATGTTTATGAATTCATGAAGAAATACTTCTTAGAGCGTTCTGTAAGACTGAAATATCTGTAGTGGCTTTCTGGATGAAAAATAGGCCAGTAGAAAGATTATTTTTGTGTGCTTAATTAGTGAACAAGTCAAAATATATACATTTTCTCTTTGTAGTACTGAGCATTTAATTTAGAATATTATTTTCTGATCTAAGATACAGCTTTATGAAAGTGTTTTTTATACGTCAGTACACACAAAAGCATTTATAATACTGTTTTTTAATTTTTTTTTCAATTATGTCTTCTCTTTCATATTCTATACACTCACAGTTTGTATATTTTTTCAAAAAGTGAATTTATTCACTGAAATAGCAAAGTGGATTTTCAGATAAAACATAAGATACCTTGTCCGACCACACATAACCTATATATATTCTCTTCAAAATGTAAAAACTCTAATAGAGTCTTGCCATTAAAACCTCTTATTACATTTATAACATATTAAATACAAAATATGTTTGAATTTAAATGGACTGGATGTGTGAGGAGTCTTTGGGCTATGGTGAAATTTGAGGAATGAAGGACAGGTGAATGTATTCCATCACAAGAAAATGTATCCTTTAATAATGACATCAGTTTCACATCCACTAATGTAGCTCGAGTGTGGTAGGTTATTTAACTCCAATGAACCAAGCTTTCAAATCCAGTTAAATATCTCCTTGGCTTTCTTTTGGGAATGACACGGCATAGTCTTGGGAAAATGGAGCCCTTTTAATTCTGCTGACCTCTGTCACTGTTCGTATCCACCACAGCCAGGTCAGTGTTGGCACCTGCTGCAGGAGTCCTTGTCACGGTGCTGGTTACATAAATACCTGGTCCCAACTGCAGCCCATCTGCATATTACTACAGACTTCCATTCTTAAAAGAAAGTCTTGAAGCTGTTTCTGTAGTTTGACATTAAACCTTACTCAGTTTTAATAAGGAGTATTAATTGGGATATATTTTCACCAATTCTACGGTAATTTATTCTCATAAATGAGAGGATGATAGTTCACTAGTTAGCATGCAGAAAAACTCTTTTATTCATTTAGATTAATTAATATAATATGATAAAAGTGCAAGTCTGCCACTGTAAGAAATAATTTTATATGCATTTGGAAGAAGATGCTGGTTGTTCAGAGGAAGCAGACGCTTTAGCTGAGATGCTGGGATTCTGATCCCATGACACTTAAGAATAATTACTAACTACAAATGCAACAGAAGCAGTAGCAATTTTGGTACATTTAAACCCCATTTTACCTGAAAACTTCCTGGTTTTTAAGCTGAGGCATGTGGGATAATCAGGTGAATAGAAGCCCTTCAGCTAACATGTGGTGTTTAACACACACCTGTGTGTGTATTTGGAAAAGAAAGTCTGTCTTGTTTTGCTGCTGAGGCAGCCACAAAATGTCAAGATAATCTTAATTTATCCATTAAAAATGTAGGCCCATATTTAAGAGTCATCAGCAATAAAGGAAAATATACTGAATCATTTCAAGTGCATGCTAATCATTTAATGTAATAAATGGAGCAACTCTAATTATCTCCCGAGGAAATGATTTCACACTAAAACAATGGAAATGAAGAGGTTACTTTGGGAGCATTATACACAGCTGAAAATTACTCATCTGAATCTAGTGGATATTTCAAATAAATAGAAAGGATTGTTTATGCCTTTTCAGTAATCATTTAGTGCTATGAGAGAAAGAGAAAACGATGGCAAAGATATTTAGTAATTTGCACTCAGGCAGTGAGGCTTTCACAGGTACTGTTATACAACCAAGCACTGCTCCTTTTCACTGAGACACTGGTTAACATGACATCAATGTCATAACCACAGGTTCAGAATGTAGTTGAAGGGTGAACAAGAAAAGTAATATGTTTGTGTATTATATTTGTTGATTAGAGTCAGCATTAGAATTTGTGGATTTGCAATTGATAATATCCATGAGCCTTTCCCTTGGGGTCTCTGTGACTCTTTATTTTTAAATAGATAAATAAAGATATTTATGATTTTTATCCCTAAAATAAATCCCATGAAAGCTTATTTTGGAAATTCAGCACATTTTTAGACAACAAAAAAATAAAAAGAAAACTTCTGAATAAGATGTAAAAATTTCTCAGGGAGTGGGGTTAAAATTGAGTTTAATGATTCAGTCCATACCCTCCCAGGGAACTGATTTCACTGGAAGCTAAAATGTTTTGTTAAATTATGTACTTCAGTTGCTTGGGTGTTATGTCTCTCTTGGAGAAGCACATGAAATGAGCACTATCCTCCTAGGCATTTTAAAAACACATCCACATTAAATAGAATATATATACAGTGGTTGAGCATACAGTCTTTTTAAACTCGATAACAAAATGATTTTGACTTGTTTTAAAATCTTTTTTCCTTAAATGGCTCTAAAGCTAAGACTAAAAGATAGATAATGTGGACTGAAAAATTTTCCCCTTGCTTTCAGTTTCGTGGAGAATAGCACATTATAGGTACTTCCCTTTGTGCAAGAATCACATCAACTGCCAGGAAAAATACATCTGTTTTGGATATATATTTAACAGCATGCTTTCCAGAACCATCAATTTCTCTTTATTAATACATCAAGTGCAGTTTGTTTAAAATGTTTGTCCATTCCACTGCCGTGCTACTACAGATATTATTACCTTATTACCAAAATTGGATAAGATAGAAGGGAATACAGCTCTTCTCCATAGTGAAGGATATGACCTAGTTCAAGACAAATTAGTGCACACTGATTCTAGAAGCATATATAGACCAAGTTTTTGAAGGTCTGCATTTATTCTGAAGCTGACAAGACTATTTCACAAGCGACTAGACAATTTTTTTTTTATCATAAGATTACTGTTCATCATGTTCAAGAAAACAATTGTTATCAGGTATGAACTTAATTGGAATCAACTGCAGCAGTCTTTACAGGAATTTACCAAAATATCTGCCATTCAGAGCTGGCTTACCATAATATTCTCTGTGGAATAGTTGACCACAGGATTCTCATTCACAAACAGCCAGGTTAAACAGTTAAATGCTAGCAAATCCTGCATAGCCCTGTGGGAAATTTCACTTTAATCCCGAACTTATAAGAGGACAATCAAAGCCCAAAGCCTGGGTAACAAATCTGATCCTCTGTTGCAATCTGTGTCCTCATGGGAAGGAGAGAGATGCTCCCTGTACAAGCCTGAGATGGATAAATACCTAAATGATGAGATAGATGGGGAATGCAGAAGAAGCGTCTGGCTTCAGCCATTCGCTTCCAATTTCACATTACATTGTGAAAGGCAATTCTTGTGCAGCTTGGGAACAGCCAGTCCTGATTACTATAAGTTGAAGTGTGGCTTAAGGAATGATTAATGACAGTGTCAGGAGAAAACAAAGCACAATGAGAGTTATCTCTAATCCACCTGCTTGCAGATGCTATAGTAAGGGAATGAAAATGGCCCCGGCGAGCCCTGATAATTAAAAAATCAAAATAGAAAGGTGCAAAGCTGTAGATATGTATTAATCTGATATATAAAAACTAGGTCTTAGCTTGAATAAAGCATTAGGCATGAATGGAGCCCCATAGGTGATAGATATTAGAGCATAGTGGACTTCACATTGTCTGTTTTTTTTAAATCAAACAGAACTGTTCCCTTCAGTATTGCCTTTGACATTAATAGGTTGGTATTTGAAAAGTCACAGTTCACTAGATGAGCAGGCTTGTGAGTTCAAGCTCATTAAACAAAACCTCTTTTTGTTGCTTAAAAAAAAGTGACACCATACCACCACCTTGTGGCTTGATGATGCAGAGGCCCACGGAGGAGAGCGCCGCGCTCCCAGCTGCACACGCGCTGCAGTCAGATGAAGCGCAGTTAAAATATCTCCTCTTCTTTCTTATTCAAAGGCAAAAAGCTCGCAAGCTGCTTCAGCAAGCACAAAAGCTCTGAAAGGCGGCCTGGCCGTTTCAAAGGGTTCTTGGCCAGTTTTCCAGATAGATTTGGTCTGATTCAAGACAGGGGCGATTGCAAAAGAAGGGTAGTCACTTATCACAGCTATGACTGAATATGCACATTATAGCGGTTTCTTTCAACCTGATTGCAGCTACTCAGCTTCTCTCCCTTCCTGACCTATCCATCTTCCTAAACTTCACATCCGCTGGGAAATCTTGCACAAGCTGTGTGGTGAGCTGAGACCTGGGAAGATTCCCAGCACAGAGCTGCGAGACAGCCTCGCGCGCTGCTCGCTGCTCGCTGGTGTTCATCAGACAGGGCACGTCCCTCCAGATGCGCACCACTGACAGCCTGCACTCTGATATAAATTCCAGTGCTCACATGTGAGCTACTCACTTGCTTTGCAGGTTTCATCTACTGAAAAGCAGATTTTGCATCATTCTAGGGAGAACGCCGCTGTGTCTTTTCATGAAGTAGAATTGTTAAAATTCTAGGCACACCATAAGGTTTCCTAAAATGCTGAAGCTACCTAGGAATTTAAACATTTTTACTCTTGTTTGGGCACATGTTCTCCCTATGTCGTCAAGGATACTTTGAAAATTTTAACCACCATCATGTTAGTCAAGAATATAAACTGAAACTGAATACTTCCTGAGGCCTGCTTCTCTGCCAGATTTAAAGGTATTGCCTCTTGTCAACAGGGAGGGAATTATTTGGCCCCACTGAGTTCAGAAACAAAAGTCTCATTGATTTAACTGAGTCAGGATTTCAATCCCAATGGGTTTTTCCTCCTCCTTTTCCTTAATATGACCAGCAACAAGTTAAATGTTAATTTATATTTCATGGAAGTATTTTAATATTGAAAAATCTAATGAAGATTTAGCACTTGGCTTTTAATGAGGCTGACATAACTGTAGAAAGAAAGCAAATACATTATTTTAATTGATATTAATTCATAAGTGTTCCTGATTTATATATTAAACAAAAAGAAAGTGTCTTGTCATACACTACAATTTATTGTGTATTCAACCATCATTTACTCAGAATCCTCTCTTTTTTTTTTTTCCTCATGTGAAGGGTAGGATGGAAGCTGCCATGTAGAATTGTACAGCCACTGCATATGCTATAAGTACTGTGATCACATCACCCTTATTTTCTGATGATGCGCCTCAAGTCAATTCTATCCATGTGTCTTTGTCTCCACCTGACATCTCCTGCTATCATAATAATCATGCTGTATGGTTTGAAGCTTAAAGCTTTTGTATACTGTATTTTCCTAATAATGCCAGGGAGCCAGGCAGTTTCTATTTTATAAAGATACATTGCTATAGGCAGCAAAGGGTCTCAGTTGAAAATTTTTTGATCAAGAATTGACACCAACAAAAATCAGGGTTGTTCAGCTAAAGTTTTGATTAGTCCATTTGATAATCTGGGGGGAAACATAGATTTGGATATATGTTTCAGTCCTGATCTCCTTTTCAGGCATGTGGGTCTCAAGACGTTTATTCAAGCTAAGGTTTGGAGTGGAGCAAAGCAGAGGTTATGAATGAATTGGAAGTGGGTTTACCTGTGTAATAGTGCAGATCAGGGGAATAATTTAGCCAAGAGAAAGTAGTGTTACAACTACAATGCTTTATATAATCATGAAAGATGTTTAGTGAAAATTTGAAAAGTAATGTGTCTGTGTTATTAGGCAGATATTTTACCAAGAAAATGTGATAGGTTGAAGTTAAATGCAAAAGCATTTAAAGGTTAATTGTGTGTTCACATCCCAGTATTGAAAAATGAAGTTACCACTGTCAAATGCTTGTCTGAGATGCTTTTATACCAGTCTCATTCTCTGTTTTCTTCTTCTTTGCAATCAAATGTTTCATTCCTTTCAACCTCATCCTCCCTTCCCATGACATCAGTTTCTCTCTTGATCCCGAGAAGCCTTCGGGAACCTGAAAGTTTTCCTTTAAAAGATTGCACTGAGCTTTCAAATGTCTCCTCAGAAGCATGCTACCTTTGGATGAAATTCTGGTCTTGATGCATACTCTATTTTAGGTCTGTCTTCCTGCTTTCTTTACAACGTGTGCACCCAGGGATTTTAAAGCAGGATTCTGTTCTGAATGTAGAGTTCCTGAAAAACATTGAATCCTCGCATCACACCCTGTAAGATCTGAAAGCAGTTGCAATCTCAGCAGAGATTTACAGACTATCACAAAATGTATTTTAACAGAAGCTGAGAATCCTGCTACATAGTGTTAAAGGCAAGGGGTGGGAAAAGGTAGAGGATTAGAAGATCAAACTCCTTAAAAGAGGGTTCAGATTGATTTTGAACACCTGACAGAGATTTAAACCCTCTCTTTCCAAGCTGTTTTTGTGCAAACAGATTCATCTCTGAGTTGCTAGGAATGACGTCTTCTTTTATTCAGCAAGCTCCCTAACCAGTTATTTCAAAAGATTTTAAGTGAGTGTTCTTTCTGGCCAAAAGTCATTCCACTCTCCCAAGTCAGAAACAAGCCAAAAGCAAGAATGAATAATTTACAAAGGGCAGCTGGTCTGGTTTTTGGAAAATCAAACTAGTCTTGGCTCCAACCCTCCTTCAGATCCAAAACTAAGCCCTGCAGGTCATAAGTATTTCTACACTGGGTTTGCATATCTGCCTAAATTCCCCACCTTCTACTGTATGTGTACCTTAGGTAAGGTATTCTTTTTCCTCTCATTTCCTACCCTTAAAGTGTGCAGTACTATTGATTCAATTGTAGTTATTTGTGATAATATGCTTGAAGAGTGGGTGAATATGGAGTGTACCCCACAGAGGAGACTCGAATTAGCACCTGGGCGGAATTTAAGACAAAGTATGTTAAAATAGAGCTACACTCACTTCTTATAAAACAAAGTAGTATCCAAATTACTTTCTTGTGTATAATTATGGAGTGTGCATACAGGTTCAGTAGTTTAATAGTAAGTCATGTGCTCACCGATGTCACCATCACAGGGAGCATTCTAAGGCAGGACCATGATATGGTACCTCACATTTGGGTAAAAAATCCTGTCAGCTGTTGTGAGGTAGTGTCAAGATTCCTATCTAAACTGAATGCTAAAAAAGACTTGCATATATTTCCACTATATCACATAGTGACTTTTAAGCCATCTCCTTTGACATACACTAACTGGCAGCAAAATAAAGATTCCTTCTTAGATTTAGGCTGGACAATGGAATATCAAGTTCAGTTGTATTTACCTTAACAATAATTCTAGTCATTTATGTGGGCACTGCTCCTGCTGTGGCTGCATAAAACAATAATGGAGCCATACAAACATTTGGAAACAGACTCATTCCTCTGTGTTCAGTAGGTGTTCAAACTCAGTATATTTCAATTCTAATCAGAGTGCTAGTTCTTTGTAGTTTGAGGTTGCATGTGTGAGTGTTCTTGACAAAGTATATGCTACTTCAGTACAGCCTTTAGAATTCTTTTGCAAGAATCCCAACACCAACAGCTGGTCCATATGCAGTTGACAATAGACTGAATGTCTTGGCTAAATATGTGACTTCCTTTAGCAGTGCATCTACAACATGGACAGCAGTCGTCAAGGAAGTGTCAGTATAAGGGCTGGTATATTCCTCAAGAGAATCACCTACACCAGTGCAAACACATTTGTGCTGATAACTTAGTCCATGTTGTAGCCTTTTGTTCATGCAGGACATATAAAAGAAGCTACTTTTTTAAGGAATGAATTGAGGTGTGCCGTCTGGAAAAGAAAAGAAATAGAGCATAAAATGAGGGTAGCTCAGATGCATTTAGCATCTGCAAACAAAAATCAGCATTCACTCAGATAAATAGATTTCTATGTGATGTTCCTTCTTTCTCTCTTTGTTAATCATGAAGCTTTTTTCCTTTTTTTTTTTTTTTTTTCTAAAGCTGGTGGTAGATCTGCTCCTGGCAGTATGTTATGTTCAACCATTAGTTTATTTTTTAAGACTAAGAAGAGATATTTCTACATTATAAATTATTTATAAACATAAGAACAAAGGAAGGCTGTCAGGGCTGCTGGTACTTTGAGAAAACAGGGGAAAAAAAAAAAGATGATGAATTTATGAAGAATACAATTTTACGAAGGAAGGAGGAGGGAGAAAGCAACTACTAATTATTAACATTCATCTGCAGACAAATCCTGAAAGAATAGGATTAGAGGGATACATTTACATCTGTCTGTCACAAAAAGAATTCTCATTAAAGGTTTACTAGATTGTCACAAAACTTCTTCTAATGTTAAACTTGAGGGTCTCATGGGGGAGAGGAATATCTCATTTTTGGCCCATCCAATGAAGTGATATTACAACCAAAAAAAAATTAAAAAGCAAATAAAAACTCTTGCATTTTTAGTAAGAGCTCCAGCTGAATCTGCTTAGGTGACACAAAGTTGATATGCCATAGAAAAAGTTTTACATGTCAGAACAAGTTTCAGTAGTTTCTATTTACACAGCCATGTGTACTTTGAGACATGATATGACTGCCACAGCAATCACTTTGTGAATAGCATTCATCATCTGGACGCTTCTTTTCATCTATAAAAAGAAATCTGCAATAGGTTGCTTTGACAATTCAAGATGCTGAGCCACAGTTTCTTTGCTTTAAAGAAACAGACATTAAGGTTAAATACATTAAAAGTGCACAAAAATAAACACACTGTGTACGTACAATATGTTGACAATAGCAAACTTCAATCTACTGTAGTTTTTGATCAAAGAACTGAATCTGTAGAAAAGAAATCCTGAATCTAGCTAAAGCTGTCATTTTATTTTTCATAGCAAACTAATTTATATTGAGTACACATCACTGAGGAAAAATCTAGAACAATTTTATATTACTTGAGCCATTGTTTGTGGCTGTATTAGTAGGGTGTTCAGACAGCTACTCTTAGGATCATGCATATCTTTTACTGGAACAGTATTCTAGTTAATTTGATGTGGTTTATGAGCTGATTTAATTAACACATGCAACGGCTTGCAAGGGAGAAAGTTTTCATCTTAAGCACTTTGTTAGAGGTAATCAAAATTAGCAAAGAAAAACATTAAAAATTCCTCTGGATCCGTCCCTTGCCATGAAAGCACAGTACTCTTCAGCGTATCAAACGAAAGCCAGGTTAAATCTTTGAGATACAGCCATTCTAGTTAGTTAGTACTTATTTTCAGATTTTGGGTCAGATTCAAAGGAGACTTAGAGCTCTAATCCCCCGTTTTCTACACATTTATTTTTCTAGGCACCGAGTGGAGAATATTCCCCAACATGTATTTTCAAATGTGATTGGTCATTATTAGGGACTACTTTTACAAGAAAGAATTGAGACAGCATAAAAGGCCTGATTTTCAGAGGCTAGTTCCAAAGGTCTGCTGAAGTTTCAGCTCTCTAGGTGTCTCAGCTTGGGTGCCCAAAACAGATGCATCCAAATGTAGGCCCATATGTTTGAGCATGTTGCACCACTATATATGCATTCCCTGGCACTGTTGAAAAGCATACATTCCCTGCAACCCTCCTACGCTCCTCCCTCTGTTCTGCTCCATTTAGGTTTGAGCACACAATCTAGATTTCAGGTAACCCAAATGAAAAAGTTCTCTTTATTCCTGTAGCTGAAAAATTAGAGGGTCAATTCTGGAGCCTAGAGGGTAGCCCACCTTTCAGCATCTGAATCCCCTGAGCATGCCAGAGTTGCTTACTTGCAAAGAGTATTGGCACCAAAAGGAAATGCGAAAAACCTTATAAAACAGGAGTTGTATGAGCAGTAATAATAAGATATTTTATTCTGAATTTATCTAGAAGAACTAAAAACAAGATATTTTACTGTAAAATTATCTATTTCTAAATTTTCCTACACTCAAAGCTTCCTTCACTGATTGTAACAGTATAATCCACCTGAGCTATAAAAGTAACAAAGCAAAACTATCACTACAACTTTAGGAAATATCTTTATACATTCTCAAATTATTTTTTAAAAAAATAAACTGAAAAACACACAGCGGTGTCCAGCAGACAAACTTAAGCTACAGGGAAAAAAAAAAAAAAAAAAAAAAGAGTAAAAATGCCAAAGAAATATGAAATTAGAAATGTCAAAACCAACTGGATTTTATTCCCCTTTTCTAATCACATACCTTCCAGACTGCTTTTCTTTATATTATTTTTGGAGTTCTTACTTGATATTTTAAGGAAAACAACTCTGGTTTAATTCAATAAATATTTAAGGCGTAGAACTATTTTCTTTCTTGCATTCCCTGTCATGCAGTTAATTTATCACTAATCACATTCTAAAGAACAGAAAAGATGTACAGTCATTTAATAGGGGATTAATTTTCCCATTTTTACAGTTGGGTATCTCCTTTCCCTTATTCATAAAGCAGGCATTGGAAGGCAATTAAAGAAGTAAATGGTGAGACATTTAAATATCTACACTAAAGCAACAGTTGAATATTTACTGTGCACATGTTTTATAAGATATATACACATTTTTGTATATTAAAGGCAAGTGGAAAATAAAATCTTTGGGGTTTTATTTTTATTTTATTATTTATTAATAAATTAATTAATTTATTTATTATTTATATTTATTATTTTTTAGCCTTTGAATTCGGTGTTTTTTATTTTTAAATCTGAAATTTATGTCTCTGCAAGGGATAACTACATGCAATACCTTTATAATCTCCCAATAGACCAGAATTGGTGAAAAGCTACTTATAACTGAGGATTTCTGTTAAATGCAAATTATTCTAGTTAATGTATATATAATTTTAAAATTGCACTCAAATCTTCATAATATTTGCTATTATACGTTGTCGCAAATAAAATTGTTGCAGATCAATAACTTTTGTTATGACTTAAGTTTATTATTCGAGTGCTCTTAATTTTAGAAAATAGAAAAATATGTAGCATAGACAGGTAGGTAAAAAGATAATTGCTGAAACTCATCAAACACACAACTTTCAAAGAACAATTACTGAATCATATCAAAGTTTGGAATCTGACTGAAGAAAGATTTGTGTGGGAGTGCCTGTGCCTAATTCCTCCTCTGAAATGACCCCTTTGCTATCTCTGTGCAAGGGCAAGATATGCACCTCTAGAACTTCCTTTCTGTTTGCCAGCTCAAACTTGTGGGCACCTCACACAGCCTTTCATGTCTAAGCCTGACTACCCAGCAGCACTAACTGCAATTACATGGGGATCTACTGCCTCCAGACAGTCCACTCTTCTCTGCTAAGAAGAAATCTGCACAGCTGGGATGCTCGGTCACCTCTTCTGTATCCCGGCACCAATTACTTCTTGTGAATTTTATTGCAATTTTCATAAACTGCACGTTTGCTCTTCTTGTTCTGTGATTTACTTTTTTTTTTTTTTTTTTTTTTTTTTTTTTTTTTTTTTTTTTTTTTTGCGGCTATGTGAATATATGAAAACGTTGTTTTTCCTTAAAAGTAGTTGTATAAATTTTGAATATTATATTTCATTGTATAGCGACAGACTTTCTATTTCTGCTTAGTATGCTGCTGTAAAGTGGGAGAAGATTTTTAAAATATTGTTGGAAAGTAACCCAAATTCCAGCAGATTTCCTGGGCTTTATACTGAAAGCTTTCGGTGCCCTCTTTTGGTATACTGCAGGAATTGCAGGCAGACTTTTTTAAAAAAATTGTACCTTTTGGGGAAGCACGAATTTTCATTTACAGGAATCCTGTGTTGAATGTTATACAAATGAAATTTGCATACAAAAAATGTATTTCATATAACGTCCTATTATATGTTTTGCTTCAGTATTTATATTGCATGTACAACCATGCTTTGACATTAAATTCTCAAAACACTGGGCTTTGATTTTAATGCTTCAAGAAGTAATTGTACTTAAAGGCAGTATATCTGGAATGCATATGCACAGGGAAAGAACTCTAGTTCACAGAATTGTTTCTACTGAACTGAATATTGTAGTTATATCATACTGTCTCTATGGCTTTCAGTGGCATGAAGGCTCATGTAACACTAGCTAAGTTCTAGTTCCAACATCTACCATGCAGTAAAAGGTCAAATTCATTTCTTTCATATGTTATATAAGTTACAAATGTGACGATTGTACAAGTTTAGCTGATATGTCTGTGTTGGGCCATCTTGCTTTATGTAATATATCCAGGTCACTGTCTAGACTAGTGATACTTTAATCTGTGCAAATTTCCTTTGTACTGGTTCTCTTTGGTTTTAGTTTGGGTCCTTAGTCTGTTAAAACAATTCTCAAAAACAAAAGAATATGTCTGCTCAACCCCTCTTCCTCCATAATACTTCCTATTATGATAATTTGAACCAAATTCAGAGTAATTGCTAGTAGTTAACTCCAAATTTGTGCGCAGAGTGAATCTCATAGTTAACAAAGCAGTTAATTTCAGTTTTAAGTAATGTGTAAGTAATGTTTTCTACCAAGTTCAATAAGAAAATCAGTAGAAATTTTTTATTTAGAGGACATCAGTAGGGCAATTGTCTTTTCTTTAAATTTTACTTTTCAGCTAAAAGAACACTGCCACTGCAGGAAAGAACAGGTGTGATGAAAGTACATGCTCAATAAAAATAGCAAGAAACATGAGTTTTGTACTGGGCCTTAGACATTCTTCACAGATAGTCTTATATTCTTCCACAGAAGTCAAACTCTGTTTCTTCAATCACATCAGCACCGATGCAGAGATAAATGATTCAACCTGAGCAGATGTTCCTGTGGAGTAGCAATTTATGTTCTTGTGAGGGATGTTTGAATCAAAAATCCTTTTCAAACAGGTAGAAACGTTCTAGTAGGAAGTGAATATGGCTCACAACATCTGTTTTGAGCCCTTCCTCATAAAAGAAATGGTCTTTGTATCTGCTTATTGCTGTTTGTATTATCTCTGAAAGCATGAGCTGCAATTTTACCTGGAACTAGCTGAACAGCAGTTGGATATGAATGACTCTAACTTTACAGATGTACATCAGAACTAGCTTTATGTGCAGAGTGAGGGCAATAGGGCACATTGTCACATCAATTTTTAATCAGGATTTTCCAATTAAATCAATGGACTGTACTGTTTAAAAGTCAATAATACAGTAAAGCTTGGTACTTGGCTCAAATCGACAGATTTAGAGGACAGCCAAATTCAGGATGACTGTAACATAAATAATGGAAGTTGCTTTCAAGTGCTCTCAATCATTTAGCTCATTCTAAAATGCAAAGTTACAAACTGCACATCTGATAATGCAGTTAGACTCCATTTGTAAATACATTTCCTATAATGTGGGATGTGATGTATTATTCATAATATAATGAAGAGCCAGGTAATATGGAGCAAAAAAAGACAGAGTTTCATAAGCAGTTAGGAGACAGAGGAGCAATTTGTAATATCATTCTTAGCTAAGCAAGAAGTATGATATTAGATTAGATTAGATTCTCTATTCTCAACAGAGTTCAGCCCTTAAAAACGATAACAACAGGAATATTTTCCTAAAGACCAAGAACAACATGTTTCATCCACTAATTGTGAAGACAAAAGAAATGGGAAAAAAAAGTGGTCCCAAGTTTTAGTGTGTCTAACATCAATTGAAAAATTATTAAGCATACATGTTTTCATTGTTTCTTTCATTTAGTCATTCAGAATTATAATCCCATTTCTCTTTAGGTTTGTTTAAAGGACAACTTCCTGTGAAGAAGAGTATGAAGTTGTTCAGAAGAATCTGTAAATTGTTGCCCTGAAATGAGGAATAATCTAGAATCCACAACTTAAATCTAGGTGGACTGGATATATTTCCTTCTGTATTTCCATAGTTACCAATTCAGAGACCTGATCATTTGATCCCACAGATAGAAGCACATTGCAAATTTTCCTGAGTGTCTGCAAAAATGACAAGGGTTGGGGTAAAATCTGCTGATTTTGTGACGACTAGACAAACTTATATTCACTCTTTTGGAAACAGTATTAGTTTTATCTACACTGGTTGATGTTCTCAAAAGACCGAGTCATGATTAGTACAGAGTGTTTAGCTGTAACACCTTTTCTTCTTGCCCTTTACAATTAATTTAGCACTGCTGGCTACTCCAAAAATTCTAAAATTTCGATGAGTCACTCACAAAATTGAGAATTACATTTACACTACATTTGGAGGGTTATTTATCCTCTTGCTCAAAGTTTTAAGACTTCATATTCTCAATCTATTTTGGTAGCTGTGAAGTCTAAAAAGTTTTTGTTGGAGTGAATAAAAGTCAAGAATCTCATTTAAGTAATGAGTTCCAGAATCAGACTTTTTGTTAAAACAATAAAATGAAATTTTGATTTTGGTGAAGTCCAGGAGGATTTTGACACTAATGTCTCATGGGACAAGATCCACCATCAGAATTGTGAGGAATTTGCAAAACTGGAAAAAGTGACTGAAGATAACAGTTTGGGGTTAAAGGCAGGAATTAGTTGCTGTACTCTGTGGTTTCTGTGACTCAGTTGTCAGCACTGAAGCATAGGGTTCTTGCGGTCCAGTAATGTGTTTTAGTGAATTACTAATAAAGGCCAGAATTCTCATCTGGTGTAAATTCTAAAGACAGAAATAGATTTACCTAGAGGTGAGAGTGTCTTTGAAAGTGAATATGTATTTGTTATATAGCACTAGCATGGAAAAATAATTTGCCTTGTATTGAAAAATTTGTTGTCAGGCAAGAGAATGATGTACCAAAATACCTGACTTGAGGGTTCATCCAAGTTCATCCAAGGGGGACTACAAGTTTTACACATCCTAACAAAGGACATTGCAGTTGTCTGCAGCAGGGATTATAAAGAATATGATGACAAGAAGGAGGGAGGAACACTTAAGAGGAGACAGAAGGACTCAATACTCTGGATTTGTTCTTTTTATCTCATGATGATAAGACAGCAAGAGAAAATTGTACTTTGTATTTTGTGAAGCCAAGAAAGTGAGCATTGCAATACAAGCTAAGAAGGAGAATGATGGAAATGAGATGGCATCAGTCACATTTACATGCCACTGACTCTATTGGGTTTTATGGTATTAAAAGCAACAGCACATCCCTTTGTGATTCTGTCTTGGATCAGAGCTTCAGAAATCCCCAGTACTCAGCAATACTGTCTCAATAGTCCCAGTTTAGATTTCACATGCTTGACAGAAACCATGCATCCAAAGTTTTTTCCGATGTCATAGTGCCCCTACACCTTTACCAGCCTATGTTACGTACTTTACATTATTTGATACATCCTACATCTCTCTTAGTCCCTAGTCTTACCACATTTAACTTCTAGTCTTTCCTGTCCATGGATTTCTGAGCCTCCAATTCATCCTGTAGGCCTTCCACATTCTTCCAACTCTAACTCTCTAATCTAGTCTAGCCAAAATTTGTCTGTGCAGTCAGAATGTTTTTTGCAGGAGGTTCATAAAGACATGGGTTGTATATATCAGAAGTCCAGCTCTAGAAAACTATGTTGTAGCTAGGAATGAACAATTCCTAGAAAATACAGATGTGTGGTAGTTATAGCTTAGAAATTATGGCTTTGTTACAAACCTTTCTTTTCAACAAAGATTTAATCATTTTAGTTCCTTCATATATCCCTAAAGTAAATTAGTACAGTGATTTGAATATTCTTGTTCAATAACCAGTATTGCTTCAGACCTCAATATCAATTCTGCTTCCCAGACCCCACAGCAGTCATGACTCATTCCCATCACTACAATACCATTTCAGATCTAAACCAGCAGTCATAGGCAACCTCCTAGTGGTTTGGCTTTTGATAAGATGTGAGAAACCCACATTCTTTGACTTGAATTAAGGGTAGAAGAGTTTTGAACTCTCATACAGTAGATTGTAGATTCCAGCCACTGGGAAGGCTGCTGCAGGTTTCCTTGATATGGGGAAAATTCTTGAAATCTCAAACATTTTAACAGGCTGAGAAAATTGTTTTCCACTCAGTTTTAATTAGATCATAGGCTCAATGGAAATTGTAATAATTTCTGACTTTGAAAAATGTGATGTCTCATTGGCTTGAACAGTTAATCAATGACTGAATTCACTCAATAGAAGTTTACTTAAGAAACCAGAAAACAGATGTTAAGTCTCATTCATTTTGCTATATGGGCTCAGAAAGGTAATTACTACCATGGCTTGGAAATCCTGATCTTTGACAAGTGAATTAAGTTCCTGTGAGTATATACTGTGTGTGATGAAAAGTCCAGGAATTGTGAGTTACACATTCAGGAGCTGACCTAAGGGAGCATTTCAAGATTTTTGAAATTCCTACTGGGGTCAATGATTATTCACATCTCTAGCCAGTTAAGTACTTCATGTAGAAAAAAAGAATATTAAAAAAAAAAAAAATTAAAAAAAGGTAAAAAGCCCTTTTGCATAGAATCAAAGTGGAGATGTTGTAAAAATTAAGCAAAAAACAGCCACGTGGTGTTAAGATAAATTACCAAAGCTCTTTCTGGATCTTTAACTGTCTTTATAATAACCTTCTGCTTGCATAGTCAGCAATTTTACTTTCAAAACATGAGATTGGAGTTTACAGTAGGCATTCATGTGTAAACACAAAAGAGTATAAAAATATTAAAAATAATTATTTCTATATATGAACTCTTTTCCTCAGCACATCTTATGAAAAATAGTGCTAATGCAATATAAATCAGGAAAGATCTTCCAGGAAAAGAGAAGAGGAAATCTTGTTTAGAAGGGAATTTCCTTTGTTACAAATCTGAATTTAACAGAAAAGTGACTAATTTGATGTCTTTAAAAAAACAATGTTTATGAAAGTTGATGTGAAAGAAATCTTTAGTCAGTCTAGAAACTGGCCTTTGCTTTATTTGCATCTGTAAAAGTCATTGAAAGGTTATTATTAGTAGGTGGTTTTTTCAATATACCAGTTAAATTCAGGTCCTGCTTGACAATTCCAATGATGTGTGAGACACAATAGCTGCTATGATTCCTTTCCTTTTCTGAGCACTTTTGAAAGAGGCTTGAAAAGAGGGGAAATCTGTATTTTCAGCACTCCAGTGAGTACACCAATTGAGTAAGAAATTGCTTTTACACAGTGGGTTTTTTAAACCTAAGTGTGATCTAAGCCATAATATTAGTAAAAAGATTTTCATTTATATTGGAAGGAATTCAGAATCTAGGTAATCCCCAGTAACTTCAAATGACTTCCTGATTAAGCACTAAGTTTTCATTAAGTCAACTACCACTTAATCTTGTTTATAGAGACAGTCTTCTGATCCTTTCGGAATGTCAAGTAAAAGGACATTGTCCAGAGCCTTAAGTTATTCTGAGATGAGTACACTCAAAGAATTACATCATGATATTTGGCAAATCCTGTGACCTTCTTAACTCTTTCATTGCTTTGGGTTATTTTATTTTCCTCCAGAAAAGTACATGTAGCTCACTCAGTGAAATACATCTTCATTTATGAATATGGCACAGACAGAATTATAGCACGAGGTAAGTGACCTTTGTCAGCCCTCCAAAGAAGAATTTGCTTTTAGATGTAGATGTAAACTTTATCATGTGGTAAAACACCTCTGCGTGAGGATAGTAAGCCAGGAAAGGCAGTTGTACATCAAATGGTCTGAAACTGCTTTTCATTTCCTCTCCTGACATATCATTGTTTTATTTTGTTCACTTGATGAAGATTCAAAAGATTAAATGCTTATTATATCTTGCTAAAAATATTGAGTCCAGAGTCTAGGCAAAAAGATGTCCAAAATGTTAATGTTGGCTTGTATCACCATTACATTGAAATAGTACAGTTAGAGAATGTAAAAACAAGATGTGTTTTTTGTCACGTCTGGTATCTTATATGTCATTAAAACATAAAGAGCCTTGCAACAGAATGGAAGAAAAAATATATAATCTATCTGATGAATAGTCTTTTTCCTTATTAGTGCATTGATCTTTACTATATAATGTGATACAATAATTTAGGTGATAATCCAGCAATTTCACAGATTTTATCTTCATTTTCTTTAGTATCTCTGTACTTGAATCACAGATTTCTGTAAATATTCTGTGTTTTCTATCCATACCATTGGGAGTTAGTGATCAAAGTAACACATAATTGGGTGGCTGTGCTCAACCACACCTGGTTGACACTGTTCCAGTCAGGTCCTGCAAAGATGGTCTTGCAGATTCTTAAGACAAATCTTATAATTAAGAGTTAATGGTGCAGAGATTGTAAGGAAAGTGTCTGCAAAGTGAATGCTTTTTTAAAACGAACTGACCTTTTACTACTAGAGAAGCCACACTGCAGAGATGGTGATTTCTGCAGTGATCTCTCTGTGCTGCTTCTCATCACGAAAGCTCAGATTTGGAATGTTAAAGAGGTTCCTGTGGTAATTTTTGTGTTTTGACTGGCATTTGCTGCAAATAAAGTGACTGGAGAAACCTGAAAGAGAGAGAATAAAGATTTCCCACCTAATTCCTTCCAGCCCAGGGAACATTCAATACATTGAAAAGTAAAGAACCAGGAACTTTTACCCTATTGCTTTATAAAAACTTTTGCTAATGGTTTGATATATTCAATACCTGTCTCTGTGCCATACAATGCTGAAAGCTTTTGCACAACTGAGGTAACCTCATTACCTTTGCCATCACAGTAGATGCACTCTTCCTCCAATCCACACTGATACAATCAAACTTTTCCAAGTGTCAGTAGAAGAGTGATAGTCTCTTCATTATTATCGCATATTATCTCATATGTTTCCTGTCCCTCAGCTCTCTCAATTATATTACTCATATGAAGATGACAGGATAGTTCCATTAAGTAGTTAGTTCTAAGGGCAGCAACAGATGCTCTAGCACAAGAGTGCCCACTTGGCAAATCTGAGGACAGGGATAATCAGGGAAGGGCAGGGATAGTCAGGTGGGAATGGCCATTTCTTTTTTTAGCAGAGAACATATTACAAGCTTCTCTGTCATTCTTATAAAGTCTAGGCTACACAAGAAGTGTAACTATTATCAATTCCACACCAAAAATCTGTCTCTTTAACTCAAATATTGGGGGTTTATCATTTACAGATGCCTAGCTCAGGTACCACATGTGAACCAAACATGAGCACTGTGACATTTAGCTGTGCTGTCTGTAGCCACTAAACTTCAACCTGACATGAGCAGAAACCAAAACACTGAACCATTCCACTGCTGTCACCCATGGAGTGATTGGCAGAGTATGGACTTGGTTTTCTTCAGGCTTGCTGCTCCTGCAGTCCTCTTCCACATACCTCAGATTTGTAGGTAAAGCAGAAGAGGTTAACAGTATAAACTTGAGGGGTTTGGACTACAATATAGAAAAATTTAGTTAGGGTCTTTAAGTTATCAGAATAACTGGAGTTGAGGTGACATCATCTGCTTCAGTAATATTATTCAGTACTTTTCAATGCAAAGACTCAGAGACATAGGCCTAGTAGAAAAGGTATAACAAGGCATCACCAAAGACATAAATTGTCCAGTCACTAATTGATGGGCTAATAAGCAGGTACCAGGGCTGATAAGCATCTACCATCTAATGTCTTTCTAAATTAGAAAGACACAACCTGGATTTTGCAGCTTAGGAGGAGAAAACAAGATGACCATGAGGGTTTGGGATATTTGAGAGCGTCTTCTGAGACTATGCAAAATTCATGCAAGAAAGTATAAGGGAAGAGATCTAGGGAAAAACAAAGGGTGGAATAGACCAAAGGGGTATATAAGGGGACTGCCACATGAAAATTGTTGCTGCCCTGTTAGTCTGTCCTTTAAAAAGTATTAAATTCTTTTTAAACTATCTCTCTGTTTAGTTGCACTCTGTGCCCTGTGAGTGTGTGTGTGCTGTGAGGGCTAAGCGGCAGTTACTGGTGAAACAGACCTTAGACTGGATTTGGTGACAGCAACTAGAGTCAGAGCAGGGTGTAGGTGCCCCTCGCCTCTGCTGCCAGCAGCCAGAGCCAGTGAGAACCTCAGTGCAAGTGTTCGAGGAATGTTTGGACAGTGGTCTCAGGCACGTGGTGTGATTCCTGAGGCTCCTGTGCAGGGCCAGTGTTGGAGTCCAGGACATCCCTCTGGCTGCCCTGACTGTCTCGAGACCCTGGCAGGGGGCTTGGGGACCTTGGCAAGAAGTCAAAAATATTTGTGGCTTTGATTTTAGTCTGTGGGAGAGGCTGCCAACTCTATATGAGGAATTAAAAGCCAAAAGGGTTTGAATAGTGTAATAGGTGAATTGACACAGGGTGGAAAAGTAGAATTTTGGGGTCTTTAGAATGTGATTCAGGGGTACAAGATGGAGGAATTTGGGTGTGTCCAAGCCTTCTCCTTCATCTTGTCCTCCATGTCTTGGTGTGATGGTGACACTTTTCTATTGGTTTAAGGTAGAGATTCACTGTCTAACATAGGTGATGGGTATTGGCACAAATCTGTGAACATACTACATGTAGTTTTGAGTATATAATGTGGGAGCCACCCGAGGCTCAAGGCAGACTGCTATAGCTTCTTCAGTAGATGGACCTCGGCAGGTCAGAGAGAGAATGTTATTGATAAGGAAAAATAAACAACCTTGAAAACTCGACCTCAGGCATTCCAGAACTTTTCTTCGGCATGGGCTGGGGAACAAGGACTTTTACGATTTTGGGGTCATTTCAAAGAAAAGCAGACCCAGACAGGCCAGAAGTTGGACTTCCATGATCTTTGTGGGTCCCTTCCAGCTCAGGATATACTATGAGCTTATGATTCTAACTTCTGAGATAGGAACCATGTATCCCAAGTGCCAGCTACTGCAGGAAACCATGAATGAAGTGGCTTGGCATCTGGCCTGAAGAAGATATCTCATCTGCAGAAACTGTAATCAAAAATCCTAGGCTTACAGATGGATACTTTCAAGTATATCTATAGTTGTTCAGAATTTGACATGATTTCCTTGACTTCAAGATCAGAACACAGGACAAGAAAACTAGAAATTCACAAGAAAAAAAATCTTGTAATTTGTAATTTCCACTACAAGATGGAAAATGGAGATTTTAGAAAGAGTTCATCATTTAAATGAAATAATATTTTTGGGGGTCATTAAAGGGTCATTAAAGAAGTGTCATTTAAACTTACTAGATTTTAAAATTATTAGATCTTAAGGCAGAGCAAAAAACATTGTATACATAAATGTTTTCTCTGTAGGGAAAAATATCTTGCTTTCAGGGAGCTTAGACTAATAAACAAAACAATTTAATTACATCTTTCCTGAAATAATTTAAATAAAAGTTTGGAAATAATATTTATGTTTTAAAAACATAAATATTATTTGAATATTATATCTCTATGTAATACGTCTAAATACTGACTAATGTAGTATTAAACTCAGAAGAATACAGCTGTTTATATCATCACAGCATTCATTTGAATGAGATCACAATATATGTATCTAGAAGGGCATTAATTAGGCAGCATGTAATAGTTTACAAGACCTGCTAATATATGGGACTTCTGGGAGCTTTTTCAGATTGCAGCAATTGATTTTGTCACAGAGCCAAAATGTGGAGAGGAGTTGTAATATTTTTTTCCTCTTCCCAAATCATACCTGATAAATCTAGTGGTGGCCTTTCTTTTCTTACCCCCTGTTCAAATCAAACCTTAATTGCTCTGGCATCAAGGTCAGGCAACTTGGCTAGCTCTGAAAGGTATCAGCTGTTTTTCTCATCCTTGCTGAACCTCTTTTAGACAAATTTTGCATTGTTTTTTGTGTCAGTTTTATCATGGAACATTGTGCTGCCATCTGGAAAGAAAAACACCATGGTACAGGAGCAGCTGGTGAATGAGAATGGCCAAATAAATATTGGCACTCACTCTGCCATTAGGTGAGATAAGAGGATTGAGGCCATGCCAAAAGAGACAGCCCAAACTGCTGCCATTATCCTTCTCTGTCCCCTTTCCTCTTATCTCTGTTTCAAAACACAGCTATCATTCATTTTAGAGGAGGGAAACCAAACCTATCAGGTGTTGGACATATCCTCCTGAAGCCTGGAAAACAGAGATATCCATGGTGAAAAGCATCTTGCAAATTGGCTGAATGACTGGGTACTATTATTCCTTTGGAAAAATAACAAGAACATTTCATATTTCTGTAATGATTCCTGTCATAGGAGCTCAAAACGCTTAAGATGTAAATTAGTTCTGTAGGTACTTTGAGATTGGGTAAGGACATATTAGCTTTATTTTCATAGGCAGGGAAGTTAAAACACAAAGAAGTAAATACCTGATCTGATACATACGGGTTAAGTACGGAGTTTGTGTTAATGCCAGGAATAAACTTTGATTCTAAACTGCTTTGCACTTTTATGTAGTAACAGAGATTTTTTTGCACTTTTATGTAGTAACTTGAGGCTAGAGCAGAGATTTAGGGAGACTATGGACATACCTGACCTTAACCTTCAGAAATGCAAAGCATAATCACAGAATCATAGAATATCACATTGGAAGGGACCTCAAGAATCATCTGGTCCAAACTTTTTTGGTAAAAGGACTGTCTAGACAAGATGCCTTGTCTAGCCAAATCTTAAAATGTTGGGGAATCCACCCCTTATCTTGGAAGATTATTCCAACGGCTTTTTGTTCTCATTCTGAAAAGTCTTTTTCTTGGATTTGTCAGAATCTCCCCAGGAGTAACTTGTACCAATTATGCCTTGTCTTTTCTGTGTGACTCCTTTTATGGAAGAGAGTCTCCATTTTCTACGTAGTCACTCTTCTAATACTGGAACACAGTGATGAGGTGTCCCCTAAGGCTTCTTTTCTCAAGGCTGAACAAACCCAGTTCTCTCAGCCATTCCTTATATGACAGGCTTCCCAGTCCTTGGATAATCTTTGTGGCCCTTCTCTGAACCCTCTCCAGCCTGTTCACAGTGTTTTTGCATAGTGGGCCCCAAAGCTGCATGCAACATTTCAGGCATAGAGGAGAGTGGGATAGTGGCTTCTTTATCTATGCTGATGATGCCCTTAATGATGCAAGCCAGCATCCAGTTGTCTTTCTTTGCTGCAGCAGCACACTGTTCACTCACAGTGAGCTTGCTGCCCACTAGGACCTCCAGGTCCTTTTCCAGAGAGCTTTTTCCCTAGCCAGTGCTAAATCCCTGTATTACATTTTCCCATGTTCCAGAGCTTACATATGTCCTTGTTAAAGTTCTCAAGGTTCTTGCTAACCTGCTGTTTCAGTCTACCCAGGTCTTCCTGCAGAGTGGATGTGTCAGTCAATTCCCCACCCACCACATAGACCACTTGTCCAGAACCATAACACATCAGGTCCTCTAGAGGGAGGCTGTGGGAGACCGTACCAAAAGCCTTGGAGAAATCCGGGTAAGCAGTGTACCCTGCTTGCCACACATCAGTCAAGCAGGTTACTTTGTTGCAGAACACAATCATGTTTGGCAAGCAGGATTTGCCCTTGGTGAACCCATTCTGGTTTTTTCCTAATCACATGCTTCAACTGACTTGTGATAGGACCCAGGAGGATTTGTTCCATAACTTTACCAAGGACTGAAGTAAGACTGATAGGCATATGACTTCCTGGATTTTTCTTTAATCTCTGATGTAGGGTGGTATTCTTATTTACTTGCTAGAGGGCTGATTCAGCATTTCAGGATTCCCTTATTTTCAGACACACATCAAGGTAGTGGGCAGAGGAGCTACATTTAGCTATTCATAACACGAACTTTCTATAAGGTAGAAAGGCTGACCTAAGTCTGATTCTTAACTCTTAGACAATGAGTATCAATAAATTTCTCATTTCAAATCAGAGTATGTTAGCTCAAATTTGCAGCTTGGATCAGTTGAGAATCTATTCACATTTGGTACAGACTGGACACATACAGACTTGCAGTCATTAAGAGGGCCTAAAATTTCCCATAAGATAATAGTTCTGGGAAGTTTTACTTAAAATGTTATTTCTTCTTTAATAATTAGCGTGATAGGTTGTGATACAAAAGGCTGGAAATTTAAAAGTGAGAAATTAAGGATGAATTATTCCTTATCATTATATCTGTCTTGCTGTATCCAATAAAAACCCAGTTGTCCATGCAAATTTGTCTGCCAATAGTCTTTACTCACTGATGGTTGTTTGGAGGAGAGTTTAGTAATCTCAATACACTTCCCAGTGGTAACAGCTGCCTTCCTCACAAAATCCCATATGGTGCTAACTGGCATGCCTGTCAGCTCTAGTAAGGCTAACATCATGGTGTTAGCATTTACTGTACTTTGCAAAGAACACCATCGCTGTGGTACACTAGTGAGGCCTTCTAGAGCAAGCAAAAACCAAATTACCCCAAAACACTTGCTCTGACATAATACCTTTCACTATTATAGAAGTATAAACAAATACTAGTCAATCAAAAATTATGTTTTGCTTTCTTATGTTTTCTATGCAACTGCAAAAGACCAAACAGCCACAATTCATGAGCTTTTAGCAGCAGGGAAAGCCACCATCACCTCTGATCTCAGCAGTAGCACAGGCCACAAAACTTCTCATAATTTATATGGACCGGAAGCAAAACCACTCAGTTATTCAACCAGGGAAACAAAAGAAGCTTTGCTTCCTTCACAGTCTGTGCTACTCATATGCAACCTGCCGCCTTCTCCGCTCCTTCCACTTCTCATGATATTTGTTTGTCCCATTCCCTACTGATCTCCTTCTGAGGAATTCTACTGGCCACATCTATTAATGTTTTTCAAAGGTCCCTGTAAGTGTTCATTGTTTAGCTGTCAATACTGTCTACAAAGGGCTGGATTTTGCCTGCCTGTCTCTCAGGGGATGCACTGGTTTAGGTCTCTTTCCTCTGCAGCTCAGATGCATGACTTTGTGTCATTATGCCTTTACAAAGTTGCTGGAAGAAGAAAACCTTGCAGAAGGATGCAGTGTGTTGTCACATCAGCCCTGTTTATTTAGAAAGCTAAACTACTCAGGAAATACCAACAGCTTTAGGGAAAGTCACTGTCATGGAGAGCGCGCACCGAGCCCCACAAGACACGAACTTCAGGCAGTGTTTTTAAAGTGACCAATTGTCCTGTTGTACCATCCTAACCCCAGAGGACTTGTCCTACATTTGCTATTATCCCAGGACAGCTTCTGTACACCATGGAAAATGTTGATATTGCCAGCTCTTAATTTCCCACCAAAAGATTAAAAGTAAAAATAAAAAAAAATGGACAGTGAAAAATACAAAATGCAAAATACAATGAAAGATGTTTTAAGTTAATTTGTTCAAATTTTAAAAAATACTTTAAATAACTGATTTGATTCTCCCCATGCATTTGCAAATTGACATTACAGGTGTTTTACAATTCTCCTACCAAAAACTTCAAATCCAAACTGAAAAACCCTTAAAACCTTTACAAACAAACAAACATAAACATCAAAAACATGCTGGTGATTGAGGCAGTGCCACATTCCGAGAGTAAATTCAGAATTATAGTGGGCTGATTTTTGATGGGAATTACTCAGATAGATGCTTGTTACTATAATATCTTAAAACATATTCATTCCTCACGACAGAAATCACTTCAGTGGCATGCTTTGCCATGTGGTATGCTCTAGCACCATTAAATGATATAATTTCAGATCCTAAAAGTAATTTATCAGTTTAGTATTACACCTAGTTTAATTAGCCTTAATAATGTTAGTAATAAATGTAGTAACTTTGTAACAAATCTCGTCCTAATATAATCTAATTCAGCATTTTTGGTGTAATATTGAGCCTCTTCTAGTAAATATTTTGGGTTTAGTCATACAGAAAATGTGATGGTAATTAGCAGTGACCAAGAAAGATGATTGATATTTTGAAACCTTAAAAGCTAGTTTATTTGGGAGTTAGTTCCCTTTCCCCCAGGTTTCTACTACAGAGTTGGAAATTCCGAAATTTCGCTTTGTAGGAACACTATGTAGCTTACATGACTGAGCAAATGTTTGAAACTTCTCTTCCACACTGTGCTGTGTTCTCAAGCTTTCCTTTGATTTTAGTGTCTGATTGAACTTAGTAACTCAATGAAAACAGCACCAAAATGGTTACTCACCAAAATTCATGTAAAGTTCATGAAAACAGGAACATTTCTGAATACAACCGAACATATTTCTATTGTGATGAGGACATCTTCACCGTATGGTGTGACAGCACAAGATCACAGGACAGAGGGGAGGGTTATAAGGGTGCTAAATTCTTGGATAAATATGGCTCTAGACTTTCAGATTATATAAGACAAAAAAACTTGATTAAGATGCTAGCCAGCAGCATTTGTCACATTCCCTAGCTGCAACACCAGTCTTCTACTCAGAATCATAGACCTGACTGTTTTTTGTGCTTGGCCTATGAGAACTGACTAACAGTAAGATACACTGCAAAAATGTAAAGCACAGTTGCAATGGTTGCAAAGTATCATGTGGGGGCCAAAAGAAGGAATTTATGCTTTCTGTGCAAGACATGGCATTGAAAGGGCATCCACAAATATAAAAGAGTACTTAGAAGGCATGAGGTGCTATGGATGCTATTTGTCTTTGACACTAATATTCTGGATTATTCTAGGCAAATCATCATATCTCCATGTTTAGTCTTGATATCTGTAACACAACAGTGGTCTCACTAACAACCCTGATGAAATCAGGACGTGGATCAAAATGCTTTGAGATAATTTTTTTTGCCAATGAAAGCAGTATGCAAGACCTATGTTTTTCTCTTGGTTTTCATACAAACAATTCAGCGCATCTCATGATAAAATTGTTCTTACAATTGTTCTCTGGTGAGGTGTTGCGGTGCGTCTGGGGGGACAGCCCAGGGGTGTCCCCCTAAGCTGTGAGTTCGTTGGTGGCAGCAGGCAGGCAAGGAGACTCCACACGGCTTCTGAGGGTGCTCATTAGATGAGGTTTATTGGGGTCCTACCCCCGGGAGGCAGCATGGTTTCTGAGGGAGAGGGGGGAAAGGGGAGTGAGGGGGGAAAGGGGAGAGGGAGAGAGGGGCCCAGAGAGCACCGGCCAGGAGAGCCGGCGAAGAGAGAGAGAAACATCCCTCCGGCACACTTAACAGGGAGATTCAAAGTGGGCGCAGAACAGATTGGGCAATGGGATTACAGACACAGGATACTGCAGGGGAGGAGCACAGGCTTGGAATACACCATACATTTTTGAGGGCTGAGACAGAGCATTCCATTTAACTAAAATATAACACCACAGTGAGGCTGCAATCTGCTTTTCCCACCAACTCTAGCAATTAATCCTATAGACAGGTTTTATTAAGAAAGCACTAAACTTAGTTTTAGGTATTTTAAATATAAAGATTTTAAATGAGAAACAAAAATAAAGAGCCATCACTGTGTAACAGTCTCTCCCAGGCCATATCTTGCCAACCAGTCATCTGGAAAAAAAATTAAATTTTAAAAATTCTTGCCCTAGGTTTTGTCATGGCAGAAGATTTAGAAGCTCCACTATCTCCATACAGTAACTGAAGGTTGCCTTGCTAATCGTGAGATCAGATAAGTCATTCTGGTGCAAAGAAGACACTTTAAAATTATTATTTAAAGTGAAGACCTGCAAATGCAGCCAGTGTGGAGCCACTGGAATCTGCTTTGCATTGTTCCCTTTTATTTTCTGGAGATATTGTCCACAGAGAGGGAAGGAATGGATGCATCAGAGAAAATAAATAATAATGATGGAGTAACAAACTAATTTCTGTAATTAAAATGACTTATTTGTAAAGAACAATAGTAGTTTGCCCTTCCGCAGAGGTTGAACTGAGGTCTTTGCCTCATCGGGTTGTTTCCTCATAAAGATGCCACAACTGCATTTTCTTGGGTTCCCGCACACTTTATGCTATATATTGGACCTATATACTGCCACTGCTTCTGGAATCATCTTGTATAAGTGTCCAACTTAATTTACCCACAGGACCTCAGGTACCAGTAGCTGTGCAGCTGCAGCAGCACATAAATCATTGTGGCCTGCAAAAGTACCTAAACAAACCAGACAGATAAATACACAGAAGTTTTCCTTCAGAAGATGTGCATGCTACTCAGCCTTCTCAGTATCAAGATAGGCAGCTTGAGCTTATATATGTTCTCAAATACAGTGTTTAAATGGCCATAATATAGCCTGCCAGTAGGAGCTATGTTATTATCATTTTTGTCCACGAGATGTCGATGTACCCTAAGAATTCTAGGCTATGTAGCTGTGCGTCTTTACAACATAAAGCCTGTGCCACAGCCATGATTCTTATTGGGTCTAGCAAATCTCACTGCAAAATTAACAACAACAACAATAATAATAACAACTATGACAGAGATCATTCTGTCCAACAGAAAGAATCCTTGGTAAGGGTGAATTAATTCATTAATTTCTTAGGCCACACAATCTCCTTCTTGTTCTGGATAGACATCTGAGGAGGGTGGGCAAAATACATCAGGATGTGGTGGTGAGGAGCACATACATGCCAGAGGGAGAAGCAAAGTCTGTTAACTTAGGCATTGTGCCTATTAGCTTGAGCTCCCAAATGGGAGCTGCTCAACATCTGACTTGCTCAGAGTGTGGGTGGAATGAGTCTATATGTATCAACAGCTGTCCATGTTTACTGATACATTAGGGTACTAAAAAGGACTAGAATTATATTTATGGAAATTCACATTTTTGTCTGTCTTTACTAAAGATCTAAGTTTTCTGTAATTTACATGAGCATATCATTGGAATAACATGAATGCATTGAAGAAAATTAACTAGTTAAGGAATAGAAGCTGTTCCTCCTGATTATAAAGAAATACTGAGCTCTTCAGATGATAGGCATTTGACATATGCTATTTTTTACTGCCTAGCACTTTTTTAATATATGCTGCAAACATAAATGAACAATGAAATATACCTGCCTGGTACCTGAAGCCACAGGTACAACCTAGATGGGTTGGTGTGGTCCTTACTTGCCCTGTTTTAGAGTTAGGTTGGGTGGTACAAAAGGCCTGCTTTAGAATGAATTTTGATGTATGTCAGCAAGACCTAAGAGTGGGGATTGATGTATCTGGGAAGGAAGACGCCAGGGTGGGTACTTCCCTGGCATTCATCCAGGGAAGAAGCAGCCAACATTTATGAATGGGTTTCAGTAATGCAACAACTGCTGCCAGTTTGCTAGAAGCCAGGTTTTGCCAAATGCCTGTTCATTTTTTCCATAGACTTATAATATTTTCTTTCAAAAGAGTAGGATGGAAAATTAATTGACTGTCTTTTTTTTCACAACAGAGAAGCTAAACTTGCATATTTTAGGAAAGTATATAGTTATTTATGGTAAATTTTAAGTAGTGCAAATTACAATTCATGCAGTATTATTTTCTCATATTTTAAGAAGACTGATTCCTTCTAGCTGTATGAATATTTTCTGAAATAAAAAAATTAAAACAACATAAAATAAGTTCATATCAGTTTTATGTAATCACTTTAGGTTTTATGTGTCTAATACATGATGTCTTGATTCTGCTTTCACTGGCATAAATCTGGCTTAAAATTCATTAATATTTCATTTACTGCTAACCAGCA
Organism: Anomalospiza imberbis; assembly: GCF_031753505.1. Lineage (NCBI taxonomy): Eukaryota > Metazoa > Chordata > Aves > Passeriformes > Viduidae > Anomalospiza > Anomalospiza imberbis. Next base: position 30,991,218 of record NC_089686.1, read on the forward strand.
AAGAAAGATGGAGGGGGGAAATTTTTTTTAATCTGTAGTAAATTTAACCAATTGAATGGAGATATCAGCAAAAGCTTAAAAATTATCTGTATTTTATTGTATAATTACATTGTCAGTTAAGGAGGAAGAGTTAATATCCTTTCCTACAAACATAAGTGAGAGAACTACAGCTGGATGTGATATGTAGTAAAATGCATCTCCTTTTCCTGATTTCAAAAAAATGGCATCTTCTAGGAAGAGTTCAGCAAAAGGTATGCTCATGGGACCCAGTGTTCTTAATGACAGGCTCCCACCTGTGGGACCTGAGACCCTTCAGGTGTTTGAGTCAAACTTTTAACTGTTCTCTACAAGCTGGTAGCTGCAATCTGTAAGGTGTCATAAAGTATGAAAGCCCAAGTTTTATAAAGGATGATAATATTATATTCCAACCCAGCAATGTGTTGTTATTGGGTTTTTTTTCCCTCTGGTCCTTTTAGCCGTATGTGTAACAGATACAGTGCTATGAACTCATACCCTGCCGCACCTTCCTGGCACTTCGTGGTTGTGCCAAAGCCAAAGGGCCTAAAAGTCCAGATGAATTTATTTTCTTTTGAGTTGAAATGTCAGAAGATCTGTCTAATAGAACATAACAGAAAATGAGCAGAGTGAGAATTAGAAACTATGAAATAGGAATCAAACATTTTCTTTTGACTGTTTCATAGCATTTAAATCAGCAGTACATTGATCTAACTCAGATCCAGCTCTGGCAATCTCTGTACTCCACCTCATCTCTTCCTCTTTCCCACTCTTGGTGTCCAGGAATACTTCTGACAAGTCACCACAATAATAAGATATCCCTTTCCTTTTTGTTTCTTTCATGGTTGTTGTTATTCTTGCTTTTGTTACTTTGATAATTGATGAAATAACAATGTGCTGTTCTTCAAAAAACTTTTTGTTCTGTATAAGGTAAGAGCAAATGGGACAGTTAATCTCACAGGGCTGCGGTTCAAGGCTTTAAGCAAATACAAGCACTTCTGCATCTCTAATACTCCCTTCACATTTTGATGATCTTCATCAAGACCACAACTTTTGGAGGATTATTTTCTTCTTTAAGTGAAAACTGAGGGTCTAAATAGGAGTTTTAAAAATGTTTTTTTTTCCTAATCTCATAAAATTATTTTGTTCCTTGTTTCTCAGGTGTGTGCCTTCTTTGCACTTCTGCAAATAAAAAGGGAGGTGAGGTAGTAGTTTATGAGCTTCAAGTGGAAAAATTCTGTGTTCAATGGGGAAGACGTCTGAGAAGTCACATAGCAACCAAATTAAATTGTTATTTCAGTATAACAGTATAATACACCCAAAATGAGAAGCAGAGTAAAACCTACATTTTTGCACCCACTAGCCTACATATGGCCTCCTCTCAGCAGGAGAGTAATCTTTAAGGAAGTTTTAAAGATGTTGTTTTCATAGGACAGTGAAAGACAAGGATAGCTTCAAACTCTTTTTAGACTGCTCCATAGGGTAGAGGTATGTATGATTTCACTTCCTTCCTGCAATTAATCAGTAAGACATTTTTTATTTACCAAAAAGACCTTCTATATGCAACTTCTGAATTTGTGGCAATTATAATGGTTATTCATTTCCACCGGTCTGGTAAGACAGATCAATAGACAACATTTTGACCTGAGGCTTGTGAGATGCAGACTTTGTGTCTGTACTGTGTGAGACCTCAAACAAATCACTTTGGCATAGATATCTTCAAAAATACCTAGGCATACCTACTGACTGTAGTTTATTTCAGGTGACTGACAACAGCAGTGGATCTTGAAATAGCAGTTTTTATGACCAGATTAAGGCATGAGAATGTCTAAGCAAATGTAGAATTCTCTATCCCAACAATTGTCTGGATTTTCTATGGCAATTGAAGATAAATGGGCAGTCAAGATTGTGATCCATCTATTCTTCAAGCAGATGATTCATGCCCTAAAACTGTCTATTACTCTCCATTGACTAATAAGGACCTTCAGTCTTCAGTATGGTCACCTGTACTTTGATAAGAGGCTATGGGAAGCAGGTCTGAAATTTCGTGTGGCTCCTGGAACACCTGGATAGTCACCTTAAAAGTACACAGTGTGTCACCTAATGGCTTTAATTCTTGGCTTGTTACAGTCAGCAAGGCTGTCAGCAGCTGCCTGAAGCTTCATAGCTTTACAAGTTAGCTCTGAAGATGTAAGAAAAGGGTGATTATCATGTTCCTAGACATCCTTGAGACTGTTCTTACAGAATGTGCAGAATATAGCACTTCTGTATTTCATTAAAGCATTGAAGAGAAATACCTAAAAGACTGTGAGGAGCTTAGCTACTCTAGTGTGGCAGGCCACATAAGGGCCAGCTGAGATAGATAAAGCCTGCTGTTTGGAATTAATGTGGTTTTGTACATCATAATCTTCTCATAGTATTGCCTGCCAAGTGTACTACAAAAGCATTTTAAGTACTGGGGCATTAGAAAGTCACTCTGGAAGCAGCTAAATTGTTGCTGATCATATATACATCCTGAGAATTAAATATTTTTTCTATTTTAGGGGTTTCACTTGTTTGTTTTGTTGCAGTTTTTTCCAACCTCCTCCCCAACATAGTCTTTTTTCACTAAAATTTTTTCAGAATAACAGAAAACTCTTCAGCATGTAAATAGTGATGCAGAACCATTAGTAAACATCTGTTAAATCGGGCAAGAGCCAGGAAAAACTTCAGCTGGATTACAATTGTTCTTGAGAGAGTTTGCAAGGGAGTGAGAAAGCACACAGAGCACAAGAGCCAGCCAGAGTCTGTTCACATTTGGTTTCTTTCTCCTCCCCCACCCGTGGAACATTACTAATAGAAGGAAGCAAATGGCTGAGGCTGTCATATCCCAAAGGATGTAATGCCGTACGGGTTGGGTAAGACAATTAACTTGTGTTCCATCCCTCCCATACTTTGCTGTTTTGTGTCATGCATAGATATGAAGAGTGTTATGGGAAACATAGTAGCTGATGCTTCTGCATGTTTTGACAAAGTGCCCCATTAACATATTTCCTGCTCCAAAGGGGCAGCATTACATTGGCTATCCACTGATCTAGAAACTGCTCTTATCTCTATAGAAGGAAGCTATTAACATTTAGAATTTTGAGAATCAAGTTCTGGAAAATCCTTCCTCTGAAATTAAATGTGTTTCTACCTCCAGCTGTCCATCCCATTTCTCTGCCAGGAGTTACCACAGAGTCAGTAGAGGGGAACATGTGTAGCACTTCCGCTGAAAACACTCGATGTCCTTGGATAAACCATTGTGGAAGACAGATGTCAGCTGGCACCATCTAGATGGAGTAGTTAAGATTTAGATATGTTATTTCTGCTAACTTTGATCCAGGAACTGTAACCTTTGGCTGGGGGTACACAGATACCAGTAATGTCTTAACTCTAATACAGCTCAACTATTACAGCTCCAACCAACTCAAAATTTCAGTAACGGAAACTACCATGAAATCTCCATACACTCATGCATAGAGCCTAAAATGGCATTTGCTTTCATAATGGCACAGTGTCTATCCAAGTGTGAAATCTGAATGAAGCTATTGCAATATAAACTAGGATTGCATAGCTGTTCATTCAGAGGAGTTGGGGCAGAATGCTATCAGTCTGGCTGAATCTGTTCACATGGAGTTGCCATCTGTTATCACAATGCCATGTTGCCCAATTAAAACAATATGACTGGATTACAGTATTTTGAGTAGTATTATTTGCTAGATTGTCTCTGATTCTAAAAAATCTATCATTCCATCTGACTGCCTCTGCACCTGCTAATTCAGACAGTGTAAAGAAATTGCAAGCTTCTCATTTACTAACTGCATGGTTGTAAGCTACTTCTAAGCCTGAAAATATTTCTGCATTTTAAACTTTTTCTGACTTCGTCCAGTAGTCATTTCTCCATTTTCTGAGGAAGTGTGTATATTTGGTATGGGAAAAACTGCTGCAGAGCTTCTGTATATATGTGGCCACTGGTTACTAAGGATGTAAGTTAATCAGGGTAGGTGAAAATCTCATTTTAAAAAATAATTATTTTTACTTTTAAATAAGAGTTTTAGATGTAATGTTCTTCACTTCTTTCCTGGTTTGGACTCCTAAACTGATAATTATGAATGTATTTTATTAATACCTTTAAGTGATTATGGCTGAATTTCTGACTTTACAGAGTTCTACATATATAATCTTTTCTGTAGCTTGCAGATGAACATGCATTTTGGGGTTAGTTGAGCTTCCCTTTTTGTGTTTTATTCTGTAAAAGACAAGTAATATCAAATATAAAATGGATACTATTACTTGAAATCACTCTTTTTAGGAATAAAAACAACTATTGACAGGAGAATTAACATGATAAGTAAGAGACTCGGGGAAGCCTATTCATCAAACTCACTGTTATTTTAGATCTCTGAAGCACATTCATTTTACTTAAATAAAATGTCCCGTTTGACCAAAACTTAAATAAATGCTGGACAAAAAGCCTTTCAAAATGTGCTTTATAACTTTACATTTTTCCTTACAATTTAAGGAAAGCTAGAACACTTAACAAGTTGGATTTCTAAGTTGCTATCTATTCCTGTATGGCACCATGAACAACATAAACTGACTTGAATCCTTACCCAATTTAAGCACACTTGCTCGTTGTAGTGTAGTCTATGGCTACCAATGGGTCCCCAAAGTACTGCAATAGTCACTCTTGGACCAAGTACAGGGATGGATTGCATACCCATAAAACACCCTCTTCTGTGATTCTGAAGGTATATTCCATATCATACATAATGTGTCGATACTGCTGTTGTAATTAATGGAGTTGGCCATGGCATTCACTTTCACAGAAATAAAGTATCACTGAATATCCTGAGTTGGAAGGGACCCTTAAGGATCATCGAGTTCAACTCCTAACCCTGTACAGTATCATCCCCAAGAGTCACACCATGTATCTGAGAAAATTGTCCAAAACCTTCTTGAGCTCTGTCAGGTTTGGGGCTGTGACCACTTACCTGGGGAGCCTATTCCAGTGCCCAAACACCCTCTGGGTGAAGAACGTTTTTCTAATATCCAAACAAAACCTCCCTTGACACAACTTCAGACCATTCCCTCAATCCTGTCACTGGCCACCACAGCAAAGAAACCAGTGCCTGCCCCTCTGCTTCCCCTCACAGGAAGTTGTAGACTGCAATGAGGTCTCCTCTTCTGTGGGCTGAACAGACCAACTGACCTCAGCTTCTCCTCATACAGCTGCCCCTCAAGGCTCTTCCCCAACTTTGTTTCTCTCCTTTGGGTACTATCTCATAGTTTCATGTCTTTCTTATGCTGTGGCACCCAAAACTGTCCCCAGCACTGGAGGTGAGGCTGCCCCAGCTCAGAGCAGAGGGGACAATCCCCTCCCTTGCCCGGCTGTGATGCTGTGCCTGATGCACCCCAGGACACAGGTGGCCCTCCTGGCTGCCAGGGCACTGCTGACTCATGTTCAACTTTCCATCAACCAGGACCCCCAGGTTCCTTTCCATGTCAGTGTTTCCCAGCCTCTCATTCCCCAGTCTGTCCATGCATCCAGGGCTGCCCATCCCAGGTGCAGGATCCAGCATTTTCCCTTGTTGTATTTCATACCATTGGTGATTGCTGAGTTGCCTAATTTGTTGAGGTCTCTCTGTAGGGCCTCCAGGCCTTTGAGGGAGTCAACAGCTCCTCCCAGTTTGGTATGATCTGTGAATTTGCTTAGTATCACTTCTAGTTCTGCGTCCAGGTCATTAATGAAGATGTTGAAGAGCACAGGGCCTAGGGTAGAACCCCACCAGTGACAGGTCACTAGTCTGATGTCATGCCCTTCACTATAACCTTTTGCACTTGACACATAAGCCAGTTGCTCACCCATCATATGATGTGTTTATCCAGCTGTGTGCTGAACATTTTATCCAAAAGAATACTCTGAGAGACAGTATCAAAAGCTTTACTTAAATCAAAAAAGATTACATCAGCTGCCTTCCCTTGATCAGCGAGGTAGGTTACCTTGTCATAAAAGGAAATTAGCTTTGATAAGCAGGACTTTCTTCTCATGAAGCCGTGCTGGCTATGACCAATGACTGCGTTCAGGTGTTTTTCAATAATCCAGAATAACCTTCTTCATAACCTCTTCAGGCACTGAAGTGAGACTGACAGGTCTGTAGTTTCTCATTTTGACCTTCTTGAGGCTTCTCGTTCTTGACCTTCTTGAAAATCAGGATGTTTGCCAGCTTCCAGTTAGCTGGGACCACTCTGAATTCCCAAGGCTGCTGAAAAATCATTGAGAAAGGTTTCCCAATTACATCAGCTAGCTATTTGAGGGCTCCTGGATGGGCCCCATTAGGCCCCATTGTTTTTTAGGGATCTAGCTGGAGCAGCAGATCTCACACAATTTCAGGGTTGTTTGGGAGTTAATGATTCTTGCAGTCATGATCTGCCAGCTCTGAGAGGCCCTTGGTCCATCATTCATATTGAAAGCAACGGCAAAGAATTAAACACCTCTGCCTTGTCCTAGTCCCTGTTTGTGAGGTGACCATCCTCATCCTGTAATGGAACAATACTATTTTTACACTGCCTATTGCCATTAATATACTTGAAAAAATTCTTTTTATTGTTCCCCACAGTTCTGACCAGCTTCAACTTCAGTTGAGCTTTGGCCACATGAATTTTCTCCCCACAGTGTCAAGCAGTGAATCTACTCTGCATCCTACTATACTTCTGTTTTTGTTCTCTATCACATCCAGAGATTCCCAGTGTTACTCATGTGGTTTTATTATTATAGCACTGAGAGGGAAAGGAACCAAAGGTCGGTCATGCTCTATTTCCCTTTCTCTGTCAATCAGCACTCCTTTAGAGCTGCCACATATATGGGATATGTGAGTCTCAGATAAGGACTGAACAAGGAAGAGGAACTGGGTAAAGCATTCTTCAGCTTCCAGTGCCATGTAGCACCCACTTTGCTCTGAAATCATCCCCAAACAGTTTTGACCCCCAGCAAAGTACTAATATGCTCAGATTAGTAAGGCATGAGAAATATCCCCATTCATAGGTTTTTTTTTCTAAATCCCATTGACCTTTTACTCAAAACATTTAGGATTAAAATACTCAGTGGTAATATAAACTTTGTATTCTGAAAGGATTCACATGGTGTCACCAACCACTAGTCTATGACAGTATTTAAGCCATGTTTACTTATGTTTTATTTTTAGGATGCAACCTTTTTGTGGTTTTTTTCCACTAGTATTTTCCCAGTATCCCATCAGCACAAAACTGCAATTTGGTTTTGAGGATTCTAAACAAAAAAATAAGCAATGAGTCTCTGAATGACAAGTCTGGAGTGAAACCTGAGTCCTAAACTTCATGCCCACTTATGGATGCTTTGGTTAACTTTTGCCTCAAGATTTATTTTTTTAATTTTATTTTGTATCCTAGCTTACAACTAGACCATTGCATCCTAGTGAAAACTAAAGGCTCACAGGGGCTTTTAAACCTGTGTGGAAAATAATTTAATATTTTATAATTACATTTCCCCTTTGCAGAAAACACCCTGTATTTGCTCAACCTTTACAAAACCACTTTTAGTTCCAGAAAAGGTTTGACAAAAAGCTAATCTCTAGATCTAGAAACAAACACAAAGAGCAAAAACAATAATGTGCTTTAATATGCAGCGTTGTTTTAGTTTTGCATTTCATTCATTTGTTTTGATTGCATTTCATTCATCCAAAAGATATCAGGCATCAAAAGCAGGACTGGAAACACCATTTTCATAGCCAACAGACCTCTGACATCCTGGGCTCATCTTTTAAGCACACTGTCTCTAAGCAAAAATCCCTATCTGAGATAAAGCTTTTCATCTGGTATCTCCTTGGTGGGTCCTGTTTTATTCACCGGTACTCCTAAATATTTTCTGAAGCTCTGAATCTTATCAACCCGAAATGGCTTTGTTGATTATGTTGATTGCAACATTAATCTTTGAAAAATAAAAGTGTTTTTGAAAAGTCCATGATGGGCTATCTAGACAAAATTACCACCTGACTTGTCAATAAACATGGATTCAGAAGGTGTCAGTCCAGTCCTTTTTGTCAAAATAGTGAGGCTTTGAATATTTCTTAAGGGCAAATTCAAGTTTGATTTCAGAACATACTTTCCATAACCTATGAATAGCTGTTCATAGAGCTGCTAGTAAGGGTTAATTATTTAAATAGTTTAAAAGAGTGCAGCTCTTAATGACTTTCAGTACAGTAAACATGACATAGTAAGTCGAAGAAGAGTAAACTTAGTCAGTTTTGGGTTCTGGTCACACTCTCCTACTCACACATGAGGTAATTTGCCCTGTCACCTACATAAGCTTCCTGGACATCCTGGCATTCTGTGAAACCCATAGTAATTGCCCTCTAACCACTTCTGCTCCTCAGAGATCATCTACCTTTTATATGTCCCATTTATGTTTTCTGAATACTTATTTCAAATCTACTTTCTTCCATCTAAGCAAAAATACAATGTACTTGAATTTTCCTCGGAAAATTATCTAAGTTCTCAGTCATCTCATGTCCATTATTTTGCTTCTTCATTAAAAAAAATATTTATAGTTTAACTGAAAATGCAAAAACACTGAAGAAAACTAGCAGTTTTATGATGAGGTAAATCTGAACAGCTTCATATTCTTTATCTACTCGACACCAGTTATGGTTTACAGCATTTTAGAGGTCTGTCTTCTCTATTCTCATCATCAGAATTGAAAAATGTTTTAATTACAGTGCTATACAAGCACCTGAAATGCATTCGATCCCTTTCCTTATTGTCCCCACTAACCATGAGGAGATATAATTGCTTATAAGCTGCACACTGATCTATTAAATGCATTTCTCTTGTGGTAAGTCAAGATAGCACAATCTGCAAAGAAATAGATTTTCAATATCATACAAAAACGATGATTTGAAAAGTGATTAGAGACTTCAGTATCTCACTTTCTATGAATTAAACACTATTTTAAAAACATGTAAATGATGTCACTGACTCATCACTTTACTGTAAAGTTACATAATATCTGGCATTTATACAAAACCCATACCTTCTGGATTTAAATGTCATCAGTGAGAATCTCAGTTTCCTGCTGAAAATAAGGAGCTCTGAGCCTGCATGGCTACACAGAAAACTTTTAAACCAAATTACCATTGAAGCCAAATGACAAAAATCTATTTATTCATCTGCTTCAGAGTGCCATAATAATTAGGCTAATGTCAAGGTGTCTGTGAATCTCCATCTTGATTTTTTCAGTGAACTATGACTTTTAAAGGTTCTTCTAGAGAAGGAATCTTCCAGTCTCCATGGTGGGCAACAGTAGACTTAATGTTCCTCCCTAATTCCCATGTTCACCAGTGACATGGGAATTAAATATACTCTTTAGGCCTATCAGCAACATTTGAAATATGGTGTTAGCAAATGATTAGAAAAAAACAGAAGTCATAAATCCCTCTCTTAAACCCATAGATTAAAATCAAATGCACTGCATAGATGGAAAAAATGTTTTCTTATTATTTCAATTTTCTTCCAAAGTTGCAATTCTTTCCCAAAGTATTATGAGATTTTCTTAGTGGAAATCAGTGTGACTGGCTAGCAAATCTATCTTAAGACCTGTAAGAAAATCGATGCATTGCTGCTGTTAATGGAAAATGGTAATAACAGTTTAAAATGGCTTAAAACTACTCAAGTGCCAAATCTTGAAAGTATACCAACAGGATCATCATGTAAGGACATGAGAATTTTAGGGAAAATCAGATAGCTTAAGAAAAATAAATTAAAAATTATTTTGCTTATTTGAGCAGCTTTAAAGCCTCTGTGAACAATGTTTAGTCTTCTTGCTCTTGGTCAGGCAGTAGCACAACTTTTTTTCTCAGGGCAAGAGCAAGCAGCAGTAAAAAAGTTGTTTTGTCTATTTGCTATTTTGAAATCTAAGCCTAGGTCAAGAGCTATATAAGCATAACATACAATAAGGAACAACAACAAAATCTCTTTTTACTTAAAGAATATCTTAATGACAGACATGGACTTCTACAGTGGTTCTCTGGCAAACCAGTCACTGCTGCCAGTCACTGAGCACAGTGTCATTGGCACAGGATGATTCATTGTGGGGCTGGAGGAGTGGAAGGAATACACCTAGTGGTGCAGGTCCCTAGTAGGATTTTGGCTCACCCTTGTGAAAGAAGAGCCTTCTAGATGTGTTAATTCCATGTTGGGCAGTTTGGAGTAGGTTTGTGAGGGGGAAGGAGGAAGGGAAGCTATAACTGAAACACTAAGACAAACATAATTTAACAGTACTAGTAAACAGGGCACTTAACAGTTCCTATCATCATCCTTCCTCAATGTAGGAGGGAAAAGTAATCCTTTTAGGTGTTTATTTGCATCCCTCTGCACTGTCCTGATCTGTCCTCTACCCTTCCTTACTGAAACAGCATCACAGGTCACTCCTAAGCATAACTGCTCTACAATGGATGAAATTAACACCCCAATACTAAAACAGAATCCAGTTTTGGGAGAGACAGAGAAAAGAACAGAAAAGGAGAGACAGAAACCAAGACTAATACTACACTTTCACACATAGGTACAGACTAACCTGAGCTTAGAGAAAATCATCTATGAGCTAGCTGCTTGTCTCATGAGAAAGTTGGCTCATTAATTAAAATAGTATCTTCACCTGTGACAGCACAAAGTCAAAATAGAGCTGTCCAGCTCAGCAGGTAGGGAGAGTGATCAGTATCAGCCTATTTCTGTACAGAATCAGGACAGAAGAGAAAGGAAGGATGTGCTAAGTTGCAAAATGGGACTGAGAATGCACTTTTGACCAACAGCACATTCTTCAAAACAGTAACCACTTCTCCATATTGAAACGTTATCCACAAATGACCATTGCCACTGTCATAATTTTTCTCATAATAAATTAACTGCAATTGGAAGCACAGCTTCAGAAAATTTCTTTGCAGACTCTAAGCATCTATGAAACTAGGTTGGCCTTGAATTAGTCATGAATACAAAATTCAGATGCCATTCTAGAACCTTAAGGAAAATCATTGTGTAAGTTTTGAGCAAGTCTGGTCCTGTTTAGAGAGTTTTATCAAAACCACATGAAACCATGTGACACCCAATGTCTTTCTTGGTGTTTTGCTTGAATATTGAGTTCATTTAAGCCCTGAGTTAAAAAGAGATCACAAGACTTGGAGTCTGCACAAAGTGACATTTACTCTAGTGGGCCTTGGAGTCAAAGTGGGTGAGTCCCATGCTCAACTAAGTTCAGTAATTATGCTGAGTCAGTTTGCATGCGAACCATCAAAAGCCCCCATGCTATTTCACTGACAGGAATTGAAGACATGTTCGTGTGTATTTTGCTAGGAACAGCCAGACTTTTGGCACAAGAAACTAGAAAAAAACTAGAAATACAAGGCATGAACTAGCCAACCTAGCTGGAGGCTGCCTGCATCAGCCTGGCGCCCCACCTAAGCTGACAAACCTTGACCAGACCCAGCTGGTTTGTACAAAATAAATGTGTCTACTACCTTCAGGCGTTTCTTCATCTTTTCTTACCACACTTGCCCCTGGCAAAAGGAAATGAGCTTTTGTGTTTTCCTAGGCAAGTCACAAAGACCTTCTTGTCCTAAACGATCTCTATGAAATGAAAATAATTGTCTTTATCAAAGTGTTTTGAGATTGTGAGTGAGCAGTGTTATATCATTGAAATGCATTACTGATGATTAGATTATAAAATAAATCTGCAGTGCTGCTAATTGAAATTAGAAAAGCTTTTAAAAGTCTGTTGACCCTTCAAATGAATATAGAACTTCTGTAGTATGTTGTGACTAGTTCATAGCTAATAAAATATTTGCTATTTTATGTCTTGATGATGCTCTAAATTTACATTTTGACAAAAAACAATACTCTAACTGCTCAGATTTTACCCTCTTTCCACATTTGTATTAACCTTTGTATGTAAGGTTTGTTGCCTTTCCTTTTCAGTTTAGATCTCTCACACAGAAATTTTACAGCAATTGAAGCAGTTGCAGTTTTACTAAAACTCAGCACACAGTGATTTCCAGTGTCAGAAACTGACTCTGATGAAAGACTTTGGGCAAGGCTTTGGCCCAAGGTGCCAGCCCAGATGGTACAAGAGCACTGCAAGGTCCCTTCGGAGAGCAATGCCACCGTTTCACCTGAGGACAGCCAGCGGCCAAGAAGGCCCCACGTTCCAGAGAGCTGGCCAGGACACACATCCCAGGGAAGGCCCTGCTTCCTCCCCTTCCTCCCTGTGGCCATCCAGCTTGGCTGCCCAGGGGCCAGGGCTGAGCTCAGGGCCGGGGGTGTGGAGGCTGCCCGGTGAGGCGGCGTCCCCTGCCCGCTCAGCCTCGCTTGGACAGGCCTGGCCCAGGCCCTGTGCTCTGGTGGGACCTGCACATCAGCTCAGCAGGGAGCTGCAGTAGGTCCTTTGACCTCCTTCTGTTATTCTCGGCAGAAAAAAAAGCCACAAACCAAAGTTATAACTTCAGACTCCTCCCGCTTGCCCTTGGAACAGCAGAGGCTCCCTCACAGCACCAGTGCATCATCACAGTGTGAGTCCACACCAACACTGTGAGATGCCATTTCTGGCCCAGATCGGGGGAACTCTCAGGCACACGCTTCCCTTTGAGACTGGCTGCGTGCAAGGCCTGGATTATATGGCTGCTGCCCCAGGAACACAGCAAGCAAAGCAGTAAAAGGAAAAATGTACATAAAAGTCAGGGCTCTGCAGTTCCCAGCACTGAGCTGTAGAGGCTGGGCTCTGTGGTTGCGTTTTTCAAAAGCTAAAAAGAATAAATCTTCCTGAACATAAAGGACTCAGCACAGTGTGAGCCCCTGGGGGCTCTGAGGCAGCAGTGGGCCTTCATGAAGGGAAATCCAGCTCACTAAGGGGACTGGCATGGATATCAGTGTGGGTCTAGGGAGAATACATTGAAATTCAGCACAGCCCTCTCCTGCCCGGCTGTGTGACGCACTGGGAATATTTGGCAGATCCTCCTGTGTTAGCCCCTTTCTCTTCCTGTTGTGGTCTGAATGAATAGCCATTCTGCTTAATTTAACCTATTTTTTCTTAAGTTCATACTCTGACTATTTACTCTAAAGCTAGATCTGAGTAGTATTTGTATAACTACAATTTTTCAGTATGTTCCAGCAATGTTGATTCATTTGTGAATTCTTGGCGAGACTTTTATTCATGAAAAACCCTCAGTGTATTTATAGTTGTAGAACATTAATGTGTTTTTTGCCATCATCATAACTTATTTTGCTCTGCCTGGCAATATGAATGTGAAAAGTGATGTTTTGTTATAAATTATACCTGCACCAAGACAAATTATTGCAATAGCTTCATTCATATAGATACAGGCATGCGTTAAAGAGGAGGCAAATTGCTAAAAGACTCTCCTAACATAATATAACCTCCTCTATCTACAAAATCAGTCTAGTAAACAGTTTAGACTAGCATATCAGTAGAAATCTGTTGCTGAAACCTGTATTGCATATTTTTCCAGCATGGTAACAGATCAGTTTCCAATTACCCATGTTTTACATTGCAATCCTTAATACAGTACATTCCATAATGAATAGCATAAGTACAGTAGCTCAATGCCAGATTCCATTAGCAGGCACCACCCTAAATAGAATTAAAATACCACAAATTAAAAGAAACCTTGGAAGAATTTAACAGTAAATACTATTCCGGGAAGTGCTTCTTTTTTCTGTCATGTAAATATGTTATTTTACAGTCTTTTTTTAATTGAAACACAGGAATGTGAAAACATCCCGTGTGACAAATGGCTTCAAGATATCACATAAATAGGAAATTCTGTCAGTATTTCTCTGAATTGCGTACTTTTGAAGCATATTTTAATATTGTTTTTCTCAATACAGGTGTATCTCGAGCTCCACGTGTCATTTTGTTGTTATCTAGTACTTCCAAACTCTGGTCAGGACTCTCTGAATAAAACAAAATTAATGCCTTTCCCTATCTAAATCTGAACTGGTCTTTCTATGGACAAGCCTTATTAACTTAAGTGTTTCCATTTACACTAGATTATCTGATTGCGATCAAAACAGAAAGTAGAACTTCAGAAGAAATAAGATATTTCAGAGAAATATCACTATGTCAAGGCACTTTATGAATTAAATAACTCTTGTTAATTTTTTTAGATATGAAAGTATCACTATTCTTATTATTGGACCTAAGATGACAAGATTTCAAGAAAGTTTTTGCCTGCTTTTGAAACCCACATATATTCAAATACTCAACAGAAGATAAAGATCAATATATTAGATGCTTATTAAATCATATACTTGGGGGGAAAATTACATATTTTCTATTTTTTTATAAAAACGAATATCTGAAACATTGAAGCATTGATATTGACAGAATATATATTACATTTATAATTATCAATGTGATCTAGTGTAATATTTATTTTCTTATCACCCAGACAACCTGGAATGCCATCCTCCACATACAAAGAATGCACCAAAATACAGCTTTCTTTCCTAAAGCTAGCAGTAATTTCTCTGAAAAATGTGCTTGCTCTGCACAGTCTTGCATCCAATTGGTCAGTCCAATAGCCTTCAAAATCTTATTTTCTTTGCTATGAGGGAAAACTTTTATTGACATATTTATAAAGTAAATTCTTATAAATATAATAAGCATTTCACCAGATTTTTTGCTGAACAATATTGGATTTCTTGTTGTAGTTGGTGGACAAAATCTCACTGCTATCCCACCAGGAATCTGATTATGTAAAGTGCAAAATACTCTTGTTATGAATAAAAATATTAATAATTACTAGAATTCTATCTCCTTCATTAATGCAAAAATCTCCTTCCTAAGGAGTGGAGCAATTTCATGAGTTATTGTCACTATGGTCACATTGTTGTCCTATGTGGAGACATATTTTTGAGCATGGGGTGGTGTGGTGTTACTTTTATTGAGCATTCTATTGCCAGTTAATGTGTCTTGAGTTGTTTTTAAAGTAATATTTATATTTTTAAAAAGCTAAAACAACCAGCCAAACCCATGGACAAACAAACAAAAATCCTTGTGCTTCTTTTGGCTCTGATTGTCATTTCCTGCCAATACTCCACCAGAGTTTTAGAATGTTTCATGGTACCCTATGCTTTCTCCGGGGTTATCTGTGAAGGCAACGATAAGGTTTTGTCACTAGGTGGAGCTTGAAGCTTCAGACCTCAAATCCTCTGCCTCATTTCCTGCCTTCAACAGGGGGTTCCTCAACCTTTCCAATCCCGTAGCTAGGCAACTTCAAAACCTTTGGAGGTAAATTTGGTTGTATAATCTGTTGTATGTTATAAGTATTCCTATTAGAAGCTCTTTTTTTACAGATTGAGTCATGTTTGCTGAGACTGAAATTGGTTAGTAATCAAAGGGAAAAGAATAAAGACTTTCCACATGTGGGCCTGCAGTGTAACTTCTGCAGCAAATTGCTCCATGTTTGGTTCTTCTAAAGCTCTACCAGAAAAAGCAGACTGATTGCAAAGTAAATATGACAGTGCTGCTAACAGACTGCTATTTTATATTATTGTTGAGCTCTGGATGTTAATCACCAAAATCAGTACTCTCATGTGCTAGTCAACTGGTAGATAAAATAGCTGTGTGTCAACACCCAGCAGCCCACAGCTGGGGATTCATCAAATCAACACCAACAGTCCTTATAATCCTAATATATTTCATCTGCAGTAAAGGAATACTTCCCTCATGCTACAAGCTGTGCCAGTTGAGAAAGCTCTTGGAAATATGCAGCATTATATATGGTAGAGTCACATTTACTGTTCTGGTACCACATGGAGTGGAGGAGGAGCTGCCTCATGCCAGGGGAGTGCTCTGGTGTGGAAATAGCTTGGCCTCATTAGGGAATCAGGAAATCTCTCCTGATTAGACCCTTAGATTATCTCCATTGGTTAGGACTTGGTGCTAGTGGTGCCAAGGTCACAGGTTTGATCCGGGTATGGGCCATTCACTTAAGAGTTAGACTCAACAATCCTCTAGGTCCCTTCCAGCTCAGAATATTCTGTGATTACTGCTCTTAATTTGTGCATCTTAGAGGTAGGCTGATTTTTCTGATATCTTACTATTACTGGAAAGATAATGAAACCTTTCAAAAAGAACAAATTATATTTATGGCAGTAAATAAGCTGCGGTGGTAAGATTAGGAGTTTAACCCAGAAAGTCCTGGCTGCACAATATTGCCAGGGAAAGCTTCTCCAGGCAGGCTCCAGAAGGAACACATTCAATGCAATGGGCTGAAGGCTGACTAGCACAGAGCAGAAAGCGTCCCATGAACAGGGAGATGGTCAAAAAACATTCTCAGATAAAAGCATGAATGCTTAACTATTTGTGTCAAAGTTGATACTTTCGACTGACAAATAGATCAAACTATTCAGAAAATCTTGAAAATAAGTAGATGTAGAGGATGGAAGTGCGAAAGCAGTGCCAAGAATTACACATGGTTTATGTAAGCATTTGGGGTCATATTGTTGTACAACCAAAATATTGCAGCAGTCAAGCTTGTAATTAAAACGTTTATGGCTAATAAAAACTGACCTGAAAAGGAAGCAGCTCAAGTTACCAGGCAACAATTTGCAATGGATCAAGGAAAAACTAGATAGTCCCTATCTCTAGGGAGGAAGCTCTGCTGATCTGGCAACAGATAAATTATTCTCCCTGCTCTTTTATAATCTTTGACCCCTCCCTGGGTCCTGTCAACCATTATTTCAATTAAAGTAAGAAGCACTTCTTGCAGTCAGAGTAAGAGGTATGTTCTCCAGAACTTTTAGTCTGTTCTTGAAACATCAATGTTCACATGCTCTTTTCTGCACATGGATTTTTGAAACTTTAGAGAAGTTAGTGTGATTGCAGAGCAAGATTTCACCATGACTTATTTCTCTAATTTAGTGGTTAAAATAATGTAAATTTTGCATAACAAATGAGGCCTGTACTGTGAGAGTTTGTTCCTTTGGCTTATGGTGTACTTATATGAATGTTTTCCTTTGACATCTAATGCCCATGGATGACAGTGCTCTCAGGATTGTACTTATGACTTGGACTTTCATCTTTCTGTACTCTCTACTCTCAAACGATATCAATGACAGCCCTGACCATAACTGGGCTGCTATTAATTGTGACAAGGACAGTGCAAATAGAATCATTAAGCAGTAGATGTTCTCACATTTTAAAGAATAAATATTCTGGGTTTTAGGAAACATTTTGATTGTAAAAATCCAAAGGCATCAGTATATTTGAGTGCCTAAAATTCTTCCACTTTGAAAAAGAACAATTACTTTTGAGGTTAGTTTGAAGACTATTAATGTAGTTGGTCCCTTATAGAAGTCAAGAATAGTACATACAGCAAAATTCAGGTACATTAAATTATGTATAGAGAGGGTAGATTTTCTGAAATCTATTTCTGACTTATAGACAAAGTCAAAAGCTTTTCGAACATTTCTTTATAACTCCGTAGGTTTATCCACTTCCACTTTCAGCACTTTTCCCGTCTCTCTGTGGAAAGAATAGATTGTCTTTGCATTTGACCACAGAAGGAGGTATGTATAGGTGCTTAACATAAACTTAATACCTTCTCTTGTTTTATCACTTGACACTTGGCAGATGAGTTTCTGTTGTTTCTTGAATATGTTGAAAGAATCTTAATGCCATTTATTGGTAAGTGTGTGCCTGAATTGCTTGAATATGTAGTACACTCATTTGAATCAAGTATGAATATCTGTACTAGAATGCTGGTCACTAAATTTGGGAACACAATTTTCAGCACTTCACAGTTAAGTATGAAAATATTTATTGTTCAGAGAGTAAATGGAAGTTGATGCATTTTGTTCATGTTGCTAATAAAGTCACTTTTTAAATATGTTGAAAAGATATATTAGCAAAGATATGAAAATATCTCTTTGAGAGAGACAGAATTTGATAACATAGCAGTGCATGTGTTTCAGATCCTGCTGGGAGGCTGGTGGAGGCACCTCTTCACTCTAGTCTTGGTACTCAGATTTTGATTGAGTTCTTTTTGTATAAACTTTGCACACTTCATGCAAAAACTAAGGTGAGACCTTCCTTTCTTTTGTCCTTTGTAGTCTTTTCCCTATTCTGAGATTTTCTGTAAACTGACACTTTAGTAGGAGTGGGAAGTCTTTAAGATTAGAAGAGGACTTTCAGTATCTCCAGTCTGAAGCCCTAAAGTCTCTGCTTCCTACCCAGACTTCCTCTCATTTCACAGTTATTTCATCTTTTCTAATTTTCCTTTGGAAAGACTGGCTACTTTTTCAGTTTAATTAATTGACAAATCCACAAGTTTAGTTCTTACATTTCCACTAATTGTTTTAATTTTCTCCCTGTTGCCTTTAAAACCCCTCACATAAAAAATCAGAACAAGAACAAAATGCAAAATTACCTTTCTCCTCCTTTGGCCTAACATCTCACCACAGTCTTTGTACACTTTCATCTTTTTCTCTCTAGTGAAGAAATATAAGTCTGATACCTGATTGTTTTCCAGTTTCTCCGTGCAGCCCACTGCATGCATCCCATCTCCTTCCCATCCTTATTTATCCTTTTCACAGTTCCTCATACACAATATATATATATGGTTTCCATTTAAAAAACTGCTTTATTTCTAGTTGCCTCTACAACTGCTTGCTGTCTTTCATCCCCTATTGCTAAGATCAACAAATATTCATGTAGGGTATCTAAACAATTGAAGCCTTGTAATTTTTCTTCCAGTTCTGTGCTAGATGTTCTCCAGTTTCTTGCCACATTCTGGTATAAGTGCATGCTTGCAAGGCATACTTCACATGCTCTCACCAACAGCCTTTTAAGAATTCAGTTTCTTTTCTCACTTTGGACATTGACTAGTGGCAGTCTAATGCATAAGCAAAAATTCCATTAATTTATTTCACTGATGCTTTGTACTGATTATCTGCATTTAGCTAACTATAAATTTATTTCATATGCAAACTAAAATTTCTGTATCTGTAGAGGGTCAGCTCAAGCTCAAGATGAACAAATCAAAGTTTATTAGTCTTTCCCCAAAGCCTTCCTCACTTCATAATTCATTCTGAGCAATATCACATCCTGCTTGTTCAAGTTGTCAGCCTGCATATTTTTTCCAATTCTGACCTCTAATAAGGTTTCATATTAGTTCAGTGCTTAGGTTTTCTTTGTTATTTCTGCATCATTAAAATAATTCTGTCCATTTACACAGCAAAGACCCCTATTCCCATCTTATTGTATTCCTTTTTTGCTTTCAGCCAACTCTTTCCTATGCTGGTTTTTTCAGATGAGCACCTACACAGAATGTTTCTGCAAAATCATTTCCATAGTTCAAAATATGGACATTCCTAAGCTTCTGTACTTACTCAAATAATTTGCATGCAGTTTTCAAGCTCTTTATAAGTTCTCCCTCACTGCCTGAGAATATGGAATCCTGCCCTTATACTGGTCCACAACATTAGCTTCCATTTGACTGAGAACCATTTATAACATTTTTACATCTTGTACCTCATGCTGTTTCTCATACTTACAAGGAAGTCCCCATGGCCATCCAAATATGGTCATATAGGCTAATATATCATCCTCTTTCAAAACTAGAAAATTAGGGATGTGATTCAGTGGCTGAAACTACCATCTGTCTTGCTGAAGAATGCAAGTCTCCTTGTTTCACTTTCTCTTTTTCATCTTTTCATTCTAAGGTGGAGAAACATATTGTTTTGAGTTTGTGTTTGAACAGCATCAAGCAAAATTGGTTATGATCTTGAACTGAGACTCTTACACATGACACCAATATAAAAAAATAGTTGTGGTATTATATTTTTATGCCAGAAAGTAGTATCAAGCCTAATTCCTTGTCCTTGTGGGGGGCTATGTGCCATTAATAGACAAGTGAAAACAGAAGAGTTTGAAAAATAAATGGCTTAGGAAATAGATTTTGTCCTGAGAAATCAGAAGGAGAAGCACTGATTTTGTTTTGTTGTTATATCTGCATTCTGCATGTTTGAAATTGCAAGGCTGCAGAGGAAGTCTAGCTTCCTTTATATTTCCTGTTATGCTGATATCTCAAAGTGCATAGAGTAGCAAACCTGACCAAGCAAAATACAGTGAAACTAACCCTTTCTGGTGATAAAAATTACAAGCTTTATCCTTTCCAAGAGAAAAACTAATATTTAGATTGATATATTGTCTTCTGAAGGTTTTTTTTAATATATCATGTATTCATATTACTATGATTATTAAATCACACTGTTAAAAGTTTATTTCATACACCGAATCTTGTATTTATATTGGCAAATGTTAGTTACACAGATTTGATTCTAAAATGAATGAATACTGACTAGTTCATATAGACTGACTATTGTATAATTGGTAGAATCAATCATTTTAAAAATCACATATTCAATGAGCTACATATGAATTATAGATCACGAACTATTCATAAAAATCCACAGTAAAATTTCAAGTGACAAATGCTATCTGAAGTTGCAACTTATCTACAAACTAAGAAAGTCTGAATGTGTGCATATCTGTGTATGTTTTTATTGTTTACGTAAATCCTTGCTTATGAGGTTGTATTTCTGAGTAATAAGAATAATCTCAACACTACTTTCCAGGTCTATCTAAGAATGTCATCTTATGTCATAACATGTTAAAGACTCCTATTTAATGGTTCTAAATATGGAAAATGAATATTTGATTCTTTTGTATGTATGTATTTATCTGTGATTTTGGGGAAGTCTAAATTAATTTACTTTTTTCTAGATAGGGGCAAAAATAAAAAGTGCTCATATCATTCTCTTGACAAGTTTCTGTGTCAGAGCTGCCCAAAATACATACTGCATTCACCATAATTTACGTGGTTAGCATATTTATTTTGGAAAAACTTTACACTTGTTAGTCACGTCTTGCACCAACAGGACAACCCTTGGCAAAGACATTTCTTACAGATACTGTGGAACTCTCAGGCATCATATCAGAGAAGCATGGGTTATTATCAATTGCTTTTGAATTGCTCCTCCATCTTCTTTATTCACTCTTTTCCCTAGAACTGAGTGCAGGAGTGAATGGAAAAGAAGACTGTAGCTTCCTTTCGTCTGTGACTCAGAAGTGCAGCTAGTATTTAGCTGTCAAATTTCCATCACATTCCCTGCTTTCTTATAAAATACTTTCAAACAGTAAATTTTGAAAATATATAAACAAGTGAAATCATGCCCAGAAATTACCAAGCTCCACAATTTTAGGCATAGCAACCTTTAATGATTCCTAGGTAGACAACTTGGCAGAAAATCATAGCTGGTTTGGATGTTTCAGAAATAGAATGAGTTTGTAGGTCATTACTCAATCAGAAAAGTTGAAACTAGGACAGATCCTGTGAAAATAAAGGTCACACGTATTTATCATTTTAATGTTTTTATCGTGGTGAAAGAAGTTGTTGTAGTCATTTTTCCTGCATGAGAAGACAGTTTAGTTAAAATTTTAGAGGAAACCTTTTAAATCCACCAGAATTAATGTAAAGATTAAGTGGGATAATTCTAACAAGATTTTCAGTAAAAAGAAAAGAGAACTGAACAATTGGGCATCTTCCTCTATATAAAAATCTGGAAAAAAATTTTCACCTTCCTATCACTTGCCATTCAAATTTATGAGATTCTTAAAAGTTTGAATAGAGTTAAAGTTTTCTTTTCTGTCAATGAAAGACAAAATGCTTACTCATTAATCAGTATGAGAAATTTTTCCAAGATTTTCTCAAGTGCTTATCAAAATGTTATGTTTTGACAATGTTATCTAGTTCTCAAATGTTTTGTCTCTAGTCAGATAATTTCTAGAAATCATAATATATTTATCAGAATTTTTTCAGTTCTCCCATTCAGCCAATTTTCATTATCACTGGATAAAAGCACAAGAAGATCACATGTTCTAGTGTACATATGAGTTATTAACTTGGTTGGTGTTTCAACCAGAGAAATTTCTGTCTTCTAGACCTTTGCTTTTACTAGGAGATCATATGGCATATGATGCATATACAGTCTATTTTAAAAGGAGCTCTCACACTACAGGAATCTTCTCATCTGAGGAACTATAAAAAATAAACAGAGATTCTTTAGCCTAAATGCCGTCTGAAAAACTACATTTTTGGTTATCCCAGCAAATTAATTCAAGTTTCTTATATACATTATGATGCCCTTTCTATGATTTACAAATATCCTAACAGGTTTGGAAAGAGATCAAAAAGGGATAAAAATGATAGTTAATAAACATTAGATTAAGTAAATAAAAATGAATCTTGTGGTGAAGTGAAAAATATGTCCAAATTGTATTAGATTAACTGCATTTGTTTTTACCATTATATGAATTTGTTGTGGAAATATGGTGATGATTCCCATACAGTGATATTAGACCAGCCTATGAATATACTTTTTACTACACGAGTCTTGTAATACGTTCATGTTATTTCCTGCAAACATAGCAGTGGACTAGTCCCTTTTTCCCAGTATTACAAGTACTCTAATCAAAGGGCAAACTTATTAACACAGTATTTAAAGTATGACTGGCACACTTAACCTTCATTCAGTCTATAACCAGTACAGCTGTTACAGGTGGAGGGGAGGGACTAGAATGAGGATCACTAATGTGTGTATCCTTGACATTAAGTAAGGAAAATGGCTCCCTATTCAGGAGTGGTGGCAGGCACTAAAGATCTTGAATGAAAATGAATATTTTCTTAAGCCAAATTGAAAGCTTATCTTACCCAGGCAATGGAGGATAGAAAGACTGTTGTAGAATTATGGTGGAATGTGATCCTCTCCAAGTGTCTCTATATCTGAAGTAGATGCCAAAACAGAAAATAAGTCTGTGCTTAACAGTTTTAGAGGATCAGGTCTGAGCTGATCTGGTCTGGCCTGATCTGACCACATCTGACAGCTACTCTTTGCTGTTACGGTTCATGTTACATAACTTAAAATTGCATCGAGAGATGGGGAAGGTGGGCAATGTGTCATTAATGGTGGGTGGTTTGGATTTTCTTTGACATCCATATAATATATCATAACAAGTCCTGCATTTGTTTTAGTGGTATATAATTTTGATGCTGCCATTAGATCATCATATCTGAGTTCTTATAATCAAGACATCATAATGCTTGGTTTTTATGCATGTATTTTCACCTTAATGGTTAAAACATATAAGTACATTTCTAGTTTAATAGTCCATTTTAATCTAGAAATTATTTCATTTTATTAATCAGATTAAAAAACTGTTTAAAGTTAATATTGTCTCTCAATGTATTTTTTTTTTTACATCACAGCCATCTCTTCAACTTCTAAGTTAAAGAGATTGACAGATTAAATGTATTATTTTCAGTTGTGTCTCTTACAGCTCAGCTAATTTTTAATGGATTTTTCTCTGTACTCTTTCTAATATGAAGATATATATCTTACAATATACTATATGCATGGGCAAAGAGAGCAATCACATGTGGCCCAAAAAGGCTCTGTGAGCAAGTAAGAGATAGGTATAAAGCATAACAATGATGCAATGTAAAATTAGGGTACATTTCTGATTTCAGAAATATCAGCAGTAAGGAAATATTTTATTTATTTATTTGTTTGTTTGATTGTTTAATTTAAATTGATCTTTTGGAAGAAAAATGCTGCAGTTAGCCATTGCAGACAAAGAATTAACAAAGATCCAACAGTGAAGCTTAAAGTTTGGTTGCAAAAGTTATAAATCCCTAGATACCACAGTCAAATTGGCATTGCAATATTTGCTCTGCAAATAGTAGTCAGAAAGGGATTGGTAATTTGGAGTGGAATATGGGTTTCCCTCTGCTCATGGTAAGGGTGCAAGAGGTTTCAGCAGTCCAGGTTCCTAAGGAAACTATGTGGAGCTCAGAACATTCAAATCAGCCAAAACAAAGCCAATAGTGCTACAATATGATGAGAAGAGTCAAAGTGAAAATGTTGGTTTCTTTTTCTGTTCAGTTCATCCTGCATAGGTGTATTCTGTTGGAAATTCATCACCTCATCACTTACTTGATCATTGGTGGATTAATTTCTTCCAATACAGTGGTTTTTTTAATATATATATATACCCACCTTTTTGGTGAAATTTAATAACCCAGCTAGTGTCACCAGTAAGTGGATCCTTTGCAGACTGCTTTAACCTAAAGTGAAGAGTTTATCTAGCATTGTTCACTCTCACTGGCACCTTCTATGTTTGACACATGTAAAAATTGCTATTAGTGAATGATCTAAAATAGTTCTGTCGGTAACATTTGAGAAGAGACATATTTTACTGGAATCTGAAAGACATTGCTTACTGTCCATTCAGTGTTCATGAAAGCAAGGACAGATTGACAAAGAAGGGTATCTTAGAGTCTATCAAGATATCAAAGTCCTATTGGATGGCTTTACAGCCATGGCTTTACAGATGGCTTTACAGTTTTCATATGTGTACCATAAACTGGACCCTCCAAGCGAAAGAAGAGAAACAGATGGTCTATTCTGAAATGTAAAATTGCTACCACATTGTGAGAATATTTGGAACAAACACATAAGAAATAATATTTTATTCAAATATACATTTTTATGCATTAAGATATTAGTAATTTTTTTAAAATTAAGGCACAGACTTAAAGTAATTCAAGACTAAAAGAGGCAGAGATAAGATCCTACATCTCCATGTTTGACTTGAACAAGAAATATCACTGCATCTTTGAAAGTACAGATGTTTATTCTATTTTATTTTGAGAACAAAGATCATGAGGATAGAAAAATACACAGAATATTTGTGTCATCTCTGTTGGAAAATCAGCTGTGTGTGGTAATAAAGATGCAGCAAAAAAAAATTGAAAAAAAAGAGCAAAGAAATGGGAGACAATATAACTAGCTAGATTGCCTATGTATCAGAGTAAATAATAAATGCTAAGTTAGGATAAGGACCACTAGCATACCCAGGCACAATTAGAGGCCTATTATGATTACAGCCATCTATCACTGTAATTAATGTGTTCTAACCAGTTTTTGAGTAATAGTAGGCCTTCTTGACCAAGATTGTTATCAGATCTGATTCTTATCAGATGGTCTTCAAGATAGGGGTTTTAGTGACGTGTAATAGATTTGCCAAAAGATTGGCTGTGGCTGCTTTGTAAATGTGTTTTAATGCCACTCTACAAAAGATTCAGTGGTTTTCACAAGAAGTCTGCCAAATTACAACTCTTCTTTCTACCCTATACATTCTGAATATTTAGATATTCATAGACAATCCAAAGGAAATATTCAGATTGGATACATACACCATACCACTTGCTACTCTTGATTTAAGCAAATTGTCTGACATACTGGTAGAAAAGGGTCTGGATATCAAAGATGAAAAAATAATGTCAATTTTTGCAGAAAATTCATCCCATAATATGTTTCTAGCATCACACTAACCAACAGAGAACTGTTATATTATAATGCATCCCCAATAAAAATCTCTGACCATCACCATTTGCTTTTAAAAAGAGGGCATTAATGCTGTCTTTCCATATGATGGTATTTACATAATCCATGCAAATTGTGCTTACTGTGAGCAATTCAAGGATTAAAATTAAGCAGACAAGGTAGTAAAATTGCATGTTTTAAGAAAAAAACATTTAATTTTTAATGACTTTTCACATGCAGCATCCTTATTGATATGGTGTGCAGCAGACCAAATTAAAGATGCAGATGAGTAAGGCCAAAATGTCTCACACACATGTTAATTACCTTTATTAAGGTATTAAGGAATATTCCACAAATGTTCCAAAATATTTTCTACATATAATAACAGGAAACTTCCTGGCACTCTTCTCTCCTCTCCTGAAAGGAATCAAACTCTTCTGTGTTTAGAGCTGTTGCTAACTGAACTTGGAATTGGCATCTACATTTAGCATAAATGTCATGCATTTATGTACATGTGTATGTACACTTAAGCACAAACTTATATGTATACACATATGGAAAAATGAAGGAATGGGACAGGTATTATAAATTATAATCTGTCTGGAGCGGGACTGTGGCAGTACAGTACTTTTAAAATTTGTCATAAATCTCCCTTTTGACCCAAAAGCCTTTCCTTTATCTGATATCAAAATCTTGATTTAATTTTTTGCCTTAACATTGTTCTGTATTAATAACTGGAGCAGTGATCCTTAAAAGCACAAAACACTTATTAAAATGGGGTAATCTGGACTGTTTCCAAATGTCTTCCAAAAAACATTATTGCTTTAATAGCTATAGTCTTTTTCTATAGGACTTTATTATGTTATGAATTTCCAGACATATTCTCAAAGGGTAATGAATAAGATTCAGGAGAGCATTTTCTCAGTGTTAAATTGCTCTGGTTAATAACATCTATCCATTGCCAAAGGTTAAATGCAAAACACAGTAAGATAACTCTCTTCTTTCAAATCTGAAATCATAATATCATGTTTTCCAAAACCATGAAAATGTAAAAGTTTGTTGTGGTTGGGGTTTTTTTGGTTTTTGTTTGGTTGGTTTTGGGTTTTTTTTTTTTGTGTTGTTGTTTTTTTGTTGGTTTTTTTGGTTTTTTTTTTTTTTTTTTGGTTTTTGTGCCACAGGTAGCTTTGGAATAATTACAGACTAGTCTGTAGGGATTTTAGGTTCTGGAAATGCAACATGGTATCACCAGACTTCTAGCATTCTGGTAGGGGATCAAGATCTTAGGCTGGCTGTTCCAATGAATGCTGAGAGATCATTTATCATTTAGATAGCTCTGGTCCCAGCCACTGCAAGTGTGTTTATAACATAACAGAACTTTTACCTTGTGTATTACATCTATTTGTGAACTCAAATACAAGGGCTCTCTTGAAGAACTGACTAATGTTTTTTGTGCTGCCCAACAGGCTATCACTGTCTTTTTACTCCGACACAAGGTTTAAGTGCAAGTTAGTGTGATTCACAGTGTCTTTCTGCATCCTGAATTACTTCTATGTAAAACAGTGATGATACTTCATTTCACCCACACATTACTTAAACTCCAGACTGTTCTAGGCAGGACAGTATTATCATAGTTTTCAGTAAAATTGGACCACTTCTTTTTTCCAGTATAACTAATAGGTCATTATTTTACATAGATTAATTAAATAAATGAATGAAAGTAGAATGCATCCTATCTGATTTTAGAAATCTAACTTTAGGCTTTGAGTCTAAGCAAGTCATCCTCAGTTCTGTCATAAATGAAGAGAGGTATAGACTCCCAAAGGGTGATTCATCCTATCCTAAGATAAGTGTCTACCATAGGTGGAATGAATTGCCATCTCTCCCCTACCCTGTCCCTACCATGAGCAGAGGCAGCTTGTTGACTACATATGTATGTACCTCTTCACAGCTTAATGCAGTTGAAAGAACTGCATTTTTAAAGTATAATTTTTTTTAAATGCTATGATTAATCCTTCTCAGAGTCATTTGTAGTAAATATAAACCCAAAGAGATTCGCCAGCATCAAGTTTCAGATAACACATGGTTAACATTTAAGTGTATCAAGTGTTGACATGAGAAATGTGTACTGCTTTGTGGAAATGGAATAGAATTTTTTGAGGGAAAATTTTAACTATGATGGATATCTGAGTTTAGACACACTTTATCTTCACTTGTGTTTTTGAAGAACAGAATTCAATATAGCCAAGAACATTTTAGACTTTTATTTCCTTTCAGATTCATTTAAAACTCATCCTAGTTGAGTTTAAAACTCATCCTAGCATTACTGAAAATCTTCACCTACTATAATCACTGTGTTAGTGAATAAATTAAGGTTATAAAAATTAGTTGATGCATCCACCTGACGTAAAAAATTTGGAGCTGCGTTTTCAAAATATCTGCTGGCAGGATTTCTTAGTTGTAATAATTTTGGCTGAGTTGTTGCTTAGTGGTAATTTTGACATTAACAATAAGTATCAGGATAAAAATGTTTTTTTTTATTATAAGAAAGGAAGAACTAAAATATTTTTATTGTTTAACTGCATTAAAAACTATAAGTACATATGATCATATTATCCCATCTTAATTGCATTTTCAATACACTGATGTACAGTTTACAGCAATTGGTGTGCTGACTGTTTGAACATTTGCATTTTCAGCACTGATACACTTGTTAGCACAGTTTTAAGCTCATACGTTTTTATATGTATATGTATTTATATGTATTTATACATTTTTATATGTATATATATGTCTGTTACCAAAACATAGAAATGTATTTCTTTGAAAGGAATGGACAGAGTTGCACTTCTAAGCTTCAGGCTTCTGTTGGGTACTGAAAATGCAGTCACCTACCACAAAACTAAAATTCATTTTTGCTTGAGTTATCCATAACTTGTGTATATCACTGCAAAGATTGCCTCCAAATTCCTATTTGAACTCTTACATAAGTGCCTCATGAAATATAGTTTTTGCTTAGTGATAATTAAGTGAAATCAGCTTCATATCTGCTGGAAATGCTAATAAAAGTATACATTTAGTCAGTTGTCAGACCTCTACAGACATATTGAAATCACAGCGATGCTTGCCATTTCTAGAAGAAATTAAATAGCTCCTATTGCCGAGACTCTATGGACTTTACTCCCTTTGCATTGACATTTCTTTGGCCTACAAAAGATCTAAAAAAATTATAGTTCAAAACCTAAACAAAACAAAACTAAACAAAATTTAAAGAAGAAACAGCCCCCCGCGAAAAACACCATTCCCAAAACATAACGGCCTTACAGTCCAGTCAGTGCTCTCTGACTCCAAAGACATCATACTGGCTTCTGTGTGTGAGCCGTGCCTTGTCCGACTCTTTTTCATAGACTGGGTAAGATCTTTCATTGTCAAGAGAGCACACATGGATTACAGAATCACAGGATATTCTGAGTTGGAAGGCACTACAAGGATCATCAAGTCCAACATTTAAGTGAATGGCCTGTACAGGGTTCAAAGCCACAACTGTGGGAATTATTAGCACCATGCTCTAAGTGTGTCTTACATTTGATTTCAAACATGGGCATATGTGCAGCAGTAGATAGCAAAAGCTTGCACATGAGGATTTTGAATCCCTCAAAACTGTTTTTAGTTAGCTTAAAGCACGTTACATAGAAACTTGTTTCCTGTGTATAAAACTGTCCTGTACTCTGTGTTTGTACTCTTTTTTCATTCTTTAAATAATTATTTGGTGAGGCTTCTCACCACCAGGTTTTTTGAACTACTGCTACATTCCTGAAGAAATCTGATGTGAGGTCTTGCATCTCTTTTTCCAGTAAATATCAAACATAAATTCCATGGCTTTCTGTACCTTTAAACAGTACTAAATGCCAAACAAATGTTTCATATTATCCAGATGTGTCATGAGCACTCTTCCCTCTCTGATCCAGACTCATTCCATCAAGAATACAAAAAACATGGGAGACTTTTAGTCAAGCTGCTCTACTCTTTCTCTACTTATGCTTGCTTTGGTTACCCTTTATATTAATTCATTTATTTCTAGTATCAGGTAGAGGTTTGGTAGTGGATACCAGTAATTCCCTAGTGTCCAAGTCTGATCTTTGAAGAGCAATTACCATGTTTTCAAGCGAATTGCTCTCTGCTTTGAATATGCTGTTTCCTTTTCTCACGTGAGATTGTTTGGCCATCTGTTGCTTTTGATTTATCTTTTTTCAACTCTGTCTTTAATGCTGTGAGAACATATTTATGGAAAGCTTATTCATTAACATGTTTTTCAGTATATCTTTCAATATGTGTTTCAGTATGAGTTTCCCTTGCACCATCAACATTAAGTGCTTCTCCAAATTCGGATTTCAGCTTGCAGCAAATATTTTTTGTTCATAAATTTTATCTGATGAGTTTTAGGGAGTAATTTATGTGCAGCTTGTTTTTCTAAGAGTTAAATCAATACTATCACTTACAAATTATCAAAAAGAGTGATGAGGGAGGAGGGGTGTTCTTCATGCAAACAGTTGATGGTGTACAGTACTGTTAGTCTATTGAGAATGTTCATTGTCTTCTCCCATGTTATTTTTGTTCTCTTCATCTTGGTGTAAAAAAACATAATAAGGATCTAGCCATCAGTTTCTTTGGTGTGGCTTTTGGTACTTGTGCATTTCCACAGTGTATTGTGCTTAACTATCTCCCCATGAGTCCTTCTTCCCTTCCTTCCAGAAAAAAAGAAAAGAAAAAAAAAAAAAAAAAAACCCACACATTTAATCTCAATTGTTGTTGAACTGGTTGGAGCCTTTCTTTGTCTATGTCTAGCCTGAAGTATGCTCCAAAGCTTACCTAACAATCCTGGTCCTGCAGCTATTCAGATTAAAGGCTGGAATGTGCTGAGGTTTCTAGCATATACACCTGTATTTCTTTCCTACGGAAACCAAAGTATGGACGAAATGGAAAGAGGAAGGAAAGGTTATTGTTGTTGAACTCATATTTTTGAACTGAGTCATGAATTTTACATGTCTTTTGTGATCATGTATCTGCTAACCCCACCTTTATTGTTCAACTTAATAATCGTGACACAAATTATGTATATTTTATGCTCTTTGAAAAATAATGAGACTACCATTAAATATGAGAGTGAACACTAGGAAATGTATATTATGGGATCAAGTTACCATTTTGCCCTTTGGCAAAGCTATATACAGGCTTTACATATAAAAAGCCTTCCCTAAACTGTGCTTTTAATTCTATCACTTCAAATATTACTAATTGCCTGCCCAATTCCTGAACCATGTGAGATTTATAAGTTCAGTGCTCTAGTGTATTTTTTCATCTTTTGCTCCATCCAAATCTCACCTTCCAGAGGATATATGCTGATCAATGAAACAAAGGTAACATTTCCTTTTATGACAAAATTGAATAGGGGTGTATTTATCAATTTTGAGTCACCATTACCTATCTCTAGAAATAATTAAATGGCATACATTTGTATTCTAAATTTAAGGTTTGCATCCTTGTGAATTCTCCTTTACCAGATAATCAATAAGTATATATATTTTTAATCTGTGAGAAGCAACACCTTTATGAAACTCTGGCATGAGCCATAGAAAATGGTTTGTTATATTGTGCAGAGTTTCAAATTATACAATATATGCTAGCAAAACCTGAGTCAGTTAATGAAGCAAACATCCTTCAGTTCCTTGGTTCTTAGCAATTTCTGAACAGCATGTCATTAGAAAAAGTGCTCTGAATGAAAAAGTAGACCAGTTAAAAGACCTAAAATAACAAGGAATACAGATTTCTTGGGATGATGAAATGTGAAGCAGTAAGTTGTGCCTAATCAAAGTCACCAAACGAGCAACCTGGGAGTATTAGAATAGAAAAATATTCAATAGACATGAGGAGTTAGTTGTAACAAAAATGCTGTCTTGAAGCACTCAAAAAGGCAAAAAGGTAATGCTAATGTACTGGTTTGTACAGAACTAAATGTACATGATTAATTTCAAATTCTACTACAAGGCCATAGTATCTTCCTTTCTTCAGAAGTGGGGGCCAGTACTTTATGCATGCAGGCATTCCTAATAATTAATTGTCAATTTACTCACAGAAGAAAGCAATGATTTTGGCCTTAATCCCTGACAATGGAAAGTTTCTCTATTTATTATTACTATTCCTCTTTAATTTATAGAAGGAGGGTGTATTTATAGAAGAATGCTAACCCAACTTTCAAATTGTAAACTGTGTACAAAAAAGATTCTTCTTTTGAACTGGAAAAAAAAAAAGGTTTGATTTTTAAATTTAATACAAGGATAGGAGAGATTTTATTATTCTGGGTAGCTGTCCCAGAGTATTAAAAAAAAAAAAAAAAAAAAAAAAAAAAAAAAAAAAAACACACAAAAAACACCTGTTTTTAAATAAGCCTGTAAGGTTTGATGAAGCATGGACTGTGACCACCAGAAAGGCTATTGAGAAAATGTTTCTGAAGTCAGTAGTTAAGATTATTCATACCTGGTAGTTGAGCAGTAGATTACTATCCCCTTCAGACAGTTTAAAAAGAATCTGAATACTGTGAGCTGTTCTTTAAATGTATCAGATTATGGTTTCTTGAAACAATCAAAATAAAACCATCCAAATGTAGAAAGTACATAAATTCAGATTCAGCCAGGACAGAAAAAGGTAACTTGTTCACCATGGCTATGGACACATATAAAACAAAAAAATCTAATGGTTTCTTGTGATCCCAAAGGCTGACCCTTACGGGAGGATGTATTATGTATTTTGGTTGGATGTTGTAATTAATTACAAGCTGCACAGCATCCCAAGAGTCAATGATAGGTTTCCACATGGCTGTTGCTACAACATAACATGTTTTAAGATGTGCTCTCTTAAAATAGAAGACAGTGAGGAGGAGAAGCTCATAGCTGCTTAAGTAGGATTTTAAGCAGGCAGCCTCCAAACCAGGCTGCCATAGCTGTAGATCAGGACATCACACTGCTAAAATTAATGACTTTACCAGCATCTTGGAAATAATTCTTGGATGTGTAGTGCCCTTAAGAGATGTTCTGTATTGCAACCTTCTGTGTTATTGTAGATTTGACTATAAAGGATATTTCTTATGGTGAAGGAAGAGAGAGGCAAAAGAGAACTGTTTATGGTAGCCACTTTATACCAGGTTTGCCAAAACATCCCTTGTAAAATCTTTTCAAACCTCACACCTGTCTGCTAGGAAACAGAGCAGAGATTCCTTTTTATCCCTTCACTATGAATAAGCACAATGGGAATTTAAAAAAAAATAAAGTAATGATTTCTTGCTTTAAAATCTGATTATTAAAGACAAATTTTCCTTTTTCTTGTAAGTGTCATAATTCCTTTGGAATAGACCAGCTGTGCAATGAAATTATTTTAGCTGAAAGACATGAGACACTCAGAGCTGTAATAACTTACTTCCAAGACTCAGGCCTTATGATCATAATTAATACTTATGGTACTTCAAATTGTTCATTATTCCTCAAAATATTTGAAAATTCTTGTCATTGTAAACAATATGACAACTTTCCTTGGTTAAAGTTCACAGCAGCTAAACTCTTACTCAATCAAATTTTCCCTTAAGTTATTAAGCTGCAATTTTAAATGTACATTGCAGCAAGAACTGCATTACATAATGTCTCTCTCAGTCTTACAAGTGTAATTATGAGACAACACTATTCAAATATGACACAGGAAATTTTGGGGTTTTTTGTCTGACAATACAGCAGACTGGAGAGAGAAGTCTTAAAGTTTGTCTGTTTAAGGGTGTGATCTGCATCCCTAGTTACAAATTTAGCATCAAGCAAGATGATGGTTTAATTAGAAGCAGCACATTGCCTTTGATAAGCAGATGTTCCCTTTACTTAACTGGAAAGTTAGCCCAAATATATATATATATATATATATATTTTTTTTTTTAAACAGAATGTTAATTTCCAGCCCTTGGTCATAGTGTTACTATAATCAAAACATTCCCAATTAATATGTATTGTCATAAATTTATTAATTCATCCCTGCTTGTCTCCATAATTTCCTTAAAGCACTGCAGCTAAGAAGCTGAGCTTCTCTGTCAAAGCTGTATGAGTAACAGTCCAGTAAAGCCACACCTAGTTGTCAGTGGACCAGGATTTGGGTAAACATGGGCCAACCCAGCACTCATGTGTCTGGTGACTTGGTAAACAATGAAGTATTCAGAATTTTAGGGTCCTACATACTGGGGGAATATGACCCCACCTTGCTATTATTGCTGTAACAGCAAGGTAAACAAAAACTCAACACGCAATTCAAAAGAGCTGCCATTGGACCCACTTGAAAATAATTCTGTGCAATTGCTTGATAGGTTGCTAAGCAAATAAAGGCTCGGCTTTGTTCTACTTTTCTAGCCTCTAGGTAAATAACAAGTGTAGAAAAGCACCCACAAGTTAATAAGCAAATAAAGCTTTTAACTTTTAAAATATTATCTGTCTTAGATACTGTAGCAGATGTTATCTTGAATGTGTTACTGATTGCACCAGTTTAAGAAGAATGCTTTGTTTTATTCTATCAGGTTATATTTTATCTTTATGTATCTTTGAGAGCTACAAATGTTTAACTTTTAACTTAAGTTGAAAGAGTGACTAGATGTACTCTTAAAAATGCATATTTGTCATTTCTCTATTTTTTCATTTCAGTTCAACTGAAATGCTATCTGTGTATAGCCACAATATTTATGTAGCTCAGGATGTTAATACTTCCTAAGGATGGATATGAACAAATGTCCTGAAACTGTAGTTGGTTGATCACTACCTCAGAGGATTTGGTTCAACATACTTTTGTGATTGCTGTGTTCCAGATTTTCAAGGCTCAGCATCTAGCATAGCAGTTATGTTTGAATAAGCTCTCTTTTCAATTATAGCTTTAAGCCTTCACAAAACCTCATTGGAAATGCCATCCCTGGTTCAAATTCTTCGTTCACATTCACTGACAATGCTGATAATCTAGTGGGCAGAAAAATTTCCTCTCAAGCACTCCATCCACCCCTAACTGAGAGCACTCATTTTAATAGTATTTCCTGAAGGTACATAATAGTATAGTTTTGGTTATTTTGTGCTCACGAACAGTTAAATACTTATGACCTGATCTTTTCAGCAGCGGAGCACCTCCTTGAAGGTGATAAATGCCATTGCTTTTATCAACATGCTACTTAAAGGTTGCAAAGATGAACTGTTCCTGTAGTTGTGCTTGTTCTCATGAAATACTTAGGCCATGCCAGGGAGGTATGAACCTTAAGAGGTTCTTATTTTGCCTTTATTTGCCTGAAAAAAAACACACAGATGGAACCTATGAGTGAGCTGTTACAAACGAAGAGTTCTATATGTCCTACATCCTATGTCCTATTTATTTACACCAATAGGAATTCTTGTTTGAAAAAGGGCTGGTAACAGAAGCATTTCCAAAATTAAATTGTAAGATTTTCCACATGACTGTAAGGGTTTTTCTTTCATGAGTTCTGTTAACTAACAGAATTAGAAAAGAAATCATACAGGCTGTAGGACTTACTGTGAGTCAAAAAAACTACTGGGAGTCTTAGAACTTTAGAACTCATTAGAATTGAGCAAATCCCAGCTATATGGTATGCAAACCAGTGATCACAATAGCAAATAGTTCTGCTACTGCAAAGAAACTGCCCTTTTATTTCATAAAATTGGATAGAAATGCAAATTAGGCCACAAGTAGTAACATAGTTCAGTTGTAATATATTATACAGTTCCTGCTTCACATTTTCTATACAGTTCTACTTTCTCTGAGAAGACTATCCCACAGCCTTATTTTAAAGAAATGTTGATATTTGATATGTATAGATATAGATATAGATATAGATATTTTTATACCTTTATATAAGCTTTGAATATAAGCAAGGTTTTTATGGAAGCATACAAGGAAAAAAGCTCTCAGTGTTGCTTTTCTAAAATTAATTATGAAAACAGAGTAGAAAGCTCTCTATTAATAGGATGATTCCCACTAGACAGCAGCCAAAGAAGGAGACTTCCTTCCTCTAGTTAGAAAAGATAATATGACATCCCATAACTTGCTGGCAGTTTACCTCTACTTGGAAGAACTCAATCTATGGTCATTTTAAAATGACCTTCTCTCTTAACAGACAGGTATTTTGGCCCAGAATAAAGACTGAAAAAGGTGCACAGGTCAGAGCTGAACTATCTACCTTTACAAGCAGTACAGACTAAAGAACCTGTTTAGCAGAGATCAGTCCTGGGTGCATTGAAGTTGTCCTGTTTTTAGGGGTTTAGGGGAATGTATGGATTTACAGGTGGTTTGCAGCCACTGTATGATTTTTGTCTTTAATTTACCAGCAAGCCTTGGTTCTGTTTTGGAAAGTAACCAACCTATAAAATGTTCAACTTATAATATGCCCACCTAGGTCATATTTTAACTTCACTTTATGAAGTTTTTTTTCACTTTTGCCTTCTTTGGCTTTTAGAGGCAGGAAAATATTGCTCGATAGGAAGGGTTATTTTTCAGTTGCCAGAATTCCTTTGCAGTTTTAATGGAAAGAAGCAGAACTTTTTGGGGGGAGCCAAGATCTCATTTCCATTCCGCTCTCATACAGCCACTGTTGTATCTGCAGGGCCTGCAGAATGTAACTGCTGCAGCAGGGCGAACAAAGGCGCCATTCAGCATGGAGAGCAGTTTCCCTTCCGCACTGCTCTCTGGCCGCGGCGAGCTTGGCTGGAGCACGCTATCTGACCAACACAGGATTCGCTGCTGAACAAAACTCCCCAAGGACACCCGTTTGGCATCCTGAATTAGTCCAGTGGGATGAAGACTTCCTTTTTAGCACTGGCGTGAGTGCTGAAAGACAGCTGTGACTTGCTTTTGTTTCCCCACTCTTTGCATACAAATGTATTCTTTGGGACCATACTTCACTAAACTATTGCTCATTGGAGCTCAGGTGGCCGGTTCTCCTACCCCAACTGTGTTCTGGGATGGCATGTTCCAAAGTTAGAGAAGCTGTGAGAGGACATTTTCTGTAATCTGCCGCCTCTGGAATCCCATCACAGGGGTCATTTCCTGATTTTTTTGTCATTTCAATCCAGTCCCTTGAAAGTTCCCACCCTCTGTAACTTTGTAAACTAAGTAAATAAGTGATGTATTTTCCCATCTTCCTAGGTTATGCACATAAAAGAAATTAGTTTACCATTTTGCTTAAGAAAATTAATATAGAGGCAGTTGCTGATTTAAATAATCCAACTAGGATTAAATTATGAACTGTCTAAATAGAAAGGAACATGTTATTCATAGTGTTGGTTCATTTTCAGACATCAAGCTGATGAAAAGTACAAAAAAAATTGTACAAAAAGCTTCATAAAAAGCCTAACACTTTTTAGCAAGAGTGCATAACAATCTTCAGCATATGTGATTTTTAAAGAGAAAAACCAGGTCACAATATTAATTTTCAATCCCTAAATTACATAGTAACCATACTAAATTTGCAGGGTAGGTTCTTCTTCATAGATAAACAACAGATATGGTTAACAGAGGCTAAACTACCGTGACTATAAGCACCATTTCAACACAGTCACCATTATGAACTGTGTCAATACAACATCAAAAACCAGTGATTAAAGGGAAAGATAACCAAGCTACGATTAGTTGATCAGCTTTATTCCTAATGAAATATCATCGAAGTAATGGAAGTTTACATCCTGGATGAATAAGGCCCAGTATGTCTGCAGTTTACTTCTGCATGTCATGAACAGATATGGCAGAAATCTTCTCTCAGATAAACCAGTTTATCTCCAGTGACTTTGGAGATTTATCCCTTATTTAAATCACTGTGAACAGTACAATTGAATGTACAGTACAGTTCTAATTTGAGGGCTAATGGAGGCAAACCTCTGATTTGTGTAGTATTTTGTGTTTCCTTATTTCTTTCTCAAAGTTAAACTATTTTACTTATAGTCATCTCCACAAAATGTGGACTTCAGTAACAGATGAGTCAAAAGGATTGGTGGTTCAGTTCACATATACATTCAGAAGTTTAGCAGTTTCCA
Organism: Anomalospiza imberbis; assembly: GCF_031753505.1. Lineage (NCBI taxonomy): Eukaryota > Metazoa > Chordata > Aves > Passeriformes > Viduidae > Anomalospiza > Anomalospiza imberbis. The sequence goes on from NC_089686.1 coordinate 31,028,849, forward strand.
GAGTTTACCTGATCTCATCCAAACTTCTCCAGCTGGGAAATGAGATGGCAATTTCCTGAAAAACAGTCTGTCCTGTGACTTTGTAGTGCTTCCTTGTTTCATTCAGGACAGCTGTAGTTCAAGAACAGTATTTTGGCATTTCCGATTTCAGTTGTGGCTGAAACAGAGAAGTGCCAAGACATAACTTTGCAATAGCTTACAAAAAATGTTAAGATATTAGATACACTCCCTGTTGGTTTGAATTTCATGTTAATTTTTTTTAGATAGGCTCGTCTAGCCCTTTCCACACAATAATGTCCCTAGGTTTTTTACTTACCAAATATATTTTCTCCAGCAGCATTTTTCAAAAATAAAGCAATTTGAATTGAGTGTAAAAACTAGCTGGCACATAATTGCACAGAAAGATTCCTGGACTGTTGGCAAGTATTTTTCCCAGCACTTTTTAACCTAATTCTAAGTTGTTGTATACTTATCCTTAGACTAAGTGACATGGATAGATTTATTAAGAATGTTGTTACTAAAGGAGTTATTTACACTACAGCAAATGAGGCAGAATGCTGTTACATCTAACCTGGCAATATTATCTTATATTAGGAAGTCTTGTAGTTGTGTGAATAAGGATTTGTGGAACAATTGCATCAGGATTCCCATCAGAAACTGGAGAATAATCTTGAGCAGTGATATTGCCTGCCTTTTGATTTATTTTTATTATATTTCTTGCATTCACTATATGGAAATAAATGGTCCTCATCTGCAATTGAAATGGGTTGGTCATTTGCATAAATTTATTTGAGTGATCAGTTTTAAAACCCTCAAGAACAGCTTCCAGAAGAATGAAGATAAATTGCAGAGAAAGCGGTTGAAGAAAACAGCCCATGGATGTGTGACATATTTTGCATTATTTCATTGTAATACTCCTGTGTCCTGTATTTTGACATAAAAACATACACAAATATATTTGGACTGTCATTCCTGAAATATATTTTTTCCAGCCTGCACTTTTAAGTCACACACCTACATTGCTCTTAAGCAGCGGTCTCTCGCACAAGTATCCAAACAAAATTCATACATTAAAGTTTCTGCTAAAAAAATCCTGATGATACAGCAGCCTTACACTTGTAGGATGTCAGTGAATTGTAGTGAAATTTAATAGAGGCAGTGTTTTCCAGCTATACAAGTGCCTGCAAATTTTCTTGCTTGCAAAGCTGTCTGAGTGTTCTGACTTTTTTTCCTTCTTCCCTCACATTTTTGAATTATGAACACAATTTGGTTTAGGTTTTTGTACTGAAGAGGTCTAGGAAGGTGAATAGAGTTTGAATAAGAAAAAATAGAACTAAAATACATATAGAATTTAAGAAACCAAATGATGCAACCAATATGATGCTACTATAGCAAAAAACTCTTAAATGCCATAAGCAGCTGCAAATGGCAAGGAATTAGTCTTCCATATTTCACCAAGATATAGAGCATAACCTAATGAAAAGTCCATACATTCTTTTTTATTCACTTTTGACCTTTCAGATTTTCTATAGATATATTTAATATTAGTTGTTTAAAATCTTTGGGGAAAAATTCTTTTGTTAGACATTAAATAAATTAAGGAAAGCAGTAATCATGGAAATGTAAGCTTTTGCTCTGTTATCTACTAATTACTTTTAAGAAATTACTCTAGGACCTTGTACCATCGAAAGGTCTCCAAGTCAGTGACTGATCATCTAACATTTCTTTAAAAAGTGCTGATTAGTTTCAGCTTTTCTATTCAGCTTTTCTATTTCTTCATTTCATAAAAATTCTTGGCCATCAAAAGAAATTTCCTGGCAAATATCATCTTGGTCACACGGCAAGAAGCCATGAAATAAAATCAACTTGGTATCTTTGTCAGCCTGGTAAAAACTTCGAAAAATCAATCAAGAAGCAACTTCTTTTGTGTTTTATTAATGATAGGTCTGGCCTGCAGAACTGTCATGGGGTTTCATATACCCCAGTGCTAGTGGAATACTTTATATCAAAATGTTTTGGGCATTTTTTTAACCTTATAGAAAACATAGCATTGTTATATCGCCTTTGTGTAGAATCCCTTCCCTTTCCCATTAGGAAAATCAAGAAAAATATTCTTTCTAGTTGAATGAATATGAAACCATATATTCTGGTTTGCTGAACTAATCTGAAACATTTCATTTGACATCAGCACATACTGAAATCAATATCCCTCTGCAGCTGCTTTGCTATAAGTCTCATATGCATATTCCCTCTTGCAGGATAGTGTTTCTTGGTCAAACTCTCTTCCAGTGAGATGGATGATACTTTATCAAAGACACATGACCTGTTTATTGAGTGAAAGACTTCAGTTTGGCCATATGAAAATATTTCATTGTGAAAATGCTGAAATTAAGTATTTCCTTATTTCTGCACTAGAATTTTTCAGAATAACGCAGCACAATGAATAGGAATTTCAGCTCTAGTTTCACTCTGAGATGAAAGGATGTATTAACAATATTATTGTCTCAAACATATGACGGTCTGATTTTCATTCAGATCATCCTACTAGTAGAAACTAAATTACTTCATTCTGTGGACTTTGGTCCCAGGTTTGCTGGGAATCCCATAGGTTTCCATGAGGCTTCCAGAACCAGAAGAAGACAGCATTTTATGTGTTTCAGGCCTGAGTCTGTTCGCACTGAATGGAGTGCATGTTTTGTCACCAACTTCAATGAAAAAGGATTGTCTTAAATCAATATTTATAGGTATAAAAGCACAGCCACTGGGCATGTGGTTATCTCTCAATAAGCCACATCCTACTGTGATTTTTTGCTTATAAAAATTATAAATGGCCACTTTGTAATAGAATTGAGTTATCCAGAATCATAACAAAAGAACCTTTTAAAGTGGAAGTACTTTTACTCACTTGTGTTTGAAGTTGCTTGCTAATATGGCTTTGATAGGGAGAAGGAGTAGATCACTAAACACTTGTCTTGTTTTAGGGTCTAGTCCATCTTCTCATCAGAGAAACAGCATCCACAAGGCTATTCTTTAGCTATCTTGGATGAGGTGTTTAAAAGTAAAACAAAATACAGAATGTCCATTGATCACAAGCAGTACCTACTGAACTGTTGTTGATTTTGATTTTTTCATTCAACAGTTTCTGTGTAGAAACTGGTAACATCCTTAGCTTAAATATTTGAGACCTAATGCGTCTCACTTATAGCTTTTTCCTTTCCTTTCCTTTCCTTTCCTTTCCTTTCCTTTCCTTTCCTTTCCTTTCCTTTCCTTTCCTTTCCTTTCCTTTCCTTTCCTTTCCTTCCCATTCCATTCCTTTCCCTTTCCTTTCCTTTCCCTTTCCATTCCATTCCATTCCATTCCATTCCATTCCATTCCATTCCATTCCATTCCATGCCATGCCATGCCATGCCATGCCATGCCATGCCATTCCATTCCATTCCATTCCATTCCATTCCATTCCATTGTGTTCCTGGAAAGTTCTGCAATGATTACCAGAAAAACTATCATGAATTTTGTGAAGATTATCTACATAAATAGTGCTAGCACTATGGTACTAATATTGAAAACTGCTCCGAGTGAACTTCTGAATATAGGATTGAAATTCATGTATCAAAAAAGATTTTTTTCAAAGCACTGCCAGCTTAATTGAAAAGCACTTCATGTTTACCATTATTTGTTCTTGTCAGGTAATTTTCAAGTTCTCCTGAGGCAGAACTTACCCAAGAAGTGGGACTTGAGATTCCATTGTGCATATTATTACTATTCCACAGCAGCAAAATGCCATCCTTTCATTCTTTTTTAACACCAAAGAGCTGTATTTCTGACAAGCTGAATTCCCATGGCTAGTGTTGTGATTGACTACACCAAGAACCAGCAGCCTTATTTTATTCATGTTTGGCAGGATGCTTTTGGGTAGTTTACATGACTTAAAACAGACACTTCTGTTTTCTTCATGGAACCCTCAAAGTAAAAATAGAAAATAATAAGGTTTCCTTTATCCATTCTGTGATAAAGTGGTAAAGGTATAAAAGAAGGATACTCACCCACATTAAAAATAAGATTAATGCAATAATGTCCTATGTTCATTTTCTTGTAACACATCGCTGTAATTATGTCAGACCAAAACATCTCTTACTGAAGTCAACTTAAACCCCCACACACAGGGACACAAAATCCTTTGAATTTTCATTTTTATGGAGCAAGATATTCAGAATTTTGAGCCCAGGTTGACTTTAGCTCTATGAGAATCCCTTAAAAAATTTAGATAATTGGCAAAGAAAGCTACCTATCAGTTTGTGACTGGTGGAGCTCTTTTGCAATCCATTCTACACTACCATTGTTTTCTTGTCAACTCCATCTTTTTTAGACTACATTACACTGCTTGATTTCATCACCATGGAGCATTAAATAAAACCTGGATAATATTTTTACCAGTTATTTTCTCTTTCTTTTATGCTTGTTCTCTCTTTTCTCTGTAAGAAAAACAACCAAAACACCACAACCATAATTCCACATCTGTTAAATTGCTGATTTCATGTTTTATGGAGTCTGCAGAGACTTCCACACACATTTCTCTGAGTATTTATAATGATGGGAGGCATTTTTCTTTGTTTCAAAGATACACATTTCAATCTAAAACAACTTCTACTAATTCATGAGAAGACAGAAGTCCAAGTTTAATGAAATCAATTTAATGTTACCTAAAGCTTCTCAGTACAAGCCTGCTGAGTCCCCAGTTTCAGGGCAGAAGCTATGGTTTTGCAATTTGTTGGCTAAATCATTCTCACAGAATGATTCCAGCAGAAGCCAATCCCTGCACCACGAAAATAAAGACTTGAGGAGACAAAAGAAAAGGTCTTGCAGCTGGTCATTTTGATTCTTGTCGCCATTTGACGAAGCAGAGCACAGCTGCACCCATCCAGTGACAATTTCAGCTCAGACATGTATTGCCTGTGCAGCATCGATGGGAGTGCACCTTCCCCGGCTGTGTCTGTTTGCTGGTACTCAGCCAGTATGTGCTGATAGAAACCTTGGCTGGGAAGGCTCATGTCAGGCTGTGGCAAGCAAGGAGGCAACACAACAAGCAGAAACCACAAAAGGAGAACTCAGCCAGAGCCTGGTTTTCAGTTCTGCCTTCTTGATACCACATGTTGTTTGTCCTTAACTCTAAAGCTGCCGTGTCGATTGCTTTTGTCTTCTGATCTTTGTTGTTGGTAATTACTGGATTATACAGGATGAATTATAGAAACATCTGAAATCTAGTTAAAGATACACTTACTGAAGGGGAAAATGCTGCTGTGATTGCAAATCCTGTACTTTCTGCATGTCATTAGCATTTATTTTGATAACAACAAGGGCTACACTTTTCCAGTGCAAGTACCTATATTTATTCTTTGCTATGAAAATATCAAATCAGAATTTTCTTTAGCTTAGTGTTTGTCTACAGTTTCCAAATTTATTTAGACTGTGAAATTCAGACTTTACAAGGAATTTAAGTCTTTTTGCTTTTCAGTAGCTGCTTTTGGCAGCCATGTCTATACACCATTCAGGTTTTACCATAATCTCTGTGCAGAAAAAGTATTTAACAGTTGTTAAATACTTGTAAAGTTGTAAAAAACTTTAAAACTAAAATATCTGTGACAGATACCCTAACACAGTCTGAATCATTAGTATCAACATTTAATTAAGGATCAAATTTATGAGGCTCTTTTAACTGGACAACTAATTTAACAAGTCGCTGTTAAAATTTGAAGTAATTTATACTTCCTTAGTTTGACATTTCCTTACTACCTGCTCTTTTTTTTATTTTATTTTAAAGATTACCAGCTGCTCTAATTTTAATTTGAATATCCATGGTATGTAAAGTTCATAATTATTCTTTATGCTGGTGCATCAGTGTAGCAGATGTTTTCTCATTTAATAAAGCTTACATATGTGACTAGATTTAGTTCAGCAGTCCTATAAAGACAATTCCATTGCATTGATTACTTATCTAAATGAAGCATGGCTTTAAAATAATCATAATCATATGCTCCATGGTAACTTATTGGAAAAAATGGGCAATATTTTCACTTAATTGGGTTCAGAGAGTTTCTGTTACTTGTCTGACTAGCTTTTGCTTTTATCTTTTACCCATGAAGGACAGCTTACTTTGTAGAGTCTAATGACCAGTCAAGGAAATAATGCCTACAACTTTTTTTTCCACATAATTTGTTTAGGGCAGCTTTAAAAGACACCTGGAAAAATACATGTAAATCCTCAGGTAACTTAAAGCAATGCAATATGTTTATATGACTATGGCATTTGTAACTGTTGAAACCTCATGGGGAATGCTGTGTCTTCTGTCTAACAAAAAAAAAAAAGAAAAAAGAAAAAAAAAAGGAAAAAAAAAAGAAAAAAAAAAGAGTATATTTTTAGTATATTTTTCCTGTCTATGTCTTATTGAAATTAAATGCAGCAGCAAATGGTAGCCATGGACTTAGATTCACCTCAAATTCCTTAAGCAGCTTTAGGACAGGTGAAACTTGATGGTTTTGCTATGCAGAGATTTGTGAATATTTATTTCTTGCCACATGCATGAGATGTAAAATGAGCTACAAATCTAAGTGTTCAGACTGCCATGTTTCAATGTTTTCCTATTATATTGGCTCTGTTTCTCAAACTTTCAGGAACCTGGTTTCTCTTTAGAATATGCAGTAAGACTGTATGTTAAAATTCAGTCTCTGCCCATTAGCACTCCAGAACCATGAGCCTTTTATAAAAGAGATCATCCCATACTTGTTCTTACACAGAAAACAGAAGTTGATTTGCTGTTGGTTGTGTTTGGGATAATGGTTAGTGACATTATTTAGGACATGGGAGATGGAGAGCTAACGTCATTCTCAGCCTGAGGGTTTTTTAATCTACCTCTCTCTCTCCTCTTTGTGGCAATTCTGTAATCATCCACTAACAAAGCAGGGTGATGTGGTGATACTGAATTACCACAGAACCACCAGACAGGAAAAAAAGGTTACTGTAGTCTCACTGTGTAAAACTCAACTAAGTTATTTTACAGCACTGAATTGGCTGAATTTATAAGTAAACAGAGACATAAAAAAGTCATTTTGTGACTGTTGTGACAGTGTAATAAAACCAGTTTACAATAATTAGCTGTTTGTATAATTCCCAGAAAATATTGATATTATTTAGACACACAAAGCATCTAGCAGCTTTGTACATTAGACCTTCATCAAGATAACATGACATATTTAAACATGTTTAAATATTGTGTAAGTATTTAAGTAATTGTTTAAGTATTTTGTTGCATTAAGAATTGTGTAGTATCGGTTTCCCATCAGACATGGTAGTTAGATGAATAAAGTATTTTATAAGAACTTAAAAATTTGTTGTCTCTTTATGCTTGTAAAATTAGAACAGAATCATCATTCCCACTTGTAAATGGAAAAGCTTAACAAATTATTTTTTCAAGTAGTTTATGCAGCTACGGTGGCAGTTTGAAGTAAGGCTCTTCTGACTGCCAAATTAGTGTGTCTTCCTTAGCAGCACAGAATGATTATTTTCATCTGTAGAGAGTTCTTGTTTTCAAATTCTCACCCATTATTTTCATTGTATTTAACATTCTAGAATACACTTCTGCCTAAGCACCTTTTTCAGTAATATTCTGTAGTTCAGCCTGTACCATATGTTCAGGAGTATGAAAGGATGGCAATACTCCAAACTTTAATACCTAAAGTGTATTACAATTCCTGCCATAAATTGGAGTACACATTGTCAGTTAACTGAAATTTGTACTGTAGCAGCCTGTGAAATATGATGCAGTGCTGCAAAGTTGTCTTAATTCTTCTTGTACCCTCATGGAGTCCAGCAAATGGAGCACCCAAAGGAGTTTTTATCTTTTGAAGCAGTTTACCTCCTTAATCATAGGGATTACCAGCATCTGTCAACTTTGGTCTGAGCAAGAAATCAATGTGACTGACTGTGGAGTACTCAGAATTTTATAATAAGGTGAAATTATGAGAGAAAAACTGAAACAAATACATGGATGTAGAGAATACCACTCCCTTTCAACTGAGGGTCACAAACAAATGGGATAACAGTCACAGGCATTATGATTTTACTGAATTTTGGAAAGCTTCTGTACACATCATCAAAAGAAATATCATCTTCATCTTCACCGGATGTTATTTGCTTCACATGTCTTCGAAGCTTACAAGCACAGAAGTACAATAGTAAAAAAATCAAAATCTCACCAGCCAAAAAAAGCAGTCAAAAAAGTCATGGACAGCTGTTTTTTATCAATCTTATCTGAATAATTGCAACACCTTCAGGCATCTGTTAAAGATCCACACTCCTTTCTCCTCAGTATTGCATATACATTAACTTAAGACTGTACAAAGTTTCTTCCTGTTTTTCCATCTGATATTAATAATTTGAAGGGGATTTTTTCACACTTTGTTAGATTCATGTAAACAGATCCCAACTTTCATGAAGTGACTGAATTTCTCTCCAGTAGAAAGAATTAGATTAAAAGTTCAAGGCTGGTAAGAGTGTCACCACCAATCTGTGGCACAGAGCACTGCTGCTGAATGCAGGGGCCACAGTAAAATTAGTCCACTTGAGACAGGAAAATCCTGAGAACTCTTTTCTTTCCCCTCTAGTTTCAGCTTCTATTACCTGATCACACATATTAGGTTTGGGGGGATTTATGTTGGTTGTTTTCCTTTCCTTTGGGCTAATTATTGTGTCAGAAAGCCTGTCCCAGGCAAGGTTTAGTCCAAGTCCTGCCTGTTAGATCCAGGTAATTACTTTGGGAAGTAAACTTCAAATTCTGTTTTTTTCCCGGGTAACAGGTAGGACAGTTTAATTTGTATTTGATTGCTTCTCTGTAGTTAAAAGGATTCCTGATGGAAACTGGCTTTTTAAATAAAATTTGGTCTCAGTAGTAGGCTACATCCTGGTCAGGTCATTGTTGGAAAGGGGGAATGAAAGAATATCTGAACTCTCTAGGGCATTTAAATGAGGAAAAAAATTTAATGGGCTCTGTAAGAAGTTCAGTATTGTAATACACTTGTAAAAAGGCCTAAAATTGAGAGAATTTTCCTAAGTCTGAGAATTTAATTAAATATGTCATAGGTTTGAATATGAAGATATTTCTTGACCTTTATTCTCCTACAGTGGCAGAAAGGAAGAGCAATATTGCCTGATCTCACACGTGAGCATTCAAGATGATACATGTTTATATTAGGCTTTGATTATGTAAATTGATTTAGTAGAATGAGAATAAGCAAAAGCCATACACAATGTATCATTCTAGTAGTTTATGTGCATTTGAAGTTACTATTTGTTACAAAAAGTATCAGAGTTATTGAACACTCAGACCTTTAAAAAGAAAATTAGGATATTTCAAACTGGAGTATGACTCGGAACTCTGTCCTTAAGATCCTTTGTGCTGTCTGAAAGATCCACAAAGCAACAGGGGGTACATACTTTATATGAGAAGCAGCAAAAATGCTGTCAAAAGCAAACATAAACAAATATAAAATATAGAGAAAAATAAATGTGTTTTGCCATTCTGTATGACTCAGTGATGCATTATGTTTAGTAGTGTCAACCATATGTGTTTAAGGCAAAAATGTGATTGTATTTCAGCTGATGCTTTTTCTTTGATTTTACAATATACCTGAATCCTGCACAGCTCTGTATTATTTACTGAGATAAAGGATGACAGCAAATGAATTCAATACATCAATAAATTACAATTCAAATTCTTCCAATATATTTACTGCTGAAGAGAGTAAGAACAAGATAATCAAGCTCCTTTCTGCTTTCCCTGTTCATCTCTTTGGCGCTGTTTTAAACACTTCAGTGTTCTTCTAATGGGGTTAAAGGAGAGCTAGCAGGCAGTGTAGAACCATTTTTACTGTATTTCTGAGTCACTAAGATGATGGCATCTGAATTTGTCAGCTTGGTCCCCTCCTTGCATCTGACATAGTTTCAGTGTAGAAACAGGAACAAAGACTTGTTTAAAACAAAAAGAAGCAAGCAGCAGGGCCCAAAATTATATATGCATATTAAGAATGTGCACAGCTTGGGAAAATAGTCTGTTCTCTCTCACATTCTCCAGTTCATCCATTTCTTAGAAAATCAGAGCTATTCAAGTTTATAGTGATCTCTTCATAAGTTGGACATTCAGAGATTTATGGAAAGATGATAAATTTGACAAATAGCATTTATAGCAAGATGAGGCCAGCTACATTTACAGATTTTGACTTACTAAAAAACACTGCTGACAGATGTTTCTCAGTATGCAGTCATCTAAACAACTACTATGTTATTAGGGCAGAAGTAATAAAAGAGGAGTTATTATTTAATCCATTAATGAATAGTTTTGCTACTACAATGGTTTCTGTATTGCCCCTCAGAGATGGCTCTACTGAAGTGAGAGATGTAAGTGATAAATACGAAGTGTCTAAGCACTTCCAAAAGAGGACATAAACATTACTGTAACAAAGAAAATTCTCCAGAATGAATGCCATTTAAAAAAGTTATATAAAAATATTTCTTCAGAAAACAGAAATATAAAAATATTTCTTCAGAAAACAGAACAAAAGCAAACTAAAAAACAAACAAAAGAATTGTTTATTTGTAAGCAAAAAATAGTCAATAGATTTATTTTTCTTCAAAAGTAGAATACTGTGCCCTAGAATGCTTCTTTAAAATTTTTTGTGTTTTCCTGGTATTTGTAAAACTTTCTTTGATAATTGAACAGGGAGATCATATGCTATCACTTCCTACTGATTACATATATAAAAAAATTATTTGCTGAGACAAGGCCTTTACAGGAGGTTGCTTACAGAATATTTTATTTACTGATTTAAATTTTATACAGGAAAGAGTAATTCCCAATAAGGCTTAGGGAGGTTTTACAATAAAGCCTGATGACATAGTCAAAATCCTAAAATGAATATACAGACAAAGAGGGCAAGGGGATAAAAATTAACTATAAAGGCTTTAAATCTGAACTTTATGATTCAGTGTTTCTCATGCAGTAATTTACTATAACTGAAATGAGGACACTGTGCCCTTACATGACTGATGCTAATTTGGGTCTAAAACATAGGACATCCCTCATAATGAAGTATGGGTTTGGGTGTGTCAGATATGTGTGTGGCTTCATTTGAAATTAGCTCCACAGCTGAACAGCACAGGAAAAGAATATGCTGAAGTTTCTTCCCATACCATAGCAGAGAATGTCACAAATGAGTGACTCATTGCCTGAGCTATATTTTCAGTTTCTGTTGTGTTTGGTCATTTTTCTCCTGTGTGGGAAGATAGCATGTCTGGTCTCCTAAGCCCCAGTTTATGTGCAGTAGCTGAGACATAGCCAGCTGCAAAGATGAAACAATTGTAAAATATATCTCTTCCCCTTATTTTTCCAGTGGACCCATGTCAGACAGCTGGAAAACCTATAGTGACATTTCATTGACTGTCTGCTCTTCCACACATGGTCTGTAACACACAGAGTAGGTTCAACTCTACAATATGCTATCCTGTGCTTCCTGTGTGGCTCCCAAGGCCCCTAATGTGGCACTTTGGGATATGGTTTAGTGGTGAACAAGGCAGTGCTGGGTTACCATTTGGATTTGATGATCTTAGAGGCCTTTTCCAACCTCAATTTATGATTCTAAAGGTCATAACAAGGCAGGGGTCAGTCTCTTCTCCCAGGTAACAAGCAAGAGGATGAGGAAGTGGAAATTATGGAAGTTATAGTGGGGAGGTTTAGATCAGATATTAGAAAAAAAATTCTGCCCTGAAAGGGTGGTCATGCTTTGGAATACGCTGCCCAGGGAAGTGGTAGAATCACCATCCCTGGAAGTGTTCAAAGGGCATGTAGATGTGGCACTTGGGGATGTGGTTTAATGGTGAATACAACAGTGTTCGTTTAAGTTGAACTTGATGATCTTAGAGGTCTTGTCCAACCTTAACAATTCCATGATTCTAATGAGAAGACCTCCATTATCTATGCACATCTGTGACAACCAGTATCTCATCTTTTCTTTTTTTTTGTTTTTGAAGATGGCCTATTTATGTAATTTCAAACAGAAGCATCCTTGATTTAATATGAATAACCGTACTCTTGCATATAGAGAGGACAGATGATGCTGTTTCTGGGGGAAAAAAAAGAAAATATTAATATTTAGGACCTTTTCAGGACCCTTCACAGTAAATGGAAAATATCAAAATTGACATGATTTTACTGTGGATTTTACGGGCTACATTCTCTCTAGTATCTACTTTTATCAGGGTACAAAAGTCACTGAATTTCATGGAATACAACCTGTGGCAGAATTTCTGTCCAGACCTTTCAACAAATGTTATTTAGCCAGCTTCAGTTTCTAACCAGAGCCCTCACTGTATGGAAGCTACATATGGCTCTTGTGTATCTGTGTCCTTCTGTTGCTTGTGTTTTATTATTTCAATAGTAGCTCAACCAAGTCAGTTTCAAGCAAGCCTGCCAAGCCAGAAGATGCAAAGGTCATCATGTCACCATGGATTCTCATGTACTGCACTACCCACAGTTCAGTATTCCAGGGAATGGAGGACAAGCTCGTTTATGTAGATAGTACTAGTTGGTGATAAATTATTCCTCCTAAAATAATAAAATAAATAAGTGAACACCTTGCAGCAATAGAAAGAAATCTGCAGATGATTTACACACGAAACAAGAAAGAATACTTCCATTTGCTTGACAGAGTCTGCTTGCTCTGAATTAGCTCACTCCTTTTATTCCTCTCTTTTTTCTCTTCAAGTTGTCCTACAAGTTGGCGGAGTGCTTTACTGTGGTAAATTCTGATATTTATGCAAATGGACTGAATACTTGCTATAAAGCTTTGTGCACTAGAAGCTGAACTTCAACACCTCTGTTGACCGTTGAAAAGATGTATGGTGCATATACATGGAGGAGGAACAATTATGGGTTTTCCTTGCTATTTGTCCTTGTTTTCTCTTCCTTTTTCCAGTTTTATGCATCCACTGATTGTTGTCACAATCATATTTCTTCTATGTGATAAAAAATATAATAGCATGAAAAAATGTATTTGACATCTCCTTCAGCACCTCATCTTAGAGCCTTACATGTTTTTCATCTTTCAAATACTTAAAACAAAGTGCACAGTTCTCATATCCTGTCCTCCCCACAGAGATTTGGTTGATCTCGTATATACACTCATTTCCACTGGACTTCGCAAGCATCATGATAGATAGCAGGACAATTTGGAATGTGATGGTCTTTCTGGCTTATTCCATTACTTTCTTTTCCTTGATGATCTTTTTAAAAGAGATGCATTTTTTCCTCTGTGCTCTCAAAATTCATTATTTCTTTGTATGGAGACGTTGCCTTGTGTGCTCAATCACTTCCTCTCTATGAGGAATTAATTAGACACAGATACAGTCACTCATGGTATTTCTTAAACTCTGTTGAACATGTATTTCTGACAAATGCTATGTGTTCACTCCAAGGCATGATGCAGTGTTAGTCATCTTCATGTATTCCTACTAAAAATACTCAACCCCACAGCCAACTACCTCTGTGTTAGTGGAAGCCAGCTCTGTGACTGTGGAAGGGTGACTAACTCCTAGAGCAAACACTCTCCGGAATGCCTCCGCTTACTCAGTTTAGCTAGGACATTTCCTCCACTCTCTACATGATTAATGTTCTAACCATTGTCTTCAACATTAGCTTTGTATTGACAATGGTAATGAGATACATTTAGTGTGAATCTTTGTTCCAAATTTAAAAGATGCTCTTTAGGAAGTTAAAGGGGATATCTTTATTGTTTGAACTGCCTGATGTTCCATTTCTTGCTAAAGCACATGAGATCACAGTATGCCCTAAGGCATCTTACACCACTGCTACAGTTTAAAAACTGGCCAATAACTAACAGCAATTGATTGCTGTCAGATTTCACCAGGCACCACAGAAGGGGTCAAACTGATAACAAACTTTAGCATCTTCCAAGAGAATGTGAGAATAATCCTGGTAGCAGAGAAGAAAACTGTTACAGACCTTTCTGCTCTGGACTAAGCCAGACCTTTCTATTCTGGACTCTGCCAAATAATGGGTACAGTTAACAACAAATTGTACATTGTTATGCCTCCTTAATGTGTATGAATGTTTGTATATTTTGTGTGTAAAATATTTCAACGTCAATATATAGATATTATTGATAAATAAAAAGATGTATGGACAAAAACTGACACGTGTAATTTCCAGCTCTTATTTTGGCAAACTGCATTCCAAGTCCTATTCTGAACTTAGCACTATAGGTCAGTCTTTAACTGAAACATATTTTCAGAAACCAGGCAAACATATGTCAAGCCAAAGTATTAACGCCAATTAGAAAGCAAGCACCAGTTTGAACTTCCATCTGGAACTTGAAGCATTGCTTTGTCCATTTCTGGGCCTCTTGCTTCAAGAAAGATATTAGGTGCTGGAACATGTCCAGAGAAGGGCAATGAAGCTAGTGAAGGATCTAGAGAGTCAGTGCTATGAGGAGCAATTGGGAGAGCTGAGATTGTTTAGCCTGCAGGAAAGAAGACTCAGAAGAAACCTCATTGCTCTCTACAACTCCCTGAAAGGAGGTTGTAGTGAAGTGGGAGTCAGCCTCTTCTGAGTGACAGGACAAGATGACATAGTCTCCAACTGTGCCAGGGGAGCTTCAGGATGGACATCAGGCAGGAAGAAATCCTTCATGAAGGTGGAGCCACCATCCCTGGAAGGATGGTGTTCAAGGAACAACTGGACATAGCATTTAGCACTGTGGTCTAGTTGACAAGCTGGTGACTGGTGAAAGGTTGGACTCAATGATCTTAGTATTTTCCAACCTAAATGATTCTGTGCTTCTGTAATATATAAAAATAATAAGTTCAGAGGAAAAATATCAGAAGTTATCCTACAAAGTTGTTTTGATGAAATGTGGTTAAAAAGATGAAAGGACTGAGATTTCAATCCTTATGTTTAAAGCTAAGTATTTTGCTATTATATTACTCTTTGAAGGAAAGTTAGACATAAGCCAACAGTGTGTGCTCACAGCCCAGAAGACCAGACACATCCCAGGCTGCCCCAAAAGCAGTGTGGCCAGCTGGCCAGGGCAAGGGAGGGGATTCTGCACCTCTACTCTGCCCTTGTAAGGTTGCAGAATATCCTACCTGGAGTGCTGCATCCAGCTCTGGGGTCTTCAGCATAAGAATGATGTGGACCTGTTGGAGAGAGTCCAGATGAGGGCCACGAAGATGACCAAGGGCCTGGAGCACCTCTCCAGGCTGAGGGAGCTGGGGTTGCTCAGCCTGGAGAAGATTTCAAGGAGACTTTACAGCACCTTCTAGTACCTAAAGAGGGATAATAAAAAGTGGAGAGACTTTTTATACAGGCAAATAGTGACAGTGAAAGGGTTTTAAATTTGAAAAGGGCAAATTTAGATTAGGTGTTAGGAAGAAATTCTTTACTCAGAGGATGGTGAAGCACTGGAACAGGTTGCCTGGAGGGATTATGAGTGCCCCATCCCTGGAAGTGTTTTGTGGCAGGTTGGATGGGGCTCTAAGGAACCAGATATAGTGGGTGGCATCCCTGCCCATGGCAGGGGGCTTGGAATGAATGAGATGATTTTAAGAGTCCTTCCAACCCAAACTATTGTCTTGTTCAATTATTCTATGATTCTGTTTGAAATGAAAGCTTGTCTGCTCCCTGAATCTTGGACATTTTCCTTCCAGAATTTAAACAGAGGTGACAAGAAACTGTGGTTAGTTAATTTTATTTCAATGCTAGTCATTCTAAAAACAGCTATCTCCACAAGGACCTCAGAAATTAACAATTAATGCTCTTACTGGACGTTCAAATTATTTTTTATTGTTTCTAAATGTACTTTTTGTCAAGAACACACCACTCTTGACTAGTTTCCTGTCTTCTCTTAACACAGCAGAGATCAAGAACAATATTAACATGACAAACAGAAATAACATCAAGGGGCATTATATACAAAACAAATTACTTGCTTTTACCTCATTGACTGCCCAGACTTTCTTTATAAATAATACCCTGGCTCCCATTCGACTCCCTGCTTGCAGTCCTAAAAATTATGGCAGAGACTGTGTTTCAATGTGTGTACTGAAAAAGAGAGATCCATGCTCAAGGAAAAAAAAAAAGAAAAAAAAGAGAAAGTTCAGTCTTTAGCTAACTAAACATAAATAATCTCATTTCTAATCTGGCCTTGGAAAAGAGGTGCAAAAATATCTCTCATCTGGTGTGTGCAACAGTTTTAAAGTAGTATACTCTAGAGGATCAAATTATTCAGGCAGCAGAATGAGAGGCAAAACAAGAGCCAAGGATTTTGAATAAATACTACAGCTGTGGGAAATGAATTGCAGAAATAAAAGGAGGAGGGATCAGCTAGTTTTGAGGGTAATAAGCATATGAAATATGAAGGAAACAGAGCAAAACTGAGTCTGATTTATACCCTAAATAACTTCATTGAGTTCATTAGAGTGCCATAGGGTACTGAATACATCATCTCAGAAATTGGTTGGTGTATGATGGCTGTGAATAAGAGAGAGGGAATTCTGCAGAAACACCAGTCCTTTTGTCTTAAGGTTTTTATATTATAGTATTTCAGAAAACTTGGAAAGTGACAGACCCGGAGTGGTAGCTAGCGCCAACAGTATTGCAAGCAGGTGTTACACAACTCCCCAGCTCCCCCAACTCGAGTGCTCTGCCTTCACAATTCCTCTGCTGCTCTCAGTTTGGATCACTTTATGCTGTAAATTTTGTGATGAGCAGGGTAGTGCTTTTGTTAGGCATACAGATGTGCAGCACTGACTAGAAACAGATCTCAAGATTGTTTCCACTCTAGGCATCTTGGCCTTTTGTCAGAGCTTTTCTGTTTTTCCATGTTTTTCAGTCCTCTGTTTGTAAGGTTAAAAATAAAATGGGCTGAGCCACCCAAAAGTGATTCTCCACTAGGGACTGTTTCTGCTTCTTCAATTCTGTTTAGTGCACCCTTCCTTCCTGTTGACTCTGCTGCTTTGGTTCTCCCAAGCTAAGTCATTTATTGCCAGGGAAAAGGCTTTGTTGCTCTCCAACAGTATGTCCTCCCCACCATCCCCATATGTGTTTGGGCATGACCACGAGATGTATATTGCTTCATTGCCGCCTGTCTGTCAGAAAAAGAATTCATTTCTGTCTGCGGCCTAAAGGTGGAGTAACAAATAGTGAATCCTCATTCACATGGAAATGGTGTTTTATTTCATTGTGTCTGAAAATATACACGCTGCAGCAACTGTGACTCCCTGTATCAGACCCAAGTTTCTCTATTCTTTTGAGCTGGCCCTTTAAAGTTTCACCTGTTACACTTATTTCCTATCAGCTTTTACAATTTTTCCTAGCTTTACTGGAGATGGAAGACAGAAATCTGAGATTAACCCAAAGAAGGAAGCCTACCACTCAGGAGTATCATGAACCAAATAGGCTTATTTTCAACAGGTTTAACCTGTTAAATCAAAACCTGTTAAATCAAAGGTGGAATCTCTGCCAATCCCACCCTTCTTTCTTGTTCAAAGGACTCCTTGGTCAAAGTCTTGAAGTTCTTAGATGCATCGCATTTGCTTTTTGCATACAGCTGAAACTAGGTCCACCCATCCATCTAACTACTAACATCAGGCAGTACTCATGGTCAGCCTAAACTGTTGTCATTTAGAGTACAGCTATTCTGTGCAGGAGACTGACTCAGCTTCACGTGCTGGATGCACTGCAACAAGAACCCAAGTCATGTAAAAATGTGTTGATTTTGCATTCAGTTTCTTTGGAACAGAATAAATGTCATAAGTGATACTTCAGTCCCAGTCCTAAATACTAAGAGTCCAATGCATTTGGCACTCAGGGTCGGCATTGTGGTGGGGTGCCCACCAAAGCCACTCTGTCATTCATCTCCTCAGCTGGATAGGGAAGAGAAAATACAGTGGAAGTCTCATGGGTTGAGATAAGGACAGAGAGAGATCACTCATCAATTTCTGTCATAGGCAAAGCAGATTCAGCTGGGGGAAATTAGTTTGATTTATTAATAAGCAAATCAGAGTAGGATAGTGAGATATAAAACCAAGTCTTAAACCATGTTCCCTCCACCCCTCCCTTCTTCCAGGGCTTAACTTCCAAATTCTCTACCTCCTCCCCACAAGAAGCATGGGGAATGGGAAATGGAGGCTGCAGTCAGTTCATCACACATTGCCTCTGCCACTTCTTACTCCACAGAGGGGATTCCTGATATGCTTTCCCTACTTCACCATGGGGTCCTTTCTCCAGGAGACAGTTCTCCAAAATCTTCTCTAATGTGAGTCCTTCCTGCAGGCTGCAGTCCTTCACAAACCATGCTGCAGAATTTCTCCAGCATGGACTTCCCACAGGATCACAATCCCCTTCAGGCATCCACCTGCACCATTATGGTTTTCTCCACCTACTGCAGGTGGATATGTGCTCCACTGTGGCTTCCATGGGCTGCAGGGACAAAGCTGCCTCACCTTGGTCTTCTCCATGGGCTGCAGGGGAATCTCTGCTCTGGCACCTCCTCCGCTTCCTTCTTCACTGATCTTGGTGTCAGCAAAATTGTTCCTCTCACATATTCCCACTCCTTTCTCCTGAGTGTTGCTGGTTTTGTGCAGCAGTTCTTAATTCTGTAAGGCCTGAGGTGCTAACACCATTGCTGCTGGGCTCAGCCTTGGCCAGCAGAGGGTACATGCTGGAGCTACCTGGCATTGGCTCTGTTGAACATGGGGGAAACTTATGGCAGCTTCTCATAGAAGCCATCCCAGTGGACCTCTGCTACCAAAATCTTGCCACACAAACCAAATACAAGCACAAAGAACAAATTAAACTAGAGAAAAAGATAAAGCAATAAAAGTTTTCTACTTATCACCCACATTTGTAGAAGAACAAAATTCTGGGGAAACATGATCTGAAAGGAACTTTTTTCCTCACTTGAGGTGTTTATATTCTGCAGTAAACTTCTACATGTAGTAACAGTAGTATTAGGATCATAGGCAGTAGGCAAAAGAAGCAGTTGAAAAGTAAACTATTTAGGTGGGAAGATCTTTCCAAGAAGAACCAGGAATCCAAGATGTTTATCAAAAAGGGTGGAAAAACACATGAGGGAAGCAAACTAGTATTTGGTGCACTATCCTTCCAAAGCATATAATTACAGTTACCTATTCTCATGAAATCAAAATTAAATCCATTGAAACAATGAATATACAGAGCTTTTAGGTCCTTACATGCTTAAATGCTGAAATACAGTTTTGAAAACTTCACATTTTTTTCTATGGTTAATTGAAAAAAAATTTGTGGATATGCTTGGAAAGCCAACAGATGTCTCCAAGCCACTGGATTCTTCCACACAACCTGTGACCCTGACCATCTTTAACTACAGGTGTCTTTATAACGCTTTCTATCATGACTTTGGGAGAAGGCCAAATTATCAGTTGTATCTTTTCTTCCTTCCAAGGGCTTCTCTCCCAAAGCTGGATGTAGTCAGTATTTTGGTAGACGTTACCAGTTTCTGCCTGGCAGGAAGGAAGGAGGAGCCTGTATCACATGTATGAAAGATGAGAGCTTTATTTATTTATTTATTTATTTATTTTTAATTTTTTAGAGCAACAAATATAGGGCTTCTTTTGTTATTCTTTCTTATGTTGTCATTTCAAATATATTCTATAGAATTGTTCTTAGAGTACATACACATATATACACTGAGGTGGTTCACAGTCCACATATGAGAATTTGTTCATGGATCTCAAAAAAAAAAGGGAAAATACTACTCTCACATCTGGCAGTGATTTGTTCATCATAGAACTGTGCATCTAAAAGCATTGCATAATAGATATGCAGGGCCAAAATCATCCTGGGTGTAACAGTACTGACGTCAATTCCCTTACACCACGAAAGAATTTTTTGTGTAGAATGCAAACTGTTTTCATGAAAGACAGACAAACACTTCAGTATGGATGCTTCTTGACTTTATTTTCTTTTAACAGCTGGCAGCTGGTAGACATTGGCTTGCTGGCTAATTGCAATAAATGACATGGACCATGAAAAAACAAAAAGTAGAATGGGTATGGAGACTAAAACAATTGGTACTGAGGATTTTAAATGTTATGTGCTGTATGTAAGGGATGCTATTTCAGACTATCTCTAGAATGGTCACTTGATTTGTGTACCTACTATAAGCTAGAAAACACAGGGTATGCTCCTGAAATGTCTAGGATTTTTTAAATAACTAACATACTTGGATCTCCTAGAAACATGAATCATTTCCTACTAACAAAGGGTAAAAATTTTAGGTGCATTTATGTGACCTAAAAAGCAGAAGAACTCTTCTGAAAAAAATGCAGGAGAAATTTGCAATTCTTCTGTTGTCACTTAAATTTTAAATCTCCAAGTGCATTTCCTCTCTTGTTTTCAAGATGGCTTGTCCTTGGAGCACTCCCTAACTCACAGCATTACAAACAGGCAGACTCCTTTAGCTGACACTCGAATTTACCTCCTGGTTTCATCTATTGCAGACTAAGAACAATTCTACTAGCAGAGAAGAAGGAAGGGAAATTTCTTGCAGAAAGGTCATGAAAAATGGGAATATTAATATCTGGTCATGCTGACTGATAGCTGTCAAATTAGTATGTCTCTAAGTTTTGTGATGTTGTATTTTGTTTGTGAAATCCAGAGGATTTTTTGGGTGATCCTTTGTGTCCTAAGAAAGACACATATTGTACATCTCCTAAAAGCAACAATGCAGATTATCGAAAATATTACCATTGAACCATAAGACATTATAAAGGTTTAGGTTCTGCATATTAAGAAATCATAAAGATTTCGAGTCCGCATATATAATAAAATTATATAAACACTTATTAATCACACATCTCTGTAAACCTTAGCTGCAAAATGTCAGGGTACATTTGTGGCTTCAGTGCAATAAATGGAATCTCTGCTATAAACAGAACTTTACCCTTAGCCCAATATCAATTAAAATTGTTTCACAGATTATCTATGCTTTTTGCAAGCAATGTCTGTGATTTACTAACAGTATTTGTAATTTACTAACTGTATTGTCCTGCACAGAGGAAACAGCATGACACAGCTTCCTCCCTTGTTCCTCCATGTCTTTGGGCTCCTGACCCTGCTCAAAAAATTCCTGAACTTCTCTGAACAGAGTCTGCATTTGCTGCTGATACTTACAGTAGGCACAAAACTAAGTGGAGATTATGCCAGCCATAGCTTAAGCTAAAATGCTAAATCAGGTCTTTTCAGTTAGGAATATTACCACTTCAAAAAAGTTGTTGTTTTTTTTTTTTAAGTTGTACAGCTCTTTTTTTAGAGAATTTTAATCTTAAATGCACCTGCTCAATAACTTCTGTGTGTTTTTTTAAACTTCTGTTCCTTTACAGTGTTCACTCTTTGATTCCATTTAGTGGGAACAAGATCAGGATACAGGATCTGGACACATACACATTTAAACATACACATACAAACATTTAAAAAATTTATTATGGATATATCCCTTATAAATTTTACATTGGATTTGGGTGTGAATTTTTATTTTTTATATTGTTCAGGTAGTTTGCTTCAAGAGAAACTTCACTGAGTTAAATTGAACTACATATAAACTAGCTGCTAGAAAGCAAAAGGAAAAATCTCTCTGTGTGCCTATGCACAGCTTTGAATTAAAACTATTATTTCTTCAATTGAGCAATTTGAGACTGAAAAAAAATCAACATTTGCAACTTCAAACACAAATCATAAAATAACATCCCTACTCTACTCACAGTTAACCACATAGTGACTAAATATAGCATCAGCCTGTCTTCAGGATGTGTCCACAATAACAGATTACTCAAAATGTTCTGCTGCTATTCCCTACCTAATATTATCTCTACAACAAAATGTGGAAGTTTAAAATATCGCTGTAATTATGGTAAAAAGACAACAATCACTAAAATTGCAGAGTACTGTCCACTGCTCCTAACCTACAGGCTGTATATAGAAAACTAAATTAAACAATTCTGCCTACTGCTAGTAGTCAAATGCAGACTGAATTCCAGGTATTGGTCAAACACAGTGGAACAATATTTTGAGTGAGATATAAATTCCAATCCTGATTTTTGTTAAGATTTTTAGATGATTTCTAATTCTGAACAATTAGTGTGTGTTTCCTTACTAACTGTGTTCAGAATTTTCATAGATGTTTTAAAATGTAGAAGTCATTAGAAAATTGATACTATTTCCTCTTGCTTCCTTACATAGAAATGGGAAAATTACTCAATGTCCAAAAAGGGAAAATTACTCAATGTCCAAAAACCTTTATTCAGGTTAACTCAAAAATGCAAGGCAAATTCCTCTTGGAGTTGAATGCAGAAAGAAGCAGGTATCCTTAAATGTCTCTCCACCCGTATTTTGAGGAAAGCATTCCTTATTTCCAGGCATGGCTTCCACCCCTCCCTGCCTGTGACCCCACCAGTGCCCTTCTGCTTACATCCAGCAGCCTTGGAGTGAGAACAGGAAGAGGCAAATCAAAGAAGCAGCTGTTCTCTGAATCACAATCCTCTCTGGATTTCTCTATTAAAAAAAAAAAAAAAAAAAAAAAAAAAAAAAAAAAAAAAAAAAAAACAAAAAAAAAACCAAAAAACCAAACTAATAGAAAGATGAGACCCAGAAGAAGCATAATATTCCTTGAAGCCTCCTCTGCAGCTGCTACCAAGAAGCTCAGCAGCTCGGTGATAAAGATGGGTGCAAGTGCGCACAACATTTTTTCTTTACAGATTGTCTCTTTCCATTTGATTTGTACAGTCTACAGGGCTGGATAGTTACAAATTCAGACTCATTTGTACAAATGGTCCGTTAGAAGCTGCCTTAGTTTGGCTCCAGAAGCTTCCCTTCTATCACACCCTGAGTAAAGTCTTCCTAAGTCCACTTTTAATATTTTCAGTTTGTATTTAAGAATCAGCTCTGTGTTTGCTATTCAAATATATATCCATTTTCAGTCTATTTGCTTCCTGGACTAAATGAGCATGTAGAGGCCAAAATCTAATATCAACACCCTGTAAGCAGATTTCTATCAACACACCTAGGAAAAATTTATAGATCTGAATAAAGGTTGTTTTGCAAATGCAAGAAAATATTTCATTTTTTGTTTAGAAGCACCAATTTGTATTGTATTTTTCTGAATGCAGATTATCTGTTTCTTAATTACTTCAGATGCTTTTTCAAGAATAGAGCTGTAAGACATCCTGAATTTCAAAATAAACTTTCTTTTGTCTTTCATATAACAGAAGAATTAGACAGTTTCTGTACAAGATACTCTCAATATATTTGTAAAATAGCCAAAAATCAGAACCATTTGTTCTGAAATGCTTAGAAACATGACTAAAACCATAACCTATAAATATGGTTCAAGTTTTCTGGCCAGAGACCTGACCTTCTGTTCACGTTTTGCTTGTAATTTCATCAACAATTAGAGGTTACTAGCAAGAGCTAAGATCATAAAATCATAGAATATCCTGATTTGGAAGAGACCCACAAGGGTCATTGAGTCCAACTCCTGGCCCTGCACTGGACATCCCAAGAGTCACAGCATGTGCCTGAGAGCATTGTCCAAACACTTCTTGAGCTCTGTCAGGCTGGTGCTGTGACCATTTCCCTGGGGAGCCTGTTCCAGTGCCCGACCACCCTCTGGGTGAAGAACTTTTCATGATATCCAATCTAAGTCTCTCCTGATACTCTCATGTTATCCCTTCAGTCCTGTCACTGGTCACCAGTGAGAAGAAATCAGTGTCTGCCTCCCCACTTTTCCTCATGAGGATGTTGTAGACAGCCATGAAGTCTCCCCAGAACCTCTTTTTCTCCAGGCTGAACTAGCCAAGTTGTTCAAATGCTCCACATATGTCTTCCTCTCTAGACCCTTCAGCAGCTTCACAGCCATCCTTTGGACACTCTCTAATACCTCTAAGTCCTTACACAGCAAAATGAATGGAGGCATTCCTATATTATTCGAATCATAAATGACTGTGTTTTTACCTCTTCCGCCATTAAATTGTACCCAAAATTGAGAAGTACATTCATTCACAACTGATCAATTTCCATGCTAATTCCTGAAAGCTTCTAAGACTTAATTCTCTCAGCTGCTATTTCCCTTGTGCTATTTAGAGAAACAAAAAGAAAAACCACCCTCCCCAAAAAAAAAACCCCAGAAACACCCCCCCCAAAAAAAAAGAAAAACCCAAGCAAAAAAAACCCACCAAATCCCCCCTGCAAAAAAAATCCCATTAATAACTCTCCTTCCTGGCTCATAGTTCCTTCCTTTCTTTCTGTCTTTACTGAGAAATTGTATTCTGTGTGATCCTCTTGAAAACTAGACACTCGGTCATTCCATAATTTATGTGTCAAATCAGATGCAGACTTTCTTAGATTAATAGATATTAATGTTCCCTAGACTGCCACTTGTTATGTTCTTCCACAGTACAGCTGCATGGTTCTAAAGTTTTACCTACATTCTTCCATTTTCCCATTCAAATTTAGATTTTTTTCATAGTCTTATATTGTTTTGTTAAAGGGATCCAGGAACGTCTTTCAGTGGGTCAATATGAAAAGAATTTCTAGAAAGTATGCACTCAAACTACAGGAGCAAGCTAATGAGTATTTTACATTTAGTATAATAAATCCCTGCCACTTAATCTAGCAGCCACTTTGGTAAAATTACATGACCCACCCCGGAAATGTTCAAGGCCAGGTTGGATGGTACTTTGAGCAACCTGATCTAGTGAAAGGTGTCCCTAGTCATGGCAGGGGGTTGGAACTGGATGATCTTTAAGGTACCCTCCCACCCAAATCATTGTATGATTTTATGATTGTGCCTCCTTGCAAAATCTTTACATTCCTTCAATGAAATAATACATGCATATGACTAATGGAAGTGGCTACATTGCAGAATACTTGCAGTTTTGAGGATATAGAACAGGTTTTTATGTGTTGAGGACAAAATTTATCACTCACATATTAGATTTCCAGTGTCTGACATGAAACCAGAAAAATGTGGCCACAGCTTACTTGCAACATGTTTGCGGACAACATGAAAAATGCATAGACCTCATTGGATAAGGGAACTGCCATATTCTACCATGACTCAGTTTAAAATGAAAGCATGATATGCAGAGAGTGCTGAAATTGGACATTTGCTACCTTGTTGCTCAGTAGTTATTAAAAGTCACTATGGACCTTCAGAAACCTTTTCTCACATTCACTGTGTTTTTAAGCATAGATGTTAATAAATTTCATAATGTAGAAGATGGTGAAAAAATAAGTCTCTCTACTGACATTATTAAAACTGTGTTTTAACTTCCCATGCTGGTAATTTTTGTAGACCTTTCCTATATATTTTGCCACATATATTTTGCCACATATATTTTGCCACATGTATTTTGCATGTGGTACTAATATGGGCAGAAAAAAGAACTTTCCAACAAGTTTAGTCGGTGACCTTGGATGACACTTTACATTTCATAAAGTGTGAAAACAGACCTAGTTAATTACTTAAAACCTTTGTTATCTTGATTAAGCATTTCATGAATACATGACTAATTTTCATTGTAACTTGGGCTTCTGAATGGAAAAGTCACTACTGAAAAAGATCTTAGATGCCTGACTTGGATTTTCTTTATCATCCTTTGTTAGCTTTAGCATTAAAAAAAAAAAAAAAAAAAAAAAATTGAAGCACACATTCCTGTAATATTTCATCAAGTTCCAACTAACAGAGAATCAGAAATGTTCTAAAATGTACAATTACAAACAGGCATAAACTCTGAGACATTTTTGTGGTTTCAGAGAAAACGGACTTAAGTACATACGTCTGGAAAGTCCCACCAAGAAGCCACTTCTGTATTTTCAGGAAATTAAGCAAAAAGTCCTACTGCAATTTTTCAATTGTCATTTGTTTATTTATTTTAAGCCACATAATAAGCAGAAATTTGTAATTGTAGGTGCAGTATTTAGACCAAAAAAGGAATTTTTTTGAAGATAAAAGAGTTGTTTATATAAACAACTGTTCTGAAAAATTTTGAGACCAATTCTAATGGTCTTATATTCTGTGAGACTGTGAATAAATGGGAGGGTTCAAAGCTTTGTAGCTGTGGAACCAAGTCATGGTCACAGTCATTCTCTTAATTGCTTTGTTTTTATTTCCTTTTTCTGGAATGACCCATGGAGACTACTGGACAGATAAAAAGTAGAAGCACATGCCAGAAGATGCCCCTGAATGTCTTGATAAAAGGGTGACTGGAAGAGTGGCATTCTGAATCATACCCTGAATTGCTACTCTTGAGCCTAACAGGAGCTGTACTAGATCTGAAGGAGCCCATAGCCCCACATCCGGGCCCCAGCACTGGTGAAGAGCAGGGACCTGCAGAAGAGTGAAGAACAGGAAGACTATATAATCTTCCCTGGTATTTGGAAGATCCTGATGACCAGCAGTTTGGAATCCAGAAATTTCTTTATACAAGAGCCTTGGGTTTGTCTAGCCCCATATTCTATCACCAAAAATATCCATAATTAGATGCATAAAACCCAGTAAAAGTGGGTTAGATATACACTTTTCCCAGTCTCTTGATTCTTTCAGATTTGAAGACTTCCTAATTCTGATACCATTTATGCAGTAATCCAGGTCTCTCTCCCAATTAAATAACCTTTCCCTGAAATGTTGTAAATTGCCAAAATCCACAATGTCCTTTGGCAACAAGTTTCACAAGCCTCCTACCCCTTCTCCTTTGAATTTTACTGCCAATAGCTTAATTTGATGGTCACTACTTGCATTTGATAGAGACTGCGAGAAGTTGGTCCATGTTAATAAATGTTAGAACTGTTAAAATTACAGTCAGTGGGATTCTGATGAAGCTCAGAATCACACTTCCCCTTTTCAAAAAGCAAACGTCTTCATCATGCCTACTCTCTGCATTGACAAAAAGGATTTTTTTCCCTTTTTTTTAGGAAAGTTTACCAGATCAAAGGCTTTCCCAATTCTCTCAGAGTTTCTGGATTTCACCAGCACTTTCTATCTAAAGCCCCTGGCAATCCAGAACCCAGGCAAAAGGTACTTAAAAGATTTCAAGCATGAGTAAAGAATCCTCTTCCAATCCTGAGAAAACAGAAAAGGAAACCTGGAAACCTTTTTTGGTTTTTGTAATAATACAGATATCAGACAATTAGAGTCTCACAGCTGCCAACTGAAGCCTGATCATTCAAGATACTTTGACTCTGTCCCAGATGACTTCTAAGCAAAATTCCAAAGCTGGGAGACTCAGAGTGAGCTCTAAGCTGCACAAATAGTGATCAGGATGGAGGGATCACAAGTTGAAGCTTAAATAGAAAGTATCTGCTTCATATAATTGCTGTTCAATCTTTGCACCTTTGTGCTGAGAAAAAAGGTAAGTTCTGTAGCACTAACAGAAAATGGAAGGAAAGAAGAATATTCTTCACACTGCCATAGTAAGTACTGTAGTTCTGTCATATTTCTGCCACTGAAAGAGTGATGAGCTCACATAGTTTGTACAATCACAGCACATGCAGATTGTCGAATGTCCAGCAGCAGTTAAATACACTGTTCCTTTGTTCAGCTGCCTCTTTGGTCTTGTGAAAGCATCTGTCTCCTGATAATGCAGGGTGTCTTTTCATATCACTACCTTACCCTTGGTTTCTGTTTTCTATTTTTAGGACAAGGTCCCCAGATGTCTTAGCTTACTAAAGGTACAATGCCTACTATAGAGTAGGCATTTTTGTAAGGGTTTCATTCTGAAAACTGTAAGCAGTGATGTGAATTTACAGAAGAACCATCCTGTCATCCTGCATCCTGCTACTCCCACACACAGCACAGTGCTGTGTGCAGTGTCACGGCCTCACCTCACATAAGCCTCCAATCTGACAAGACATGACAGCTGAGCTTGCACACGCCACCATGCCTTAGTGAAATTCTAGGGCTTCTTATGCATAGTGACATGCTGATAAACTCTTAATTAGCTGCTGTTTATGAGTGTCTGCTTCTACTGTAGATCCTAATTCATTTGCCTCTGCCTATAGTATGTCTCTATGTGCCAAATATGGATTACATTGCAATTGGTATCCTCCTGTGTGTGCCTATACAAAGGATGATTAGCTGTAAAGCCTTCTGTGAGACATTTTATATGGAAAAACTACTTACAAAATATATCATGTTGCACCAGACAGCTGCCTAAATTCTGGAATGAATATCTGCTAACCATTTATATGCCAAGATTGCCATTGAAAGTTAGTTGTAACTCTATCCACTAAAGCAAAAAAACTATTTGGCAACTAACATTTTTCTGACTCCCAGTTGCCCTGGTACTCAACATTATACCAGCTCAGCACAAGGGTGTCATTATGCTTTTTCTCATGTTACCACTCTCTGTGGTCTACTGTGTTGTCACTCAAAATTTCACGTCTGTTTATAATTGAATGCTTCCTTCTGTGATAATAAAGGTGATTCATATAGTGATAAAATGTCCTAAATATTATATGGTGTCTTTCAGAACACACCAGACATTTCTGCTTTAATGCCAATCAGTACTATTCTTTCATTATACATGTTTTTATCAAATGGGGGTTAAAAAAAGGGAGGACTGCAAATAATATGACCTCTAAAGAGATTAAAAACGGTATAAAGATATAAAATTTTTTCTTTGCACTGGCATCAGTGAAAGCATTTCTGACATAACTCCTTTTGTGACATTATGTATATTCTATGGTGTCTTCCCTCTTTCAGACATATGACATTCTTTTAGAACATGTTCTTCAGTAATGATGCTGAACAAAATTAGGCTGTACTTAGAAGCAGATACCTGTTATATGCTGTCTTTGAGCAGAAATGAGCCCAGTTGAAATCTGTGCTTCTGTTGGAATCCCTTGTCACTCCCACAATAAAAACAACATGACTATACTGAGTAGATATGACCTCAACTTTATTTATACTGCTTTTTTTTTATTATTTACACCTGCATTTAGATTTCACTCTGTTTTAAACTGCTCTGTCATAGGTCATAATTTATGTTTCCCTACCCTGTCTTTTAATTTGCATCCCAATCATAGTAAAGCTTGCAAAAAAGAGAAACCTGTAGAGTGAAATATGGAGAAACAGTGCAGGCTGTTTCACTAGAACAAAATAATTTTTCCCACTTCACATACCAAGAGGCTTTATCTGTGAACCTAATGGGTGACCTTATCTCTAAAAATTCATAAACACGCTGAAGTTCTGATTCCCTGCCACTTTAGGTTTAGCAAAGTAAAAAGAGTTACAAAATGATCCCTGTGGCTTGCTACTTAATTTATCTACCCAGTTACTCCTCTCAGAACATGAAAGGACAGGTAAAAATAATATTCACACCACCTTGCCACCCACTTACATTGCCCTTTTTTACCTCTCAGAGCTTTTCCTTGTCTGATGGACATGGAAGTGAAAGCAGAACTTCCTTAGTTTGGCTGCCAAACCCTCTTTTCTTGTGGAAGTTGGGACACCTGCTAGTAAAGGTACCTTCTGCATATTCAGATTTCAAGGTCATTGTCTGGCTTTGTCTTACTTATGTAGTAAGCCCAGCACTGATAATACAGGATCCCTTCTTTGAAGCTTTAACCCTAAAAGACACCATTTCCATTTGGCAGTAGTTTCTGATTCACATGTTCACTGAAGCCAGGCTTCCTCTTTTGAGAACTGGAGGAAACTAGATTTGTCATTTGAAATGTCAGCAGCTTTTACATAGCATAAAAAAAAATAGGATGGGAAGTAAAGCCAGTGATTTGTACTTCTATCATAACACTGTCAAGACCTCTGGAAACAGGAACAAAAGCAGGTCTTGGAATATTTTAAGTGTGGTGCCAAATTAGTTCCAACCTGTATCTATTAAAAAGTAGAAGTCAGCAGGAACATAAAACACTGCTGATTTATGTTCCTTAATCTCCTCCCAATGCCATATTACTCTTATTGTACAGTTGGCTTTACAAGCTCCAGCAAAGGACTGGCATCACCAAGGGTTATGGAAAGCCCTGTGTACACATGTAAAGAAAAGGAATGTCTTCTCCTTAAATAGCAATCTTACTTATTCTCTCAGTGTGAGATTAGAAATGGTAACATACCGCTGCCAAAATACACTCTAAAAATAAGAAAGAAATCAACACAGAACTGTCTTTGATAAACTGTTTTACAAACAACCTAAGGGCATTATTGTCACATGGACAGAAAATCAGTTTTTGTCAGAATAAAGTTAATTACAAAATCTAAAGCAATATTTACATATTCAAAACACAACCACATAACGACAATGTAAAGAGTCTCTGTGCAGGACAGTTTCTGATCTGTTGTCCATTAAAATGGGATAATTTGGCCTATTTTCAGAAATTCTACCTTGAATCAGGTCAGCAGTCTGGTGACTTCACCCGTTACAATCAAATTTCAGTACATTCACCACAAGAGACTGAACATAAGACAGACAGACATGAAACTGAAGAATCAATCAAAATAAAATCTGTGGATAATGTTGTCTGAGAGCATCACACAAAACCCGAGGTGAATGAAATATTTGTAGATACAGGAGTGCCACGTTTTTGACACAGGATGACAGGTGGATAAAGGTGTGATTCACAAGCATTTACTGAACAGAGAATTAATCTCAATATTACAAGCAAATTTGTGCTGCAAAGGGAAGTCTGAGAGAGACCATATGGCTTTAAGTCAGGAAAATAACAGGTTTGCTGCCTGTAAAAAAAACCTCTCTTACTGAGTTATGTGGTTTTGATGGCAGATTTAGCAAATGATTGGCACAATATAATAAAGTGTAATTTTAAGAACCACAGAATTATCCTACATTGGTGGTACATGCCTTTATTATATGGGCAGAAGTCTCAGCCTGGCTTCTAAATACCTTTTTTTTTCAATATTCATTATTAATTTTTTCACAAAAGATATTTTGCTTCAAGGAATGTGTAATATATCGTTCAATCTATCCACTGGATTTGGCTACTTATTTAGGGGAGAGACTCTAAAAGCAATTTATTTCCATTTGGAAATGTGAAAATTTAAAAGGAAAATTCTGTTAGCTTCTGATATTTTCTTTTTATGGATGCATAAGTCAAAATTGAACAAATTCACATTTGACAAACTTTGTCCCATTTTGCAGATGTGATTACATTCCTCCACAATACTTAAAAAAAAAACAGGCTGAGGAAAATCCCTTATGTGTTTAGTCTATATATTTTAGATGTATACAGAGGAAAAAAAAACCTAACTGTATCCTGTTAAATATTCCTGGAAACTGGTGGTGACCTCTTACAAACAGGAAATGCAAGGCAAGGGACAGAACATGATGCAGCAGCTTCCAGAAGCCACACCTCAGCTGCACATAAATGAATTTATGCTGTGTTTTGAATAGAGAACAAGTAGACAACAAGTGCACTAAGTCCTTTCCATGGAGAACATTCACACTGCTCCCTTCTCCAGTAAAGTTCCTAAAAGCCCATGGAGTCCATTGGCAAAGGTGGCGGTGTGTCAGCTGGCCACAAGAGCAACGCCTGGGAAGCAGTGTGGGGGGCAGAGGGGAGCAGCCAGCACACAGAGCTCCCCTCCAGCAGCACTGCTGTGCCCCTGCTGCCACGCTTCCTGCCCCGCTAGCAACCCCTCCCTCCCAGCCAGCCCTAGTCTGGCAACAGACCTGAGCAAATTGCATGCATGAAGTCCACTTTAATCACAGCCCTCGCAGCCACAGAGACAGAACTTGTGATGCATCTTCTCAGTAATTCACCCGAAGGCAGACCAACCAGCTGAGGAAATGAACAGCAATTCCCCTCAGAACATTTGCATCCTCTTTCCAGTACTTCCTCATGTTCCTCATTGCGTCTTTTCTTTCTCAATACAGAACTTCAAATATATGCATGCATAATTCAATTCTGTATTACACAGCTTCTTCTGTGATTTTTCCTATTCTTTTTCAGTTTTAACATGATTCTATCCATATTTCTCAAATATGGGACTAGAAAACATTAACAAAAAACCCAAATCTGAAGTGCTTCCTAGCAATTTTTGCATTTCCATGATGATGTTCAGTCTTCTGTGTAGTTGTGAAGAACCTTTATCTAGTTTATCAAAATCTCTTTTGACCACTTTTATAAATCTAGTCAGGGTACCAACTCAAGTGCATAACAGCAGTCCTAAGTGCCCCTAAATTACCTTCAGAAAATACCTAAGATGCCTCTCTTCCATTTACATGCCTGATTAAGTGCTTATTTGTTATGCAGAGCAAAGCTCTTGCTTTGAAAGTCCTGTTTACTTAACAATTATCTTTTTGAACTAGAGCAATGCTAGAGGTTTCTACTCTGGTATTTCCAAATCCCTTCTTGGCATAGTTAATCAACCCAAAAAGCCTTTTTCTTGTTTAAACAGAAGACTGGATTTATGAAGGCCACAAATCAAGTTTCTTTACTTGATGTTATAGTTTGAGTAGTCTCTGAATTTCTCATCTGTAATATGAAGACACTGACCTACAGGCCAGCTTAGCAGCTCTGCACTGCTCCAGTGAGACAAAACAGTTTTAACTGCTGATAGGCTTTATAGAAAGATTATTCTTTTCACTTTCCTTCTGTAGTTTCAGTGGCTACAGAATATTTGGCTTTCACTTTTCCAAAGACTTGGCATGAACAGCTCTCTGGGAGAAAGTAGGTGTGTTCCTCTCAGATTCATCTCTGCCTGAAATGTGGAGTTTAGGCAGCAGCCCTTTAACTTCTCTGAATGAAAAATTTTTCCTTTGTTCACTCTTTGTTCTTTTTCAGAATGAGTTCACTTAAAGGAGAACATGATCTGTCGCCTTCTGGTAGGACTGGATTATATTTAGCCCCCAAATTCAGTAAACAGAAAGAATTTCTTTAGCTATGTTCACATCCATCTCAAGAGAGGCTCTCTTTGTGATTTCAAGCATGCTTCAGTATTTGCCAATATATAAGGCAAAATGTGTATATTTTAATTCCTCCAAGAATAGCCTAGTATTAAATAACCATAAATCAGTTGGAGACTGATCCCAGCTGAGACCACAATTCAAAATTCCAAAACTCAGAGCAGAGCCCAATATTTGAATCTCTTCTATTCAAAATTATATAAATCCTTCATGAATGTGGCCAAAGTACAACAATATAGACAGCATCAATTGCTTACTGTATCTACTTAGCTGTTTTCATGGCCTCAGTCTTGTCACTTTATCTTTCTCACACTCAATTTCTCCAGCTATAAAATGGTGTTAAACTGTACTTCTTTGTAAAGTATTATAAGATAAATTGGGGAAATATTTCTGTAGTCCTGGAGTTTTATTATAGTGATCGTGATCAGAACCCTAAAGATTGCAGTGAATATATGCAAAAGATTTCTGTGCCATTCATCATCACAGGTACAAAACCAAAACATTTTTCTGGATATCAAAAGTGACTGGACTGCAGTTGCTGCCCTCCAAGTGAGGGCATGTGTGAGGGACAGACATAGTTACTAGGTGATGTACAGCACAAAGTATCCACCTGAGGACTCTCAGTAAAACGGACACCCTTGTTCACCTTTAGTCTGTGATCTGGCATATAAATGGAAAGTCAGAGGATTAAAAAGTTTTCCACATTTGGTGTGCATCTTGGTAATATTAAGACTGGAATTTGCTAGTGAAAGCATTATTTAACCAAAAAGTACCGCCACTTCTAAAAGACAACGTGCATTTCTGGCAGGCACTTCTCAATACAGGACAGCAATGAATCTTTTACTGCTTTGCACATGCAGGTCATTGCCAATTATGTAAATAGGGTAGATAAGAAACTAGAGAATCTCAGATTGGGAAGTGCTCTTTACTAGGATAAATAATTCAACACATGTAGAAGTAATCAACCTTGGAAAGTTAGGTTTACTTTAAAAAAATACCACTTTTGCAGTAAACTCAGTTGCCCAGTCCTTGCATCATCTTGCCTTACAAATTGGCCACATACTCATGCTGACCTAAATTACTGGTTTGTAATTGGACACAACCTTTGAAAAGTTTCTCATTTGGGACTGAACTTTTTATGACCTGCACAGAAAACTGCTATTTGAGGGGAAAAAAAAAAAAAAAAAGGAAAAAAAAAAATCATAATTTCAGCTGATGGACAACTAGACAACTATTGATTTAGGAATTTAATTTACATAGAGATCATTCCAAAAAGCATTTTAAAACTACAACAATAGAATGCTTTTCTGCAACTAAGGAGTTAAATCTGACCCTTAAAAAACATTTAAAGCAATTTCTGAATGTTTTCTTTTTGCTTTCCTGTCCTTTCATACTTTCACGCATGAGATGCAAAACAAGTCCTTCACCTGGGATTTCTATGCAAAGGTTAGGCCACCAGCCTAACTACTGAAATTGGTTGGTTTTCCCAATGATATCTTAGTGATTTGCTAAATAAAATCATTCTGTGCTGCAGATTTATTTGCCAATGCTGGGCTTATGGATGTGGACAACAAATATGAAAGTATGGTTTTTCCTGTAGCCAAACAAACCTGAATTTGAACATACCCATTTTATAAACTGCCAGCTAGATCCAGATAAGCTGACTATAGATAATATGTAGTTTTTGCCTACAAAGCAGGGGTCCAATGGGTCAGAGTTACTTCACTTACAACTTTTCTTCAGAATACTTTCTCAGGATGGTGTAGACAGTCATTTAGATCAAAAATCTGCTCAGCAAAGAAAGCAATACAAGCAATAGTTTGCTGAATCATCCATTTTTACAGTTGAAGGGCTTCACTCTTTCTTCTTTCATAGCAATTGCACAAATGCAGCCTAAACTGGGTATAAAATGCTCCTAAATGTGGAGATGTTACTTTGTACTCTCTGCACTCAATTAGTTCCAGTACAAATATTACTCATGATAAAGACCAATGGCAAACAGAACCTGAACAAGAAAATACAGGGCACAAAATATTCTGTGTTATCACATGCTCTATGGAATAAAACATAGAAATTCACACACACACAAAAAAGGGGTTATACTGTTATTTATTTTGCAGCTTAGTTATTTATCATGTTGCTGTGGGCCAAAGAGTCTACTATTAGGGTTTAGAAATAACATTATGTCTATAAAAAAAGAAAAGGATCTTATTTCAAACCAGTTACTAGTGCTAACTTTGCTTTAGATAGAGCTTGTTTTGAAAAAAAATTTGAACATGTTCACTTCATTAATTTTGTGTTAGTAGCATAATATCTGAGTTATAAGTGCTTCTGGTAGTCAATACATAAGTCAGAACTTAGTTCCTTATTTTTAATTGACTTATAAAACAGGAAGAATTAAATCATGTTTTGCAGTATCAAAGGATCTTCATAAAAGTTTCATTATCAAAAGTAACTTCTATCTTCACTATGCCTTTTGCATAAAACCCCCAAATGTACAAATATTTTAAGCTAAATCTTACAACCCTAGCATGAAATACTGATAATAATGTGGGTTCAGGGGTACAGAAAGAGCTCTATAAGATATTAAGTTCACTGGTCATCATCATCATCATCATCATCATCATCATCAAAACAGCCAGGCTTGAGAAGAAAATAATTTGAAAAGTACCTTGCATCTGAAAGTCAGCAAGAAAAACACCAAGGAAAGTGCTGAGACAATATTGGCTGGATTCAAACTTCCAGTCTTTGCAGACTTGTTACTCCATTCATCTCTGGAACTATTTTCAGTGCTGGGAATCTTTTGTCACAAATGTATCTTTTACATTTGTCAATTTCAGTAGTTGTGATAGTGATAGTGGTATGTACTATTATTTCCTTCATATGCAAAACACCAGTTTCTGGGCACCAAGGAAACCCAAATGTCCGTGATCTCAGACCTGACAAATGCTGGGTTACTGGACAAAAACTAACCTGTACTGAATTACAGCAGCATGGATGTCCATAGGTTACTGTGATTAAAGAGCTACCAAAACTCAGCTTGGTTCTCTGATTTTTGTTGGCGCAAATTACTGTTTCAGCTTTTCATTTAGAGCTAAGCCTCCTACCAGAAGCAGCTTCTGGAGGATGCATTTCTTGAACGCTTTAAAATAATATTAAGAGAAGCGCTAACACATAAGCAACTCGATGCTGCTCTTTAGGAAAGAAGAGTGACTAGGGTAGAGACTCTGACATACATCAGAGTAAGAAAAACTTTTCTCTCTGCATGTCTTTTATTGAGGTGCAATGCGATTGTAAAGATCCATTTCAGAAATACAGAACTGGTCAGGCATTACTTCATAATACATTTATGTTAAGCTATAAAATATGACTGTTTGTACTATGAAACTCTGAAATGGATTTTGGAGTTTTTTGGATATATTACCAGCCCAAAATTATTTTCATTCATTAATAAAACAAGTTAATCTATTTTCCATTGTTTAACCAAAACTTAACACTTCCTGAAATCCTTAGCAACTGTGTTACAGCCCACAAACTCCTGTAATGAGCTTGCACAAATCTACCTTAAGGGGGCTTATTTGAACATTGCTATATCCTCATTGTAAAAGCCACAGTCACCACAGCCTCCTCCGTTATGGCAAAGCTGTAGATCCACCTATAGATACATAGAGGGACGGCTTCTGCCTCACACTTAAGGTAGGCAACATTCTCTTTGTATGCAGGTGTCCTGTCAAGTTACTCATTTACAAGTTACTTTACAACATTCTTCTCCATCCTCTATTCTATATGTGTATATGTGTGTACAGAAAGACACATATACATTAAGATGAAAACTCAAAAGCACTCATAAATATCCAATCCACAAAGGGTTTTCTAAATCCACAACACTTCACTCTTATCAGTACAACCAATCTCACTGATCTTTGCTAGGAAGCAGACATTCCAGGATAATAATATGACACACGGGGTTGTTCCCTGCCTGCTGAATGAAATGTGGATTTAAAATTTAGGAAATATTTGCTGTATATTTTAATATACTTAAATGCATTTGAAGTCTTTTATACAGTAAGATAATTGTTAATTAAATGATCATGTTTCAGTTCATTTACATGTGTAATATTTGCATGATAAGGTGTTGTGTTATGCGTTTTGTTGACATAGTTATACTCTGCCAGAGAATATGCCACACAGAGTTAATGAAAGAAATTATCTTATTTTGCTTGTAATGTTTATTTACTGTATTATCACCATAAAATTTAATTATTCTGAGCAGTTGAGACCTGACTGTCATTACACTCATGCAGAGATATGACAAACATTTGGAACTGTAATGGTAATACTCTAACCACTTTGCATGAAATTATAGGCAATATTTAAATTTCTCTCCAAACTCAGAATAATTTCAGCCTGGGAACCTATGTTCTACTTCAGGTTTGGGGGGCTTGTTTATTTTTGTTTCTAATAACCAGGGTTATTTCTAAGTCATTTGAGTTCCTTTTAAAATCAGGCTTTTGCATGCATATAGATTTGCTCTTGAATGTCTAATAAACAGTTTTGATTTGGAAATTAAAGTTGGCAATTGATTAGACCACTCTGGAGCACAGTATAGCTCCACTTGATGAGAGCTACTCATATAGATTTTACTGAAGTGAGGCAGTGCAAATTGCAGCTTATATACAAGCACCTTTCTTAGAGAGCTAAATGACAGATACTTGCTCTTTCATTGACTTGAACTTATTTGCAACCAGTAACACAGACATGATAAAAATCTAGGCAGTAAAAAAGCATTTGCTTAGATTTTAAATGGCTTGTTTGAGGCCTAATCTTGATCTTGTTAAATTTGCTGGTAAAATTAATGTAAACATCAATTGGAGGTTTAATCCTTTTGCAGATTAAAATGTTCTTGCCCATAAGTGGAGATGTTAGCTATTGGTGCACCTGAAAAAAAACCTGTGTAATAATCATATCCGCCTGAGTCTAAATTAGATGGCTCCTTCAATATTCATACTTGTGGTTCAGCAGAAGGGGAGGTTATCTTTCACAAGGCACACTGTTTTACACTTACTGAATAATTCACTAAAAATTGAATACTAGAAGAAATGTACTTAATTCTTTACTCAATTCTGAAAGTCTGATCAAAATGTGTGACTGGATCAAGCAGAAGTTTGGCACTAAATTTGATACGCCTTTTCTAAGAGGAAGACGCTCAACAGATCTGAGTATTTTGGTTGGTGAATTGGCAATTGGGATTGCCTGGGGGAGTGGACAGGGGTAGAAACTGTTTTATTGAACAGATGAGAATTCTGAACACAGCAGGAAACACAATCTACAATGCTTTCCAAAAATGCTGGCACTAATATTAAACATGTATACCTCATCCCACTTGAGTAATAAGAGTACTGTGACTTAAATTTATTTCCCATAGTGGGGAAAAGCATGTCCCACTGTGACAAAGCACTACAATAACAATGAGACAACCTGGAGGACGAGCTCTGTGCTGTTCACTGTACACCTGTGCAGTAGTACCTGCCAGCCAGATCCCATGGCCCCTCCATCCTATGTCCTGCAATCCAGTGCCAAATTGAATCCCAACAAAAAGACTGCTGGTAATGTTGCTGTGCTGCATGACATTCAAGCTGAAGTTCTAGCTGATGAGAACTAATGGCAATGGTATTAACTATTAAAGCACTATTTGAATGCTAAAAACAGGAATTGTATGTTGTTTTCTACTTCCTGCTCATTTTTCCATCTTGATCCAAGGGGAACTGCAACAAAGGGTCTGTCCCTGTCTTCCAATATCCTTATTTTATAATCCAAGAGAATCTGGGATATAGAAAACACTTCTGCTCAGTGGGAAAATATCTCATCTGCATAACCGCAAGGTCCATTTCCTAGAACTTGCCTGACCCAGTTCCCTAAACGTGTCAACTCCTACTAAGTTCCCTGGACAAGCTCAACACAGTTTCATGCATCTGTCCCATCTGCAGGATGCTTACCCTGATCCAAGGACACCTACACCAACAATGTGGTTTTACTACTGAAACTTTTTTTCAAAAGAAAAATGATGCTGCTTAAAGCCTTCCCCTGAGTGCCACAGGCCACCAGCCAATCTTACTGCACAGTAAGAAGCACCCCATGTCCTTCTCTCCATTTGCTCTATATCAAGCTACATTTGGACGTGACGGGAAGTACAGCCTCTACTTGAATAATAAGGAAATGTTGTTATGCAGTAGCCCTTGGTGATTTATTGTTCTTTAAAGAAAAATATAGGGAAAGGAGCCATCAAACAGTTCAACCAGGACAACATACTTCAAGTTGCATCTCCCTGTGTTTAGCAGATGACAAAGATATTGAACATCAATAATGAAACCATATGGACTAAATTTTTTACCCACTCCATTCCCAGTTCCACTTTTTCTTGTGGCAAAGTCTGGTTTTGGCATTTGATCTGTTTCAGTCACCCCTCCCATCCCTTTGACTAAATTAGTTGCATATGTAGATCTGTGTTTGTGTGTTTTCTAATATCAGATAGCATCTAATACTGAATCTCTTTCAAATGAGAGTAAGAAGAATGGGCACAAACTACATTTTGCCAATAGGTTTCCCTACTGTCTTCTCAAAGACTGTAACACACTTCTCTTCAGACTTCTCTCTTTCTTTTGCTTTATCTTCATATATCTTGAAGAGTTCTTTGTGTGTTAATTTCTGGTAGCTAGTTCTCCTCTACTGAAAATACAAGGATTGTATTAGTAAAACACATAGAAATACATACAAATAAAAATTAAATAGATAAAAAAATAAAATAAAGTTTTTAAAAAGCTGAAAAAATCAAATTACATTAAGAAAATAGCAACAGGCAAATCTGATCCCACACCATTTCCTAACTTGTGGTGTATGAGGAGGCAGTGATGGATTTCATGCTGTGAGTGTTTTATAACTATACTGAAAAAATAGCATTTTATTGTAGGTTTGTTTCAGACCTCAAAAGCCTAATGATGGTCATGCCAAAATAGCACAACATGGAAGTGGTAAAATAAACCCCAAGCAGATGCCTCATAGGAATATTCTGTGCTGTATGATTGCAAGGGTTTTACTAGGGAAGGCTTTCTCATGCAGATAGTCCAACAGATCATTAGTGAACCTGCCAGTCTTAGTGAACATTTCTGTTCTCTGTGAAGATATAATTCCTCTTCCTGGTGCTTAAAACTTGTTTACTCATGTATTTTTCCATTACAAAACCTGAGAGATTCATATATCATGCTACATATACTAGATCACTAATGTATTGCAGAGGAAGTCTACTGAATGTAGAAAATAAAATTTTCAGTGATACCATTATGAAAATCTTAATATTTTGTAGCTTTTTCAGGTGTATTACTGCAATTTTCACCAATTCTAGTTTCCATGTATGAGTTATCAGACACATGCATTTGGGAAAAAGGATGTGCAGTATACATAGAAGAATGACTCACAGAAGAAAAGGGCAGAAAAAGAAGGGAGAGAAATATCTAAAACTGGTAAATGGGTGGCAAAAGAGAACACAAAATCAGAAAAGTGTGAAGCCAAATTGGGTACAGTTTTAAAATCTAAAAATAAAGCCTTCAAATAGATACAAATAGGAGTAGAATTAGTCTGATCTTCTATAGGGGATCTCTCCTTAAAATATTATTTGCAGTCAGATTGAAAGGGATTTTATTTTAAATGCTGATCATATTTTGTGAGGTGCAGCCTGAGAACCATGATTTATGTAAAGAGACTCCTACGTAATATTAAAGAGAATTATTTGAAGCTAGAGAAAAATATTCCAGCTCAGCTCTTCACCACATTGGCTGATTAATATTGACTTTCTAGCCTTTTGTGTATTGCCTGATACCTGCTACTGCTTTTTCCAGCTGGTTATTATCTGCCCAGCAGTAAGAGGAGAGAGCACCATTTCTTTTACCTGGGTGGTAGTTATGTGTTAGTAACAATCTTGCTTGGAAAGACCAAGTGATTCATCCAATGATGGAATGGGGTATCCTGATCCATCCGAAGGTGGCACAGAAAGAGCTTCTGAGTCTCTGTGGGTTTTGAGATGAAGTAGGATTTATTCGTGATGGTGCAGCAAAAGAAATGTTCTCAGAACTGTTTCTAAGAATAGCAGGATGACTTCTATAGCAATCCTGTGAGTAATTTGAGAGCAGCATCTATTCTGTGTTTCTGAATCCCATGAGAACATTTGAAACATAAATATATATAATTGTACAACAGCGCTTTTTTTATCTGACTTTTTTTTCATTTAAAATAGCTTGACTTGCATAATAAATTTTCTGTGGTCTATAGTGTTTGAAGAATCTTTGTATTATTTAGAAAGCAAAAGCATGCACCAAACCCTGGGCTTCGTATTTCATTATCTTATCTGCGAGCTAATGACAAAAGTTTATGGAAATGTAAGTGGCAGATTTGAAAATGAAAGATCTGGGAGCTTTAGCAAGGCAGCTGAACCACAAGAGAAGATTCATTAAGATGCTGGCAAAGTTTCTTCTATGTGTTTCATTTAATAGAAGCAATCACTGTACAGTAGCTAGCATATATGATCAGTGAAATATGCTCGTGGCCAACATAGGAGATCGTAATGGTCTCACAGTTTGAGGTAATCCCAAAGCAAATATCAGCCACTCCCCAGTCTTGAAAGCCATTGATTAAAACTCTATTTCTAATGGAAAATCAAATAAAAGCATTGACACGGTTAAAGAAAGGAAAATGCGATGTAGAAAGATTAAAGGACAGACATCCCGATTTAGCTGAACCCAGCTGAATGCAGCTGAAATGTTCAGATGATTAGTAGTGGCAAGAGGCAGCTCCTTTTGCATTCTCAAAGTCTTAAAGTAGTTGGTCCCAAGGTCAGACTGCTTCAGGACTGCCTTGTACCTAAATCATGAGATCTAGAGAATGTTGCTTAGCAAATTATTGCAAAACTAACTATTCCCAGTAACAGTGTCTTTCCTTTGGAGACATCTCTTGTACTGCTGGGTTGACAGATATCAAAGAGACTATTTCCTGTAATCTAGAAGAATATGATTTCCATACATATCATATATATTTATGGCTGCCATAAGCTTATATTTCTCGATAATATAATTTTACATTCTCACACCAGGCAGAAATTTAATCCTAAACCTTCTATAAGCCACACAGCAGCATTTCCAAAAGCAAAATTTGTTGCATCGCGGTTTGGGGTTTAGGTTAGGGGTTCTGATCTGTTAGCTAGCCGTGTTCTGTGTACCCCCGCGCACCCCTCATGTTTCTCTTTCCCCCCCTGCGGCTATTCACTCCGGGTCCCTGACTGTTGGAGCTTCCGCTGTCACTGCTGTGACCACTCCCCGTCCTGCCCGGAGGGTTCAGTGCCCATCACTCCGATCTCCCAACCCCGATCGCCCCAGAGCCCGGGGTCCGCCCCGGTTGCATCCCCGTTGGGCGCCGTGGTCCTTGTCATCACCACGGCGTCTGCCCCTATTGGGCGGGAGGGCCCCTGCTCTCCTCACCCTGCCCCCGATATAATCCCACGCTTCGGAGTGCTCGCGGCTGTTTTCCTCACGTGCCAGCTGGGAGCGGGTTGTGGTGCCTCAGTGCAGCTCCTCGCGGCAATAAAGGACTTTCAGCCTTCCACACGTGGGGAATCCGGACGTTCCTTCACTCTTTACTGGTGTCTCTCGCTCGTAGTGGCGAGAATCCGCTGGCACCCCCGCCCGGACATCGGCACGGAGCCGAGTCCAGAAACACGCGGCGATCTCAGGTCCCACAGAGAGGCGGTACCGCTCTATGTGTCGGAGCTGCCCGGGGACCGGGAAAACACAGCGAGACACCGCGAAACTGAAACTGTATAGGTAAACATATGCATATTTGGAAGTTTGTAATATTTGTTAGATCAGTAATAAAGTGAAGCACAGAAAATTCCTAAAAATAAGACACATATGAGTCTTAGAACTAGAAAATATATATCTGAACAACAGGCCATAAAGAAAGATAGCCTGAAAGTTCCAGTTAACTGCTACAGTCAATGTGATCTACATAAATGTTAAAGCAATAAAAGCTAGCAATAGCTTATTGCTACATATTGCAATCAAGTTCTCCACCTCAAAATTCAGCAATATTTTGAAAGTTTATAAGTAGGAAGAAATTTAGCACCAGATCAAGAAAAATGGCCTTGATTCTTTCTATATCTTTGTCCCATTTTGTCTACTCCTGCACTTTAAAAAATTTTAACAAAAATCATTTATCCTACCAGATCATTATTAATGTGAAGCAAAATTTTTCTGATGGTTTCAGGAGATCAGGGATAAAAAAATAAACAAATGTGCTGAATGACTGTTTTGCTTCACTCCTCATCCCTGCAGATAAACTTACTTTCTTTATCTGTTTTGAACAATGTTTATAGAAGTGCTTTTCAGATGGTATTTTTATTTTAACAGAAGTAATTACTGTGCTGATTCAGGAGGGTATATCAGCAAAGAGATGGTATCTCAAGACTTCATTGATGGTAATCTAAAAGACAAGAGTCCAAAGAACATGCTCAAAGAGTATTTTTCACTGGATGGCCTTCTGCAGCTCATCAGGAGTCT
Organism: Anomalospiza imberbis; assembly: GCF_031753505.1. NCBI lineage: Eukaryota > Metazoa > Chordata > Aves > Passeriformes > Viduidae > Anomalospiza > Anomalospiza imberbis. The sequence goes on from NC_089686.1 coordinate 31,072,480, forward strand.
GTGTCCTCAGCACAGCATGTTTCTAGTCCAATGACTGAAAAAAAAATATTTGCTTTTGCATTAACATTTGCTTTTGCACACTAGATGGATTTCTGTATAAAATATTTGTCAGTCAGCTGCATTTTCCATTGACTTGAAAGAAAGTTTTACTCTTTGATGCTCTCCTGAGGTTTATATTTTTAATTTCCCAAAATGATTTACCAATCCACTTTTAGTATGCCCACTCTTACTGTTCTAAATTGATGCAGAGCCAGTCAAGCTAAATGACAGTTCCCAGCAATCTCAGATATGCAGCATTTTCAGGTACACATATTCTAGTAACAGCAGGAGAATAACGTGCAGTTAACATATTAGAGTGAAATCAAGAGACCTAGAATCAATTCATGCTCTTACCACAAAGATTCAGTATAACCTTGGGTTAATCATAGCAGAAAAAATATACAACACATATCCTCGGGCCTCTGATGACTTAGGTGTCTCACTCACAATCTAGTCTCCCTAGCCAATTCCAGGCAATAGACAGATAATAGGTGTCTCCCATTTCTGTCTGCAAACATGATTGGACTTCCACTCCTCAGTGGATTATTTTCTACATGCTCATTCAATGGCAGTGCAATGAAGCCCAGATTTTGAGAACCGTAGACAGCAGCATCAGAGCCTACCAGGCAGGTATAATGTCATGGAAGAAAAATTGCTGGAAATGTTTATTAATTTTGAATTGCTTCATTTTTCAAGTACAATTGAGATATAAATTTTCAGAAACAGCTGGAACATCCTCTTCTGAGGATAGGCTGCCTCAAGAAGAGACAACTGAGAAGCAACCTTGTCTGAAGGGAGATGGTCAAGAGGATGGAACCAGATTCTTCTTAGTGCTGACAAGGAATAGGACAAGAGGCAATGGGCAGAAACTGATGCACAGGAAGTTCCATTTGATTATGAGGAAGAACTTCTTCACTGTGTGAGTGACTGAGCACTGGAACAGGAGTCTTTCTCACTGGAGATATTCAAGAATTGTCTGGACACAATCCTGTGCCATGTGCTCTAGGATGACATGTATGTTGGACCAGATGACCCACTGTGGTCCCTTCCAACCTGACCCATTGTGATTCATGTATGAGATATGTGTTCCTATATATATATATATGTATGTGTGTCTGTGCACACACTTGTGTATGTGTGCATGGCTATACGTGCATGTGTGTCCATGAATGAGTGTGTGTGTGTGTGGGTGTGTGTGTATGAAAGACATTTTAAAAATGAGGGTACTTCACAAGCATTTAGAAGATTGATTTAGCAATGGAAGAATTCAACCAAAAACCCAGAGCACATTTCCAGCCATGTGTTCTTCATTGTACTTGTCTGCATTTCCATCTAGAATGAATAACTGGAAACACTCTGTCAGTACACCAGATCACAAGAGGAGCAGGATGCTTCTTAACTACCACACATTTCGTAAAGGAGAAAAGGCTGTTTGCTGTAGTGTAAGTCAGCTCAGGCTGAAGAGAAGCAATTCTGTCTCTTCCTCCCACACACAGACAATTTACACCTGCACAATTCAGCTGTGCTGAAGCATTTTAATCAATCTCAGAAAATCAAGAATAGGGTTTAAAATTCCCTTCTTAGGGAAGATCAGAGATGTAGGAATGTCATATCATATATGTTGCAGCTGGTATGTGCAATGGAAAGAATTAAAAATAGTTTCTAAAACCTTACTGTTTATTTTCATCTATTTGTGAATTGGATTTAGTCATTAAATTAACTGAACACTGTTCTTTGTACAGCAAATACATGTACTTTGTTATTTACAGTGGGAGATTTTTTTTAACCTTACAGAATGTGGAGGCTAAAAGGAAATATGTAAAGCATTACTATTATCCATGATTCACTGACAACAGGGCAGTTTTTGTCCATACTTCTTCAGAAATGGTGTTTCTTACAATAGTGCCAACTAAGAAAAGGAGCCCATTTTTCTAAGCACTATGGAAACAGAATAATCTTAAAACAAGCCCTACCTCAAACAGTTTACAACCTAAGGAATGAGAGAAAGCAGATAGGGGTTGTTGCTCTTTATGTCTTGCCTTGTATAATGAAACTGTAAAGAATTATATAAATTGTTGCTAGTTCTGATGTAGCTCTGTGATTTGCAGATTAAACTGAAACTAAGTATGGTTTCTGCCTCACTGTTCCAAGACACATTTGAATGTCTGGATCTGAATGAACCTGACAACCTTCTTTCTCACAAAGCCTTTTAGTTTTACTTCCACAGTTTTTTAATCAACCTTAGATGAAAGGGGAGACATGCTGAAGGTTTTCTGGTGCCTTCTAATCAGCATTCTAAATCAGATGAGGCGTCAAAATCAGATCACATTTCTTTATACTTAATCTGAATATTAATACTGTTTATTTGCCCTTAATTGTTCTGAAGTTGTTAAAATGCTCTCATATAAACTAATGAACTGCCTGTAAATGTTAGCAGACTGAGGTAGCAGAGGGAAATTTGATGGACAAAAATAGCTTTAAGGCCTTGAATGATAATTCTAATATCTTTGGAAGAAAAAAAAAAACAAAAAATCAATCAGTTATCCTGTCTCTACTTCTTCTGTTTACAAAATGCTGCTTCAAATCTCATTTATAAATATATGCAGGAGCAGTGGTGTCCATGCCACCTTACAAAATGCAGATGTGTTTCTCATCAACTGTTGAAAGGAAATCATCAAGCTGCAAAAAGGCAGCAAGTAGAGTTCCCAAAGCACTGTTCTTGGATTAGTCCTATTTGCATCTGGATGGATGTAGATGTCACTGAAAACAGCTGTGCTTATGAGATGGACTAACTAAGCAAAATAATGGCAACAAAGGGAGATATTGCACCAGAAAAACTGGGTAACTTTGGGACTGGAATAGCAGAAATTAAATTCAAACACTAAAATCAAGCATTTTTAAACTAAGAACAAAAGTTTTACTGTAAAATCCAAGCTTTTTAGCTAGAGGACACCCAGGAGAAGGACATGTAAACATCAACTGGAAACAAAACTATTTGAGCTACCAATCTGCTATAACCAAAGAAAAAGAGAAATACATAAATAGGCTATATCAGGGATAAGGAAGGATTAGTATCACTAGTGTAGAACCCTGGCAATCATCCGTATGAACTGTTCTGCACAATTCCATGTTCAAGAAGAATGAATTCAAGCTAAAGTAGTTGCAGAGATGGGCTATTCAGCTGGTGTTGGAAATGGAGAGCCAGGCATATGAGAAGAAAATGAAAGACTGTGGTCTGGTTCATCTAGAATATGGGAACTGATGTCATGATGGACTAAATATATCAAGGGGAGAAATAACTATTTAAGGTAGCAGACAGTGTTGTCATAAGAACACTTGGGTATAATCTGAATAGATTGAACGAACAGATTTAGGCTGGATATTATGATGTTTTCTCTTAATTAGGGAATGAAGAGAGAGATCAGCTTCCCACTAAGTATGGAGGAGAAACACATTGGGTGTTCTAACACAACAGTTAGTTCTAACACTAAGAAGTCAGTACAACTGAGAAATTATCTAACATAGGTGCTCATGTGAGCAGTCACATAAGTTAACTTAATGTTTTTCTGTCCTTATTACTTTATAGAATTATTTTAGCTATCTATACAAAACTTCATTTTTGAATTAAAGTGATGTTTCAGCAGAGTAACTGAACCCATTAATCCTTTATCTGCATACCCAACCCAACTGAATTAATCAAATAAAATACATGGCTTAAAATACTGGAAGTCAACAATTTTGCCCAAATGATTCATGTGTGCCATGCTGTGCTGTGTAAAATGGGGACTCAGCCATCCAAAAAGGTTGTGATATTATTTAAAATACAGTGTTTTCCACAGGTTCCCAAAAGGCAACAGTTTAATTCCTTCCTACTTGGTATGTTTACCATCCATTGTATAAAATGTTACTATAAAAAGAAATTTGTTAGTTTTATTGCTTAAACCCTGGAGAAGTCAAATATTCCTAAGAGAGCTGTTGAGCAGGCATTTTACTGTCATGCCTATGTAACACTGAAATACATTGAAAAGAATTTCAAAAATTTCAAAAAAATTGAAATTTTTTTGGCACATTTGTCCCTAAACTTGTGTATCTGTGATCTGTTCACTAACAGGTACTGCTTTAACATCTGACAGACTACAGACAGCTTCAACATCTTTTCCATTTGTAGCTGACTGTGATGTCTCAAAAGAATTAATTTCACCACTGATAACTAAATTATTCTTGAGAAAGTAGAGAAAACAATGCAAAAGTATTTATGGAGTCCAGTCTTTTTTCAGAAGGATTAAGTGTGTCCTTTTTCTCTATAACTCTCTGAGTTTCTCTATATCTCTCTGAGATCCAAGACTACCTTTTTATGGTTCACAAGTTGTTGTTGTAATCAACTTGGCTGCAGGCCCAAAGCAAGCTGTGTGACTCAGTGACAGTTGCAATCAGTGCAACCGGGAAAAAGACAAAGAGCCAATACATTTGGAATCCACAGCGATGGATGAAAATGTTTGGAGAGCTTTTCAAGAAGTCTATTGGTTGGAGAGTTTCAGATTAAACTGATATTTAAAATATTAAATATCACTACTGAGGAACATGTATACAGCATCTAATGCTGCCTTTTTTTAAAAGATTATTATGTTTCAATTAGATACAGTTTTGTTAATGCTCCACAATAAAATGTTTCAGTGTTGCTGTGCACTACAAGACTATTGTTTAGGAAATGCTTAGACATGTTTTAATACAGGCAGCAAGTTACACTATCTTAAAGCTGCAAAGAGGTCTAGAATGTCGTTAACTGTATGCATGAGCTTAACTCCTAGAAACATGAGTGAAATTCAAATATGGCCTAGACAGAAAATTAGTTGATTTTATTATGATCATGTGCCATCCCAGAGCCCAATACATCTTCTTGATAAATAACGTTTCCTATTCATATTTTGCAGATTGCTTTGAAATAAAAAATGTTACTTCAGGAAAATATATCTAAAATTTTTCTTCTTGTAAATGATAAAGTCCCTTGGTACAAATTTATTGTGTAAATTCTTTCACAAGCATTTTGGTAACATTTGTGTGATCTGCTTGTGAGAGCAATCAGAAATCCATGCTAACACTGTAGGGAGGAGTTGAATCTAGGGTGAGATACAGACGATGTTAAATAGTTACACCTGTTCTGCACTTTCTGCAAGGAGAAGAAAAATGCACAAGCATATGAGAATGAGTTAAAGATATCCTGAATAGCTCCAACTTATGTAATAGTACTCCCACTTTCTCTGCTAGCAATTCATTGCTTCTTCATGAACAGAAATGTACTTTAAAGTCACCCACAATCACACATATGAATACAGTCCCACTCACACATTTGTACAGCGATTCCTATAATATTACCTTGTATCAAGTAACCTAAAAATGAACTTTTAAGGAAGAACATACAATACACATTCTAAATAGCCCTGGGAACTCAGCACATGTATCAGTGAGAATCATGACATGTCCCATTGTCACAAAGAACCTTTGCTTACATAAAAATTGCCAGATTGGCTCAGATTAGTTGTCCATCGAGTCTTGAATCCTGTTTTTGAAGGTGACAAGTACCAGATGCTTCAGAGGCAGGTGCAAGAAACCCCCATACTGAACACTTATGTAATAGAGAGGGTTCTTCCTAAAATCAGGCAGTTGGTGGGTGGCTTGTGCTCTTGTGCTTCACAGCAGGAGAGTTTATAATGCCGTGAAATGTTTATCTTCGTTATGCAACCGTCGATGTGATTACCCATCTATAGTCAGCTTGGGCAAAAAGTGCCACAGGGCTTTTAATAAACACTGCTAATCAAGACCTTGTTTTATTTCTCAGCTGAGAGACATCAGAGCAATTGAGGATCTGAGAGACCCTAGAGTATTATACCAATTTGCCAGCCTGATCATCTTTTACAATATAGAAAGTACTCTTAAGTAGAGTTTGTTTGGCCATCTAAAAGGTGAGTGTCTGGTCTAAGACAGTCACTAAACCAGACATACATTCCAGTGAAGTAGTGAATTTTTGGGGTTACACATGATGAGCTTGAACTGGGGAAGAAAGCAATAGGACTTCAAGTCCTTCTTGGGAAAAAAAAAAAAAGTCTTAGGCAAATTAAATTTAAAATAGCCCAGACCTGAAGAAGACTACAATTCTAAAATAATATTCATAATCTCCACTACTCTAGATTAAATACAGATTTTTTTTTTTCTAAAATAAAAGGATGAATTTGCTCCATCGTAAACAAGTAAGAATTGAGGAAACTTGCAGTAACAAAGTAGGAATGTAAACATGCAGTATGAGTACCAAAAAACTCATCTATACTGGATGTTTGGTTTTTAAATAAGTTTGTATTCATGTTTTAGATTTTTGCTATACTTCTCCAAGTGAAAGCTTTTCTCCAAGAGGCAGCATGCATGTATAATGATTAAATTGAATTTGTTTGATAGCACAATCATGTCATTAGTTAATTTAGCACAACTCTATGTGGCTTCCGGAAATAAGGGCACACAGAGTAGTCATCACATTGGTTTGCAGCACAAGACCATTTGTAGAAAAAGAAACAAGTACAGTGCAGAAAGTCTCAGTTTAACATTCTTTTAAACTAAATTATTTTGATAAAATGGCAAAAATAAGCATGGTGGGAGAAGATATTGGAGTAACTGGGCACCTGAAGTGGTACAAGGCAAGTTCCCCCTTTGCTATCCTGTCACTGTGCAGTCTATTTTCTAAAGCAAAGACTAAGTGCAACATTCACTTGCACTTGAGTTAACACTCCATTCATTGCTTATCCATTCTTGATTTCTTTCTGCTTCTATCAGACCAGAAGAGCTTGAGAGAGTTATGTATCTGTTTGCATATCTGAGGGACTCTTAAAATAGAGTGGATATTTCCATTCTCATTGCTAGAAGTGAGAGAAATCAGGGTGGAATAAAAATTAGCCTCCCATGGAAGTCAAGTGATGTAGGAACTTACTTACTCATGACTGAACATATTAAATGGTTGTGCAAATGCTCCTTGATCATTTTACTGAAAAAAAAAAAAAAAAGGTCTGCTTGAACCCCCTGCAGTGGTAAGTTGAAACTTATCCATCTGTGCCCTGAAATGAATTAAAAGTCTGCATAAAACTGACCACAGCATCTCAGCTGCAATCTCTTCAACTTCATTGCAAGCTCTTGTTCCATCACACCACACCCTGGAAATATCCTAAATTAATTGCCAAAGACTGTACAAAACAGGGTTGCAGGGCTGGGAGGAGAACCAGTACTGCTGATGGGTGATTCTGTGTTCAGTGCATTAGGCCTCATTTTCCCCTAGACAGGGCATTTCTGCATATGGTATAGAAATGTGTCTCCTGTTTCTATTTCATATGGCCTGAAATGACTGCAATTAATCTGTCCCCAGCTGCTGGCCAGCAGGTACCAGTGTAATTTCTGAATATATTTGGGGCTTTCCCTTTGGATCCCTTTTCCCTTTGGATCCTGATTCCCAGGATAAGTTCTCAGATCCTGAGAACTGATTTTCTAGGTGACTATTGATCAAAACAAGTCAAAAAGCAGGGAAAAAAAAAAAGAAACATGTGAAAGCTTATATTAAATTAAGAACAATATTCTAAGTAAGATTTTAGCATGCTCTTCACAGAAAAATTACTTCTTAGCATAACCATTAGTGAACAAATGAGATTGCAGCCTTTTTAATGTACTTAAATAGTCTGTTTTCTTCCTTGGATTAACCCAAGTTTTGTACCAAGCCACACTTTAGGCTAGCGCAACTCACTACTGCTTCCATAAAAAGCAGTTTTGCACTGTCACCATCTTCTTGCTCCCCTCCATGTTATCCATTCTTGGGCAAGTGTGAGTGTTTATCTAGTCACATGGTTAGCTGGAAATACTGAAAGACTAATCAGGATGGTTTTCCCACGCTAGTTGTAATCTAAGTGAAAATCCCAGTGAAGTACATTGCCCAACACACAGATATTTGGGCCACCTAAGGTGCCAGACAGGGAAGGGAACAGAGTAGGAGGAAGGTGGGGTTGTTTCAGTAGTAATGCTGTCCTAACTGGCCTTAAAGCATGTAAAATATCACCAAAATCAAACATATACTAATCCCAAAGCACCCTGTGAGCATGCTCTAAAAGGATAGAATAAACTTCCTGAACTGATACCACAGATAACCACTGCAACTGCTGTGCACATCAACCACATCTGCCACATCAACATCACAAGATGTGTTCCCCATCCTCCCACCTGGGTCTCCATCTTTCCAACACGTAGCAGTAATTTCTATCCAGATAGTTCTGGGTTATTGCAAATCATAAACTGGAATAATTTATGAAACTTTGATATTCTGATGAGTTAGATCCATCTCAAATATATTAGAATTGATAAGGATTTAACTCTGACATTTTTTTGTATCTTGCCAGAAAACATTTTTTGAGCCAGTAGCATCAAGTAGAACAAATAATTTTTTTATCCCATGTGCGGTAACAGGATTCCTGCTTAGAACTTAACAAAATCTGACTTTGCTGATATACTAATATAGATTTAATCAGGCCGGTTTAGCTAAATCCTTATTAAGATGTGTGTAATGACCACCCAGTGTTTTATCTCACACTAGGATTGTGAATGAAAGCTACTGCAGAAGAAATTCCCAAATGACCTCTAATAATTTTCCTCAAAATGGCAGAACATCCATCTGACTTTCATTTTTTACAAATGTATCATTCATCTGTATACAAACATAAGCATCACAGTGCTTTGTGGAGGCAAAGTTCAAAACTTTCATATTTAGGACTTAGAGTTATGAATTGGTCACTTAAGTTCTGCAATGACTGACTAATCTGGATTGCATTACTTAACTTCCACTGATCCTATTATGGATTTTAAGATGTGAATGCCGTGCAGATCAGAATTATGCAACCTAACCTCCATAATACATCTATATATAATTCTTCTGCCACACACTCAGAGTCCTGCTTACACTCCATGGCCACTCCTGACCACCTCTTTCATCAGAGGTGTCACAGACACACGTGGAACTGTTTCAAGGAATGGTGAATAAGAAGACTGGGCCAAATGTATGTGTTTTGTACATGTTTTGCCCATGATGGTATTTGGTGAGTGATCTCTCTGCTGGACCTTATCGCAATCCACAAAACTTTAGTTATGTTTTCTCTTCCCAGTCCAGTTGCAGAGGGGAGTGACAAGGATGCTCTGGTGTGTGCCTGGTGTCCAGCCAGGGTCAGTCCACTACACTTACACAGATTTCTTCTTGTATGTTATATGGCTTCCTAATAATATACATTACCTTCATTTTGCTTTAGCAGTAACAGTTGCCTCCCCAGTTCTCATTTCAAAAGTCCCACAGCTATCAAAATGTTACAGCAGAGCGATGGCATTGACATATAAATTAGTTTTTGTAAAGTGCAACTTATGAGATATTTGATATAGCAAAACATCAAATGCAATGTAAGAAATAATGATTTTTTAACCTCACTTGCCCTTTTCCATACTGAGCATATCTTGTCTCTAGCTAAGGAGTCACCTCTGTACCCATACCAAAAAGTGAATACATTTCAGCAGCTCTAGTGAATAGAGTAATAGAAGCTTTCCTTTTTAGAGGTAACTTTTCCAAGTCATAGAGAAGGTGGCCAAATTTCAACTCAGAACACTTAAATGGTCCAGATTCTAACAACAGAAAGCAAAGCGGCACAGAATTTACAAAGACAAGGCCCCAAAACGTGGTGGTTGGAACAAAAAGTAGTAAGTTGTCTGAGGTGTCTGAATGGTGACATATACGCCTAACATGCCGCTGCCTTGTTTGCACAGGCAGGACTCACACATACTACAGAAATCAACTCTTTGCACTGAAAACACCTGTTCACTTAATTCTGCTCAAAAGAATCAAACGTGGAAAGCCCTGAAACCAGCTGCTGCTCAGCAGAATAATACCAGTACTCCAGGACTGTGTTCTTCCAGCTTTCTAGCCTGGACAGAGGAACACAAACAAACAGGATTTCAGAATCGAGACACAAATCAGAGCAGATTTTCCATCCTCTTTAGGATATTCCGGTAAAGGGAGGGAAACTGACTGCAAGACCTCTGCTTCACAAACTGCTGCATGAGACTGCTTGCAGAAGTCAAAGGACCTACCACAGGTGAAGAAGCAGTGGCTCCTTCTCCCCTTACTACCTCCACACAGAAAAACAGAAGCCCAGGATAAGTCTCACATTTTTCAGTTGACAACTGAATGCACATTTTATGCTTAAGAAGCTCATGAAACCTTTAAGGAGACTGAAATGATTTGAAATTATTTGTGGTATATTAAAAACCAGTTCATTTTATTGAATTGTCAATATGAAAATATTTTTATATTAAATATATATAAGGAATTAGCATAAAAAACACATACCTAGATTAATGATCTTGTCAGCATTGTTTCTCATTCTTCAGATGCAGTAAATAGAGTTATACCACCAGACAAACTGAACTATTCTTGAGCATTCTTGTACAGAATCATGTAAATTGACTTATCTTAATCAAAACAACAACTTACAGAACGTTAAATATTTTGACTTTAAAGCCAAAAGAAAATGGGAAATAAATTAGCAGGAAGTCACATTATCTTGCCAGTCACAAGACAGGAAGTTGTCTGAAAGTATTCTTACTGCTAAGTAGAATATTATATTGTGCCCACAGCTGAGTTTTAAACACTTTTCATGTGAATTGTAAAATTACATAAAAGTGTGTTTGTAATGTTTAGTACATGGATGAGGTTATGCCATGAATAACTGTTCCATTTTTGAATGTACTCTTCTGAAAAAAACAAAAAAACATTTACAAAACAACTGGAAATTTTCCCCTCAAAGCCTTTTAGATAAAGAAGCAAACTTTAATACTGCAGGTTTGACATGTGTGCTGCTTGAAACATGTTAGTGTCTTTATCAGATAAAGCATGATAACAGTTTACTGTAATTGTACCATTAAGTTTATGGTAGAACCCTTTTATAGAACCATGGAATTTCGATCCCTATGAATATTGTAACATAAACTATCTAGAAATGAAACATGCCTTTCCTTGCCTTCTAGGTAAAATAGATTTTGTTTACAATGCTCTAAGCAACCACTCCACAAAATAAAAATCAAACTAAAACTGTATATGCTTAGTGAAAAGGAACTATTTCTTTAACAAATATGCTACATAAATGCAATACTGCCCTGCTTTTGGGCATTCAAACAAATGATGCAAGTTTATCATCTGGCCTTCAGTGATGTGAGGCACTCCAGATTCCCGTGAAATGGTGAAAATTCCTTCTTCTGATTTCCCATGTTCCTGTCTCTCCCTCTTGGGAAAAAGTCAATCAACAGTAGTGTGGGAATCAGACACATGATTATTGCCAGTGGAGCTTGCCCCATCTTTTTCAAACAGAAAGAGAGAACAGGTCATTGCCACTCCTATAGTACCACCAGAGTAGGGAAAAAAAAAAAAAACTCTCACATTTACAGGAAAAAAATGAAGTGGGATCACAACTGACAGAGAAGGTTCTTAGAGAGCAGCTGTGAAAAAGTGAGGAAGAACACAGGAAGCCTGGGATAATGGAATGTGCATTGGGAAAGTGACGTCTTACAGCAGCAGCACCACTATGTTTTGGGTTCTCCATGAAGTTTGGACAATGAAATATATCACTTGGCAAGCACGCATACAAAGACTAAGAAGGAAGAAATAAAAATCCAACCGACAGACAAAACCACAGTACAACCTTTTACTATAACTTAATTTACTTGATGGTCTGACTCATGATTTTTGAGTCCTCCGGGTTTGCAGCTATTCTCCACTTTTTCATCAGATCAAGCAGCACATTTACCATGTAAGTTCCTGAAAAGGGATTTGGTTGCTGCTGCTTCTTGATTTCAGTGCTTTACCTAAATCAACTACAAATGCTTCCGTTTCAGCGTGCATTTAGAAAAAAGAGCAACTCAAACTTACACAAGCCCTCTCGTGCCGTCACTCCCTCACAACCGCATTTACGGAAATAATTACAAAAAGCGCCCCGCTTTTCCGCGTCTCCGGAGAGCACACCGGGGCAGCCGCACACGGCGCCGCTCGAGGCAGCGCAGCCCCGTTAGGCAGCTAAGTGGGAGCAGCGCTGCCGGACCGCTCTCCTCGGCTCGCCAGAGCAGCCGCTCCACGCCGCGTCCCAGCGGGACCCGGCGGCTCAGGGCGGCCGCTCCGGGAGGAGCCGCCCGGAGCAGGTTTCGGGCAGGGGGACCCGCTTCACCAAGCCCCCCGCGCTCCCCAGAGACGGCCACACTTTCGCGGCTACATTCACTCCGGCTTAGAAAAGTAGCAAAAGAGTGGGAGCCCAGCCCGCAGGCGGAGACTCCGGCCCTTAGCCGCGCCTGCCCCGAGCCCCCAGTCGCTGCAGGCGCCTGAGCTGGGCCCTTCGCCACCGACGACCCGCTTCCTCCCACCACTCCTGGGACGCCCTCCCCGGCCCGCGGCATCGGCCCCGGGGGTCTGCGCGGACCCGCTTCGAGCAGGGACCGGCTGGCGCGCCGGGGCCGGCGGGACCCGGAGCGGCGGCCTCGCGCCCTCGGAGCAGGAAGGAGCGCGGCAGCGGACAGCGCGCGTATCCCTCCGCGGCGCCGTGCGTGCGTGTGCGGCGGCGGCTCCTCGGGAAGCGCGTGAGGCAGCGCCAGGGGGAGGGAACTACTTTCAGGAAACTCGAGCGTCGGGCAGCGCCGGGCGCCGCGGGGAGGGCGGCGGCGCGAGCCCGTCCGGTGGCGGGCGCGGGTCAAGGGGATTACTTTCCTCCCCTCGCTCTTCCCTCCTCTCCCGCCTCCCTTTCCCCCGTGGTTATTTTGGATCAAGCTGTGGCGGCGGAAGGAGCCTGAAGTCAACGCTTCCGCCCAGTTTTCCTGTGAAGAGGAGGCGGGGGCGGCCGCGAGGAGCCGAGGCGGCGGCAGCGGCCGCTAATGGAGTTGTTGCCGGGGAGGAAGCGCCGCCGCTGAACTTCCCCGCGGGCTTTCTCCCTCCTCTCCCCCTCATCCTGCAGCCGAGGGCTCATCTCTAGCCCTGGGAGCTCTGCTCCCCCTCCCTCCCCGCGCCTCTCCTCACACAAACAGCCGTGACGCATCCTCGCTCTCCGCCGTCCCCCCCCTTCCCACCCCCAGGCTGGTTTAAAACGCCTCCCTCCCCCCGTCGCCAGCCTTCTCCTTCGGGCCGGCGCGTCCTCCCTCCGCAGTGCTCGGCGTCGCTTTCGAGGGGGTGGGAGATCCTCGCCGAGCTTCTCTGCCCCCCTTTTCCCCTTCCCTCCCCGCCTGCCCAGGCCTGTGGCGGCTCCGGTGTCTGGAGGAATTTCTGCCGCCGCCTGCCCCGGCTGTGCGCGGGAGGCGGGCAGGGAGGGAGGCGGCCGAGCAGCAGCAGGAGAAGGAGGAGGAGGAGGGCAGCAGTGAAGGCGGCTGCAGCGGGAGATGAGCTGCAGCGGGAGGACGGTGCGGTGCAGCTTTTTGCGGCGGGGAGCCCTCCCTTGTCTCTACAACTCTATCCCTCTCTAACTGGGAGCAGTTCAATATCAGAAGATCCGTGAGTTTTGCTTCTGTTTGCTTTACCATCACCACCGTCATCATCGTCTCCAAAGACAGGGGAAATACGCCGCACCGCCGGACATCAGGATTTCGGGTTTCCAGGATAAAGACCGCTCTCCTATTCCTTTCCCCCGCCCCCCCTCCCTTACTCACCGCACGGCCCGTGCCCTGGCCGGGGGCGGCAGACCGGGGGTAACAATGGTGAAGTTTCTGGCGAGTTCTGGCTGCGCCCTGGCTGAGTCGGTGCTGCTCCGTGTGCCTGTCGGATCGTGGTGAGGAGAAAATGAGCGAAGAGACGGCGACTTCTAACGAGTAAGTGGCCATGCTCCCCCTCCCCTGCGCCCCGGGATCGGAATGGGGATGGGGCTCGACGCGTCCCTTCGGCTCCGTGCCCCGCGGGGCCTTTGCCCGCGCACGTACGTGTGCTGTCCTCCCCCTGCGCGGACTGCGCATTTCTGCTCGCGTACATGGAAGCCCAGAAGCTCCCTCTTTGTGAAGGAGCTTGGTTTGGAAGGGCTACGAGCCGCTGGCCAGAAAAGCATGATCTAGTTAAAGCCCGGTAGAAAACGGTGCAGGTAACGATGGTGCCTTGGAGGGGGAGGATAGGTCTGAAATGCCCAGAGAGGTGTCGGCACTTACTACCTCTGATAAAATCCTATTACTTGTAGATATTTTACATGGAAACTACTGTGTGGGAGCTTCATCCTGCAGGAAACTGCTCCTGAATTTTAATTGGATGAGTCAGTCAGTGTAAATACAGTTTAAACCTACCCTAAAGCCCTCTTTTCCCTTTCTTTTTTTTCCCTTTATTTTTCCTTTCTTTAAATGAGCGCTTGGGACTTTTTCCCCCTTCCCTTCACCCTCCCCACCCCCCCAGAGAGGAAAGGGATAGTTCAAGGATCTGTTAATATTTTTGCTGTGACTGGTTTTCAGGAAATCCAGAGGAGATTGTGTGTGTGTGTGCAGCTGTATTCTCCTTCGTGTAATCAGTCTTTGAAATACATTTGGGTCGGAGGCGGTAAATGTTTGTCGGAAAACATCCGAGTTTTTTATGGCGTTGAAACAGGAATATAAAGTATTTTGAAACTTTTCTTGTGATCGGGAGGTTTAAAGTTGATTGCTGCGGTCTCCGAGTCGTAGCGTTACGATTTGCGATGTCGGTGTTTGCTCGGTCTGATTTTATGAATGATGCGGTGACGGCCGCGGCCATGGCGGTGGGGAGGGAGCGCTGCGCCCATTGTATCTGTAGGTAGCGGTGAGCGGCCGGGGAGCAGCCGAGCTGACAGGCAGGGTGCCGACGGGGCTCCTCCGGCAGGAAAGATGGATTTCCCATTTCACTGCCTTCTTCTGAGCAAAGCCTGCGCACCTTCCCGTGCGCTCCCCAGACGCGGCGTTCGGGTCCCCGGGGAGCGGCGCGGGCCGGGCCCCGCGGGGAGCGGAGCCCGGCGGGACGCAGGGCTCGGGCGCCGCCGCCCGCGGCGCTAAGCGGGCCGGGGGGAGCCGGGCCGGGGGGAGCCGGGCCGGGGGGAGCCGCCGCGGCGCCTGCGGGGCCGGCAGCCGGGGCCGCCGCCGCCATGTTTCCTTTTTTTTGTGAATCGCTCTCATTTGCATACCACAATCTCCATTCATAAAAAAAAAAAAAAAAAAAAAAAAAAAAGCGAAAAAAGAATTGCTGTCACCACCGCTGACCTGCGGCGGAACCTGCCCTGCGGAGCGCACGAAGCGGCTGCTCCCGGGCTGAGGGCCCGCCTGCGGCCCGCGGCCGGCGGCGGAAGGTCTCCAGGACCTGCTGTATTAATATGTACTGTTCGCTGCTTGTTGACACAGTTATGTGGGAAATATCAGCTCGGGGAGGTGCTGGGAGCACGTGATCAGCTCCATTCATAAAATACCTGGCTGTCCATTCACAGTGCAGTACAGTGTCTGCATTCAGCAGCCTCGCAGATCAGACCTGCATGGGAAGGGAGAGGCAGCCAGGCCGGCAGGTTTATCGGAGAGGGCAGCAGAAAGAGGGCTTATGGCTGCGAGCATGGGAAGTCACTGTAAAGGGAGATGTGGAGGGACGAGAAAGGCTTATTTTTATAGTTTATGCTTATCTTTTTCCTATAAAGGAGCGTGAATTCAGAAGTACCTTGTCGCTGTACCATCTTACATTTAAACTAGGAAGAGTTTTATTCAGAAAACGTTAAAATATTTTACCCTTCAGGAATACTGGGTCAAAAATAGAATACTGAAAATCAAATTCATTATTATGAATGTATTTTCAAGATAGTGTATTAATCCATTTGGAGTACTTTACATTTTATTGAACAATACAGCCTTACATCTGCAAGAGATCAACATGGTGCAGAAGGAAGTCAGTCATACCTAATGAGGCATCTGAAAATGTTGCCTGTTATACAGGTGACAGTGAAGGCAACTAAATTGATAGAAATCAACATTGCGATTCATTTTTCTGTCTGTTTTCTCTGAGAATTTTACAGCAGATTGACAATCGTAGTTTGTCCTTAACCTATGCCATGGCTAAAGAGACCTCTGAAATATCAGAATACTAGGAATGTTTTTAATATGGCATAAATTGTTTAGAGGGCAATGTATTATCTTTGATTTTAAATTTATAGAAAAATTTAAAAAACCACAGTAAAATTTACTGATGAAGGATCCCCAGAGCAGACAGTGTATTTTTTTGATGCAATTGCTTTGTGGTTGCCAGTGTTAAAATGATGTTCATTGCTCATGAGTACAATTTTTCATTATCTTAAAAATTACACAGAGGTGATCCTTAATTATACATCCATAGAGTGGAGGAGGCTTGTTGTTAGTACAGCCTAAGAGAATACCTGAAATATTAAATATCTTTCTTTAATAAAAGAAAGGAAAGTTCATATACAGTATTTGCTTTGAGTTTATTCAGTGGTGCTATAGAACAAAATGTTCTTATATAAATTCCCTTACAAAGAACTATAAACGATGCTTTTTCTTAAAGAATAAATGGGGTTGGTTTTTTTGGTTTTTTTTTGCTTCATGTATTTAAATATCAGAAATAAAATAAGAAGAATGTTTCTTGGTTGCTTTGCTTTTTTGACAGCATTTTTGGTGCAGACAGGCATAATTTCTCTCTGGCTGCTTTTTCACATAGCACAGGCGTGTCACTTCAATGGCTGGGAAATATGATTGAAATGCTAGATAAACTGTTAGTGAAAATAGGACAGATGTACAGATTGAAAATAATATATTAGAAGTTCACCATGTTTAATTTTATCAGTAGAATTGATGGCATCAATGGCCTTGAGTTCATTAACAGATCTTTCAGTGTATAAGAGTGAATACGGGTACTTTGCAGTGCATTTTGTGTCATTGTAGCTACCAAGAATATTCTGGTAATTGATCATTATTCTTTGTTTATAAAACTTCATTTTACAGAGTCAGATATAAATATTTGTGGTGTCTGGAGCTTGACCTCAGTTAACAATAAATTCTCAGTGGTGGTAGGAAAGATTAATTAAGAAGCTACTGTTAAGGACTGCTACTATCATAGGTTTCTTCTCGATCATGAACATATGGAAGGCAGCCTTACACAATTCTGATTACTACAGATGAGCCTTCATTGGTGATTTTTTACATTGTTCTTGTAATGATGTTAGTGTATTTGTCAGTTAGGTATTAGTTAAATGAAAGTATTTCTATACCTCCAGATAATTTTATTCTTTTCTTCCTCAGTGATGTTTTGCAGTCAGGGTGGTCAGCATCAACACAATATATTCCCAAAACCAATCAGTTTTTAAATGAGGGGATTAATAGAATTTTTTGATTCATGGGTCAATTTGCTGCTCATGCAACTGAATATAATAATGTTAAAGGAGTCATGTCATTGAGCACTATACCAAATTCCTGTTTTGCTGGCAAGTTTTAATTGCTGTCTAGAAATGTGACTGAATTTCAGTATTAGGGAAAACAGAATAGTTGTTGTGCTGTGTAGTCCTCATTCTGTAGGGGTGAATGATGACAGGCTTAAGATGGAGTCGTATTTGCTGCAATCGAAAAGTAGGAGCACTGCTTTACTGTCTTGTTTACTTTCCTCTATATTGCAGGTGGCCGCTTTTTATTTCAGGGAATGCTACTGCTTTTGAATCGTATTCAGAGTTGTTTTTACATATTGTATTTCTTACGGATTCAGACTCTCACATGCTGATTGTTTTACCACATAACTATATTCATTTTCCTAGATAATTTAATTAAAGAGATTGTAAATTAAACACAGTATATTCTAATGCTGTGTGCTTAACAACCTCAGGTTATGATGCTATAAACATCCTCAAGTGTTGATTTAAAAAAGTAAAGGTGAACTAAATTTTAAATAAGGTATTTATTCATGTCTTCCTTTTATATATATGAAAATACTGTTTGTACTTCAGAATTGTATTAAATTTATCTTACAAGCTCAGATACTGAACGATAATTGTGAAATTGTACCACAGAAAGTAATGCCTGTTAGTTTGGGCTTATTAGTTTTGGGAGGATTTTAACACTTTCCAGCAGGCTAAATTTCTTTCTGCAGTTTCAGGCATACATAGACTCTGAAATTCTTCATCTCTTAATGAAAGGAATTTGTAAATAGAACTTTTTTTTTTTTAAGGGTAGGATTTTCTAACCCAATTGATTATATTAAATCACTGCAATTCTAATATACTTTCATTTGAGGGAAAGTTGCTTATAGAGTCCTTGGGAGGCTTTTCCAGTCTCATTAACTGATTCTTGCTGTCTCTTTGGCTTTATGTTGTATGACACTATTTTGAAGGTGAAACTGAATTTGCATGTTACATAATCTCAGAGTCAGTTGAAGGGGGGGATGGGTATTTTTACCTTTTTCTTTCAAAGAAAGGTTCACCCTAGCAACAGTCCTTGATTACTGTGATATTGCAGAAAAATGCTTTCGGATGTTTCAGTGTAAGTGGAGCCGGCAGTAATATTTGAATTCAAGAATGCTGAGTGTTTCCCTTGTTTGTTAATTTAAAATGTAATGCTCTTGGTGTGTTAAAGTAACTGTGAGGACATCAGCGTGATTTTTAAAAGTAAAGATGTATCCTGGAAAGAATATATCCTGACAGGATCAGAAGTCACAGGATTAAAGCTGAGGGCAATCCTGGTACATTTGGGGGTAAATGCTGGTAATTTTGTTTGTTATTTAGCCATTCTTGTGTATATCTGGAGAAATTGTGTGTATTGATGATGACTTAATGGGATTATGATGAACACCAGAAATAAAAAATACTCTTCGGAGTATTAAGACAAGTTTGAAAAGGAGACAAAGGAAATAATTTTGTCTTTTTTGGTTTTTACTCCGCTGATTCCAAAAGAGTGACTATGATATGACATAGAGTGTATGTTGTCTTAAATGCTGTTTTTCAAATGTTAAATGTTTGCTTTCTCCCCTTTACTCTTCTTCCTCAGTTACAACATGTCACACGTTACTCTAAAGAATTTGAAAGATGTCTGGAAGTTGCCATAATGTCCAGGATCCCAGTTTTTTATGGCTGCTTTGAGAAGGAAATGTCTCTCTTTTTTTCCTTTCCATTCTAGTGTGCAACAACACTTCAGCAAGTAAATTTAAACTAGCAGAGTTTGCACAGTTATTGAATGGTTGGAATTGATTGCAAGCAAAAATTTAATGTTCCCTAAAAATATAAAGTTTGTTCCTCCCTTCTCCATTGAAAATATTCATACCTCTTTCTGAAAGCATTTTCCATTGTTTTGTATCTATTTAATTATGGGCAACTAATGTGCTACAAAGTTTCCAAATTAAAATTCAATAAGATATAAACACATTTGCAACTTTTTTTATACTTTCTAATACTTCATTCGGTGTGTCTCCTATCTTCAACAATGCTTATTTTTTGGTGAAAGGAAGAGGACTGAATGCTCTTGTGTATTGCCATATATTTCTAGACTTAAGACAATAGCAATATATACTTCTATTGTGCTTGGTTTTTTGTACTCTGTAAGTGAAGTTTGGGGGCTTTTTGGTTAATTCTTAGACTATGTTCTAGTAAAATCTTTTGGCTGTCACTATTTCCTGTGGTTTTTCTCATTCATAAAGTGATAACATTTTGTATATGGTAAAAAATTTTATGGTATGTCATACTAGCTTAAGCACAGGACCTCTCCTACCTGAAAGTTGTAATAGGAATCAATCTATAAGACTGCAGTGGTATTGAACAGCACTTACACTTATATCAAGTAAGCAGACATTTTAAGTGCATGTGTTTTCTAATCTTTTCAAGCTTATCTTTACAGTAATGTTCATGCTGATATCTGTGATATCAATTTGTTTAAAAACAGATATTAATTTGTCTATATTCATTGCTTTATTTTAATTTCTCTCCTACATAGGAACAAGAAAAGGAAGAAAATCCAAGCAACCTAGAAGTCTTTAGATGTGTTGAGGGACAAAAAATCTGCATTTAAGTGCTCTGAGGGCTAGAATTTGTTTATAAATGTGGTTCTGATTAAATAATAATTCACTTGCTACACACAGGCCCTAACTCCCAATGCTCCAATTAAGGTGGGGAAAACAGATGATGATACTATTCTTATTATTACTATTACTATTATTAATTTTGTCCCAATATAATGACCGTAAATTAATCTGTTTCTGAAAGGAAACCACTCACAAGCATTAATTCAAATAGGGAAAACAGGCCATAGAAACTTCATCAGTTAATGTGTGCCATTCTGCACTGCTATGTGATACCAAACTTCCATTCAGAAGGAAATATTTTTTATGTGTTCACTATGCAAGAATTCACCAAATGTGTATAATTGAAACATCTAAACCATCTTAAAAATTAGGTGGTATAGCATCTGTTTCTTCTTTCCCTCCCCAGATGTATTCATTCCTGTGTCTTGACTACTGCTGTTCATAAAGTTTTCATTATGTATGGAAGTCTAATTCTGCTAAAGCAAGTTTAACACTCACCTATTCAGAACACCAGAAGGAATTCTGTGTCCCAAATGCTTGGCTTGAATGGTTTTGTGTGCCAGTTTTTGACTGGAATGATTTGCGAGAGCAGGTGTCATTAAAGTCTTCGGAAGAGTTGGGGTTTTTTTGAGTTTTTTTTAAAAACTCCAGAAAATAGTAAGAAATGAGTAAGCCTTCTCCAAGATGATCTGACAGCTCTTAACAATCACTCTTTTTCTTTGAATCCTGCTGGTTAGTTGAGATACTGAAGTTTGTCAAAGCAAAAATGAAACGGGTTTATTTCAGTTTTAAGTAAAGTCAAATGTTGTCAACAAACATATGTAACAACAAGAAGCATCAAAAATTTCATTAATGAAACAAGTAATTACTGAAATCTAGTGCCAAGTTTATTAAAAATTGTTACTGAGACTGAGTGTCTTCTCTAAATAACCCCAGAACTGGTAAGATGTAGCTGTCAGTGAGGATTCCTGCCTGGCATTTTTATTCCTTCAGAAATTGTGCAGAACTGTTTTGGTGAAGTGGTATAAACCTTGAGGGCAGAAGAGATTTCTCTCTCCTTAGCCTTTTTTGAAAGGATTAAGTAAGGGTAGTGAAAGGTGGGAGTACAGTGCCTGCTCTGATTTAGGAATTTTTATGTAGCTTCTTAGAAACTTTCTAACCTCTCAGATGTGATAAAGTATTCTGAGCCCTGGGTATTCCTTTCTGTGCATGGTATGCTTATTCTGGATCCCAGTACAGCATGTCTTAATATGAGGCCTGTGATTGAGGCTGATATTTGTTGAACCTTGAACAGGAATACATTTTTTAAAGATGTAAAGAAGCTAATTCAGGATTTAGAGATGAGATTTGTACATTTAAAAGGGGAAATCCTGAGGGTTTTTTTAATCTATTTGTGGAGCTGACCTTATGTAACAAAGCTATATGTTTGTAAGCACTAGTTGTTGATAATCACTGGTCTTTGCTTGCTTTAGCACCAACAATAATTTGGAAGTTTCATAGTAGGATAGACTTCAGATAGGTATGTTTGTGCCCTCTTCAGGGGGTGGTTAACTATCTCATTACAAGTTCCACTTGTGATTCAAATGATACTGATCTGAGCTACTGATGTATGACTGTGCTACTGATGATGCAAAAAACTTTTGGCATTGCTGTCTCTAATTTTGGAAGATTTTTAAGAAGAAATTGATTGCTGGTACCAATTGTACATTATGAGCGTGCCAAGGGAATGCAAAATTGTAAAATTAAATGTTTGAGAATTTTTGGGTTTGAGAACTGACGTTTTTTGTGCAAATGAAATACGTGTGGCCAGGATGTATGAATTTTGATGATTTTGGTAATAAGACAGATACACAGCTGTAATCAGATTGCCTGGGTTCTGCTCTCAAACCTTCAATATTAGGAAATGGCCAGTTTTCTTTTTTTTTAAACCCCTTGCCTCATTTACTGCTCCTGTGGCAGAGAGGAGGATTGTGTCTTCTGGTCATGTACAGGTGGTTCTGTGTAATTGAAGACTGTGTCTTAGTAAGTGTTAATATTCTATAAATACTAATATTGAAAAATAAAACAGTATTCTGACAGATTTGTTAGGGACTTTTTGCTTGATTTGTTTCTTGAGTTTAGTCAGATTTTAGTCTTTAATCTTCAGATTTCAACTGTGCGAGCATTTCAAATGTTGGTAATATCGCCGTAATTGCATCCAGACTTGTAGCATGCTGTTTCTTACATTCTTTCTGCTAATGTGATTTTCTTAATCATTATCTGAAAGTTGGGGTTTTAGTGTTGGGGATTTTTCCCCACCAGTTCAGAACCTCTCTCTAGTTTTTTGAGAATTTTATTTGAGCGAATAATATAATTGCTCTGTTAAACTTCATTTTGGTTTGGTTCTTTTAAGGCAGTAAGGCATCTGATATGAGAAGTCATGCATGCATCACAATGTGGCAAATCACAGAGTGCCAGTGAGACTGTTAACAATGTAAGAGCTTATTTGCTGTGGAGCTACCCAATGTAAGGGGTCCCATAAAGCCTGGGTTTTCTGTGGTGTCCCTCATGTATCCTATAGGAATGGTGTTATAATTCAGGCCTGTAAGTGCAAGGTACTTGCTGCTCTCATTGACAGGAAAATACCAGTTGCTTGTCATTTCTTAATAAGTAAAAAAAGAAAAAGTATATTTTCTATCTGGATCTTTTTTCCTCTTTTTGGGGATTGGGGTGGTTGGGGAAACTTGTAGTTAACTGTGTTCATAAAATCTTTTACTATGTTGTGCTTTGTGGTTCCCAAAGAAGTTAGTCTGTGTAAATCAAGCCATTATTAATTACACAGTTGTTTTAATGCATTAAGCCCCATAAGCGTCTTGACAGAATCTTGCTTCATCTTCTACTTCTTTCAGGCTCCAGAAAACTTTTTAATGGATGTGTAACCACTGCTTGAACAGTCTTGTGATAATCTCTAGCACAGTACTTTCATGCTTTCTGTATTTGTACTGAACGAGGCTAGCTTAAAATATCTTATATTGTCTTAGGTGTATTCAACTTGACACATCCTCTAGAAGAGCCCCCATATGCACCTTAAAATGTTCGTGCTTTGTTACTATGGTGATGCAGAAGAATCGTGCATGTTAACAACCCGTGTTAGGTAATGGAGGATTTGCAGAAATCAGTTAATAAGCATCTGCCTGGGGCATGGGAAACTGAGTCTGTGACCATACCTGCACCCCAGCCTCTTGGCTGCAGGCAGGCTGAGGGGATCTTGTTATGGGATTACCTGCTTCCCTGTTTTCAGGTTGTTTGAGGGGCGAAGATGACTTTTTGGTAATGGTTTCAGATGGTGAAGTAGTCTTGCCTTATCATATATTTTTAAGTATCTTCTATCATATACTTTTAAGTATCTTCTATCATATACTTAGGGTGTTCTGCATAGTGTAAGTGAGATGCTTGGGCAAATGTGTGCTTGTCACTGACACAAACCTCATTTTTCTTTTCTTCCAACTACCTTGGCTGATGATGCATGAATTCACAAGCTTTCATTTCTCAGCTATGGCTGCCTGCAAATCCTGCACAAGGAGAACATGTCCACATTCATTCCCCTGAAGCAAGGTAGAAAACATGAGCTCTTTTTCATCTATTAGTTGAATTCTGGATGAAGAACAGGTCTATTCAAGGAAGCTATTCCAGAACACATGAATTTAGAGTGCTGTATTTTAGTATCGTGTAATTTCCTGTGGAGGCCTTTTATTTTCCTTGTTCTGGAGTAAGTTGTGGTTAACTAGGGGAAAACTAATAACCTTAGTTGGTTAATTAGAGGAGTTTTTTCAGGTTCTTCCTTCTTTCCTTCTTTGCTGTACATTTTAAAAAGTATAGGTTTTTTGCATTAAGTATTTTTTTTTTGTTTCTTTGTGGTTTTTTTGTTTTTCATTTGATTGTTTTGTTACTGCTGAAAGTGATGTATCTTTTCCATGTTTTGAATGTATTGGTTTTGAAGTGTGTGGGTTTCTCGCCAACCTCCTAGAGTTTGGCTTGTTTTTAGTAGTTTTAGGAAGCATTTTTTCTGAATATTTATCTATTAGTGTTCTCATATAGGTTATCCCGAAAAGCTTGTCTGGAAAGTAAGCCACTGTTAAGTGTATCTTGGAGATGTTTCACTGGTCCATTGAGCATCCTTACAGGTCTTAATACCAGGGATTTATTTACCCTTGAGCAATGCTAGCAAGAAGCTTGTCTTTTACCACTTTGGAACAATAAAAACATAACCCAAATAAAAACATGTGTTTCTTTTGCTGTAGAAGGAGAGAATGCTTCCCACAGGCTACAAGTTCATCTTCTTTTCATCACTGAAAGAAGACGACATTACAAAAATGTTGAAAATCAATGTTGAGTCACTTCTCTGCTACAGAAAATTCAACTTTTTTGATATTTGCAAACAAATCTTTCTGAAGTAGAACTGCAGTTAGATGTGTAGCTCCTTTTCAGAACAAAACCACAATGTATGGATTAGACTTGAGGAGTAAATAGAAATAAGTTTACTGAGTCTGTCATTTCAGCTGGTGTTTTAGGCCTGAGGGCTCTTGGCAGATACAGGATTGGCTTTTCTACCATTTGGCAAATCTATGCTGCTTGAGCTTGAGCTCCACAACTGAATCTCAATGGATGAAGTAAGAGCTTTTAGTTAGTTTTAAGATCCTCATGCTTCTTTCAATATGAGCTTGGATCAACTTAGGATCCCAAATAAAGCATGATGATCCAAATCTCTGCCATGTACTTCAGTAAAAGATCGTTTCAGTAGAGAAGTTGCAAGAGAGGTCCTAATTGTATTTCCCATGGCAAAGGAGCAAGGATCAAGTGGCACTTCTCAAGGGCAAGAGTGATTTTGGTCAGCTTTTCTAAGATTGCTTCACAGTTTGTTTTAAAGGCAATTACAGTCAGTGCAGAAACTGTAGTATCCTACAGGAGAAATTATTTGTTTTGTGCATTTTTTGTTTCTTCACTTATACCTATGTTTTTTACAGTGGAGAAAACATAACTGTCAGTTACAGCATTAATGTCTGTGATCTAGGGTGTATTTGGTGAGAGGATTTTTTTCAGTGTTGTTACTGCTTGGCTTCCCTTATTTTGTCTAAAGAATATAACAGTATATTTGATTCCTGTTGAATTCAGTCTTAATAGTTGAAATTAAAGATGCTGTTCAATCTTTTATCATTAACCAAAAAAAAAAAAAAATTGGTTGTATCGTGTTTTCAGTTGGATATAATTTCTGTTAGCTTTATATAAACTGGGAAATGGTGTTCTCCAAAGGAGTGATCTTACTTTGCTCTGCAATGAGTTCTTACTATAACTTAGCAAATAATTTGGTTAGGATGTGTTCCTGTTTGTCTTTTGGATTTGTCCTTTGTCAATAACAATGCTGGACAAAAAAGTAGGAAAATCTTTGGTCTGACCTTTTCTTCATGCAATATTTCAGTAGGTCACAAGAAGCTCAGATCAATAGTTTTCACAATTTAAATAGCCACCTACTATTTGTATTCCTTTCATTTCCATGACAGTATGATCAAAAATTGCTGTAGCATCTGGCAGTGCAAGTAGGGAGGCTTATGTATTCCTTCTGTCTATCTCTTTTTGAAGTTTTGATTTTTCCTAATGATAAACATAGGTTCATTAACCTTTAGTTTCTCAAGCTCCATTATGTACCATTTTCTTCACAAAGGAAAATGTTGTGTGTGTGCTTTATTCGTTCCAATATTAGATTTGCACTGCAGTTTCTCAGTCTTGGCTGCTACCAAGTGAGGTTCCAAGATCCACAGGAGTGAAGTTGAATTCAGCGTTAATCATATTCCTTGAGATTGCACAAAAATATTTATCTGTGGCTCTGAAGGGTCTCAAAGTTGTTGCTTCTTTGTAAAAATACAAAGAAAAGGGTACTCACAAGCAGATTTTCATAATTCTGTGGGTGTTTTTAAGATATGTATGTAAATGCCCCCTCTCCCAAGCAGTATGAAGATTTGTAATGATATATCTGATAATGTGCTGTCAATGGGTTTGTAGTAAAGGTTTCTGATAACCTACATTATTTGAAATACTTAACTCTTCAGGATAGGTTTAAAGGTTTGGTTTGGGGTTTTTTCAGACCCTTTCTGTTAGCCTGTGAAGTATTTCAGAGTAAACTACAATTGTATAAGTACACAAGCAATTTAAAATAGGAATAAAAGAGAATTACTTTAATGCACTGTTTTTAATCAACACTGACAAATCCAGTTTCACTAAATATAAGAGTACTGGTGCTGTCATTTTGACACACAAAATAACATTGTCTCTATGTAGTTAATAGTTCCCTCAAAGCAACTAAAGCAAATTTACAGTTGAAATCAGTTAATGAGAGAGAGTGGGAGTAGATTTATTTAAAATCTACTGAACTTAAATGCTCACTTGTTTGCTTTTTAATGCTAAAACAGATCTGTGGTTTGAAATGGTTTGGGGAAGTTGTGACAAGGCAGATGATGATTCAGAACTGTTGAAAGACTACAGAGGGGTCAGCTACAGTTTCTCCTTTCTGAGAGATTGGAAATGTCCCTTCGAAAATGTCTGAGAAACTCAATAGACATTGAAGATGCTCAGAGATGCCATTCATATCTAGACAGTATTCCAAGAGCATCACAAATGAATAATGATTTAGTACTATATTTTGTTATTTTAACTTCTTAATGCTGCTATTACCTGAAGATTATCATGCTTTACATAAAAACAAAAGAGTTTCCATAAAGGATCTGGCAAAATTTTTTGTTGACAACCTTTCTCTGACTTTTCCATTTGCTATGGAAGTTGGTTAAATTCCAAATGCATCTGTTTCCTCATCAGGAGGTTTGAGCTGAAATATATTATTTCTTTCTGGATTCTTTGATGGGAAACTTTACTATGTGGTTGTTTGGTAGGGCTTCATTTGACCTTAGCAGAAAGTTAAGTTTGGGTGGTTTATCTGTTCCTAATTGAAGTGCTGTGTTTTTCAGGTATTTAGAAGTTCAAGCGAACTGAAAATGCTATGCCAGCTTATGGAGTTTTAATCTTTTGATGTAACTGGCTGTTCATGCTTGATGGTAGAACTTGAAATTAGTCTTATCTAAATGAAGTATTTCAGTATGTGTGTACTACATGGGTATTTCTTTTCTTGAAACCATTTGTCTCACAAGAACCATGTAAATAAGGTGTTGAGGGAAAATGGTAAGCATGATGTTCTAGGGAAGAACTTAGCAATTCAGTTTTTTAGGAAATGCATTGAATTTATAGTCATGTCAGTGTCAACTGCCTTCTTTCTGATGTTAAGGTGGTGTTTCAGCAGACAGAGAAAGGGATTGGGAGGTGCTGGTGCTCTTGGGTTTTGTCCTTGAACAAGGACCTCATGAAGTAGGAGGGAGATTGCCTTTGTTGCTTTCATTCAGTCAAGGTTCATTCATTAATACTTGGAAACTGGGTGGGTTTCTTGTTTGTTTGTTTTGTTGGGTTTTTTGTGTGGTTTTTGGTTGTTTGGGGTTTTTTTTTTTAAGATGCTGCTTTGCACTAGATACAATTGAGGCACAAACAAAGGATTTATTGATTAAAAGTTAGGTACTTCAAAATTTGCCTGTGTTTCACTTAACTGTAGATCTGTCATTTTTGTACACAAAACAAAATATGCTTAATGGAAATAAATTAAATTCAAGGAAATTCAAATTGGTTATTTGGGCCAAGGTGATACTGACTGCAAATGTGAATTCATATGGATTTGAGAGAGCTGCTGAGTGTTTTAAATTACATTTTTTGTGTTGTTGAACTAGAGTTAAATTATACCAGGTCTGATTTTGTTGCATGCAACACTTCCTCAACTGTAAATTTTTTTTCCAAGTTGGTATTAGAGAGATGAAGGTATGAAATGAAAATAAGGGCAGGAGCATGGAAGGGCAAAAGTAAAGCTGCTGTAAGGGCTACCTATGTCTGCAAAATATAGT
Source organism: Anomalospiza imberbis (assembly GCF_031753505.1). Taxonomy (NCBI): domain Eukaryota; kingdom Metazoa; phylum Chordata; class Aves; order Passeriformes; family Viduidae; genus Anomalospiza; species Anomalospiza imberbis. The sequence continues at coordinate 31,100,551 of NC_089686.1, forward strand.
AATTCCTTTCCCCTAATTAGAGCTGGATCTTCTGCCAAGACAGGTCTGCTGTTCCAGCTGGGGCTTGCAGTAGGTGATATATACCATTCTTTTAATTCTCAATGGCGTTGATGGAACCTGAAGCTACTTTTCTTTGCTCCTGACTATCCTTGTTAGAAGTTGAAATGGAAGGCAATAGAGATAGTAAGACAATGCTGAAAGAAAAAAAATACTGACAAGGAGAGAAATCTGGGGCCTAGTTTTAGGTATGTGTCTAGAAATCAATTAGGCAAACTGCTGGCATTAAATTTCTAAAATTATTTCAGATGCCTGTCTTGCTATTTGAAAACTCTTGCTGTAGCAGATTTTTAAGGTTTTTCATTGAAGTATATAGTACAGTGAACATTGGAGTCCTTTATTAAGACTGCTTCTCCTTTTGAATTATTGCCCTGTTGCCCAGTGCATTGAGTTCTGGAAAAATACCTAGTAAACTCCACAGCCTAATTCATGTTCTGTTTGGCAGTGTTGGAGGCTATAGATAGTTTGTCTAAGAATTGCTTCCAGTCCTACCAGTGGTATCCATGGCACTAGTAAGAAAGCATTTTTAGGCAATTTTTATCAGCTTCACTTGTTAGCTTTTTTGCTACTTTAAAAGAATGCCCAAACACTATTCTGAAACTTTAAAAAAAATGCAAAGAGAAGTTTAAATGGCTCTGTGGGCTATACAGCTGCCACTCTTTATATGAAGAATGACAGGCTTCACCAGAATGTCTGGCTCTTAAAGCAGGAGACCATGATGCTGAAACACATTAGAGCAATGTTATTTATATTCTGCCAAAAGCAATTATCTTGCAAGACTTATAAATATGTGCTAACTTTTATGTGTGTGATAAACTCTACAGACTTCCACAGAGATCTGTAGGTCTACTCAGAGTGATATATTTAAATTTTTGCAGGACTGAAGCCCAAGTGTTTGCATAAAAAGATGTTTCTAGTTGCAGACATATGCTGATTATTCAGTAGTGTAGCAGGAGTGTTTGGGATTGGTCTGCTATGATTAGGATTGTTAGTGTGCCGAGCTAAAGCATTTTATATTTAATAGTATTTGATAAGAGTTGTTTAAAGAAACCTGTCTGGATCCACTGGTATTTCTTTTCAGCAACAACTTCTAAGCTCCCAAGGGCTCTTATCTATCCAAGTACCCTATTTTTAATTTCTGTGAATCCTTTACTTTTTTTTCCCCATGAAGATGTATTACTCCTTAAAAATACCTTCAGTTAGCTACTTCAGGCCCTAAAATTTGCTTTGTTCTATACTGTGTCTTTTTGTCACCCTGTGACAGAAAATGAGCTCCACTGTTTGAGAGGAAAGGCCTATACTTTGGATCTTGGCTACCAAATAGAGCAGCTTTTCTGTTCACCCCACAGCTGTTGTTAATGTTTCATTCTGCAACTGCTAGAGGATGGGCAAGTAACCATCCTCATACGAGACAAAAATATAACTCCATTAGTCAGCTGGCGTGGGTTGTTGAAGCAAAAATGCAGGCAGTTTTTTCTCCTGATGGAGAAAAATCCATCACATCCTATTAAAGTTGCCATTAGCTGACTATGGGGCAATGTACATTTCCTGAATTCATGATTGCCTGTTCTCCTTACTTTGATGGCTGTCTACTTTAAAAGTTGTAATTCAGTCAGACTATTATAGGATCATGTTACATCTCTGGGGTTAATTTTATTTCACATATAATCTATCTGGGAAAAATGTATAAGAAATAATGATATTTGATGCTAACTGAAATGCAAATTTCTCAAATTATTGTAGTGTAAATTACAGAATCTCATTCCTAAAGAGGTTCCATGAGATTTTTCAAATCTGTATTACCCTATAGGATTTCTAAGATCTAGTATTTAAACTCATTGCTGTTAAACACAGATTTTTAAGTTTCTATCAAAGATGGCATTGCAGGGAGGAGGGGGTTGTGATTTTTTTTGTTGGGGTTATTTAGATTTTTATTTTTTACAGCTGTCTTCTGAAGGTTGAAAATGTGATAGGCTAGTGGCATCTCTGACATTCTCTTGCCAGTCAGTATTCATTTTAAATTTATAAAAGTTATAATCCTTCAACTTTTTTACCTTAACATTTGAACCCTTAAGATTTTTGGATGTTTAATCTTCATAATGTGAAATTATGACCTAAAGCACAACCAAGAAAATAAAAAGGTGCAATCTTTTCCTAGCTGCTTATCAATGAAAAGAAAATGATTTTTCTTTTGTACTGTGGAAGTGTGACTCTTCCGTCATATCTAGAGCAGTGTTTCAATAGAGGATGACTCTCTCTCTGAGGGAAATATATATGTGGTCAGGCTTCTTCTTAGTTTGGTGCTTAGGGATTTTGTTAAAATCCCTTATTTCTTTAATTGTTTATGTACTTTTTTTTTAATGTAATGTGGACAGATGGAAATGTACAATCGCTTAAATTGAGAGGGATGCATATTTAACCTTAACATGAAGATTGAATGGTTTTTTACAATAACACTTCTGGTATTAGTATAACAAATGTCATAGATCATTGGTTGCAGGTTACAGGTGCATTAACACCTATGAGTTAAAGGCAGATTATTGTGCAGTTCCTGTGCTGAGTGACCCATGTCTATTTCCACGTTGTGTAGGATATTGATGAAGACATGATGCAATGGAAATCTGTGGTTTAGTTTTGGTCCTTATTGTAGTAATGTTTCAATATAGGCAGATCCTGGATGTATCTCCAGCTGTTTGACAGTTCTTTATCTCTGGTGGTTTTCATGTTTATTTAGGGCAGGTAATTGGCAACGCCTTCTGCTGCTTCAGTTTTGCTCCCTATTCCCTCAAGTAAAGCCTCTTCTTGTTGTTCTCAGTAAGCTGTCTATGTGGTAGTAAAGAATTTTAGAACATAGCAGTGAGCAGAAAAGTTAAATTGGAAAATTAGATGACTGTGTTCTAGTTGAATTAAACTAAAAAAGTAAAAATTACATAACTCCAGCTGAGGGAATTATTTTCTGTCTAGTCACTTGTTGCGTGCTCATGTATGCTGTATACCATAAAACCTAGTGTAAAAATGTTGTGCTATTTTGCACAGAAACTTGGTTGCTAGGCTAAAAGCTGTTGTAAAATGCAATTATTAATTTATTAGATTGAAAATAAAATCTCTGTAAAAATAATTTTAACTTCCCAGAAAAGAACATGAGCAAGATCCTATTTCAGTGTATTTGATCAGAAAATTCTATTTTTACCAGAGTTAAACACAGGTTTCATGAATGTAAAGGCTGGACCCTTTTGGGAATCCTATCAGCTCTTCACTGAGAGTAGTGGAATATCTCCGCAGGTGCTGTGTCTTGGAGTGGTTTTCCTACTGGATTTTTGCAGTTTGTTGTTCAATAAAACTTTAATGCTTTCCCTTCATGAAAGGAAAATCCATCTTCACTATGTTTCTGATTGGCCTGGTTTTGTCTGGCAGCTTCCAGGCAGCCATGGAGGTTTCAGATTCTAACCTTTCTCTCTAGTCTCACTCTCCAGCAGTGGGTTTATCCTCTGCATGCATTGCTTCTCAAACAGGCACAGTTTTTTCTTCAGTGCAGTAATTTTCTTTATGTCAAAGCCTTCTTGCGTGCTAAACAATACATCTGAGTCTTTGGTTTTTCTCCAGACCACTTGAAGGTGCATGTAGGCAGCTAGGTAGAAGCTGGAGCATGCTTCTGTGAGTATGGACAGGGCTGCTCTTGTCCTTGAGTAACATTTTCTGTACTTGTTACATTAGGCATAGATGTAGTACTGGTCTCTGTGAACATAGGCATGTGGACACTGGTATCTGTAGGCTCTCCCTCTTACCTGCTTCTCTTCAGATTGGCTTGGTAGGAAGCTTGTTTTGCCACTTACGAGTTGAGAGAGATTGCCATATGGTCTGGTACAGTTCATGTACACAACTGTGATCCAGTAGAGGAAAGGCAAACTCCCAACCCCCCTACTGCTGTTTCAGAAAGGAACAGACAGGAGGAAGTAGGAGTGAGAACAGATTTCTGGATAGATGGGTAGGCAGTGGGGTGAATTCTTAGCACTTCCCACCATAAGTCTATTCTAATAAGCATTGGATTTTAACTGTGTGTATGCTGCTGAGGAAGCTGGAATATGAGTATGAAGAGTAAATGCATAAATAGACTTAAAGGGATAATTTCAATTTAAAATCATAGAAGTGTTTATTTCATATTTGAAACAAGGCTGTGGTGCTCTCAGCCTCTACCTGGGTGAAGTTAATCATGGCTTGATTTTTTTTGTTTTTAACTTCCATTTTTTTCAAACTCTACATTCAACTGAATGTATGCACTCCTGGCTTTATCTAGAAAACACTGCTGAAGCAGTATCCTGACTGAATGAGACTTTCCTAGGGTTCACACCTAGGAAGTATGTGTGTAAATAGATTGAAAGTGATTGAAATATGCCAGATGCAACAGAAATTTTTTTCTTGGTTTCTGGGTCCCTTAAAGCAAAGGGGTAATGTTATTTGTTCCCAGAGTGTACAGGAAGAACAAACAAATTTTTATGTTTGACAAATGGCTAGGATGTTGATTATCATTTTCAGTCTGATTTAAATCTTTACTGCTTTACTGAGTTAAAGTAGTAAAAAAGTAGTAAACAGGTAGTCTATTTAGAATTTTAAAAAATGTGTAGGCTATAAAGAAACTTTTATGGCTTTCCTGTGGATAAAAAAAAAATTATACATACATGTGTCCCTCAAAATGAGTATTTTAGATTAGTCTTTAAAAACCTATGCAAACCTGCATTACTAATGATAAAATATAGCTTTGAGCTGCCAATGAAAGGCATAGTTGACATTCACTGCCTTGGCCCTAGACGTAGGGGGCACCTGACTGAAGGTAAGTTGGGGCACTGATCCATCAGAACAATCTTTTGGGGAGGATGGGTTTTCTGTTTTGGTTGCACAACTCGTTCTCTTTACAGTTGTATACTGATTTAAGTTAACACAAAGGAGGTAGGAGAATTTTACCCCAAGACTGGAGAAGAAAGTGGTAGGAATTCAGGCTGGATTTAGGTGCAGAGGTTTAGCTGCTTTCCCATTATCCCATAAAAGCAAATAATTTTTGCTGCAGACCTACAGATGCTGAATCACTGATAGAGCTCTGAATTTTTGGCTGCTCAGACATCTCCTATGAATAACATCTTGCAATTAATAAGGAATTCAAAAAATGAGAGCTCTACGTAGCATTTATGTGCTATGCATAGTACAGTGTACTCCTGTCACATAGCTGTTCAACAGAGCATCACCCTTTCATTTGTCTCCTGGAGATGCATTGTCTGTCGGTGTCAAAATGCTTTCATGAGTGCAATCTTTTCTTTTGAGTGCCAGTTTACTGGAACCCAATGTTAAAGTTTCAAATCCATGGATTTTGTATTATTTCCTTGCATTCTCAGCAATGCTGAATAACTTTTTATAAATAATGATCCTTATTAAAGGATGAATAGCTGCAAAACTTGTAGAGTTTTCATGTTTGGGGCTTTTTTTTTTTTCCTTCTTCCTCTTTTGTAAAGAGGAGATTTGTATTTCCTCTTCCTTATGTGCTTGGCATAATAATGCAGGAGCATGAGCAAGAGGTGGGAAAATGTTTACAAGCAACAGTGGTTCATGATGCCAGTAGTACTGTGGTTGGAATATGTGTTTTACCGATAAATTGACTAATCTCAATTTAAAGTATCTCCTTAACAAGTATTTAGTTAGCAGCATGGTCACTTCATCAGTTTTTGTTTTTCTTTATTGTAAATAAATGGTTTGTGGCAGAGAAGGTTCAGTAGCCAAGTGAATTTTTCTAGGTTATTTTTAAAGGCTACTTTTCTGTTGTAAAATCTTTTCTGGGTGATATTTCCTTGAGTATTGGTGACTATGCATCAATGAAGATGAGGTGATGAATCACTTCAGGCAAATCACATTTATTTGCTGTATGTTAAACTTCTTCCAAACAGAGGCTGCTATAATTCCTTTCCAGTGAAAAGATCCAGACTGAATACTCCTAACCCTTCCTGAAACTTACAATAGCTTGCATTCAGACTTCTAAATTCATACAGTATGACTATTATCTTTAGTGCTAATTTATTGTAAAATTATTGCCTTATTAGTATAAAAGTGTGGCCATATATGCTGTGTCAATGGTTTAATGTGTAGAAAGGTAGTACTTATTTCTTTTATATCTGTACTGAAAATATTAGGTTTTGCATGGATTAATGAAAGACAGATTTAAAGCTACATGCAATGTTATATGTGCTTATAATTGATCCTCTTCTTGTGATGTATTTTCAATTGTATTTCTTGAAAATTGTAGTTTCTCTCACTACATTAAGGGATGAACTTTTTAATGTTCAGAATACCTATTTTCTGTGCTACCAGAGTTAATCCCTATGCACCTTCTGGAATCAAGAGTGCTTTCCTTTTGTGTATTCAATCATTACATAAAGGAAATGGTTTGCTTTGTTAGCCTGTAAACTTGGCTTAACTAACACAAAGAGGGCCAAAACCTCTCACAGTAAGAATTCAGAGAAAGAAAATATATGTTCCTTGGGAGGAAGAACATTTTTTTTTCCATTACTTTTTTATTAAATGTTTGGTTCTCAAAGTTCCTCACATATGAAGCAAAAAAACTTGATAATTAGATTTTCTCATTATGTTTATACTGCAGGAAAAGGTCAAATGTGCCAAACTTTGTGACTTAAATCCTGGGTGTTCATATTGTTAGTTATGTCTAATCTCAAAATACACATGTAATGTGGATAAGCAGGCGAGCTCCAATTGGGCTGTAATTTACTGATCAAGGTTGGATAATTGTTCTGGATTGAAGTTGCTCTTTCTTCTGGATTATTCTTGATTCACATCAGCTTTCCCAATGTTGATCACTGCAAAGCTGCAGAAGCAGTGGAGAAAGTCCATGTAGAAATAAATGATCAGGGCAAGAGAAGGATGGAGAAAGCTTCTGGCAACAGTGCCAGATCACATTACTTTCAAGTGCTTAGAACAATAATTGTAGTGTAGGTATGCAAGTTGCCTTGGATTTATTAGCAGGAGATAGTGTAGAACTGTCAGTAGCTTTGTGTTCTCTCACAAGTCTCTGTTAAAGGACCTCCTGAGATCATGCTGCAGAGAGTAGTTTCAGGAAAGATTAAAAGAAATCTAATTGCTCTGCATTTTCAGCTATCTCTGCTTACTCATTGGAAATGCTTTTTAAAACCATTCTTTCCACTTCTTCATGATGCTTACCAGTTTTCCACCTGTTATGGTATAGATTTTGATACAATAACTTGTATTTGCTGGAAATTGCTTAATGAATATACAATTTAAAATGAAAAATTTCTATCTTACTCTGGGTTTTTTGATTAGAACCAATCTAACCTATTTTTTCCTAACTTAAGTTTGACTGCCAGATTTTATACTGCCCTTTCAATCCAGGAAAAAAAATCTGTGTATTATAGAAAGCCATAGCATAACAATTGCATGTCAGACAATGATGTGCATTGTGATTAGGCTTGTCATTGATGAAGGGCACCTAGTTTTTTCTCATGTGTCTGCTTCTCGTTTGGGAAAAGGAGCTACTGTTTCCTTTCTCCTTCCTACTCTTCTTCATCACTTATTTTTTCCTCCTTTTTTTTCCTCTCATTTTTTTCTCTCTCCTTTTTCTTTTTTCTCTCTACTACTATTATTTATTTGACAGCAGACAATTTATGCAAACCATATTTTTCTGCCCGATCTTTTAATATCACTGACTTTTGAAACATCTATTACTTCACTTTGGTTACTTGAGTTCTGGCATTTTAGCTCCCTCTTCTTCCCCTTAAATAACAGGCAATTTTTTTTTGGTGCTTCCTAAAGAAACAGCTGTGTCAACTATTTTTTGTTGGGTTTTTTATGTAGAATACATCTTTTTATGTAGAAAAGGCAGTATTAGGTTTTTACTCAGTCTCCTGTGAAAATGCCTCATACAGATGCTTGTATTGAGTTCTGGGCACACAACACTTTCCAGTCAACACAGGGGTGAAGAAAACAAGGATGAGCTACAAGGATTTAGCTACCTAATGGTATCTAAAAGTGCAGTGATAGTTCTTAAATTCTTCTACTCAAATAATCGTTTCTCTCTGGAAGTATTACTATTTCTAAGAACTTACTGACTAAAAAAGTCTTTTACCCATTCCTCCCAATATTATTGAACTTTTAGGCAAATTAATCTGCTTAGGAATTGCTGTATGACTAGGGAAGATTCTTTCTTCTCTTCCAACTCAATTTAATTTCTTTATATTTGAGCAACCAAGTTTAAGAAGCAGAGCCTTCAAAAACAGTATTTTGCATCCTGTATGTAAAGCTCATATGTGATAAATGCATTCCCAGTGTTGGGTTTTGAGCAAAATGTACAGAATTCTGTCAGAGGAACATGTGTGATGCAGCTGATACTTGAGGATTAAATTCCTAAACAGTGAACATTTTACCTCAAAATTTAGAGGATGTTAACACCACCAAAGCAGTTACTTGTAATAAGCTGTTGGTCTTTTGACTTTGCTTTTCAGCATGCATAATAAAATGCTGATTGCTTTTCTTCAGCTAATAAAACATTTTATTATTTTTCCTGCCTTATTTGTATCCTTGCAGATAAAAGTACTCAAAATTCATTGTTACTTATAATAAAGGAAAATTATTTGTAATCCTCACTGTTTTGATAGTAGACCCTGTCCTTGGAGTTTAAATATAGAAGGTCCTTCTGTTGCTGCAGTAAGAGCAAAGATCTGTAACAAAACACATGGGTACTAATGAAAGAACCAAACTGAAATCCTTGAGTTTGATCTTCTCCATCTACACCTATTTGTCTGTTCTACCAGTTTAATTTCTCCTTATTTTTATTGAATATATAATTTCTTCTGTCTCTTTAAGCAGAGATATTTAATTTTCTGGTTGTATTTCTTCAATTATGCAGCTATGATTCATTTCCAGTACTGTTAAATATGAAGACACAAATATTTTTGGAATGGCTTAATGTATAGCTCATTAATTTAGTTAGGTTTTTTTAGTTTTGTACTTTAGCCTATATTTTATAAACTATTACACTTTATTTTGTATAACAAAAGGGGCAAATGCTACTTAAAACGTTTTTACAGTGGATAGCAATCAGCTTTGTCTAGTAAAGCTGTGCAACACTGATGTCAGAGCTGCACCCAAAAAGAAAAAAAAATTCTGCTTAGCTGCTCCTATGTGACATTTTTGTTTCATAGATTGACTGCAGCTGAAAGGCAGTTGTTACACTCCTTGCTTGGATTCTACTGTCTAAAAACTGTTTTGACCCTGCATTGCACAATGTTGCACTTGCTTTCTTGGTACTCTGATCATATATTTTGTGCAGTTTGACCTAGCTGTCTCCATCACCTTTTTCAGAATTTCCTCCTTAGGGTGAAGTTCCACCCTAAACCATCATTTATCATAGAATGATTTACATTCAAAGGGAGCTCAGAGGTTGTCTAGTGGAAGATTTGGGCAGGGGCTTCTTCCACTAGATTAGGTTGCTCAAAGCCCCATCCAAGACACCCTTGAACACTTCCAGAAATGGAGCATTCACCACTTCTGCTGGAAACTTGTTCCAGTGCTTCACCACACTCGCAGTAAAGAACTTCACTCTACTATCCGAGCCTATCCATCATCAGTTTAAGGCCATTACCCTTCTAATGGTATTAATGGTTTTAAAAGTCCAAAAAGGAAACAAGGAGATGTGATTATAACACTAAATTATCTCATTATTTCATCATCTCTGTTGTAACCCTTTGTTTAGGGTTGTGTTGTTGCCAAAACAAGGAAAATGTATCTGTTGGATCCCTTTTAAGTTGAATAGACAGAGATTCAGTAATTACTGTAGGAGTTGTCATGACTATCATTTATAAAGTGTGAATTTGTTCTTATTTTGGTTTATTACATCTTTGGTGAGGAAGGGGAATGCACATGTATTCCTTATTCTTTTTCTGTGCCGTTGCTTACAAGTTTCTAAACTTTTCTTCTGGAAAAGCAGCAAATGATGGAACTTAAATAATCTTAATTTTAAACTCAGAGGCCTTGCAGTACCTTATTATTGCTTGTCTCTGTGTTATGTTCATACACGACCCATGTATTCATTACATACAGCTTTTTGTAGAAACTTGTGAAGAATAATACTTTAGCAGTAGTTGGAATGGGGAATGTAGTAAAACCAAGGCTTAGTTACACTTTTTTTGTGATGTGCTGTTAAAATTCCTATGTTCTGACCTTAGGGCCCATGGGTCAGCTATTTCTATGCTTAGACTGCTGGTTAGGCTGCTAATTATTACTGAGATTATCAAACATAATAATACAATTATATAATGGCTGTGTAAGTTACATTATTCCTGCTGATGTATGACAAATACAAAGGGCATACCATTGAAACCTTTTGTATAATCTTATTAATATTTTGTTTTTTCTAGTTTGATGGACTATTGTAATAGAAGTATTTACATTTGTTTTTCACTTGTTTATTTCCATTTACTTCCTGTCTCTGAAATATTCATGGTTTGTTAAAACTACAGAAAAGACTGATTCAAGCCATGAAATGTGGTGCTATGTAGCAAGGGAATGGTAACTTCTTTTTCTGGTCAGTGAACCACCTTTAAAAAAGTTCTGTAAGTTCACAAGCTTCTTTCTTAAGGCTCATTCAGACTTTCTTTTTTACTTTGGCTTTGATGTTGTTAAGCATTTTGCAGTTTGGTTTGTAGTCTTTCTGTTTTGTTAGTGCAGACATTAATGATTTGTCCATTTGTGTATGTTCAAAACATCCTTTTGGATGTTTACTGTTTTCTTTATTATGTTAAAAGGAGAAATTTAGCATTAAGAATTTTCTTAGAATATAATTTACTTTGCAAGATCCCTTTCATATCATGTGGTTAAAGTCCTTGAAAAGCCGTGTCAATGTAAATGTTAAGACAAGCTTTAGATTTAATAGTATCAATGAATGATGCTACAGTTTCAATTCACATGTGTTTAAAGACATGAATGGTTTTTGTATACAACATTCATTAGCAATCTCACAACACAGCTAGGCTGAGTATTTTTTGAGTATTTTTAAGTGTGGATATGCTTTATTTGGTTCCAGGTTCTGTTCCTTTTCTGTGCAGGCTGAGTGGGAAATGCATGCCAGAAATGACCTGTACCTTTTAGAAATTTATTTTAATGTGATAAGAATAAAATTTAGACTTTGTGCTTGTCTACCTAATATCGAGTGTTATTTTAGGTGAGTAAGCTCAGTAGGTCTGATAATTTTTTTTCTTCCATAATGCACTGCCAAAAGTTCAAGAGTATGCAGCAGCTCACTCTCTAAGCTCTGTACACCACCAGACAACTCTGAGCTTCATTGGCTTATGCTCATTACAGATGCTTTCTGGCCCAAAGGGTCTGTAGTCCAGGATGACCTAACAGAAATTCAGGCAGAGTAAATACAATAAATCTGTGATGACATATTCTGACCTGATTGAGAAACTATAACAGCTTTGTCCTTTATTTTTGCTATATAAGTTCTTAGGTGGAGGAAAATAATAGCTGTCTGAGCATTTGTGGAGTACTATTCGTAAATACAACAAGCAGTGGAATAAAAGTACACAGGTGCTTGTTTGAAAATAATATACTTAGTACAGTCTGTTGTACCTTAGGGTAGCTAAAATTGTTTATAAGGAATGTGTTAGTTACCTTCATGTTATTTTAGTGGTCTAGAACTTTATGACAAAATGGCTTGTTGATTAATATATTCACATCTGTTAACAGGGTTTCCAGTCCTGACATCCATAACCTCAGTGGCTAGATGACCGACTTTGACAATGAGAGTGATCTAATTGCACTTGCATAGTTCATACTTGGACTTTGTGAGCATATAAGACTGGAGGACAATGACTGTGAGAGAAGAGAGCATTCTCACCTGTTCAGATACAAATATTACCTAAAATATTTCCATAAATTGTTGTCCTAAATTGTAGTATTCCCAGGAAAATGAATAGCGCAACTAAATCTGCAAGCTTCACTTAAAAAAAAATCTAGACTGAATGGTGTTGTCTGATGAAATTTACTGGAAGTGTCAAGTTGTCTTAGTTTCAGTGGAATCTGCCTTAGGCTGCAGACTTGTGCTTGTTTGCTAAGGAGCTCAAGAAAATGAAAAGCTTGTGTTCCATCATTTCTTTAGAAGTTTCTTTGTTTTTGCAAGGTTGGAAAGAAATGGTAACTTTTCTCACTAAAAACACCCAAACGAAACCTTTTCCTCTTGTTTCATTTGTGGGCTCTTTCTCTACATTTTTCCACGGTAAGCAAATCAGAATTAATACATGGCATCAGTACCCAATAGCTTGGTAAGAAACAAGTAATAATTTCACAGAATTGGAAGAGGGTACAGACAGTTCTGTGCTATAAACGGAATGAAGAGATTCCTGTGGATCTTCAGAAGTTCTGAGGTAAGGTAGAAGTAAAAACTATGAGAATATATGCAGAGAAGGGAAGACAGGCTAGAATAGAGAGTGGATATTTCTGGAGTTATGGCTGTCAGCATTTAAAAATGAGACAAATTTAGGATTTTCTGGAAGAAAACCCATTAAACTTGGAGGGTACATGAGTACCAGGATCTGACCACTCAAATTATGGTACCCATCTGCCTTAAAACTGGATGGAATTTAATCCAGAAGTCCTTGATACCAGCAGTCCTCTGTTGTGAACAGGCAACTGTAGAAGTGGTCAAAAAGCATCTTCCATGTCCAGCTTATCTCATAAACCACTACAAAGGGGAATTACATATTATATACTATTTATGTAGTTCTGCTACATGTGTCCAAAACCTGTAGAGCCATCTTCGAGTGCTACCTTGATTCTTGCTAATTTTGGTGGGGAAGGGTAGAAAGAAAAATATGTTTGTTTGGGTTTTTTTATTTGATTGTGCATTTTATATTAGATGCCATTTTCTGAGTAATATGCCTTGACCAGATGGTGTTACAGAACTCTTGCTATTATGAAAATTTAGGCCTTCAGAAGGCAGTTTCTTTAAAACGGGTAGAATCCAAGTATGTGTTGTGATCTTTAGTGTGATAAAATATTACTTCATTTAACCAACTTTCATAGATGACATACAGAAGTAAGAAAAGCTAGCTACAGTTATCAAAGAAGAGAAAATGCTGGGGAACAGGGCTAAAATGTTTTTCATACAAATGTCAAATATGTACTTTATATGTAATTTTGATGTGTGTCAAATCTTAACAGCTTCTCAATTCTTCATATGTTCTTGTTCTTTGCAAAAGAGCTTACAGCTGCAGCCATTCTTCCTTGCAGCATTGATTACTTTACATGGACATAATTCTTAAATTGTCTGTATTCAAATAGGAGCACTATAACCCCATTCCTACTTTATTTTTTTTAATTATTCTATATTATGTCCAAGAGAACACTTCATGAGAGCAATATAGATTTTGACACTTGTTCACTTCTCTCATTTTCCCTTTTGTATTATATGTGTGCTGTTAAACAGCTTGTTTTATGAGCCTCTTCTACTAAATAATAATTGTAATCATGTATTTTTGGCTCTTTCAGGATACCAGTTATCCCTTCCTTACATAATACTGTTTCCCATGTAGCTTTTTCCTTTTGCCATTTTGGGTTCATGTTATTTTGCTCGGTAGCTCAGGTGTCTGTAGATTTTCTTCTTGTTGTTTTGTTTTATTGTTTTTTTTGGCATTTGTTATTTGAGCAAAAATGTTCCATTCAGTTTTTTTGACAAAATCCAAAGCTCTTCAGTAAATCAGTGTGGTTACCAATATTCTAAATGTAACAGCATTTTTTGTAGCTCCTTCCAGAAATCCATGTCTTTCCTTCTAAACTCCTCACAGAAATAAGCTTCCTAGGCATAGTAGCAGTGCACATTTGCTGTTTATTGTGAGGAATACCTCTTTCCTCTTTTTAAAGGAGAAAATCTGACAAGTCTTGCATTCTACCAGTGTAAGAGTTTGGTGTATATTCTGATTTGTTGATACAATTTTGAGAGGAGAAAGGTAACAGACATATTAAGCAAAGCCTCATTTAGTAGCTGTTATTGTGGCAATATCCTCTTCATTAAAAAATAAGAACATATGCTGTCATAAATTTTCTTGATGTAAACGATGTCTTCTTTAGCACTTGTGCTACATTTGCATCTCCTTCTGTTTTAGATAAGTACTAATATTTTGTGCCAGTGTCACTCATTCTCTAAACCTTTAGTAATGAAGGGTTTATATCATCAGCAGTTTACTGATAAAGTCATCTGTCATTGGTGACATTATTTTTCTTTCTCTATTGAGTCAATACTCAAAAAATGCTATCTGCAAGTTAAACAGACTTTAGCTTATTGGTCTGACAGTACCTTTTGGTATGTGAACATGTATGTACTCATGAGCACTTCTCTAGCTGGGAATCATGAAGTCTTCTGCTAAGCTGTTTGGATAATAACCATAAAAAGCCAAGTGTGCTCAGGTATGCCCTCAGAAGCTAGAGGGAGTAAAGTATGTGTGTAAAATGCCAGTCAAAGGTAAAGAGCCTTGATCTGTGACCATTTCACATTTGGAGACCAGCCTGGGGCTGTTCCATGGGTGCCAGCAAAGATAGTCTAATTTCATAGCAGAGTGTGTCATGATTTTTCAGAATGCCTTTTTTTTTCCCCTAAGCCTTGTCAGAAGCTTTTAAATAGCAGTTTACACAGTGAAAACTCTTGCTTCAAAGTATCATGAATTCTTCTAAATTAACCCATATATTTATGGATCATATTTGTGAAGTTGTATTTTATTGAAATTGCTATGCTTTGAAATATGATATTAAAGACAATAAAGAATAATTGAGATTGGAGGGCATCTCTGGTTGTCATCTTCCCTGCTACTCAAGGAAGGATCACCTAAATCAGCTTACCCAGGACTGTGTTCAGATGGATTTTGGAACTCTCCAAGGATGGGGACTCCACAATTTCTCTGGATAACCTGTGTCAGTACTTCAGGTACCCTCACAGTGAAGAAGTGGTTGCTGATGTTCAAATCGTCCTGCGTTTGTTTGTGTCTGTTGTCTCTGGTGCTCTCACTGGGCACCATTGAGAAGAGCCTCTGTCTATCCTCTTTGCAGCCTCCCTTGAGCTAAGAAAATACCCACAAGTCTTTTCTTCTTCCAGCTAAGCAGTCCCAGCTCTCTCAGCCTTTCCTCATATGATGGATGCTTCAGGCTCTTAATCATTTTTGTTGCACTCTGCTGGAACCTCTCCAAGAGTTCTACGTCTCTTGTGTACTGGAAAGCCCAAAACTGGACAAAGCTCTGTGGCCTCAGTAGGACTGAGTAGAGACAGAGGATTGGCCTCTGTGACCTGCTGGTGAAATTGTTGGCCTACTTTGTCCCAAGGGTATGTTTTGGCTTGTGTTAAGCTTGGTGTCCATATGAAACTTGAGGTCCTTTTCTTCAAATCTGCTTTCCAGCTTTGAAAGAAATTATAATTCTAAATATTTTTACCAAAGCTGAAAGAGTCAGTTTCTCTTATGGTTCATTTATAATTCCACTTGCAGATTCAGGTTTCTTGATGGTAATGGTAGTAGCTGTACTAAAAAAAAAGAATTTGCAATTACAATTCCATTGCTTTAAACAACATTTCTGAAATCACTTTTCTTTTTCAGTCCTATATTAAAATAGAAATGTGCAAAATGCAGTACAAGTAGAAGAATGGCAATGTTTAATATGAATTAGGAGAGAGAAGATTTGCATACTGTTGAAACTAGGTTAAAATATATGTAAAGCAACAAGATGGCTGCTTCCCCTCTATCCCCAACATCTCTTCCCCTTTTTCTCTGGGAAGAGTATTTTGGCAGAAAATTCTAAATATTCATTCTCTTTTTCTTGACTAATGGAATAAAGGATGGTCTTGATATTAAATGTAAGAAATACCCCAAATTATCAAAGCAGTTTATATTGCACCAAAAAAAAAAAAGTGATTAAATTACGATTGTGTTCCTTCCCCAGCCACCAAAAGCAAATTTGTTCCTTAGTTGTTGAGCTGAAGGTCCCAGCCTGTCTTGGCCAGTGATGTGCCTCCTGCACTTGCACAACAGTTTGGTCATCCAGCTTATAAGTCAGTTTGCGCCCAAGAGCATTGCAGTAATATAAACACACAAGGACTGTTGGTCATATCTTTACTGTCCACTTATGGTTTATAACCTTTTGATTTTGCCCCTAATGCTTTCTTAGACTTAATTCACCCCACTTCAGATTTTGATTTTGGTATAAGAATAATCTTCATTTGATTATATTTTTAGAATGAAACTTCATACAACATACTTATTATGCTATCTTAAAATTGCTTTGTTTCAAGTTTACTAGGTATAGAACTCAGACATGCTATACACCTCAGTAAGTCTTCACTGCTAGAGGGAAATACAACAGTGTAGATAACTTTTTTTTTCTCTTTCTCCTTTATTCCAATTTATAATTCGCTTTAATCACATTAGAATACCATACTCTTATCTCCTACCTGAGGCACTCAGTTGCTAGAGAGATCTGTTTCCTTACTTATTAAAAAGTAAGGAGATCTTTTATTAAAAAGTAAAAGATCTTGGATCAGTATCATTGTCCCCAGTCTTACTGATCCTCAGTACTGACTTCAAGAAAGCAGCATGCTCCTTTGTCCAGAATACCGTCTCCTTTAAAACTTGCTCTGCCTCAAGAATTTCCAGTGGCCACAACTGAAACCGGGGAGTCTCAGGAAAGGTTGGCTTCAGTACAGTAGCTGTGAACCTGCTGTTGCAATGCTGCCTTCATGCTCCATTTCACACTCTTGTGGTAGCTCTGGTAAAAGGCTTTGTGAGAGCAATGCTCAACTGATCGCCAAGTTTGTTTGGTTTTTCTTTTATTCAGGTATTCCTGATAGAGCTGCCAAACATGTAAGAGTAGGTAAAAACCTTAGGCTGTGTTAGGAAAACACTAGAGCCTTGTCTGCCCTTTTTCCCACTGCTAAGGTACACCAGCAGTTTAACAATTTGTTCTGAAGTTCCCAGGAGTAGATAGGGCTGTAATGCTTACAGATACAACTTCCAAGTGCTTTTGTAGTGCCAGTAGTGTGACAGGCAGATCCTGTTTTGTTTGCAGAGGATTTTGGAAATGGGAATCATTTATAGGTCCTGTCGCTGCATTATGGTTAATTGCAAACCAGCTTGTGTTGTTGCTAAAAATAGCTATTGTTACTAATTGTGAGTTCCATTCAAATATAAAAAAAAATATTAAAAAACAACTACCAACAGAAACATAAAACTAAAAATCTCTTTGTAGACTTAGGCATTTTTACAAGTACAGAATTTGTCTAGTTAAATCTACAGGGTGGTTATATGGAAAAACTGGCTTGTTTAAATTTAAAAGATTGTTCATTAAATATTACCTTTTGGGGAATTTTAGTTTTGCACTAATGCAGTGGTTTCTAAAATAGTAGTTTCTAAAATATTTGAGAGGATAAATGTTTAAAGCATTCATTTGGAATATATTAAAAGCAAATCACAAGGTTGTTAACTAGACCAGACTAAGCATCTCACTATAGGATAGGGGGAAAAACCCCAACATTGACAGAGAACTCTATTGAATGGAAGTAGCTTAAGCCTCTGTGTTTCTTATTAGTAGTTCTTGGAAAGAAAATGTATGTGGAGTGTGAACTTCGATTTTAAGAAAAAATTAATGTTGTAGGTTTTTCTCATGTAGCCTAAGGGAAGTTCTCTTTAACTGAATTCTTGCTGCAGTCGGTTGATATACAAATAAAAGCTCTAATATTCAACCAAATAACCAAATTTATAGAGTGAAAAACTTAAAAGCTAAATTTGTGGTTCACTTAAATTGAAAATAGCAAAGACAGTTTTTAGGCTTAACCAGTCGTTGCATCCTATTTCTTATTGGTTTACAGGAGAGTCCTGGTGTCCTCAGTTTCTGTCAGAAGAGGCTCTTCTGAGAGGACTGAGTTGAAAGTTGTGTATGAAGTGCACAACTACAGTCTGATCTTAGCTCTGATTGAAACACAGTGATAGAGACGAGTGAATGAATGATTCAACTTTCAGTAATGTTATTCAGCATTGAGATGTAGCCAGTTATATTTGCAGATATTAGATTTGTGATAGATGCCTACCATGAAGGATTGGATTTTTCTTTATTATATTTGTCTGCTGTGTTTGAGTACTTAACTAAAAGATTTTGGTAAAGAAATGGTGAGCAACAATGACGGAATTGTCATTTTAACTATGAGATTTAGAGAGAGGAGGGGGCTTTGCTTAGAGGCAGCAAACTAAATACAGCTGCCTATAAGCTAAAAATTTTATAGTCTTGTAAAATTTTCCATTTTACAAACCATTATGTACTTAGGCTTTACATGCTTGCAGCAAAATTCTTGTATATGTGTGTGTTTGTGTGTATATATATACACACACAAGTGAATCATATTTATGAATCATACATGTGTGTGAGAATGTAATATATTAATTATGCAAAAAAGCCTACCTTTGTTATTTTTGGGATTTTCAGGGGGGTGTTGGAAATAAAGCAGTGATCTTTTAAAAGTGCAAAAGCTTCATGAATAGTTTTATCTCAAATCTAGAAGGAACAACTTTGATCTCTTCTAATGTTTCTTCTTCAGCCCTTAAATTTGACATCACTGGTGCTAAGTGGCATAAATACTTAAACCCTCAGGAATATATTGCAAAACGATAACACCTTATTTTAAGGTGTTGAAATGTTCAATCATTAACTGCTACATTCTTCCAGTAAACTGTACTTCAAATGAAGTATCTTATCCTTGGCAAACCATGGGGTTTTCCAAGTGATGTGCTGGCAAACTCATAACCAAAACTAAAAGTTTTCATTTAATTTAAAAGAAAAAACTAAGAGCAGAGAGAGGGGGAAATGACCAAAACCTCTTTTTCCAGTACTCTGGACTCTGGCTTTTAATTAATGACATGGTAATAAATTGTTTATTTTATAAAATCACTAAATGATGGAAAAATATGTTAGATTGTAAAATTAAAGTAATTTTACACATGATGCAAATACAAGAGAGCAGTGGCAAGTAGACACTGCAGATATGGATTTTAAGTAGTTGTAACTGGTTCTGTTTTCAAACCCCACAGTGCTTGTCCTGACCTACCCTTGCAAAGAACGGTTTATATGCATGGGGAGGAGGGATGGATGAAAGGAAGCAGGATGTCTGGCTGGAAGCCTGTTCTTGTTTAGATTTCAGTGACAGAAGGTCTGACCTCTTTCTGTTTTCTTGTTCTCTTTTCTGTGCAATTTCATGGTGGCTGACTGGCTTCATGATTAGTCTAAAATAAATCAGGAGTTGATTCGTAGTCTCTTTTTGACCCTCTAGCTAGATTATTGAGTGTAAAGTTTTTGGAAGAATATTAGTTTTGATTTGGCAACTGTGTTCTCTGGTTAAGCCTCTTTATGAAAGATCATGACCTCTGAGAAGTCTTAATGAAGGCACAAAAATACAAAGGAACATTTTTAGAGGGTGGTCTTAAATTGTTTTCTTTTAGGTGATGTGTGTGCAAAGACAGTGCTAATTATTGTGATCTTGGTTGTGGGTTTGTTGGTTTTGTTTTGTTTTTTTTTTTACTAGACTTAGGTTGTTTATGGAAAACTAATTTCTTCTTTTGCTTCTCTTTCAGTAATAGTTATGCACGAGTGCGAGCTGTGGTGATGACCCGGGATGACTCAAGTGGTGGATGGTTACCACTTGGAGGGGGTGGACTAAGCTGTGTCACAGTCTTCAAAGTCATTCCCCAGGAAGAGAATAGCTGTGCTGATTTTCTTATCCATGGAGAACGACTCAGGGATAAAACGGTAACAATTTTTATCTATTTAATGATGATACTAAAACTATATGGGACATAGGCACTGATGCTTGCTTATTATTGCCTATAGAATACAAAGTAAATTTATAGTCTCAGTCTAATGCTGCTGCTGAACTTCTCAATATCAATGTTTGTGTACCAAAAGAGCCAATTATTTGTTTTTGATTCTGCTTTTTTAGAATCAAGCACATAGATTTTTTTTTTTTTTGAACTCTCCATCCATTTTGGGAAAAATTTTGCTATTAATTTTTCTTCCAATGAAAGATTAGAGGCAAATCTTGTTTCTATACCAGTGATACTACATTTAAGAGGAGTGTTGGAAATTAGAACTTTTAATAAGAACATGAAACCAGGTGGAATTGCTCAGTAGTGATTTGGTTAGCTGTGGAATATGACAAAAAGAAACCATTTTACATAAGAACAACTTCGTATTGAAAGACAGCATGAAGCTGGCAGGTCCAAGAATTGACCTGGTTTGATGAGTATGTAGACAGTATTCTCTCATCAGCTACCTTACATAAAATACCAGTAATAAACATCTCTGAAGAGGCATCATGAAAATCAGCCTCACAAAAGGAAAACTGGTGCAGGATCTCAGCCATTTCTACAGGCAGACCTAATGAAGACAAAGTGGGCTTACTAAGGATTGCTTGGTTACTTGAACAGCAAACAGGTTTCTGAATGGGGCTGTGTTTTACTGCAGAAACAAAGAAAAGTAGAGAAGGCACAAAAGCTCCGTCTAATGACTTTTTTCAATAATTTATTCTTTTCTGCAAATGAGCATTGACTCCTCTGTAAGCTTAAAAGATAGAATTACGTCTTATACTGTACTGCCTGACCCTTCCTCAAGCACACCAGTTTCTCCCCTGAGGCAGGACTGCTGAGTTTTATGCCTTGACTGTGACTATTGTAGGAAGAAAGCATATAAATAGAAATTCTGCTGACTCAGTTGTTTCAGTGGGGCGTAGCGCTATTAGCAGAGTACCCTGTGTTCCCGCACAGCTACGTGCACCTGCAGTTCCTTCCTCACTTTGCAGTAGTTCCCTTTAGAACTTTTTTTAGCCTTGTTGAGGCTCTTTTTGAGAAGCTTAATTGCATTTAGAGATACTTGATAATTTTTTCTTAATACTTGGAATATTCACAGCTTGCCTTAAGAATAATAAAATGCTCCAAAGTAGAGACTGGTTTAATGATTTGCCTGCATGAATATAAAAATGTCCGGTCATCGGTGTCCTGATCTGTGTGCAGTGTCCTCTCTCCCATTTCCGGTAGACAAGACTTGTTTTGTTTCCACTTCTGGTAGAAGGTTTTAAATGTTTCTCCTCCTCTTCCTGTCTAAAATCAAGCTCATGATAGCATGAATATGTTTTCCAAGCCTTTATTGTCTTGAACAGTTTGTTTTGTTTTTGGTTTTTTGTGTGTGTCCTATCCTGTGTCCATCTGTCTTCCTTGTACTTGCCCCCGAAATGTGACCTAACAAGATTGTAATCTTGCTGTAGTTATGGGAAGTTGCTGTTGGAAGTCAGCCCCTCAAAAACTTGGGATAAAAGGTGGAAGAAGTGCAGCTAGGACGAACATCTCTGCTGTGTATATTGAATAAAGCTCAGGGAACCAACAAATATAGATTTAGGGTTTGGAGAAGAACACTGGAGAACCAGTAATTAACTGATAATGAAATGAAAGTCACTGTGTATTCATGTATTTCTACAGACTTCAGATAATGCAATTATAAGCAACCGCTAATGTGTAATGAATTAACAAATAAGTTGTATGGAATACAACAAGATCCCACTTGGCACAGAAGAAACAAGATCCTACACTAAGAAATGTGATGACAAAATTAGGTCATGATGCTTATTTAGAAGGGCAGGAGATAGCAGGCACTGAAAGAGAAATTCTGTTGGACATGTCACTGATTCTAAAACTGTTCTGATCATTATGCTTTCAATATGGTTAATGGTTTTACATTCGTTCTTAGGATATTCCTGTAGATTCACTGTTCAATCTCAAATTTTAACCTTTTCTTTAATGAAGCCAAACAACTGGGGCTTTAGTCCAAGTAGAAGTGACAGGTGACTATTATATTTCATAATAATTATATATTTTATTTTTTATTTAAAAGTAAAGTGGAAGCCACTGTATTTGCTATTAGGTCGAGACCAAATATTTTTATAATCTTCAGATTTTGTGGAAGTGTTATGCTGAATCTACTGTTTCTGTGCACCAACTTCCCTTTAGTCTTGTTTTAGAATGCCCTTGGTAAATCTCAGTGCCTGAATAACCTTTGAAGTTAGTAGTATTCTGTTTAGTTGATTGCTCTGCCATTGTATTTGAAAAGAGTGTTACAATATTTTTTTAAAAACTTCCTAAACAGCTTTCTAACATAGATTCAAACTTTGAGTACATGTGTCTTCAGGAATGTTTAATTAATAATCTACTGTACTATCTACAAGTCACTTAGACCATGGTTTCCAGTTCACTAACATTTTTGCAAGGTACATACAGCTGTTTCTGAAAATACTTCTATGGATTAAAAGAGAAAGTAGTTTTTATAAATCAACTTCCTCACATTCTCTGAAGTCACATTACACGTTGCTAAAATACCTTTCTAATCAAGATTATGTCTTGATTTTCTCTGGCCAATAAGTCTCTTCTTTTGTGAACTTGGCTTACCTTCCAGAAAAGGTACAGAAATTCCCTTATCCTGGAAACCTAGAGTGTGGAACTTGGAACACTTCTCTGTGACATGGGGAAGCATAGGTTTTGAAATATCTTAGGTTAGAAAGTAAATGGAGTTCAGATCTATAGTTTTTACCTAAGATAAATGGGAATCATAATGCCAGTATAACTGTTTAACCAAAGTGTCAGTAGAAAGATGAAATTCAAACCAGCTTGAAATCCATACGTGAGGTATTTGATGGAGGTATCTTCCAGATGCCTCTTAAATGGTTATACTGAAGAGGAATTAGCTTTAGTTGCTGCTTCTGACATGACATTGCAGTCCATTCCAGTGTGCCAGATCTTTTCCTGTATTTTATAGGCTATGCAGGCATTTAATTACAACTATAGATCTCAGTCTGTAAGTCAGCTGTATAAATTAAATACTCTGGAATGAACATCAAAATATTGAAGATACTTGTTGGAGAGGGCTTGTCTTGTTTCATTTTCGACCTGAGAGGCAGGTTGCTGTCAGCCCTTCTATGAACCAGCTTCAGACTACATGTAGAACTTCCAAAATATTTGTGCAGTACACAGCTATTTCAAACATCTTGTGGCATTCACAAAAAGCATCCTAGTTATCTGAGAAGAAAATCAAAGTGGTGGCTCCATTGAATTAATTTGAGAGAGAATGCTTTCTGCTAGTTTGCTCAGGTTGTTTAGATTTGTGTTGGTATGTAAGGGTATTTCATGAAGACTTTTCCCATAATTGCACATTTCCCCCTTTATTATAATCACCTTCCTAGGTCAGGCTCCAGACAGTCTGCTTGGAACAATTGCACTCCCACATAACCTGGTCAGGTCTCCTGTTCTCTCTTTCTCTGTTTACAGTAGCTCTCTTCTGTCTCAATAGCTAAGCACATAATAGGTTCAAACTTACTGGTTTTTAGGTTTTGGTGAATTTTACCTTCTTGAATGAAAAGTCTAATAGACTTCTCTGGTTTATTGTCTTCTCCAGACTTTTGCCATGAAAGTTTTTGTAAAAGGAGAAAGAATATTACAAGTATCTTTTAGATCATGAATCAGGAGTAACAAAGTTTAAAATCTTTCCTTTGAATAAGAACTAATTGTGTAAAGGCAGAGACACAAAGCTAAAACTGAATAGCAATACCTTTCTCTTCTAAAAATCTGCTGTTTACAAATATTTACTTTTAAAATTGTCTTTAAAGTTTGAGGGGAGGTTGATTCTGGTGGGCTGTAGTACAGCCCAGTACATCATCTTCTTTTTGAACTGAATCAAAAGTATGCATAGAATAATTATGTCATATGGTTACTGTGGCACTGGGTTTGTATACTCTGTAGCATGAATATCCTCAGGTCGTGCTGCTTGTTTCCAGGAGTAAAGCTGAAAAGGCATTGAAAAACTATATGCTTATATGTTTGTAGATTTGGGTTGGGAATGAGAAACAGTGAAGCTGTCTATCTTACATGTGCTCTTATAAGCTTTGAAAGTACAGCTAGAAACCAGTAAAATAGTATCCAGGATCTCAAAATGTTCAATTATTGGGTCTGTCACCAAGACAGAAATTTGTATCAAATGCATAAGTTTTTTTGTTTTTTCTGAAATAAGCTCTAAATAATGATGTCATATCTTCAATACTCGTTTTATTTCTGTTTAAGAATATTTGGGTTTTAAGTGCTGAAGTAGAAAATTTCCGACTCTGGAGATTGATCTTGTCCACATAAGCCAAATAGATTTTATTGTCTTAAAAGATTTAGTTTTTAAAGATGAGAAAAGAAACATTAGGCAAAGAAGTATTTTTGAGTAGCAATGAATTAATTAGTGTTGCATTTAATGACATCTAGATATTAAAAGGAGTTTTCATTAAATAACAGGAGACATAGAGCATAAATAGGGCTCTATATTTATGCTCTGAGAATTTATATTTTGGTCATGTGGATCTGGTTTTCTTCTGTCTTGAGTCTGATGATTCTGCAACATTTTCCATTATGCAGATGTTTCATATTGGCATGGAAGTCTTATGTTTAAGTCTCCAAATGAAGAAAACTTTCAGAACAGTAACCAGTGGCGTGTTTTATGAAATGAAATTTAGTTAAGCTCTAGGCATTTTATTTACAATTTTTCAGGCCTTTGCTGTGCTTATCCCTGGAGATCTTGGGGAAGGTCTGCCTAAAAAGGTTTGGGAGTACATATTTTGGCTAACCATGTGGAAGAGCATATGGCCTTCACCTATGATGTGGAGAGTTCTGAACCATAGCAAATTGCACTAAAAATAATTGGAGTTTTGAAATATATCTGCATTGAAAAAGCTTGGTTTCTGTTTCCAGGCTTTGGAGGAGGATACTTCCTCCCCAGCCCCCATCACATGCTTGAGCATAAGGTACCTTTGGCAAAATTAAGTTTTACAATTGAAAAATTCACTATTGCTGCAAAGCATAGAAGTGTTTCAGGGAGAAAAAATGCTTCTGGGGATAGTTGGTATGTTTTTTTAATTTGTTTTGGATTTTTTTTGTATTTCTGAATGTAACAAATACTGTTGAAGGGCTGGATGTTTATAAATTTGTGTCCCACTGCTAATTGAGACCTATAGCTTTTCAATTTTCTCTCAGGGCAGGCATCAAGTCTTGCTTGTAGAAATTCTTGTATATGATAACACATACAATTTTGATGCAACATATTTTTCCCTTTTCAATGCCCTTTCACTTATATATTCTGTGTTAAGCAGTCTGTTTTCATACAGGTTTAGATGGGAAAAATCAGTGTCACCCCCTCAAAGGTGTTGTTTCCTTGAATCTAGTTGAAAACAATTACACTGTTGGATGGGATGTTTACTTGTTTTGTTAATCAAAGCTTGCTATATAATACATGAGGGTTGGAAGTGGGGTTAGTGTTGCTTTTTGGGCTGGAGGAAGTTGGTTTGGGGATTTTCTAGTTTGGTTTGTGTGTCTTTGAAAACCATAGCTTCTACTCAGTTAATTTTTAATCCAGTTTTTATCTCTAGTGGTAAAATTTTTACTGGGTATGAATTTTCAGAATGAAAATCTGGATTAATCCCTTGGGCACCAGAAATTCATTGTGATGCTATAAAATCAGGCTTGCAGTACTTTTTGTTGATGTTTTGGATGACACTGCACACAAAATAGACTCTGAAAATAGTTGGTGTTAATGTATTAGAGATTCCCCCTAAAGAGCTCTCGACCTAGAAAAGTCAGTGGTGTGAGAATCTTTCCTTTTTAACTGCTCATCGAAAGAGGAAGCAAGTTTAAAATCATCCAGAGGAACAAAGAACAACTATTTGATGCACCTTAGAACTGCAAAATAATCCTTTTTCTCTTCCTGCAACAGCTTTTCCCACAGATCTACAGCAAACAGATTCCTTTTTTATGTTTTCTTCTAGGCAGTTTTACCTACGTATTGTTGACCATTTAGGGAGATCCAAGTAGAGAAACAAAAAATTACATTAATGCTGAAAGAGTTTATATGTGCAGATAGAATATTATCCTTCTGGAGGCAGAGGTAAAAGGCAGTAAAAGTTGAGAGGAAATTATTATTCGGGGGTTGTAGGGGGAATAAATAATAAAGAGTAAGAGGAAAAAAACCTATTTGCCTATGTAATAATTAGACAATGAAAGGAGAAGAGGAACACAAAGAATATGAAAGAATAACCCAAATATAGATATATATTTATATTTTTTTAAGTTTGAGGGGTTTTCTCAGTTGTTTATACTTAACCTAATTTGACGTTATCCTGTGAGGAATTTTGTATTTTTTCTTTTAAAAAGCCATATATGTAACTAAACAAAAAAAAAATTCTAAAAGTGCATCAGTGAAATGATAGAATTTTGAAATTCCTCATTGATCTCTCAGTCAGTGTAGGCCTTCATCAGCAAATACCAATACAGAGACAATGTTGTCTTGCTGGGAGCTTTATTATACTATTATACTGCTATAGGAGCAGATCAATGCATCTCCCTCCATACATTCTTGTTCACATTGGATTTTTTTTTAATCAATAAACACTCAGTGTAATAATGTTGCTTAAAATAATTTTTGCCAGTAAAGTAAATATGTAAATACATTTTTAAAACCAGACTATTTAAAGGGGAAATGATAAGGCTTTCCAGTACCTGAAGGGAGCCTGCAAAAAAAAGCTGGATATGGATTATTTAACAGAGAATATGGCAGAGAAGGCAGAATGGCTTCAAATTCAAATAGGGTGGTTTTAGATTAGATACTAGGAAAAAAATTCTTTATTGTGAGGGTGGTACGGCACTGGAACAGGTGGCCCAGAAAAGTGGTGAATGCTCCATTCCTGGAAGTGTTCAAAGCCATTTTGGAAGGAGCTGTGAGCAACCTGGTCTAGTGGAAGGTGTCCCTGCCTATGTCAGGTGGGTTGGAACTGAAACTTGAGGTTTCTTTCAACCCAAACCATTTTATGATTCTATGTGAAGACTGTGACTTTGCTTTAGAACTGAATGTACATGTCTACTTTGTAGCCAAATAATTCTGGTAATTATTCACTGTTACTGGTTTTTTTGTTGTTGAACATGAGCCACAAATGTATTTTTGTCTAGGTGCAGGCAGTAGTACGCTCGTAAAGATTTTAGGTTTTATTAATTTCATTTTTTAAACAATTCTCTTGTATTACTTTCACTTGTCCAGTACCCTTTCTGAGAGAAATCTGAAAATCTCTCTGAAAGCAGCATGAAGTTAGTCTAGTGCTAAAAGATTTTGTAGATCCCAATGATACAGTAAAATTTGATGTCAGCACACATAATGCTTTTTTGGGGGGTTGTGACCTATTTAATTTGCTGAACATCTACCAAGTCTGTACTGCTTGTTGCAGGTATGAGATACTTTTATGGGTATGAGATTTTTGAGTAGGAAGGTTGACTCAGTAAACAAATAGTGTCTTCAACCCATACCATTTATCAGCAACTGATAGTGAATAATTTGGCCATAGTGGAAATGAAGTTAAAATTACATCCTCGTAGCAGGAAGAAGTTTTAAAAGAGACCTCTATGATGTATGTTTTAGGTAGTTCACAAAGACTATCTTTTGTTCTCAGATTTGATATATTGGTCATTGATATATTTTCCTTCTGTTTTCTTTCTGAAAGGTGGTCTTGGAATGCACATTAAAGAAAGACCTTGTTTACAACAAAGTTACTCCTACTTTTTACCACTGGAAGATTGATGACAAAAAGTTTGGCCTCACATTTCAGAGTCCTGCTGATGCAAGAGCATTTGATAGAGGTATTCGGAGAGCAGTAGAGGATATTTCTCAAGGTACATATTTCAGGTGAAATGGTGGTGGAGTGGATGAATATTGAGTATTTGCTAAAAAAGATGTCAAAACACTTTGTGTAACATTTACGTTGACAGTATTTAAGGATGTGGATTAAACTGTAGTATATTGGAATTTTAATAGTTTTTGAAATAGTACTTCTGGCATTTCTAAAGTGCCATTCATTCAAGTGTCTTAAATTGCTTCACAAACACCAATAAAGTAATTTCCTGAAACATCCCTATATAATAAAGCATTGCCTCTTTCTTTTAGACATGAAGAAATGGAGGAAGCTGGAGTGTAATATTCTCTCACTTGGATCTTAGAAGCTTTTTGCAACTCCTGTGTTCTTGTAGGATAAGCTGGAAAGTTGAATGATTTCTGACCTATTGAGTTTTTTTTATCTGCACATACTTTCAGTTAATAGTTTTATCTTTTACTAACAGCTGAGTTAGTAGTAGTTCTGCGTTCAGTGTGGTTCTGAGGACAGGTTTTTTTAGGAACAGAAGAATTTACTCAGATAGCAATATGGCCAACTGGTTCCAGAGCTTCACTGAATTAATGGAAACCAGTGAGCAAACTGAAGGATATCATCAAGCCTAGATTCTGAGCTGAAAATACGATAAATGTATTGCTGGGTTGAGTCAGGAAGGGAAGAGAACTCGTGTCTATTGAATTGAATGAACATGTCTTTCAGGCTTGTAAAAAGTAACTTTAGGGATTTTTTTGTGTGTGTTATCCTACTAATGAAGGGAGGAGCATGTTTCTGAAGGGAAATGCTTTTTGATATAGTCTAATGACTGCTTTGGAATTTTGTTGGTATGATCCATATTCCTTCAAGACAAATATTTAGATAACATGAAAATAATTTTTTTCTCTTAGGGTCTCACACTTTAAGTTTCTGCTGATTTATAGCAAAATATAACACAGTGTGCATTCATGCCAACCAAAAGTGTCTGCCTTTAATTTTCAAAATGCTACACTAAAAGGGACATACTCTCTTGCTTCTGACTGCTGATGACACTTTGAAAATGCTTTTATAAGGAAGGTGGGAGCAAGAGAGAGGAGTGTGGCTAGGAATATTCAGTATAGAAAATGCAGTGTAGAAATGAATTATGCTTACTGAATCAACTTGAAATGCAGTGATCTGTAGGTTAAAACAGTAAACGAGAATATTTATATAATCATCACCAGATATTGAGAGATGATGTGGATTACTGTGGAAGCAGTAAGTGGTAAATACAAAGAAAATAACCTTGTCTTTTTTTTTTTTTATATAAAGGTTATCCCCCCTCCCAAAATGATGTTGAAGTGGCAGAAGACTGCTTTCAAGTGAGTAAATTTTTAAATTAATTGTGCATTTTTTCTTTTACAAATGTACTGAACAGATTTTGCTCTCATTACTGAGAGTAAGCGAAATAAGAGCAATAGCAAAATTCAGTTTAATGAAATAAGTTCCAGAAGAATTATCTAGAAGACTTATAATATTACGTGTCCTAAAAAAAGTAGTTATTATTTAATCCATAGGATCATTAAGTGTCCTGAGTTTAATTTTTAAGTTCAGAATGTATGTTCAAGTTATATGTCCTCTTTGATCTTATTGAAATAAGAAATATTCTTCTGGGAAACAGAAAATAGAGGGATGAAGAATCTTTTTACTTGTACATCCTATTTGTTTCCTTAGATTTCCCTTTGCAGTGATAAAACTCTTCTAACATCAAACGGTTAGAGTTGAAAAGATGCTGTGGCAGTGGTTGAGAGGATCTAATCCAAAGAAAGACAGAAGTTCAGACAATTTTTAAAAACACACTGAAGATAAAGTAGTCACTTGTTGAGATTCAAGTTTTTATTGATCCTTATTCAATTTCTGTAGGTCATAATGGTTTAAGAGATAAAAATTTATGTCCAACCATGCTTCAGAGTTACAGTGCTTTACTTGTATACCATACCATGTACCAGAAGTACTGTAACACTGATGCATAGCACTGCCTGGTAATATCCAAGAATCATAGAACTAAAAAGCCAGTATAAAAATTATTATGGATATATATATATATACGCACAGAGTAAATAACTATATTTTAAGTGAGTAAGTCCTATTTGTGTCTATGTATGCTTGTCATTTTTCCCTTCTTATTTATGGTTTTAGGAAAAGCAGTGTCTTCATTCCCACGTATATTCAGTTTTCAGAGTGCAGAAATTTAAATTAATATGAAGATTATAAAGAAACAAGTTGACTCAGAGGTCTTAGTGACTATTCAGAAAACTGGTAGTGTTGCTAAGTGATTTATTCTGGGAAGGAGTATTGTCACTTATGCATTAATAAATCCTGTATCAGTGTAAATAGCTCCAGTGTCGAACCTCTAGAAACAAAATCAAGAAAATTAGCAGCTGACTTTGAAGATATGATAGGAGACTGATAGTCAAGTATTTAGAAAGGATACTGCAATGCAGTGGCAATACAGAAGTGTCCTGATATCTTTTCATTTTATGGTGGAAGAAATGTATTTCTTTGTGTTGGCTGTGTAACCACCTGTTGTTCTTTACTTGCAGTGCTTTTTTTTAATGCACTTGAAAGTAAAAATGCTATGAATATTAGATATTTCAGATTTTAAACAGAAATTTGATTTTGACAGGGTGAAGGAAATATGTGCCTAAGTTAATGTAGTCCTTAATCAGCTCTTAAAAAACTTGCTTAAACATGCTTTGTTGCAAGGATTAATAATTGAACAGTTTCTATGGGCCTAATGAGATTAGAACAAAGCAATTACCTCTGATTTTGCTGCCTAGTTATTACGTTTCTATATAAGGATGCCAAAATTGAGGAAAATATCTGAGATTCATTATAGTTACAAATTTGTTATTGGGAAAGTGGAGAAAAGTGTATTTACAGCATCTATACATGTGACTATCAATACACCACCTATTTACATATGTAAATATAGGCTTACTTTATATTCCATTTTAAAAAATAATTTTTTTTTTTAATGTATGTAAACCAGATTTTATATCTATAAATACTCACACACTATATATATATTAGAGGTACAAACAATCTTGTGTGGTACAAACTGCTGGCCAAACTATCTTTTACATTTTAGACAGGAAAACATACTTCATGACTTCATCACAATAGACATTGTTTAACTGTGGATAGATGTCCTGTTTTCTAAAAACAAAAAAGCTAGCCAATATCTCTTACCATATCTCTGCACACTAAAGTAAAATAAGTGATACTGATACTAGCATTTATCAGAAGGAAGGAAAAAAAAGATGAAATGCAGAGAAAACTGAATCCACCCTGATTTATCTATGCTTCATCTAAACTGGATTTTTGTATCAGTAACGAAGCTGTAATTGCAGGCTTATGAATGTGAGTGTAGAAAAGCTACACAATTTTAGTTACAGGCAGCAGGTCTAGTCTCCAAGAATACCATTGAAATACCAAATAGTCCACATTCTCTTTCAAATTATTAATTCCTTCCCCTTCCAAGATTGATACTCTGATAAGTGAAATTGGATACCCCAGGATCTTTTTATCTTGATGCATATGACCATCATTCTTTGAAGAGAATGTATTGAGTATTTGAAGAATCATGTTGACTTGTCCCCCACTTTTTGCCACTTCTACGTAGTTTAAAGGGCTTAATGATTTTTTGTTTACCTGTTTATCTTATAAGCTGTTTTCCAAAGTCTCCATTACTATTTTTGAGTATGTTTTGGAGTATACCTATGCAAGGGCATTTTGGATTGTGGATAGAGTTAATAGAGAATATTCTATTAATATTCTTTAATAGAATATTAAAGAGTAGTTTTTCCTATACTGTTCTAGTAATCTTACACAGCAGGAGTCCTATATTTAGTGTACATTTGAATTATATAGTATTTGGTTTGTACATAGATTTCATTAACAGTGGCTTGTTTTTGTTGTTTGGTTTTTTAAATGAAGATGACTAGGTGAGGAAGAAAGCTAAACGTGCTTCATAAGTTATTTTACTGGCTGGTTATATTTAGTGCTACAGAGAGCAAATAAAATAATCCAAAGATCAAAAATTATCATCTCATTGTGAAATCTCAGTGCTTCCTTGTAATAAGTATTATCACATTTTATAGAAACAATTAGCAGAAATAGTTGTATGTGCATATCTTAAATGTAAATCCAAAAACTGAACTCTTGTCTTATGCCTTCTAGCAATTGGCTTGCTATGTTATGCCTTGGTTCACTAAATCTTTTTAATTTAAATTTTGTAAATAAAATCTCCCAGAGAAAGCGTTCTTTTTGCTGAAGGTGAAATTTATAATTTTTAGAAGACATAGCTTCAGTATAGTTTCTTTAGCCTATCTGTTGTTTACAAATAATGTTAAAATACTAGTATTAAAAGAATATGATCACTTAAGGGTTTTCATGGTTGCTTAAATTATTGCAATTATTTTTAGTTTTTAATTAACTTATTAGATGAAAATTGTTCATATCATCAAATAAGCCCTAGTATTGCTAGATTAATTTCAAACAGAAATACGCGAATGAGTTAAGGCACAGGTATCTGACTTCCTATAATGTTGGTAAATGGAACCCTGAAAAGTATATGTGCTTACATGGAAATATACATTGGGAATTTGTTCTGTTAGGAAGTTTAGATGGTTTTGGTATAAAACCTTGCATTTTGAATGTAGGAGTAGCTTGTGTAGGTCAGTTTGCTTGTTTGCTAAAATATTGGCTCAGGTTATTTTCCTCTACCAAATATAAACTTATTGCTCTAAAATTCACCTAGCTTAACTGAAAAAAAAAACCAAAAATATAATTCTTTTTCCTTAGAAGTAAATCTAAATGAAATCTAGAGCTCATGCATTTAAAATATATTTTTGTGGGTGTTTTGGATCCTGTAATGTGTAACTCTTGCTTTTGTGAACTGAAAAATAGAGTAGTTGAGCTTGAATTTCTTTCAGTTTTTGTTGATTCAGCCATATTGGTGTTACTTATAGGCTACATTTTAACAGTTTGAAGTAATAAGAATTGGATCACTTATGCTTTTGAGTTTCTTACTGCTGGCAGAAGAAAACTGTAGACTGATAAATTGTAAGCAGAAAATAAAAAGTTTGGCTTGTTCTTTCAGAAGTAAGTACACTGGCTTTTTTGTTAATAGTAAGGGGAAAAGGCCTGAAACTTACATGCATTTTAAGTGGTTTTGGTGCAGACAGGGAAGACATTAATTGTTCATGTGCCACTCTGTAAATGCACTATTTTGTGACCTCTTCATAAGGGCCTTCAATGACCACTCAATTTTTTTTTTGTCTCTAACAAAATGTTCACAGAAGTTTTATTTTATAAAAATAACATTATGACTTTTAAGGAAATGTGAAATAATTTACCCTTGACGCACTATTGTTTTATGGATCAGACAATACTAAATGGTAAAACACTAAAGATTAAAAATATTTAGTGCAGTTTATAAATTGCTTAGGTCCAGTTCTTAGAAGTAAAAGTAATACTATTCATATGATCAATTTCAAATAAATCTATTTATATATTGTACTAAACCATTTTGGTTTATTAAGCTTTTTTTGTTGGAGTTGTATAAAAAAACAGAAGGATTTTTTTCCCCTCACCAGTATTCCTAGCAGCCTCTTTATATGTAGTGTTCTCTATATATTCAGGTGGAAAAGCCTTTAAAGAAAGAGACATGTCAAATGTCTTATTTTTTAGTTTAAACTGTATGAAATATTCAGAGTAATCTAGGTAATATTTTAACCTATGTCAGAAACATATACCTGAAAATAATAGTTTCTTTGCCAAATATATTGCTCCATCAGTCTCAGAAATAGCCAAAGCAGAAGGAAGTCATTCAGATGTTTTTGAAACCTGTATAATTTATTAAGAATTGAAAAATTAAGGAAAAAGCATTTAAACGTTTCTTGTGTTGTTAGCATCAAACAGCAGATTTTCGGGCCTCATGGGAAGTAAATGCAAGAGCTGGGATGCAGCGGAAATGTGGTCTCTTATCCATCCTTCTGTGTAATCATTAAACTTACTTAGAGGAGAACATTTTTAACAATGTTTGCAGAACAATGTTGAATTCTCTCCCAGACTTAACTCTGGCAAACTGGGAGAAGTAAGGAGAGAAAATTTGAAGAACAAGAGAAGCTCAGTCTGGTTTTCATTTTCTCTACAGCTGTCATCTGGCTTTGAATTCTGCTGGAGAGCTACAGCTGGAGTCATTTTATTGCTTTACCCAGCATCCTTTTGCTTGTGCGCACAGAAATGTTTTAGTAGTCTTGGAAAAAAATTCAGAGTATCTCTTAGCAACCATAGGACAGTAATTATTATACCAGCAGCTGGGAGCAAACCAGATTTCCGTTGTGCATTAAAAACTGGCGTAGGTTACTTTACAGATGATACTGAATAACCTATGCCAGTACTGTACTTTGCAGGCTGTGGTTAAAGAATATTGAATGTGGGCGGTGTAATTGCTTTGGACAGTAGAAAAGGAGAATGTGTGCATCTGTGTTAGCGTGTGATACTCTGTATATTTGTTCTGTATATGTTCTTGTGGAAAACTTTATATGTTTGTTTCTTACTTAAATGCATTTTCAACACAATACCATTTTTGTTTCTAGGGCTTCCTACTTCAGATTTTTAGTGTTTCCATTATAAATGTGGGTTTTCAGATGTTTATGACTTGTAATAAAACATCACATTGGAGCAGGAAGTTGTCCAAGGAAAAGGTTTTTGGATACTAATAAGTGTGGTTTCACTGTATCAAAACTGCAGTTTAATTAAAAGCAGAGAGTTCAGCATGTTCATCTGGCATTTCTGTAATTCAACATTGTGAATATTTATTGGCTAAAGGACTGACATGATAGCTTTTCATTTTAATACCAGAAGTTAGTCTGTGTCCACTTACCTGTAGTGTATAGGATGGTAAGCTGAGCATTTGTGCTTCCAGAAATGCTGTCTGGCGAGTTCTTGCCTTACAAAAGGTCACATGCTTTTCTCTGTCTGCTGCCACCCTGAAATTTGTCCTTGAAGTCAATTAGTTTGAATTGTGGTATCTGTGTTGGAATTTTCTAAAAGCATTCTTTGATAATTGTTGTGTATAGGGCACCAAGGTTTGCTTTAAGATTAAGTTTTGGGTTTTGTGCATCATCTGGCACTGCTAGTTAGCACAGTAAGAGGTGATCTGTGCCTGTGTCCTTCATTAGTTGGAGCCCTCCTTGACTGCCAAGGGGAGTACTTTTGTGTGCCTGTGTGAGCGTGTGCATGTGTCCTTTTTGCTCTATAGTGTAGATAATTTATTTTTAAAGAAGAAATGTGTGAATCACCTGCAGGGACAGGAAATAATGCAGGCTGCTGCAAATCTCACCCAGGAATGAAAACTGGCTTGTGGGTAGTATGTGTTTTTATCCTGGGAAAGAAGGAGTAGAAGTTTTTGCAGCTTGCTCCCTTCTCCCTAGACCACTCAAATTTATAATATCTGGGGGAAGGGGAAAGGGGATGCTTATCACTGTGGTTTCTGTAAAATGGCTTCTAGCTGTTAGCTTAAATGCTTGTAGTCATTTTAAGCATTGCTCAGACCAAAAATGGTTGTAGGCATTTCTTCCTTATTTTGAATACAGCTCTTCTGTAGTTTGAGCCACTGTTTTGTGGCTTGTTATGTCACTGGGCAATGTATCTGCAGGAGTACCTCCTGCTATGAAGATGTTTGCTATTCCACTAATATTTGATGCTTTTTGCTCTTAAAATAAGTATACATATATGAAGTCTAATTGTTTTTAGTCATTCCAATATTTCTTTTATACTCATTTCCCAACAATGTTTGACCGGAAAATGTAATTTTGACAATAATAGGATCAATTACTTTGTGGTGGTGTCATGCTCAAGGATCTGCCAATAGTACTTCTTTTTGGTGTTTTGCCTGTCTTCAGAATTTTTCAGGGGAACTTTATCCTGATTGAGTGAGCTTTTGTCTTTCTTGGGGTGTATGCTCTCTACTATTAATTACGCTGATCATGAATTAATTGCTAATGTTTTCCCACATGGTGCTTCTGAAACAATATATATAAATTTAATGATGTGATGATTTTCTTTCTCCTACAAAATCAGCTACAGACCAGCTACTTCAAACTATCTAGATCTCTTAGAACTTGATACCTTAGGCTTTTATGTATGTGAGGTACTAATGTAATCCTAGAATAAGTTCCTTAAGTACTTTGATCAGTGAAAACGAATTATTCTGAGTTAATATTTAACCTGCCAAAACTTTAGGTTTGCCTCTGCCTCAGTATTTATCTGTAGTGTTTTTATTATTTTCCTCTAAATGTTTTCTTGATACATACAAATCCTTATAATAAAGCTGAAACATTCTCTGTGCTGGAAGTTGGATGATGCCAGAATTTTCTCAGTTCTATCCATGATGACAGCCAGTTAACTTTACAGCATCTCTCAATGCAAACAAAACATACAGTACATTTTTGGCAGCTCAATGGAATTTGTATCAAAATGCTCTGCTGTATCCTAAGTATGTCCCAGTCAGTCAAGCTTAAAGAATGAGAACTGTTAATTTTTCAATTCATTTCAGAAACTGGATCATCTTACAAGCCAATATTCCACCCAAACATACTTCCTCTTCCTTCTTCTGAATGGCACAGGTCCTGCAGCTACGTCATCATGCATTGCTTCATAGTCTCACTTTCGTATCATATTGCCTGATACAACTTTAATTGTGAAATGACAGTCATTTGTGTTTAATGCACACTTGCTGCAATTAGATATTTTAATTGGGCCAGTATAGGTTAATTTTTTTTTTCTTATAGCTGATTTTGCTTTTAATTTATTAAAAGATCTGACTAGCTTTTGTCTTATTAAATAGTCTTAGAAATTATTTTTTCTCCAATTGTATTTTTGTAAATACTGGCAGCCTCATGGGTAGTTAGAGAAAACATCATCTCAGAGACAGGTTAATCTCTATGTCCTTAAAGAAGTCTGATTTTGCAACTGTATTTCAAAGGCACATATCTCTAGTGCCCAAGTTGTGTACTGTCTGCAGAGAAATTCTGTATTTACCAAGGCTGACTCAAAACAAAGAAAATACTTGCCTACATCTAAATGCTTTTAAAAATTTGCATTTAAGAATACTGGTGTTTATAGATACCTCTAACACATTATGTGGAATATTAACACATTTATGTATGAACTTGTTGGGTTTGGTGTTGTTTTTATAGAAATGCAAAAATCACTTCAAGGAAGTTCTTATGTGTTCTAGACTGCTCAAGAAAATACATCAGGTTCATTAATGAAAGATCACCTTTTTCAACACGAAACTGTAGTAACCAGTGAAACTTACAACAGTGCAAATTTAAGGCCTTCAACATTTGAGGATTTCAACACCAGGAGAGCCTGTTTTCCTAGCCAACCTAACCAGGTAAGAATACCAATAAAAGAAGCAGTCCTTACTTCGCTTGCTGTATTAATGGCACACTATGTAGTTTCTGACAATAAATCGCTGCATTCCAAGTCCGTGTACTTTCAGCTTCTTGAAATGTTCAATATAAACTTTGCAGCTGAAATATTATAGCAGTATTATGGCAGAGGTAAAGCTTTGTGAAGGTATTTACCTATCATTGTAGTGCACCAGACTACATGAACAGATATTTAATTTCTTTGAAGTCTGTTTTGTATTGCAGATTTCAGTATCTGCAGCCTTAAAAAGCAGTTAATTTTTTTTCCAGAAAATGTTAATTGGACATTAGCTCAATATTAGTTATATGTATATTAATACTGTTTTGCTTAGAAATATTGAAAAGTATTTTTAAAGTTGATGTCTTGGATGTCTTGGATGCTTTGTACAGTAGGTCACTTCTGCTAAATATTTTATTGAAATATTGCTTATGCTTTCTAAATGCCTATTTAAACTAAAGTACTCAGTTATGGTACAGAAAGGAAAATATATATATCAGTTACGTATGAAAACTATTCAGCCATTGGTACAGCTATATAGCACTATACATTTTTCTTTTTTTCTAAAGCTAAGAGAACTGACAGTTTTTGTAGATTGTAGAAGTAATTTAGTAAGTTGGATTACAATTAATTTGATGGTTTTATGTCTAGAACCAAAGACATGGGAAGCTTTTAGAATATGCCGAATAACAGATGTCAAAGCAGAATGCAAGTTCAAGTAGTTCTGAAGACTTACCAAAAAATAATTCTGCTGCTTGTAATAAAGCTTTTTAGTACCTTCAGTTATTTTTGCAGAGAAAAATAGAATTGTACTTAAGTCTTATATCAGATACTCTTAATCTGCTTTATTGGGCAAAAGAAGCAAGCAGTGCTGTCTGGATGACTGAGAAGCTTGAAATCATTAATTTTTTATCTTTAATCATTGATCTACTCCTATTATCTTTTTGTATAAGTCACCTTATATTTTCTGTTAAGGTACATGTTTTTCCCTCTTCCCATTTACTTGCAAAGAGAACTGTAAATATTTTTTAGAATAAAATGGATTGGTGATTAGGTTATTGAAACTAAAATGTAATGGCTGTAGTAACCAGTGATGTATATCCTATTAGTCTTCCTTGCATTGTAAAGAAAACTGCCATAGCTTGAAATGCCTGTATGTTTTAAAAGCATGTATAAAATCGACTACTGAGAAAGTGACAATTTAGGTTGTGTTAAACTGATTCATCTTTGTCTGTCTGATAGAAATTACATAGAAATTTCTTTCAAATGACAATGTTAGAATTCTGTTATTAAAAAGTGAAGTTATGGGGGATTCCATGAAAAATTAAGTAGATATTCTTTAAAATATTCTTCTCATATTGTAGCACCACCTGCAAGCAACAAACACTCTCTGCTTTTTGCATGGTCTTGTGGTACACACATTTAGAATATAGGCAGGTCACCAAAACTTCACATTCTATATGTGCACACACTGCACTGGCTCTGCTGAACTCCATGCATGTGACCAGGTGGCACTGGAGATCTTGAGGTAATTACTGGGTTTATTTCAATTTTGTGTAAATAAGTTTTAACACTTTTACTTAAGAGTGTGCTCATAAGTTGAATAGCTCAAGAAGTACATGCTCCAACTAAAGAAATTATTAATGACAATTCAGATTTTACCTGTAATATTTTGACTGTTAGTAAAAAAATAGTCAAGTCCTTCAGCTTTCCAGCTTCTGATACGTGGAAGTGTGTTAAACTTAGTATTTTGCAATGATGTAGGCAGGTGCTGGTGTCTTCAAACTGAGAAGCTGTAAGATGAGCAAAGTCGGGTGTAATTCTTTGAGGAGAAGCAGCAAAGGCTGCTGTACCAAGGAAGTGACTGTGCCTTGTTTAAAGGTGCACCCCTTCAAGTAAGGTGCGATATTTGTGGGTTCAGTTGCATCAACAAAAATTTTCTGCCTAATTTCCAGTTGGCTAATCATGTTCAGAATCAGATTCTCTGTGTAATTTCAGTTTGCTGTAACATTCTTCCTCCCTTCCTGCTTCAGCTTCATATAGATGACATTTGTACTGAGTTTTAGTTTGGACTGTTTAGAGGACTGAGTGCATTATTCTCATTAAATTTTGCTGCTATTTGTACCTATGTGGATTTGGGTTGTGAATTGTTCATAAGTTTTCATGTACTTCAATGCATTCACATAGGTTCCATTTAAAATACCCAATGAGTAAGTTCTTTCCAGCATTTCTTGAGTTTTCTTATTTTTCAGCATGTTGTGTTCAAAAAATATTTCTTAATATCAGTCCCTTAAAGAATGTAGTGGTGCCTTATTTGTAACATGCCAGTTAAGCATTTTTAGGTGTTGGATTCAAGACTTTAAAAAAATAAATGAGTTCTATGTATGTGGTATGTTCTGCTCAAACAAATAAAAAGCCTTCAAAGGCTAAGGAGAGGTCAGTTTCTACAGTTGTTAGTATTTGTAGTGATCTTTAATGGCTGTTAGCTGTCTGGGCAATGGGAGTTTGAGGGTGCATTTTTGTACTGAGGTTTTAGGGTTTTTTTCTTTTAAACAATGGGTTTTATTTACTGTCTTAAGTGCATGCATAATATTCTATGTGGACAGTGGGGTAAGGATTCTTTATGCCTGTAACATATGGAATTCTAATAACTTTTGTGCCTTTTTTTCTTAAATAAGTTTACGCTGTAAAATGTTCAAATAAGCCCATTAGCCATAGTTAGTTATTTTTGCTAAACAATAGATTCTTCCTCTTATTTGAAAACAGAATAGGGCTGAGAAGCATTCTGCTTTTATAAGCAAAGGAGAAGCCTAACTGCTTGCATAGGAGCGTGGGGACATAGGGAAGAGAAGCAATGTTAGCTGAATAGGGTATAACCTTTCTTCTCCCTGAATCCTTGAAACCTTGTGGAAGTTCAACTATGTGGCTTGGAGCCAAGGAAAAAAAAATGTTCTTGTTAGCATACTCCAGTTGAAAGTCCCAGGGCAAAGCATCTCTAATTACAGTTCTGTGCTCATCACACAAGGATTGTTGAGCAGGGAAGTGATGGTTAGAGCAGGCTACAGATATTCTTACATAATCAGAAGATAGCATATTTTAAGAAGCTCTTCCTTCCTCTTTTCCAGCTGCCTTCCCTTTTCCCTTCTCTGTCTCCTACCCCAAAATCAGGACATGCAGACTTCAGCACAGTAGGAGTATAGCTGCATGCAAAGTGACATAGAAGTGTTTTAAGCTAAAACATCATCTTCAGTAGTTTCACACACTGCAACAGATTAGGTACATGCAGTTCAATTGTTGTACTTGACTACGGAATGGTGACACATTAATTCTCATTAATTTGAGTACTAATAAGATAAACTCTCTCAAAGCAACAATACTGATGCCAAAGATTATTCCCAAGTAATTTGTGATTCTGGAAGAATTTTTAAGACTAATAGGTTGGGGGGGGTATTTTGTAATTTCTGAGAGATTGTTTACAGGCTGTGCACTAGACAGAGAAAAAGGCAGAATTTGACTTGAAGCCCACTCATAATCTGGCTCTGATTATAATAGCCCTACAATGTAGGAAAATAATTGCCTGCCTGTAAGGTAGAAATACTGGGGCATTGTGAGACCCTTGCTTTTTTGCTGCACTGCCTGCTATTTTCAGGAGCTACTTTTTATACACATGTGCTAAATTTTTATCCTGTCGTTATTTGCACCTTCTCTTGCAAGTCACTTCTAATGTGATTTCAGTAACATTTAGTGGCAATCCACTATCTTACACTTAGATATCTAAGGCCTGCAGTATTTCAGTTTGGTTGATTCTCTGAATTTTGTCATCTTTGTCAACTTTTTCATGGTTCCATGCCCTTTCATTGTAAGGCAGAATAAAAAAGAACTCTTACCTTATTTCTCTGCTGGTTTTGTATGTGTTTAGTACATTCCTTAGTACTTGCCTTTTGAAGTAAAAGGTCTTAAATTATGGTCAGTTCATTACAAACTGAGAATTTAAGAAGTACTTGGGTCTTTGCCTGATGGTGTCCTAAACGAATCAATTTAAGTACTGTTTATTATCTAAGCAGAGACGCATTCAGAAGATGCTGTTATTGATTGATCGTCATACTGAATGTTGTTCTTCATACTGCGAAATCTATCTAGAACACAGTCTTGTAATAACTAATAACTAATGAGTTACCAGTATTCAGTGCCCTTGTTATGAATTGGAGAGACTTTGAAAACTTAGAGCAGGAATTAAGGAAAGCTTCTCCTGGATAACACAGTAGTGAATATAGCAGGGAGTTAGTCCTTAAGCAGCAGATCATCACATGAAATCAGCACATAAGGCATAATCAATCAGTGGAATTAGTTTCCACTTTAAGATGTTAACACTCTAATTTTGAGCATAATTCACAGAGTAGCATCAAGTTTTATACAGATACCAAAATACTCAAAACTCTTACGAGACACTAAAAAGTCAGGAAAGAATACTGAAGCTCACAGACCTAATATCCCACAGAAGATTCATTATTGTGGGGATGTTTGTAAATTTTAGTAGTGAGAAAATAATCTGATTTTTTTTATCCTCAGGCAGCAAAAGAAAAAAGTATTGTTTTTTTTAGTTTTCTAATCTAAGTTTTACATTGTACATGGACATAAATTTGAGACTTCACTATAGTAAACTTCTCTTACTTTGCCATTTCAGGTCCCACTGAAGTCAATCAGACACGTTAGTTTTCAGGACGAAGATGAAATTGTCAGAATAAACCCTCGTGACATTTTGATACGTCGTTATGCAGACTACAGGCATCCTGACATGTGGAAGAATGACCTGGAGAGGGATGATGCGGACTCAAATATACCATTTTCTAAATCAGACAGTAAAAAATCTGACTATTTATACCCATGTGGAGATGGAACTAAGTTGAATTCCCTAAAAGACTCAAAGAGTTCTGTGGTATTTAAAACTCAGCCTTCCTCATCAAAATTTAAAAACTCAAAAAGAAGAAAAGAGGACGGTGAGCGTTCCCGCTGCATATACTGCCAGGAAAGGTTTAATCATGAAGATAATGGCAGAGGAAAATGTCAAGATGCGCCAGATCCTATTAAAAGATGTATCTACCAAGTTAGTTGCATGCTTTGCGCAGAGAGCATGCTGTATCACTGCATGTCAGACTCTGAAGGAGATTTCTCTGATCCTTGCTCATGTGACACTAGTGATGACAAGTTCTGCTTACGCTGGTTAGCACTGGTGGCACTCTCGTTCATTGCTCCATGTATGTGCTGCTACCTCCCCTTGAGAGCATGCCATCACTGTGGTGAGGTGTGTGGGTGCTGTGGAGGAAAGCATAAAGCTGCGGGATGAATCAGTCTTGTGCCAAACAGAGCTGAAAAATCTTTGTTTCCAGGAAGCATCTAACTTGGATTTGTGGAAGCTTTTTGGCAAGCTGAAGGGAATCTTCTTTCACGTAAGAGATGCTTGATGTGGAGGAAGCAACAAGACTTGTCAGACCTTGGCATTTTACAAGTGCTAGCCACGCCTAACTATTTCCTTTGAGTGCGTGGCATTTGTTGCGAGTTGTGAAGGAGATTTTGCGAAGGAAAGCCTGTTCTTATTATTGGCTATAAAATGAGTATATAAACTATGATTATACTAAAAGGGATTAACTTTTGCCACTTTGTACATTCATGGTTTAGGTGAGGGGGCTCTTTTAAAAGGATTAAAACTTATCTGAGGGGAAATTTTAACTAAAAGTGCACTAGTGACAGTTGATTTAAGATTAAGAAAAGTTAATACTCAGCAAATGAGAAATGAAACTGATTTTAAGTGCAACTAAATCACTTATTAATAGTTTTTTGGAAGCAACTTTATGTATAAATAACAAATGTTT
Organism: Anomalospiza imberbis; assembly: GCF_031753505.1. Classification (NCBI taxonomy): domain Eukaryota; kingdom Metazoa; phylum Chordata; class Aves; order Passeriformes; family Viduidae; genus Anomalospiza; species Anomalospiza imberbis. The sequence goes on from NC_089686.1 coordinate 31,143,748, forward strand.
ATATTTAACTAAATGTGTAAGGTACGAATTATTACTTGTTAAACTTTCCTTCCCTCCGATATAGTAGGTATGGACCATATCTACTGTCACATTCCATGGTAGTATTTTAAATAGTTAATTTAGTTGCATTTTTATTCCAGATGGACAAATTGATATTTTCAGTCCTGGTTCCCTTCAGCTACAGTTTGTGTTGAGTTGTATCCATGCATTCTGATAATCTAAAAAACCTTTAAAATATTAATTATTCTAGTCTTGAGTGACCAATATTTTTTTTTTTGTTAAGCACAGATGTAATTGTCTAAAATGTTCTTGTTAGAACATAACATTTATTTTTATATATAAATTACTTTGATTTCAACATAATAGCAAAAAGAACGTTGTTTCTGTTGTTCAACCAGCAAGTTGTTTTCTTTTGGGGTGTCCTCCAAAAATACCTTCTTGCATATTCAAATGTTCATTAAGCAAAAGGTACATTAAGGCAGTTGTAACAAATTGTCACCAGTGTTCTTGTTTATCCTTCTGTTAAACTAGGATCCTGTTCAGCTGTTTATCAAGTACTATGATTAAAACAAAAGATTAATAACAAAAGTGAAATTGTTTTCATTATTTTGAACCACAACTTTTTCTAATTTGAATGGGCAAGAACAAAAGTACTGTGTGTTTTGTTCAAAAAGAACAACAAAAGACTTAGCTTGAGAAATAAATTACAGCCCAGGCAAAACTGAGTGAACTTCTTAATTGGGGAAATTTGAAGGCAGGGCTGGGGAGGGAGGCTGGAGAGTGAGAGTGTGTGTATGTATGTGAGTGCTGGTATATTGTGTATGGTATTTCTTATGGTTTTGTACTTGGTAAGTCTAACTTTCAGGTAAGAATTAATCAGTTAACCCACAGAGAATTTTTAAAAGCATTACATGTTCTGCTGTGTTATGAGATAAGAATCATTTACTTCCTATTAAAAACATGTAAAACACTAAAAACAGTCATAATTCATTAGCAAAGGTGCCAGTTTGACATCTTGGCTGGAGTGGGACAGATTGTCTTCAGTATACCCTTGTTCTTAAACACAGAACCAAATAATTTTATTTTAAAAATGCATTACTTTTCTCACTCACATGCATTTCTTCAGTATATTTTGTGTAATTTTTTCTGCATGTATCTGGCCCCTTAATTTTCCTTTGTAGCCCAGAAGTAAAATGAGCAAATGTATATAACTATCTGTCTGTAAAATACTTTTTAAAAGAAAACATTTATATTTATATTACAGCTTGACTTGACCCCCTTGTGTACATAGATCATCTCAAAGTATTATTTCACATTGAAAAAGATGACAAATATCTTGGTAACTACAGAAGTTATGGAAGAGCTTCTAGTTTTGTATTAAGAGTTGATTGGATGGCTGAAGTCCAAAAATATGGCACGGTAGCAGCAGTCTTGTGTTTTTACTGTTTATGTATTTGAAAGCTGCTACTCTGGTTGGTTTTCATGCTTCACACATTTTCAGCTAAACTTGGTTGCCTAGAATAGACTGTTAACTTTAAAAACAACTTTCATTTATAAATGGTGATGTTTTTCTAGTGAATGAGAAGAAATTAATATTTCTAAGTGCTAGGTTCCTAATTCAAGGTGGAGAGGTATGAACAACCTAAGAAAAGAACTTGCTGGCTGTATAAGAAAATTCTATATAATCATATTGTATATATACTTCAGAAAGAAATTAGTTTTAGCAATTTCCTCTGAGCACTATACAACATAGTGAAACTCCTTGTCCTGTACTGTATTTTATATGACACATATACTTTAATATTTTTATTAAATGTGTGCATTAATCTTTTCACCTTACATTTAACCACTTTGCTGCTAAAATATTTTCACCTTTTGCTTTTCTCTTTGAAGACTTGTATGATCTAAAAACGGTTACTGAAAGGGCCTATGCTTGCTTTTTCCTGTTGTGTAGCAAGTGTCAGCCAGCTTGCCTGGTTTCAGAGACCAAACAGATGCAAAGATCCGAGGTTGCATAAGGATTGGTTTTTAGTAGCATGCACATGTACTTTTTCTCTGGTGCTAGGGATTTTACCCACTGTTACATTTAAGAGCTGAGCAGTGGAAGGTATACATACAGCAAACCCATTCCAGAACAGCTTGTTGCATCCGTACATCTTCTGGTTTTGGTGGCACATAACATTAATTCTGTCTTCTCTGAAATACTTCCTTGAGCATTTGGAAATAGAGAAGTTTCTTCCCCAGTCCATAATCCTTGCCCTTAACATCAGAGCTGCAGTTTGCCAGGCATGTAGTAGCAGAGCTTTGTGTTGCTTGGAGGGGACCCGAGCCTTTGGAAACCGTCACTGAATATTAAGTCCCTCGCTCGTTGAAAGCCTTGGTTACTGTGAAAATTGTTTCCCCTTGAAAGTGGGGAAGTTAAGGGAGCGCGGCGCTCGGGCACCATCTACTGGGGGAAAGCTCGGCGGCCTTCAGGCACGGCTCTTGATGACCTCGCAGTTAACCGGCTATCCGTGCACGGCTTAAGGTACACGATTAGGGGATGCTTTAGCCATGAATTTACAGAATACTCATTTGCAATCTGACTGGGATGCTTTAGCTCACCATGCCTCTTAAGTTTCATTATTAATACTGAAGTAAAAATCCTTTAACCATATATTTTGTTAGGTTTAAAATTGTTGTGATGGCCTGTTACAGGAGCATAAGAACCAGGAATGAAACGAAAATTCTATTGATTGTTACTGGACTTCTAAGAAAGGGGTTTTTTTTTTTTTTAATATTATTATTATTTTATTTCCCCTCTCGAGGTTCTTCCCACAGCAAAGTGATGGAGTTTTGATGCCCATGCAGAGGGAATTTGGCCTTTTGTGATGCAAATCAAGTAGTGAGTATGCACAGGTGGGTGTGTGCTCTCACACATGAAATTCAGTAGCTGTGAAGGATACACCTGCAGCTGTGTGCATGGTTAAAGCAATATCTAATGATAATCTACAATTATTATGGTAACTGTTTAGTAAACGGCATGATGTCCTAAAACTCTTCGAGAGCTTATAGAAGGGATGTTTCAAACAGTCTTAGCCAATGCAGTTTCCTCTAGAGAAGTAAATGTATTTTGAAGAATGCCTTAACTGTGCATGCTGGAATATAACATTCCCATTTTGAATGAATTCTCCTCAGAATTATATGTTTGTGTGTATCTGGAGGATAATGTTGAAAACTTACGTAAATAATGCCCAAGTTTAAATTAGACTTTAAATCTTTTCCAAGCTTACAGCACAATGTGCAGCCAGTGCAGCTATACATTCATATTAGTAAAATGAAGGTCAGGATTGCTGGCTGGCAACAAAACAAGAACTTTTAATAGATACCTTATGGTACTATTAGTCCAGCAGCTGGGTGGACAAAACTTGTTTACTTTGGTGCATTTACAAATATAAAGAGGGGTTGAGGGGGCCGTTGGGTTTTCATTTTGTTGTTTTTTTTTTTTCCTCTGAAAGTTTCCCTTAATTGCGAAAGTTGTGGTTCGTTAAAGGAATCGAAGCATTTGGTGAAAAAGCAGCCTTTATGTCTAAAGCTGTGGTATAAGCTGTACATGGTTTTCCTTCTTTTGCTTGGTGCCATTTGCTTTTCACCCTAATGACCTCAAAGTGCCTCATGTGTATATTGTTTCCATTAAACCTCAACTGCTATTTGTGTCTACTAAATGATGTATAATTTAATTAACTCATCCCATAGGTGTTTGCATAAAGAATATGAATATAGCTTGTTACTTTGAGTATATAATGTAAATATGTCTTTAAGTTTGTAACTGGTTTGTTACATCATATCCCTATAAGTTGACGAAGTAGATAACACCATAAAAACTGTTTCAATGTTTTCCCTGTAATTACCAGATTAAAACTATCTTGAATTGAAAAAAATATGTTTTTCCATTCTGTGTTGGGATTGCTCAGAACAGTGCACACGAAATGAAATATTGCGGCTCAAGAACAGAATAAAAAGAAGTAAATACAGGTATTACCTTCAAACTCCAGCATCTTTCACTGTAGGAACCATTTTTAAGAGTTGCTATAATGTTTTAAAGAAAAATGGGCTTATACCAGTTTGCTTTGTACGCGCAGCAGTACTTGTCGTTGACATCATGCTGAGGAGGTCAAGATTCCTTTACATTAAACATATATATCTGAGTTCCCACTTTACCCCACCAGAAAAATGTGTATTTCTGAATATAATTCTAAGTTTTTTTTAAGTTACAGAATAAGATATACACCAGAAAAGGAAGGAAAACTAATCAGTTCATGAAGAAAAATGAACAAGTAGAAATCTGTGAGACCATAATTTGAAAGTTCAGTGGTCAGGGTTTAGGATAGATTATTTTAAATTGAATTGTATTTGCCTCTAGGTTTTACAAATACTTTCTTACTGGTTACAGCCAATAAAGTAATTCTCCCTGTTTATTTGATCCGTTGCTAACTTCAAGAATTCTTATTGCCAGGTGTAAATTTTACATGGACTATTAAGTGTAGATACTTGAACTTTTAATTGATTATGTGAAAATGCACCTCTACCAGAGAAATGAAATAGACAAATAAATTGAATGACAAATAAGGTGAGGAGCTAGTAGAGAAAACCATAGAACTATGTGAAAAACATGTATGAGAAAGCAGCTTAGCATTAAATATGGTTTCATACAATTTAGAAACCTAGTGTTACATCTCAGACAAATCTACCTTAATGTAATAATTAATGCACAATCTTCTGGGTTTGAACAAGAAAAAAGGATAGGTAAGGGGTTCTTGTTATTTTATTTTTCTTGTTGATTTCGTTGTTTTTTTTTTCTTCTTGCTTTGTTTTTTGGGGGGGTTTGTGGTGGTGGTGGGTTTTGTGGGGTTTTTTTGTTTCTTATTCTTTTTTTTCCTTGTTTTTTTCTTTACTGCTGAGTCAAACTCAGTTGCTGGAGTTCACAGAGCTGGTGGCCAGTTTCTAAAAAGAATTTACAAAAATATCCAAAATATCCAAAGTCATTTAGCAATTAATACTCAGCCTTTTATATCACTGTTTTCTGAACCTTTTGGCTTACTGTCATGGATCACTATGGGATCCTGTGCCAGAACAGAAATACTTCAATGTGTAGGATTGTATTGTCAATTCCATAATTTGAGAACACTGAGCTGTAATTTTAAAGTTTGGAAACAGACATAACAAGTAAAATAATTGCAGTAAGAAATAATCCACATTTTATACCTTTACTTTGAGATTGGACAGTGTGTGTACACACACAATGGGATCTGACTTGTTTGTGCTTTGAGTAATATGTACTGTGAATCACTAACAATGTTTGGTTTTACCTAGAAGAAAAAGGAAAGAAAGAGGTAAGTCAGTTCTTCAAGAAACTTGTATCTCTAGATATCCATGCCCTGACTTCAGGGGTTTGGGAATATTTGAGAATATAATGTCTTTGACAGAATAAGCTTTTCATATTAATTGTGATTTTAGCTGAGTGGTGGTTTGGCAGACTCCAAGCACGTCTCAGTACCCACCAAATTAAATACAATGTTTTTAGCAATATGCAATATCTGTGTTAGTTCGAGATAATGCACAGGAACATTTATTTCATGTTTAGAATTTGCTGCTATTTTATTTTTTAAACCACCAACTAAAACCTCTTCTGCATTCTGATTTTGAGTAATATGAATCAGGGTAAGTAAGCTGACCAAATAATAACTGTTTGAAAGAGAAGACACCCTTCTAAATGCAGACCCAGTACTGATCAATCAGATCTGTTTCTGTGGTCAGTACTAGAAGTAGCTATAAGAAAGCCTGTTAAGGTGATTAAACTTACTGTTGCATGAAAAACTGGCTTTGAGTTATGGGCTAATCTTCCTTACTCCAATATTGCAACCTGCCAAACCATTCCTATATGGGCTCTCTCCTTCCAGTTCTACATTTGTACGATACAAATCTTTTTACACCTGACATCTCCTAGCTCTCTGTGTAAGTAACTTGCCATTTTGTATCCCATGTAAACAGCAAGTGTGTCATGAACTACTTCTTTCAAACTGAAAATATGAAAATATTGTTCTTGAAGTAGAAAGGGCTTGTGCAAACATATTGCTGCTGTCAGCAGTTATCAGTGCCCTTTGCTGGAGCTGGCTGTCTCTTTGTGCCTGACAATGTGCTTAGGTGCTTTTCTGTTGTTGCTTATATTGCCTGTGAGGGAAGAATTACAGTGACTTGATCTTTCCTGTCTTTTCTCCATAACTTGTTCCCTTTTTCTTTCGGTGTGTTCTGAAATTGTCTTCAGCTTTCTCTGCCGGTATATAGAGTTTTTACAAGCCTGTGTGTGGTGATAGCTGCTGATTACTAAATGTTCATTATAAATAGTATTTAAAAGTTGTATTGCAAGCCTCAAAAGAGTTTGAAATACTGCATCACTCTTGAATATAGTAATGCTGAGAAGTTGTCTCCATTAGGTGGGCATTCAACCACAGACTGACCAATCCAAAGAAGTGTTTTCCAAGTCTGATATGGTTTTATCTAAGTTTTCTTTTGTCTTTTACCTATTTGCATTTAGCTGTTTCTAAGATGGGCAATGGGCTGGATTCTGCAAAACATTGGGAGACTCTTTTCAAGGGGAGCAGAAAAACTAAAACAACTGTTGGTTTGCTCTCTTGCCTTAACAATCACATTGGTAATAGAATTAAATAATTTTAACAGTTGTTGGAACTATATTGAAACCAACAAGGTGGAACAGATTCGTTTGGGAAAGTTGTCACTGTTGGCCTTCAAGAGTACAAGAGACACTTGAGTCACCAGCTGTGCAGGATCCACTGTTCTTGTTTTCCTTGACTCTACAGCTAAGTCTTAAAAACGCTGCTTATAAAGGAGAGAACTCTTTTTTTTTCAGGGCTACTTCTCTCATGAGAATGGTGAATGACTTTTCCTGTTTCCTTGGGCTTAGTGGTCTTCTGTTAGTTCTTGGAAGCCTGGAAATTGGTGGAGGCGTGAGAAGTGAGAATGGTGACGATCCCTGCAAGGCGAAGAGGTACACTGTGGGACAGAGGTTAAGTTACCTCTGTGAAATCATGGGGTTAGAGAGGGGGAGAAGAGGAAGAGGAGCATCATCTGGGTCCTGCTCACAAAATTAATCTCTTCAGGATGTATTGACAAGTGATGTTGCATTCACAAGAAATTTCAAACATTCTGAATACAGCTATGCAGTTTCTGACTTCCCCAGCGCCTTTGAGCCTTTTTGTGCACCTGAATTAATAAGTAAAGTCTGATACAGTCAAGGTCCTGGCTCTTCCATAACAGAGAGTGTTTCAGAAATCTGCCAAGTCCTAGTCCAGAACACTCCTCCTTGTACATGGTGCATGTCTGGGATTTGTGCAGATGAATAGACTGGTATTGAAGGTTGACTGCTGTCCAGACATTTCAATTAAAAATGCTGTTCTAAATAGCGCTGCTATCCAGACTTCTGATTAACTCTAGTTTGTGGCAGATTTGCACAGATTTCTCTGAGTTAGCTACATTAGTAAACTTTTATTTCTAAAGTCATAGTTCTGAAGGCTTTACTGCATTTGGAGCTGGTTGATCAAAGAAGTGATGAGTCTCCATCCTCTGAGACATTCAGAATTCACCCAGGCAGGTCCCTGACTAATCTGCTCAAGCTGACTCTGCTTTGGGCATTTGAGGTTGGACTAGGTGATCTCCAGAATTCACTTACTGCATCAGCAATTCTGTGGTTTTTCAAGAAAATTATGAATTTTGAAGAATCAAGATAGTTTCAGAATAAGTTATGTGATTTTATGCCTGCTAAATCTAATTTTGAGGCAAATCCTACCGTTAATGCTTGAATATTTCAAGTTACGATCAAAGAATTGTCATTTTAGTCATGTCATCATTATAACTCAATGTTTTTCACTGTCAGAATTATTAAAATATGAATATATTTAATGAACAAAGGCTTTTCAATATAAGTAATAGGTATTAGCATGGTATTGAGGTGAGGGGGAAAGGTAAGTGTTAGTAAGCTTAAAAATATTCACAGGTGTTTGCATAAGTACTGAACAGCTGCTTCACATGTTCTTTTGGCACAAAAATGTTTTCACAGAGTTGCAAACTTCAAGATAGTTTAGTTAAAAAAAATCAGGACCTCCAAACCTTTTCCAGATTACTAATTTATCTTAAAAGCATCTCTAAAGCCTGGCTGAAATCTGGGGCCAGAGCCAAGCTAGGTAAAAATGCCTGTACACAGTATATTTGGAAGGCACACACATCTGCTCAGGCTGAAGCATCAGCAGCAGGGTGACACTGGACATGAGTGAATACAGGCAGAGCTGGCAATTAGTCAGTGAATCTGGGACCCTGTTTCTACTACAAAATTTAAACTGTTGTTACTAGCCAGAGCCAGAGGATGGGTGGGGACTTGAGAAGACTGAGTCATTCCACTTCATGCCACTACTAAAAAATCGAAGTAATGCACACAAGTAAGTAAAGCATACAAATATTCATCCCATTTTTAGTCAGACATTTTTCTCAAGTGGTTACTAGAATAGATTTTAACTATCTAATTGCCAGTTCACATTTCTTAGTCCTGTTTCTTGTATGAAGTTTAGAAAAATGAAATATGCTAAAAACTTTGGCCCTTTTTGTGTTTCTGGAAAATTCAAAAGTACCTGAACTGCATTGTTTGCTTGTTGGGTGTCTTGTTGCCAATGGATTCCTGCTAGTTTACCTCCAGCCAGCAGTGAGGTGGTAAGTCTGGCTCATCAGCTTACTCAATAACATGCTGATCATGACTCAAGTCCTTACTGCACTATCCTTGATGACTTCATGCTCACTGTAGCTTTTCTCTCCATTAATCTACCAGTGTTTCCAAAAATGCTCAATTATTGCCTAAGGTTTCTCTTCCCTTTAGACTAGTCACATCTTTGCTTCCCCTCAGTCCTCATTTGTTCAGCCTGATACCTCTGAACTGGCTTACATTCATGAGTGTGGTGACAACTCTCAGTACTGACAGTATTTTCGTCCAATGTTTATTAATCGTAAATATAATTTCTTGGTAAATGCTGCTGTGAATGTGAATTTCTTGGTAAATGTGCTTTACAGTAGTGTAAGGAAAGTAGAACGATTTTGCCCGATGATCAAACAAAAAATCCCCTACTCCTCCCATAAGGTGGGAAGTAAGCTAAGGGAGGGTGGGAGTGATTATGTTGGTTGTACTTTTCCGTGCTATCACTCCTCAACCTTTGGCACCAGAGTGAGGAGTGTAAGGCACTGGAGCTGTAAGACTCACTTTGACTTCACTGCAGCAGTTATCTCCATTCCCTCTGAATTTTTTTAACATAAACATTTACATTTAGAGGGGAAAGTAGGGTGAGAACATTAGCAGATCTGTATTGTAACAGTTTATTAGGACAGTTGCTATTACTTGGAATAATTTAGAAAATGCTCAACCAGTTGACTTCCAGATTTCTAGACGACATAGAATAGTTTCTTCCAAACTGACCTTTACAATGTGCTTTGCCCAGTGCAGGTATTCCCAATTGGCTATATATCTGCTAAAGAATGAGACAGAAGTTACCTTTAACCATACCCCTGGGGATAGGCTTCAGTTACATCTGGAGTGCAAAGCTGCCTGCACTGGGAATGCTTATTTCAAGTCCTTGCTCCCTTGATTTGGACATTTTTTCACTCTTTTCCTAAGGGCTTGCATTTGGGAATCTATTTTTAATCTCCTGAGGAAGATATAGAAGCCTTCTCCTTCATGAAGCAGGCAATAATAAGATTATACAGTGGAGTCTTTTAGTAGACCTGGACAGACCACCTGGGCTTGCTCCTTGATTGATAAGTAGCATGCACTAACTCAATGATGGGTTGTGTTACTGTTGTTTACCCTCAAATGACCTTTAAAAAATATAGGCTTCCTTATCAGGTTGTTGGCTAAAGAACTGTCCTTTGCAAGACATCAAAGTGATACAGATTTGTAAATGGACAAACTAGGTCCTGCTATGTGTGTGGACCTCTTCTGGGATTGTTTGCCTTCTAAAAATTTTGGGTAGGTGAAAAAATCTCACCTTGTGTAATGAATGATTGTACTGCAGAAAAGATCTTCAAGCATGCCCAGTTTAAAACTGTGTGTGTGGCAACTGGACATAAGAACATTTAAATGGAACTGCTCCCACGTGTTGCAAAGGTCATTTAGGAAAGGCTGACATCATTAATGACTCATGTCTGCAAAAACACAGCAACTGACATACTATCACAACATCACTTGAGATGAAAGTCTTGGCTGTCAAAGCATTTGGTGAACACACTGCCAGGACTTGGTGGAACTTTGACATCTGTGATGCAGCCCAAGAGGAATTTCAGGTTACATATTTACATGGATGGCACCTCATCAGCTGCAGTTGCTTTGCAATGGTCTTTTCTTCCGTATTTCCACTACATGGTGCAGTAAATGCTTAACTATATCTCTGACTTTGAAGATCAATTCTACTTGCAGTACTCTCACGAGCTATTGACATGCTTGGATAGTCACTTACTAGACTTCACACAACTCCTGAAATGTGGCTGGTAGCAACACACTAATCAAATTTTCAGTGAGTTATTTTCTTCCTTCTTTGGACAGTAAGTAACTTGTCAGTAACACATCTACAGCGACAGTTCTAAGGATCTTGAAAGATTGTCAGTTCACTCTTACCTTGATTTCTTAAAAGTGGAGAAAGCTAGTAAAGAGGTAGGTATCAACAGGTGCTGCTTAGTGTCAGTAGGCATAGTTTAGCTATGTTATGCAGAGTTATTCAAAAGCCTGCCATGTCATCATGTCGATCAGCACAATACCTGAAAACTTACCTTTGTCTTTTGATACTGACTGTTAAATCACAGCTGACAGTAATTTCTGATGTCAAATCAGGACTGAAGCAACGATCTTTCCCTAATGTGGTTTTTTTTTTCGTAGTATCCTCCAGGTCAATTAAATGTTTGAATATAGGAACTTACAGTGATCATAGATCTCAGGCATTCACAATATAAAATTGCTTAAAATCTTAACTGGGCTCATATACAATGTGGTGAATGCCAATGATTGCTGAGTGCACAGACTTGGTTTTATCCAAAAACTTGTGCTTGCTGAAGCCTTTTATGTCCATTCAGTACATATGTCAGTGAGCAAGCAGCAGTTAATCAGTCAGCTAAATAACATGTATATAATGTCTTACAGTGGTTTATTGGCAGTCCTCTTCAGGTGAAATAGCTCCAGAGGAGTTATTGATGGCTGATGCTACACGTAATCTGTATAAGTTCATTTCAATGTTTTCAAGCAGAAACCGACCAGAATGAGAAAGCTGAGCTGGGGTTTACTTTAGCAGCTTGGTATTCAGCCTTGCTCAACCCCTGCATTAGTTCTGCTCATCTGTTTAACTCAAACACAGTCATTTCAGCTCTTGTACCAACATAAATATCGCATGCAGCACTCTGCAGAGGCATGGCATGAAAAGTTTATTTTCAGCTGAGCAGAGCTTAGTGAACCACAGCATTTCCCAAGGAATGGCAAATATACCCAGCCTGATGTTGAAGCAAATTGTGGTATCTTAAGCAAAATCTCCATAGCCAGGTAAACAAATTGTGGTGTCTCAAGCAAAATCTCCACAGCCATGAGATTCTGCTTCTCTCCCACCAGCAAATAAATCCTAGAAAAGTGTTTTGGGTTGTTTTGTGTTTTTTTCTCTCTTGTCCTCAGTCACTTGTTTGCTTACATACATTGTTCCCTGAGCAGCAAGTTTAGGTTTTTATGCTGCTTGCTCCCTGTGGCTTTAGAAGAGCATCAGCTTTGGGAACATTTGTAGAAGTGCCTCATCTATATGCACTTCTGCTGCTCCAGAGTTCTTTTGACAGTGTCATGGACAGCTCTTTAGGAGATCTGTTATAAGCCTGAATCTTCAACAGCAAACATCAGGCAAGAACATGATCAGTTTCACTTGTAGTCTTAGACGTTCCTGTGCTGTGACTTGAAGCCTCCTGATGCTTTTTGTTAATCTGGCAGTGACAGAGTTACGCCTCATCTCATCATTACCATTCACCTCTATGATGAAATTGCAAATCTTGTGCTAAGATGTAAAAACCATGATAGTTTTCTTCCAGTCATCCCCCAGGAGCAAACAGAAAAAAAAAACTTGCCTAAAAAGCTACTCCTAAAAAATGTTTCAGGAAACAAAGTGCGTATAACAAGATTTCCATAATTATTATCACATATATCTTCAGTTGTCAGGTTAGAGGGCAATGTACCTTCAGCTTGAGGTCCCAGCAGAGGAAATTGATCTATTCCTTTTGAAATGATGAAATGTGATTAGTTTGGCTCCCTGATCTTATATTCTTCTTTTTACACCATCTTTGCTTCTTATCTCAGAGCTTCCATTGTGACCCCACTCACCATTTGGTATTTTCATTATTTAAAAACATTAATAAGCACTACCTGCACAGCTTCAAGTGCTGCAAGGGTAATCTAGCTTTCTACCACTCCCCTTATACATCCTGACAGGCCAGGTGGGAACCCTTTACCTGCTTCCTATGCCACCAAACATCCCAAACACCTAATCTTTAGAAGTTAACCTTAATCTTTAGAAGTTGGATTGCAACCTAGAGAACAGCTCTGTATATGTGCGACCCTCCTGTGCATTGGCTTCCAATGACCTTGTGCTCTGGTTTTAGCTCACTTTCAGACTGTGGTTGTCCAAATTCCACTTTCCCTCTTTGTTTGGTCCAGTACCTCTATTCCAGCTGGTAACAGGCCTCTGAATTTGTCACTGCTCAATGAATGAACCACATTGATAATGTTTTTGTAAGTTACATGGAGAAACCCTGTTGTGCTTTTCCTCCCTTACTCCCTCTGCTGTAAGAACCTTGCATAAATTTTAGTGTCACTTAGTCACACATGAATAAAACTCTTTCAGTGCCAGGGAAAAAAAAAAGTCATTGAAACGCCAGTTACGAAAAAACTTTAATATCCCTTAAATCTAGTAGAAGCTGTATATATTCATTTTTAAACCAGATCAGCCCTTTAGCTAGTAGAACTTATTATTTAGGTGCTGTTATTGTGCCTTACGTTTTGAGTAAAGCAAAACTGCATGGATTACAATTTATGGAATGAGGAATGTCAACAGAGAAGCACGATGAATATTTCAAAAATTGCTTTAACCCATAAGTGGTTAACATTAACATTTGTTTAGTACCAATGCAGTTAAATTTATGTGGCACGTAATTTAGGAAATTGAGTAGGCAGAGAGCTGGTAGATGCCTTTTTAGTTAAAAAAAAAAAAGTTCATTTTCCGTTAAATGCTCACACATTTGTCATAGCAACCTTGAAGGTGGCCATAATGCTAAGCAAAATAAACAGTCCTAGCATAATGTTCACTGTAATAACATGTCTCATGAGCTAGTTCAGTACTCCTTTTTATTACCTTATTTTTATTGCTCATTCACTGTGTTGGAGTTCTGTTTTGTGGTTTAATCATTATTACATCATTTTCCTTTCTTAATTTAAAGGTGCTGCCCTTTTCCTGTCATTCCATGACACCTCTTTACTACATGCACGTATCCCTCTTATTTTTTTATTTTATTTCTTAACAGTGAGTTCTTTACTCTATTAGTTCTCAGTAAAGACTTATAGTTGGGTACATTTTTTACAAATCTAATTAGAATTTGCTTTGTCATTAGGAGAAAAAAATGCAACAAGAAGGGCAACAGGAAAAGGGCAATACAGTTTAAAAATTATGACAATACAAAATGCATAGAAAAGTTCTTCAAAGTCTATCATAGTGACATCTGTGCATTACAAAAAGTTCTGTTTATAGGTAGTGCTCATCAAATTTCATGAATCATGGACAAAGCACCCAATATTTTGCACAAATTCTGAGTTTAAAGTAGAAAAGCTGTTCTCTATTCCGGTAGTCTTGTTTCCTCCTCTTCCTTTTGGAGATGAAGATATGTAGGTAAAATTGAGTAGAACAACATAATAGAGATTTGCAGCAGATGGACAATTTCTCTTCTATGTGTATTTCCTGTCATTCCTAATATATACACAGGAAAATCCCCACTGACTTTCCGTGGGGATAGCCAACTGCCAGGTCAGAACTGAACAGGGACAAGAATTTAGGGCTGGCACCTGGTTTTAGCATTTTACCCTTTAACAGTGGACATATTGAAATAACTATACTGTTCATTCTTAAGTAACATATATGTACTACATAAACAAAAAGAAAAAGAAAAAAGAAAATACTGTGTTACCCTTTTCCCTTGGTAGAACATGCTAGTTCATCATTCAGGTGGATATTTTAATCGGGTAATAACCCTCATCTGAGAGCTGAAATTTAGTTTCTCTCAGATAACTCAGATAAATAAAGAATATTGACTTTTCAAAAATCCTAAATCAGTTCTAAGTTAATTCATGAAAAAAAGTAGGTTTGTTTTTTTTTTAAGTCTCATATTGTCCATACTCTGATATTCTGTTCAAGTCTGTGTATAAAAGTATGAAGAAATGGCCTTTGAGACATCTAAAGTACCTCTTAATATATTTAGACACAGTGCCATATTCATGGAAAGTATCTAAAAATTATGTAGAATCCTCCAGGATTAATGAAGAGCAGAAGGAAACAACAGAATGACCAGAAATCAAATTTGCTGATACATTATGAATATTTGCTTTATAAAACCCCAAAGAAAATGTCATAAATTCTTCTCCCAAACCAAAAATGTAATCCAAAGAAAATGTACTCATTCCCAGGAGCTTTTCCCAGGTGCTGATACTTCAGCAAGGTTCCTCTCACTTAACTGTCTGCACTGAAATTTGATAACACAATTATTGCAACAGTTGTGTGGTTTTTCTATTTTCTCACTAATCCCCCTCTCTCTATGCAATGCTCAGGTACCAGAATAATAGGGGGGAAATGCCAATAGACAAAGCTTGTTTCCAAAGGTCCATCTGTGTGAGTAAGATCTGTTTGCAGGAGTGTAGATTGGGTCAATTTCGGATAAAGCATGACAAATTATTTATGGAATTAGATTTAATTGAGTATCGAAGCCCTAACCTTTTCATGCAATGGTATTGTGAAGAAAACAGATTAGCTAAGAACTGATGTGCTAATGCTGTTTGTATTTGTTTTATGATGTTAATTAGGTTTACATGATTGTCTGCCATTTACCTCAGACCACAGGATTAACTAAATGCCTTCCTATTGACTCCCTCATCAGAATTATTATCACTGCTTTTTCCAGGCAGTATTATTACACACAACATTTACTTTCAATTTCCCCCAAATATTGAATAAAAAGTGTATTCATTATGTAATGCATTTACTCTTAGAGTCATGAAGTCATGAACTCATTTTAAGGACTGAGAAAAAGAAGCAAATACAAAATTATTATGGGCAAGACATGCTGTCTGCCTCAGCAGTCGGTTTAATGTCTGTCATGGAGAAATGTATTTTCAAGGCCAATTGTGGCACAAGTATTTTTAACTTGCCCTTGCTTACACTGGTTTAAATCTGGAATAACTCACTAAAGTTAGAGAGTAGAAGCCTGGATGAATTCCACAAAATGAGAAATGAATTTGGCTGCTAGCATATAAAACTAAAGCTGTTAATCTTCCTTTTGATTCTCAAATTGGTCATCTCTATATAAATGTTTACTACAGTTGTAGAATCTAGGAAGAAACTTACTTAACATTTTGGTTTGAAAAGACCAAAGAAAAGACCAAGACCACATTTTGGTTTCCAGCTGAAATCTATATTTCAAGGCAGTGTCTTATTCTCTCAAGTGCATTAACCTGCCCCCCTTTCTGTACAGCTGTACTGCCTCTACACTTCTCACTGTTACCAAGTGGTTTCCTTTGCAATACTTCCAGGAGGTGTTCTCTTTTCATGGACAGCCAACTGCATCTCATAGGGATTGTTAGCTAAATTCAGAGCAAGAACTATTTTCCTCAGGTGTTTCTGTAGGCACTTACAGACACATTCAGTTGCCTTATCTATTCCATACTAAAAAGCACCTGAAATCACTCAGTGCCTAGTATTTCATGTGTGAATTTATATTATATATTGGCTGGACATACAGGTGCAATCATATCAAACAGCAAGTTGCTGGGCAGCCCCAGGGATCTGCCAGGATTCAAGGATTCACAAAACAGAGGTTCCTCATAATTTATCTATGATTCTTGATTTGCTAACTAAAATCCTCCAGTAAGGAGGGCGTGTGAATTAGTCCCAATAGTTCAGCCTGTCTGAGTAACCCCTTGGGCTTAGAGTGCCAGGCTTGGACCCCAGCAGTGCTGGCGTCAGTGCTCCTAAGTGATGGTGATTGTTCCATCCACCAGGCTCTCTGAAAAATTTCTTTAGTGCAGTGTGCTTTCTATAGAGCACATATTTTCTTTGTCAAAAAGGCACATTTCCAAGGCATGCAGCTAGGTAGGGGCGGACTTAATTCTAGAAATTTCTCAGTGAAACCAGTTTATTCATAACTGACAGTCTTCAAGAAGAAGGCTTGCCTGAGAAAGCCTCAGCCTGCAGCCTGGTGGGATGGGGACAGGGATGTGATGGGGGCTGTGGCTGGGGACATGGGGCAGGGAGAGCGAGCGGGATAGGGTAACACATGATGGGCTGATGGGGCTTGGCTGACAGGAGTGGGAGCATGACGTGAGGGGCGTGACCAAAGGCTGCACAGTAGAGGTTCAAATTTGGATCTCCCACAATATAGAAAATGCAGAAATAGTCAGAATATACAATCTCCATCCCTCTTTTCTTAGTGATTAGGAAACACAGTTTGAATGGTAATTAGAACAACAGCAACCCTTGGACCCTTGCCTGTCCCTTGGTATTTCCCAGTGGATAACTAAGCTATCTCTTGCTCAGATCAATCAGATTTATGAGCTTTGCCCTCCCACATCCAAGACTTTTCATGCTTTACGAAAGATAGGCTGAGTTTTCACATCACGGCATTGCAGCTGGTAGCACGCAAAACCCAGGGGAAGACTTGGGCCCTTCCATTAACTTGTCTTCAGGAAAACTGATCGAGCTGAAAACTGGCCTAGAAACTGCTCCAGCATGTTATCCTGACTCCTTCCTTCTGTCCACCATATTTTTCTTCTTGAAACACAGCAGTGTCTCAGTGAAATCACCAACTAAACCAACTTCTTCCATCTAAAAATACTTTTTCACTATCTCTATGTTTTAATAGAGAGCAAGGAGCACCAGCCCTGTGTTAGAAAGGAGTGGGGAAAAGACTGGGTGCCTACAGGTGTCCTCAAATTGTCTTAAAGGAACTTTTCCATTGCCACAACTGGGCCATTACATGCTTTGTATGTACTGTGATTAGTAACAAACAGAGAGCTTCCTGTCTTGCAAGATGCTGAACTCTTCATTTAGTAAAAGAAATAGGAAACAGCATACATTAAAGTTTGGTCATGTCTCAGCATTACTTACTTTTTATTCCTATTTATGACTGGAAATCTTCTGGTTATGACTGGAAATCTACTGGTGTCTATGGGTGCCTATATTACCAAAAAATAAAATAAGGATGAGCAAAAGCTCCTACAAAAGAAGTCCTAAATGATACTAATGTGTTAGAGGTATCCCCTAATGTTCAGAACAAATAAGGAGAATTATAATTTGGGAAGGTTAGCATCAACAGTTAACATAAAATGTATTGAAAGTAAGTTTATTTTTAAATGGGATTTTAAAAGACTATTAAGGAATATCATTCCCAGATAAGTACCTAAATGGATCTAAACGCAACAAGTAGCACTGTGCATGGGGCTTACAATGAAATTCAGTTAAGCTGTGAAGCAAACAAATTTGCTAGTTTGTTTTTACTTGCTACATGATATTTTGCTGCAGAAGCCAGATCTACTGAAGCAAGCCCCTCTATGAACACACCTGAACTCAAAGATGAGTTAGAAAATAAGGGGTAAAACATATATTTTCAAGTAAATGTAACTAGAATTGTGAATAGCTTGAATTTGATATATAGGTTTTTTCCCCAGAAGTTCTTTCCATTTCACCAAGGGAAGGCAACATAACAGTCACCATCTATAAAACCATTCTATGCATATACATTGTGTGTGTAGATAGTATACAGAGCACCATCTACTGACATACAATGAGCATGAAATACTCTTCCTTCCTAAATCATCTTCATTGCAGCTCATAACTGTTTTGAGATTTTAGTTTGGCTACACCCCACAACTTGTCTTTGATTTAGATATGTCTTCCAACTCTAATTCACACTGTAAAATGCAAAAGGATTATGAGGCAAATAAAAATATATTGGGAAGTAATCTTCTTTCTATGTCTTTCTATGACTTTCTGTGTCTCCAGCCAGCACACCCTGAATTTGATGATTTCTGTGAATAATCCCATATATATTGTAATAAAAATGTGAATTGGAAAAAAAAAAACAAAAAAAAACCTTGTATTGGCAGAGAATAAAAAATGCATTTGCAGTGGCCATAATCTTTCTTTCATTTTCTCAGTCTACGTATTTTACATCAAATCCCAGCTTGGATTAATTAATCTTTCATTACAGTAGTCTTAATTTTGCTTGCTTGCAGGAAGAAAACCTAGAAAGTCATATATTACACATATTGTTTTATCTGCCTCTCCTGTTAAACTGAGTTTAAAGGTTTTAGTAGACTGAGAGCTGTTGATTAGGTACCTCTGTCCTCACTTTCCTCAACAAGAGAAAGCAGTTTATTTTGCAGTTTTTATTCTTCTGACTTCACCACAGTGAAGTTGAATTTCCAGACTGCTTGTAGTGATTTCATTGCTGTCACCCTCCAGACATGAGCTGCTGTGCCTAAAGTAGCTCAGATAGCAATAGTTTGCTGATGTGAGATATGGCAGCTATGTGAGAGCAGCAGAGAGCTCTGGGGCATCATAAGTGTTCCTATAAGAGGGTTCCCTCCCCCCCCCCAGTTTTATAGAACTGAAATGCAGATCCACAGAAAAAAGATATTAATGACAAAGATATCTGGGAAATAGAAAGGAACTACAGTCTTCCTTATTTCTCTGTTCTGTAGTATAATTATTTTTTTATATCAAGTAAAAAAAAACAATAAAGGGAGCAAGAAAACCAGATATTTTTCCCTATCTGTGTCATTCAGCCATTGCTTACTTGGTATATGAATTACCAATGCAAATAGTGAGAGGGAGAGGAGTATTTACAGAGTAGCTGGAGGATTTGTGGAAGTGGTCACGCACACATGATGACAGTCTCTTGGTTTCACCCACGTTACTCCCTCTTCTCAGTTACAGAGCCCCAGCTTTCTGAGGAGCAGCCATATGGTTAGGGAGAGGGGAACTGATGCTGCTCGGACAGGATTTGGGGCTGGTTTTTTTTCTGTGCTCTCAGAGAACTTCTTGAGGACAAGCTGGGCTTAGGTGGCTGTATGATTTCACTGTATTTCCTAAATGATTTTCTGCAAGATCCTTTTCAAAGGTTTGCACAATTCTACTTTCCATAGTTGATAATCTTATCTTCTGGTTTCCATCTTAATATTCTTGTGAAGGTAAGCTGTTTGCAAAAATCTGTCATTCAACAGAGATAGTCCCTCACAGCAAAGCCAATATTTTAAATTATCATATTAATATTAAGAGGATACACACAAATCCTACCAGATTCTTTCTGAAAGAATTGATAAATCTCTGACCTTCCTGAGCATTCCCCAAAGGCATTTGAAAATTAAAAAATGGTTTGTGGATGACACTTCTGCTTTCATCTCACCAACAGTATGTTGAGAGCATCTGAGACTTAAGCAATGCAGGCATTTAGGGAAAATGGAGAGGAAACTATTCTTAAAGAGCTTCAATGGTGCCAACAATTACTGTCATTACATGTTAACAGGAAGCTCAGAAAAAAGTTAGAAGCATCCTAATAGCATCAGCCATGATATAATCATGTGAAATTGGACCCCCAGAAAGGAAAGCATAAGCAACAAATATACTGGAAGTCAGATGAAGAATACAGCACCGTCAGAATGGAATGGGTCTAAACATTTTTTCTGATGGGGAAAATAGCCATTAGAAAAATGATTGTTGCTATTTATGAACATCAGGTTGCTAAGTGACATCATGTGATGTTCACCACTTCATTGGCCACCCACAGTTCTCAAGGAATAGCAACAGAGGGGATGAAAGTGGTGAAAGAAAACCAAAAGGCTGAGATACTATTAAAAAAAAATTGCCTACAGTTCAAGGGAAAGGAAAATAAGCTTTCCAAAAACACGTTATTTCTTTTCCTCGGAAAATCCAATAGAATTATGCTAACTAAGAAGTTTTCACAAAAGCAGTACCTGGGTGAATAATTTGAAAAAGACAGACTAAGAACCAAAACCTCCCCCAGCCTGAAATATAAGTTAAAGACCTGCTTTTATATATACATATGTATATGTATGGATGTGTGCACATATGAGTTTGTATTGAATTTTTCCATGAGACAAAGACTCCATTCGTTAAAGGCCACATCATACTTTTTTTATTTGCTTCTAGTGCTGTCCGATTTCAATATTTTGGGATCAAATGCTTCACACTCCTTTAATTTACTATTTTTTTATTATTTCAGCTATGTCACCTCAACTGCCTCACATAGATTAGATTATTTAAGCACCATGTTTCTGAACCTTTGTCATTTCCTGTGATTTGCAGTCTCTTGAAGTTTATAAGGGGAACTGGGACAAGAATGAGATTGAGATGGAGAGGAAAAAATTTGGATCAAACACCCCACAAAAGCATGAGTGAGAAACTGATGAGCATGGATATAGAAATAGAGGAGATGGAGAAGAAGCAATGAACTGCATAATTCATTTACTTCTGTTGTCTGGTAAGAAAAACGCTGACGGCATAGATTGGTGGTCAGCATCCAAATCTTTATCACTTCCTGTTTGGGATACTCCTATCACTCAGGACTAGAGAAGCATGTTGCATAACACAAGCAT
Organism: Anomalospiza imberbis; assembly: GCF_031753505.1. Taxonomy (NCBI): domain Eukaryota; kingdom Metazoa; phylum Chordata; class Aves; order Passeriformes; family Viduidae; genus Anomalospiza; species Anomalospiza imberbis. Next base: position 31,164,731 of record NC_089686.1, read on the forward strand.
GTTCAGCCTTTCATGCTAGTGTATCTTTTTAGCTGTTAATAGTCATGTTTTTAATCCCACCTTTTTTTTTACCACCTCTCCCGTTATGACTTCTTTTTGATGGCTTTTTCACTGCTTCACTCTGGACCATAAACATTCATTTTAACTTTACTGATGCTTTGCTTTAATCTTTAATACTAATATATAAAATGATTGAAAAGCATAGATACACCCTAAATGTCTTGTGGTAGAGAGGGGAAAGCAAGAATTTAATTCCATGCACACTTCTTTGTCGACACTTTCATTTGTGCTGTTGAAAAAGAAAAACCCAGCAAAAAGGCAAATATGCCCTCAGTTCATTTTCCCATGCTAACAGAGTAGCTTTTTTTTGCTGTGGCAAACACACCTTCCAGACAGGGAGTTGCTTTCGGACTTTAGTGGTTCACTCCCTTCCTGTTTGAGACCAATTATGTCTCATTTGCAATACCATCAGTCAAGGAAGTGGCTATCCTGAGGTCACTTCTCAGCCCACCCTTCCTAAATGGCACTGGTATGCCTTTCTTCCAAGCCACCAGGATGGGAGGCCCTCTGTGTGGTGCAGGCTCCTCCAAACCTACAGGCAATGTCAGTCTTTCAGGACTGGCCACAGCTAGTGTGAGTTGAAATGCTCCATACTAATTTGAAAGCTGTGGTTTGAAAAATGATGCTGGCTATTTATTAAAACAGCAAGCATGATCAGACCAAGCCAATTCGCTGGTTTAACAGATGGAAGCTTGTTAAAAATCTTTATTCCAATATGTTAAGAATCCAGTTTTGCTGTAAATTGTGAAGTATGACTTGTGAGTCAAGCCCCAGTGGAATGGATGCCTCATATTCTAAAAGTCTCAGCCTTACATTTAAGACCCAACATTTGCCACTTTATGTTTTGATTTGGGGATTTTTTTTAGAAGTAAACTATTCCCATCATTTAATAATATTCCATGTTTCCTTTCTTTTATTTTAACTAGGATAGATAGTCTGATACTTTACATTTTATCAATCAAGGACAGTATGGTGATGATTATTATTTCTTCTATTTATTAAATTCTGGTCTACCATCTTTACTGCTCAGATAACACTGTGCTGTTGCACCTGAAGTACAGAGTTTTAAGTGATTTCCTAAGGTCACACTGTGTACATGACTAACAGAGAAATAATTTTGTCTTAGTATATGCAGAAGTTCTTCCTTTCCCTGGTCTCTCAGCAGGGGTGAATAGGGGGAAAAACCCCACAGAAAATTAACTTAATTGTGGGAAATCCATGGAAAAAAAGAAACAGGTAGTGATAAAAGAGAATTAAGAGCTGAAAGAGGGAGCTGCTGCAAATCTGCATCCTCAGTTTCCCTATGGATGCAGCACAGTGTCTGTGCTGCCCTTGTTCACAGGCTTTCCTGGACAGCCCTGCAACCTTATGGTGTTACTGACACAGGCTGCCAGGACTTGGTAGTAGGTTTCTGACCTCAGGGAATCCCTCTCAGGTAACTCACATTCCTGATCACATACCTTCTTTGCCATTTAAATATTCAACATTTTCTAATTAAATATGTATTTGCTATCACTATCAGAAGACTTTTCTCTGTTGTACTTACTTAAAATGAAAACAGAGTAAGTAGCAATCAGGCACCTATGACTACATCATACATGAGCTTGTGTACATTTTTGAGTAAATTAAGTTTCAACCAGAAAACCTAAAAGCAGGAACACTTTGTTCTTGGGTTTTACTCCCATAACTCCAGTTTGGAGCTGAGATTAATGAAGTTACTTTCAGTGAAACAAGTGAAAGAGACAAGAATGGCTGTAATACATGAAGCTGCCCCCAGTGAAGCCCCACCACTTAACTAAGAACTAATGTCAGTGTAAATCATGATGTGATGAATGCTTCACTGAAATGATTCATGCCATATGGTCTGAAGAGCAAATTGGGCACAGTTTATTTTTAAAAGCATAAGAAATAAGAACTTGGAATATTCATTGCTTTGTCCTGCCAGGCTGAACATTTGCTGCAGCAGGGGCAGACTTACTGCAGGTCTGTCATTTTTTGCTCACTTAATAAGTTGCACTGGTTTGTGGCTTCAATCTCATTCATAATGGAATAATGCCTACAAAATTACAACCAGCACTCTGCAGCCTCTTCCACAAACAAATGCTCACTGGGCACCTAAGGGCTGCATCATCTTCTCACTTCCCCTTAAAAAAAAAACAAAAAAAACCCAAAAAAACCAGCAACAGAAATTTCAGATGTAATTACTCCTTACAGTATAATTACTATCTTGGTAGCAAGAAGACAATTAAACTGAGTCCCCTGACAGAGGTGAAAGGTACTGGCAATTCCATGTGTCACTCAGCTTTCCCTTTTGTAAAGCTGCTTATGTTCAATGCCTTTCTTTCTGTATTGTGTATTAATATATTCCGTGGGAGACTCCACTTAAGCAAAAAGAAATCTAGGTTCTTTCATAGCCATAATGCTTCTCTTGTAATGCATCACTAGGAAAAAAAGAGAAACAAGTTATTCATATTTATTTAGTGATGCTGAAAGGTGCGAGCATATCTCACTGAAATATTTAGGACCCACACCTACTACCTCAAAGGTAAATGACACAACTCAGTAGCTTCAACTATGTGCAATTAAGTCTATAATCCTACAAAGCTAGACTGCCTTATTCATTTTATTCCAACTCAAGGACAGTGATAAGACACCATCTTCTTAGACAAGTACAGGAAAAAGGGGTACTAGTGGGTATGTTGCAGTCACTGTGCAAGGTGTCAATGGCTGCCTGGTTCTGCCCTCTCCCACCCCTGTGCAGAGAGATGTGCCACAAGAAAGTCATGTGAGAGCAGTCCATTTTCAAGGAACTGAACTTTGTATTCTGCAGAATTTATTACTGTGCATAGTTTCTTGAAAGAATTCATTCTGGACTGAAAACTTTGATGTCACTATTTCAGATGGCTTGATTTGGTCTGGAAGATGTTAAAAGGGGGATTTCTAAATCAAATATTTATGATGGGATGTCAAGTTCAATTTCAGCACAATAGCCAGTAAATGGATGGGCAGGATCCTTGTAGCTAGTCGAAATTTGTTCAGGTTCGGTGACATGGATATCACATCATTCACATTGAAAATACTTCATTTGCAAGACTGATGTAATTAAAATATATAGATCAATGCCAACTTGCCGTCTGATTCCACAATGATGTAATGAGGTTCATACTGCCTAGGGTGGCTACTCCTAAATCATCCTTAAAGATAAGAACAAGCTTATGGAAGGATTAAAAGCAATTTAATATTAGCTTTTAAACAAGCAAGCCATACTTGTTTAAATGACAGCAAGTCTGAAGAGCGGAACCTATTTTTTTAAATAGGTTAAAAGAATGATTAGCACCTTTTTACAGATGGAAGCTGAACAGACTTATTCTGCATTAAGTTAAACTGATGAAAAAATATCTGTGTAAAGAAGCTATTTCATTGTAACAAGTAAACCTGTTATTGATGTATTTTAAACTTAATTTAAGCTTCTTATATCAACCTAAGTATGTACAGAGTGCTGTCTTTTCTCAATCATTTTTAAACTGTGCACATACAGTTCAACATTGCACGTAGGCAAGCTTGGATTAGAGGAAAGCATTTACCATGTAGTACATTTAACTCCGTCTCCACTCCTATGATCCCCTCTAGTGGTCAATTAATTGTCTGCTAAATGTTTCTTAGTACTACAAATTACTTGTACCTCTCCTGCATTAAAATGGTGTCTGGCTCCATTCTGTTTGAATTCAAGAGACCTCATTTTTTATTCCTATGCTGCCTATGAGAAGGACAAAGCAATGAATCTTTGAAATATGCAGCTGCTGCATCTGTGGGCAGCTTTATTTTCCCTTCTAGGAGCAGACAGATTGTGCCCACCACACAGAACCCAAAGCCATCTCTGTTGGCAGTGCAGACCAGGAGGTGATGGCCCTGCTGCAGCAGTAAGCAAGACGCTTCCACCCCATTCTTGCCATTAGGCTGGCTGAGAATCCCCATTGCAAGCCTGGCAGGGGAACATTTCTCCAGCAGTTTTGAACAGTGTAACAATTTGTGACTTGTCTTATTCATACAAGTAAATGCTTGAGGTTTACCAACCTCAACAGAAAACTGAGTCATGTATTTTGGTTTTTAGCAAGATTACAGGCAACTTGTAATTTAGAGATTTCATACAGATTGGCAGACCTTTCCCCAAAATTCCTATCTTCACCTTGCTGTACAGACAGACACAGCTGCCATTTTGTATCAATTCCAGCTGATTCAAGCCAGCGCTGATCCAATGCTATCTTCATTTTCTAGTCTTGGCTGTGCACCTCTATTTCTTCCTTGTGCTAGCAGCAAGAGTTACCTGACTGCTGAGAGAGACAGCTAACTGGCAGTCCAGTGAAAAAGAAATTCTGACAAAAACTGAAAAGCTCTAGGGCACTGGTGACCTAGCTAAAGTCACATAGGCCTCCTGTTGGAAAGTAATGGCTGTGGAGTGGCGAGTCCTCTTCTTTTGGTGTTCTCACTTGTGTGCTTGTGGTTTGATGTTTATGTTTGTATATTGTAAAGGGCATGGGGCAAAGGCAAAATACACACCCATGGGCATAGATGGTTACAAAACGTGCTTTAGCCAGCGTTCTCATGATTCTTTTTCCCTTCCCCAGAGATGGGAAACTCAGGAATGGACATGGAGAAAGCTGTGGACTGCATGAATGGTAACACTGTGAGAGAAGCATAAGTATAAAATCACAACCAAAATCGTCATTCAATTGTGGGTGTCAAGAGACAGTTTGGGAAATTCAGACTTGTCCTCCCTCATACACAGAACATCTCTAGTACACAGAAAAAAGGATTTTTCAAGAATACCCTGTGGAATTAAAACAGTGACTGATAGACATGCTCGGCTATCATACATATATGTATAAGCAATGCTATCAAAAGACAGTGGGAGAAATTACTAATTTAGGTGTTTTCCTATAATATAAATTAACAAAATACTTTTATTAGGAATATTTACAGCAAAACGCACTGCTGCCATCTACTTGTACCACACAGTATTTCTTAAACTACCAGGTTTCTTTTTAGTTTTGATGTTTTGCTAGTTTCACTTCCAGTTGTTCCCAGTACTTTGTCTTAGCCTGCATTATTGACTGATATGAAAACTTCTCAGTTTTGGAGAACTGTACAGTGATGAATCATTCTGGGTGACACAGAGATACAGCTTTAAAAAAGAAAAGAAAAGAGAAGTGGCTATTTCTGTGCAGTTCTGCATATCTTGTTTTCTCATTCTACAAATTGGACGTTAATGTTTAAAAAGCAGCAAGAGTTCATGTTCTGAATCTCTGCTCTCAGATGCATGCTCCCTCATTTAGAGAAATTATGTCAGCCCATTTGAAACAAAAGCTAATCAAAGATCTGTCACATGGTACAAGCCAGCTGAGAGCTGTGAAAGAGGTTGCTGAGGTACTGGCACTGATGTACACATATGGTCAACATAAGTGTGTCAGCCTTCAGGATGCTCTTCCTTCCCATGACTGCCATAAACAATGTTTTTAATTTCTAGATTACTGTCTGTGCGTGTGGGAGGATGTCATAGCTGTCCTGATTCCCACTTTTTAAAGCTTAGCACTCAATAAAGCCACATCTTCTGTTAAACAGAAATAATTCAAAATAGTAGCTTAAAAAATTGTAGAGATTTCACACATTAAGAACATCTATGTTGTAATTACTTCCATCTGATTGAATGCCTTTCTGGTCCTCATCACAGATTTAGCCACTGGATTTTCTGAAGGTCCATATAAGAAAACACTGGTTTAAAAAGGTCAAAAGGACTGTTGTGGTTTTACATCACCTGGCAACCAAGCAACATGCAACCATTCACTTGTTCCCTCCTTCTCTCCCTCTAGGGAGAGAATCCAAAAAATGGAAACACAAGTAGGTTAAAAAGTAAAGAGTGAAAGCTAGAAAACTTGTGGGTTGAGGTAAAAGACAGTTTAATGCATAAATCAGAAGTTGTGCATGCAAGCAAAGCAAAACAAGGAATTAAGTCCCACGAGCCCACTGGCAGTGTTCAGCCATCCCCAGGACAAGAGTTAGTTAGAAAGACAAATGCCATCATCTCTAACTCCAAACACCCCCCCTATTCCTTTTCCCCCCAGTTCTACATACTGATCCTGATGCCCCATGGCCTGGAATATCCCTTTGGTAGCTGGGGTCAGCTGTCCTGGCTGGGGCCTTTTCCAGCACCACCAGTACCTTCACAGGTGGGCTGCTATGAGAGTAGGAGAAGCAGAAAAAGCCTTGGCTCTGAAAGCACTGCTCAGCAATGACAAAAACATCGCTATACTATCAACACTGCTTTCAGCACTACCCCGAAGCACAGTCCCATACTAGTCACAGTGGAGAGAGCTCCCTCCACCTCAGCCAAAATCAGCGCAGCACGGCTGAGACACCCCCTCACGGTGGAAAAGCTGCAGGTGCCCGGGAGATACGGCCTGCACCATCTCAGGCAGAATGACTCCATTTGAGAGGTCACAGAAATACCGCAGAAGTCCAGGCCTCAAAACCTGCTTTTTGAACCATGTCCCAGAGGGGGCTTGGGTAAGGGCGGCAGAACTGGCTGCCCTGGCATGAGCCATGTCCGGAGCCCCAAAGAGTGGCTGCGGTCGCTCCCGATCCTGTATTTCTCCAGGCGGCTGGTACCCGCTGGAGCGGGGTATGCGACTGCAGGGGCCAGGGGTTTGGGGTTTGGGGCCAAATCCGGAGCACAGCCGCAGGGCCAAGAGGAGACGAGACGAGCCTCGCCGGGGAAGGGTGAGGGAGCCCGGGCGCGCCCCGGCACGGGCGAAAAGGCAGAGCCGGGCTGTATGGAAGGGTCATCGCCAGGCACAGGCGGGGGCTGGCCCCGAGGCGCTCAGCGGCCCCTCGGAGCAGGGGTGGCCGCCGAGGGAGGGGCGGCGGCAGCGCGGGGCCTCCCGCCGGCCGGGGCTGCCGCGCGGCGGCAGCGGAACGCGGCGGCGGGCGCGGGTTGCGGAGGGCCGCTTTGAGGCGGGCACCGCGCGGCGCGGCGCCGGCATGAGGGAGCTGCTGCCGGGCCCGGGGATGGAGAGCGACATCTTGGACGCGCTGGAGGCCTTGGGGTAACCGGGGAGCAACGGCGGCTCCCCCTGCGAGGGGCGAGGGGCCGCGGGCAGCCCGGCTGGGCGCGGAGCGGGCCGCCGCAGCCGCGGGCGAGAGGCCGGGCCGGAGGCGGGAGCGAAGGGGAGCGCGGGATCGGCAGAGGAACGGGCCCCGCGTTGCGGTGATGCCGGGGGCTCGGCGGGGCCGGCGTCACGGCGTGGGCGGTGGGCTCGCCCTGGCTGTAGTGCGGCGAGGGCAGAGAATCCCGGGCGCTCCGCGGGGTGCAGCGGCCGTGGTCGGCGCTGGGGCGGCCGCTGGAGGCTGGCGGGGCAGCGCCTCGCTCTTTGGTGCCTGCCTACCTCCCGCGATGTGCTTCGCATGGTACGGGACAAAAACTGTGCGAAATGTAATTTTCAGTTATGTTATTCGCAGTAGTCCAGGGCACCAGTTGTTACTGTTAGGAGGAAATTTGACTAAACACTTAATACTTGAGTTCTTGAGAGATCAAAGTCTGTTTTCACATAAACATGTGAAAATGCCTGTCTCATATTTTCTGGCGAACTATTTTGACAAAATATTTTGATAAATAATTTTCAGTGTGTTTTAAAAAAATGTCTGAAATATTCCTTGACAAAATAATGTAGAAGGATTAATTCATTTAAGTGTAGTTACTAACCAGCTTACAGTAAAATAATTTGAAAATATGTATATTTTATGTTATGCTTACTTCTTATTACTAATGTTTATCTATCTGTGCAGGTACACGGGTGCCCTGTTGGAGGAGGAGGCTCTGAAAAAAGCAGCAGAAAATGGATTGTCTTCACCTGAATTTTTTGAGCTTTGCATTTGGTTAGGTTCCCAGATAAAGTCACTTTGTAATATGGAAGAAAGCATTACTGCAACCGATGGTATATGAATGCTAATTTAGTATTTGTTCAGTGGATTTAGACCCATACTGTTCAGCTAATAGTGAAATTACAGTGTTGAAGTTTACAAGAAAGCTGAAAGGTAGCCAAACTCAGGCTGATATTTGTATATATGTGGCTCTAAGATTAAGGTCTTCTGTTCTGAGGACTGTTTCAAAAGGGGAAAAGAAGGTGATTTGGGGTGGTTTTACATATACATAAATGTCAAAAGTACATTCAGGCCTGCATTCATATTTTGATGGCATAGATTGCAGTGCCGGGTGTTTTCCGCCTGTTGGTCCAACGCAGTGTTCCGCTCAGCACCATGTGTGGATGTGTGAAGCGCCTGGTAGCGCTGCCTGATTAGTTCTGTTGAGGGCTGGAATTTGGATGAGATTTTATATTACTTAAATTTTCATCAAAAAAGTAGGGGGACTAAAGCCAATCATTGAAAATAATGGGTTCATGACTCCTGTCACTTCTTCATCAGAAAATTAGTTACATTGACATGCTGTTTAGTGACATAAACTGTTCACTTCCTACTGATGGTCATTTGGGTTCATGTCTTCACAGACTGCTGTAGCATTACCTCATTCAAAGCATGAGTACAAGATACTATTAGAAGGCATTATCTTTCTGTATGTAGGACTTCTTTAAGAAAAATGTTACTGGGGTGGTAGGTGTTTAATCTTTGGGCTGTTGAAATCTGCAACAGAAGTGTATGTTAAAAAAATTAGATTGCATTTTGATGTTTCTGTAAAAAGCCATTAATTGTGTATTTATTTCCATAGGTGTAAAAGATATAGAGAGCTTCCAGCTTGAAATTAGTGGCTTTCTGAGAGAAATGGCTTGTCCATATTCGTCACTGGTGTCTGGAGACATCAAAGACAGATTAAGAGAGAAAGAAGATTGTCTTAAACTCCTTTGTGAGTAATAATAATTTTTCCTATTTATAATGCAGTATTTTATGTGCATGCTTTATCATAACCAAACAATTTACACTAAAGAGTTCTTTATTTGTTTTTAAGTTGATGTGTACAGTCGTTACATACTAGCTCAGCATGCATCAACTCACTTGTGCAAATTGAAAAATAGAGCAGCATTAGAAAGTTGTTTAACAGAAACTAAAATTTCTTTGAAAAGTATGGTGCAACCTCCTGAGGCCTCCTGATCCCTCTCTTGATCCAGTTGTTCCAGCTCACCTAAACTGAGACCTTGTTTCCTGTGTTTGTGAGAGGTTTCAGGGCAGCTTGAACATAAATGCTGCACAATTTGAAGATGCTGAAAGCAGAATTGAGAGAAGGAACATCTAAGTCTAAGTTGGACTTGGAAAAAGGAGTGCTAGCAGGAACCAGTGTGGTAATATGAAATTAGCCAAGGAACTTGGGATATGGTGGCAGAAGAGAGTTGAACAGTTAAATGCGATGTGTAGGCTGAAGATAGGAAGTCAAGTGAGAGGAAATTGAGGTAAAGAATAGGAAACATACTGACCTATTCAGGAGAGAACTGAGAAAGTCTCCCTTTTATCACAGTTATCTTACAAATGTAAGATACTGTAGCTGTACTGAGACTGTGGATGCAGAAATGCATGTGTCTCTAAATCTGCTGTTATGATGCTTTTCTCTCTAGTATTTCTAAGTACAGAACTTCAGGCTTTAAAGATCCTGCAGAGCAAGAAAATTAAAGGCTCTCATTTGGAAAAGCACAATGAAATTACTCAGGAAGTGCAAGCTATTTGTGATGCGCTGGGTCTGCCAAACTCCTCATCTTCTGGTATTCCTCCCTTGTTAACCGGTGTGGAACAAAAGGTATGGGCTTTTACATCTTCTCACTATTGCTAAACTGTAAACACTGTCTCTGTAAGCATTCATCGTAGAGTTAAGGGCCCAGCAGTCTCACCCATAAAAACCCTCTCTGGCAAGTGCAAAAGAATTTTAATTCTGAAAGCCAGCTTAGTGTTTTAAGTTAAAATATTTTAGTTATGAGGTGAAGTAGCTCATCATTTCCCTGAGGTTGCAATGTACCTGATCAGACATATTTTGCCATGCAAGTTTAAGGTATAAGCTTTCCTTTTACCAATTCAAATGTGCTGCAGCAAGCAGAAAACTTTGGGTAATAACTGACTGTGCATTTATATACCTGTGGTCATTTCTGGAATGTATTTAAATTTAATATCCAAAACTTAAATTAGTAATTTTTAGTTTATTAATTTCTTAATTGCAAGTGTGGATTTGTTGGTGGTATTACCTTAGTTGCAGAAGAGGATGAAAATGCCTGAAGTGCCAGTATTCAGTGAATAAGCCAACTTAAACCTCAGCCAGCAAGATAGTTCTTTCTGTTGTGTCCCTCTAGGTTGTAACTCATTTCACTGATGTGATCCTTAATCTGATTTCCTTACCGCAGGATGTAAATGGGCTCTTGGGGTGGAATTTATCTTCTCTGTCAGACAGATAAAAGTTTTGCTCTTCATCTCTCTCTAGTGTTTTTTTGAAAGAGTGACTGATCCCCCTTGTAGGGTAGAATAACAACTCCCTCTGCTTCTGAGTCTTTGAATTTAATAATTTGATATTATTATGCTTGTTTTTTTCATTCTTCCTCATCAACAAGTGGGCACTTGAACATTCAGAGATTTTGGGGAGAGGGCCTGTTACTTTTGTGATTCTCTTACATCTATCTTCAGTGTGACAAGACAAAACCTTTAATAGGTTAATTTATAAAAGGCATCACCCAGTTGCAAGTGGAACTGCCTATTCCTACCCTTTAACTGTGCTTGATCTGTTTAGTTCAAAGGAAGTATTTACATTCAGTAAATATTTTTGAAGGGATGAAGAAACAATTCTAGCACTGTTTTGGGAATGAAAATGTCAGAGTTACAGCTGCTGACTGATGGCCTGATTGTGCTGATCTCCCTCTGTAAGTGTTAGCTGTGTTCACATCCATGTGTGTTTCGTAGGCTGCAGCTATGGCCTGTGACCTTCCTTGCTCAGTTCCTTGCTTCACTTCTCAGGTGCAGATTGAGTTTCATCCCATTATAGGGAGAGGACTTCATTTCTACAGTTGTGGGACAGCAAGACCAGACCTGGAGCACCAGTTCCTTCATACACACACAGTGATATAGAACATTTTCTTTGAATTGTTGGACACATGGTATCTGCCACCTTTTGCAAAGTCTGACATTTCCTATCAGACAGCATCACAGGCTTGAATTGTGCATAGTGTTGCCATCCCAATTTGTATAAACTGTGACACTTTCAGAAGTACTGAAATGAGCAGAATCTTAAAAGTGTTGTGTCTTTGATTTTGGTTGGTTGTTTTCTTTATAAATGCTGCCTGGACTATTTTCCAATAGTTTTCAGGTCTGTCTGTTCCACAGTGGTTATACCACTTGTACTCACTTCAGAGTGTAGAAAGGTGGCAAAACTAGTTCATTCATCTTCTGTGACTCCAAATAGTGTAATTTGTTCTCTGTGTGTTTCATCCCTTATGAACAAAGGATTTTTTCTTACCTTGCAGGAGATTTTATAGAATTTCTGTGATGTGTTTACTTGTCCTTCATCCATTACTTTAATATAGGACAACTTTGGAGTTATTTTGATGGATGACAGACTTAGTGACCTAAACTTATAGATATAGCTGTTTTAGAAAGGTAGTGCCCCAAACTGAAGTTCATTGGCTTTGTAAACATTTTTTTAAGAGCACCATTTTATTGCTTTTTTTTATATGAACACAGAAATTCACTTGAAATTATATATTTATTTTTCCAAATACTTTTTGGCTTTTGATTTAATTAGATTCTGAATAAAACTGCATTGTTGATGTTTAGTATTATATAATTCATAATACAGACTTACATACTGATCTAGTATTTTTATTAAGTGTATCTGCACATGTATCTGCAGCATTTCAACTTGTGTACTCTTTGTCTCTGTCTAGCATCTTCAGCATTGTCAGTAGCTGTGGGAGTAGTTCTGAGGATAGTTTGGCTGTGCAGCAGCAACCTACCAAAGGCCAGATCAAACACTTTATTTTGGTATGGAACATTAGAACATTTATTGTTTTAAGTGATTTTCCAGTTCATTTAAGAGATTAGTATAAAATCAGGATTGCTTTCTTCATTCAAAATGAGTTTTATAGTAGCTCAAACTTTGAATGTACAATCATAGCAAGTATCTTTTGCATCTCCTGTAATTACCTAGGGTAGTGGTTATCAATATACCTAAGAAAATGAGAGATAAACTGACTGTATTACAGCCTTCTATCACTAAGTATATCTTATTTTATTATACAATACTGAAAAACTAATAGTAATTTTTAAGTTGTTTAAGATGCTGTTCCCTTGTAAAATATATTTACAAAGGGGAAACCTAGGAGTCAATCTGAAATTTAGTGCCAAACCCTCCGTAAATTCTAAATGAACATTGATGAAAGATTCAGAAAAGTGCATGCCAGTGTTGTGCTTTGTAACTAGTGCTTACATCTGGCTGTTTTCCAATCAAGATAGTGTGAATTTCACACCTAATTATAAAGTGGCATTCTAATACTGTTTATTTGAAAAAACTTTTGATGTGATATTATTCAAAAGACTTCTGAACTTTTTTTGCCCACATTATTAAAAGTACTCTGCTACTTTTTATATATCAGTGGAATAAAAAGAAACTGCAAAGGACTTCTGTACAAACTAAGTCAAAATTAAGCTAACAATAACACTTAAGTGAAATGTGAGAAGAATATTTTTTTTAATATTTGGGTAGAAATCCTAGAATTTATTATTTAAATTAATGGGTTTCATTTGTTCATCTGTAGTAATTTTACAGATCTAATGGTGCCTGGACAGTAAGGATTAATGTAACTGCAGGGAGCAAGACCAAAGAGTTGTCCTGTTCACCAGACATCAGGGTCAAACAAAAATGTGTTTAAAGTTAGATAAATACTGAATTTATCTGCAGGTATATGAAAGACAGGCTTAAAAATATTTTGTGCTTAAGATTTTAGGTGATCTCTCTGCAACTGTACAGTACACCTTACGACTAATTAAGGCAACAGTCTTTCCTCAAAGTGTTGATATTTTAAATTAATAACATGACACCTTTCCACAGGTCAGGCTTTTTCCAAATCTTGAAAAACTCTGGAGGTGCATACATATATGATGTTGTTCTGTGTAAATGGTGTTAAATGTAAAAATTACTGCTCTGTTTTGACAGAAGATGAGGATATTTAATAAATACATTGAACATGGTAATGAAATGGAAGCTAAATTTTTTTTCAGTTGTACAAAATTACAAAACAAATGAGAAATGTCATGTTCAATAAAGATACTTTATTTGTTAACAGTAGAATAACTTAACTTTATGCAGCAGATTTGAATTTGGCTTTTTTATCTCAGATCCAATGGCTTATTTGTTTTCATTTTATATTTGGAGACTGTATGAACTCCCAAAGCCGTCCCATAAATTTTTAGTGTTACCAAGGTCATTGATTACACCGTATGTCAAATAGTCAAATGTACTTGTCTACATCTAGTTTTAATTATTTGGTTTTATTTTTACACCTGAATGTGTAAAAACATTGGGATGATTTGGCTACTACAATTTGTTTTGTGTGTTTCTTTGAGTGTGTTTTCACTGCTCTTTAATCAGGGCACTGCATTTGGTTCGTTCCCACTTACATGTGCAGACTTCTTTCTGGGTTGTGGTGGGTTTTTTAAACTCCTGCATATCCTTCTCAATCCAAGGCAACTATCATGTGTGGGAATATGGGTTATAGCATAGATTCTCACATCCATTGTATTCTTATCCTCTGGCAGACTGTTGTGTGTCAGAGTTCCTGTGCTCATACCTCTGTCATCAGTCATGGCTGGACAATGTATTCTGCAGCTGTAAGGCAGCTCAGCTTATTTCACCATTATAGCTGTAGGATTTCCCCATGAGCCCTGCTGATGGGAGTGAGGAGTAAGTCGAGATTCACTATTCTGAATATGACTTTACACTGTGTCAGAAACATAGACCAGTTCATGAGTGTAGACCAGTTCATCAGTGAAGAGATTCCTCCTTAACTGTTATTGATTAGTAAAGCTGTGCTGGGTAAAAGCTACATAGGTGTTCTCTTTAACTTGGAAAGAAAACATTGCAGAAATTTGGGGGCAGATCCTCAGTCAGTAAAGGATTATTTCATTTAGCTTCTCTTGTTTCTTCTAGTTTTGATTTTCATTGATTATCTTCCTTAATTGTTCTCTCTAAACTTCCTTTCACTTTTCAGTTCATGGAAATCAGGAGTATGCAGCTGTGATTGACTTGTGATGGCAGAATGTGTGGCTTTTGTATATGGAGCCCAGTGTTGTGTTCACCTCTTAGTTGTTCTTGCAGCTGCAAACTTAAAATAATTCTAATCTCTAGGTACTCTTCAGCATCACTGGCTTTCAAATCTTCTTTCACACTCTAACTGTAAATTACATTGAGGTTTTTGTTTCAGCAGCTGGTCTCATTTTGATAGACTCTCTTTCTTTCAAACTTTGAGGTAATATTTCTGACCTCAGTGATATATGAATAGACACTTCCTGCCCAATAGAATTTTTAATTTGTCTGCTGTTCATTCCTTCTTCTATACTAATAACTGATCTGTTCATCTCTTGTTGTCATACTGATCTTACTCTATTGTTGGTTATTAACTTTCGATTTTGATCTTCAAACATTTACTTAAATTCAAGCATAGTTTGTGCTTAGGTGCATTCCATTTTGGAGTGGAATATGGCACCCTGTACATGCTTCAGTAAAAAAGACTGGCTACATGCAGAAGACAGACAACCATGGAGTGTTTTTTGTAAAGAAAAAGATTATAGAGAGGCAAGAATTACCAGAGAATGAGGAGTATTGGGGTCAGTATGGTACATGGAACTGAACTTCACCCCTTATTGTAACCTCTTTTGATATGAGTGGAATATAATAACTGTGGAGTATTACACTAATTAGATTGACACTTTTCAGATACTGCTAGGCTGTCTTTTCTGATAGGGTCAAAACAGTGTTTTCCTTTAATTTGTTCACTGCACAATATATTTACCTCAGTCTTTTTCTGAGATATTGTGTTTTTAACCTGCCTGAGTGCTGCTTAGCAGTGATGTAAGAAGAAAGAACAAAAATCTTGGTTTTCACAAAAAATTTGAGATCAGATATTTTTCTTTATATATGCAAAAAAAATTGAGATAATTATAAAAATCCTGCCATATGAGAGTTGATTTTCTAAGTATTTCTTTTAAAAATTAAGTAGGTGCTCCAGAATTTGGTTTTTGACTTACGGAATTTCTTTTCATAGCAGTCATTAGAGATGATATTTCTGTAATGTGAAGCTCAGAAGTGAGCTTTGAACCATGCCTTTGTGACAAATGTAATGTAAATGCCTGTGTGCCCGCATGAAGTCTTATAATCCTTGCAAATGTATCTAATGGCTGTCCCCAGTTACAGGTTTTACTGTAGATCATGCACTACCTTTATCCTTCCTTTGACATATAAAAGAAAATAAATTCTAGCCAAAGGAAGTTCACTCAAGAAGAGGAGATAGAGATTTCTTGTAATGAGAGAGGAAAATGCAGTGGTGTTTGGAAGGTAGAGAGAGCATATTTCATCTCTTATTATTGAGGGCAAGAACTAGTGGAAAGAAGTATGAGCAAATTTGATTTGGAGTGAATGCAAAAGTTTTAAACATAATGTTAGCTGGAACCAGGTATAGGATTAGAATTAAATTAATGAAAAAGAATGACTGCATGCCTGTCATATCCCCTGCCTTTCTTAATAACACCCATCACCAGATTCTTTGTAGCCCAGTGTAACATTTAGCAACACAACTCCAAACTTCCAATTGTTGTCATTGCAACACTTAATACTATCTAGAATTAGTAATTTAGCTAGTTCTACTTCCCATATGCACTTGATAAATTTGCTATATAACTATTGTTCTGTTAATGGGAAGACAAGTCTTGTGCCACAAAATATTTTTGTGTAGAGGCTGGTCATCTTATAAAAGTACTCAGGAAATCTCTTTGTAGTGGATCATAAGCTAGAAGATATGTTTTTGTTTTCATGAGTCTGATAAAACAAACATGATGTGTTTGATCTTCCGAGTAGCAAAATGAGATTGTAACAAATTTTGCTGAAATAAATCTAAATATTATTTGTATTCTGAGATGTATGTGTTTTTTTTCAGGTGAAGGACATTCTCTCAAAAGTTAAAAATAACCATGTGGGGAAATCACTGCTGACAAAACCTCTGAACTCTGACCAAGTGGTAAAGAAAAGTTTCTCCATTTCTTTTCAGTATTTAACAGGATGGTCAAAATAAATGCATATGGCTTCATTTAACATTACCTTTTTACAGTCACTGTTCTATTGCTGAATATTAATACTAAAATTCATTTGCTAAAGACTAACAGTGATAATCAGATACTTCCAGAGTTGACATTATAAACCAGACCTTGTGTTGATTCATCTGTTGTTCATTTTCAAATCATTTTGTACATGCATACAACCACAGCATTACATAGATGCTATGTGGGTTATAGTGGTCACCTCGGGATAGAGATCTTAGGTGATGGATGGGATTAAGTTTGAATTGACCTCTATAACTTTATATATTTGTCTTGTTTGAATTTCGTATTGTAACACTGCAGGAAAGATTGGAAAAAATCAATGATGCTCTTTGTAGTGAGTACGAGTGTCGACGGCGGATGTTGATGAAGAGGCTCGATGTGACTGTGCAGTCTTTTGGCTGGTCTGATAGAGCAAAGGTAAACTTGATGTATTTTTTGCTTCCTGTAGGTGGGAGTCTGCTACTGTTCCCCAAGTCTTCCTACAGAATATGCATGCCATGGAAGTACACAGATATACTTCCATCACTGTTATCTTTTTTCCAGCCTGTTCTCATCTCAAGTTGCAATATCCAAATCCTAGGTATTGAGGAAGGGAATGAATTTAACAAGGTGGCACAGTCCATCCTTTGTGACTGTTTATAGCTTCACAATTAGAAATTCTAGCATCCTTTGTTGGGGTTTCTCACTTTAATTAAAGTTACCATCTCCCTGTTTTCTGTATCTAACACCCTCCAATGAAGTAAACTAGGAGGGAGCCTCTGCACCTCATGCAGATGCAAAAGTAAGACAAATACTGGGCTTTAACATAGATTGGGTATTCATAAAGTCTGAGAGGTTACAGTGACTGCCCAATATCTTGGATTCAGTGCTACTAGATGAACAGCTGTTTGGTTAAACAGGTTATTTGAATAGTAGCTTGCGTGAGAAAATCACACAGTTGCTTGTATTCCTTCAGGTCACTAAAAATTCCAAAGCACTCCTCTGTATTTGTTCTGCTGGTATTGCTTTAATTGTGATAATTTCATTTGTTTAATTCCTAGAACTCTGTATATTAAAAAAAATAGTCACAGTATTTCCGAGTGGGAAATTTATCTTTTTTGTATCCCAAAGAGTAGGAAGATAAGCCACACAAAGTTTGTCATTTGATGAAGGCCCATGTGAGAAGCTGGAGGCAGATGGTTTTGTTCATTAGCAGCAAGAACAGCTTTGCTTCCAAAGGTTTCTTTAGAAAGCTTAAGATGAATAAATCTTAAAACTTGGAAAGCTTACTGAAAGTATGGATTGTTACAAGTCTTTCTGATGTCACAATTTGTCATTGACACATGCAGAATCAACTACATGAAGTTCACTAGGTATCACTGGAACACACGAGTCTAGGTGCTGCTGTGCTGCGTTGGAATAGCTCACTGTTTTATTTCTGAAGGGGTTCTGAATGCTTTTATGCTACAGGAAAGGAAAAGGGGGGCATTTAGCTCAGAGAAGCCAGGAGATGTCCCTGCTTGAATAATTTCCTTACAGCTGTACCAATACAATTATGTATCTTCAAATTAAAAGTCTACTTCTAAAATGTAGTTGATGTGACTGATGACTAGCTTAAGCAGACTAAAACTTTGTCCCTTGCTATTGTTCCATTCAAACAGTGTGAAAAACAATGAATGCCCTTTTGAAATAGAACAATAGTTTAAAGATATTTTTGATGATAAAGTAGTCAGATGATTCGTTTTCCAGTCTTATAAAGACTGTTGATATGAAATATTTGCAGTTATAGAAATAACCAGGTTACATACTAATTCAAAATAACATACTGTTTTAAATCTCTTTTTTCCCCCCCTATTTCTCTTGAAGGATGTTCATAACTTCTTTGAGAAGGTTTTGGGGATTGAAATTGTTCTGGCATTGATATAATTTAGAGTTTGTTTTTTTTTTTAGGCCAAGAGACAAATTGTTATCTCTTTAAAATTTGTTTGCTTGCTTTTTTTTCCCCACCATTAAATAGATATTGATACATTTCTCTGCTTTTGATGGTGTGGCATTTTGGGGACTTTTTTGGGGTTTTTTGTAACTTGTTCAGCCTCCAGGAGGGCTAAGTTTGCAGACTGAAATGGGTTCACAAATGATGGAGTAATTACCTAGCAGAACAGTCTTGTAAAGTTTCAGCAAGTATTGTCTGGTCTAGCCAATATCAAATGTTTTATTTCACTCTGAAGGTTATTCTAGATTTTCCCCAAAAGTATATTTATTTTTGGAAAAAATGTAATGTTTTCCCCTTCTCAGTCTCACTTTTTCATGACTTGCATAAGTCTTTTGCTGCATTGATATATTTTCAGGTTTTTTCCAGAAATTTACCTTATGTTGAAGATGCTCCGTTTTCATCATGTTTAGAAGCAATCAATTGAATATGGTTATGTAAAGCTCTTGAGAGAGCAGTGTGGACTCCTTCAGTTTTAGTCTGTAGACATGTTGGAAGGCATTAAAGAATCTGTTTGATACCAGTGGATAGAGGAGTTTCTTTTGTACTGGTGCTAAGTTTCAGCATCAATTAAACATAATTAGCAGCACTTTCTGTAATAGCTCCACCAACAGGAAGAGAACTGGTGATAACTGGCACTATGTTTTATAATATAGTTTGGATTTTCAGAAGCTATACCTTGTGTTCAGAATGAGACTTACTGAAACCCGCACATGGGTTATAGTAAGTCTGTTAGCATGTTTGGTACCTGGCAAGTAAGTTGTGTTTGATGTTACCCTTTAGGTAAAAACAGATGAAATAGCACGGATCTATCAGCCCAAGCGCTATGCGCTGTCTCCAAAGTCCACCATTACATTAGCTCATCTTCTTGCTGCTCGCGAGGATTTGTCCAAGATCATAAGAACAAGTAGTGGGTCAACACGGGAGAAGACTGCCTGTGCTATCAACAAGGTACGCTTTTCTGGCATGTGATAAATGGGCATGGGCATTTCCAGACCTCTCAAAAGCAATTCTGGAATTCCACTGGTTTTGCTTGGTACCTTCATTTCACTTTTTCCATTGAAGAAAGGAAGGTTTGCAGTATTCCAGTAAACATACTGCATAAAGTCCTTTTTTTAATCTTCCTAGACAGTCAGTCATGCAACATGATGAAACAGTGTAGATGAGGGGGAAAAGTGGGGGGTGTGTATGTGTGTGTAAATGACCTCTTGAGTTAGTGGAACTGCACACCTCAAGGATACCTGTAAGTATTTGTGGTATGAGTTCCTGAGCTATCTTGCCTGGATATTATTGTTTGGTTTGTAAACCCACATCTCTAGTTCATCAGTGTGTTATAAATCACAAAAGTTTCTGTAGAAATGTCATTTTGCTGCAAAGTAAAATTTTCTGGTTTGGCTGTAGTAATGAATCAACATTGTGCTGCTTTCTTGTATGTGGTAAAAGCTGAAGCTTGTGAGTAGTGACATGAGTTTCACCATTCAAGTGGTGACAAAACCTGATTTTATTGATCCTGTATTTACAGATTTTTCAGAATTTTTTTCCTAGTTTAGATACCCTTTCATATGTTTTGATCTTTAATACTCTGAAATTTCTTCACTATTGTAGGATCTCAGAGAAAGGTGGGTTTTTTTTTTCTTGAGAGGATTTTAGTTGGAATGCCTGGGACTGATCAGGGAATGTTAACATCGATCACACAGAGTTTAGGAAATACAAAAGCAACAACAAAAAGACCTACTTGGCTACATCTTTGTTCTTCAAAGATGTTTGTTTTGTTTAATTTTGTCCAGTGCAGTTTCTCTTTTTATACACTAATACCTGCCATAGTCAAGATGCCTTTTCTTTTTCCTTTTCTTGGAAGTGTTACTGCAGCATATTTTGTTTATTCTGGCTCTTTACTGAGTGTCAGTAGTTTCTAATGTTAGGCATACTGGTGTACCTTTGAGAACTGCTCATCAGTTTGTCAGTTGTTTTTTTTTTTTTTGTTTTTTTTTTTTTGTTGTTGGCTGATTAGGTTAGAAGTTGAACTTTGAAATTTAAGTAGAACAACCACATCATAAGTGGTCTTTTCTGTATGAATATATATGTGTATTTGTAAAAATTATATATGAAGTGTATATATTGCTTATTGCAATACTAATACTTCAGGTGTGCAGTGTTCTTCATAAAAAAATCACAAAAGTAGTATGAGCCAGCTAGCTGCAGTTATTTCTGTTTTAGAGGTGAAAAATGAGAACATTTTCAGAGTTCTGTTGTGGTGTTACAAGGCAGGAGATATAGTGATTCTGCTGTCAAGCACTGCACAGAGGGGCCAAATTTCCTCAAAACAGCAGGCAGCATTTCTCTGTCCACAGGAGAAAATCCTGTGTCTCTTTGAGTTATTACTACTGTTTTTTAAGTGAGTAAATGACCTGTTTCCCATACAGGTTCTGATGGGTAGAGTCCCTGACCGTGGAGGCAGACCAACAGAAATTGAACCACCTCCTCCTGAAATGCCTCCATGGCAAAAAAGACAAGAAGGTGGTGGAAGAGGTGGCTGGGGGGGTGGTGGTGGTGGAAGGGGTAACTGGGGGGGTGGAGGGGGTAGAGGAGGAGGAGGTGGAGGTTTCAGAGGTGGTGGAAGAGGTGGGGGTGGCTTCCAGGGTGGGGGTGGCTTTCAGGGTGGGGGTGGCTACCAGGGTGGAGGTGGCTACCAGGGGGGAGGTGGCTACCAGGGGGGAGGTGGCTTCCAAGGTGGCAGGGGAGGTTATGGTGGCAGGGGAGGCTATGGTGATCCCTATGGTGGAAGGGGAGGGGGAGGATACCGAAGATACTAAAGTACTGTACATCTTAACAGAGCAACTGGCAGAATATAGTGGTGGTGTTTACTGGTACTAGGAATTTAGATATGTTGACTTGGGCTTAGGTTAGAATTAAGTATGACCATATGAGTAATTTCATTAGACCAACTGATGTTCTCACTGAGTTCTTTTAGTTAACTGAAGTTTTATACTAAAATCTGATTACTGAAGTCCTTGTTTTTCGTACTGCTTATATGGTGTTTTTTATTATGTCATTTTATTTAAAATAAGTCTCAGAAAGCTGAATAAAACTCTTTCTAAACAAACAAAAATATATTAATGGTCAGACCTCTCTAATTATTGCATGTTGTATGTCTAACCTCCTCCTCCAAAATGTTGTGTAGAAAAAACAAAATAGGCCTAAGAACTGAATGAAACCACTTTTAAAAGACTCAAGAATGCTGCTTTCAGGCTTGTTATCTTCATGTCATTTTTCTTCATTCATAGTTTTCATGAAAACAAATTAATGAATTCATTCATGTAAATGAATTTGTATTTCAAATGTTAAAATCCTTAAGGCTTTGGTCAAAATTATTCAATTAGATTTGATTATTCTTGCAGAATTGCACATTATAGTACTATTATTGATTAATACTCGGCACAAATTAATCAAATCAGGTTGTTTTTTGTGTTCATAATGTATCAGACACTCTTTAATGGTCAGAGCATGTACTGTAAAGTCATCATAGTGAGTTTCGATTGTCTTATTTTCATTTTACCTGTTTTCCATTGTGGATGTTTCATTAAAAAAAAATTTAAATCAGATTGAGCAGAAAAGCTGCAGACATCATTTCTGGTATGAATTCATGTGTATATCCTTATGTATCAGCTTTGAGACACAAAGTTTGAATAAGCTGAGCTTTATAAGAAAGAACATGACATTTCTTCTCACCTTTTTTCCTTTCCCCTTTTTTTTTTTTTAATTATTCTCTTCTCCCTTGCCTTTTCTCAGTGATTTCTCTCTCTGCCAACCTAAAAGAAGCACTGTCTTGACATCTTATGAGTGCCTTCTCCATCACATACAGTTAGTCTAGGAGTTAGCTGCCATACCATCATGGCTGTAAATATATGTAGACAGGAATTAAGTTTAGAGCTGTCACTTAAAGAAGTCAGTTCCTGCTGCCCAATATCTTTTAGATCTCCCATGTTGTGAGGCCGCTCCTGCGAACAGAGGTAGAAAGAAGATGCTGCCTGAGTTGGTTCTCATGACAGCATTTATCAGGGTCAGGTCACTACAGAGAGATTCAGGAAGGCATCTGATTAACCTGGTGTGTCTGATGATTAAATAGCACAGCAGACTTGAAGCACTTGTAATTGTAGGCATAACTGTAGGTTGAACTTCTAGGATTTGATTTTGGATTTATGTTCATCAGTTACAAGTTCTTTCTGCACAAATTTCCTATTTGTGTCCATTGATATGCTTTAAAGATGTTTTTTTTGCCTTTGTGAACCTACATATCATGTCCTGTTTCATTGGTAACTTCATGCATGAATGTAAAGTTCTGTTCCAGATCAAATTATTATCTTTCTAAAGTTTTTCTTCTGCTATTTCCTCTCTCATCAGTTCGATTGAGAATGCTGCTTCTAATGTGATATGCATGGCTTTACCCAGGTTTTAGGGTTGCAGCAGGTGCCTGACAAAAAGCAGCAGAAGTTTTACATGCTAGAACATGTTAGCTGGGATGTGAACTTCTGCAATAATGGCTTCATGTCACCCAACTGCTAACATTGTAGTTCCTTTGCCAAATTTTTTCTATGCTTCTTACTGGCCTAAGCTCTTGGCAGCCTCTGCAGTGGTTATGGAGAGACCCCTCATGGGTCACGTGGGAGCCCAGTACTGGTTCTCTTGATTCTGAGCTTGGTTTTTGCCTAATGCTCTGGAATAGCTCCCAAACCAATGAGACTGCTGGCCTTGGAGCAAAGTGTTGCTCAGCAAAGGAGTAGAGAGTAGCTTTTTAACAACCAAAGCATTAAGATTAAATTCTGTTTGCTCATCCCAATGTTACTTTTTGATACAAATAATCAGCAGTCAAGCATGTGGCTTCATCAAGGAACTACACTGGGAAAAACAAATGACTTATCTATGCTTAAAGGTTTCATTAGTCTTAGGATGCAAGATTGCAGCAGTTTAGTTAGATTGTTGTAACTGCAGATGTGGATGTGCCTTGGTGTTTTTACACTCATCAGTCTATCCTGTTTGTTAATAGGCAGGACAGTTCTGAATGAAGTAAATCATCAAGTGAAGCAGATACGTGCCCCCTTCAGTTCTAACAGTTAAATTATTTCAGTATCGTATTTCAGTTATGTGTATGTAGACCATGTAAAATATGGAAATACAAATAGGGTGGAGATTTTCTTTTTTAATCTGGCCATTTCAGTTTTTCTTAAATAACTTCAAAATATGAAGCTAGTAGTTAAAAAATAAAGTAAGCACCACCATATTTCATGGAGGTATCCTTTGCTGTCCTTTTGTCGGAATGTATGCTTTTAATTTCTTAAACAATGCAATAACACCATGAAAGTAATTGATTTATACCTCAAGTTTTGTCTTGGAAAAAAAGTACTTTCAAAAATTCTGTTGTAAGGAAAAGATTTTCATATATACATTTGTGAGCATTTTTGTGTTTATTCGCACTTAAGGAATACCTAAGTTAATATTGTTTTGTTTGTTGAAGATCTGAGAAAAAAAGGTTGGGGATTTTTTTCAGAAATTGAGACACTTTTTGTCAACAGCTGTAAACACTGAGGAATAAAGTACTGTATTTGAAATCATTTGCATCATCTCTGTGTATTGTGATTTGGATCCACTATCATATCTTCCTCCTTTGTAAGAAAGAATTCCTGCTGGTGATTTACAGTTGTGGTGAAACTTACTTTTCATGGTAATGGAAATAACATGTATTTTGACCAAAATGGAGAAGGCAATAGATAACTTTATAGAAAAATTTTAACAGGCAAGGTATGTCACAAGTCTGGGATTACTAAGGAATCTCACTTATATTATTTTACTGAAAAAAAATTTAAAAGCATAGTGATCCATATGATCACTGCTTTTGTCTTTATGTAAACTAAGGAAATATCCTCCAATTACTTCTCAAGTTTTATTTTATTACTTTCTATAATTATGGAAATAAAACACAACTTGTTTTGCATAAGACTGTAAGAGCAGATTTGCCATACAAATAGGAGGTTCACCTCTTGTTGTCTTTCCTCACATGACTGAAGATAACTCAATGGATGCCCATTTCACCATATAAAAACCAATTTAGGATATGGTATTTTGAAGTTTACTATAAGGTAAATAGCAAGTCTTTAGGGAGCTACAGTTCTGCCTGTGCAATAGGCAGCATTAGCAGATACAACAGAAGCTTTACTTAAACTTGGCTACTGTGCTGTGAAATCTTTTCAAAATTAGCATTCTTAACAAAAGTGAGAGAGTATGATAACAAAAACAGGTGCTTTGCAATGCTTGGAATAGTGAGTAGCAACACAGTGTTTGTACAGTGTCAACCACTAAAATACCAAACAAATAATCTGCAAATTCCTAGCTTACTACGTTTTTCCAGGTACCATTCCAAGGCTCAGAGAAGGTGTAGCTGGTCTAGACACTGGTACTAGGTTAATGCTGCAGAAGGGTATCAGATGACAGTCAAGGAAGATGAGTATAGGTTGTATAGATTTCTTTGAGATACAAAATCAGAAGCAGCATGAAATGCAATTTTAATATTTTTCTATTATAAATACTAAACCAAAGTCTGACTATTTATATAAAATCTTTACAATCTGTACACTTTTTCAATCTTCTCAGACAGCATTAAACTTTTTCAAATTGCCATAGACATCAGTTACAACAAAACAACAGATGCTGCTAGAACAAAAACATATTTCCAAAACATATATGAGAGAATCTAAAAGCAATTGTATTTAACCTGAATATGAACAGTAGCCCTGCCTTGTAAATTATGATACTACTCAACCTATTTACTTTAAACAATCAGAATTCACGCTTAAAAAATAAATGGGGAATGGTGCTTGTTCTTTCTGCCTTCTTGTAAGTAGAGCTGGACCTAGAGAAGGAAGAGGTGAGTGTTTCCATTTGACTTAGCCATGACAAGGTAAATTTCAGTATCACTGTTTGATAACATGACTTCTAAACAGCACTTTTAATTGTGTCTCTTTTTCCTAACATAAAGCAACTTGAAGATTAACACAAAGGCAAGTGATTCTTTCTGGGTAGCATTGTCAGTTTTAACAGTTTCCCTGTAGTCAGGTTCTGCTGTTAAGCCTTTCATGCAGGAAAAAGAAAGTCCCAAAAGAAAAGAAGGGACTAACAGCACTTTAAGGGGAAAAGATGAAAAAAAAAAAAAAAAAAAAAAAAAGGGGGTTTGGGTGGGGATCAAGGAGATAACTTAGGGGCTTTAGGCAAATAGAGAACCTGAAGGTACTTAGAGAGCTCTGAAATTATCCAGGTATCAGCTGACTTCTTTGAAGTAGGAAGTTTTCAGCACACATGAAGCACTGCACACTTGTTCTGAAAGACATTCCTGCAAACAGCTCCCTTTTAAATCTTTCAGATTGAACAAGCAAACTTCACAGAGAAACATTAAGTTCGCACTTAGGACTGTACAAATCTCTATAATTCAGTTTGGAGTATTAAGTACTTAGTTATACAGTAGCCTTTGGTCCAGCTGCTGATATTAGGGAATTTTCCTTTTAACTACGAGGTTTTGTTCATGAGTTCCACATTCCATACAAATTCTATTCAAATCCAGAGTTTAGACCACCAGTGAGCACTTACCTTAGCTGTACAACAAGATTTATGAGGCTTAGCTGCTCCTCTGGGGTATCTTTCAAATAAGTGAAAATATATTCAACTTTTATCTTGTTTAATAGTTGTAGAAACAGACATTTATTTGCTAAATGTCTACTAGAAATACACCTTGCTGTAGTTCCCTGAATAGAGGACAAAATCAAGAAGTTCACAGAAAATGGACGAACCAAGTTTGCAGACATGACCTGACAGCCGTTCTGATTGCTTCACTGACCAAAGTGCAATTCCATGTTACTTGTTAATAATTCAGGTTTAGTGTATGAGTTTAAAAAGCTGCAGTCTTCAGAGCTGTTTTTTTCTATGCATTTCAGTTATTTACAGTAATGTTACAAAAAATCTACAACTACTATATCCCTCCATTTGTTTTTTCTTATACATGGAGTTGCAAGCACAATCCAATTTCCAAACTATTTTGAATCACTAAACTGGCAAGTACGTTCAAATTAACTTTATAAATAATGCATTTGTATAGTTGATAATGACTGTAAATTGTGGATTGAATGTTTATTTATGCCACTTTGAAGACAAAGCACAGATACTATTGTCATTGACTAAATTTCAATCTATAATGGAACTGGTAACTTAGAAGTGTTGAGCATTAAGTGGACTTTGTTTATGATGTTTGTATGTGTGGTGACAAATATACAACTTTAAGTGTACAGATTCTCTTGGAATGCAAATGCAATTTTCGAATAGGCTATTTTGACAAGTAGATTTATCAGTAACTTGAAAGACTGTTTTATTTTCTCTTAACAATATATACACTTTGTGTCTAAGTTACCTCCCTTGCACCTTTTACTATACAAAATTTACAGACATAGGAGCACACTCATCTTGACTCTATGTAAAGTGCATGTGAAATCCAGGAGAGAGAAAATGGAGAAATCTTGTTAGGAGCTCTGAAATACAGTAGCTGTTGCACAGAGATTGCTGCACAGTTTCCCTCATAATATGGCTCTAAAGGTTGTGCTCAACAATGGCACCTACTTTGACATGAGAGAAATATAATCAACCTTGTCCCATATCTACTGTATGGAGAACTTGTAAGGACAAGAAGTTACCCCTTAAGCCAAATAAGTGGAATTAAATGTTCCAAGTCATGGCATGGAAGCAGTATTCAATGTCAAGTCTCTATAGTCTCACTTCTGTTACTTTAATAAAGGTAAGTGTTTGAGCAGCAGAACTTCTAAAGCTCTGAAAGATGTTTTTTAAAATTGTCAGTTTATCTTAAAGTGTATGGATCAATTAAATATCATTAGCTTAGCTACTTACTTTAATTTTCTCGTTAATTTTTGGAATTAAATGTGACCATTCATGTTTTTAATTGCTTTCAGCTCCAAGAAGGAATTGTTTTTCTTAATGTAGTTTTTCTACAGTTTCACTTACTCAGCTTTATGAAACATTTGTTTGTATAAAACTGAGTTTGGGGCAACTCAGTCTTATGAATAGCTACTTTGTCAGAACATTTGTACAGTAAGATGTGCTGCCGGCAGCCAAGTAAGTCCCTGGGAAATCAATGTGGTCTTCAACATGAATAGAGACTTCAGCAATACTCCTTTTAAAAGCAAACCTAGAAGATACTACTTTCATTTCACAGATAATGCTAAATTTCCTTACAAGGTCAAAATTATTTTATACATTTGGGAGTGAATGTTTAAAAGGGAAATGTGTTGAGTGAAGAGAACATTTCCACTTAATATCCTTCAGATTCTCTCTCCAGTTCACTTGTTAAGCAGCTTTATCACAGCCCCTCTTTCAGTCTTACATTCTTCCATTCCATAGAAGATTTTCCTCTCATCTGCTAGGAGCAGTCTCTGTGTTGTAGAATGTCAACTACATGGTTTCTTTTCTGGATTGTGAGAGATTCAATTGTTTTGTGTGCCTGTTCCAGTTGGATCTTTAAACCTTCATTGTCTGCCTTTAGAATATTCCTTTCCTAAACAAACAAGAGAAAAAAAATAGAGAATTGTATTTTATAGTGCAATTGTTTGGGGACCGTCTGGTTGAATATTTAGGTTGGCTGCCATAAAAATAAATTGGTGTAGCTCTCATCAGAACCAGTAACTTATCTGAATATTTCCACAGTCCCTGTTCTACCCTTTGTGTACACTCTGACAACTTTCCACCAGCTGGTATCTGAGTCATGTCCACAACCTGCACTTATGCACCTCTCGTAACAACAGTAATCTGGGGAAACAACAACACAGGTCATACATTACCTCTCTACTGCTGCAGAAATTGATGTACCAGAAGCCATTCATTCATAACATCATCTCCTGTTTAGTAATTGAGGTCAGAAAGAGGGAGCAAGGGCAAGTGTAAATTACAGGGCTCACATGAATGGGACATTTTAAAGAATGCATTTTTTCAAGTTACATCCATGCTTCACATCCTTGTACTGAATATACTGTTGATTGAAAGGGAAGTGGTTTGTACTGGAAGACTGTCTTAATCTTGGTCTTAATAAACCATTCATCTTTGAGAAAACTTGAGTTCACTTTACCAGCACCATGGGATATTTTGAAAGTGACAGTCATCATTCAAAGATTAGAGTGTGGTCCTGTGATCTTCACAGAATAGTGATAAATATTGAGTAAAAAGTATGAAAATAAGTCTTTGTTCCTCATAATTATAGCTGGATCCATCCATTAGTTACACCTTCAGAATTGTAATAGTCTCAATTATAGCTGGATCCGCCCATTAGCTTTACCTTTGGAATTGTAACAGTCTCTTTAATCTGTTTGGAGAGATGTTTGTACAAACCTGAATTTGGGCCATGTTTGAGGTGACAGTCTTATGAATAGCTGTTGTCAGAACACTTTAGAGTAACCTGGGACACAACGGGGCTGATGCAGGTGAAATCTAGCAAGAAGCATCACGTCTGTTCACAGCAAAATTTCTTGGTGGTGCTTACACTTATCAGTGGAACAAAAGCAGAGCTCCCTACCCTCTCAGCCCCATATATTCTGTCACTTGGGGGAGCAGAAGCCACCAAAATCAGGAAGAAATTCAGAACTATGTTCCTCATTTTATGAAGTAACATTCTGCCCTGAGTGATTGGATTATGTTCACATTCTAGAGCTGACAGGGATCAGTGTGATCATAACAATGTCTTCAAAGCCCTATAACAGCACTAAAATTTAGCATTTAAATGAAGCATTTCTGGAAGTTAAAGTGGCTAAGACTTTATGATGTCATTCATGGATTGTTTAATTGCAATTAAATTTGCAATCACTGGAGTGATTAAAGTGACACCTTTCCACCCAGCCACTCCCCCACACATCAACCACTTGACCGTACTGTTGTGTAAAACAGAATTTGTTCCATCATGTATGTACCTGCTCAAGTTCCTGGTATGAGGGTTTACAGCTGTGATGCTCCTCCTTCATTTTCTGGCTGGAGTCCTTGTTTTCCCATTTAACAAATGCCTTTCTGCGGCCTAGGATTGGGCTTGGAAACGTGGATGCTGGAGCTGCCTGGAGATAAGGATTTTCTGGCATCTTGTGTTCTTTCTTCTCTCTCCGCTTACGAGATACATCACCAGCCAGCAGTACAGGATCAGTCTGTGTACTTTTATGAATCACAGCTGGTTTCAGTCTCACTGAGATTTTCTGAGCTGAGGAACCCATGAGCATAATGGTTCGATCCTTGCTGTCTTCACTGTGCTCTACTACTTCTCCATTAGGAAAGGTGAATGATCCTTCTTGTCCTTTAAAATATATATGGTAGATTAAGGTAAGATCTTCTCCAAGAAAAGGAGAAACAGGAGGCGTTGTAGTTAAACATGATTTTAATAAATAAAACATTCATTCCTTACTGACTTTTACATTCATTGCTCTCCAAAATAGGTGTCATTAGAAGTTTCTCAGTGTTGTGTCCCTTGAAACAGCTCTTAGCCCTGTTTCAGTAACACAAATATGGATCAGTAAGAAGAAAACAGGTGTGGCATCAAGGTCAGCTTGAGAAAAACTTTGATAGGGGTTAGAGGTGGTTATTACGTAGTGCTGCAGTCATTTCAGACACTGTCACACAGATGCACATAGTATCAAGAGAAATGGGCTGCATTGAGCTCTACATGTGTGCTAATAGGAAGCCTAAGGTGGAATCCAACAGTATGAGTTTTAAATGTAACACAAAGGACTGATAATCAAAGTGGCAGGAAGCAGATTTGAAGAACATTAAATACAGGCAAAGAGCAGGAAAGAAATTCAAAGAAAGTGAATATGCAAAGAGTTGGAACATCAAAATCGAAATAAAAACAGAAGTAGCCTGGTTTTTTTCAAGGACAACATTCCTTCTTTGGAAGCCTACACAGTAATACACAGTAAGAAAATTTTATACAGTTTGTTTGATATAAGGAGAAAAGAACAGAGAGGCGTAGATTTTTTATTTCCAATTCTGTGGAAGACGGACAGGAGTTAGAGATTCAGCTACTGAAGTGGAAAAAATAAAGACAATTAGCTGTTGGTTTTCCTACCACACAGATACATAGGAAAACAGTCTATAAACTCCACATTAAAATTTGAATTGTAACAGTGCAGTAATCAGTGTTACAACTTGCTAAAAATCAAGACTTGCTTGTTACAAGGTGAGAGAATTAAGGAAGCTTGTTAGCTCTTCATGTCACATGGCATCTAGCTCTCATGAGAGTCTGGCAGAAGCTTTACTCATTTTTTGGTGGAATTTGAGCACCATACATTGTGTAGTGTGACAAGAGATCTCCTGGAAAGGGAGTGTATCCTCAGTCTAGAGCAGGCATGGTGTTATTTGATACAAGGTAATATACGCCTGTTTCTAGTTTCTCTGTAGATAAAACACTGCAGTTAACTGACAAAACCTAAAAGGATGCTTTACAACAGCTTTAAAAGAAAAAGGAGCAAAGAAAGGAAAGATTATCTGCATATTTTGATATTTTCTCACCATGGAATTGTTCTTTAACTCCTACTGGGCAGAGGCTTGAAGCAAGAGCAGATGTTGGGCTGCTGTCTGTAACTGAAGTTTTGGGTCTTCTCTTGCATTCTATCACAACCAGGTCTTTGCATTGCTTGTGACAGTTCATCCCACAGTCTGTAAACAAAACAACGTTCATGTGATTCAGTGGCTCTGGTGTAGTATCTAAGGTAGCTCTGACACTACTGCCTTCCTGGGAGGCAAAAAGCCTTCTTTGGTGTTCTCTACGTGCATTACCTGTAACAACATACATCTCTAAAACAACATCCCTTTGCTATACATGCCTAAAACTCCTTTCCATTATGAAAGTACAAGAAGGCACCATTCAGTCACAAAAGTACTCTGACTGTAGGAGCTGCAGAGAAAGCTAATACCTGTATGAGGAAGAAAACTGCAAAATAGATGTTAGGAATGTGCTGCACAATATTCACAGAATGGTGATGTTTGTGTCCAAGGGACTTTTCCCAAACCCTCTGAATTCAGTCATTCAAGCATTAGAGCTGTCAGTTACAAGTTCTTTCATCTCTGCATTTCTTCTATCTGTCATACTACTCTTGAATCAGTCTTGTCCTCCCTGGTAGGACCTCAAATGGGTCAGTAGATGTAGCCATGGATCTCAGGATGATCACAGGTTTTTGTTATTCCCTATCAATTATGGATTAAAATTAACAAAGTATAAAGTACTTTACCTTTGCATCTGTATCCTTGTTTAATGACTCCCCATAGCTGAAATTCAAACAAACAAAAGCCTACATATTAATATGTTTCTCTGCATGCTTGATAACCCCAGATAAAAAATACACTAAAAGCTCCACTCTTTTCTAAGATCTGAGCATTTGCAGCATATCTTGTTTTCCTAGACTTCTAATCATAATGCCAAATGGAACTATTTACCCCTTTAGCATAAGGTAAATAGAATATTTTATGTGTCTCAATGACAAACAACATATCTTGAGCTAGTCTACTGAATACATCAGCAGATGTGGCAGCTCCTCGAGAAGCTGTGGAGCTGGAGTAGATGGAGAATTCTTGTCTCAGCACCCTTGTCTGATCTCAGCTGAACGAAAGATTGGTAGGACAGTCAGTTTTATTAAACCTTCCGTGCCACAGGCAGAGGCATGTGATGTCTGTATCAGGACATGAATCCTAGCAGCCCCGAGAAGCAGAAGGCTCTGCATTTGGAAGTCTTGCCTGAGACTGTTTTTGGTGACATAAGCAAACCCCACAAAGTATGAACCATGTTTAAACATACTGGCACTGCCAAGAGGGGAGTAAAGGGCACCTTAAACATCTAGAGAGGCAGAAGTCTGGTGTTAACTGATATTTTATATAGATCCATTTCTGTATATGACACAAGGCAATTATGAGATAAAAAAGGCATAATTCCAAAGGAAGTTAATATAATTTACTAAAAAGTAAGCTTACAAATCCAGCACAGTTGTCGCAGAAAGTGGGCCTTAAGTAAGTGGTCTCTTGGAAGTTGTGAGCAAAGCCAAGTCCTAATTTGGAATAGATTGAGCTAGCCCTCATAAAGTAAGCTGTTATTTCATCCCTGCTAATCAGACCTTCCCTGGAAATAAACAAGAAAAATTGTTTGTGAGACATAGATTTTGTTAACTGCATAAGGAGAATTAAACATATTTTTCTTCACATTTTATAATAGCAGAGGTTTAATGCACAAAAAGCTAAAATTATCTCAGTAATCTTGCCAATTGCTTCCAAAGTATACAGAAGCTTATCTACACATTTAAACTGCAGACTGACAGGATAAATGGAATATCCGCATATGTGATGCAACCTCAAAACTACTTCATAGTAAACCTCTGAAAAATCACTACTGTACTTTTCCATGCTCCAATATGTCAAGAAAAATGTTCCTGATTTTATTAAAATATATATTTGCCAATTCTCTATTTTTAAGCGACAGCTTTATCATAGGAAAATTCTTCAGTAGTATATACTGGATGTAATTTGAAAAATTGCTATTTTTCTATTGTCTGTTTTTCCTTCTAAACAAGCTTGGATACCACTGCTGTAAGCCCAATGAAGATGTCATTTACAACACATTTAGAAGTTGTTTTTGTCAGTTATGTTTTCACTTCTGTCTGTGCCTGAAGAGGATGCTTTTAACACCCTAATGATAAAATACAATTTAAACACAAACCCCCCTAAATCTCTTCCAAAACAGACGCTACAAAGTTGCTAAGCAGGTACTCACCAGTCCTTAGCCATTACACAAAATGAGAATGGGAAACTGGCAGCAATCTTTTCAAATTCTTCCTGGGAAATGTATCCGTCCTGATCATGGTCATAATTTTTGAAGACAGACTGCACGAGGGAAAAGCATAATAGTTTATAATGAGGATGGTCTGAATTACCATTTCAGAAAGCCTCCACATTATTTATGGATTTCATCTCCCATCTTCTCCCAATGGCTATTAAACAGTGCAACAGTCTAATTGCATTTTTTGCTTGAGACTAAAAAAGCATTATGATTTCTTGATCTGCAGCAAAACATAGGTAAGCCAACACAGGCTGGACTAAAAGCTTCACAACACAATGACACTGTTTTTTACTTCTGCTTTCAGACCATTCTGTCCAGGCTCACATATACACCTTGTACTAATGCTCTCAATTAGTGCTCTCAGTGGTGGTTTCTGTAGCCAAATCAGTGTAGCTGCGTAGCTTATTTTATCAGGTCGGTGTTATGAGAAAATCAGTTATAGGACAGAATTGTCAGGCAGACACCTGTTTCCACTTGTGGAATGTATTACTGTTTGTCACTGGCCATAAGGCAAGGAGCACATCCAGAATAAATTTAGAAATATATTCCAAAACAGCGTGTATCAAAGGATAGCTCACAATATTAAAAGTGCTTGGAAAGAAAAAAGATGAAGCAGGCAAGCAAAGATGAACTATTTACATCTCTACCTCTATCATTTTTGGAATCAATTACCTTACTTAGTAGTTTCCCATAAAGCAGGGGACCCAAAAGAAAAAGAAAAAGCAATTGCTGCTTGTAACAAAGCCACTGAGGGCCTCCTGTCAGACTGCATCAGTAAGATGATGTTGGAGACCCTGGTAGAAATGGACTCCCTGGCTCCCTGAAAGTGTGACTCTGCAAGTACACAAACCAGCATTCACACCTCCTGCTGGCCATTTACCCACTGAAGGAATTTCCATCCGTGCCTCACAGCTGCTGCTGCTGCTGCTATTTACAGGTAGGTGAAAGTATCTGTTTGTGAGGACAGAAGTCCCATTCCTATATTTCCTCATGCCCTGAGATTAAGGCTATAAACATTTACAATAATATGAAATACACCGGCCAACCTTACTTACATCTACCATCCTCTGAACGTGTTTGCTGATGGTTTTTGGATCAGGCTTTGGGGCCACTCCTGAGGCCCAGTCTGCAACTACTGGTGGTTTGGAAGGTGTCATAGGCTAAAATAAAAAAAAAAAAAAAGGAATTACCACATTAGTACCACATGGAAAGATTTTCAGTATTACACTTCTTCCATTGGTGACAGTGGACTATGTGACACAGGATTGCAGAAATGACCTGCTGGACCCAACATCATTCTTTTGATAATTACATGGTGCTTAAGCTCCTTCTTGAATTGTTCAAAAGAGCAGTCATTCCTTAAATTGTCACAGTTCACTGACAGCCCTGTAAAATCACCATCTTTTCCATATTAATAAAACAGGAACAAAACTACCACATAACACTCATGGCTTTCATCATTTGAACTATATAAGAATTCTCCATTTGAATAAAGTTGAAAAAAGTATCAACTGCCAAGATTAAGACTGATGTCATGTCTCTACACAGCAACTTCATTTATCTTTGTGTTCATATTATAAAACTTGATATGGTGCAAACTCTGCCATATATTCTATCTTAGACTTCATCATCAACAAAACAATTTGTGTTTTAATAGATTTCACTCAGTGTACAAAGCTAAAGTGTTTTCAATTTAGCATATAATAAAATAATAAATTGAATGCAGGAGATAAAAAGTTCTTTTAAAAAATCCTGGTTTTAAAATACAATCACTCATAAAAGCCCTCCTTTTGTTAAGAATCTGTAAAGGCCCTTACAGCAGCTCGGTGACTTCGTGGCTCTCGTGCATACGAAAGTTCATAAATTTCATCTTCTGTGTAGTAAAGATCAAGGGACAGCTGAAAACAAACACATTAGTTTAATCCCAGAACAGTCACTACTACTTTATAAATGTGCTGCTGGAGTGCACTCATATTTTCTGGTGCATTATTTTGTTATTTAGATTACACCTAGAAAAAAATGAACTTGAGCTGCACAGGTCGATTAGAAATGTGTCCAATTCTACATTACAGACTGTTATTGCCATTATTTGGAAACCTGGAGCATGGAGTATTGGGAGTTCAGAAGCTCCTGCATTGAAAAGAAGTATTTCTTCTCATTTATATCCTGTCATATATACCTGCATGAAATTATGACCAAAGTTCTACATAACTGTAATAGCTGTTTTTATAAAACATTATTTAGAAGAAAAATATACTTAGAATAATTTCAAGCAAAACATTTAAAACAAATTACAGGAAGAAGTAAAAAGTTCACCATTTCACATAGCTGTATTTCAGGCTCTGGGCATGTGTGCTTAATCTCACACAAAGGTGGTCCCAGACAGAACAAATAACCTCAGGCACATAAGCATTTTTATCTATTAGCTTTTTCCTGAAACAGGGCTTGTAACCAGAAAGTGGAAGCAGACTATCTGGTTTTTCCAAGATGAGATACTTGTTAAGGCCAAACAAAACTGAGAAACAAGCAAGGAAGATTTACTCTTTTAATAGAAGGTAGTATTTTAACTTACTAGGAGAAGCCAAAACGATAGTTTTAACAATGTCCTAGGTAGTATCCATTTTTAAGTAGCATGGCATTGACTAGATAGGACTGGGACTGAAATACATCAACTATATTTGATTAATGTTTATGTCAGACAGTTTCTTAAGTACCAGAAGAGACTTGGTTAGAAATGCAGTATCTTGAGGGACTGAACTTTTGTGTGATTTTGTTCTCAGCACAAGGAATCTTCCTTACTGACAGTACAGAGAGTAATACAGTGAAGCAGAAATAAACATTTCCTTCCCTTATAGAAATAATTTGAAGCATATTGCTGAACTGGCACTTCTACCCTTGCTGCCACATAAATCATCACCAATCTTTTCTCTTCTATTCCTATGCATTTACCCTTTGGGGAAAAAAATACGATCTTAAGTATTCATAATTAATTCATTAATTTAATTCTCTTTTTAGTTATTTGATAGGTATATGACATTTTTAATTGGATGTATTTATCTTATCTAACACACTTACTGTAAGCAAGTGAACAAGGTCCATATTAGCCTCCAGGGGAAGTGGCATTTCCTGGAGTTGTATCAGCTCATCTATGTGG
The DNA here is from genome assembly GCF_031753505.1 of Anomalospiza imberbis. Lineage (NCBI taxonomy): Eukaryota > Metazoa > Chordata > Aves > Passeriformes > Viduidae > Anomalospiza > Anomalospiza imberbis. Next base: position 31,201,160 of record NC_089686.1, read on the forward strand.
TTATAGAGAGAATATAGTTTGTATACATTAATTTTTTTGTCCTCCAAGTAGTCTGGCATGCCCTCATAAAGGGATATCAAGTCTTTCAGGTGGACCCCAAGGATTGGGATCTTAAAGTTACTGCACTCATTATAGGCACGTCGGTAACTATCATAATTTCTGTAAGACGAAAGCAATTCTGTCATTTCATTAAACACCTAAAAATAAAAAGAAAACAAAAAAATCAGTGCTGGTTACTGTTTCTATTTTTGTCATACAGAACAAGAACTTCCCATGTTATTGTTAAGGAATTTACTCACAACTCTTGAAAAAAATTGTAAAACTTCAAATGAAATCTAGGTATTCTAGATTTTCTATACCCATAAATTAGGTGCTATTATGTAATTATAGATGGTTAATATATAATCTAATCTATAATGCTGGTCTCCTTACACTCCCCATTTAGTTAAATGAAAAGAAATATGATTCTCTCGAATCAGGGGGGTCTGTATGCAGGCAATGTGTAAGTATAGCACAAGTTCTCTGACATTCATAAGAACAGTCATCTTCACATTAAAATGTGGAATGCATTCTCTGACTTTCAGGAGACCAGCTGGAATTGCTGGAGATGTCCTGGAAGTGAAACCCTGTGCTGTGCCATGATCCCATCGTGGTGTGATCAGAAGTCATACTATGGTTCAAGGCAGCATACCTGTCTTTTTAAGAACATTTTCTTGCATGGAAATGAATTAGAAACAGTATCTTGGGTTTTTTAAAGGCCAAATTAATCTTCAGCCTAGCAGTATAAATATTTCCCTTGTTTAAAATTATACAGGTAAAAAGCTGACTTATTAACATAATAAAATCAATGGACTAACGTTTTCTCAGGGAAATTCCTGTCAAAGTTCTCCATTTGTAACCTTTACTAACTGTTAGATGAAGTTAAACCTCAAAGTGTGTTTTCAAGTCAATAATTACCAGCCTTTTATTTCCTGCTTTCTATTAGCACCTGCATACAATATCTTGAAACAAAAAGTTATTTAAATGATATGCACACATGCAGTCCTTAAAATGACAAAATTTGAAAAACATGTTTCTAAAATTAGTTTTCTAACTAATTTTATAGATCTTGATAGCTGTAACCATTTCCAGTGCGAGGTCACACTTCAGGTCTTTACTCAAAGTATGCACTGTTCATTTAGGTTGATCATACTGTCATCAAAACAGGCTCATTAGACACCTTCATGGACTCTTTCAGGCCCAAAAAGATGAAAGTATCTTATTCTCTTAAGAAGCCACATGAATGCTTAAGAAGCATTGCTAAAAAATTATGCCTTCCTTCCCTTTTTAATAGCTTTCACTGGAATTTCACAAGAATTTAACTGGAAATTAAAATAGATTCCAAACAGTCCACCATACTATGTGGCTAAATTTGTTCAAGTCTAAATTAAATAAAACCTGCCAAATGGAAAGATCAGATGAACAAAATCAGTCCTTTCGCTCAAAGTGCAGAGTTCTGTGCTAGCATTTTACAGATTAAGGATGATCTATGTTACTACAGAAGATAATAGTTTTGTTGTCAAGTGTTCAAGGATCCAATTCTCTGTTTTCATGTTTGAATATTATTCTGTACTACTGCATGTAAATGAAAATGCAGCTCATCACATCTGAGATTAAAGGAGAAAACATAGAGAATCTATACAAGTCTTGAGGAAAGGTGGGGTTCCAAGAATTGTAGGAGTAACTGGTGATGTAGAGATGAAATAATAAATAAAAACCTTTCAAAACGAAAGAAATTTTTGTTCTGTCTTTCCATCTTATCCAACAAAGAAGGGTTAATTTTAGTGTGTGCAGTGACAAAAAAAGTTAAAGGTTCCCTTATTTGTAAAACTTAGAGAAGCAATACTAACCTTAATTACATCATGAGGAACACATGAGCTTGTTTCCTTGAGCCTTGAAATGGAACTGTGACAGAGACCTCCTATCACTGCCATTAATGTGTTGAAATTCTGCAGCTGGTGGAGCTTCTGTGTTTATAAAAAAAAAAAAAAAAACCCAAACAGTATAATTTAAAGGTTCAGGTTGTTCAATGTGCACATCCAAATTTTAATTTTCTCTATTGTCTTCCTCCAAAGTCTTACAAGTTTGTGCCATTTGACTTCATGTATTTTGGTGACGAGTTGTGATTTTACTGGGTGTAACATGAACTTCCTCTAACGTTATTAAATCAAATATTAAATTTTCAGCTACAGTAAGTCTTCAAAGTACCTCCTCAGTACTTCCCCCTCTTCCCACAGTCTACCACAAGTAAGAAACACTGCCTATTACCTTGGTTATGACTGCAGTTTAATTAGCATGCAAAGAATACAAATAGGACCATAGCTCTCCTTTTGCCCAGAAAAGCGTTTCTGGTGGAATGCTTCTAATTACAGCCAAAGCCATGAGAGTTGCTCATGTTTTGGAAAGCTTCACAGCCACAGCTGGGAATCTCACATGCTGATTCAAAAGCAAGCCTAGTTTTACAGTGAAAATAATTTCTTCAGAAAGAACATGAGAAAGTCCTGGTGCTGTGGCACTCTAATATCTGAACACTTGGTAAGACAGCACAGTCACACAAATGCACATGTGCTGTGTATGGACCGGGAGACCAGTGCCAACACTCCCAGCTCACCCTACAGTAGTAGGATGTGAAGAGCAGAAAAAAGGGCTGCATCAGAGAAAGACAAAATAAACACCAAACATGCTAGATTTTAACTGACCTGTGCAACATGAATAAACTTGATGAACACTTCAGCCCGAAGCTGTGGTGTTGGTCTGCTGAGAACCATTAGCTGCACCCACTGAGAGATACCATTGCAAAGAGAAATTGATCTTTCCATTGTTGGGTTCTCTTTCACACAACTATTCACAATGTAGTTCTGATAATCTGAGAACTTAAACAAAAAAAGCTTAAATGAAAATTCTTGTAGTTTCATATGCCTCATGATCTGTGTGTGGACAGAGGTCTGCTTTGCAAATGAAATATAAACTATGTCTTTTATACTTGAACTATCCATAAAACTGAAATCTTTCCTTTGTAAAAGCTGTAAAAGCTTTGTTAAGTTCAAAGCAGGGGCTTCCACTAATTGAATTAACTGAAAGCTTCTTTTTGCCATATCTCAGAAGTCTTGGCTCCTATAAATCCCAGGAGTAGAATTGGGGCTTTCCTCCCAGCCTCAGTGGCTTCATAGATTCATTGACTTCTATTGGGAAGGTTAAACAGAACTTAAATTGTAATCTAATAAGTCAGTAATAGTTTAAGGGAGTTCAATGTTCAGTTTATGTATTCTGTAGCTGGGGCACACTTCTGAATTAAGCTACACCAATACAAAAAGCAAGTTCAATGGGTTTAATATGAAACTGAGATAAGACCATTAAGAGTGAGGGCTGCAGATTCCTTAATACTTTTAATACAGCTTGTGAGATTCTCTTATTTAATCAAGACAATCTAAAATTTTTCAGTAGATACCTGTAACACACTTTTTTAAAGCCATCCTTAGATTAAGATTAAAGAGAAGAAATAATTTGCTTTTGTTGATGCAATCTTTATCCATTCTGATGATTTATCCATTAACAAAAATAAACAAAAATTTGAATCATCAGATTAAAAAAAATCTTGGATCAAAAAATCATGGGATTTTTACATCCATTCTTTACTATGACCACTAACATCTCACCAAAAACACTCACAGCTGTAAGAGACATACATTCCTTTCCACAGGAATATGTGGAATAGCACTGATCTTTAAGCAAAGGTCAGGCTGTTGTTTGTTTCTTACTCTCCCTCTCTCACTTTCTTGCAACTTCATAAATTATTTCCATCTATTTAATAAGAATTATTAGCACTTTAAAAGAAGATGACAGCAGACACCTCTAGGTTTGTCCTTATTAAATCAAAAATTGAAGAAATATTAGTAATAAGTAGAGCTGTCTCTGAAATTACATAGTACTTACATTACAATTACTCTTTGAATTTTGAACCCAGCCAGGTTTGGCTGGACTTTTTGAAATTAAAGCAACTACTCTATACAGATAGATAATTTTTAAACATCTGACTACATAATTATGAACTTCACAGAAGTTCCAGTACAACTATGAATCAGATTATTTTTTTTCTCAGCAGTCATCTCCTTCGGAAAAGTTTTTTGTTTTTTTTTAATGCTGAATAAATTAATCTCTAAAATGCTTCTTGAAAGTTTTGAATTAAGTGTGGTACGCAAATTTATTGAGGTCAACTACAATAAGCTTGTTAGTGGCATATATGCTAAAGTAGTTTAGCTATTTAAATATTACAAGAGTCTGTTATTGTGATGACTAACTTAAGAGCTTCAACAGGAATCCAGAATCCAGATTCTTACAAAAGACTGTGGCCTCCCTGTACTTTATGGCTAGAGATTAAAATACTTTCCAAGCATCAGCATACCTCCAGTCATTACTCTGTGAACACCACTCCTTGCATTTTAATTTGCTGCAAGATGGATGGTATCTCATGGAAGATTTTGCTGTATGCTGTGTATGTGATCAAATATTCCCTTCTGACTTTCAAATGCCCAAGCCTTTAAATGGTTATTCCAGGGACTAATAACACAGCTGGTCATTTTCAATCTTTCTCCTGGCTTATGATGCCATATTAGAATAATGAAAGGTTTATGCAGCTTAGCACATCATGAACATATTCTGCAAATATTTAATTAATAAAACTAATTATTAATTACATATTATTTTCTGACCCGAAGTCTTGGTAAGCTCAATTTACACAAAAACATATGCAGGTACCCTGCACATAAAATGTATACATGTATGTAACTGTTGGAACTCCATGACACATCTGACACTCTGACTAAAACCATACTTGTTATACTCATTAATTACCTTACATCTGCACAGAGGTTTTGAAAATGGTAAGTTATATAAGCTTTGCATATTATTACTGCCTACAGGCAGCAATCTGTGCATGACTTCAGTTCTACAGCTTTTTGAGTTTAACGCAAAACACAGAGTCACGTACTGTCAGCTCAAAACAAAGTACATGGAAACACTACTGTGAAATCTTCCACCATTTAGTGAGAGCCCCTTTTCTTGTCAAGGTTCAGCTTCATATTGTAGTGTTACCAAAAAACCCACCAAAAACAACTAAATAACAAGCAACAGCAAAAAAAAAAAAAAAAAACCACTGAAAAAACCACTTTGCTTTCAGTCTTATTATCACACAGACTTTGCAACCCTCATAGATTTTGGTCCCTAACATTCACTTTTCCATGTGTAAACTGTATCAGGTTTGAAAAGAGGCAATGTTGTAGCATACAATGATGCAAGTAAAGCCAAGGTGCACAGGGAAGTTTGCGTTTTATCAGCTACAAAAATTACTGAGGAAATAAACAAAAGGAAAGAAAAAAATCTTAAGATAAATCCTTAAAAATTGTTTGTGTATATGAAAGCTTGAATAATAAAATATGTTTAACCCCCTTACATTAAAAATGGTATTTTCTAAAGTGCTTCCTTATCTCTGGTCTTTATTTTGTTATGCACAATCAAAAAGGCAAGCAGAGTCCAGTGGCCATCTTCAGTGCAGTCCATTAATCACTGCACAGGATTGCTGCACTGTTCACTACATAAGGTTAGTACTCTTAAGAGAATATTCCAAGTTTCCTTCATCCCATTTCAGCCCGATTACTGATTTGAGTCAAAGGATGCTGCCTGTTCTTGCGCCCAATGCCATCCCTTGTTCTAACAAAACGAGCTTCTTTGAAAGGTTTTCTCCTCTTCCTTCCAACTGATCTTGCCCCAGCTCTCCCACAGTTGAGGTTCATTCTCTCACTCTCATATGCTTGTAGCAGAAGGGTAGTTACTCAGAATCTAAGTTACACTGGCCACCTTCAATACTAGTAAAATAAAAGAGTCTGGAAACAGACTCAGCATGTCCAACATCTTGTATGGCAGAGTTAATCTTGTACTACCACCCCTTTGCCATATTTCCTGTCTTTCCCATATTTGCTTAATATAAATAAATAATCACATAAATAAATAAAAATAACTTACTGATATTCTTCTGAAAGACTTAAACTCAAGATAGGTAAGGTGGTCTGACAGCTCTTCTGGCTCAAGGTGATCAAAAAGAAGTGAGACTTTCCGTTTCTTACTGGTGTTGGCCTTTACACGCTGTGTCAGCTTTCTAGACCAATCCCTAGAATTTCTTTTAAAACATAATTACTCCAAGTTATTTACTTAAGAGCAAAATTTTCCTCTTTCCCTAAGTCAGAGGTAACATTGTTTTCATGCCTTACTCCAGTAAAATGAATTATTTGAATTTCAAAACAGGAAACTCCTTTCATGCATTAGAGATTATATGACAAAATATTTTTGTTAGTCTTTATTGTATTGATGTAGCACTTTAAATACAATACAACTGTCTTACTAAACAGCATGAGAGTCCATATAATTGCTGCAAACAGTTCTACATTTTCAGAATAGCTATCTGTAACTTTGTCTTCACTGAACACATCCAGCGCTCCTCCATTAAATAATCCTCAGATTTCCTTGAGCAACCTCTGAGTATGAACTGTCCCTCTTTGCTATTGACCCATAGAGTAATAAAATTTATTTCAATTTGAAATGCTAAATATCCTCTTTCATAACCAGATCCAAAATGTATGCTAAATTCTGCTCTGCTTTAGCCTGTGCATTTCCAAAGTACAAACTGACACTTGTTTTGTCAGTTGTACTGCTCCACAGAACTATCTCACTCTCATGTAACAGGCAAGCATGTCTTCCCAAGAAAGAACTGTGATGTACAGCTTTAGGATTTATTCTTGTTACAACAAGTATTTTATAACCAAATTCATCTAAACAATATCAAGAGTCTGACAACTTAATAAACCATATCCTCACTTACCTTTGTTGCTAAAATATAAACACACTTTTTTTACCTCATCTGTTATTCAATCAAATTTTATTCTCTTTTTCAGTGATTTCAAGTGATCTTGCAAAACCATTAGGCATCTACAAATTTTCTAAGTTCCCTGGACAAGGTAAAACCTAGCTGTCACAGAGAATCAGCTCAAAGTCTACACGGCAGCTAAATCCAATCTAAGTCATTCCTGAAAGTCATTATGTTCCACTAGATAATGTATATTTCATCTGTAATGAAGTATAAATTCTTGTAAGGATAGCTAACATATGACTTATGAGAGACATTTTATTCGATTAAGGAAATTCAGAGCAAAAGTTTGTTTTCCAAGAATATTGAGACTTTGACACTCACATTTGAGATGTGTCAATTAGACGACAATGTAACTCCTCACCATTAGCTCGAACCACTTCTTGAAATTCCTCCATAGCTGTGGATAGTTTAGAGTCCATTTTGAACATAATCCAGAATTCTGTAATCCAATACCTATTAAAATTAAAACACACACACACGAAAAAAAAAAAAAAAGGTTTTGATTTAGTTAGGCTGAAATTTAGTATGACCCTATATGGCTTGTGGAATGTTCCTTTGGTCAGTTCAGGTCAGCTGTTCCAGCTGTGTCCCAGCCTCAAGCTCACCTCCAGCCCACACTCTGGCAGGAGCAGATGTGAAACAGAAGGCATTGATGCTGTGCCATCACTGTTCAGCAAGAGGTAAAATAATGCTGAGTTTTACTCACAGATTCAACACACAGCATTATAGAGGCTGCTATGAAGAAAGTTAACTCCATCCCAGACAGACGCAGTACCCAGCGCTATACATGTAAAAACCTGTGCTTGTTGGAAAAATGGAAATGCACATTCTTATGGATGCACGTATGTATGAATTAATTTGCCTGGAAGCAAAAATGTTACCAGATCTCGCACAGTACTAAAGCATGCTGACATAACCAATAATAATCTGCCCTGAGATAATAAGATCATCATAATTCAAAACAAATTCTACTTTCTTGTTACTAATAACTTGCCCCTTTGTGAAAAAAGCAGTATCCTCAATCTATTAGAGCTGAATATTTTCCCTCTCTTCTGTTTTCTCTAAACTGAGATATCAAACTTTATTATACTTAATAGGTAAAAATTAGAGTGTTCCAGGACCTTTGCAAGTAGAATTACTAAGGAGAGTTACCTACCAAATGCAATAGAGCTTTTCTTAGTATAAAAATATCTGCAATATCCCACTTAATTTTTAATAGACCTATATAATGATATTAGACACACTTCTATCATTTCCTGAGGACTGTCAATTTTCAAAGATGTTTAAGATACAGATTCAAATAGACTCAGTTCAAAATTGTGACCTGACAGCTCTTGCACTGATTTAAAGAGATCTGCTAAAAGCCAATTGGACCTTTTTGTGTAGAGCTGCTAAAGTAAATATTGAAAAGTGGAAGCAGAATACCTGTTTCTCTTTTTAATGTCAATTTCAGACATGCAAAAACATATTCATATTTGTCACATGGACAACTGCAGACTAACGACTAATAGCAACCAGCCACGAATATACTTACCTCACAAAATAGCAGATCTTCACACACAGCATGGAAGAGTTATTTTCTAAAGCATTAAGATAGGTAGAAAACTGTTAAGGCAAACCACATCCATTCACATATGATGTAAAATGTAACATGCTTGATACTTCCCAACCTGTAAGCAATAACAATCATCCTGCTGATGGCAAATATTGTATCAGATTAGGGTTTTATGTAAGTATAAACAATGTATATCCCAAAGTTTTTACCAAAGTTTATTGCAACTATGACTACTATGAGTAATATTGATGCTGCTGCCAGAGTACTGAGTAGTGTTAACCAGTGAAGGGATTCTTTTTTCTACATGTTTCTTTGCAACATGCCTCACATTTTCTCATAAAACTTGTGCACTGACACAAGTCATTAAAATTTGAAATGTTCATACCAAATTTATCAATCAATGCATTTATGAAGCAATACTTTTCAGCTAATTCACTGGAGATAAAATAAAAAAAAGCTTTTTTCTTTTAAACATAACCAGTTTTAGGCAATGGCAGAAAAAAAAGTAAATGCCTCTCCATAGTAACCTCACCTTTCTAGCTACAGTTTTCATTTAAATTGCTCTGGCAACTGAAAGAAACAACAGTATTTTTAGTCTATTAGCTCATTAAAACATGTTTTGATATTGTAGCCAATGTCTGTTGAAGTAATGGAAAATACATTTTGAAAAACGTATTATGCATATCTTGATTCTTCTGATGGAGATGACACACATATTTTCAGGCCTAAAAACCATAATTTAATGAAATACCTTGTGGATCCACTCACAATCTGATCGCAATTAACTGCAGCCTAAATCTACCACAGCTGAGGGGACACGCCATCCACCCTTTCAGCATGCTTACACTACGCTGACTACAGAACTGGTGAAGTCTGAGTAAGTTCCCAAATATTTTTAAGGGCCCCTCTCTGAATGACTAGAATTAGATGACTTACAAAGAACTTGTAACCACCTGAAATCACTCCCATAATTTAGGGAATGGGAAATGGTGCAACTGGAACACTTGCAAAGTTTTGCAAAATACAAGAGCCCAGACTATCTGATCCATTCAAAACTGTCTTTAACTTTCAATGTCTTTACAGGGAGCTACACACAGAGTTAAAAACCAAGCTTGCAAAATATGCAAGTCTAATGAAACTTGGAATTGCTTTTCTGGTTGTAGAAAACGTTCCATCTCAGAACGAAAATGCAAGAACTGATTTGTTCCATTTTCCAAGAGCTCAGGAGCCTAAGTAAAATGCAACACTACACCACAGCTGTAGCTTAGCACACTTGATCCAACACCTGCCATTAGAGAAGCAGCAGAACAGTCCTGCTACAGACAGACAGTCAATGCTCTAGTAAAGCTCTGTTGTCAAGGATGCTGCTTGTAAATGCCTGGAAGATAGAGAGTCTGAGGAAATAAGAGATTATTGAATTGAATTGTACCAAAATTGGATGGAGATTCTTAGCATGACAGGTCTCCATCCTGTACTGTGCTCATCTAATTAGGAGTAAACATTTTGTAAAGCTAAGAAGACAGGTAACATAATCCACAATTAAAAATTCCAAAGAAAGGCTAGTATTGTGAATATGATCTAGTAGCTACATTGTGAAAAATCTTGTGAGCCAGAAACACACGTATGAGTCCAGACAGTCAACTCAAAATGGGAACAAATAGAAAGGAAAAGCTTATGATTTATTTCAGCAATTTTGAGCATGTGTGAGAGAAATCATTTTAATTGAAAATTTTCACACCCTGATGATACAGTTTTGTTCTTTGCTCTTTGACTTGATCGTGGACAGAGAGAGAAATAGATTTGAAACTTAGGCTCAGGTTCACAGTACCTAATTGAGGTGCCTACATTCATCTAACACCTGCTAGATATTCCCTCCACAGCCAACAGAGGGTGATTTATCCTACTTAAAACCTGACTTCAAGTTTCATCTTTTCCTCTGTGTATAACAAGGTAAACCCGACAAACAAAAAACGCCAACCCTAAACCAAACAAAAGCACACCATACAACCAAAAACTGTAAAGAACAAGTATACAGTTTAATTAGTGGGATACTAATACACCCATAGATTAAATATCCTCTACTTACCATCTCAAACTTGTCAGGCTATCAAGTTACCTTAAAAGCAGGTGAAGATTACAAAGGATATAGATCAACGAGTTTCTGAAGCATGTCTGCAGAGGAGATGAAAAACTGATGCATGGCCAGAATTATTTTTAGCAGCTGGTTGTTTTGACATGCATTTCCTTCTAAATCTGAAAAACAAAAAGGATAATTCATACTGAAATATTGCTATACCTTCATAAGCAATTTGCAACAGGCTTTTTCAGAATCCTAATTCTAATCAGGTCTGTTCATGTATGCTATTTCAAAGATAGCAGTAATTTACTAATGTAAGGAGTGCATCATTTTTCTGGTGAGAGCCATACAACAACTACTATATTTTACTACTGTGTTTGGAAGACCCTTAAAAACTAAGAAAAAAAAGGTAAACAAAAAAGCAGATGTGTCTCAAGAGTAATCAAAATACCCAGATAATTATACATAATGATCTAAGCCCAGCAATGCACTTAAATGCTTTTAGGCATATGAATATAAACTTGGAAACAAATCATTGAACTGCAGAGCAAAGTAGTTCAGTTACTGACCCATCTCAGCCAGTCATTGGTATGACTACACTTATCAAACAGAACAGCAATATTCTCAAGTGTTTGTGAGCCTTTTATGGTGAGCCATAACACTAAAGTGCACACACAGAACAGGATCACAGATGTACACGGAATGAGATACAACGTATGCAAGAAACCCAGAGGTTAATCTGTGCATACTCCCTGTGGTGGACCTAAATGCACTGCACATCAACTTGAACTATGCATTACAGGGATTTCAGCAGAGGAAGGGCTTTAGACTACATCTGTCTTCTTGTGTTTTTTTTTTTTTTCCATATGTCAAAAAGACCAAGGGCATGAAATGTAGCAGAACACTTTAAAAAGTTTCCACTTCTGCAACAAACAGTAGTGAAAGTGTTTGTAAATATTAACTGACAAGGTTCTCCCACAGCCAGTCATAACAGAACCTAACTAGCTTGAATTGGAATTTGACGCCCTTTCAAATACAAAAGAAAATGTATCTTCTTGAATAATTTTAAATAGATTAACCTCTATGGGAATAAATGTAGTTATCTCTTTAAAAAGCAGTAGCAGGAACAAGATAGAGAAGCAAAGCACAACATGGCAAAATAGAAGAGGGATGTGAAACAGCAGATTTCCAGCATATGAATTTGCACATCACCAAAATGGAACATTAAACATAGCCCATTTGCAAAACAAGATAATCCACATTAGTTACTGGACGAGAATTTCCATGCTCTTCTACAGGAAGATACCAAATGTATCCACCTTCAGTGATATGGTCAAGGGGAAAGCCTGCCTGTCCTACAGCCCATGAATGAGAGCAGTATAGACTCCAAGTAACAGGAAGTTCTTGATCTGCCTTTTGGCTTATGCTACAAGTTCTGTTTTACAGCATGAACCAAAGTTTACACGTTCCTTGTTTGTGTTCACACATAATTTCATTCCTTACTGAAGGATATACTTCCTTACTGAAAGAATACTGATGGATATAATATATCGTCTGAGATATAAACTGCCTAGCTATTACAGCATGAGCGCTGAGGGCAAACCAGCAAGTTATTCAGCTAGAGAAGTGGGAAATTTGCAGAGGAAGCCTGGGACATCAAGAATAAATACTTAATCAGGCCTTTAGCATTTGGCACTTGAGTGCGTACCCTTAGAGAGTCTTCATGAAGAGTAAAATTATTTTAGGCCTTACACACAGAAGTCTGTATCTGTTTTCTTCCTTTGACAAAACTTGGTGTTCTGCCAGAAGCTCCATCCACTAGCTCCTGTTGAATCAGGAAAACAGTCCCATATATGCTTAACTTGGAAGCCAAGTGGATATGTTCACACATACTCTATAAGAATATGCAGCTTCTTGTAAGTGCTCAATACAGATCATTTCCAGACAACAAAGACAAAAAATAACACTCTCTCTCCCTTAGCACTTTCATTGTGTGCATTCTGTGCATTGTGTGCATTTCATTGTGTGCAAAATCCTCTGCTATGACATAACACAGGTATCACTTGGCCACAGGTTCCCATTATGAATTTTTGTTTTCTAGAAGGTCTCTCTTCCATTTAGTTTTTTCATGTCACAAAGGTAGAGCGAAAACAGTATATTCTGCCTACTATAAGTCATTAAGTCAACACATTTATGGTGTTTTCCTGCATAATGAAAGTGCATTTATGCTTCACCACATCCAGACCTAATTATCTTGCAACAGAGATACACTTCATTACAATGGCATGTTATTATTTTGCACACATTAAAGCAATACTAGGTTTGGGGCTATCTGTTCTCTCATCCAACTGAAAGTCTCACCTTCACAAAAAAAACCCCCATTGTGTTTGTGATGGCTTAAAAAACAAAATAAATACTCTGCAAAAAGAAATCTAAATGTTCCCAGTGGTGTTGAGCACTGAACAGCAAGCCTGCATGTAACTGTACCAGCCCACAATTCACAATGGTAAAGCATCTTTGTGCAAATGCAAATGTGCAAATGCCAGTAAGAGGGCTGTCCTGACTGTGCTGCAAGCTGCCTCTGCAGCATTCTCCTGAACCCCCAGCAGTTTGTTTTAAAACTCCTTTTCATTTCCGTTTGTATACCTGCTTCTAACCACACGGCCTACCAAGCAAAACCACTGAGTGAATACTAACTAAAGTGGGATGGGTGTGTTTCAGTTAGTCAACTTACATTAAAAAAAAGCTGCAAATTACTGCATAAGCCTTAGCTTTGTGTCACTGCAGCAAAATACAAATAACCAACTGATTATTTGTTGCATGTTTTCCTCCTGTAAATCCCCTTATTGTATTCAGATTTTTAGTAAATATACTCTGAAACAAAAAAAGCAGAAGTTGAATATACTTTTCCAGCATTTAACTCCATGAGTCAAAGCACAATGACAATTAATAAGTACTTTATGATCCATGTAGTAGCATAAAGCCACTAATAACTACAATTACAAAAGTTCCATTTCTTATGCGAGACTCAGAACAAACAAGGGTAAGAACCTTCTAAATTAGGCCCATCAGCCAGTCTACTGCATGATCCAAGATCCAAGGAGTGACTCGTAATCTGAGATTTAGAAATAGCTTAAGCATCTCTAGGTCCTTGAATGCTTTAGAGAAACAAATTACTCAAAAGTCAGTAAGGCTTCAAGAGCAAACTACCTGCTTTTCACCAGATCCTGATGACCACAAGCCTGTGGTAAATATACTTAACAGAAAGAATATGTTCAGTAGAGAAGATGGCTGTACTGAGACCTTCCCTCTGATGCATGAATGCAATGATAAGGCAGTAATAAGAATGCCAAGGATGTCTTAACCAAACTGAAATTTGCAGGAAAGAGAAGTTAGCTTTTCTAGGTCTAAGAGGTCTTTATTTCATAAGCACCATCTTTATTTCATAAGCAGGTTCCAACTGTATCACCTAGAGTACAATTTGAAATGAATCAGAAGTGAATCACAGAGCACTGACATCACATGATCAGTGACTAAGCTACTAAGAACACGAATAACTTCTTGTAAACTCCCTTAAGTCTTCCAGTGGTTATCAAAATGTAGCACCAAAAACAACGGAGTGCAAGGAAGTATCAAGCAATTGCCAGAAGTTAAGTGCAAAGCTGAAAGTCGTGGGTTGCTATTCTGATGTGCCACATAGAATTCTTCAGGACTTCTGCAATTTTTTTCTAGTAGTTTAAAGAACATGGTGTGGGGATGGTGCTATAAATGTCTGCAAAGATTATTAAGTCAACATGTGATCTAAAAACTGAGGGAACTTATGTTCTTAAGGTCTCAAGGTTTCAAAGACCTTGATATAACACAGACATGTAAGAAATATGCAGATACATGTGGAAGTACATGGTAGAGTTTAGTGACTGAAACGAAACAGCCATAAGTCAATGCATCTGCCCCACATGCGAGGTGCAGTACTGCAAGATAACTTTAAAAAGCTAGAAGCAACCAAAAATTAAATAAAATATTTAATTAGTATTTTACAGATACTCCCTGGAAATTCCCTTTACAAACAGGAAACAGTCTGTTCCCCTTCAGCTTAACACTTAGGCAACCCATAGCAGCCTTCTTACTCCAGGCTTACTACTTCTGTGTTGGAACTTGATGCCCTGTACAGAGCTAGTCATTTAACTCTCTTCATTAAATTGAATACATTTGTCCAAAATCTGATTCACAAGAAGCCACCATTCTCCTTATCAGTTATGACAACATTATTGAGGGTCAGCAAGCAGATTTAACTTAAACTAATTTTTTAATGACAGCTGAATACTTAGTTGATGGCAGATATCAGGCCTAGGAGCCAATATCTTGTATTCTGTTGCTCCAATACAGAAATAGCTTTCCAAAATCATGCTTCAGAACCAGTTTAATTTGTTCTTAAAATTCTACAGTTATGAGGACTTCACAGGTTTTGTAGGTGTCTTATTCCAGTGCTTGAGTTTCTCTATCATTTAAGAGTTCTCCTTTCTGTCTAATCAGATATTTCAGCTAACTTGGGCTGCTTAAGCCCAGACTCCAGCAGACGGAAAAAAATCTTCTTTTTCTTAACAATGTATTTTCTCTGTTTAAGGGTTGGTTGCATCCTTCATCTATTTTATGAGCTAAGGAATACCAAATTTGTCATTTTTTTATTCCTCAGAAGCAAGGTTTTCTAGCTCTCTGGTCAACTTTGATGTTGTTTTCTGAACCCTTTGTAGCTCGCACCATTAAAAAGAAAACCTGAATATAGTATACTACAGGGGAAATCTTAGCACCAGAGTTAGCACTCTTACTATCCTTCACATAATATCTTTATATCTTAGCACTCTTAATATCCTTCACATAATATCTTTACATACACCTACATTTTAATGTAAGTAAATGTATGTTTTCATACAGAAAATATGAAAGTATGTACATTCCTCTATGCACACACTCAGAGTTTCTGCAGTGATACAATATTATTATTGTAATTAATACAATTTTCAGTTTTAAAGTCTATCTTCACAATGAGATCCTTTTCTGCAGACATGCTGTATATGAAGGACTTGACCATACTGTTTTACAACTGATTACTCAAGTAGTACTTTGTACTTATCCTTAGTGAATTTTTCTTCACTTCAAATCATTATCTTAAGTGCTTTATATATTTCAGAAATAATATAACTTATTATTATAACTTAATAACTATATAACTATATAACTTAATAAGAATGTCCTTGCAAAGATGACACAGTAATTAGGTAATAGAATGCATTTTTTAGTTTTAGCTGCAGCAGAAAGCAGGTGGACTACTGAGCTCTCCAGCTTACATTTAATTCTGTACAAGATGATGACATTCCCCCTCATGCCACAAGAGTTACATGATGTGTAGCAGACAGCACCAAAAAACTCAGGGAATTGCACCAAAGTTTTGGGTTCGTTTGTTTGCGTCTTTTTAAATTGGCTTATTGTCCATACAAGCTTGCAACTATTGAGTTTTACTTAAATTTGTTTACACATGAAATTGACCTTAGGAAGAAAAACTACAAAACTAAACTTAGAAGAAATCAGTATTTTCTGCCCTACTTTGTGATCAATCCTGCACCAAAAGCTCTCTGAGCCAAGTTAACAAAAATGTTGGAAGAGACCCTGTAAAACTGGTGTTTCTTCAAGTCTACTCCCTTTAAACTCCCTACAGAATAGAGGAGGAGGGAACCCACTCCTGTTCCTCCAAATACTCATAAACAATGCAGAGATATTCAAGACAAAAGTGAGGATAATATGCATCCAAAAAGAATAATGAGACTGTTTTGTGTGAAGGTAGGGAACATTGCGGGAGAGAAATCTCTAGGGAAAACCATTACCCTATCTCAGAAACAGCTTTTGGAAAGCTACATCTTGCAGAAAGAGCTCTAGGTAGGTAATTCTTTGAAATGAAAACAAGGAGATAAAAGCTTTTGTCAAAGGGAAATGGGATGATTTTCAGAAATTAAAATGTACTTTGAGAGAAACCAAATGCAATGTGGGTAAAAAGCATTCCATTAGCCTTGGAAATTCAGTTGAGGTACACAGAAGAAGACAAAAAGTTTGCACACATGGATGCACACCACATATCCTTCTACAGAATATTTAAAATATTGATTTTAGTAAATTTAGATGCAAACTTTTTAATTAAATGCTCTTTTTCTCTAAAGCCTACAAAACATAATTTGAGCATTCAAGACTTTTTCCAAAGCTTTAAGTCATGATGCTGGAGCCATGTGAATTTTTTGAGCTGCAGGCAACTCCTGAATAATTAAAGTGCAATGCTCGGCAACACAGCTGTGCTAGCATAGGCACTGATGGATAGGAAAAAACAGACTCCCAGAACAGAACCAGGAACTTCTGAGGCCAGTGTCCCTGTCTGACCACTGAACTCAGATGTGAGCTTAACCCTTACTCTGCAGTGTTTTACAACAGGCTTCCCTCCGAGGGCATGATTGATCCTGGGGCAGTTAGTCATCACATCCAAGGAAGCATGAAGCCTGTCCCACCCAAAGGTTCAGACTGCAACAGCCTAGTAGACACCAAGCTGCTTGCCCCTCAAGGGCTTGAAGAAGTTGCAGATCCCTTGGGTCCCACTTCCTGACCTCGATTTTCATTAGTGCTGCATGCTCCAGCTCTAATCCTGCTTGAATACTCCTCACTTATCATTCCACTTATGTACCTAAGCTTCCTAGTCTTTGCTTTAACTTCTAGGTATACTTCTGGAACTGGGGTTTACAGACTATGGCGAACTAACCTGTAACCCAGCATGGGGATGCCTTCTCCCACTGCCCCAGCAGTGAGGAGGCTGGGAGGAGGACAGCCAGAACAGCTGACCCCAGCTGACCAAAGAGATATTTCAGGTCATAGCATGTAATGCTTAGCATTTAAAAACAGGCTGCAAGTTTGTCAGGGCTGCTGTTGCTTGGGAACTGTCTGGGTATCTGCTGGTTGGTGATGGGCAATTAGAATATTTTGCATTGCTAAATAATAGTTATACTGATTTTTCTTGAAGTTATATTTAGATGCATGAAGATAGAACTTGCAGTCAAAACCCTGTAGTAAATACAAGTAAATAAGAGACTGCTTTATAAAGAAGAAAGTCTAAGTTTTCTTCATTTTGTTTTATTACATACTTCTTGACTTTGGAAAATTATATTGAAAAAAAGTAAAGTCAAATTTGCTAAATAGAACTATATTTTATATATATATATATATATAAATATCTAAAGTTCCTTCTCTTTAGGAAAATTTTTTCACAGACATCAGGTTAAAAAAGAAATCATTTTCATTTTGGTACAACCACAATTAACTTTAATAGTTAGCTAAACAGCACTTAGAATTCTCCAGAGCAGTAACTACTTTTCTCTTCCCACAATGTCATGCATTCTACAGAGCAGTAATGACACTTCTGTTCCCACAATGTCATTAATTGATCATTAACATAGTTTCTGTTGCCAAGCAATAGTAAGGTTTCTGCACTGTATTTGACCAAATAGCACTCAGATTACTTAACACACAACGATCAACAGCATTTTCACACAGAACAGCATCGTGAATAAAACTTAACTACTTTTGGGCGTGGGGGATTGGAGACCTCAACATTCTGCCCAGGCTTCAAGAGCAAGGGATAAGAACCCTGCAAGTTTGTGCAGCATGAGACAAAACCAAATGATTGTTCAGGCAAACCAGAGAGGAAAAAAGCAAATGGCCATAGCTGCATTCTGTGGGTGTGTATATGCCTTGAAAGAATTTATTGCCTTTGAATCAGAATTCTATATAAGAATTTGTTATATAGTAAATATGATAAAAGGATAAACACAGTAATTGAACTGTGATTGTTTTAGCAGTTAATTGTATGTTTGAACTAGACTGGAAGAATGTGTTTGTGTTCAAAGTAGAGTGAGTTTTTCCAGATAACTGATATGGGAAAAATGGGATAGTTTTCATTTTTTCTGTATTTTAGAGGAGAAAATGCATACAGCTCTAAAGAGGGAACTCTAACTTGCCTGCTTTGTTGTGTGTAAGATGGATGCAATATGTATGACTCTCAAAGAATTCCTAAGTCTCAATATATTTTTTGTATTATATTGATATGAGCAATATAAAAACATTACCAGTCCACATAACTACACAACTCAATAAAGTAGTTATTTTTTATTCCAGAAAATGTGAAGTATGATTTCCTTTTAGGTAGTTTATACCTAAGAGGCCACCAGCACCAACACCTTTGTGAGATTTTTGGTTTCTATCAAAATACTTCCATGGCATCTTTCATCCAAATTAGTCTGGATGTAGTTTCCAGTGTTTCTAAGGTTTGTTTATAAACATGTCACTTTATTACACGTTGAGGCAACGAGGCAACAAGCTAGTTTAGCATGGATCAAACACTGCAGAACAACTTAACATCACAAACCTACTCCTAGACCTAGCTGACTGTGACTGCTATGGCCATTAGAAGTTGCAAATTGCATTAGTTTCACATAAATTCTATTAAGAGCATTGCTAATCTTTGAAGTTGTAATTTTCCACTTCCTTTAAGTCCTCCATGGGTTAAAACTGACATATATGTATAAACAAGTAGCTCCATTGCAAACAGTTTTTCGTGGATGAGATTTCACATGGAATTATGCTACATGGTAGCAGAAATATTTTTGTTGCTTTCCTAAAGCCCTTTACTTACATCTCTTTAAAGAAACCAAACACAGGGAACACTGTACTGTGACATGCATTTGAAGATGATACTTCTTGATTTCTTTTAAACTAAAGTGTCTGAACTGTAGGATAAGCATAGGTCATCCATATGGTACAATAAACATACTTCCAGCACTCAAATCTAAGAGGCAAAGAGTAAGATCTTGTACTGAGAGGTTAAGGACAAAAACTCCTTCACAACAATAACATCTTGAGCTCTTACAGAATTCTCAGCTTTTAAATGATCCTCAGATTTTATTAGCAAGACATGTTTGAATAAATGATGGCTTTCAAGTGCACTCTTGCAATTGTTTGCTAGGTAATTCTAGGTGACATTTCAGGACTTTACTACAGACATAACAAGGAGATATCAAATTGGCACCATGTTGAAGACACATGTTGTCCTGATTGCAACTTGTAAAAACAATTTAAACAAATGCTTTGTGTGGGCAAGGAAAAGGCCCTCTGACCCTACATGGTTTATGAGCTTGAATGCATGTTAAAATAGCTCATTGGATCTTTGAAAGGTATGTTTGTTTAAAAAAATAAGCACCCTTAAACTTTACTCTAGATTAAAAAAAGTAGATTTATAAGATAAAAATAGACATAGTCAAAGAAAAGAAAAAGAGACCTCTTACTGTGCACTAACATATTGTGAAGTTACAACAAAAAATTTCCTAGATTAGAAATTGACTTCACAACACATATTCAGAACTTCAAGTTCACAGTAGCAGGACGATAGCCTAGGGTGATAAATGTCAAACATTCAGCAGAGAAAATTAACAAATTAGGTATACAGTGAAGGGAACACTGCTAATACATTTTTGCTCTCTGATCTGTAACACCTTCCGAACTAAATAAATGTTATTCATTTGTAAAGTGTCACAAAGATTACTATAAGAACTAGACATAAAATTATGGCTCTGCTGCTAAGTATATTCTTCCTGTGTTCTACTGACCTGCCAGCAAACAAGACCCTACTGTGCTGGTTTCAACAACAAAGCTGATAGACTAAGTGCCTTTACAACTAGCAACAAAATAGGAGACAAAGCCATACTGACTTTCAGAGAACTGTCTGCCAGTCAAAAGCACATTTTCTGAGGTATTTTATGTGCTACATAATGAAAAAAATGGATGCAGGGGGGTTAAAGTCACTGTTCTAAGTAAAATTCCACTCCAGAATCACAGTCACCAGTGAAGATTTCCTCCAGAATAAATTATCTCCCTCCTGAAGCTGTCATATTCTGGGCCAAGATCTATGAACTACTTCTTTACTTCCCTGAACTTACAACTTCAGCCATTTTGTTGTCAATGGAAAATCTACTTTTAATTATCTCTTTATAAGCTTTTTGTTCAGGATTAATATCTCTGATGTAGAAGTTGCACTGAATCTAACCTTTTGGCAGTTACTGTCTTTTCTAATTTTTTTAATGATTTTACCTCCTGCTCTTCCTCTCTTCCCTTCTTTCTTTCTCTTTTCCTCCCCTTCTTTTCTAGGCAATCACATGTGATGCATTTATTTGTGCTCTATAATTCTTCTTGTCAATCCAGATCATAGCAGTAACACCATCCTGTAGCTACTTACAATGTTGGGAGGTCTTCTGAGACACATTTTGGAACATGTTTTGAATCACTGTCCTGTATAACCAAATCTCTTCTCTTAAAACTCATGAGTGGTTTCAAGTCTCTACAGATCTCCTAAGAAAGGACCAATATTCCTTTCTAAGACACTTCCAACCTTCAATCTCTCATCATGCTATTTTTTCCTCAAACTCTTGCCTTCACTTTGATCCTTGCTTTTTTGTTGCCTTTACTTTTGGCAACTCATTTACAGGATGATTCATCTTTGTCATCCTGAGTCAAACTTCCATGGGACTTGAAGAAACCTCTACTTTTAGCATCTCCTCATCATGCTGTTGAATAAACACTGGTATGATGCTACTTTTTCAGATGTAGTGACCACCTACATGACTTCAAACTACCCCTTAAGACCATCATTGTTTCTGTTGCTAAGGCACACACCTGTCATTCATCAGTCCAATCTAAAGTAGACCAAGTTTGAGAGAGGTGAAAGAGCACAAACACTAATCACCCCAAAGCAGGAATTTAAGTTAACTGCACTGACTAAGCTTTTGGATTAACTTGGCTCTCCTGATTAAGTCTTTAATCTTGGAATCCATTTACAATACAGCAAAGTTTAGTCATCTCACTTTTAATTTCAATTTAGCATATTCCCTTCTTCCTTTCTTCTCCTAATCCATGTTGTAAGATAAATTACAACAATCAATACAACAAGAATCTATACAAACTTATACAGCTTGTGTTCTTCACAGCTGTGTGTATTGATTCTTAATACCTTCTTGGTTAGACCTTCTCATGATATTCTCTGCATACACAGCACAAGGCTGCCAGCTTCTCCTTACACACCATTCTTGACAGGAGTCTCTTACACACTGTTTGCTTTCTCCAAATGTGTATAATTGAGTCCAGGAATATAAACTCGGCTGCATCCATTACAGGGGGATTGTATTTGTACACATAAAATCAGCAAGAGCAGTATAATGCTAACAAGATGCAGTATGTATTCTGAAACTTGATACATCATCATCTCTATCTACTGCCTCTTGTTCTCCTTAAGACTAGACAGCAAATAAATCAACAGCTTTTTCCAGAAAGTAAACTTCAAATGTACAATGTCTTGGGGGGTTTCGGTACTTTAAACATTTAAATAAAACTTGCTCAAATCATAATGACTTTATAGGATAATATACAAAATATTATAGGTCAGCATATCCAAGACTGAAGATATAATCTCAGCCTAAACAGAACTATTAGCATAGGGGTTAGAAGATTTCAGTACTATGCATGGAAATAAATTTACTCAATCATTCAGATTCCTTGTAATTATTCTGCAGCTGTGTTTTTTTTCCACCATTTTGCTCCCTGCCCCCAACCCTCTTCAAAATCTCAGATTAAAGATTTTTTCATCTCTTCCTTTATTGGCACAATAACATGAATTAATTTTGCACTGGTTTGGGTGCTAGCTAAAAGAGCCTTCTTTAATGAACTTCATTATGCAGGTTATTTAGTGTTGTACAGTTGTATTTTTATTCAAATACCTTATTGGGAAATTCCAACATAACAGAAGAACATGCATAATTTCATAGGAGATGTAAAAATACAGACACTCCTATGAATTGTCCAATTAGGGGTCTAAACCTCTGTAGCATACAACATGATTTTAGCAGTCTTTAGTGAGTTATAATGTTTGCTGATGCACTACAATTCACCTTGCTTGACTTATGTACAGCTTGTCAAGGGTCAAGAAAACCCTGTCTAGTGGATTACAGTAAATTTTCTAGCTGAAGTGTGACACCTTTAAGAAAGATTCACATGCACACATAGCTGAACTGCACAGGTACACTTGCTTTTCTTCATTACCTTAGTCCTTTTAATATATTGATGCTCAGGAATCTGAGAACACCTAAGTATGTCTATATCGCTATACAGGGTATTAGCCAAAAATAATCTCCTACTCAGGGTTTCACCTGCACTACTTTAAATCAATCACTTTCATAACTATACTAGATTTTTATAATGTTGCATTTATATTACTGTTTTTTCATAAACATGTGGAGACATTAATATTTGTCAAGTAGTCACAATATAACAGCTACCTGAAGGTCTTATGTTTTAGATATCTTATTCCCCTCTATTGAATGGAAACTTACAAAAACAATCAATCAATATTTGTTGAGGAATTAGGGATTTATAGAAGTTCAGTGTCTTCACAATAACGAAATGGGGAAGAAAAGAAGCAAAAAAGAAACAAGACATTACTGACAATTACATGTTTCACCAGCTTTTCTCAGACATGCATTTCTCTGCACATGCTGATTAGAAGGCTTTAAAGTTAAAAAAATTGTTTTAAAAAAATGTGCAAGATTAGTCATTGTTTACACTGTATTTATGCACTGCACCAGTAGATCAGCACAATGTGTTACTATTTAACTATATAGATAGTTATTTTAGAGCTGAGTGGGTGTTCAAGGACTACTTCTGAAACTAAGACTTTCCCACATATACTTTGGGAGTAGCTCAAAGTACTGAAAGACTCAGGATTAACAAACAGATGTGCTACTTATAAGCAAATTATTCAGAATCACTTTAAGTGTCTTTAGTAATAACATTTCAATAATACTGAATATAAACACATTTACTAATGAAAAAGTTGAAAAGGAAACTAGGGGTACACGGCTCAGGCAATGGCTACACTTGAAATACTCCATATTTCAATTCTTATTGTAAAAGGACAAATAGATAATTGATAAGTTAAAAGCATGCAGTTGTGATTTCTGTTTGGATTCTTTCTCTTTTATAAAGAAACAACTTTAAATCTATATTGATAATGCAAAAAGCAATCCAGTGTTATCTCACCTAGCTTAAAAATAGCCCTTCTTGTTTATAAATGTTTAATATGAACATGCTACTTACATGCATTATGGGAATGTTATTGCAATATGCAAAAATATAACGATTACTTACTGAAGTTCACAAAATTGGTACTTGAAGGAACAACAAAAGTACTCTTAGAAGTGTAGATGATTGGAATTTGTCCAGTTCCCTCAAGAAAAAGCAGTAGTTACTCTAATCTCTCAGCATATATTACACACATCTGCATAAACATATCCATCAACCAAAACCACAATGACCTGTAGCACAGACAATTCTCAGTTAACACCTTTCTACTCCACCAATAAACCAATTTAATTCCCTACTAAGGGATTTAAACATAGCCAACAGAAACATATTAATAGACATAGAAACAAATTAATATGACTCTAAAAACCTCCAGGCACTCACCAAAAGACTGAATGCAGGTCTCAAGAAGGTCTTCCAAAGTGGCTCCTTTGGCTAGGTGCCCCAATGGCACCATCATGACCTGAGTATGATTTGACAGGCTGTGGCAGTGGCTGGTCTGCTGCAGCTCCAGTGCTGATTCAGGGGCAGGGCTGCATGCTTGGGCAGGTTGCCTAGAAGAAAGCACAATAGTGAAGTAAATACAAGACAGAGTGGCAAATTTTACACTGCATGGGAAAGGAGGAGAGATTTAAAGGACAATTAACTCCTTCTAGTTAGGATGCTGAAAGACATAACCCTCCCACTTGATACGTACACCAAAGGGACTGCTCCGTAAGTGACTTTTTTCCTGCTAAATGTCAGCTGCAGAGCACATGGTTATAGAGCTCCCTGAATGATGTGTCAGGATTATCAAAAGTCTTGTCTCTTTGCTGGAGAGTATGCAATTACCTACCACCAGATGTTTCTGTGTCCACCAAAAGTAAAGGAGAAAAAATATTACACACATTGGAAAACTATTAATTTAATTTGAAAAGTCACTGTTAAGTAAAAAAAAAATTCAGCAAAACCTAACAGTAAAGTATTTCACAAACAAAACAAATATATTAATTTGCATCTATTCAATACTATTATTTCCTATGTTGTTTTAAAATAGTATATATGAACAAATAAATGTATTTAATAACAATGGTAAATGAGACCAAAATAAAGCACATATCTAATTTTAGTCTTGTATTTTGCCCATATAATACCTTCTACTTCAAGAACATGTATGTTTATGGATAATATTAAAAGCTATTTGTTGTTTGCACACAAGTTCATATTTCTGTTTCAAATAGCAAATTGGAACAATATTGTATTAATGAAAAGTGATGAAATATATTTGCCTGCAAATACCAGGAACCACTGCAAAATCTGACTTGAGAGCATAACCATACAGCTCACAAAAGAACAACAAGCATTGCCATTTCAATGAAACTTGGGTTTGTTTCAGGGACTCCTGAAATTTCAGGGATTCCCTGGGTTTATTTCAGACACACCACAGCCTTCCTAAACAAGTGACTCCAGTGTCTTTAAGGTGCTATCTTAAGCTTTCACATAACTTTTCTTAGAACACTATGCAAGACTCTATTGATAATCAGCTGACAGTCCCAGGAAGAAAAGGCATAGAAATTCCTCCACTGTGTGTATAACATACAGACAGTAGAAGTAAATTCACAGACATCCCCTAATAGGCACTCCTGCATGAAGTTAAAAAATGCATGCCTTTTTTTTGCCTGCATGAAGACAGACTGGACCCTACCTCATCCCTGTGAAAGTCCAGCTTCATCCTTACCTTTCCGTCTCACTTGAATGCTGGGGAAGCCACGAAACTGACCACGGTGTCATTTACAACCCAACTACTTCAATAGTTTGAAATTCAGGAAAATACACGTCTGACCCTTCAGAGGCAGTCATCATCACTGACTGAGCTCCTCCGTAGTTAGGCTGACAGTAGCTGACATGCAAATGTTCTCTTCCCTTCCCCCTTTTTCTCAATTTCCCTCTTAGCTTTGTGATCTGACTTCCTGTTGTCATATAAAAAGAACAAGAGCCTGATCAGCTTTCAGTGTTTTCTTTCTACACACTTAAGCCCCTCTCCTAGCTTCATTCCAGTGCCTCTTCAGGGCAGAGGATCCCAGCAAGTAGTAACAAAGTGAGAGTTAAGGCAGAAGATATTTCGGGCTTTGGCAACATCCAGGAGAAAAACTTAAGTTTCACCTGAAAAAAGTTTACAGCTATACTGTGGCCGACATGCTGGACAGGCAAAGCTTAGCCGGAGGCACCTCTGGTTATGCCTCAGAACAGATCCTCTCGCAGCAGTCACCCGACACGACAAACAAATGAAAGCGGGACTGAGGGGCAGCGGGGGACGCCCGTCCTGCATGTCCACTGTACGCCCTTGGCGGTGGGGAGGACATCACAAATAAGTGACGGTGCTCTCGCTGACTGACCCCGGAGCAGGTGCCGCTGCCCCGGCGGGGCCGTGCCAGCCGCGTTCCGGGCCCCTCGCCCGGCGGCCCCGGCCGTGCCGCAGGTAACCGAGCCCGGGCGGGCGCCGCGCCTCCCGCTCAGCCGACACCGTAACGTGAGGCTCCTCCACCCCGCGCTGACCCGCCTGCTCGGCCACACTGGCATCCCAAAGGGTGAAATAAAATCCTCTCCCGCACACCCCCTCCCGCGCTTCTCTCCTCTCCCTGCCCCACGGAAGCCCCGCCAGCCCCGCCGCGGGGAGAGCCGCGCCCGCCCCACCGCCCCAGCGGGCACCGCACGCTCTCAGCCGTGACACCGAGCCCGGTGCCCTCCGCCGCGGGGAGGGGAGCGATGGGGGCACGAAGCAGCACGGCAAACTCACTGGTTTTCTCTCCTCTTGCCTAAGGTCCCCATGCCGGGTCCAGCCGCAGCTCCGCCGCCCGGCTGGCTCTGCCAGCAGCGCAGGGAGCGGCGCTGCGCGGGGCGGAGGAGGCCGGGCGGAGCGGCGCGGCCCCGAGCATCGCCTCCTCCCTCCCGCCTCGCCGCTCTCCTGCTCCCGTCGCGCCTCGGGAGGAGTCTGAAACCGATTCAAGTAGGGCAGCGACGGCGGCGGCGGCCGCCACCCGTGACGAGCGCTGGCGGAGATGTTATCGGCGGGAGGAAGTACTGAGCTGGGGCTGCTCTTCTCTGAAGCCGCCGGCTTTACTGGGTACCCGCACGCGCTCTCACCGCCCAGCTCTGAAGCCGCCACAACTTTTTTCCACGGCACCAGCTCGGCAGGGCAGGGCAGGACCTGCCCTCTCCTTCTCCTTGAAGCAGGCTGCTTCCGAGCCGCCGGGGCTCACGCGTGGCTGAGCCGCGCCGGCGGAGCCTGCCCGGCCGCGGCTGGAGCGAGGGGCGAGCGGCCGGGCCGGGCCGGGCCGGGCCGGGCCCTCCGCAGCCGGCCCCAGTGGGAGGGCGGGGGCCTGGCTCACGGGGAGGTGCCCGGGTCATGCGGCTCTCGCCGGGGGACACGCGGCTGGCTCACCGAGTGAGCCTCGGTGCCACGCCGAGGTGGAGGCACTAAACTGAGGCGCCCACGTTGGTGATTGCCATTTTACAGGCTTATTCGGCACCTTACGCTGTCCAGTTTAATGCAGAGCAAGGAAAGGGGTTCCAGTGTTTTTCATGGTTCTTGTATCACGATCAGGAGTTTATCAGAGCTCTTCCAACTCAACGTTGTCAACCTTTCCGCTTCTGAGAAAAAATGGCCAGGCAAGAAATCTGAAAGGCCAAAGTCACCCTATATCTTGTAACCGAAATTTGCCCAAATGGTCTTTTTTTGAGAAATACACTCAACAGAGCACTACAAAATACAGGGTCCTGGAGATGCGGCATTATCAAGACCTTGTTTTGGAGCACAGTTTATCTTTTCCAACATAGTCATCATAATGCCAATGTGCCTCACACCAAGATTCAGATTTCATTAACTGTTTTTTTAATTCTACGACTGATGAGCTTCAGATATTCAAAGTAATCTTCTGTCAACAATCAGGGGACATTTCTCTTCAGGTTTCCAAAATGATCAGTTTTGCTCACTGGCTTTTCTCAGAGGCAGTGATAAATACCATTATCACAACAGGGACTGGGGCAACTTGACTTTTGCTTTGCTGAAGAATTTCAGGTAAAAGGAAAAACCCTACATGCTCCTGGAAATCACATTCAGTAGGTGCCATTCTTTTAAGTAAGTTGTAAGCTCATTCCTAGCATAGAGCTTGAAGGTCACTGTGGTTTAAGAAACACATATACATTAATATTATATCCAAGGTCACATATCATATGCTTTGTGGCAGTTGTGTTGTTGAACCAAACTCCTGGCTGAATTGTACTTCAGAGAAGTACATCCCTGACATCTTTGCTTTTTCTTTAACACATTTTCCTTGAGAAGTTCACATGCCTGCATACATACACAAATATATGGAGGTTTGACAGAAAGAGTACTTTCTGGCTTTGTGGCCTGAAAGTAATCCGTAAGTAAATCTTACAGTACACTATGGCAAGCACATTTTACAACATACACTATCCCATACAAATATTTAGTTTTAATTTATATGTCCAGACAGCAGCTCTGACATACTGATCCTTGAATCTCACATTCTTCAGATGAAATAGTCTCCTGCTATAAAGTAGATTCATTCTTGGTTTGTGTTCTCAGAGGATCAGAGATATGCTCGATGGAAAAGCAAGATATTTCTTCTATTCCCAGAGCTCCACTCAGTAGTCAATTGCTTTAAAGTATAACTTATGATACTAAGGCACCACGCTAACAGAGTTCCAAGATGCCAATGCCTAGGTCAGACCATATTGCTCCCAAGGAACATGACCAATACCAGCTAGGTATTTCTGTACTCATGTGCTCAGATTCCTGGAAGATTTTGCAACAATAATAACTTATAAATTGGATTTTACTATCAAAACCAAGTGAACGAGCTTACTGCCTCAGCTCAAGCTGGATCTTTGGAGTTCAGTTGTTATTCAAGATACACCTTTTTTCCCTCCAAATTACTGCAAGAACACAAACATAGCTTGGCCTTGAATCAGAGTAAAAGTAATTTTCTGAAAGTTGGGCTTTCAAATCTATTTTAAGTTTATTCAGTTTGCTATTTTTCCTGGGTCCATACCTGCATTTTACAATGGGCCAACTAATCGAGCATGTGCTACAATACAGTGGGTTGAATACAATATCCAGGCAAAAAATAAACTCAGATAACCTAAATAAAAATTATACATGTTCTGCCATAAAGTACTAATTATTTAAATCATTTCACCACCCACTCATATTAGCTCAACTGCTGCCACAACCAAACAGTGGCATGAGAGCAAGACCACACATTTTTCCAGTAGCATTTACTTAGACCTATTTAACATAGGTCATGGTAAAAGCACAGCCTCATTCTGAAAGCTATTCAGTGTCCTTGTGGTGTGGATCATGAATGAGAAGGATCCTTGGCACTGACAGAAGATCTGATATGTGGCAGGGTCAGTAGACATCACTAGAGAGGCAAGCCAGATAATATAGCGTAGGAAGCAATTCCAGAAAAAGAGAAAAGCTTGCTAACATGATTGGGAAGAAGAACAGAAAATAGAAACCTTAGAAGAGTCACTGTATGAAAAGTCAACATCTTTACATCAAAATCTGATGTAAAGTAGCTAGTAATCAGAGTCATTGGATTTGACAAATTGTCCTCAGTGACAGCCTGCTAGCAATTGCACATGAAAAACTTCACCTGAGCTGTGATATGCCAAAGGTGTGGCTGTCCTGTGGTGTCTGCCCTGTTTAAGGTATCATCTAAATGTACTTCTCTGTTCTAATTAAAGTTTGTAGATCTTAAAACTCTTAAAACTGCTGGTGTGAGTGTTGATTTCTGTTGTAGTTAGTAGGGTGGTTCTAGTGTTTGTTCCAAGCCTGGGTTATCCCTTTTGATCAGAATGATCTAGGCTTTGGGTACGTTCATCAATTTATCAAATATTTCCATTTTTGGAAAGTTGCAGAGTTAGTGAAGGTTTTGGTCTGATAACCCCATTGAGGTTATCATTAACATCCAGCAGTCAGCTTTTAGCTGAGCAAGGTGAAAGAGAGACACAACCAGAATTCATGAAAGCAGAAAAGGAAAAGCTTAGAGAAACTGCCAGAACCTAGAGTAGAGCATGGAATACTTGGACTTGCTGGTTTTTGATTTTGCCAGAGCAATTTTTGGGTTATTTGCCAGCCATGGATTCCCCACCATTCTCAGTGAACACTCAGGCTGGTGGTTACAGCTGCTGTGAGTAAGTTTGTTCACTTCAAATGCCAAAGGTCTGTGGGATGGACTGAATGAGTCCAGTCCTAGTAATGACCCGTGTAGGTGTAAATATGCTGCCACTTTATGGAATATCTGTGGGTCTTAGTCTTGGAAATTATAGGCAAGACATAGCTTGTGGGTAAAGGCAATAACTTTTATCAGACCAACTAGCACAATTAAAAAGCTTCAAAATTTTGAGTAGATTTAACAAGAGTTTCTGTAGAGAATTTCAGAATCACAAAATAGGAAAAAATAATAATAGGAAATAAATAGGAAAAAAACCTCTCACTCTCACTGTCCTTCACAAGAATAAGTGATAAAGTCTTTTTTTTATATGCAGTTGTTTTTGTAAATATTTATCCAATTGCTTGGTAATAGACTGTGAAAAGCATATGTGCTTGTCAAAGTGTTCATATATTCCAGGAATGCACATGAGCACATGGTTTTGCAACCCAAATTAGAGCTTTTCTCATTCAGTCCAGGAAATTTGAGACTGATAGATGAATAAATGCATCAGGCAGTGCATATAGTACTCCAATTTCATCAGTACTCTGATTAGGAATCTGGGTAGAGACAAATGGCCCCAAAACAGCCAAATTCCTCTTCCCTTTTTCTTCTGTTCAGATAAATCTTACAATATGAAGTGAGCTAGAACGATAAAATTTAGATATTTGTAATTTTTAATAGCTTAGATGTTCCTTCTGTGTGCACTCTGGACTCCCTCATAGATCTAAAAGTCAGCAGGGAGTCTAAAATTTACTTTAAGAACTATGCCTAAGTTTACCATTAGGTATATGTACAGATAACATGCAAGCCACTGATTGGCAACACTCTTGCACTATCAGCTATGTATAATTGAAACTTAGATTATTTTGTTGCTTTTAATCAAGAAAATTTTAAATAAAAAGTGGACTCAAATTAATTCAAGTAAAATTTAGAAAAAGTAATGAATATATATCTTGATAATATATAAAAGCATCAAGTATCAAGAGGTCTGGTGAGTTAGGAAATGTTACTAACTGGTGGCATTCTTCTGAGTAGATTCACACTGATTTGTGTGGCTGTTAGGCTCAGTTCCCCAGCCTTTCTATTGATTCAA
The DNA here is from genome assembly GCF_031753505.1 of Anomalospiza imberbis. Classification (NCBI taxonomy): domain Eukaryota; kingdom Metazoa; phylum Chordata; class Aves; order Passeriformes; family Viduidae; genus Anomalospiza; species Anomalospiza imberbis. The sequence continues at coordinate 31,232,276 of NC_089686.1, forward strand.
GATTTTGATATTTTGCTATTTAGGAGAATGCTGAATTACAGTAAACATTGATCATCTGCCTATAAGGATCATCTGCCTACCTTACATGAATTTCAGAAGCAGCACAGAGTGGGGCAATATGCAGTCAAAGGTCATGATATTGCAAACTGAAATCTTTAATCTATATCAATAAAATCACATTTAATTACGGCATCAGAAAAAGAAAAAAGTTTTTATTTACTATAACTAAGTCCAACAGCATTGTTATCACAACTTTTATTTCCCTCCTGTTGCCCAAAGCAAAGTAGATTTCTTTATGATCTTTCAGAATAAATATATTTGGTCAGTTTTGATTTGGTTGCTTACATGTACATACAGTTTACCTACTGATTTTGATAAGAATAGTACAAAACACCTTATTTCTTAAAATACATCTGTATAAAGTATGGATAGATAAGGTGAAAAACAGCTGGTACCCTTGAAATAACTTTCCAGAAACTCAAGATACAGAAAGGAAAAGCATAACAATACTACTAAGAATGCTTTTTGGTTCACCATCTGATTTAAGAGACCAAAGTAGCTACTTAAACAGGATGTAGATAACATCATCCCAAACTCCCTTTGTAAACATTTTCCAAGGAGACAGTGATTAGCTACTTCCTTTACAGGATATTTCTTGGTCAGCAGCAAGAGGTCAGACATCATGCTCTAGAAATACACTAAGTGTATTGTTTAAACATTTTAAAATTGGTTTCACAGTTAAATTGTTGCGGATATAACAGTCCCTTTGAAAGTATAACAGGATGAAAGTTGGGCTCACAGAAGTGCTGGGCTTTGGTTTTTTTGATGTAATGTTTACTTAAATTCTTCCTAAAATTACACTGGTCCTTCAAGTTGGAAAGAAATGTAGACATGGTTTCCATGTGCTTTGTTTCTGGCAGAGCTGCTTCAAAATTTCCAAACTGAGTGGAAAAAATTTAATTTTGCTGCTGCAGTGTTCAAGGTCAGCGATAATAATTTTGCCCTTGTTATTTGCAGTGACAAAGTCAGTGGCAGGGATTGTGTGAACAAGTAGGAGTGACAGTTCCTGCTGACCATGAGGTGAGAAGAAATAAGGAGTAGTCATAGGGGTTTCACAGGACATGGGTGTGGTAAGTGCTGTTTCTCTGCCCTTTCTGATTTCATCTGCAGGGCAGGAACCTTTTCCAAGGGGAGTTCACCTTGAAATGCAAGGTTGTGCTGATTTGAACTAAGCACTGAATTGAATGCTGAAAATGTAATGGGACATGATATGCCACATAGACAAGGCCCATTCTTCCCTGCCGAGGGACTCTCCTGTTCCATCACTTTAAAGGAAAATTTCTTTGCTCTTCTCACTGAGGTTTACTTGCCCCTCTCTCTGTTTCTGTGGTATTCTCATTATGTGGGTCAAATGGAAAAGAAAGGGAGAGGATAGGGAAGGAAGAGCATCTTCCCTCCAACCCATTCCAGCAATTCATCGAGCCCCAAGTTCTGGAGGATCAGAAGGAAGCAGAACTGGGCTAAGAATGTGTGGTTACAGGTAACAGTGGCCGCCAAGGGCTGGCTGTCTTCTGCTGTTATTGCTACAAGAACTAACTAACGTTATTGAAAAGGAAAAAGTAATCTTAGTGTGGGTTGGAAACGGTAAATTTACCAGCCATGTGTGTACATGAAAGGAAAAATTAAGCTCTTCAAGACTCCATTTTTCCTTCATGTGTTCCCTTGTTCTCAGTAACTTTCTATACTTATGGCTAGACCTGAAGGCTCTTTTTTCCACTTGCCCAGAAGGAAGGGTGGTAGACTGAGTAATTTAATTGATGCCTTTTAAGTTGAAGAGGGCTAATATTTCATAATATATTTGGAGCTATTTAGAAAAAATCCTGAGGCTTTTTTCAAAGCTGTTTACAAAACTTGTTACCCATCACAGTACTTTGTTGAACTTCTGTGTTGTCCCTGAAGAATTTCATCAGGTTAGGGCAATAGGGTCAGTCTCTATAGGTGTTACAGTTATGGTGAAAATACCTTGAAGAGGTGGGGGAGCAAAACTGTTCTCAGACCCTTCACAGGAAAATACTCAACAGATTGTTGACACCATCAAACTTATACTTAGAGGAAGGGAATGCAAAACCTGCTTCTCAGTTTTGTAGATTTAATTGACACTTTTAAATAAATGCTGTTGGGAACAGGATCAGGAAAATTAATGCAATAAAGAAAATTTTAAGTAAGCAGAGAGAAAATGGATATTGGTGGTCCATTGTGGCTAGATGTGAAATGAATTGAGGGCAATATCAATTACTTAGACCTAAAATGATGCAAATTTTTCTGAACTCCTCAGATAATTTCCTTTTTCCAGTTTTATACCTCCTTACCTTTTCAACTTAAAGGCAATGTGTATTGTTTCCTATTTTAAAGGAGTGCTCAGAATAGCAATATTGTTAAGTATTACTGTCACTTTTCTGGATTAGAAGCCCTATCAATAGTTGGCTTCAGTTTTAATCTGGGAGAGTAGCTGTAGCAGTACTGAACAAAATGTAATGGTGAATATATACCACTATCAGTGTTCAGTAGCATATAAATAATTGAATCATTTGAAGGTATTTAGACAGCAATTCAGCAAACTCAGTGTATTCACATCTAAATGCAAAATGCCAAACAGGGAGCTGAAAATTCATATGCTGAAAATTAATCTTGTTTAAGATACATTCCTATTTATTAAGAGCTCCTCTAGAGGCAATATTAAGGGGTCCTTGTAAAGCCCAAGCCCAAGCATAGTTAGGTTCAGGAACTTAGTCTCTAATTATAGGTGTCTCTGAATATCTGCCTTGGAAAACAATGCACAATTGTCAAGATATGCCAAAAACTTTCAGTGCTAATATTTCTGCTTGTCAGTCTACAAGAGGATTAGGCAAAGTATCCAAAGCTTTTTGTAGTCTCAATTAGAAGTTCTTTCAAATTTGTTAGTTTGCAGCTTTTTATTTTTCTCCATCAATCATCTGTGAAAAAGGTGACAGTACCTTTCTCTATCCCCGCTGAAACCAGGACAAACCCTTCTGAAAGCTTCTTAAATCCTGTGGTATAAACAGGAACAGTGAAGTCTTTTCACAACTTGAAAATAATACAGTAGTGAAAGTTAGAGTTTCTGTTTCTGTCTGAAGAGTGATTGTTTGTGTGTATTCTCTCTACCTATCTACCTGTCCTATTTTATCACTTCTTTGGAATTTTGGAAGGAAGATCTGTTAATGTTTGCTCAGGATGACTCATAGGTTAAAAAAATGTGTACTATTTCTTTGTCAGATACAATCATTTTAAAATTTGTATTTAAACTTAGTATTATCTTTAAAAGTTCAGAAAACAAAGAGGAGGGAAAAACATTGGCAGTAAACTGTGTGACTAATGAGTCAGAGTAACTGAACTAGTGTTCATAATGGAGATAGGTTCATGCTGCCTTTAAGAGCATGCCACACATTATTCTCAGTATCAGTTACAGAATATTATTTATGACTGTAGACAAAAAAAAAAAATTAATTTGTAGTTCCCTAGTAGAAAATGACAATAAAGAAATTATGCTTAGATGGACATTTCAGATTCTATCAATATTCAAATCGCTATTTTAAATGGTGCAAAGTATTTGTATTCAGATAAGAAAATTGTTCTTTTGTCTCAGTCTATGGTTGCGACAATGAAAAAAGAATTCAAACTTTTAAACAGAATAGGACTGTAGACCCCTTGGCTTTTTTTGCAGGGTAAGTGTCAAAAAATAGATAGTAGCACACTGTAGGGATAATTGCTGTTTGGGTTTCACAACCTTATACCTCTTTAATCTAGCTTTGATGATTCCTCAGGCACCCAGTGGGAAGCATGCACATGCCATACTGACTTTACAACATTGTTCATCAACACTAGAAGTCAGGCAACTGTGTAGATGTGCTAGACCATCTCATTTTCATGCCAAATTCCAAGATTATGCTATACTAATTGTTGTTGTGATGTTCAGAGAAGCAGACATAATTTAAATACTTGACACACTTCCATAGGAAGTTTTTCCTTTGGCACTGTGTGGATTGCAGAACATGCTTAGGTATACCATACAGAACTGGAGAGTTATTTAATTGGTTTTTTATTTTGTTTTTGTGTTTTATTTTAATTGCCTGTATTTACTTATATACAGTATGAATTACTTTGCAGCCACCGTTGCAGCCATTGTTTGTAGGCCTCAACTACTTTCTTCATGTACCTTATTTTCCTGTTCCTTGAACAATAATCTCGGTGGTTTTGGAAACATTAGGGATAAGAGGAAATTCAGGAAGTCACTCTAGCTATTTAACAAGCTTATTTCAATCATGAGCCTTTTCTTTCACATTTTTGTGCCATTTGTGTATAGATCACAACACATTGTTTTGGGGTCTTTTAAGTTTTTGTTTACCTGTTGTGCAAATACATCCTTTTCCTTTTTATTTCTTTGTATCCTATCTGGCTCTGGCTGTCATAAGACAAATTATTTTAAAAACACAATAATTGAAATCTCTTTACTGTTGGTTTATGGAATATGTTTTGAAAAACAGCAAAATGTTTCCAGTATACAAAGTCCTTGTGTTACCTTTTGAGTGATCAAACGCTATGCTTTTTTGTAAGCTTAATTCTTTCAATATTTTTCATACTTAGAAAAATTGCTTAAAAGAATCTTCTAACCTGAAGCTGTTTAACTTTGCTAAATCTTTGTCAGTTTATTTTATCGTCCATGGCCATATGGTGATAATTTCTGATATTCTGACAATTTTAGTGTAGTTAATCACACAGAATCTGGAGTAATAAAGGAACTACCAACATGGCCATTTTACTTATTAACAACTGTTCAGCAGGCTTGATATCCTATTCCATATTTTGTCTTTCAGAATCTTTAGATCAAGGTTAAAAATCTTAATATCCTGACATAGCTGCTTCCTCAATCTGGTGGCATCTAAGCTCTGTTTCTGATCAGGCTAGTAAACCCCCAACAATCAAAATCCATAGGCTATTTGTTCCTCTGGATATGTTGCTTGAATTTCCCCTTTCCAAGGAAGTGTTCTGGTAGTTGGCAGTGTTCATGATTGTTGTGTGCATTCCCTGTGCACACAAGGGGTTTTAGTTATTGCACAGGAGAGTGAGAGCATCTTATCCTATAACCTGGCATTTGAGACATTACGATGAGATTTGGATTTTTACAAACAGTGGAAGGTATTGAACTTCGGCATCTCATAGAATGATATCATGAGTGTCAGAGCATTCTCTATGAGTGACAGCATCTCTATTAGGGCTCCCAGTATCTGAGCCTTGAATTTAAATACATTACAAAACAAGATTGTTAACTTCCTTGCCCTTTAAAGGGAATCTGTCTTCAGAACAAATTGCATAACCTCAAATTAAAGGAAATGCCTCCTTCCAACAAAGACTTCTTCTTAACCTCAAATGATGTTTTAGGATATAATCTACCAGAAAGAATGATCACTAATTGTGTTCATTTGCTCCCAGCTCAGAATGCAGTCTATGGTCAATCTGAGTAACTTTAGGTTCTGGATTTTATTCCATGGCCAAGCACCTAAAGTGTCTTGTTACTGCTCATAACTGTTAGCCAACTCTGTGTTTCATGGCTAAGAAAAAGAAAGCTGTGGAAGAGCAAAATGCTGATTTTAATGTAAGAAGCTGATGCAAGTATCTTAACTAAGCCAGACTTCCACTTTAAAATACTTTGTCATAATCCAAGAAACACGTCTTAAGCATTATGTTGACTTATGCTTCCATCTTTCCTTGATTACATCACTTTTTCACATTGCAGTTGTATTGCTACTGTTTGAAAGTACCACCCTTTTAAAATGTGCAATCACAGTGATTGCACAACTAGCTGTACTCATTACTATAGCAACAAGAATAAAAAGGCTCCCTAGCCCATCCCATGTAAATGGTCTCTCACTGCATTTTATTCTCATGCTGAATGAATGTGTATGACACAATGGAAATTATGTGCTTTGGTTTGGTTGAAGGCTGCTTACAATGAGGCAGGGGGAACTGAATTATACTGGAACCTTTGTTTAAAAAGGGGAAATAAAATTTCTGACCTGCTCTGGCGTACTCAAATGAAACATATGCACCTGCTCTTTAGCTTCCATCACACACTCCTGGCAGAGGAGGTCACCAGCAGGACAGGGAGCAGTGATGTAAAAAAACAAGTTCCAGCATGAGCCATATGCTCAAACAGAATATTCTAATGTTAGAACTTCAATCATTGCCTTCCTTGAGCCCTGGTGAGGCCTTGTCTATGCTGATATTTCTGATAAGCTCTTTCCTCATTATGGCACCTGAGATCACTAACATATTCTCCATCATGACCATAGCTTCATCCCTGTTTTCATCTGTTTCCTCTTTCTTCCTTTAAGTATAGCAGTGAAGCTCTCTGCTCCCATCAGTTCTACCCTCTGATGGAAAATCTGGAAATCTGATACCATCCATCCATGAGCAGTTATTCAAGTTCATTATTTTATTATGAATAATACTGTATTTGGCTTTCTTCCTTTAAGCCTCTGTTCATAATGTTGCACTGTTTTATGAGGTTTCATTTTATTATTGGGTTTTTAATTAATGAAGTTTTTAATACAGAGGAATACTCTAAAACATAACTGAAGAAAGTGCATGGTTCTGTTAATATCAAAACTAAAGTAATATTATTTCTTTCATGTGAATTTTCCTGCTAGCAGGCTCGCACCTACAACTGTCCCCCTATTTTCACAACATTTATATAACATTACCTTTGAGACCAAGACTTTGGAATCACGTTATCTGTGAGACCAATACTTTTCTGTAAAGTACTTTGTACTGTACCAATTTGCTACAGTTTACCAACAGGTTCAAAAGTTACTACCAGGACATGTGTGCAGCCACCCATACACACCCACAGCGATTGCACAAGTCTCATTTCCTTAGCAAACCAGACTGAAAACAAGACACAAAACAGAGAACTCAAAACTGTTTCTCCTAATCCAGTATAATATCCACATTCTAGCAAGTGAAAAAACCAGAGTATTTAGTTTCCCCTCTAAGCCACACGTGTAAAAAACAGCTCCGATCCCTGCATATCGGGCTTAAATGCAGGAAATCCTTTGTTTGCTACTAGTCAGTTGTGTAATTTTGGTCAAATTCTCATCTCCCTCATCTCACTTCCCTTTTTGCCTGTTTAGAAACAGTATGATCAAGCAGGAACAAGCACTTTGTCCATGTTTTTACAGTACTTAGCATGCTGATGCCCATGAAAGTCACCAAAAATTAATTCATAGAGCATCATTCCTTTTGTTCATTATTGTATAATTAACCAAAACAGAAACAATATTCAGTTACCAAAACACAAAAAAACAGAGCTGTTCACAGCTAACTTTCTGAAATCTTGCTGCAGATTAGAGGGGATTTGTTTATGGATCGGCCAAATTTAAGCTCATGCAACTTTTTCTGGATAATTTAAAAGAAAAAAAAATCAAATAAGCTGCTTCTTATTAAGAACTAATCTAGATGACTAGTTTCTTCTGCTCTTAAGTACCCTTCCTAATTCTTAAGCAATCATTTATTGGACTATTTAGAATATGCCAGGATCCTAGGAAGGAAGGATTACTGTCTTTTTTTTTTTTTTTTTTTTTTTTCTAAATTGAGATTAAAAACTACATTGAGAAATCCTATCTGGTTTTGATGTTACTGGTGGTGCAAGTGTTGATAACTGAAGGAATTTTTTTTCAGTTCAAAAGAACTACACAAGCCTAGCTTACTCAGTACCTTACTACCAGCAGATCAAGGGATGAGTTCTGTGATAAAGTAGTAAGGGCACACCACACGCTACACCCAGTTACAGCAGAAAAAGGGACAGGTTTTCATTCACACTGCTTCTCTGAGATGTTGTTTACCTCTGATTTTCTTTCAGCACAGACTAAAACTATGGACTTGTGCCTTAGGTTTAACATCTATAAATATGTGTTCTGAACTGTTAAAAAGCTGTTCTTGATTTCGCCATAACTGTTGTATGTTGTGTGAGACTGTAAGTCTCATTTTGCATGAGAAATGTGAGCTATGCTTTGGACTAATACAACAATGATCCCACAGAGCCTGTGCAAGTTATGTGGGACAGTTAGTGAAACTTGATCTTGGTTTGGATTAGATGTCCATCATTCTCTGTTTATGTTAAACCAGCAATAAGTTTTATATTGACAGAGTCACCTTCTTCCTCCAATTACTTTAAGGTCTCTTTCTTCTGCACAGTGTTAGCAAAGACCAATTCCTCTTTCATGCACTATTTTTAGGAATTTCCAATGTTCAAAAACTTCTGATAATTTTTCCTATCTGATTGATAACTAATCAAAAGCTGTTCCTGATTCATAACTGGAATTTAAGAAAAAAGCTTTGACAATGAGATACAACCAGCATACACAGTGTCAATTAACAGCCAGTTACTAAACAGTTCTTCTAAGCTGGTATTAAATGATGCTGCATGCAAATTAGCACAGAACAGAGGAGCAATGAGTACAGTTAAACTGAGGCTTAAGGCCTGGAATAATGAGAAGCAAATATGTTGTCTGTGCTAGGAATGTAAGAACTGTCATTCTAGAGTGCATCAATGCTCTTTCCTTTCAACCTTGAATCTGGCATTTTCATCATGTGTACTTGTAGACTTCATTGTCGGCTATTTTGTACTTAGACTGCTGCTTAGGAAAGAATCCCAAGGAGCTGGAGTCCAAGCTTGTGATGAGTGCAACAGGACTACCATGAAACAGGACTTCTTCAGATCCCCTAAATGGAAAAAAAATCACTTTGGGTAGTCATTCTATTTCCACTTTTTTTTTTTTTTTCAAGTGTCATGTGATCTTTGAAACAGCAAACTGTGCAAGTTTTGTGCACTAACTACAGAACAGTCTGTTCTTAGAAAATGGATAATGCAGCTCTTCACCAAAGAGCTGAAGTATCAGGAAACTGGTCTCAGGAAAGGCATTTAAAATATCTTAGACAGATGTTTTCTGTCAATTAGATGCACGACACTGGTACCCACAAACATGTACATGAAGCAGAGAAGCTTGGGCAGGATAAAAGAGATATGATGTATGTTTTTAGGACAAATCCTTACACCTGAGATAAGTGAAGTGGATATGTAAAAATCTTCAGATGATAAATATTGGAAATAACCTGAAAACACAGAAAATATTATTTAACATTCTTATGGAAAAAACACACCCCACAGATATTTACCCTTTCTTATCAGCAAATTTATGAAAAAAAAATTTGCAACTAAGCTTTGCACATTTATAAAATCTAGCTCATATCTTACTGATTCTGCCATTTATTAAACATTCATCATTACACTTGCATCATATCTAAAAAGGACTCATGCACTTTTATGTAGAATTTCAATAACATCCTGGTTGCTAGGCTACATGTGATCACTCTGACATATAAAGTACCTCTTAGAAATGGATTTTTAAAGTATATAATGATCAAATTTGAAGAATTTGTTTATTCAAGTATTTCTGCCAGTAAATAGGCAAAACAGCATGACATTTTATGCCTTTAAATAAATATTTAGTTGTATTGCACACGATGTCTAACAGATGCATATGACTTTTTTTTTCCATTTCAAGTAAATAACTTTTTATTTCTGCTGTATGCATGTGAAAGAGTAGTTTCTTGGGTGGTTTTCCTTGGCTTGTTTTTTCTCCCACTGTCCATGCCTGTTGACGTTATTGCTTCTCTCTAATTGTTTTTTTATCTTTGCTTCAAGCTCCTCCTAGCTTTTTCTGAGGACCAGTCAAAAAATCACCTCAGATATGCATATGGATTTTGATACATGCTTCTATGTCCTCATCATAGAAATACAGGCTTGCTTATGCACATGGCACTGAGTTTGTCCCTGCATTAACTGCTTCCTGGCAGAGACTGGGGAGATTCCCTGGTGCTGCTACTCCTCCATTAGTCCAACCTTCTCCAGAATTTGTGCTTGTGACAACATCTGAGCTTTGGGACCAGAGCTATCTCTTCCACACCAGTATTAATTTTAATTTGTATCTGGAAAAACCTGTGGGAAAAGAACACTAAACCTGCAAAGTTATGGGGTTGGTGTATGAAAACAACAGAGCTCATGCTTTCTGTAAAACCAGAGATTGATTAAATTAATTACCTTTTTTGGTTCTATTGCAAAATCAAAACAATCAGAAAGTACATTCCTTCTGTGTCAATCCAAAATACTTTTTTTCTTCTAGCCATTTTTCTCAGTATGGATTCACAAAAAGCACTTCATTGTGATTTTATTCATTTATTCTATGTAGCATTGGAAACATTTGGTCCTTTCAATTTTTTAAAAAATTTAGTTCAGGCTTGATTTTTCAAAATGAAACTTCAAAAAATATTTCATCATTTATGAAACAAAATAATTTGCCCAAAGAATAGCAAAAAGAGATTTCGATTTTTCTGCCTCAGCATTTTTAGATTCACCTATTGTTAGTACAGTAGAATTTTTTTTTTTTTTTTATTAAAAAAACCAAAACCTAGATTTATATAAATGCTTATTTTGGTCTGTAGGTAAACATGCATCAATAGACAGTGTGTACCTCAATAAGAAAATATTATTTCTGCAGGACTCCTGCCTGATGACTGTACCTTCACTGCACATGATAATTAGTGCTCGCCAGTTATTGAGAGGCCAATATTGTGAGAGGGAAAAGTGGCATTAAAAGGGAAAGTGCTGTTATGTGGTGTTATTACTGGACCTCTTAGAGGGTCAGTCTTCAAACAACACCTGTTTTGTCATTTCATTAAACAGCTTTGTTGGGAGATACAGGAGTGTGATAATGAAGTATGCTGACAGCAAAATGTGTCTCTCACTAGCACAGAAGGCGGCTGCAATGTCCAGGAAGACCTGCATGACTGTAAGAACTGGAATCATATACCAGGGACAAAATTCATTAATATCAAGTACAAGCATTTTTCGGGATTAATACTGAGAGTTTATGTTAGTTTGTGAGCTTACTGACAGGAAACAGATGTGGTGGGGACACAGAGGTTGATCACAGAATGATTTATGAGTCACTGGTATGATATTGCTGTAGGAGAGAAGTGTACCAGGTGACACTGGCTACAGCAGTGTTGGAAAGCAATTGTGTTATTTGAAGGGCAGGAGCAGGAGCTATCTCATCTGCAATAGCTCTAGGCATTCAAGCTCCAGAAAGATGATTTCAGAGTGAAACAAATGTTACAGAAATGTTACTCTGCCCTTACATGCTCTGCTTTGATTTTGACACTGCTTGTATAGGTGCTTCTAAAAATTGTGACCCAATAGGTGCCTTCAAAATGGGCTTCTGAGAAATCTTTGTGCCTGACAGGTGGTGATTTTTTAAAATCTGACAAAATGAGAGCATTAACCTCATTACCAAATACCAATTTCTTCTTCAACTTTCTTTCTCAGTCACATGCAAGTAGTTTCTGTTTAGTCAGAATTCCTGAACAGTCAAACTTGAACTTTTCTCATACTAAGGTGCTGCAGGTTGCACTGGTGCATTTGAGAAGTTTTCTTTCAGATGTTCATTGAAGTCTCAGATTTGAGCCAGAATTCATATGTTCCTGCATTTCATGTTACATTATTCTACCAAACTCACCTGCCATATGCTTTAACCAAAAGGGTCATTTTTTGATACCATTCCTTTAGAAGAGCAGGTAAAAATTGGCCATTTTAGCAAATGAACTAATTAGAGTAAAAGCACATCTTTCTTGTGGCAAGTGAAGGCAAGTGAAAATTTACATTTCTTCAATAGATAGACTCTGCCTTTCTGATTGTATGGCATGTAACACCCAACAAATCAGACTAGATATCCTTGAAATAAATTCTACAACTGAGAGTTATATTTAACTCATGGAACAAATTAGTTGAGGGAGAGAAAGGAGTAAATCTCTGTGTAGAGAAGACAAACTGCATATTATTGAAAAAGCTGCCAAGACTTGCTCATCGAATGCAAAGTTTATCCTCTTAGAAATATTGCTTTGGTTTCACTTCTTTCTCTTCCATGCTCTCACTTTCCTTTCATAGTTGTAATTTATTTGCTGTCTTTTAAGAATTTAAAATTCTTAAAGATTACCTTGTAATCTCCATGAATCACTGGTTGCTTTTAACTTAGCCACCTAAGAATACAAATAAGACTTATAATTCTAAAATTCAGTTGAAAAATCAGACTTAAATTCTAGCCTACTGTCTAGACTAATTATCTGCATTCTGATTACCACACGTCTGTATACACAAGCATTCAGATGAAAGACCAGGGCTGTGGACCATAACCAATTAGATACATCTTCTGCTGAGTGCATGAGATAATGCACAGGCCTAAATATTAGTTTCCTACAGGGTGTCAAAAACTAAGATGAGAACAGACTAGATTATGTATTCTGCTATTTATACCTACTTTTACCCTCAAGAGAAAAATTGAATGTATACATATGAAACAGAAAAAGACCTTTTAGTGAGAGACTAAGTTGCCCTGCATTCAATATTTAATTACATATTCAAGAGACAAATTCCACTATAGAAAGAAGCAATTTTCCAAGATTACTACAGATAAGTACATAAAGTTATAGATGTTATTAGCCATATTTCTGAGATTTGTAATTCTTGATTAAAGAAGAAGTTATGTCACTGAGCATTGACCCAAAGAAAAATACATATCCTTGAGCTCTGAGGAGATCTTAAATAGATGTTCCCTTTACAGCCTGAGTATGTGTTATAACTAAAATGAAAAGAGAGAAAAAGAACAAGAAGTTCTGTAAAGAAACATCAAAGGCCATTAGAGAAAGAGCTTTTAAAAAGAAGACAGTAGAATATGGAAAATAATCAGGCACTGCTATATAGAGAAGAATAATTTTGAAAGTAATAGAATGCTCAAAAATGGGTAAAACTTGCCTGTGAGGTGTCTTGTCCTTAGTTAAAGCTATTTTTAAAATGTTTACCAAAGGAAAACCTCTCTAAATACTATTGTCAATGGGAAATGACATTAATTATTAAAATATTACGCATATAGTTAATGTCTGGTTATTGTTGGCTGAAAAAATATATATAGATAAAAATAGTTCAGAGGATCAACCATTTTAATACATTTGAATAAAACCACCAGAAACTCTGTGTGGCTTTGAAAATAAGAGAACATTTTAATTAAATGGAAACATTGGTTGGCAAAAGAATGGCACTTAGCTGTATCTCTTTAATGAGTTATGTTTGCATTTAATAACTTAGACCATTTACCACTGAGATTGATGATTTTTTTAAGGTTGTTGTTAACCAGTGTTCTTCTCCATTTAACCTTGTTAAATCTTTAAATAGATATCCTTGTATTTCTCCTTGATGCTAAAAATGGCTTCCCTGACATCATACCATTTAGTTAATTTTTAGGTATTGAAAGTTTAAAGTGGCCTGAAATGCACAGGGTCATTCTGAACCTGAGTCCAAACTGTTACAAATTGCTGTCTGAAATCTGGACTCATTTTGTGATGCACATCTTTCCTTTTAGAAATGCCTTCTCTAGTAAGTGATCAGGAGCACAACTTCACCCAGTCATCCAGCATTTCAGCATAGTAAGGATGATGCAAAACATAAGCAGCAGGGCACATTTAAAACTAAAGGGCCCATTAGGTTCTTCCTTCCTGTAGGCTCTTTGGAAAATTCAGTTACGAGAAATATCAAATCAGGCATACAATGCCTTATGTATAGCATACCACAGTTTGTTTTGGTCTAATTCCTAATTTATACCATCAGCTTAACATGTTACAAGTAGGCTAATGTATAGCTATAATTAATTGCATTCCTCATGGAGGAATAAATTAAAATACTAAACTTGGGAAGTGTGTAATCCAGAGTTAGTATGATTGTCAATCTGGACATTATTAACTCAAATGTTAATAGATGCATTATCAATTAACTGCTAAAAAATATTTTTTAAATTGAGTCAGCATTTTGAAGGTATTTCCAGACATTACCAGATTTTAATTTTGTACCATTTTTCATTATGAACTGTAAAGAAATACTAGTAAAATATGCCAAAGCATGCAGAATTACAAATATAAAGTTCCTAGTTTAGTTTTCTCAGTTCTGATTTTTGTTTTGAATTGCTGTTTTAAGGCTGCTCACAATATTTGCCAAGGGATCAACAACTCATATTTTACTGAAGGAAACAAATTATTTATAAAAATAACTAGTATGCAGGTCATACTGGAGACCATATGTACCTCACTGGATTGATTAGAATTGATATTTTACAAGTACCTAGCCTGAACAAAGGAAAGATTCACATTTGTTTTTAAAACATGTGCATGTTTTTTGTCCAGGTGACATGTGACTGGTGAGATGAAAGACTGCTTTGTGCTTCACAAGACTTGTCCAAGTCACTGAAGAGAATGAATATCATGTTCTTTTGTTAGATCATATCTTCATCTCACCTTCACCTTGATGAGAACACATGGAAAAAATTTGGCCAAACGGCATGGGAACCAGGAGCCGCGACTGTGTTGGCCATGCCACATTGAGCAAACCCAGCAAAATCTTGTTGGACTTGGAAGCAAACACTAGAAATCAGAGAAAGCTGTATCATAGAAATAAGAGAGAGAGATATATCAGTACCAGTGGCCACAAGACCAGAAGGCTAACAGTTAGGAACGAATTGAACTCCACCCAGGACTCAGAGACACTCGGTGCTTTTTGTTGGTTGCTTTTTTCCTCTCTGAAAACAGGTTTAGGTTGGATTTTTTTTTTTTTGTGGGGGGGGAGCAGGGCAGGGGGACCAACTGTGTGAATTATGAACATTTTTCATTTATGCTTCAAGAGAAATTTCTGTCTATATTGTCTTATGCCAAGTTTATAGTACATCTCCCTGGAACAGTATGCCAGTGCTATGTTTTCAGAACCTGGCTAATTGAAAACTTCCCAAGCTCTTGCACAGGAGTGACACACATAGAGCAGAAGAATCCCTTGGCTAGAACAGGGATTGCACTGTGTTGACAAAAACTGATTCACTTCCAACTCAAAAAACAGGTAAATTCTTCATCTTGGTTAAGAGTTTGCCGAACAAGAACTCTCATATTATAAACTTCTCAGATATTGCCTGAAATGATCACATTTCTGAGAGTGGACCCTCATACTCTGACAACACTGGGTGGCATTGTACAATACGGGACCTTATAAAGTAATAGAATATGTACACAGATTTTTACAAGTTTATCATCTGCTGCCCTTCCAGCCCTCAGGCTGTTAAAATACTGTGAGGAACTCACAACTAGCTCAGGTACACATACACAGACGGACCTGATGACTTTACGCTTCCCCTCAAAGGAAGTGTTCATGTCTTTGTATATAATTAGCTCCACTATGAAGTAGACCTTAGAAGAGAAAGATTTGGTTCTCTTGTTAGACTTGTGGTTCACGGGGTGGGGTGGGGGAGGGGGCGGGGAATGGGGCTGGTAGTGAGGTAGAAGAGAGGATTTTACACTTAGTCATAAGCTGGGAGCAACTAAAACCATTAGTATAAATTGGCCCTGTGTGGGATTCCATTACCAGCACAGAAGGAGATACAAAGAGAGAGTGGTTTCAGAGAAATGTCACAGGGTGGAAATTTCATTCCTTTCCAAGCTCTGAACCTAGGAGTTCTTTTCAATAAGGGAACAAGAAAGAAGAATATTTCCCCGCAGAGAAACACCCCCTGTGCATCAAATAACACAGTTAGACAGAGATGTGAACTACATTCCTGATGATGAGTGAAATTTGTTTTCCTGACAGTTATGTGATATTTTATAATGTCTGTCAAGAACTTTGGCACTAAATTCTACTGAAGAGGCAAATAGGCAAGTTCAGTACAAACACCTATATTTGAGGAAATTAATTGTTTTTTTAGGAAATCAATTGAGTTATTATCTTGATAATCTGGAAAACAAGCTAGACCTAAAATCACTTCCCTGTCTTTTATTTTTATCTCTGTGGTTTTACCTCATGTACTTCTGATGCTTGTTTCTCCTCTTGTTGTATAAAGTACAGTATAACTAGAAGGACCCAGTTGACTAAAGTGTATCTGACTAGTCTTGATATATCTGATTTTTCAGCAAGTAATACACAGCAAAACAAAAAAAAAACTTCTCAGTCATACATTTTCAGGGGTAGTTAGCTAAAAATAGAGACAAGCAGCTATTCAAGTTGCAAGCTGGTTTTAATAGGATGCTATTTCTTAGGATGCTACAAAGCCAGAAGGATTTTAATGGGGTTGCTGATGATTTACAAATTAATTAGGCTCATAATCAATAAAAATAAGGAAATAGAGCGAGTCATGGTAATAATGGAAGAGAAATGTTTTCATATCCATAGACAGGAGTTTTGAAAATCTTTAAATTAGTGAAATCAGAGCATTTAAAACTTTAATCTACAACTGGACTTTTTTTAAAAGTAGCTGTCACTGTGGTTATTGCAACTTTGCCCACACTTGATTGGAAAATCCAGGTCTCTGGGGTGCTTGTTAGTGGCTACACCAGTTATTCTTGGTTCTGACTATTGCTATGCATCAGGTCCCACATATTTTGAAATTATCAGTCAAAATGTCATTTAAATTCAAACAGCTCCTAAAACATTATGGCCCTTCTTTTAAATATTAAATAATATTCCCGCCAACTTTATGGAATCCATTTAACTTAAGGGCACAGGTCCCAGTGGTAGAAGTTAAAGCGTAACAGTCTGACTGTGCTGACACATGAGCCTGCAAGCAGTGTGTCCTTGTGGCCAAGAGGGCCAATGGGATCCTGAGCTGCATTAGGAGGAGCACGGCCAGCAGGTCAAGGGAGGGGATCCTGCCCCTCTGCTCAGCCCTGGTGAGCCTCACCTGGAGTGCTGTGTCCAGTTCTGGGCTCCTCAGGACAAGAGAAACAGGGAGCTCCTGGAGCAGAAGCCATGTGCCTCCAGCACGGGACTGTATTTCAGAGGTGCAGGAAGTGCAGATGGGTGGAAAGCCAGGACCAGCAAGCCATGGAGATAACTCTGCTTGGCTTCCCGTGCTCAAACCCTTCACCCACAGACAGGTTTCAAGCACATCTTGAGGAGGAGAGGGAGGCAACTTGGCAACATGACTGCCTTACAGCCCTGCCATGGTGCAAAATTCCTGGGGATTGGATTTGGAATCCTTTGTGTGGAGAGTTAAAAGGTCTGGGTTTAAGGGCATTCTATCATATGTCACACAGGCCTAGAAGCACTGAACACAGTATTGCTTACATACTTTTAGAAACTAACATAACAAAGTCGTTTTCTGAGCAGGTACTTTTAAGGTTTTAAAGCCTAAAATATTTTCATTAATTAATTTTAATGATGGGAAGATATGAGCTTAAATTAGACATTCAATACACTGAAAATATATCTTGGAAAAATGAGTAGAAAACTAGGAGACACCATCAATGGAAAATGGAAAAAAAATCAATTAATATATTTTTGTTTAAGAAAAACCCAAACCACACAAAATCAATCTGTTAAGGACCACAAGTTACCTGTTGCTTTCTTCATGTTGTTCTTTTCATAGTCAGTCATGTAACAGACATTAGCCTGGCATCATGAGTTTGAATCTCAGTAACAGACTTGAAGAGAGTGGGAAGGGTTTTATTTTTTTCAAAAGAACAGCAGATGCAAAGTGACTTGGTAAAGATGACAGCTGACAAAAAAAAAAACCCACTAAAAAAAGCAGCTGCCTACTCTTTACCCAAATGCCTACTCTTTGGAGCAGGTGAAACTGAACAGTTTGACAGTAAAGGGAGCTTGTTTTCCTTCATGCTCTATCGTCTCACCCAGCAGTATTAGCAGCACACATCAGCCAGCCTGTCTTCAACAAAGAACATGCTAAACATTTACAAGTTGTTCGGCCGGCATCAGATACGCTGTACTGCACCGACTGCTGAAAGCCAAGGACCTCTCCAGACATGCCTTTTGTTTTGCAATTAGCTCATGGTTTCTCAAGCAGGAAGTCAGCTTCAGGGGTGGTGGTTTTTCTGCAGCTAAGATAATCAACATAGGAATTGTATGATCTTCATAGGTTTTCCAGCAGATATTTTTGCGCAGTCGATGGATAGAGTTAAGTATGCCTGACACTACATGAAAATATATGGCTATAAATCAATGAATGTAGAAACTACTAATGATAATTTCTTCACATTCCAACATTGTTGAGTTTTTTTCAATCTGTATGTTTTAATTTTGTCTTGAATATTTGTATATTTATGAATGATTGAAACCAAAAAGAAGAAATAGTATGCTTATGCAGTAATATGGTAACAAATTTGCTTTCTTTTGTCCTGATTTCAGCTGGGGCAGAACTCATTTTCTTCTCAGCAGCTGATGCAATGCTGTGTTTTGGATTCAGCAGGAGAATAATGTGAATAAAACACTGATATTTTGGTTGCTGCTAAGTCGTACTTACCCTAAGTCAAGGACTTCCCACTCTGCTCTGCACTGGTGCGGCCTCACCTTGAGTCCTATCTGCAGATTTGATCACTGCAATATAAGAAAGGCATTAAGCTATTAGAGAGAATCCAGGAGAGGTCAACAAAGATGGTCCAGGGCCTTATAGGACAGCCATATGGCTCAGGTCACTTGGCTTGTTCAGCCTGGAGAGGATACCTGAGAGGGGACCTCACTGCAGTCTGCAACTTCTTCATGAGAGGAAGAGGAGGGGCAGGCACTGGTCTCTTCTCTGTGGTGACAGTGACAGGACCTGAGGGAATGGCCTGAAGTTGTGTCAGGGGAAGTTTACGTTGGATATCAGGGAAACCTTTCCCCAGAGGGTGGCTGGTCACTGAAACGGGCTTTCCAGGGAAGTGGTCACAGCACTGAGCCCAACAGAGTTCAAGAAGTTTTTGAACAATGCTCTCAGGCACATGGAGTGACTCTTGGGGATGGTGCTGTGCAGGGACAGCAGCTGGACTTGTGGATCCCTGTGGGTCCCTTCCAACTCAGCATATTCTGTGATTCTGGACTTTTCAGTATTTCATCCTCAGCCAGTGAGGAGGCGCACAAAAGCTGGGAGGGAGCATAGCTGGGACAGCTGCCCAAAGAGATATTCCATAACATATAAAGCTATGCCCAATATATAAACTGGAGGGAGTTACCTGGAAGAGAGTCAGTTGTGGTTCAGGAAGGGGCTGGGCATTGGTCAACACGTGGTGAGAGATCGTATTGTCAGCACTTGTATTTCTTGTGTTTTATCTCCCTCTGTCCCTTTCATTTACTATTAATATTATTGTTATTATTATTATTATTCCTTTGTTTCCATTAATAAACTGGTCTTATGTCAACCCCTGAGTTCTATTCTCTTTTCTTTCCTGATTCTCCACCCCATCCCATCAGTGGGAGGAAGGGAAAGTGAGCGAGTGGATGTGTGGTGCTTTGTTGCTGACTGGGGCTAAAACATGAACATGAACAGGGGAAGTTTTGCTTCACTGAGGATTACACAACGTAGGTTATTTAAATAAGTATCTGACTGGTAAAAGAAAAATTCCTACAGCAGTCCTACAGCTGTGACACTGGAGCTGGTGAATGCCAGTCTTCCATTCCTGACAAAATTTTTTCCAAGAGCATTTGTAATTCATAGCCTGTTTCTGTTGGAAATGTCTCACTCTCCTTTTCTCTACCTCCTTCTGCTGAAAACAAATACCACAATACAAAAAGTGCTGTATTTCATTATTTTGTTTGATTCCTTTTTTATTATTTCTTTTTTATTTTTGAAGGAAATATGGATTATAACCATTTACTTGATAGAATACAGGACTCACAAGATACTGAGGCAACTTAAGAGTAAATTAAAATTGGATGTAGTGTGGGAAGCTAGGATGACATGTAGTGTTTTCACCTTGACAGCCTTTCACTGGAGGTGGCACAGCAAAAGATCTTGACGCATCTTGACATCAGCATGAATGCCTTCAAGTGGAAGGCAGGTAATTGTTTTCAATGCAGTAAGAATCTAAAGTGATCAGTAGTCATGAGACCAAAAAAAAAAAAAAAAAAAAGAAGAGTTTCTGTATTTCCTAGATGAGTGTTGATCTTACGTATATTTTTAGAGGGAAATTAAGTAGCTAAAAAAAAAAAAAAGAAAAAAAACCCACACACATAAAAATAGCTATAGCTATATATATAATTAGAACTGCTTTTCCTAGTAGAGTAAAGAGTGGAAAAAGTCCAGCATGGCAATTTGGAAATCTGAAATATTTGGAAATGTTACTTAATAAACACAGTGAAAAATTCCAGAGATCACAAAGAATGGAAGAAATTTAAGTATACACCAGTAGGTTCTATTTGCATGTTTCATTAGCTGTCTCATTAAGCTTTTCTGGGTTTTTGTTTGTCTTTTGAGTTTTTGCCTTCTCATTCTTACTGTATTTAGCCTTTTTCAGTTTTCTGAAATAACTGAAAGTAATAGATGAGCAGATGAGTCTAATATTTTAAAAGAAACAGTTTTCATACATGAAATTTCAAGTTTATTTTGGGGGGATTGCTGACTATGTGGCATTAAAACTTTCAGTTATCATTTACCTAAGGTGAAGAGAGAGATAACACAGTTAAAACAAACATAATGTAATATTTAGGTAATAAAGCCAGAAGAACATATGATGAGACATAATAAAGAAAAGATTAACTACTGAACAGCACTTAGCTGGGAAGTGCAGTTTCCAAAGCCTGCAGGCTCACACACTGAAGCCACATACACGTGTGTCAGCACGGGAGGCTGCAGAGCCATGGGCCCGTGGTGCTGCCCCCGAGTGACAGAATCTGTGCCCCGAGCCTGGGACACAAGTGACCACACCAGACAAACCTGCACTGCAGAGATCCAGTTCACACAGTCCCACACAGAAAGCTGGCCTGAACTTCTCTGCACTCAAATCGTGCCGAGCCTGTAAAACAGATAAAGATCCACCCACAAATAATAGAAAGTTATCTATATGTGTAAGAGTTTTCAGAATTGTGACTCTGTAAGTAACATGATTGTTTCAAAACTACATTTACATACATCCCTTATGACAGTGAGATATCAATGCTTTCTATAAAAGTTACTGTAATGGAAATAGGAGTAATAAATATGACCATGCTACTGCCAGCTACACTAGTAATGCATGTTTGTGTCTGGTTTTCTCTAAAAGTTTGTCAGTAGGCTAATTCAGATCCAAAAATGGGTAGTAAAGAAGTTATATTGTGGTCTCTTAAACAGTTGCCATTGTCTAAATTGACATCTAGTTTTACTCCATATTTACTAACCAACCCCTAGCCCTGAAAATGTACATGGTGCATTGGCTGAATAGTTTGTGTGAGCTTATTTGAAGATATGCTCTCTTTGCTGACTTGGTCTCCAATATGAGCTGGACTCCGTAGCCATTGGAGGTCTTTGTACTTTATATTATAAAAGTAACAGGATCAGGCCATATAGGAGTAAGGTTTGTCTAAGTCACACAGTCGCACACTTCTTCTACTCAGTTAGAATCACTGATGCTTTAGGAAAAAAGAGGTTGTGTAGGTCAGTATGTGGTTAATGGGACTGAATTCCAAGAGATCTGGATTCTATATTTGGCTTAGCAATTGGTCTTCCTAAACAAGCCATATTATGGACCTGTGCCTCTTCTACCTAATAATACCCCCACTGTCTTGCTTGCTTGGATTCCAAGCTTTTCCTAATAGATCCTATTTCTTATTGGATTTACTTAGCATCTATCATAGGGAGGCTAAAATGCTAAGTCCAGCAGGCGCATTTGTAATATAAATGTGTTAAAAGAAAGGGAAGGGGGGAAAAAAGAAGTAACAAAAATAACAGTGAAAATTCTTTTTCCTATGCAATTATATTTTGTATTGCAGGAAAGAAAATCAAGTGAATTTATACAAAGAAATTTGATGAAAATAACTCCTAAGATGGGCACTGGGGCATCATAACAACCCCACAATGAAAAATTCTGTAACTCATGAGTATAGGATGACTAGGGGCAAAACTAAGAAAGGAAACCATGTGTATGCTCTTCAAGGTAAATTAGCTCAAAACCACACACCAGGTTGCTGTTCCTAGGCCAAGGAGTACACTTAGACATGCACAGAAGAGCCCTCCAGTGACAAGTACCTCACTGTACAGTCTGTGAAACTTAACAATTTTATGTACAGGTTTTATTTCTTCAAATACTCTCCCTGTTGGAATATTTAAACAGCTTATTTCTGCCTCAGTACACACATGAAAATCCCATTGCATAAGAGAAACAGAGAACAGAGTAAAAGGAAGGGAACCTGTGGCTTCTGTTCTCTGCTGTTTTCCAGTAAAATTCTCTTCTGAATTGGCAGAAGAAATTTAGTTACTGCTTGTTTTTGCCTAACTCAGCTCTAGCCCTAGAGAAAGCAGCACAACCCTCAAGCCTGCACCAATTCCTGAAACTACACACATTCCATTGCAAAATGATCTAGTGATCATTCTACCTAGCAGTGCATTACATGTGTAATTTGTTAAAATTCTAAGTCTGTGAAAATTCTAAGTCATGAACAATACTCTTGTAACATTTAAATCCTTTAGCACTCTTCAAACATTCAGAAAACCAAAGGACATTAATTGTGTAGGCATTGCTGTAAGCTTAAAAACCTTTTTATGCAAGAAATTAAGTCTTCATCGAGAAAATAACTGTTGAAATCTTAATACCTCTCAGTGACAGCCACATTTGAAGAGCAATTTTATAGCATAATGATCCTTGTTGCATAATTTGGACAGACTTTTGTTCTCATTTTAATTTCCCATACACTGCTTGCTTTACCATCTCTCCTTCCCACACTGATTAAAAGGGAGAGATCAAAAGTCAGAAGAGAAAAAAACATCAAGTTTGGGCCTGGAGTTAAACTTCTAAAGGCTTCAGCACAGCTCCTACTTCAGACATGCTGTGGCGTATCTGACTAAAGCATTGGGTGCTTCATAGAAGACTTGGGCAGCTGCATTCCACCTGAGATCCTACTGCAGACACAAGTCCAACAGAGCACCTTTAAACCCCCACTCACCTTCCACGCAGGACTAGAATTAGAATATCTAAACTTCCTGTTCTTTGATTTTTATGTTCATGAGGCATCTAAAATATGAACCTAGCCAAATGATACGCCAGAAGAAGAGACATTTTTCTTTCTATTTTGCCTCATATTGAAGGTTGTCTGAAACTAGAAAAGAAACAAGACTAGAAATTTGTTCCTTATTCTAAACCTTGCTCCAGTAATGATCTGATAAGTTACTTTCTTCTGAATATAAGTCTATAGGACTGGGTAGACAATAAAATGGAGTTTCAGATTCTTGCTTTACTATCAGCTGAAGAAGATGTTTAAATCAATCTTTTACACAATTTCATAACAGTTACAGACTTTTCCAAGTAATGCAATATTCACTTTTTTGTGCCAAAAAGAATCAAACACACATAATTCTCCCATTAGAAATAATGTCTAACAATCACTTTTTACCCTTAAAACACAAATTGCTGGATTGTGATATACAACATGGTCACATTGGAGAATATAAGTTATTTCTTTAAACTCTATCACAATCTGTGAAAATTTATGTGTTGCCATAAATAAGTAAATATATAAAAAGGCATTATATCCTTCTGGAAAACTTGTGACAAGTTTGTGACACAAGACATGTTTAGTGTCTTATCTAACTTTTGTCTTGGGGTCTGCCCAAGTCAATGCCTTTGTACTTGCAACAAACAGGACTTCAGCAGGTGAACCAAGCCCTGTATATAGTTTTTGAAGCACTTTTGATCAAAAGTATTCTATAAATGTGGAGCAATATAAGAATAATTTAAATTTCCTCTCCACATGCAGAATTATACCAGTCTGAAGCTTTTATCTCCTCCCAAGGAAGTTTTATTAACCTTTAAACTCTAAAATCATAGGTCTTCAGAATGAATGTCTACTCTCAGTAATGCATCCTCAGCATGTTTACTTCAATGGATCAAAACCACATCTCTTCAGACAAGAAACCTCTACTGGGTTTGCATGGCAAGGTTTTGGCAGCAGAGGGCTACAAGGAAGGTTTCTGTGAGAAGCTGCTAGAAACTTCCCCCATATCTGACAGAACCAATGCCAATCAGCTCCAAGATGGAACTGCCTCCAGCTGAGCCCATCAGGACAGCTGTAACGCCTCTGGGATAACGTATTTAAGATGGGTGAAAAAACTGCTGCGAGCAGTAGCTGGAGACAGGACTGAGAATATGTAAAGGAAACAGATCCACAGACATCATGGTCAGTGAAGAAGCAGGGGAGGCAGTGCTCCAGGCACTGGGAAATCTCCCAGTAGCCCATGTGGAGACCATGGTGAGGCAAACTGTCCAACTGTTGCTGCTGTCCATAGTGGAATAGATGTCCACCTCCAGCTGAGGAAGGACTTCATGCTAGAGCTGGTGGATGGCCAAACGAGGTAGGAGTCCACACTGCAGCAGGGTTCTGGCCAGGATCTGTGGCCCCATGGAAGGAGAAGCTGAAGCCGGAGCAGATTTGCTGGCAGGTCTTGTGACCCTGAGAAGAAAGGTATGCCGTATACTGCTGTACTTTGAGAGCTGTTCCAAAATCTCATTGGAAAAACTTATTTGACCATAGCACTAATGAATGTAAAAAACTGTCATGATTTGACACTGGCACGATGCCAGTGCCCCCATGAAAATATACCTTCCCAACTAATTGCTGTGAGATGTGATCAGGAACAGAGCAGAGCAGGCCCAAGCTTAATAACAAAGAAAAGAACTTTATTAATCTACTACTACTATAAAACTACAATCACTAAATCCTGGATGAAGACCTTCCAAAACACCACTCCTCCTCCCACCTAATTTCCAAACAAACTCAACAGTGAGACACCACCCAGGATCCTGATCAAGTTGCCACCCTTCAGATAATCAATACTCAGTCCATCAAGGGAGAGAGAAGTCTCTCTTGCACCATAGACCCCCCAGGAAACACAATTGCCACCCTTGTGTTTCCATGTCACACATGGCAACCGCCGGGAGAAAATCTGCCAGTGTGACACTCTCCTTTCCATGTCACAGTGCTCTCACCACCGTGCATGGACAGACTGCTCATAGGGCTCCTTTAAGGATGCTTTGCCAAGGACCAAGAAAAACAACAGTTCATCATCTCATCTCGGGACTACAGTGTCCCCCATTTCTCCCTGGGGCTGAGGGTCCAAAAACAGAGATCTTTTGCTTCTCTTCTTCTTCTCTGAAGACAGAGGGCCTCTCCACACCCTCTTCAACTTTCCTCTGCTCTCTCCATTCCTCTGTTGGTAATCACTGAAACAGGTCTCTTGGCCCACCAATGCATCCCCCTAAGTGCAGCCTCTGTCAGGAGAATTTGGTTCAGTCTATGGCTAACAAGAAAAGTCCAGCCACAAGCCACTCCATCATCTCCTCCCAACTCAAAAATTTCCTCTTCCATCATCTCGGATCCCAGACTGTCTCTCTTCTACTTCAAATCAAGGAGGAGTAATATTTTACAAAGCCTTCATTTCCCAGGAACGGGTTAAAAGTTCAGACTCCCTGGACGGCTGAAATCTCTGCCCAGCAGCTGATTCCCAAGGCCAAGGCTGGGCACCTTCCCCCGCCCCTTCTCCTCTGCGCCGGCAAAGTTACAGGTGCCGTCTGTACTCTCTGTCTCTTCCCTCTGGAGGGGGGGGGACACAACAAAGGCATCTCTGCTTCTCTCCACCCTTCCGTCCACAGGAGCTGGCTCGGTTCCAGTCCTTCTACCCCTCAGCTCACCTCGACCAGGTCGCATGGCTTTCCCTCCCCCACCCAGCCCCATGGCTGGGCAGGGGAGGTCTGCACAGCACCCTGACCGGAACCAAAGAGAGCGAGCTCTTGGGAGTTCCTGCTTCTAACCCCCTGTGTTCTCAGAGGCGTATCCACACCTTCAGTGGCCACTTTGGGTGCCAATATCCAAACTTGACCACTGATTGGTTTGACCTAACTTACTGAAAAAATTCACTTCCATGTCAAACCACGACAAAAACAAATTCAATTAATATTTTCACAAAACCAAAATGTTTTAGAATATTTCAAACATAATACTGATGATTTGTAGCATGTAAATATTCAAACCTGAATAACTTAGCTTTCATAATCTGTTCCAAATAAATATGTATATGGAACAAGATGTAGAATTAACAATTAAAACTAAAGTTTTAAGATGGTTGTATCTGATTTTCTGCTGTAGTCTCTTAAAAAACATGAAAAAATAAGAGGGCAAATTAAGACAAATTCACAACTCAAATAAAACATGAGTTAAATAGAAGTATTGTATCTTCAAACCATGGTTCAGAGGAAATTCTCTCTAACCCTATTTTCTCACTTCAAATACACTTTAATTACTTTTCCTTACAATTTTCTTCATTTGGAAATAGTTTTCATCAAGTCAGTCACAGAAGTAAGTGATATATTTAACCTTAAATGTTGATGGTATTCAGGTGTCCAGATTGTTTTACTTCTGACATAATTGAGAATTGTTGCAAGTAGGGACATCATTGCATAAGATGAGGTCACCTTTCAGCACTTTCAGTCTTGGGCAAAATTTTTTACTGAAAACAAGATAAAGCAGCAGGGCAAGTGGGAGATGGAAAATGAACATAGCTAACGTAAATGCGGGCTGAGCAACATGAAAAGGTGACAAGTGGGAACTGGAGTAAATAATTCCTCATTAAGAGAGAAAGCCAGGAAGAGACAAGAACTAGTAAGGATGTTCAGAATGAACTGTACCAGCAGTGAGACTCTGAGGACATAAATGATTGAACCTCCTTTGTGCAGCTACTTCTCCTGAACGGTACAGCTTGGCTTTCTCCTCACATGGTCTTTAATTTTCATAATCTGCCCTTATAGTCCTTCTTCCCTCAGCTTGTCTGTAGAAGAAGTAAGGCAAAAGAAGTCCTTGTACTGCTAGAATGTGGGATACTTACACTTCCTCCCACAGAGTTCTGAATTTGTTCAGAGAGGGGGTACTCTGGAGTAAGGTCTGTTTTTCATACTCCTCATGTTACCCTGCTCTTGGGAGAAGCTTGGTTTTGCTTCCTCTGGCTGTTTTTCAGGTTGATTTGAACACTAACTTTTCTAAGTGGTTACTGAAATGAGATTATTAGTATGCATTTAACTTCTCTTTCAAAGCTGTCATTTCTGTAGTAACTTCCAAAATTCACAAAATACCACTCTAAATGTAGGTGCTAATGTTTTGGGGTTTTTTTTTCCAAAATGTAACCATATACCTATATATGAATAATGAAAAAAGTGTCTGTGTGTGGATGCAAACATTTGTGTATAACAAGTAAAAAGGAATGTAAACCTGGCCTACCTTATGATGAAAGAGAATGATGTCATTTACTTCACTCAAGACATGATTTCACCCATAGCTGCATAAAATTATAACTATTTAAAATTCCAGAAGCTTGGCATGTCAATTCTGAGACAATTTGGGGCAGGGGGAAGACAAGGGGAAGATGTCTGTCCTGGTTTAGGGCAAATTTCTAGTAGGAAACTTCTGAAGTGGTCTCGTCTAGAAAGTAAATTCAAGCAGCCCCTCCCACAAGCGGTTTGGGAAAGATTTCCTTGGAGAAAAGTGAAAAAAACTATTTATTTACCAAGAAAAGTACTCATAAACATGGAAAAAATGAATCATATCAAACAATGGAACCTCTCCTTGTTCTGAAGAGACGGCAAATTCAGAAAGTCCTTCTTGTGGGCTGTAGCTCTGCTCACCCAGTCTGTTATCAGTCCCTCCTGTGCTGGGAATTGCTGTGTCCCGGCCCCCGTGTGCCATAGGCGTGAGCTCACGGTGTTTTTCTGTGGTTTTGGTCCAGAGCAGGTTTGAACAGCTGCAGGAAAAAAGACACAGTCTTGGGAAAACTTTCCTTGCTGCAACCAGCAAAAAAAAAAAGCCAAAAAAAAAAAAAAAAAAACCAAAAAAAAAAAAAACCAGCAAAAAACAAAGAAAAACTCCCTGTTTCTCTCTCGCTGTCTGTGCTGCAGAAACACACACCGAGAGTGAGAGCGCTGAAGCTCCTATTTTTATGGTTTCAAATACGGCCATCTCAGACATCCCACCACTTCTTCTTCTCTCCCCTTCGCTCTCAGATCAAGTTTAAAAGCACAGAACTCAACATCCAGCATAAGCAGAACAGACAATTGGGGATACAAACATCATAAAGTCACCCCAGGACAATGCCAAATAGCTGTTTATTTTTCCTAACTTGATTTCAAACGGGTGTAATAGATTTGAGTTGGGATGCTACAACTGGTTGCAAAACCATAGTTCTTATTTGCAAAGTAAGTTTTCGTGCTCCAGTCTCTACTTGCAAATAAAACAGAAACATGCTAAAATAGTCAACTAAAGAATATTAAAATATTTGACAAATGGTGTTGACAAAATTTGGATAATACTGTCACTTTAAATATCTTCTGCAAAAGTTAAAAAAGTTACCCACATCACTTTTTTTAGTAAAAATAATGCAGTACATACTATCTTTAACCTATTTCTTCTGAAGTGAATGATGAACAGAAAATACTCAATATGAAAAGTTCTGATATATTTATCCAGTCACAGCTCCCTCTTGTGTAATTCATCATTACTACAAAATACTAAATTGGAATAGAGATTGTTTAAATTAAATTTTATGGTAGCTATCTACTTGATTACTTTACTTTTATTTTTCTCACATTTAGGGAAATTTAGTGATACTTTAGAGTTGAAATTTTGTATTTTCATGCCATTTCAATGCCAGGAAGTTTCAATGCCAGGACAGATAATAATGCTTACATTAAGGTTACACTAAAACGGTATTTAGAGGAATATTACTTATGTACAATGATGTAATTTTGACGTCCATAATCAAAATCATGGGGGTTTACTTAAGAAAACTTGTATCTCACCTGCTTTTTATTACTGCTGCTAAGTCTTTCTTCTATATAATTTGTAGGAGGGTTTACATTTTGCTGACATTTGGAAAAATTCCAGCTATTCTCATTTTATTCTCTAGCTTTTGTGTCCCTGAGTGCTCAGAGCACTGTAAAGAGCTTGTTATCATTCTGTGTCTAAGCTTTGTGGTAATCTTAGTCTTTCTCTCAGTGAAGTAAGACTCGCTTTAGAACTAGTAACAGAACACTTATAAAGGAAAAGCTGGAAAGCTTATTTTCGGTACAGTGCTTTTTTCTCACTACACAGAAAGACAGCATTTGGTTAACTGTAGTTGGCACTTGAAGAGTTACTTCAGAATAGAGTATTCAGAATAGAATAAAAACTCAAAAAACAAACAAACAAAACCCAAAAAACCAAACCAAAAAACACCAAGGAAAAAAGGAAGCAGTTCTTCCTATAATAACAGGGTGCAAAGCCCAGAATGACTCTGCTGCAGGAGGTGTCTGAGTTCACTGTACGGAACAGACAAGGGAACCCAAATTTAGAAAGTACAAGCCAAACTTGGTGCTAATGGTTCAAGTGTCACTAAAATTGTGGAGTGTGGCTTTGTCAGCAGAAAATGATGGAAATAATGGATCACCTCGGGCAGACCTGCACAGAACTCAGGTAATGCAGGGGAAGGCAATGACAATGACAGAAGCAAATGGGAAGAACCTCAAGGTTTTTTCTGTGCTGATACCTGACATTCCCTGGCTATCAGGTATGGTGGAAGAGTCCAGTTTACCACCAAAACTGCGGTGGGCAGCTCTTTTTATTTGAAGCTTATGTTCAGAGAGACACTTGTTTCCGAGTGACCAGCCAGCTGAACCATCCCCAAACTCGGCACTGCGGGACTCTCGTGGAGGCAAGGGGCGGGCATGTGTCTGGGCTGAGACAGATGTGGGGACGCAGGGGTGACAGGGATGTGGGGACGCAGGGGTGACGGGGATGTGGGGACGCAGGGGTGGCGGGGATGTGGGGACGCAGGGGTGGCGGGGATGTGGGGACGCAGGGGTGGCGGGGATGTGGGGACGCAGGGGTGACAGAGATGTGGGGACGCAGGGGTGGCAGGGATGTGGGGACGCAGGGGTGGCAGGGATGTGGGGACGCAGGGGTGACAGGGATGTGGGGACGCAGGGGTGGCAGGGATGTGGGGACGCAGGGATGGCAGGGATGTGGGGACGCAGGGATGGCAGGGATGTGGGGACGCAGGGGTGACAGAGATGTGGGGACGCAGGGATGGCAGGGATGTGGGGACGCAGGGATGGCAGGGATGTGGGGACGCAGGGATGGCAGGGATGTGGGGACGCAGGGGTGGCAGGGATGTGGGGACGCAGGGGTGACAGGGATGTGGGGACGCAGGGGTGACAGGGATGTGGGGACGCAGGGATGGCAGGGATGTGGGGACGCAGGGTGGCAGGGATGTGGGGACGCAGGGGTGCCAGGGATGTGGGGACGCAGGGATGGCAGGGATGTGGGGACGCAGGGATGGCAGAGATGTGGGGATGCAGGGGTGACAGAGATGTGGGGACGCAGGGATGGCAGGGATGTGGGGACGCAGGGGTGACAGAGATGTGGGGACGCAGGGATGGCAGGGATGTGGGGACGCAGGGGTGACAGAGATGTGGGGACGCAGGGATGGCAGGGATGTGGGGACGCAGGGGTGACGGGGATGTGGGGACGCAGGGGTGACGGGGATGTGGGGACGCAGGGGTGACGGGGATGTGGGGACGCAGGGGTGACGGGGATGTGGGGACGCAGGGGTGCCAGGGATGTGGGGACGCAGGGGTGCCAGGGATGTGGGGATCCAGGGGTGGCAGGGATGTGGGGATCCAGGTGCGAGGACGCCCGCACTGTTCCGCCCCTCCTGGCCCTTAGGCAGCCCGCGCGATCGCCGGCGAGCGGCGCGCGGGGGCCTTGGCTGGGTCGGCTCAGAGGCGGCGCACGGAGGCAGGCGCGGCGGGCAGCCCTGCGTGGCCGTTGGCGGCCGGGGCCTGATTTCGAACGGCGAGCGGCCCAATCAGCGGCGCGGGCGGGGCCGCGCGCTGGGTTTGAGCCGGGCGGTGAGCGGGGCCGCGATGGCGCCCGGCGGGGTCTGAGGGGCGGCTGGGCCGGGCGAGAGAGAGCGTGGGGGGCGCAGGGATGGCGGAGCAGAGGCGGAGGCTGGTGCGGATGGCCGTGCTGGAGGAGCTCCGGGCTTCGTACGGGATCAAGGTGAAGAGCGGGAGCTGCCTGGCGGCGGCCAAGACACCGGGAGCTGCACCGACGGAGGTGAGCGGGGCGGGGGAGCTCAGAGGGCTCCGCTTCCCGGGCCGGGCAGAGCCAAAGCTCGCACGGGTCCAGCGGCTGGTCCTGTCACCCGCAGCGCTGGTTCCGGCAGCAGCGCCGTTCCCGTAATGCGGCCAGCCCCTAACAGGGCATCACCCCCTGTAATGGGGAAAAGAGCTTTTTCCCGCTTTCCTTCGTCCTGCAGCTGCTCCCGGGAACCATTACGCGGCCGTGTTGTGATTCAGGAGGGCAATGGCTCCGTGGCGCTGGCTGCCCCCGCCCCCGGCAGCTTGGCACTCGCGTGTTGCCGGGCGGGCCAGATGGCGGAGGAGCTGTGTTCCTCTTTTGTCCGTGGGCTTGCTGGCCACTGAAACACGCACGGTCGCCTCTGTTGCGTGCAAGAGCATTTTATGCTTTACTGTGATTGATGTCACTCACCACAGAATTCAAATCTTATTAATTGTATTACTTCTTGGTAGAAGTATGCCCATATAGCTATGGTGTTGTTTCTAAAAGCTGTGTGTCTTTTACTCGATTTCTTAGATTTTTGGTTTTTTTGAAGGGCTTTATTTGCATGGTTTCTTAGTATAAGGCATGACTAAGTATTTTGGCACAGACAGCTCTTGCCTTAATTTGCCAGTGGTCCAGCAATGAAATCTCTCCCATTGCCTTAAATATCTGTTTTTAATTTGATGAAGGAAAAAAGTGTTTTCTGTCTCAGGACTGCTATTTAAAACTGACATATTACAATGGATGCCAGCACTGAGATCATTTAGAGACTATTGATCTTCTGGTAGACTCTTTAATTTATAAACTATGGACCATGGTCAAGTCCTAAACAAGATCTCTGTGCAACTGGTTTGGCACAGAGCTGAACATCCTCAGACTGAGCTTTCTGTAGGACTGAGAATACATCACACAATGCTGCAGTAATCCTTGGTCAATACAAACTAAAGAAGTTGGGAAGACATGCTTGAGCTGGGTTGTTTGGAAAAGGAGAAAGCAAGGGTAAAGTTAGAATTAGTTTTCTTCCCCTTGTCAGTGTCAAATATATGGTTTTAGACTTTTCTTTCCTTTTGCATTTGAAGGGAAGATAATAAGAACTGTGAACAATATATGTATATCTTGATAAAAGATGACTTTGCTGTCTGTAGTGCTTAAATTGTATGCAAGGAAGAAAATGTGTACTTAACTACTGAGCAAGGTAGGAAGAGCTACCAGAAAACATTTGTTTTGCCAAGGCATGTCTTATTTCTGTTCTGAGGGAGCAGACATAATTTTATTAGCTTTATTATTTATTAAGAAGAAATTAAATCACAACTTCTGATACTTCAAACAAAACCTAGTGAAGTGAGCATATTGGTTAGGAATTCTAAATATTGAATTCTGAACTACTGGCATTTTCTAGTATGCAATCTTGTACATACAGAAAAAAATGTTCTCACCTGGAGTTCATTTTCTTTTTGTAGCTTTAGTAGCACCCTGAAACACAATGACAGGTGTGTTTCTTCTCTTTCCTGACTCTGTTTGTTTTCTGTAGGACAGATTAGATTGGGTGCAATGAGTTAGTTACTGATTAACTGTTTTCCTAACAGGGACAGCAGTTGAGTTTCAGCTATGAATGACTAAGTTTGCATTCAGCTCTAAGAACAAGTTGGGTGTAATCCCAGTCCTCTTCTGGCTGGGAGATGGACTGGCTTGCATGTTCTGTAAACATGAATATTAAAAAATAAAGTAGAAGTTGTAGGATGTAGAAATTGTTGATGCTGTGGATGGACATCAGTAGTAATGACTGATGACATTTACTTATTTTCTATCATGCAACATACTCTAATGTCTTCCTGTAAGGCAGTAGAGATCAGTTATTTAATAGCAAGTGTTAAATATGAGGTTCAGAACAGTTGTCTAGATTGTTCTGTTGAGTTTAATCCTTCCCAAAAGAGCAATTTTGAGTGTCTGAGATAAAGAAAATTTTATTTTAAAAAAAAGTTATTTAAGTTGTCTTGTGTTGATTTTTAAGAAAAATAAGATATAGTCAATTTGAAAAACTAACGTGAGATTCCCAACAATCTGGTTCATGTTCTTTACTTATTGGTGAGTCTTATAAGAAAACTAACTTCTTGTAAAATAAGAAGTGTAAAACACACTGCAGAAAAGCTTTCTACTCTTTCACAATCATCTAGGGTGTTACCTGCAACTAGAATCAGTTTTGGATCTCTGGAGATGACAATGCTTTTCCAGACAATACCTCTTATCTATCTTATCTGAAAGACTGTTTTTTGTCTTAACTGCTCTTATGTCTACTTGTGGAATGTGTGCTTTTTTGTAATACGTAGTTGATAATTATATCAGCTTTCAAGTTACATGATTTGAATTTTGTATTTCAGGGTAAAATCTTCGGAATATCTTTTCATTTGTTGCCACAGTCACTTGTGCCAGAATATGGTTATATTCCAAGGTAAATTAACAACGCATTTTTAGATTTTGTGCTTACTTTGCTCTCTTTATGGTATTGAACCCTTGTCAGTAGAAGGAATGTAATATTTGTTTCATGCCTGCTAGAGCTTCTGGGGGTTATAAGAATAGTTACAGGTGGAAAAGGAGGGATGCATAAGTTGGACAGGGAATTCAGAGCTCTTGTTCAGTTGTATTTCTTTATACTCTTGTCATTGGGGGAAATTATTCTATATACTAAGTTTTACAAGAAATGATGAAATATTTTTTGTGGAAAAAACGCAAGCTTTATTCTGAGCATCAGAACTGTCACTGTTCTTTTCTCAGCTTTCTCGTTGATACATGTGAATATTTGGTAGAACACGTTCATACTGAGGGACTCTTCAGAAAGTCTGGATCTCTTGTTCGCTTAAAAGCCTTAAAGGTATTCTCTAAAGCTGCTCTTTTTTTCTTAATAAGCTGCATTTTCACTTGGGCATGTTTTAATTTTTGGACTCTTTTCAGTAATATTCAAGTTTTAATAGTGGAGGTAGTTTGATAACATTGCCTGCTCTAGAAATGATAGGAGAGCTAATCCAGAAGCTGACAGGCTTCCCCCTTTTTTTTTTTTTTTCTTTTTCTTTTAAATATTTTACTTTCCAGGTGATGAGAATAGTTTGGGACTGAACAAACTCATTAGCAGTTGTGCACACTGGATGCTATGAGGATATTTGTTTGGCAGTGTTCTCCTGGTGGAGGGAAGATGGGAAAACTCTAAATTAATACACGTGGTCTGACAACCCGGTCTGTGTCTCATTGTATATAATGTAGTTGAATAAAACATGGCAAGGCTGAAACTAACAATGGGGAAGGTATGACTGTTGTGACATGGGCTACAGCACTGCTGCCTAAATTTGAAATCTGACATTATGTTGAAGACTTTAAATTGTGTTTCTTATGAAAAATTTCAGAGCAAACTGGATCAAGGTGAAAACTGCCTCTCAGCTGCACTGCCATGTGATGTTGCAGGGCTTCTCAAACAGTTCTTTAGAGAGCTGCCAGAACCCATCCTTCCACCTCACCTGCAGGAAGGCCTATTCAGAGCTCAGCAGCTTGGAAATGAGAAGAAAACTGCAACCGTGCTGCTGTCCTGTTTGATGGCTGACAGAACAATTGCAGCTTTGAGATACTTTTTCAACTTTCTGAGAACTGTGTCATTAAGGTCAGTGTAAAGGGCGTGTTTGTAAACAGCTCTGAATTCCCTTAACTGTTTCTCTGTCCAGGCAAGTGCTGTAACTTTCTGTGAGTGCTTTGCCATTTTAAACTTTCATAGCTGCAGATAGTCACTTAATTCAGTCATAGTCTTTTATTTCATAAATCCAAGGTTTTCTTGATGAAAACTTAATCAACTGGACACTTGACTTTATTCAAACTTTGTTCAGCAGAATTACCATAATTTTGATACCTTGCATTCCTGAAAATTGAGGGCGATCTATAACTTCTTGATTTCAGTAACATAGTTACTGAAATTATACTGCAATTATCTGGCTTGGAATGCATAAGTCTATACATCAATCGTGTTATATAAGCACTCCAGTGAATGCGTCCATTTTTATTTTTTAACTGTATTTGTCTTATTTGGTCTTTTCTTTCTCCGCTGTTTATATTCTGATACTTTGAATTAAAAAAGCCTTTTCTTGTTAAGATCCAATGAAAACAGAATGGATAGCAGTAATCTGGCAGTGATTTTTGCTCCCAACCTCTTGCACTCAAATGAAAATGAAAAGATGTCCACTAGTACAGAAAAAAAAATTCGCCTGCAAGCTGCTGTTGTGGAAACACTCATTGACCATGCGGCAGAAATCGGTAAGATGATGAACGCTTATCAACGTGTCTCAGTGCACCAACCTGTGTACAGCTTTTCTTTTCAACTTTTAAGAATCATTAAAAAAAATATTTAACTATTCCAGGACAAGTACCAGAATTTATCATGGAAAAGATTCCTTCAATGTTGGGTGTTGATGTCTTTCAATCTACTCCCTCACTGTGGGGCCAGGAGGACAGTGAAAATGAATCTCCCAGTGAATGTAAGAGGAGGAGGCACCGAAGTGTTGGGGGTAGGTATGTTTTGTGAAACTTTCAAAGCCAAAAACAGAATTGAGACTTCAGGTAGTCTGACCCTAAGCACTTGCTTCTTCCACACACAGAACAAATGTCTTCAAAACTGGTTGGGTTTGAATTTGAAAAATGTATATAAGACTTCAGTAATCACATTATTGTATATTTACCCAGAGTTTTCTAGTCTGTTGTCTACTAAATAAGCTATTTTGGATTTGTGTAGCCAAATTAATATTCTGGCTTTTTGTTGAGTCTGCTTCAGATCCTGTTGCAAAAGGCTAAAGGGTTGGTTTGTTGGTTGTTGCTAATTCTGAAATGGTACTTTAATATATACTTTGAGACGTCAGGTAATGAGAAACCAGGGATGCAAATGGCAAGTGTGTTTTGAATCATCGTAGCTCATTTGTGTTTTGAAGTGTAAATCTGAATTGGGTATTATTGGATACTGTGTGCTCTGGTAACATGGATCTGGGACTTTGCAGGAGGATTTTTCAGTTTTCAACAGGGTTTAGTTGGGTTTTTTTGCCAGATATGGACAATCAAATGGTATGTTCTGAGTTCTGCACTCTCTTAGAGGAAATACTATGGAACATGTATGCTTGACTTCATTTAAATCCACTGCAAAGGAATCTTTTACGGTATGGCTGTAAAAACATAGGTATTTGTTTGCTCATGTAACCTGACAGTAGTTGAAATTAAAGCTATATGACTGTATGTTGTGCCATGGCATGGTTTTTTGTGTATTGTACGTCTCTGCTCTGTTGGGTTTTTTGTTTGGTTTTTTAAAATAATTTTTATTTTAAGGAAAATAGATTTTTTTCAGCTATTGTGAAAGCAATAAAAACTATGTTGGTGGGAAGATCTGGGTTATGATATTCTGTACATAAAACAACCTTTATGCTGATTTGCCTTCTTTTCACTGAAAAAAAGTACGAGTTAAATGTGAGTTGAAAATAGAGCAAGACAGGCTTCACATTTAAATTTGATTGCTCGGTGTGTCTTGCGTTTCAGATATTGTTAGTGGAGCATTGAATAAATTTAAATCTAACAGAACACCCTCCACTACACCTCAACAAGACAGAAGCGGTAGGTACTGGTGTATTTGTACTGAGTAAAGCCCATGCAGTATCTTCTGGATTTGTTAACTATATTCAAGGTTTTTTTTAATGAAAGAATTAGAATTTAGTTGACGGTAAGTGATTAAATTTAAATTGTTTGAAATGGAATATAGATACATATTTATTGAGGATACTGCATTTACTGTAATTCTTGGAGCAGCTGCAATTACTGCAGTAGTGGGCTGTGTGGTTTAGCTCTGTGGGGATTACCCAACCAAACTTGTGCTTTTTAGCTAATGAACCACTAAGGCTTCAGTGCAGTAGTGCAGCATTTTATTATCCTTGGAATGAATCTGCAAGGACTAAAATTCTTTCACACTTACTGTCTCTAAAACTTTTGGCAGATGACTATACATTTACTTCCTCCTAATACCTATATTGTTTTATTGATCTGTGGGTTTGGATTTTCTGTTCTGGTACTCTAAACTTGCAAAAAACCCAACAAAATAAAAAAATCAAACCCTCAGCTATACTGATTGCTTTGCCTGTTCAAAATGCATGCACTTTGGCTAAGCTTTTGCAACAAGTATTTTTCAGAGTTAAAAAAAAAGCCCCAAAACAACCTCTCTGACTTTTAAGCTATTAACTGCAAATTTGATTTTCTTAATTTCAGTCCTTTCATCAGTGACTCCAGTGGTTCTTACTCCAAGTACCAAGCGGAAACTTCCAGCTGATTGCTCTCAGGGCTTGTCCAGCAAGAAGAGACGCTCTTTTAAGCATAATTTTGCTTTTGAGTTTTTACCAAGTAGCATATTTAACAGCAGCTCAACACCAGCATCAGGTACAGTGCCATCACTTTTTCTTTGCTGCTTGAAGTGATTGTTGGTGGCTCTTAATTTAAGAGTGGAGCCGTTTGTTCTTGTTAGTCTGTCATTGATGCTTATTGCTGAAGTGTTCCTTGCACTACATCCCCATCTTGGTAAATAGTGTATGTTTATGTTCATTGGTGACTCATGTGACATGGTTTGAGCAAAAGACATTCTCTTGTTTTTTTTTTTTTTTTTGTTCTATTAATATCTCATTCTTGCAATCCTGATGTCCTTTTACCTTTTTTCTCTCTGTGATCACTCAGGTTATACTCCTGTTGCTTTCTTGGTGCACAAATCCATGAAGACTGCCTATGCTTCCAAGCTTTTGAAAGTTGTAGCCTTCTATGTCCTAAATGCTTAAGTAGCTGATCCTAGCTCTATGAGAAATGTAATTGTTGCTTTTATAAAGCTGCTTTCTTGTGTCCTATCACCTCTTGTTTTTCATCTAGATGTTGCATCTCAAAACTAGAGAAAATTTTACTTTTGTTTGACAATGCTTTTGTACCATTTTATTCTACTAGAGGGCTTCCAAACATCAGGCTATTCTGAGAATCCTGTTTTATTTTTATTTCATTCTTTAATGTGCTGCCAACTGAAGTTAGAGTGGAAGGATATTTCTAGACTGGCTGTTTTGCTAGATTTTTTTTTCCTTCAAATGAGTGTTATGAAACTTAGTGCTTTTCTTATTAAATCATTTAATGTTCTCCATGAAATTCTAGTTTCTATGGATAAGCAAACAAAAGTAATGACATTTTTAAAGATAGCAGTGATGCATGTGTTTCATAAAATGTCCAGTAGTAAAAAAAAAGCAACTATTTTCTTCATTGTTGTTTCAGCTGTTCTGGCTAGGTATGTAAAAAAAGCACACTGCAAATAATAATGAGACTATGTCTAATTTTTCTTCTTGAGCTCTTAAATTTGAGGAACTGATCTGATTATAATAGTGTGGAAACTTATTTGAGGTAGTGATATCTGTAGCATGTAATTAATTGCAGTCCAGCTGCTTTTATGGATGCTACAAGCAACAGCTTTGTTTAATTTTAAGGTGGAAATCAAAGTAATTTCAAGCCAGCACTGTACAAAATAAGCAAAAAAATTATGGTGTTTAAAAACCTGTTCTTTATTGCTTTAACTTGTAAGTCTTTATCTGAAAAAATGTGACTGTTTTAAGTTCATATCAATACAATTTCGTCCCTGTAGTTCAGTTTGAAGCAAGTCCTTGTGTGTGCCTTGAGTCGTCACAAACCTCACTATCTCCTTCAACCGTGGGTGAAAATAATGTGTCCAGTACGGGGAACAGAAGAAGTAAAAGACTTGCAAACAAAAAACTATACAGGTAATTAACTCTCAAAGCCTGAAGATAAATTGGAGAGATCTGTCTAGACCCCTTGAATAATGACCTCAATCTGTCTCTAAAATTATTGGTTTTGGTAAATTTTCATAGTAATCTTAAAACCACCAGATCTTCTGATGTTGCAAAATTAAGCTCAAAACAAAATAGGATCTGGTATAGCTTTCTGTGCCTATTAAAGAAAGGTTGGCAAGAAGATAAAAAAATAAGTAAAACTGGATGAAATAACTGTAAATAAATGTCAGGATGTTTTCGTTGTCCTCCTAAAGATTTTATGTCCCTTCCTCCCTTGTGTCCTTCCAGAGCTGAATCAGGAAAGACAGGTTGTTTCTCTCCAAAGATAAGCAGAAAAGAAATGGTTCGTAGATCTTTACGCTTGAAATTTGGTTTGGGGAAAAGCAACAGAGAAATGGTAAGTACCCAGTCCTCTCGTTAGAGTGTAGATTTTAATCCAGAGTTTGGGGCATTGCTTTTCAGGAGCAGGAAGGATGTATTTTGTAATGGAGGGATCCCAGTGTTAATTGAACCTGCTTGCTGTCAAGTACAAGAAGCTTGAGGCTTATGTGCATAGCAGTAACAGATCAGCTTGTACTGTGTTTGGCTGGCATAGGACAAGATGCTGAGGGAGGGAGTAGCTGACTTGAATTGACCAAGAAGCAATTCCATGCCATGTAATGTTAAGCTCACCAGTAAAACTGGGATGGGGATAATTTATGGCAAGTAGCCACTGCTCAGAGGCTTGCTGAGAACTGGCCTGACTGTTGTAAGTGATGACCTGTGCATCCTGTGTGGGTTTGGATTTTTTTGTCTGTGGTGTTGGTGTGTCCCTTTTCCTTTTCATCTTTCCAATTCTCTCCCTCATCCTGTTGGGGAGTGGGGAAAGGGAGCATGTGGCTGGATGGGAACTTGCCTGCTTGTTGGGATCAACCCACCATGCTTGTGATCAGTGGGTCTCACAGTTCCTGAGTGTCTGACCTGGCAGAGCCTGTGCACAGAGTCACTCTGTTCACAGTGTGATTAAGTCTGCCTGACTGCAGGGAAGCTGTTCGCCACCTAGGTCTGCAGAGAAGGCAAGAGGAAGTATGGCCTAGAAAGGGCTGCTGTGGCTGATTTGTGTAGCAGTTTGCTGAAGCTTCCTCTGTAAATGAGATTCCAAATTACAAGTTTATATAAAAGCAATTAACACTTTCTGTTTGTTCAAGAATATTGTATCAGGATGTGCAGCTGGCAATAGATCAGAAAATATTGGAAGGCGTCTTGCAAGTCAGCAAGGTTTGGAAAGCAGAACTGAATGTGCAAGAAGAGATGTGCTCTTCAGCCCATATGTCAATGAAAAATTCCCTAAGAAAGGTGATTGCCTAACTAAATATACTAGATGGGGAAAACTTTTTTTACTTTGCAAAAGCAACTTTATGGATAAAAGTATAAAAGCAATTGGATTAAAAGTATGCTTCCAGCATACTTTTGCAAGTCAAAAATCATACATGTAAGTCAAAAATCACTTGTATGTTAATGGCTTGGTGGGGAAAAAGAATTGGTTTAGAACAAACTTGTTGTGTTTCTAGTGTATTTTAGTAGCTCTCTTAGTTAAATGAGAGGAGATACACAATTTCACTTAATACTATAACCTTTTTTTACATTTCTGAAATTGAAGGGCATAATGGCATCTTTAAATTCAGTGCTGCTTTGATAATTATTTTTTAGTAAGAATTTTGTCTATAGTTATTAAAATCACAATAAATTATTCCTAAACACTGTGGTATTTATTTTAAGGTTCAAGGAATGTAAGCAAGTCAGAAGAAAACTTGCTGACTCCAAAATGTCACAATAATATAGTTCACCGAATGTCATGGAATAGTCCTACTGTTATGGATTCTCAGGTGGTCAGCAAGAATGAGCAAATTCTGCCTGGACACTGTGAAATGGGAGTCAGCTCTTCAGAATCTGTTTTGGTATTTGGAAAGCCACCAGTTATTCCAGATGAATTCAAATCTGCAACTGTAAGCAAACAAGACAACAACTTGGAACTTGTGCTGTGTGAAGATGAAAGTAATTCAACTACAGAAACATTACTGAAAGTTAAGGAAGCTTTCTCTGCATCTGGGAGTATTCTTCACAATTTGATAGGTGATAAAAAATCATCCTTCTCAGTTGTAGCAAGTGAAATATTAAATGAAACTCCACTTCCCTCAGGGCTCAGTTCAGCGAAAGAATTGTTAGTGGAAGAAGTTTCTGAAAATCTAGCAAATGTAAAATCCAGAGAGCTGTTGCACCAATTTAATCCATCTTCTGCTGCTGATAAACAGCAATCAAAAAAAGCAGAAATTGACTTTTTGGACAAAAAAAACTACAAAACTTCTATTGAGATTGAGCTTCAGGTCCCAAAACCAGATATAAAAAAAGTAAAAGAACTTCCTATGCCTCAGGTACTAACCAAGGAAGATAAGTTTACTGTTGAGAACAGTTCAACAAAAGATGACTTACACAAATCAGATTTCTCTGGAAGAAAAGAGGAAATAGAATTAATACACTCAGAAGCAGCTGAAAGCTGTATGGTAAAGTGCTGTAATTTGGAAGAGGGTACTGCTAAACCTTCTTTAGCAGGACAGCTGCCTACTTCACAGTTGCCTAAATCACAAAACGAAATGAGCAACCAATACTTGAAAGCTGAAAATTCGGATAAAGTTTTAACTAAAACATTGACTGTTTCTGACCATGGGAAGGTTTCTGACCACATACAGTGGTTCAACCAGCTTTCATTAAATGATCCAAATTCTGCAAGCAAAATGAAACCACCTCTGAAGTTTCAACGTACTCCAGTTAGACAGTCTGTAAGAAGAATGAATTCCCTTTTGGAGGCTAACAGACAATCTGTAAGCTCTCAGACGGTTAAATCAAGTGGTGTTGGTTCACCACTTGTTAAATCTTTGAGCTATGATTCTGCCCTATTCCCCTGCACAGAAAAGCCCTCAAAGAATTCCCTGCTTTTGCCACGCAGGAGCGAAAGCACACGTGACCAAGTTTCTGTAGCTCATAAGCAGCTAGAATTAGCATCCAAATCATGGTACAGGCCATTAAATCCATCAGACAAGCCTGATGGTTTTGTCAGAACTGTTGGAATCCATGAACAAAAAGCAACTGTTCATCCATCAAAGTCTGTTCTAGAAGATCTAACCAATCATGAAATGGTTAAATCCAGTTTGAAAGTTAATGCAAATGTAAGTGTTCCAGGTGCTTCCTCAGAAAAATCTATGATTGCAAGAAGTGCTTCAGGAAAAGAAAGAGTTCGTTATAGAGGCTCTCCAAAGAATCCAATATCTGAAGTAAAACTGCTACCAGCTGCCAAGCCAGTAGACTTATAAGATCAAATGTGATGGCTAAATGGGTTCTTTGTAACTTGGTTAATCTTTGGAAAAATCTAAATTTGTATGGTTTTTTTTCTAGTTATTTTAATTTGTAATATTTCATTTGTTTTAAATGAAGATGTACAGATAGCAATTTGTTTCATGTTGAGGTTTTCTTCATTTACTGAAACTTCTGTAAATGCTAGTCAGTTCAACTAAATTAATTTGACTTATAAAACAAAAATAATCTGTTAATCTATAAATAATCTAACACAAATGTTTGTGTTAGATCTCAGGTTTTGATTATCTCAGTGTCTAAAAACATGCTGCATCTCCCACAACTGTTCTGGCAGTATTTAGATTAAGTATCAAGTTCAAAAACAATTTCTCAACTATTTAAAACAAATTTAACAGACATGAAAGGAAGTGTTTTGATGCTGAGTATTAGTAGTTAAATTTATTTACTTTTTTAGTTTTAAGTGTATTGTAGCACCCCTTGATACTACTAAGTTGAACCTCATATGATCTCTATTTCTTTCGAGACAATGTTTTTAATTTTTGTTGGAGTAAATTGGGAGCGTATTTTACTTGTTTAGTAGGTAAATGTCAAAATATAATCCATGTGTGCACACACGAGGAGAATTATTAGAACACGTGGAAAATAAATGTGCAGTTTATTCAAGAATTGAGAGGTCTTAAAACTTCATCCGGTGTTGTGTTCTGCAGTAGGTACCAAGTATTTTCACTTATGAGTAATAAAATGTTTTATCTTAATATGAGAGGGGAGTTTTAACTTATTTTTAGAGCTGTAGAATTATGTTAACTAAGTGGTGCAGAAGCTGTTTTGAGATGCTGAAAGTGTTGCAAGAGACGAATGTAAGAAGCCATAGTGTGTTAAAGGTTGATTTGCACAAGCAAATGTTTACATCTTTTGGAATGAAAACTGTTTGTCTTTAATCAGTTGTAAAATTATTTGAGTAAACACTTGAAACCGTTCATTAGCTTTTTATATGTGTGAATTGCTTATTGGCAAAACGTTAGAGCT
The DNA here is from genome assembly GCF_031753505.1 of Anomalospiza imberbis. Classification (NCBI taxonomy): domain Eukaryota; kingdom Metazoa; phylum Chordata; class Aves; order Passeriformes; family Viduidae; genus Anomalospiza; species Anomalospiza imberbis. The sequence goes on from NC_089686.1 coordinate 31,275,740, forward strand.
GAAGCACTGGATACTTTTGGTTTTAATAAAACCATTGTTTTTTCCCTCTTCTGAGCTTGTTCTTCTATAATGACTTGGAAAGTTAGATTATGCTGTTATATGCAGGCTGTAGACACCAAAATTAGCAAGTCTGAAAATACTGAAGCCAGAAGTGAATCTGTTCTGGCTGTGCTTTTTGTTTATCTTAGCTATGTATTGGTAATTCTCACGACTAGCCAAAGGCACGATGCAACATAGTTTATCAGCAGTAGTCTTCTGAACTTTTAAAAAGGATATGTTAGTGAAAAGAATAGTTCTTTTCTCTTCCCTGTCTCCTTCCCTATGTATCCACCAACTTGCAAGTTGAATTGGTTCAGCTCCTCCATCTGTGGAAACCTCCTGCCTCACTCTTGCTATGTTGCTGTAAAATCTTATACCAGGCAGCCAGCCATGTGAAGATCTTAACCAGATTGCTTGCTGGGGTGGTTAAGAATGGGATGGTTCAGTTTCATGAAGTAAAGGAGTGAATAAGGCCTTTCACCACCATCCAAAGAAGAAGAGGAAGAGCAACATGCTCTTACCCTCTGCCTTTAGCTATTGAGATCCCTCAATAGGCTGAGCAGGCACCAGGGCACCATGTTTTGAATCATCTCATGAGGTAAGGATCAGCAAAACACCTTCCAGCTGTCATGGCTGATGCAAGGAGGTAGGAGCTGGAAATAGGACAGAAGGAGATAAAGGCAGATTCACGAAGAAAATGAGGTCTGACTCCTGTAATAGTGAGGTGTCACACTGATTTTTGTTTAGAAGACTAAGACATGTGATTGTCAAAGCTGCTTTAACATTCAAAATATTTGGTACATATTAACAATGTGTCTATCCTATGTGGAGCAGTAAGCTACTTTTGACCATCCATGCAAGCTAGTCTTGAAACATCTAAATTTGGCTTCTTAGGGGGAATTTGGTAGGGCCCTGACAAAGAAACCTGTAGCAGAAAAAAAAAAATTCTTAAAGTTTAGGTTCTGTTTTGTAGAACAGTTTGGACATACAGCCCTTTATATAAAGTTGATTATGTTTTTCAGAAAGAAATGCTAGATGCCAAGTGGAAGTCCCTACAGCTAAATCCTGCAAGTTACACCTTGCATCATGTACCAGAGACCAGCCAAAAAAAAAAAAATCTACATGTGCAAGTGTAGTTCATGGGACTGTTGTGGTTTATGGGATATAATCTCAGTTTTTCTGTGGATAGCTATGCTAAACTGGGATGTGATGCATTCCCCTCAGTAACAGTGAAGGTGTGATACATAAAATAACCTTTAGAAACCAGCGTTTTCCAAGTGCTGTGTTAGATGAGAGACTTCATTTAGCAAGATACTTTTGTAGCTATCTTCTTGGTAACCTCAGCTCTGGATGATGTGTCTACATTTTCTTAATCTGGAGCCATTTACCTGCAAGTCCTTGGAGATGGATGCTGTGTTGCTACCCTGTAAACCTGCAGTTAGGTAACACTATCATCCTGTAAGTAAACCACTGATGTATTCTAGAGACAGAAATCACAGCAGGAAGATGGATACTCTCCCAGGAATATGTAATACCTTATTTCTGTCACTCTTAATGCATCAAAACCCTTCAGTTTCATTTTTGGACTGTTAAGTTAAAAAGGGAGGTTTTTAATATCCCCCCGAGCTTTGTGTCTCTGTGGGACAAAGCCCCGCAGGAGCGCTCGGTCGCGGCGGGTACCCGCGGGCAGCTCCCTCCCGGCCGTGGCTGCGCACGGAGGATGCGCGGCCGCGGAGCCGCCGCCCCCGCAGAGCCGCGCTGGGAGCGGGAGGTGAGCGGGGCGCTCCGAGCTGCCCGGGAGAAGGGAAGGGATCACGGCCCGGCTGTCCAGGGGGCGGCGGGGATGCTCTGTGAAAAGCAGATTTTTCTCCCGAAGCGGAGGCTGCGGAGGCCGGTGGAGCGGGAGGGCTGCGGGAGGAGCGTGGCGCGGTGGGGGAGCCGCGCACAAGCGTAGCGGGGAATGTTCCCAGCAGTGGGGTTTTCAGCCATTTTTGCCTCAAAAACGTTTCCAGGTGCCTTGCGCTGGAGCATTGGAGCATCTTTAAACGTCTGGCCTGAAGAAATCAGGCAGCTGTGCGTGTGTTAAGGAATAAGAGGGGAACTCGAGGGGGTTTTGTTTTTCCACGGGACTAGAAGTGATGCATTTTAATCAGTCTCTGGTGTGAGAGGGAAAGGAACTTTAAGAAAACAAGCATTCTGATTAAAATTCAGCCTATCAGAGGACAGTAAGTGGTATTTGGTTGTTATGTTTTGGTTTTTTTTTGTTGTTGTTGTTGATTTTGGGGGGGGGGGGGGTTTCCTAATTAAACTACAGCCATTTAGTGAGAGGGTTTCAAGGAAACAAATGAAACCGATTTGCTTCAGGTGGGAAAGACGGTGCATATGACATCGGAAGCCTTTTGTCTTCAGGTGCAAACAAAGTATATCCAGGTGGTTCGGCAGTCTCTTATTGTTGATTTTTCAGGCAATACAGGAATACAGCCTGGAAAACACAGTTCCTGGATGAAGAGTTCTTGGCTTTTAGACCAGAGCTTTATAAATAGCATAATAAACATGGAGGGGGTGGATGGTGGAGTGGATGATGTATTCTTGTCAAATGAAAAAGTGGATTCATTTTGTTTGCAATGACTGTTAATGTTATGGGAAAATGCAAATCAGTAAATTGGTATTGCAGTTTGCTGCTTAATATTTCTTTTAGAAGAGAAGAACATATCCACCCTCTTCCCTTCCTGGCTCCCCCCACCCAGTTTCCAGCTGGCTGGAGTGCCAGCAGCCCCTAGAACCTGTGGCAGTAAACTGTTAAACTGTGAAGTCCAATAACAGGATCAGTTGTTATTTCCACCACATGTCTAGGACTTCCCCCTCCCCCCCCCAAAAAATTTATAATCAAATTCCTTTCTTTTTTGACAGGATGAAAGTGGCTGCCACTATGATAACTACCTTGCTTTGCAACATGGTATTTCTGCTGGCATTTGGATTGGCTTCAGCTTTTAGCCACAGCCCTCGGACACCTGACAGGGTTACTGAAGCAGATATTCAGAGGCTGCTCCATGGGGTTATGGAGCAACTGGGCATTGCCAGACCCCGGGTAGAATATCCAGCACACCAGGCTACGAATCTTGTTGGTCCACAGAGCATTGAAGGTAGTTAATTTCTATTTTGAGTTATGATTAATTTTTTAGTATGCTTTGGTAACAACTAATGGTTTTTTTATAGATACAGAAAGAATATCCTGAGTTTAAAGTCATAGATTTCTTCACCATGTTGTTGCTTGATCTTTGTTTTAAAATCCCCATCCATCTTACACCTTCCTTAATGTAATGGTTTTGGCAGAAGTAGTGGGGTTTTTAATGTACAGGCTTTGCAGAAAAAGTTATGTTGTCTTGGCATTGTCTAATTTCTAATGCCTCAAAACAATGGGTTTGCTAAATTATTCCTGAATATTATGTATAAATATATTGTAATTTCATTGTTTCACATGACACAAATAATATCTGTAGAGTCCAAATTCCATGGATTTTTAGATATATTTGCAAACCAGAAGAGATCAAGTGTTTGTGGTACCATGTAAGAAAAAGGGATAAACCTTATACTGGGGATGCTTCTCTCCCTGTGTCCACAAGTAGCACCTCAAAACCGTGTTGCAGGGATGAATGCTCTGGGCTCAGCTTTAATTTTTTTGGCCAGTACCTCTGATCTCACACTGTGTAAGTTTTCCTTGGAATCAGTCTTTTACAGCTATGTAAATAATTTGAAATATCTGTCTCAAATGTTAGGATATTGGGATAATATTTCAGTGTGTTGCTATTTTAACAGAACAAACCAGCTTTTGTTTTGGCATAACAGCAAGAGGTTGAAGGTATGAAACTCCAAATATTATTGTTTATGTGTGAACATCAAAACAGGGCAGAACCCCTCAACCTTCCTCTCAGAATTAAATCAGTCTGACACAGTGCAATAAGACTCCACAGTTCATAAGTCTGTGTTCTCTATTTTGTCCTCATTCTGATCAACAGGCTGTCCTAGCCAAACAGATACAATTGCTTTAATGGAGGCTGAGGAGAGGATTTAAGATGAATAGCTGTTTCTACCAGATAATTGCAGACCTAATGTATATATATTTTTTAAAGAAACTTTGATGGACGCGTTTTTCTGCAAACTTAAGTAACAGAGACAAAGTTTAAAGAGTATAATTTGATATGTAGCCTTTTCTCCTTTATGAATGTTCATACGTAGAGAAACTGGGACAGATGGTAGAAATTAGTAATTTTACTCTCCATTTGCCTCTTTTTCCCTAGATGTTTTTTAAAAAGAGAAACCTTATGCAAATCTGAATCTCTGGCAAATATTTAATCTCAGCTGTTTGATGTTACTTTCTACTTACAGTGTTAGCAAAATCAGGTGATGCATCTCTTGATATAAGTATCAAAAGGTTTCTAGTGTTTGTGAGATTGAAGTAATGCTAGTTTTCCAGTCATTTGTGCAGTCTTCCACAATTAGCACGTTGGACAAACGTTTTTTGTTTCTCCTTTTTTTTTTTAAATAAAAAAATCCATCTGTGTATGTTATAGAGTAAAACTGAAAGATGATAAATCCAGTCAATTTATCATATTTAACTTCCCCTCTTGCTCAAATGAGGATGACCCTTTTTTTTTTTTTTTCCCAAGCCTACCATGGATATTTAACCATTTATTTAAAAATTTCTGCAAAAGCAAAATGGTCTTGTGGGGTAAACATTATTAGTCAGTGTAGAAATAGGCCAGCAAATCAGACCTTTGTATCAAATGTTGCTTTTTATAGAGTATTCTGTGGTAAGTTTTTCAGGTAGTAATCTCTTGCTCTTTCTTTGGTTTCTTGTGGTGATGTGTGTCTATCTGTAGATAGATATGAATCTATTTTTGAATATAGACCATGAATTATAGGATAGCTAATCCATCAAAACTTGCATTTTATTCTGAAAAAATAAGCCTATATGTTTTTAGATAATGTCTGTACAAGGTTTCACATTCTGAAGGATTCACCTATGGACTTCCCATTGCATATTCACACTGTTAGCACTGGCTAATAATTCTGTATGCAAGTGCTTAAAAAATTCAACATGATAATAGAAATGGAAAATAAGGGAGAAGGAAAGAAAGAGGTTTTAGAATTATTGTGTCACAGCAAAACAGGGTATTCATCATAAATACCATCATGGCAAAGTGGTAATTCACCAACTGCTCTTCTGAACTGCTCCTCTGTCTTCACTGGGATTTGCTGCCAGAAGTGTTGACTTCCAACCACTTTTCAGACTGCAGGTTTCAGTGAGCAATGTAAAAATTTTAAAATCAGGTTCACTTCATGCCTGCATTCTCATCATTAAGGCCCTGACTGCTCTGGGGTGCATTTGTTTCTCATTTTGATTAGATACTGCATCTCAGCATAAAAACAACCCTCTATCAATTAGACCTTAATAAATTTAATATGTTCCTGCAAAAATTGTTTTACTTAACAAAGGGTTTTGGTCAGAAATAGCCCCAGCAGCACAGACCTGCAGCAGTGCTGATAGCTGTCATTGCCATCAGCTTCAGCTGAGCCACAGCTCCAGAGGCACCACTGACTTTCAAAAGGCTGAGAATTCACCCATTGTATGTGTACATTTGCAAAAAACATACTGTCAGGAAAAATTAATTTTTTATGGCTTTGGAATTTGGAAACAAATTTAGGCTGCCATAATATAAACAAGTTTACTCTAGCAATCTGATTATAATGAAATGTTTTCAAATTTGAGTGATTATTATTATAACATTTTCCACGTTGTTAATAAGAGCTTAATAATTTAATACACAACAAAAATATTATTGGTGTTAGTTCATAAGCAGATTTCCTGATCACACTCATTTTCCATCTCAGCTTTCTAAATTTTTTCTGGTGTTAATCACTCTGTTTTTACTTTAAAATGCTAAAAACCAGAGGATGGATGTGTTGCAAGGAACTACACATGATCATTCCCATCCTTACCTTCACACCCACCCTATCCCTTTCCCCCTGAAAAAGTTTAGGGCTGACTCGGCTGCAGAAAGTGCAGTCACAAACATATTCTATACCAAAGAAAGCTAAAAAAAGGACACTCTTCAGAAAATATATTTAGTAGCATATTCTCTCTTTTTGAAGTGACCAGATAGTTTTCCTGTTGATAAATAAATTTTAAAAAATACAACTTTCTTGTTGATGGATTAAAAAAAATTACAACTTGTTAATTGAAAAAAAAATTCTGCTTTTTCTTATGTTGAAATCTATAAACACATAGCTTTTTTTTTTTTTTATCCTTAACTTTGCATTTGTCAATTTACTGTTACTTCAGATCAGGCTGCTAAAATAGGAGTAGTGTCTAGAAAATGCCTGATAGAAAGTTTAATGTACCAGGAAATTACTGTCAAGTTCAGGGAGGCGCAGCGGCAGCGTGAGCTCTCTTCCTTTGCTAGGGCTCTGCTAGGTAAGTGGAATAGGGCAAAAATGTCCCAGAAATGAGACTTTGCTGGCTGATTCCCTGTGCTCGTGTACTGCAGCCAGCAGATGGTGCGTGGTGCAGCAGTGTGGCAGGAGCCAACCAGATCCTGCATGATGAGAGTCAAGTGAAAATGTTTTTAGTGCCTGACAGGGGCTTCTTAGGAACAGCTGTTTTTGCTGGCCACTTAATAGATTTCTCTTTCTGTACATCCCCTGATTCCAAAACGTAATAAATTTGTATTAACTAGTCTGATTTCTCTAATAATATTCACTCTCCTTGTCAATACATCTTATCAGAAAGCTATACTGGGATCACTTAGCAGCATCTATAAAAAGATTGGAAAACATGGAAAATCAAAATAGGAATTTTTAATGAGTAGCTGTGTTTCTGTACTTATTGTTCAGCTTATCACTAAAATAGTATGCAAGCCTTACTGGGCTATATTCAAGCTTTCTATAGATAATAAGGACACTGCATCTATGTTAAAAGAAAACAAAAGAATAAAGTAAAGAAATGCATTCAACATTGCAAAAAACACAGAAGTTAATTTTTCTGTCTGGTAGGGCATTTATGAAGTAAGAGACCACACTTTTTTTTTCTTTCCTTGCATGCTTATAATTTTGTGCCATTATTTAAGGTTGGTTTTTTTTTTGTTTGTTTGTTTGTTTTGTTATTGTTTGGTTTTCAGTTGTTTTCCTTTTTTTGAGGAGTGGAAGGGAATAAGCATATAATGTAAATTTCAGGCTTGTAATACCCTGCATAGGACAACAGTAAAAGTCTTACTTAAACACATGGGGGCACCAGTAGTTCATCTTGAGCAGTTTGTAGCATTTAACTTCGTAATTGGAAATGGGAAGTCCCATTTTCCTTTTGCAAATAACATTGCCTACCATAAATTCAGTACAACAGAAAGCTTCTTGTGTGGTTTGTTTGTTTGTGTTTGATTTAGTTGTTTTTATTTCTTAAAACCACCCAAATGAAATCATTGTTGGTAAAGGTGCTGGCATGACAGCCCAGAGTCTGAAGTCTTCAGTCTGCAGAAGAGGAATAATGCTGTCAACCTCAGAGACTCCTCATAGCTACTGGAAACAGGCTGGGGTTTATTTGGTTATTTTGAAAGGAAATAAGTATGTTTATTGTTTTAGAAAAATATAATTACTGTTTGTCAGATTGAAATGATAAAATTCAAGAGAGTCTGGAACATTATGCAAATGTGTCTACTAACAACTGGTAATCAATGGCTTGTCAGCACAGTCCTTGTACAAATAATACTCTACAGCAAACCTGCTGTCCATAAAATTATGCAGATTACTCATTCATGCTAATAGTGTCTATTTTGTTTACATTTTACTAATAAAATTAAAGCTTTTATTATTAGTAAATAAGAGTATTACTTTGATGTCTGTCCTGTCCTGCAAGACAAGTGACAAATATGATCCCAAAGTATTTTAAAAAGTCTGTCAGTGAAGGCTGGCCAAATTATGATGAGCTCTTGTTTTCAAAGATTTTTTTTCTCTGCTTGTCTCTCGTGCAGAGACTGAGGAGAGACCTCATTGCAGTTACAGCTTCCTCACAAGGGGAAGAGGAGGGACAGGCACTGGTTTTTCCTCTGTGGTGAGCAGTGACAGGGCTCAAGGTAATGGCCTGAGGTTGTCAATAGGTTGGACATTAGGGAAAGATTCTTCACCCAGAAGGTGGCTGGACACTGGAACAGGCTCCGCAGGACAGTGGTAACAGCCCCAAAACTGACAGAGATCCAGAAGCTTCTGAACAATGCACTCGGGCACAGGGTGTGACTCCTGGGGATGGTGCTGTGCAGAGCAAGGAGTTGGACTTGATGATCCCTGTGGGTCCCTTCCAGCTCTTCCAGTTCTGTGATTCTGTGAACATGCCAGGATTTATACCTTTCTGCATTTTTTCTCAAAATCAGCTGCATTTCCCATGCTCCCACCTGAATTTTAAATTAACCTGCAGTAAGAAAACACTTTTAAGTTTACTTGGTTCTATGAAGCGATATTTTAGAAATCTAGAGAAGCGGAGTCTCCTACTCTTCTTGATTTTTGTGTTGTGCCAGGTGATAGGCTCTCTGGCACTCTCCAAAGGTTTCCAGAGCTCTTCTCCCTGTGCTTGCCTTGGTGTGTGTGTTCAGCGGTAGGGATGAATGAGAAGAATCGCAGCAGCACTCAGCTGCAGGGATGAATGAGAAGAAGAATGGTGTCAGCTGCAGAAGCTGGTTCTTCCCCTTGGAATGCTTTAGTACATCAAGTTAGCTGATCTGAGCCCCTTTTGCAGCACCAAAGAGCAGCACTGGGCCTGGTCTTACCTGCCAGGGCTCTTCATCTTCCCACTCTATTGCATCTTTGTTGTGTGCCAGTGCTTTTATACAAGTGCAAAAGAAGGATATCATCTTGACTGGGGCAGCTTTGCATGGCAAGGCTCTGCTTTTGGAGTTCTGGGCCAATAGTGGTTCACCAGGGCAGAGGCTGGAGCCTTCTAGCTCCGTACTGAGAATGCTCACAAGGAGAACGTTTGGGGCAGTTGGGAAATCTGCCTTATAGCAGCTGTCAGACAGGCATGGGAAGGTTTTAAACCTGCTGTTGAACCAGCTGGGACTTGGAGCCATCTGCATGGAAAATTGAATGGAATAAATATGAACGTGGAAATGAACATTAAAATTTTGTGAAGTTCATTGGTGCAGTAGAGACAAAAACATGGATGTTCTGGATGTTTCTTGTGCATCCAGGCTTCACATGACAGGAGTGAAAGGAGTCTTTTTCTCTGAATGTGTTGACACTAATGGAGCATTTGGACTTCTTGTGCAGCCGGTGTCAAGTGAATAAAGTGCCAGTGAATAAAGTGTTACAGTCCTTCACTAGCACATTTACATTTATAGTATACATACATTTATAATATACATATATTGAAATAATGTCCCATCCCTCATGGGATAAAGGAGGTCACTGTTTTCCTTTCACTGCTTTGTTTCCCAGAACCACGTGCTGCACATGCGGTCAGTAGTGATGTTGTGCTGTGGCAGTGACAGGAGAGTGCAATTTGCTGGCTTTGTTTTGGTTTTTTTCACTTTGCTGGTGTGTGGTGGCTGCAAGGCAAGGTGGCAGAGGGGCCCCTGTCTGTGTGCTGCATGATGCATTGTGTGTGTCACACAGTGTGTGACCCTTCCTGTGCTGTGTGTAACACTGTGTGTCAACTTCTTCACGTGGTGAAGTGCAAAAGCCGCTGCTCGGCTGAAGGACAAGTTAATACAGTCCATTAGAGGACTGTTCAACCGAGGTAGGCATAAGAGTTTTCTTTTTTTCTGCTTTGTCAGCAAGTGGCTGCTGGATTTTTTTGTTGTGTATACAATTTGAATAATAATGACATGTAAGCTACTGTTATAAAATTTTTGTGAGAGGCATGGGCATTATTTTGGTCCTAACTATTTCACAATAAGAGGCTTTAATATCTTAAATATTTGTACTGTTTGTAATTAAAATATTGGATACAACTGAATTCTTTGCTGAAAGCAAGAGCAGTAATTGTGTGATGTGTGTGCTTAAGGCTTTAGAAAAAATTGCCCCTCTGCAGAGAAATAGAAAATTAGTCTTTATAGTTTTAAGAACCTTTGTGTCATTAAGGAGAAGACAAGCGGACTCTGGAATGCCTGAGCATGTATAGCTGTAGTGTTTTCATGTTTCTCGAGGCATGCTCTTGAATGGTTAAGGAAGTTGGCTAGGTTTGCATTTTTCCATTCTTTGTTCTCCTATGCTTCTTCTCCTTCCCTATTCTCTTATTTAGCAGCTTCTGTGGAATAGACACTGAATGTCTCATCTCAAAATGTGATAATTTATAATTTTTTCAGTTCTCCTCATTTCCTGTGCTTAATCAATTTCAGCAAGCAGGGTAGGACTCTCTAGGATGAAGCTAGCAGAACTATAATTACAGCACTGGGGCAGTAAAACTCTTCTTAGGGTAAGGAAAATGTAAATGCATTTTCTGCATTCAGGATTTTTTTAGAGTTTACATGATAGATGGACCTGCAGATAATAAAAGAAAAGAACAAGTAAGTTCGTGGAGGGTGTCACAGTTTAACCTATAATAGCACTGGGAAGCATTCTGTCAAACCTGCCTTCCACTGGGGAGATGTTCCTTTTGAATGTGACAGTGACACAACAAATGTGGATACAGCAAGGTGACTGGGGGTGAAAGTGCAAGATAGTATGGGAAGCTGTCGCTGTGAAAGGAAAAAGAGGTATCTCTGATTTGTTTAGGAGACGCTGTAAACAATCTTGAAGATTTTTCCCAGTGATAAGAACAAATAGTCCAAATTAGCAAAAGATTTTGCTAAGTAGGAAGAATGGTATTACATCTCTGATTAAGATGTATTTTCTCAAATGGGATAAGCTATACCAGGCTTCCTTTGCAGCTCATGTGTGGTTGGAATTTGTACAGGTTGAGATAAGAGATGTGATTTTTGCTCAGGGAGATCCCCCTGTGAATCTCTGAGGGGTTTGGACACTCTGAGGTACCTAGTATGACTCACTATGTAAAGGGCTTTAACTTGGGATTTGGGATTTATTTACTCACAACACACACTCATGAGCCTTCCTATTTTGTATCTCCATGCTAAGATTGGCCAGACTGTCTCTTTTCTGAATTTGTAATTGAGGAAACTCTATCTCACTGTGACATGGGAGATGGTTTCAATGAGACGGAAAGGCAAATTTGTCCTCTTGTTTCCCTTTAAATGTTCTGCAAAAATTTTTCACTTTTGAAAATCCATTCTCATTGACTTTCTTAAACTGACTCTTCTGGGGGACAGTTCTGCCTGTTTGTATTTGACATAGAGGATTGCTCTCCACAGATTCGTTCCCGCTCTGCTTTGCACTACCAATAGATGGGTAGCAGCAACTAAAGCTTCAGTGACTAACAGCATTTCCACTGGATGTGTTTGATCAGGGAAATATTCAATACTTGCAAGAAATTAGTTGCTCTTTATGTTTCTTTTCCTTTTTTTTTTTTTTTTTGTTTTGTTTTGTTTTGTTTTTTTGTTCTCCAAGAATGGAGAGGTTATGTTGTCTGCATGGGTGGGACAGTACTGCTCTTACAAAGAAATGAAATGAGCTGATAAAATACTTTTCCAGTATTATAATAATGGTGAGAGGCATTGTTTCTTTTTGTTTTCCACCCTGCAACAGTTCAAGACTAGAGTTAGATGACTACAAATATGCATATATTTTAAATGAAATTCAAAGCTTACTTAGGACAATGCTGATCTTAGCTCAAGAGATCTAAACCTCTAGTTTATCCTGCAGGAATGTGAAATACCTAATAATAAATGCTCACAAAAATCCTACACATGCAAGAGACCTGATTGTGTTGGAGTGTTTTCTTTGCTAGTATGCGGCACAGAAATGCTTGTTCATATAAGTAAGGAGATACGGAAAAAAGCATAGATTTATCTAGCTCATCCTTTCTCAGTGCAAGGGTATTGTCTGTACTGCTCTGGATTTTCAGTAGTCCTAGTCTGAATAATTTAACAATGATGTCTCTCATGATTCCTTTGGATAGGAGATTATGAAAAGTTTCTTGGTATTGTGTTGCCTTGTCTTTTTCTTTCAGGCTCTGCCTCAAGGTTCAAGAAACTGATCTGCTATTTTTGTAGCTGACTGTATATGCTTGTATCCCAGTATTTTGACTTGGTAGCTGCAGTGTATTTAATCCTAATATGTTTCTTTAAATCAGTAATATTACACCACCAAAACTAATGCAACTAATGAGAGTTACTGTATATAATACCCCAACTTCGTATATTCATTTCATTTCATTTTTATTATTGTAGTCTTTGCTGAGTGCACTATTTATCAGAGTTTATAAGGAATGAGCTCTGCTCTGCTGATGTTATTAAATCACTCAAGTGTGCTAAATTATGGCACCAGAGCAGGTGCTATTGTCTGCAGCTCTTTTGGAAAGAAAGGAAAAACCCTCAATTGATCCTGGACATCTATACCTAAAGGAAACAATTCTTTATATTAATATAAAAAGATTGGTTTGTACTCAGTCAAGGGAATTCTTGGCAGTTGGTTTAAACTTACATGTATATATAGCACACTGGAGCCTGCTAAGTACCTCTGTTTTCTTTATGGATGGAGCTTTGGTGCCAAGAGGTCTGCACCACATGCAAGCACAGATAGGCTTCTATCTGATGGATTGTCCCATAGTGAACCACATTGTATACAGGATGTTCAAACACGTATTGATTATGTGGTTCCGTAGTTTACAGCAGAATCATAACCTGATGCTTTTAAGTACATATATGTAATCAATCTTCATGTGAAGGAACTCAGGACAAAAGAAGCATTTTATGCTATATATTAGACATTATATTAAATTACTTTTTTTTAACCTCATCACCATAGCATTATTGCGTTACAAGCGTGATCTTTGTGTGGGCTATGGACTAAAGGTATAATAAAGTTCAGAGTGGGGATAATGCTGTTCCCATTTTAGTACCAACTCTCGTGGTCAGTTACAAGCAAAATTCCCATATAACAGAGAAGCAGTTTTTTTTATAAGGGGTAGTTTTATGTTTTGTTACATATCTGTAAATCTTTTCTGCAACACTGCATTACAGAATAAGAGACTTGAACTTGAGGGGGAAAATTAGCACATTGATTAGATTTTAGTCCATTGTGCAAATAAAAAGGAAATGTACGTGCTTATAGACTAATTTGCTTTACTATAATGCCAGCATCCAGCTGGTCATCTGCAAAATTAATTTGCTAAATTTGCCTCAACTGCCACTTCTAAATGTGGAAATTAATACAAAATATGAATTTTGTATTTGAGTGCCTTCTGTTAGCAATTTTTGCAAGTGATTAAGTTAGCTCATGATGTTTGGCTGTATAAAAGATGATTTAGGCTGGTAATATTTATTTGTTATTTGGGGTGGGAGTACTTGAATGATTCTTTTGGAGCAGCTTTCATGTTCAGAGACTTTATTCACATCTTCTGGATCTAGGAAAAATAAATAAATTTTAAATAAGTATATTTGGTGGTAGCATGGCAATTTTGCTATTTACTCAAGCAGTTGTGTCTGCATTCACTCTTTAACTCATATTTTCCATTTGTTCAAACTCCTTTTCCTCTCAATTCATTGTTAGTAGAATTTATATGTTGACTGTATGTTGTTATCCCTCCTTATATAGGGCTTAAAAAAAATTACTTTGCTGTCACTCAACCATCTCCATTGCTGCAGTGTGTGTGGTGGCTGTCTTTGTCAGGGAAAAAGAACATGCTTGAAACTAATGTTTTATGTCTGAAATTCAAAAGAATAATGTACAATAGTATTTTAAAAACTCCACAAGCAGCTGGGGTTTAGCCTGTGGATGCATTTGGCCAGTAAGGCATGCATAAAAGATCTAGGACAGATAATTATTTGTAGAAAGGCAGAGAGAGAGAGAGTGGCCTGAGCTTTGTTCCCAAATCTTCAGTGGAAGACCCTACTTGTCAAAAGCAGGGCACCCAGCTGAGGTGTGTGTGAGGTGGCCACAGCACAGCAATTTTGGGTGTAGTTGCCCAAGCACAGCAGGCCCATCACTGTGTCCTCTGCCACTGGGTTACAAAACCTGCTGCTGCTGCTGCACACTGCTGCTGTAACCCCTGCTCTGGGTTCCACAGGGAAAAGGTAATCTTGTATGTAAAAGTGTGAAGTCACTACCTGGGATGCTTTGTAACACACTGACTACTGTGGACATATATCTGAACAAGAATTCCCATCAACAACAGGGACTCTTCACCACTTTTCATCATTACAACAGGAAATGCAAATTGACATTGAAGAATTGGTTTCATTTAAAAATATTTTTTCTAAGTGTACACAACCAAATTTGCTAGAATACCCTGGGTCTCTAAGGACCTTAATATCTTAAGCCCCTTTGGTACTTTATTTATTAATGTATTTCTAGGCTGTGCAGGTAGTATTTATTTCTACAGTGTCATTAACATTGTCTTCCTGCCATGATGCTGTCTTGCCATATCTTCTATTGTTAGTTAGTTGCCATAATGAACAGTAATAGTATCAGTGACTGAAGATGATTGTGCTTTAGATGTATCAGGTTTCATTTTTTTTCTTCACATTTTCTTGCCTAAAACTTTCATAGATAAGTAAAAAAAAAACCAACCATATGACTAATAGTATGTGGCTGATTTTGTTTCCTAGTTTCATTTTTAATTATCTAAGTTACTGGATTTAGGTTACATGGTTATGTTTCTAAAAGAGATGCTTGAAATCTAAACTTGGATTTGTCTCTAAAACAATTATATATCTAGAGAGAGATTATATTTTAAATCGAAGTGTAAATTACTTGCACCAGCTAAAGTACTTACACTTTTAGTCTTGTGAAATGACTGTGCATAAATTGTCTTTGCTAGGTGGTGCGCATGAGGGTCTCCAGCACTTGGGTCCTTATGGCAATATCCCAAACATCGTGGCTGAGCTGACAGGAGATAATGTACCAAAGGATTTCAGTGAAGATCAAGGTTATCCTGACCCTCCAAATCCCTGCCCTATTGGAAAAACAGGTAATTCAGCTGTACCCTTTGTACCTCTGTCTTCACTGTCCATCTTCCTGTCTTTCAGCACTGTACAACCTGTGATCGGAAATGAGGGTTTTTTTCATTCTATGCCCCAGAAAAAGAACTGTTGAGAAATTGGGTGTTTTAGTGTTTCCAATGAGCTTTTTTTTAATATGTATTTTTTAAGAATATGTGCATATCCTGTATTGCTGTGTGACTCTGGAGAAGGTGGAAGAAATCATCTTGATCTCAGAGTAGAAGATAGTGAGATTTATAAGAACATCATGTTCCCAAGGGAGTTCATTTTTAAGCTGGCCCGTGAAAAAAGTTATTCTGTACAGATGAGATTTACCCTTCTTTTAGAGACTTTCATTGTGCCAAGAGGAATGAAACAGTCTGCCCTGATCTCCAAACCAGACCATGAGTCAATATTTAAGATACCTTGGCTCCAATCCATGCATCTTTACAGCTCACTGAGGGTGCATCTGTGCCAAGGAATGGAGAACTGCATGGCTGTACCCCACGGCATTGCAGGCATTGCAGGCAGGCTGGCTCTGGCAGCGGGGCAGCGCAGCCTGGGAGAGCCAGAGCGGTGCCGGGGACATGCAGGATGTCCCCCAGACTGCAACTGCAGGCACTGAGCCAGGTGGGGATGGTGCCCAAGGGCCACTAAAGCAGCCCTGCATGTGCATGATACACACAGACCCTGAGAGAATGGATCTCCTTCCTGTTACTTGAGCCAAGGAATGACTTCCAGTACTGAAAGCAGTAGTAAAATACCCATTGGCTGCCTTGGGACCTGGAACTGGGAATGAGTGCTCTATTTTTCTCTCATTTTTTATTTGTGAGCTAAGAGATACTTTCAAAATGTTTTCTGTTTAGTCTTCTTTATGTTATTTGGATAATGTAGAACAGTTGTCAGTATTTTTATTTAAAATGTTCTAACTAGCTTAGAATTAATAAAAAGTAATATTTGTTATGAAAAGTTTTTTTCACTGTGAAGTGTTTTTGCATTTCATTCAAAAATTTGACAAAATTTCGAATAGTCCTCCCTTACTGTTTTCTATTACAGCCATTTGGTGATGATGCCTTCATCTCTTCTGGAATAATACCTCATCTTCCAATTTGTTCACTATAGCTGTAGTCTGACAAGTTGCAAATGATGGGTTTAGATTTTCTCACACACACAAGCACACACATGGACTTTCTATTTTCCGTGCTTGCCCATTAGACTTCTGTTCATGATTAGATAAATAAATTAAAAACATGGCATCCAGGGAAATGCCTTTGAAAAACCCTTCAATTTTTCTGTCTTAGGTGAAATAAAAGTTGTTAGCTAAGCTAATACAGTCAGATCTGAACAGAGAGGGAATTTGCAGGGAAGTGCTGCCTGCTCAGATAAATGTCTCTGTCATAGGTATGCTGTGAGTGAAGATAGTATCTGCTAGGATTAGAGTAAAATGTTTTTCAGAGCCTTAAATGGAAATTCAAGTGGTGACTGTATTATGCATACAAATTACCAGAGGCCTTCCTCAATCAGGTCTGTGGATTTGCTTAATGGAAAACAATTTTTCCAGTCACTGTCTACATATGCACATTCCACAGCAGGAATACATAAGCCCGGAGCATTTGAGTTGAAGACTTTTGGATTAGCAGTCATAGAGGACACCCATGTGTCCAGCTGCCCTTTGTGTTTTCTACCAAAAGACACAAATGCTCTGAGGTGTACCACACTTCTGTTGTCATCTGTTTCTCTCTTGATATAACCTTGTCCCTGATGAGACTGAAATGATTTCTTTATGTTTTAATGGCTTCTGAGTTACTTAGCCAGTATGAAGACTTCTCCCCTGTTTTCTATTGGCAATTTAATTTTTTCCCAATCCCAACAAGAAAAGAGAGAAAGCTGGATCTGTTGAACTAAGAATAACCTCCTCAGGTCATTGAATCAACTCAGTTTTAAGTTAAGTTTTTACTGCTTCCCACATCTGAGGGAAAAAGATAATCCATCTGCAAATCTTTTTACATGATGACACACAAGGACAGAAAGGAAAGTCCACAGGTGTGTGCTCTGGAGTGCCTGTGTTCTGGCAGATGCAGCTCTTTGAATGCCCAGCATCATGCCCTGGCTGGTAGGATCTCCTGGGGTATGTCTGAGAGGAACTTGGACTGCAAGCTCCCCATGCTGGCTAAGCAGTGGGAGCTCCAGGAGCAGACTATCCAAAAAGTTACTCTGGCCTCAAGTTACTGAACCTTTGTTTAAGCTAAAGATGACTTATTTTGGTAAAAAGACCCTAAGTTGATTTTTTAAAGGATATTATCTTGATGTGACACTGTCTACAAAACCATCCATTGTGGTTAAGGGAGGTTTCTGGACCAATCAGATTAGTTACCAACCTACAGAAATGTTTTCATCATAAAACTTCTCCTACATAGCATTTTTATGAGATTGTACAATGCAGAAATGATTTTCAGCCAGTTTGAACAAAGTAGCAAACCAGAAATGGAGCTCCAGGAAGTACTCAATGAAAGAAATTCTGTCTTTGCTCACAGCACCGTTTTACCATGACCTTCAAAATATTACCTTACCAATTTCTAAAATTACTTGTGAGCATTTAAAAGAGAAAAATAATCTCTCTTCTGAATCAGAAGAGGATGAAATTCTAGGTAAAATCAAATGCAATAATTAAAAGAAAAACATGAAGGAGAGAAAGAGCTTGGAAACTAAAGTCCTTCAGTTTTCATTAAGTTGTGAGGATTTTTTTAAAATAAATAAATTCTGACAAATTTGTTTCAAAAGAAAAAAAACTCATATTTTCTAGTCATCCAATTCTTTATGTTTTTTAATTGCATTATTGCATTTAAGAAGTTTGCTGACTAATGTGGCACATATTGTGTATTTCAAAGCTACTAAGCACTCGATGCTTTCTTTTGCAGTTGATGATGGGTGTCTAGAAAACACCCCAGACACAGCAGAGTTCAGCAGGGAATACCAACTGCACCAACACCTTTTTGATCCAGAGCATGACTATCCCAATAGGGGCAAGTGGGTGAGTGCATACTTATTGCTTATTTTTGTTGCATGTGAAGCTGGGTATTGTCTGCTACGTGGGACACTATGAAACCACAAGGACAATATCATCCTTAATGCTGGAAAAATTATCACCCTAAGGGAAACTTCTCAAAAAAGGTGAGCTTGCCGTGAAAAACAGAAATAGTGCTTGTGATTGATAAACACCCCAGAAAAACAGAAAGTAAAATTCCTTGTTCTGTTTGCCTGTCCCAAAGCATGACAGCTTGATAAGTGCAAAAAGCCACATTTCAAACTACGGTTGAACATGTTGCTAAAATTAGTGCAGATCTTCAGATTTCAAAACATAATCTGAAAGAATATCCAGGTTTAGTGACTCTTTGCTGTTCAGCTACATCGATAAAAAATAGAAAGAGAATACAGGTAGACAGAATTCAGCAGCTTAAAACACCTTAAAAAATGTAGGATCAGACAAGGATTGCCTTAAGGAATCCTCCCTACTTTAAGGATTTTTGAGGACTTGAAGCTGCTTCTTCCTCTAGTCAGGTTATGCGTTGTATCCTATTGAAAACCTATTTTACACACCACTTATAATAAACACAGTGAGCTACACTAAGGGCAAAAATCTTGCTCTGAGCATACAAGGACTTTAATAACTGCAGCTAGACTATTTCTGCAGGCTAGAGGCTCCAAAGAAAGCTCTGCCACTTAATCTTGGATTACATCAGTTAAAATGTCCAATCCCAAATCCATTTTCAGGCGCCAGGAAAACAATAACAATGATCATAATTTATGCTTGTAGAGCAAATAATGAAATCTCATTTTACATTGTTATAACACTTCACTTAAGATTGCACTAAACCAGTGCTCTGTAAGCATATATCGATAAATGGACATGTTTGGCAGTCTCTTCTCCTGCTGTAATTTTGAGACAATGATTCATCTTCATAATCAAACCAGTGTAAGATTTATAGTCTTAATTACTTATGTGAGTGCTAAATTTCTGGAGAGAATCATGCCAAAAATCCAAATTTTGGAAACTTGTTGCATGCTAAGTAATTACCATCAAAGGTTTTCATTTAAAAAACACCAGATGGTGAACGTTCTTATTTATGCCAGATAAGGCTGTTAGTTTTCTTATTATTCATGACTACTTTACTTTCATAATTCCATTCTGAAGACAACAAAGGCACTTCTGTAAATCTTTGGCTTATAGCAATATTTCAGAATCAAGCATACATACTGTGTTGTCATCAACAACATATATACTTAATAAATGATAGTAAATCATTAGTGAATCCTGGGCTTTTTTGTATCTCCATCCATCACTACTAATTCAGGAGAAAAAGCTGCTCATGTATGGATTAAAACACTTTTAGGTACTAAACAGTAATCATATCTAGCTGCAGCTTAGCCAACTCCAGATCTTTTTAATTAGAGATGAAACAGCTGGTCATGTGCATGAGCAAATATTCTGCTGAGATCCAGGAGAACAACCCTGATCATCTCCTAATTGCATATTACCACATGGTAAAAATATAAATACAGTGATATCTTTTTGTGGCTGGAGTTTTTATTTTTAATTCTCTGGAAAAAACAGGTAAGCATTCTAAAAATTAGCTGTCTGCTTATAAAGCAGAGCTGAAGTAGATGAGATCTTTTGGGGCACTCACTGTTGTCTGCATTAAGTTGTAAATTACCAATACAGGTGGCTGTGGGCTGCCTAGTGGGTAACTGAGCATCCTCACCCTTCCACTGCCCCCAGCACCTAAAATTCCTTCTGCCCACAACAGTTTGTTCCTGCTTCTCCTGTTGAAGAGCCTAGGACCAGATGCCCAGGGGCAGTGATGGCTGTGTGCTCACAGACTGTGTTTCCACCAGCTCTTGCCAGCTGAGTGGGCACCAGGCTGTCATCACCAGCTGCAGCTTCTGCAGCCAGTGTCTGCTGGACCCATGGAGGCTGGCATGTGCTCCCAGCTCTTGGGGGAACTTCTCCCCAGCCTTTTCCTACCACTGTGTGGTTGATGAAGTGTTACAGTACCCAGTGACTTGTCCTTTCCAGGAGCCAACATGCATTCCTTAGTGTAACCACAGAAAAACCCAGATTACGTTAGCAGGTCAGAAAAAAAGGAGCTGCTTGTCCTACTGGGACAGAAACAGGTTGGTTGGCTTGTTTTGGTGACAGACTGTCATGCATGCAAAGCTGTGGGACCTCTGCAGTATCCTGTGAATAACACACATTTTAAAAGGGTCAAGCAAGTAGAAGCTGTCTCATGCAGCAGAGTGTACCATTATGTGGATGCTAAATATTATGTGTAAATACTGCTAATACATCTGCAGATACAAATATGTAAATCATAATAAATATATACTTGTTTAGGGGTGGGAAGAAAGGAGAAGAATTTTCTGTCTTTGGGACAACTCCCCATAAATCAATATGCTGTCCTATGAGAAGTCTCAGGAACGGACTCTGTTTATAGAGTGAGATCCATGGCTTATACTCTCCTCCTCATTCCTCATATGGGGAAAACACAGAGGGGATCGTGAAAATAGTAGGATTAGTGAATTTGGAGTTTTCTGTCCTTGTGTACAACTATAGTTCCAAAGATTTCAGAGTTTTTCCCCCAGTTCAGACTTTTCCTTATAGGACTCAGACACTTTCTGAGTGTGCCTTTCTTGCATCTTGCAAATTGGCTTTTTGGATGGTTTGCGAAAGTGTTGTTGGCATCCAGAAACACTTGCACAAAGATAATTTACAATATATGATTTACAATCAAATCTAAAAACCTTTTACATATTTTTTTGGTTTAAAGCATTTTAACCTCTGATTTTTTTCCCCACCCAAATCCCAACTCTAATCCAAGTAGCCAAGAGCATGCAAAGAGAATTCCAGGAGTAAGGGAAAAGTAGAAAATCACATGCAGCATGTCTCTACATGAGGTGTATCTTTAACTGAAGAAAACTCTGTGCCTTCATCCTTAACAACCTCTCAGTGAAGGATGAACACTTCATGGGCAGATTTTGGTGGCTGATGAGGTCAGGCCATTACGCAGTGGAACATATTTTCAGGATTGCTGTTATCATACCAAAATGTTCTTAGCTCATGCTCCACAACCATATTTGCTTTGTACTCCACATAATGATGCAGTAGTACTTAGGGTCTTAAAACATTCTCAAACAGACTAAACAAAATATGGTTTCCTTGAGCAGGGACAGTTCAATTGTAAGGAATTTGACAAAAATGCTAGCTCTAGTAGTCCATAAAATTAGTTTTATTTCTGAAACACCCTTTTTCCTCTCATGAAAGTACAAGGTCAAATACTTTACAAAGAGAAGCCTTGGTGGTGCTTTGTTTTTTAAGTAGAATAATTTGCGCATCCTTGAGTTTCTTTAAAATGTTAAATTTAAGTTTTCCTGAAGTGAGCTTGCATAAATGACTAGCCAAGAATGTCCTTCTTGGCCAACTTCATCTCTGTTCCCTTTTGGAACAGCTCAGACAAAATAACTGAGGTTGGACAAGAGATAGGCCTTGTGAATTTGAGGTTTAATGAACACAAGAATACAAAACAGACAATTTTGGCAGATTTCATTGTAACACTTGAAAATGTTTGTTTTTTCTCATATCAAGGCCGCAGAGAGAGTTAGACGTGTTTGGTGAATTTGTCTCGTGCTAGAATTACACTTTCTATTTATATAATCAATGTTAGGTCAGTTGTTTATAGCAGAATTAATGGCCTTGTTTATATAGTCTTCTGCTTTTATACATATAATTCTTCTCTCCTTCCATTTTCAGGTTAGGGTTTGGTTTTGGTTTTCTTCATAACACAGAATTGAAACAAAATGTGTTGAACATGTGTGTGTTATTCCAGATTTTATTAGAATTCACTACTCATAAGAAATACAACAATATGTGGATGCACTTATGTAAACTATGGTCAGTGGGGGTTTTTTGTGTTGGTTTTTTTTTTTTCATTTTCTTTTCTCATCATCATAACTTTCTCTTCTGCCAAGATGTTTCTGGCAGTTTTTAAAAGGTTTGCCATTAAAAATGTTATAGACAAAATGGTTTTTAGAAGCTTTATTGAGGGCACTACTTAAACAAAGGAAGAGTTGGCGCTGAACTCCTTTCAGCAGAACTTTGCACTGGGAAGTGTTGATATCTGGAAGGGAATAAGCAAAGACAACAAAACAGTAGGAATGATGCCTATTTCTGTTTTTAAAAGGAATTAGAAAATCCCTTGTAAAGCATTTTTTTTCAGCTCCTGCTTTTGTGTCACCTCAAATGTATAGAAATATATACCAAAGGCAAGACTCCTTCTCCCTCTCCCTCACATTCTTCTTTTTCCTTCTGCCTTTTCTTAAAAAAAAAAAAAAAAATATATATATATATACACATGTATTTATACCACGTATCACATGATGGAGAACATCCAGACTATACAGAACATGCTTGAAGCAGTTATTGCCTGAACACTGGGGATAACATAGTGGAAAATTACTGGCTTTGAAATTGTTGATAAGGCTATGACTGCTCCTGAAGAACTGCAAATCTTAGTAGGAATACACTAATATTTAATTGTGGTTTGTTTCTCCCATAAAACTATGCAGTCTAAACTTGATAATATTTAATAGAAGAAGTAGTATTTTAAAAGAAGAGTGTAATGGATTTGATGGCTGTGTTGGGTTTTTTTTTTTCCTTTCCAGAGCAAGAGTTTACTCTTTGAGAAAATCAATGGTGGTCCAAAAAGAAGAAAGAGGGTAACTATCAGAATATTTCATAGCCCCTATACAGTCTAGAGACCTCATAAAAATTAAAACCATCTTGTTGAAATGAAGAGATAGTCTAATGCATTCGTATTATACTTTAGATTATGTGTAAAGTCAGGGACTCTCTGTGATAAACTGCTATAGCTGGCTTCAGGACTGAGCACTGGGTACAAGACTTATTTCTCAAAATAGACTCTTACCTTCAGAAGATACACTTAAGTGTAGAACATTATAAAACCTCATATCGTCCGTCTTTTAAAATTGATCCTATTTGCTTAAAACCATTTAAAATTATTTAAATATCTTTAAAACAGAATTTGAAATTTCCTACTAAAAATATTAGTAAATTTAATTATTACTATCTATGTGTGTGAATATATTTTTGGGTGTAAATAACACTAGAGGTGGTTCTTTATCTGATCTACCTTGGAATTCCTGAACTCCTGAAGATGAAACTCCTGTATCTGTGTCCCACTTGCTTGAAAGACAAAGATGAAAAGGTTTTCACTGTTCTGCTCCTGTAACAAGGAAGGCAACCCACATAGAGAGATTCTGTACAGTCTGCCTCATTACTCCCTCTTTTTTGGTACTGTCAGCCTGTCTTTTATTTAAAAAAAAATCAGTTTCGGGAAGAGTCAATGTCTTTAGCATTGCTGCTGGTGTATTATTTTTACAAAAAGGAAAAGTCTAGCTCTCTGCCAGAAAGTAGCTTTCCAAAATATGACAGCACAGTTTATATTGTAAATGAAGTAAATATAATTTAAAACAACAAGCTTAAGCGAAGATGATTTATTTATTTATTAACTCTCAAACTTTAAGTCTTTGCTAGAAAGGGAGAAGATGAGTTGATTTTTTCCTGATTCAGACCTCACTGGCAGTTGGCACTTCACCAATGGGTTAATGATCTGACCAAAGCTTAGTATCTGCTTCATACTTGCATTCAGTTTTTGTGTTTGTTAGTTGAAAAGTAAAAAAGGGTAGTCACCTGACTTTAATTTTTAAGTAAGTAGAATTTACTCTGGAAATAGTTCAGCAGAATATTTATTAATAGCTAGAACAGCATGTTAAAGTGGAATTCATGCAACATATACATGAGGGAAAAAAAGAAAAAAAGAACATTTTCTTTCTGTGAGCTGACTGACATAACTGGATACAAAACAAGTACTAGCTGGAGACACTTGACAGTTATGTGGCCAGGGGTAGCCCAAAATTTTTAAGGTGAATTTCTTTACAGCAGACTTATTCTCTCAGCACCAACATGTCACTTAATGCTAAATTCACTAGAATTTAAATTATTTTAGGGTAATACTGTATGATTTAATGAAAAATTCAGAATCTTCACTTTATCAGCAGAAGAGTAACCTAGAACTGTCAGCAGCAGAGTGTGTTTTTCTAGAAATCAAGAAGTCCACTGGATTTCCCTCCTGCCTTTTGTGCTCCCTGCCACTCCTCCACGCCTTTCTGCACAGACATAGTTTTGGGATCTGGCAACAGATTGATTTTTTTGCATCTGAACTTCCCCATCTGAGGTTAAAACAAATCCTGTGTAACAGTGTACGTAGTAACCCCGCTGTGTCTCTCCAGGGCTGTAGTGAAACAGTCACAGAGGCACAACTGGAGTCTAGAAAGCCACATCTTCGAAGCACGTGTGTCTATTCATATATTTATGTGCACCTCTGTAAGCACACAAGCAAGCCTGCACACACATGATCGCTGTGCATGGCAAAGGCGTGTATTCACCATTTCCTGCTGTGTTCACTTTCTGCAGCCCTTGCACTGCAAGATGAGGAGGTTCACAGTGACATCTAATTCTAACTAGCAGTTCTCCCCTTTTTAAAAATTCTGTGCTTGCAAACAGCCCTGTCCAGAAGTGTCAGGACCGCTTCTGTGATCAGTAAGTTGCTGTGGGCTTCAGAGCTGTGTACAAAGGTGCTCGGGAGCTTGCATTACTTTGAATTGTGCAGAGCTGCATAGGACTAATCATATTTTAGTCAAATCAGCCAAAGTATTTTGCATTATATTTTGTGTTTTCTTTTGTTGGTTAAGAAGGATTCGAAACTTTATGTAGTTTCATTCTCTTCAACTTTATTTCAAAAAGTAGCAAGCAAGTACCATTCCAAAAAAAAAAAAAAAAAAACCAATTAATCTTCCTAGGAATCTTCAAATAATTCCTAGAAGTTTATGCAATGGTTGGATTTCACTAAATTAACATTAAACAGAACTTCTTTAAACAAACACAAACAAATCATTTACATATGTCTTATTTCTAGCAATTTAAAGCATTGGAGTTAGTTTATTTTCAAAGATTTTTCCACATTCATTTTTGGTTCTTAATATTTTTATGTTTTCACTTGCAGCAGGCAAAACACCCAAAACCCAACAGAAGTAAGCAAAAGGGCTGCTCTGTGCTATGACTAAATAATAATGATAGCATCCACAAATCTGGAGAAACCCAAGGGCTTAAACTTTAAGAGAGATAAACCCCAAATGTTTTCCAGAGATCTGACAAATACTTGGGATAGCTGAAAATAAATATTTCATGCCCATTATGAATGCCTTTTTTTTTTTTTTTAATTATTAAGTTTTGGTGAAAGAAGCACAGAAATGTCTCAAGAAAAGTAATTTCTGTGACACACAGTCAGCCTGACAAGAATCAGGAGATACTGGAAAATTTGCATTCCTCTGAAGTTTGTGCTTAGGCAAACAGTTTTTATTGGCATCAAAAACCTTCATGCTAGAATTTTTGACTGTATCTGTGTGAAGGAAACAATATATACTTGAATTTTGCTTACACTGACACTGTAACAGGCCAGAAAGCAGGTGTAAATGATGCTTAATACTGAAGCTCCACTGAACTGCTTGCCACTTTGCAAATACAGTGAATACATTTGACTCCACTGGTATAGATAAAATTCAAGCATAGGCTTTCTATGTTACTCCATCTACGATCTCCTAGCAGTTTTGAGATGGGATCTGTTCATCTTCAGCCTCACATTGTGCTGCTTGCATGGTGCAAAGTGAAGTTCAGCCCTCTCCAGGAATCTTCTTTGCAGCATTCCCTTGTTCTGGCAGTGCTATGAGAGCCATTTTCTATGCCAAAACCTTGTTTGGCTCTGCTTCTTTGCCAGCAGTTTTTTATCTCAGCATCAAGAGAGGAAGCAAGGAGGGGTTTCCTGGAGAGGAGACAGGCTGAAGAAGAGGCTTTGGTCAGACTGGAATTGTGGTCTCTAATTTGTATCCCAGCACAATGGCCATTAGGGCATAGTGATTTAAGCTAAAGCTCACCTGTACTTCTCTAACAAGTTCTGTCCTGCCTCAAGAATCAGGGAGTTAGAATTGCTGCTGCTTCTCTGCTGAGCTGAGGAAAGGAGGAGTGGAGCAAGAAGGTAGTGTTTAATTGAGATTGTTCTATATTCCTGACAGTCCTCCTTCATTTGTATTCCTTTCACTGGATTGAATTAAATTTTTGCAAAAAAAAAAAAAAAAAGGAAAAAAAAAAAAGAAACAGAACACTGGTTGATTTCTAGATTTAATCCCTGGAAGCAGTTTTTTCCCAAGTCTGTAAATATCTGACAGATAAGAAATACATAAATATGTTCACTAATTCTAGTTACCTTTTATCTGTTTCCCTGTTTCTAATAAGTTTAATAATTTAAAATTTT
Source organism: Anomalospiza imberbis (assembly GCF_031753505.1). Classification (NCBI taxonomy): domain Eukaryota; kingdom Metazoa; phylum Chordata; class Aves; order Passeriformes; family Viduidae; genus Anomalospiza; species Anomalospiza imberbis. The sequence continues at coordinate 31,302,300 of NC_089686.1, forward strand.
TTCAGAGTGTGAACCCCTATCTTCAAGGACAGCGACTGGATAATGTTGTAGCAAAGAAGTCTGTTCCACAATTTTCAGATGAAGACAAAGGTCCTAAATAAGTACAACAAAATGAAAGATAAAAACTCATGCCATCCTCCTCTAGATCATGATATTGCTTATATATAATCATCTATTAAATCCTTGTGAATGGCAGCATGCTTATTATTTATATAATTGTAGATGAAAAACAGCTGTATTTATAACAGCATGTTCTCCTAGATGATAAAAATATGGTTCTGCTTTTTGTTAAGTTATGGTAAAAGGGCATTTCTGTTGTTTTTATTTTAGTCATGGAGCAAACATTAAAAATGTTAGTCATTTTTGATAGCTAATGTGAGGTAAATGGTCTTAATGAGAAACTTGTAAATAGGAAGATGAAAAAAAATGCCAAGTCTGACTACAACGTCTTAAATGTTACTGTGTTTGACACATGAAAATTATAGTTTTATGTTTTGTTCACAAATATTGTTACTTAGCAAAGACAAAGTATTTATTTTACGCAGAGAATTTTGGCTTTTGGTCCATTTTAATAAACATTTAAGCAATCTACAAGGTTTGCAAAGTGACATTTTCCAAAATATTTCAGAGGCTCATTTGTCTGTGTTATTGCTGTACAAATTTAAAAATTAAAGAACTGCTTTTTGACTGTATTCACTGAAATATTTTTCTGTTAATCATTCCATGCCCACAGCTTTCCTGAACACTTGAACATCTTCCTTATCAATGGAAGTGTTATGTGAAAATTAACCTCCCCTACTGTTCTTTGTCTTAGTAACTGCAGCATTTGTGCATTATAGTGTCGTTAAATTATAAGTAAAGATGGAGACATTTGTCTGTGTTAGTAAGGTTGTGTCAACAACCTCTGAATCTAAATCCAGGATGTGAAGGTCATTACAGCTGATCTTCTGAAAAAATATGGTACTCTAAATACCACTCATAGCTATCATTGCTCTTGAAGTTGTTCTGGGAAGCTCAAATTGCCTTTCTGCCCCTAGGATAGATTGAAGAACATTATATTCCAGAGCTCTCCTTTTCTGAAAGATGAGAACACACCTGAATATTTCAAACCACTGGAATTATGGAAAACAGCATTAGCTTACAGCTGATATTACAAATAATATCAGGGAAATTGTGGGGGAAAAAAAAGTAGTTTCCTTTCCCATCCTATAGAAAGATACAGAGAAATAATGATGACCTCTTAGAAAAAAGAAAACGAACAAGAAATTAAGGTTCCTAGCTATATAAAATTAAAGTTAACAGGGTGGCACAAATACAACTGTTGTTGGCATTTGCTTTTTTTGTCCCACGACTTAGTTATTTGTAATAAATTATGTATGTAGAGAATTGGCCCTCTCATGCCATATATGGGTAGATTGCAAAATTCTAACATTTTGGAATGGACTATCATGTCTTTCATCATATTTCCTTTTAAAAAAAATCTTGAAGAGAAAAATGAATAGTATGTCATAAAGTGGAGTTTATACTCACACAAGACACAAAAATGAGGAATTTCAATGACTCACAGAGCTCCTTTGGCTTCCAGTGTCTGGAACAGGATGGGAGCAATCTAGCTGTTCATGTGACAGAACTTGTGTTCTCTGCATCTTAAGCTCACTCTTTTTATCTGCACTCCTGCTTAGTCTTCACACAGGTATTGAAAGCTTCAAAGCTACAAAGGTTGCTGCAAAACTAACAGAGTCTGTATATATCATGGCATAAATCTGACATTAAAACTTACTGATGCCCAGTGGCCCAGAGTGTGGGAAATGGTCATTTCTTCCAGCTAACCCTGCTGCCAGCCACTGGTGGAGCTTCAAGGCTTCCAGGCATTTGGAGGCTAGACTGCCATTCCTAAGAAATTGCTGTTTCTTCAGATCCTTGACTGTTCTATTGATACTTCTGAAGTAATCTGAGTTGGTTACATTCTGTCCTTATAGCTTCAGTAAAATCCATTTGAATCACAAAAAAAAAAAAAAAAACCATTATGGCAATTTTTTTTCATTTTTTAAGCTCTTTTAAGGACAAGTGCAAAATAAAAGGTCTGTACAGTAAATAGGGAGCTTGAAAAGGGAAGAGCAAAGAAGTATTGCTTGCTTAATAGTATCAATAATCCCACATGTAATTTTGTGAAGCACTCCAGGTCACTCCAACCCTGTGTGGGGATGTGACATCCAGCACTGCAGACTGGCCAGAACAGAGATACCTGGCAGGCTGCCTGCGGACTGCATGCCACCAGAGAAGCTGCCCTGCTGTGTATGATAGATCTACACAGTGCCAGCAAAGGAAAAATATCACTATTCAGACCTGATTTATCCTTAAATACAAGCAAAGGAAAAAAAAAATCTTTACATTGCACAAAACAATGATGTGTCTTACAGGAACTGTCTGCTGGAGCCAGTCAAGTGTATGGTGGTGAGCAGCTGTCTGCTGAGTTCATCAGGCAGCTTGAGTGTTTCACCAGGAAGACTCAGCAGTATTTTCATGAAATTTTAATAAAATATATTGTACCATGCTAATGAGATTTATTATTTTAATTTCAGTTTCATGGCAGAGCTGTCTTTTGGTACTGGAATTGGCTAGTCCCATATATATTAAACAAACAAAAAAAAAAGAAAAAAGAAGCAAAAATCCTTGTCCCTCCTACTGTTCCAATAACAGTCCAAACATCTATATGTAGTTTTTTAAACAGAATAATCACAGTGCCGGTCTTTCAGAATCAATGAATAAAGATACCTACTGGCCCGCCTCACTCAGAGTTCATCAAACCAATATTTACAAGAATGTAAATAGCTGCACAGGTGTAATTGCCCTTTTACCTTTATGATGCATGTGAATTAAGGAGCATGTATATTGATACTGTTGTTTAGAATTTTCATCAAATTAAAACCTTTCAGAGTATTTTAAAATTTGCAAGTGTGTTAATTACCTCTAACACATTAGAGACACAATGTGCTTGAAGGAAGCTATACAAAATAAAGTGTATTGCCCTGAAACATTGGTTTTGTCTTGTAAAGAAATATTTATTACTCTTAAAAAAAAGCACTGTGTAACTGATGAGAGTATTTGATTTGTGACACAAAACTTACTCTGGGGGTGCATGTGTATACACACACATTAATACACTTTTTAAAACATAATACAGTCTGATAATAAACTTATTAGTAAAGTATATAATGATGTTAACTCACAGAAGAAAATAATATAAATATGCTTATGAATTGCTAAGAAGGGGAAATAGTGATATAATTTCTGGCACATTTGCATTCACCAAATGCAATAAAACCATGATGCAGCAGCTCAGGGGCAATCCAGAGAAGCTGGGTACTAGTTCTCTGATGTCGGAGTTCTGAGAGTCACATCCAGGATTGCAAGTAAAGTTGACCTGAAGCTTATTTTGTCAAAATGTGATGAAGCCCACCTTATCTGTTAAACTAAGGAAGGGCACAGACAGAAAGATGACTACCAAGTTCATTATGTTTTTGGCTTTGTTGACAACAGAGTAACACTCAAGCCCCTTCGTTTACAAATGTCCATAGCTGGGGAAGAAGACAGTAGCTTTTTCATGATGAAGAGGAGACTTGCCTTCAAATCAGGCCTCTAAACAGTAGCTCTGTGGAAGTGTTGAAAAGCCTTTGCTTTCATTTTCATGGTTTGCAAAAAACTAATTTTTGAACATTTAATTTTTTTGGGAAAAGCCCATATAACCACATCAACCCAAAACAAACTTGGAATCTTGTGGCCTGTTTGCTGGTAAGCTCACTAAACCAGTTCTCACCTCAGCTTGTAATGTGATACAATTTTTATGCAATTACTTTTTTTTTTTTTTTTTTTTTTTGATGCAAATAGACAGTGCCTGGATCTGTAGGACAAAGACCTTAAAGACAACTTTTTTGTTTTCCGAAGTCACACACTCAGATTTATGGAAAGAGACGGGCAAGATAGAGAGATTCAGAGGATGCTACCACAATACCACAAAAACTTACGATGTCTAAGGAAAGAACAGTTCCACATAATCCACAAAGGAGAGGAGTATGTTCACTATTTTATTACCCAAGTGTCACTATCTGTAGGATTTGTTACCTCTCCATCCAAGCCAGAAACTATCAAGGCTATCAGGGAGAGGACATTATCTCCAATTTTAGACACCTGAATCCAATATTTCAGGCTAATGGAACTGACAATTAGATTGAATTATATTTCTGCCATGCTTGATACAAACAGGATGCCAGTGTGATATGCCCTAAAGAGAAGACAGCAACAACAAAAACCATCAGAAAATGTTGACTCCACTGCCATATGGACATACATGCATACAGTTAAAAATTCAGTTTTGTCTGAAGGAATGCAATTACCTTCAATACTTTTTAAAAAGAATGATATTCAGGAATTATCTCAAAGAAGAAGTGTACTTTTTAAATAAAGAATTACTGTGTCTCTTAAAATGTCTGTCCTGCTGAGGGTCAATGGCAGATTCCAACCATGAGCAAAGAACAAGTTCCCTTGAAGGGCTCAACCACTGACAGTGATGTGCTTACATGCAAACTAAATAAAATTTAAAAACAATTGTAGGCAAAGGATGTGGAATTGCCATCATGAAGGTCGCTGTCACTCACGAATGTGGCTGACTACCATAGGATTGGGAACTAAGCCAAGATTTTCAAATACAAGAGAATGAAAAGGTCAAATGAACCATTTTCCAAGTACACTCATGGCCTAGGTCTACCACGTTCAAGCCTTTTGCTGTTAGGTGAAGAATGGCATTGAGCTCCAGTTTACCATCCTAGTTTACCATGAGAAGGAAATATGCAGTTTCAGTTGTCATGTTTGCTTTATTTATGATGATGACTGCTTTGCTGTGATTACGTGAGTCCTGATGGTTGGGAGAGCTGCTAACCATGTGTTCAACACATGGGAGCATAACAAACATCAAATATGAGTGTCATTGCAGTAGCATTATCAAATGGCACTTCAAGAGCTTTAAAAAATCCCATTTTAGTAATGAGGTCTGTATTTGTATGCGGGGCAGAGGTAGACATGGTAGGAATTGAGAATAGTTTCAGGCTTTAATGATTACGTAGACCTGAATCACCTCTTTTCATTTTATTCCGTAGTTCCTGTTACCAAAACACACAGAATGCAGCTCCTAATCCAATGCATTGTTGTCTTTTACATTTAATCACTATGTTTCTTCATCCTACTCTGTTCTCCAAGAAAAACAGTGGTGCGAGTCAGTGGCTAAATTTCATGGTAAACTGAGTGAGACAAAGGAGTAAGCTCAGAAAAAAAAATATGTGCTGCTTGTTACTAGTCTCAAACTTTCCCTCCTTCCATAACCAGTGTCATTCAGCTAGAGACCATTAAATGTATAAACATTGACTCCTTTTACTCCAGATCTTTGTTCCGAACCTAACCACCTTATGACAGTGTTACTTTCTTGGGAACCACTGAAGATCTCCATTACAGATGACAGGGATTTTTGGGTCTGGGCATATTTGCTAGATCACAGAAGGTGCATATCGCTTTGATGCTGAATTCAGACATCTTTCAACTAAGCCTTTATTCTGAGAAACACAAAAAAAACCCAAAACCCTAGCAGTTATTTCAGTGCAATATATATATTCTAATGCTCCAAAGTTCTCTAAAAGTGGCTGAAATTCAAGTGGGATAGCCTCTACGGGGAAGTTCCTCAACTCAACAGAGAACACCTTTCTACACTGGAAATATAAAATACCACACTGTGACATTTTATATTTCTAAATGGACAAAACAGACTCATGAAAGAACAGGTCAGGCCATCCAGAGAAGCACTCATAATTCACCGTTGGTTATTTTTTCCCTTTCTTAATGCTGCAGCAGTGACTAAGAGAATTGCAGAACTCTGATTCCAACAAGTAATGCAATGGCTGTAAGATTTATGGACTTGAAAGCTGTGTTATGGCACTTGAAGAAATCTATTTTTAATGCTGCATAAACTATTGATCAAATTAAAAAAAAATAATTTAAGTAAATTCTTTAAAAGTCAATATTATAACAGATAAGCACAGCTGTTGCAGTTCATGCATAGACCCTGGCTATTGCTGAATTCCCAAACCCTATGACTGAGCTGACACAGGACTCCGTGCATGCCCGGGTAATGTATGTGTGCACAGGTAGAAAAGCAGAAAAGTATGTCTTGCTTCTGATTCTTTATAGCTTCATCCTGCTAATCCCACAGTGTCTCTAGCTTTGCTGCAGCCTTTCTGGTGCTTACTGCACTGAAGTTATGATGTCTTGGAAGAATTCTCAGGGACTCTCTTGAGTGTCAAGTTATCCAGCAGGTAAGCAATATGTGCCATAATGTTACACATTTCTTTCAGTTAAAAATACAACAATTAGTAGTTGAGGCTATTTTCTAATTTCTAACCACACTGACTATTTTCTGCTGTGGTTTTACATTCTCAGCAGCAACTTTTAAGCCTTTAAAAGAACAAGAACTAGCCACAAAATTGAAGATAAGGCCCTTATAAACCTATCCCAAAATATAAGCTGCTTATAAAAAACACTTTATGTCTATTTTGTTGTGCATCTGAAGGTTCTTGATCTGGAGGTTTACAAAACTGGGAATAATTTCCAATTAAAAGATGGATGAACAGTTGCAAAAAAGTTAAGTGCTGGCTCCAGTAAAGGCCTATGTACCCACAGTTTGACTTGTGTCCAATGCAAATACCAAAGCCCAAGCACATGCTCCTCAAACCTTGCCTCTCTTTCCTGATTCCTCAGGCAGCTCAAGGGTATACACAGCTAGGCTTTCCTTTAATGATGTACCTCAGGTGCCTGAAGTCCTACTTCTGTACATGCCTAGGACTGTTTGAGACTCGGTGAACCTGCACAGCTCTACACCTATCTCAGTCCTAAACCCAGCCTGAATCCACAGACTTGGCAATTCTTCCCCTATATTCCCTGAGGGAACAAGCCTGGCAACTGCTCATCTCACACATGTCTACAGGACCAGGCATTGCACGAAATACCACAGCAGACACAGACAGTTAATTAAAAAAAAGTGTCTGTAAGAGTTATGGCAAAACAATCAAAGATCTAATGACACCAGAGAAGGCAATCAAGAATGAACACAAATTTGACACTTAGTGCTTCATATGACAGGCTGAACATAAGGAAGGACAGAGTAACTGGGCTCTAGCTAGTCCTCAAGGAGTGTTTGGGTAGCTAGGCAGACACCTGATAAAAATACAAGAGTAGTCTGAGAGATGGCAAAACCAAGCCAACCACCCACCCCCACCTTCCTGAGTAGACGGCTAATTTTGGCTTCTTGTCTTGATTTAATTATTTTCTGAATTGTTGAACAGCTTCAGCAGGGGAGGTGCAGGTTTCACACAAACAGGCTGCAGCCTCATGGCTAAGAGGCTGCACCTCTGGAGGTGCTGGTTTGAGTGCCTCCAGTAGTAGACAGACACCATCACCTTCTCTTTTCTGATTCCTGAACCATCACCAGCCTCCTTTCACTCACTTTTTATGTACTGTTTTTTTTTTTTTTCTTTTTTCCTTTGGGAAAGATGTATTTAGCTGCTACCCAAATTCTTGGAAGAATGTTACATTTAGCAAGACTTGGAAACTAGCAAGAGCTCATTTGCTGGACTGTGCATTCTTTTTTCTAGTAACTTCAAAAATATCTTTAGATCATTTTGTATCTGTTGAAAAGGAAGCATTTAAAAACTCCACTTCTTTACTCACTACTAGCATTCCAGTGACAAATTTAATCTTGCAATAATTGTAATGTATGGGATTTGCTGACCAAGAGCTCCAGTGAGCCTATGGGACCCTGTTAGTGCTCCTAACATGACATCTCCTTTTAGCAAGATGTGCCATATTATAAGCATTTTCAGCACTGAACTTAAGGCACAATCTTTTTATCCACACCAGCATGACTAATTATCTTCAAGGTGGTTTCAGGTGGAATTTGCCCTATTAAAATACACACGTCCAAGTACTGAAGGGTTTTTTAAAGCTTTTACATAAGCTGTGGCAGTGTACTCAAAGCAAGAGGGATCTGGACTCCAAATCAAACAAATAATTTGATTGCAAAGACTAAGCCATAGAAGTACTTGGTTTTACAAAATACTTCTCTAAATTAGAAACAAACAAATCACATTTGGTTATAGTGGGGTTTTTTTCACCTGGGAAGGTGATTACAGCAGTCACCTCCCCTCCTAATGCACAGAGGGGTTTCTAAACAATCTGTCCGATCTCCACAAGATGAAAAAATGCTTTCTGCATCCAAATAGCCTGTGCCTTCATCTGGATTCATCTCTATTACTAACTGCATCAAGATAAAAACCACTGTACTTTGTCTCTTGTAAGTTTTTGCATCATAGCTTTCTTAATGTAAAAACTTCAGCCTGTAAGAGAGGCACAGCCAAAAAACCCATAAACTATGAATCCAAGAATTTACTGTATTAAAAATGAGGGTTTCTTCTTTGCCTTGCCACACAGGAGAATATCCTGTTCATTTATGTTGTGTCTTTTGTCAGATCAGAAGAATAAGAAATGGCTAAGATGATTTTTTTTTAGTGTATCTGATAACTTTTAGTGACATCAGCTCCCAAGGAGTCTTTCCTCTAAGTGTTCTAGTATATTAAAAGAAAAAAAGAAGTAATTTTTTTACTGTGAATTCCTATTCTCATTTTGAAACCCTGACTAGAAATAATAATATCTCCTTCACAAGAAGTCTAGTTCCATCTGGTTGAGAACCAAAAAGCCCTGCCACAGTCTGATCTGAAGTGTAATTGATTTGATCACTGGCAATTTAACTTCTTCGCTTACGTCTTTAGTGCATTAAGACTTCCTGGGGAGGGGAAAAAGCTGTTTACATTTTTAGATTTTTTATAAGTGCATCCAAAAGCTCCAAGTGTTTGGAGCCTGATTAATTACAAACACCTAGAGGACTGTTCCCAGTCCTATTTACAGAATCTCTCCTAACATCAAGTGACTTAACACTTTTTCAGGCACTTTGAATCACATGTTGTGAGGGGAGAAAAAAATCATTCAATCAAACTGCCAATGAAAGCAGCTAGTGGAGAACTGCTGGGCAGTGTGGTTAGTCCCAGAATGTAAGATGACAGTTCTTTCCTGCTTCTGAACAGCTCGACAGAAAGGAAGAGTGATGTCTGTTGGAGCTATGTTTGGAGAGTTAAGTAATAGGACTTGAAAAAACTCTAATTAGAATTCAAGATAATGTAAGAAAGGAAAGATCAATGAATAAATAGCCAATTGCCCTTAGCCAAACAAGCTAAACAGGATCCTTCTGACAAAGAAACAGAAGAAGCAAAACAGAGCAGTTGTGGAAAATATTAAAAAAAAAAAAAAAAAAAAAAATATATATATATATATATATTTGGCCTTGGGCTCATGTGTGTAGTTTCCCAGAAGTGATTTTTTTTTTTTTGGCAATTTTTGAAAGAGTAAATTTTTGGTAACCATACAGATGAAAAAAAATAGACTATTTTTGTATGTTATTATTATTGTATTTCTAATCCTGAAGTCAATAAAGTTTAGCATTTTAATATGCACCTTAACTAGAAAGTTCTTTAACAGGGGGAAGGGCTATATATAAATTATTTCTTTGAGCAAGGCTCACCTGACTCAAGTCTTTTGGATTGTTGTGTGTGCTTCACATAATACACTCTGAACAGTTCCACTGAAAACAAAGTCAAGCATCTGGCAAGCCCCTGCAGGATTCAGGTCCAAATCTAATTTCAGCAAAAAATGAAGTATGTGCACAAATCCACCTTTCTTCTTTCTTACCAAAGCACTTAACTATCAGTTTGCATTTATGTGTATAGTAAAAATATTATATAAGTCAACCAGCAGTTCTTTTAGGAAAAGACAACTGGTTAAACAATTCTTTGTCTGGCTTTAAACATTTTTTTTGTCCACCACAGTGAAAACTTGGCTTATTCACTGGAAATATCTTTTTTTTTTTTTTTTTTTTTTTTGGGGGGAGAATTACAGAAGTTAAAAGGCCTTCTTCCCTATTAAAAACATTTAGAAATTTCAAAATGGATATATTCAAGCACATTCAAGACACAAAGTATGCGAAAATTATAAAAGGTATGTTTCATCTTTCCAGATTATGTTGAACTCTCAACTCCTCTTATAAATTACTTATTTCACAAGTTTGGTAACCGATCAGCTTTAAGGACCCAGGCCAAAATGATTCCTTTGAAAACTCTGTTCCCTACTTCAGTTTTATAGGTGGGGAAATGGAGTCAAGAGAAAATTGGTGTGATTGAAACAAAGTAAAGAATGAAGGTGGGGCGTTGAACTTGTCCCTCATACCTGCTCTTGACAGAGAGACCATCTAAATAAAAATGGCAAGGCAGAGTTTTGTTTCTTCCCACCTCTATTAGTATTCTCTCTAAAAAGTGAAGCAACTGATGCTGCAGCAGTACAACTGTTTGAGTTCTTTCCTTACTGTAATATAGCAGCCATTTTTTGTGACAGTGGATTTCAGCTACAAAATGCAGAAATTCTAAGTTGTCTCAGACAAAGAAAAAAAGCTTCAGCTCTTTTATTCCTGCAAAGCTACTTTTTTTTTTTTTTTTTTTTTTTTTTAATCTGGTATTCTGTTTTTACATGGCTATTGCCAGGAAAAGCAAAAAGAACAGATAAGATTTCAATTTTTACAGGAGGGCAATGGAGTAAAAAACCAAAACCAAACCAACCCACAACAAAACAAACCAAAATAAACACCTTGCAAATCTCCTTACATAACAAAGTAGCTTTCCTGCCTCTCTTACTCTGTTTTTGTTTCACTACAGACATAAGTGGCAGAGTCAGGAAAAAAAGCCTGGATAGATCTCGACTCCCCGCTACCTACCTTAGCTGCCAGACTGACACTGCGTGCTCCACGGGTGTTGCACAGAATCCCCCACAGGTAACACCCTAAAACACAGGTGGTCACACAACAAGCTGCCTTGCATCACGGCAAGAAAAAAGTAAAAGGGACTATTTTGCCAGAACTGTGCACGACATATCCGTTCACGTCTTAAAAGTATATGAAATCTGTCTAAGATGTTGGGACGCAGTAAGGTTCGGGAAAGGAGTTTTTCAGTTTTGCAGCATAACTGGAAATTATATTTAATAGCTGTCATATAGTGAAATATGTATGTAAATAACACATTGAGCTCCTTAGATACCTCTTTTCATAATTCCCAGATACAGCTTCATACTGTAAGGGCTTCTGATGTTCATACAAACTCAGTTTGCTTAGCTGAGTCACTTCTCGCATCACGTTGCTCCAGAAATGCCCTGAAAGGAAAGCATGTCAGCAAACACCTCCTACAGCTTCAGGAGACAAAAGAAAAAGAAAAGCAAATGCACGAGGGCAGAGGAATTTTATGACTTTCATTTTCTTGGCAAATTCTTTTATAGTCATCAAGTACATAAGATGCATCAAAAAATTGTGAAAGAGAGTTTAAAAAGTTTAGCTTGATATATGGTATTTCTTCATTTGGCATAAAAGTTTATATTTGTTCAGCAATCAAACTTCATCCTAATAAAATAAGCTTTTCTAAATAGTTTTTGAAAAATAGTCACATATGGATTGTATTATGTATGTAGGTGTTTTGAGGCCAGAAAACATATTTTTTGTTCTCTGTCTGCATCACATAGCTGAGTGGAATGCTGGTGGGTGACCATGGCTTCTAGGCGTGGACATCATTACAAGCCCACGACCTGACTCTACATGCACTATATGCTGAACAAGAAAGCTTTTCAAGCATGCCAGACACAATACTTATAAGAGCAAAACCCAATACTTTTAAATAATTTAGATGCTTAAAGCTTTTCTCTTGAAGTAATTTATTCTTTTAATTTCTAATATCCTATTTATGAGGATTTTCAAGTTATTCCTAGATCAAGCAATATTTTGAAAGTCAAAAAAATGTAAAATACTTCACTTTCAAAAAGAATGGCCCCCAAATAAGCACTTTTTCCTAATTAATTTTCTCTCATTCAGATGATGGAAATTTATATGTTAAAAAGTTGATGTTCTGTCAACATAAATCTAAAATACTGCTTTTTCAATAAGTACAATATTTTCCAACCTCCATCATATAGACATTAATTCTAAAACTCAAATAAGAGAAATATTAAAATTCCTTAATCAAACAGAATTTTGCCAATGTGAAGCACAGTCTTAAACTTGATTTTCCAGTACATTCTGAGAGAAATTTAACTCAATTCAGAATAACCTCAGCTTTTTCTGATACTACTTTATAAGGCTTGATATGAAGCGCAATGCTATGTAAATTAGAGGTTTTTTTCCATATAATCATCTGCAACAGAATAAACAGTAGAGTACCTGCACAAGAATAACAGGCCTGATATGTTAGTATCAGTATACTATCTTGAAACCAACGTGCACATCTCTTTCCCTCACCTAATGCCAGCTATTATTGTTTGCCTACTTAGGTTTGAAAGCACAAGAAAAACCCCATTTTCCTTGCTGGTTTATGATGAAGGTTTTTGTCCATTACTTTTGGATATGTTAAAAATCCACAGGAAACTGAATTCTTTGAGCGTCAGTTCTTTTCTAAGACAAAACAAGGAGTGTTCTTCCCATATATAGCAAAGAACCTCACACAACCCAGCAGGAATGTAATGATGGACACTTCCATGCATGGCCCACACAACACACACTACCAAGATCTTGCTTTGGCCCCAAATCATGAATCACTTCTGAGACACTGCTCATCTTACTCATCAAGTCAGGAAGACAGCAGTGTACACCACCAGAAACTCAGCAAGAGTTTAGTCAGTGCTTGTTCTAGACTTGTTACAGCTCAGCTAGAAAAGTTACTGCTGTGTTGGTGAGACAAATCAAGCTCCTTTCTCTCCTTAACAGAGGATTTCAAAAGACCAAGCAAAGCAGTTCAGATGTGCCCTGTCTCTGTTGGACAGCTTGCCTTACTTCTGACCTGGAGGAGCACGTATAGGCATGAGAGATACTGGCTTTGTAGGTGTATTAGGGCCAGGTTCTCAGCTGTCATAGATCACTTACATCTCCCTGAGTGATTAAAAACTATTCCAATTTACTCAAGAAGAGCTCTGGCCCCTGTGAATTTTGGCTTCTCCGCAAAGGCTTTTAATGAGGTGCCAGCTGTCCTGGCACTTAGGATACTTTGAATAGCACTCAAAGTTAGCAGTAGCATGCAGGAGCTCAGCCCAATAACATTTTTCTCTGCAAGAATTAAGTACAGCACTTCTTCACTTCTTTTAAGCTTACAAAATTCTTACTGTTCCATTAAAACAAAGAACAACTCACACAGTGAATACCAGCAAGAAATGGGAGAGGAAATAGGAAAAAAAAAAAAAAAGCCAAGCAAAACAAGAGCAAGCAGGTAGTTGTAGCTGTCAGGTTCACAGTACACACCACTACCATCCAATGACATTAAAGCTCTTCATCTCAAACCTATACCTATACCACAATACCATGCACATTTCTATAGGCCTCCTTAATACTAAATAATTAAACAACATTTCCCCATGTGTATTCCAGCTCCAGTTAGAAGCACCGATGAGAATCGACAGAATTTCAAGCCTGGTATGGTAGGAGGAAGAAGTATTTCCCTTTCAGCACTGGGTGCTTTTTTAACCAGTCTTTGGTTGAGATCTAACCAGCACAGCTGAAGCTTTGGAGCAAACCCATGGAATGTTTTGTTAAGGATTCCAGCAGAAATAAAGAACTCTCCCAAGCTGGAAATTATTCCGGATACCTGAAAGAACGATGAGGGGAAAAGACATTGTTCCCCCTGCCTCCCTCAATTTCAAACAACTAAGAAGAGACATAACATTTTTTAATGTCCTTTTAAAAATATTTTTTAAAAATTTCTGCCTTCATTCAGTCCAGATGCAGCTGCAACTATTTATCTTGTTGGTACCCAAATTTATTTTTTGTATTTTTGTGAATGAGCAAGCAAATACTTGCAAAATAATTCTACTTTCCAACTGTCAGAGAAATCTGAACACTTGTCTTGCTTGAGCCAAGGTGCTAGTGCATACTCAGAGCACTGCGGATTAAGCTAAGAGAAAGAAACCAGATGAGAAGATATGATACAGGATATTCAGCTGCAAAAAAGGAAGATGGATCTTGAGGAGGGAACACAACTTCTATACCAGGACCCGTTTCCTAAAGTGTTTCCTAGTGTGCTTTGAGTCAGTGAGAGCTACTCCAGATCACCAACTCTGGCTAGATGCCTGAATGCAGTAAGGCATTAAGTGGGCATACCTGCTCTGCAATTGCTGCCCAGAAATATCATCTAGGAAAGGCAATGCCAGAGTGGCATGTCAATGACACCCCAGAAAAATACAGCAGAGAGGCAGCTTGCCTGCAGCAGTGCCTGGAAGAGCCTTCAGCGGCAGTGCCATCGCGGGCACCAAGAGGAGCTCAGATCAAAGTGCAGAAAGCAGCGGCGCTTCCCGCAGCGCCGCTCAAGGGCTTGGGCCGCGGCCCTGGGGAGGGGCAGTGCAGAGCAGCGCCCCAGCCTCTCTGGGGCCGGTAATCGGAGTGAGACAGAGAGCAGAAGAGACCTGAATAGACCCTTTCAATTCAGCAGAACTGCTTCACAGGAGGAAATGCAAAAGAGCACAAAGTCTGTCAACACACTGAGAGGTGGGAATTGTGACCTTGTCTTTGGAATCATGAAGGAAGGACACAAATTACTTAAAAACAAATAAAATAAAAACAATAGCAATTTTATGAGTAAAAAAACCCCAACCAAACGAAATCCTACAAACTCCCTAGGCCTCTTCTTCTATCATATAGATGTCATTTACTGTAATTCCTTGCCAGTAATCCTTCCCCCATTAACTGTCTTTGAATTTCAGTGGCTTCTGCACACCAGCTCATTTTCTCTCTCATGCTGCCACCTACCACTGCGCTATGGTGACTTGTCCTGTGACCGAAGTAATTTTTTTTTAACAAGTTGTCGCTAAATGTGTGTGAATTATTGTAATGGGCCTAATTCACTACCTTGCTAAGCACTCAGGCTCTAAAAGAAACCAAGCATCGGTCTCAGCAAAGAGCAAGCTACCGCTAAGTACTGTGAAAGTCAGAAAGTTGGCATTTTGCCTAGCTCTGGCATCCCTAACGTAGCAAATCCTTTCATTTTAATTCGTCTTCCCCATCTGCAAGTAAAACAACCTCTTAGGTGAGATCCGGGCCTGGTGGGTGCTGACTGCTGGTGACCGAGGAGCAGGGCTGGTTTAATTCACGGGCAGTAACTTGTACCCAACAGCAAGGAGAGCACAGATCTATCGGCACCACCTGCAGCGCTCGCGTCCGTGGCAGAGCTTTCCTCAGCGCTGCTTTCCTCTGCGTGATGCCCGCAGCTGGACGCGGCAGCTGACAAACGTCTCCGTTTACTTAGCAAGCCCAAAAGTCAGCCCGCGGTTCGGAGGCTGCTCCTGTCCGCAAGGACTGTGGGTAGCCCCGCAAGAGACGAGCGCCAGCACTGAGCGCTTGGAGGACGGGGACCGGCTAGCACTGGAGGAAGTGCAGGCTTCGTTGCGGAGGCCGTCCGCCCTCCAGGGCTCTTGCCGCCCCTCGATGCCCCGAGCCCGACGCTGTCTGCAGATTCGGGGTACGCCTTCGGGCAGCTGCAGCGCAGAGAGATGTTCCCGGTTACTGCTGGGACAGGCTGGGTCCGCAAAACGCTCAGCCCCCGCCGGTTTCTGCCTACTTTCGAGCGACTCCTGGGACCCCGCGGGGGCTGGCTCGGTGCGGTTCGCTGCCCCCGCGGCCGCCCCGACGGCCAGGCCGCCCCGGCCGGCTCCGCGCTCCGCCTCGGCGGGACGCGCCGCTCCTTCGCCGGCCTTGCCCCTCGCAGGAAGCTTGAGGAGCCCCTCCGCCCCCCGAGAGACACAGTGACGGGACACCCGAGGTGTCTCGCCTCTTGCAGGACAAAATAAAAAAAAAAGAAGAAAAAAGACAACCCTTCCCCCCCAAAAACAAACCCTCAGTGATACAGAGCCATGGAGCGCGGCGCTGCGGATCGGGAGCCACAATTTAACATCCCCTGCACACAGACACTGCCACAAAGGCTTTTTTCTCCAATGCTGCGAAATTCCCCGCAAACTGCAGAATCTCAGAAAGCCAGTTTCCAAGAGGGAGAGCCGCAAAGGTGGCTGCCTCCCCGCAGCGGGCCCACTCGCCCGGCCGGCTCATGGGCAGGGAAGCGCCCAGCGTGCACGGAAGGGCGGCGGAGGCGGTGGGAGGGGGGTAGGATTAAATTCTTCTTAACTGTCATACTTTAATGGGGATGGAAAATGTGAATTTTCTGTGCATTCCAGGAACAATTCCTTGGGGTGGTGACCTTTAGCACCGATTCTCTGAAGACAGGAAAGTAGTCGAGTGTTTATCTGGATGACTGAAAGCTTTCCCTAGTGGAAGTTTATGGAAGTGTTAAAAGGGGCGGATAACACGGGCTTCGGAGGCGCTTGTCCAATGATCTGGAGGGGCTTGGAGAGCAGATCTCAGCTGGCAGACATTTAAATGGGAGACAGCTCGGCGCTGCTGCAATTTGTAGGCAGGACCCGACATTCTCTCTATGGACTCCCGGTCAGATCCGGGCTCCCACGCCACCCGCTCCCGCGAGTGACCCACCGGTCAGAACCCCGCAGAGCCCCAGGCCACGCCGAGGAGCCACCGCGACCGAGCCGAGCACCGCCGCAGAGCCGCCGCCGCGCAGGTGAGCTGGGGCGCGCCGCGCTGCGCGCACTTTCAGCGGGGCCGCGAACAGGTCCGGCAGCTGCGGAATTGGGCCAGTCTCTGTGGGAGGCAAAATTTTAAGCTCTCTAGCCTACCTTCAGATAGGGGCAAGGGAAGGAGCCGTTCACCAGTGTCTAGCAAAACTCCACGAAGTCTCGGTTTTGCAGGGGGTGACGCCCGTCCCTCCCGTACTCGGGAGCGAGGCGCGCCGACCTTTCCGCCGCAGCGCTGGGCATTAGGGCACCGTTACATCTCTCTCCCCTCACAAGCACGGGGACTGCAAAAGCCCCGGTTAGCTCTGCCTCTCATCTCCGCCTACAGCATCACTCCCGACAAATTGGATTCGGCGCCCACCCGAGACACGGAAAAATCCCGGCCCGGCCTCTGCACGGAGCGGGGCGGGGGCAGATCCCCAGGTGCCAGCCCCATCCCATCTCGTCCCGTCCCGCCGAGCTGCCCTCTACGAGGCCGCTCAGCTCCCGGCTCTGTCCTGGCTCGCCTTCGCTCCTCGGAGGAGCGCGCTTCTGGTACCTCTGGAGCTCCCGGGGCGGGGTGCGTGCCGTCCGGGAGACTCGG
Organism: Anomalospiza imberbis; assembly: GCF_031753505.1. Taxonomy (NCBI): domain Eukaryota; kingdom Metazoa; phylum Chordata; class Aves; order Passeriformes; family Viduidae; genus Anomalospiza; species Anomalospiza imberbis. Next base: position 31,319,683 of record NC_089686.1, read on the forward strand.
TGTGTGCCAACGGGGTCGGGTGCCGCGGAGCGGAGGCTCCGCACCAGCAGCGCGCCCCGTGGGCAGCACCGCGCGTCCTTCACGGCGCAGCCTCGGGCGGGGCGGGACCGGAGCGGATGGAACGCGGCTCCACCGCTGCGTTCGGCGATCTCCGTCTCCTCTCCGCCCACCTGACTCGGAGCCGCGGGAGTTTTGTCGAGCCGACGGCTCCGTGCGTCCGTCGGTCACCGCTCCCCTTACCCGCGCTGACAGGCCCCTCGGCCGGGCCGCAGGAGCGCCGGCCGTGCGGCCCCGCGGGCGCGGATGGGCCGCGCTCCTCCCAGCCCGGGGCCAGCGGCGCGGCTTTTCCCTTCTGGAGGACGCCTGCTTGCTTGCCCCGTCCGTTTCAATACGATCCCCCGGGGGCTTGACAGTCCCTTCAGCGAGTTCGTCCTCCGTTGGGTTAACCTAGACGGCGGCCGTGCCCCGTGGGAAGAGCCGGTCGGTGTCGCCAGCCGCCGCCAGGAGCGTCCACGCCCGCGGGGAGTCGGGCCGAGTCGCTCCCGGCCATGCCAAGCCAAACCAAGCCTGCGGTCTCCCCGCCCTGACGGCAGCCGGCCATCCCCGCGGCGCAGCCAGGCTAGCCCGTGTTACCTCGTCGGCTTGGGCGGTGCGGCGGGGCCCTCCTGCCCCGCGGCCGTGCGCGGCTGGCAAGGAGCGCGGCCCCCGGCCCGCTATGCTGAGCCGCAGCGTCCCTCCCCGGCCATCAGCTACGGCCTCACTCCTGGTGTCCCACTCGTGGCTCCTCTCTGAGAAAGAATGGCAAGCGAAGCCCGTTTCGGTCACCAGGGCTGAGACACAAACCTCCTTCTGCATAGATGGGGCTCTGAGACACCAGCGCGCGTTTGGCTCTCCCTGCTGCTGGCAGGACGCGGGGTTTAGTCAGGCGTTTTGTGAGCGGCGACTTTTGGGTGGCCAGTGGCTCCCCCAACCTCAGCTGCCTCTGAGCCCAGCCCGAAGACCTGTGAGCTGCAGAAGCGCTTTGCTCTTGTCCCGCTCCTCTCTGAGCCCAGCAATCCCGGGAATAACCAACCAGTGTAAGTGACACAAGGCACCGATGACCGTAGCTCTCTTTAGCGTTCAGTGCCAAGCTGTGCTAAAGCTTTTTTTTTTTTTCCTTCGGCAGTGCTACCCAGAAATGGGTAGCTTCTCCTGAAGACTCTCCTTTTCAGCACGCACGGCAGTGCAGAGAGAGGAGCAAAGCAATTCTGGTTGTTTTAGGGCTCCATGAGGAAATGTGTGTGAAGGGAGTTTGGCGCTAGGAAGCTGGGAGCTGTCGGGCTGGGTGGGCGTCTTCAGGCAAGGCAAACTCGGGTTTGGTACCAGCCATGGCCACCATGATGTTCAGCTTCCCGGGAGTCCCATAGGATGTTCTACAGAAAAATAGTTTCTGAAACGGGGAATTCTCAAGGTTTCAAGGGTTGGTTTGTTTGTTTTTTTTTAAAGTTGCTGCCTCCACTCCTTATATGTCTCAAAACCCCCCATCTCTATGACTGTCCAGAAGAAATTTTCTGAAATGTAAATATATCCAAATTCTATGAAACACAGATGTTAGTTTTACTGTCTTGATTTCAGAAAAAAAAAAAAAAATGCAGTTTTCTGGGAACTGCCATTACTATGCTTTTTAATATTTAAAAATACAGATCTATGAACTATGAAAATATTACATAAGTGTGTTTCTGCAATTCAGATGTAATATGTGAAGCATAAAATGATTCTGATCCTTCGGGACATAAACCACTTCTATTTTCACAGTAGTTAAAGGGATTGTGTTTTGTATCTTTCTTTGGCTTGTATTTGAAGTCCACCAAATAATTGTTGGTTTTTTTTTTTTTTTTTTTTTTTTTTTTTTTTAGTTCTTCATCAGATTATTTTCGTGTTTCTTGTGAAGCACAGGAGTCCATGGCTCTTCATAATATTTTCCTAGTAAAAGGGGTTTACAGATGAAGTTACAGGCCTGTTAAGATCTGTGACAATTTTGCTGTATATTTCAACCAGGTTTCCATCCAGATCTTTTAAACAAGTTGTGTTGAGCTAAAAGTGTCAGTACTAACTTTCTGACTCTGCCTAGGAACTCACAGAGAAATTCTGTCTATGAACTGACATGTGGAGATACTTAATTCATAGCAGAAAATGTATAAATTAAAAAAAATTACAGCCTAATTGTATGAAATAGTAAACCTGAAAGCATTTACATTTCTCTCTCAATAGTTGCTAGTATTAATCCACACATTTCTTAATCTGTTTTAGATGATGAGATCTCAGGCTTTAGATAAACCACATATGAAGTGATATGAATGTTAGGGCCCAATTCTGCTCCTGTTTGAAGTCAGCAATAAAACTTCTTTTGGCTTTAGGACTAAGAGCTTACAGATGATGAAAAGTGGAACTCCACAGTGAAATATGGAAAGAATAGAGTTTTGGAGTATTGTGTTACTTTTAAAAACTAAATATTAGTCCTGTCATATCTCTCTGGATCTGAATGAAATGAGGGAATTGATCATTTTTGTTATGGTCATCTGTTTGTTCAAAGGATTCTCAAATGAATTCTCCAAAGGATTTCTGGTTGTGCCAGTGTAACAGCCAGTTAGTATCAAGTAATGAAAATTTTGCAGAAACATGGAGAATCAAGATTTTACAGCCTGATTCTCACAGCTGCAGAGCTATAACTTCTGCAGAATTATGACTGTAATGAGGAGAAAAAGCATTTACTTCAGGAGAGGTTTCTCTTCAGTAAAACTTTGGGTATGGTAACACTGATTTTAGTTACTTCTACTGTCCTCTTCGTGTTCTTCTTTCAGTAAAAAAAAAAAAAAAAAGCAAAAAAAAAAACCCTGTTAAAGAAACATTCACAACTGCTAACTCATAGATAGATGAACCACTTCACTTCCTAATGTAAGCAAAGGTGTCATCTTCTCTCATAAGCAAAAGCATTGATTGCCCTGGGACCAGAGGTGCTGCAGGGTGCCAATACTGCATTTTGGCTGTTTTCCTTCCTGAGGCATACCACCTCATTTTCTTTTGTATTTTGCATTTTAAAAATTAAAATCGTTATTTTAAAAAAAATTTTAATCAGATATTAAACAAAGATCCTGCTTAGTTGCTGTGGGGATCTTGAAATTCACACAGCCCCTTCTATATTTAACCTGTATTTATTCCCTACATTTCTGGATTACTTTTAGTTGTGTGTTTTGGACTATAACAAATGTTTCTGCTGAGTGGCTAATTTTCATTTGAGTTACAATTTCTTTTATGAGCATGTAATGCAGCTTCCACCTTTAAGGCTGGAAACCAACCTGGTGAAAAATTACCTTCCTCCCAGTTTAGGATTACACTGAAACACATGCTTGCATTTCCCTAGGAATAAGCATGTGCTTATATAAAGTTGCATGAATCTGGGCCACAGACCTTACAATAGTATATATTACTGTGAAATTTCCCCCAGATTCCCATCCCAGAGTACACCTCATTTTCATAGGACTAGACCTTGCTGTGCTACCAATTGTACATCTCTGGAGGAAAAAAAAAGGAAGAAAACAATGTGTGGCTAATAATTTTTAAAAATAAAAGTAATCCAGGAATATGCATGTTGGTGGAACCTCATCCAAGTTGTAGGACACTAAATAAAATAAACACCTGAAGTTTTCTGGCACTGCTTACAACCTAGTAATTTATTTTCAACTTCATGCAATCACTTTTTTTGATTTTAAGACTCTGGCACCAGGTTGAGTAAATAAAGTGCATATTAAAATACTGGTGACTAGACAGTCACCAGATAAATAAGAATAGTTTTGGAAGAAATCATTCTGATCTCTTGAGGGAATAAGCAATAGTTAATAATTCTTTGAAAACCTACTTTTAAGACAAAACTAAAATGAAACATGTTTAAATAATATTCTGGTTGTAATAGAGATGAGGAAAAAACAGCAAATGTGAAGTCCAGGTTGACACTTGAAATTTTGCTGCATTATTCCTTAATTGGAATTCCCAACTTATTTTTGTCTGTATCAAAGGCTTAAGCCTAAAATTATGTGTTCCATATCATATTTCATTTAGAATTTAGATACTAACAGCAGCTCTTCCAAATTGTTGGAGTCACTGATCGTGTCATTCTTACACCCCTTCCTTGACTGCCAAACATAGGACATGCTGGTACATAGATTACTGAAATGAATACATACATCTATGATATATCAGGACCTCTAGGTGCTCTAACAATCTGCTGACAAACACAAAAATATTAGATCCACAAGCAACTCCTTGAAGGTAGTAGAACCCACTATGACACTTTTCTACTTTGGGAATTCCTTTCCCAATCCATTTGATGAGAAAGGCTGTTTGAACAGCAAAACATTTATTTTCTCCGTGTGACTGGAAAGACCTAATAACTGAGAAATTAGCAGTTATTTTTTACAGCAAATAGTACTTATCCTGAGCCTCTGCTGAGTCTCTAGGTGGCCCTCACAGCACTGGCATTTGGCTGCTTTCCTGCCTAGTTGTGTGGTCTCAGGCAGAGCGGATGAAGCCGTCCAGGACAGTGCCCATGGTTTCACATGTTTCTCGGGTAGTAACACAAGAAGAACTCTTCAATTCAAACACTATTTTTTTCCATACTGATAAAGCAAGTCAAACAAGGGATACAACTGCAGCATTCTAAGCAGGTAGAAAACAATGACTTCCTCAGCATTTTTTTTCACAGTCCATTCCCTTTTTAAAGCCTGTGTCTCGTCACAGTTTTTGTGTTTTACAGTATTTTTTTTGCAATTAGTTGCTCATTTCTGGTGCCTTTTTCCAAGCTTCCATGGGGAGGGTCTCCAAGAGACTTATTCCCTCATCTGTCTGTCTTGCTACCATAAAGCTCCTTTCAGGAAAACTTGGAGGCAGACCATGGTGCTTCTGGAAGGGGGAAGTGTGTTTCTGATGAGTTTCTTCCATGCTGGTTGGTGTTTTAAACTGACTGAAAAGCTTCAAGAACTCAGATTTGGTAAGCAGCAGAAATGGTGGCATAAGGGAGAAAAGTATAAGATTAAGCAGGAAAATTATTCCTACACAATAATTAGGTTTGGAGCAGCCATATGGTTTTGAAGGACCTGATCATCTCTACTTAACTGCACTTCCTGAAGTGGTCTTTTTTTTTTTTTGTGTGCATAAGCTCTGTGATATTTAATGTCATTTACAAAATTCTGCTGTGCTCTGACAACATCATTCTGTGTAGTATGAATAAAATTTAGGGATCTGAAAAATTCTTAGCACTGTGACTGCATCTGTATTATTTCTATCAAGGATTCTGAGTAATGTGTGAGAGGACGTAGCTTGAAATGGTAAGACACATCTCTTTTAACCTGTACCTAACTATTATTTCATGTTTGTTGCCTGACTTGTTGCATATCTCTCAGCTTAAGCATCATTACACTCAGATACTTTGGACATCTTTAGAGGTGCAGTGTGGCAGAGGTTGAAAAGCTGTAAAACAGGCTGCAGGTGTATACAACATATACATTATATACTGGATGTGCATTATACAAGGAGCTGTATAAAGTTGCTGATTCTGATTAAGGAGCACAAATCTAGACAACATCTGCTGAGACAAAGACTTTAGCCCTCTGGTATTGTAGGTAGCTGTGCCATGTAAATGAATCCTTCTGTAGTGTAAAATTTGTTCTTCCACTGTTGTAAGTCAGGAGCATATGCTCACTGAATATGTCAGTGAGCTTTAAGAAGGGAATGAGAAATAGGGTAATGCACATGGAGAAAAGAGCTGGAAAAAGATGGAGGACACACAAACAAAATTCTGTTTGGGCTTACTTTCAATCACTCTGTTTGAAACCTTTTATCACTTGGTAATTTGGGAACAGCTTTCCAGCTGGTACAGGCTTGAATGCTTATGTTTTATAAGTATGTGTGCACACATTTCTTTTATGGAGCTGAAAATTTAGTGCATTCCTGGCTTCTGTTGATATCTGAAATTCACAACTGTGCTTTATTTCCTTAACTTCCTTCATACAGGATGGTCCGCACACTGTATGCCATCGGTGCCTTGTTTCTTCTGATGGGATTTCTGCTGCCAGCAGCCGAAGGGAGAAAACGGAATCGTGGCTCTCAAGGTGCTATCCCTCCTCCTGTCAAGGATCAGCCCAATGATTCGGAGCAAATGCAGACACAGCAGCAGTCAGGCTCCAGGCATCGAGAGCGAGGAAAAGGCACCTCGATGCCTGCTGAAGAGGTGCTGGAGTCCAGTCAGGAGGCACTGCACATCACTGAGCGCAAGTACCTAAAGCGGGATTGGTGTAAAACCCAGCCCCTCAAACAAACTATCCACGAAGAAGGCTGCAACAGTCGTACCATTATCAACAGGTTCTGCTATGGCCAGTGCAATTCCTTCTATATCCCCAGGCACGTCCGTAAAGAAGAAGGCTCCTTCCAGTCCTGTTCCTTCTGCAAGCCCAAGAAATTCACCACCATGACTGTTACACTCAATTGCCCCGAGCTTCAGCCCCCAAGAAAGAAAAAAAGAATCACCCGAGTTAAGGAGTGCCGGTGTATATCTATTGACTTGGACTAAACTGAGAAAAAGTAGCAATTGCACTCTGACTGTATGCAATCACTGCCAGCGAGAGAGTGAGTGGCATGAACTAGCCTACCTTCAAGGCTGGGCAAAACTGAAAGGGACCTAGTGAATTACCTAAAACAAGTAAAACCCCTCAAAAAGAAAGAAGAAATTCATGCAAGGAAAGGCCATGCATGTGTGTACGTGTGTAAGGGAGAAAATTGATATGGATGAGCAAATGCATGAATGTTCACTACCAAAAAAAAAAAAAAAAGTAATGGGGTATGAGACAGTAAAAAACCCCTAATTACCCATAGGCATGAATTAGGTTTCCTAATTCATGTGTATATTCACATTTTTGCTGCTTGCTGGGAAAGTGGAGCTGTGGCTTTTGCGAATGTTCACCTTTGTGCTATTTGCTTTTACTGTATTACATGAAACATCAAAACGAGAGGACAATATATTTCAAAGCATGAATCTATTCTTATATAAGAAATAGACAAAGAGTAATTTAAAGTGTAGCACAGCCATCACTGAAAATAGAAGCTGTGTTGAGAGTTTGTAACACACTTTTCAAAAAAATAGCTATAATCCAAAAGCCATGTCTGGAGAACAATGGGGGGATGTGAGAGTGCTGAAAAGTCAGTATAGGTGGATGGGAAACAGATCTACAGCAACTTAGAAAGCAAAAGGTCAAAGCAAGTAGACAGGGAGAGTACAAAAGGGAGTAGAAAAAGGAAAGGTACATAAATAGGAAAGCACAGAGGAAGAGATATTGTCTTCTGTTTACGTTTTGCTTTAATTTATATACCTAGTCATATATTACATAAATTAAAAAGAAACTATATACAAGGCTATAAATATACATCTGAATTCTGATGGCTCTCTAAACCAAACAGAACCCATTCTTATGCCACTAGATCCATTTGATGTCTTGTATTTCTGATATCAGTTATTCTTCATATCTACATATATATGTATATGCAGTATCTTTTAGGCAGTGGTATCTATACATACATGCAATGAGTGTGCCTACTTCATTGTGTGTATCCAAACTCCTCTTTTTCACACACATACATTACCACAGCACAAAAATCTTGCTAACCAAGATCAAGTACAGAATGGCAGTAATTTAGTACATAAAGAGCAGAGCAAAAATTAAAACAAGCATCATGTGACTGAAAATGCAATAACCACACAAGAGACAAAAGACACGACATTCATGACTAGTAAACATTGCATTGTTATTGTTATTTTAGCTTTGCCACAGGCATGCAGTTTGTTGAAACAGAGATGCAGAACTTTGCCAGCAATGATCCTCTTTTTATATCTTTTACCACAGACTTGCATTTAAACTGCATTTGGAGTAAGTAAAGAGAATTTCCTGAACACTTAGGGCTGACTGCCCCTCTCATTTGCGGGGACAAAACACAAAAGTGGACACACTACTTCCAACAGCTCGATGACTCTCACCTGTGAGGTTATCTTGTCTTTTCTTTCCTCCAGGCTTAGGAGTTTAAAGCTGATCAGGGCTGTAAAGTTTGGCAAGAGCACAGAAGGTCCTACAAACAAGTTAGTTTAATGAGGTGTGTCCTGGGGACTGGTCAGAGAGGCAGCCCATCCATGCATGTTGTCCTTGCTATCCTGAGCACTCGATGGTCCACATTTACTGTATGGTGAGTCTTGGAGGGTCCAGGACTCAGTTTCCCCACTCAGCAGCAATATTCTGTAGTATTCACTATCAGTGTAACTGTGCTCTCTCCCACCAGATGCCTCTCCCAGCCACAAGGTGATTATTTTGTCATCATTTCTTGCCCTAGAATGTTAAGGAAGACAATTCTACCCGTAGTAACTTGCCCAAAGGGAAAGATATATGATGAGTGGCATGTCACAGGTGCATCCTCTGTGGCCTTATTTTATCAATTGTCCCACCTGTTATATAATGCATCATACATTTATTGGTGATATCCTGCATCTCTACAACTTATCTATTTTTGCTCTAAAATCCACCGATATGAGGTTTGTGTTCATAAAATTAAGTGATTACAACTCGTTTATTGGTATTACTAAAATGCATTTCATTTGGTGTGCTCTCACTCAGCAGTTTGACACATGTCTTCATGGATTTTAAAATCCAGTTTTAAAATCTGGAATTATAGGAGGTAGGTTTCCACTGTGTGGAATGTGAATAGTTAAACAGAAAGTTATGGATATTTAATGTTATTATTAATACAAATTCTCTTTCACTGATAATAGGCAGGGAATATTTTCCTTTAAATTACTTTTTTGATTTTTTTCCCAGGGGAAAGGGCCAGTCATTGCAGGAAATTTTGTACTAGCTTGGGTTTTTGTTCAAGAAATGGGAACACCTTATGATTTTTTCTTCATGTAAAGTTGACAGCAAAATTCACATTTTCTTTGACAGAGACTGCTAAGTACCAAACCCCTTAGCTGTTAAGCAAAGCTTCAAACATTAGTGACTCCTTTACGTTTTGTCTAGAATTCTCAAGGAAATTTGATAAAAGTATTCCAAATCTTTATGTTCTAAAACTGCCTGTGCATAGATCATGATGGAACTCCCCTTGAGGCAGATCCCCCTCACCCATGTAAATTTTATACAAAGAACTTCTATGAATTGCTAGTTATTGCCTGAGAGTAAGAAAGTTCTGCTAACTTACAATTATATGAGATATTTAATATCAACCACAATATGTATTTAAATGTCTGCTTTATTCTAAAAACAATGGACTATATAACCTAAGGCTGCAGTATTTTCATGCTCAGTCTCACAAAGCAAAACTTGGTTTAAAATGAAGTTTTAATTATTTTGTAACTGAATAGAATTGGAGTTTTTTATTCCCAGCATTTTGTACGTCATTTTAACTACTAGTAACAAATAAATAAAATATCTTCTCCAGCCTGTGTCTATTGTTGTTTGGTTTTTGGTTTTTTGTGGTTTTTTTGGTTTAGTTTTTTTCCCCCTTCCTCAAGTTTCCAGCTCTTGCTGGATCTGTTGTACTTCATCCTGACTTCTGTGGTTTCTTCTAATTATAAAAGGCTTTACATTATGACAATAAGACATAGAGACAAGCAATGGCACCATCATTCAACACGGCTACTTCAATAAGGCTTTTAAATGAGATCTGTCACTTCCCCCTCACCCTTCCACAATTTATAGAAGGAAAATCTCAATCTTTGCTCACACTTTTCCCCTTGTAAACCATAGAGTGACAGTTCAAAATATAAATCAGCCTGGAATTGTTGTAGAGTTAAAGTTGGAGTTGGCCTGCCTGCCTTATGCCTTATCTCAGTTTAATGTCTAGCTGGCAGTTTAGTCCCACTTCTGGAAAAAAAAGAGTAAGGAACACCTTTACAATACAGCATATTACAAGCTGCAAACAAGGACAGAGGAGATGCAAAACAATTATAAAAAAAGAACAGGAAGATTTGTCACTGCTGGCAGCACATGTGCAAGGCCAGGGTTGAGGAAGGAGAGAGAGACCCAACCAGAGAGATTGCAACCAGAGAGAACAGATTTCTTCAAACTTTCCACCCCTTTCGGTTTAGTCTTCCTTCACATTTAGCTTTGCCGTGCTTCTAAAACTTATTGAAAAGATAACAAAATTAACTAAGAATCTTTTTTTTGGAAGGTAATTGACTTTTTCTGGTCCAAGATATGGACACAGTTGAACAGAATAAGTTTCCTTGAGAAGTTGTGCATATGTATCTTTATTTGAATATTTAAACCAAAGAAAAACCTCCTGGGCTTGGCTTTCTAGTACTCCATGGTACCATGGTCTTACTATTTATATAGTAACATATAACTTCATTATAGTTTATATTTGTCCTACATACCAGCTTTGAATTGAAGATAACCTCCCATGTGCTTTATAGTTAGTTACACTGATCAAAAGAAGGTGAGAGAGAGAATTCACACACCTTACTCTGCTGTCAGGGATGCAGACAGAAATGAGCCCCTCCTTTTCTCTGTCCCCAGTGGGACAGGCTGGGTCTGTGTCGGGGTTTCTGTGTGTGCTCTGTCAGCCACGTGCTGCGCCGATAACGCGCACCCGCCTTGTGAGACTGAGGCACCGAGAGAAAGCTGGGTTTGCCGCGCGTGTGCTCCCATCTGAGCAGCAGATGTGCACAGTGGGTACCCTTGGGTCAGCTGGACAGACAGCACCACGCCTCTGCTCCAGCTGCCTGGCACCAGCGGTGCCTGCCTGGGAACAGGGACCTTGCCTTTGCAAAAATGATGGGGTAACTTCACCTTGTCATTTACCTTCTCCCGAGTGAAAAAAACCCCAAACCAAATAAAAAAACCACCACCAAAACAAAGCAAAAAACCCAACCCAAACAAAAAAAGCAGAAAGGAGAATTAGAAGTGCAGTCTTGGGGCTGATGTTCTTTTTCCACCATAGATGTAAACCTACAGGTTTTAGTTCCAATAAGTTTCCTGAAGGAGAACAACCAAGTGAAAAAAACTTAGATACTATTCACTCCAAATAACTCAAACCTGCCCTAAAAAACACTTCATTAGTTACTGAAATACTACAGTCAATTTTGGCAGAAGAACGTCCAAAATTTTTTCTGAGCTGTCCTGCTTACTGGGATGGTTGTAATGCACTAACCAAAGGGGAGAGCTGCATCGTTTAAATTTTAAAGGAGTGATTTTTAATGTGCATTTATACTTAGCCAAAACAATAGAGCTATCACTGGTTTGTATTTTTAATGACCATCAGAGTCATTTTTTTTAATCAGCTGAGACTGAAACCAGAAATTCCCAGCAACGCACAAGTATCACAAAGAATCCCAGTGCAGATTTTTGATGCTACCTTGTAATGCATCTACATAAAAACATCTGAAGCCTGTGTGCACTGCCTGCCTGGGAATGTAGCTGATGACTTTAAAGTGCCTTGTCTCAATGTGTGGCTTCTGGCTGGCTGAATTCTTCCTCTAGCTTTCATGGGTCTGGATGGAGGAGTACAGAAATTTTAACTGTCACTTGCTCACTTTCCTATTATTTTCTAAAAGTTCTGAAAATAAAATTCGCAGTCCACTTTTTTTTTGAATAATCAAGGAGCAAGATATGAGAAAGTTTATACGGATGTAAAAAAAGATTATTTGGGATTGCATTAAAACCCCCCAAATTTCTAGGCTGTGATAAACAATAACTCCTCCTTGCTGTGATACAGATGTAGCTCACATAGCTTGGGGATGGATCAAATGGAAAAATTACACTGACTCACAATAAAAGTTCTGCAAAGAAAATTTGAACTTGCTACATTTGTATTTATTTTTTAAAAGTAATATTCCAGTTTATATTACAAGAGCAAAAAGGAACAGAGGTTAAAACAATCTGTCTCTCCAGAATATTTGAGAGCTATGTCTTACCTTTCTGTCTAGTAATATCAATAAGGTTTCTGGCTAAAGCAATTGGAAAGAATTAATGTGCAATTTACATCTCATATGGGATAGAATTCTCAAATTCATTAATCATAATTTTATCATATGGCATCACAACTGAGCACTGTTGAGATTTTTGATTCATATAATGATGAATTTTCAGACAATATTGTGTTCCTTTTATTTCAATTTTTGTAATTCCATTTTTGAGGTGTAAGGACACATTAAATTCTGTATTTAAGAGATATACTCTCAATCTTTGCTTTGTATTAGTCCACTGTTCTATACAGAGAAGTTAAAAATCATGCTATATAGATGTAACATAAATGTATTTATTTCTCTAAACAAAGGTGTAAAAGCCAACCCATGCATTAAATATATGTAAAAGTCTGAAAAATATATATTGGATAAGATTATACATAAAACTATTGGGTACTGTGCCAAGCTTTTTAATAACACGCTTTAGGAGTGACTAGTATGGAATAAAGTCAGCAATGACACTAGTTACAAGAGTAGTCATGAAGAATTTCTTTTTTAAGGTTAAGGACAGGGTTTTGTGTATTCAGTTAAGTTTATTTCTAGACAATTACACTTAATGGATGAAGTCTTGCTGAACTTCTCTCTTTAGGATATGAAGGACCTTGAATGTTCCTTCAAAAACAGATGCTCATGAGGGACACGATTTCCATTTTTATTGTTAATTTGTTTCAACTTCAAATGAATGAGGAGGCTAGAATTTGGGTGTTAAGTTAGATTTAGCAAATAAAAAGGAGAAAGAAAACTATGTGTACAATGGCAAGAACTTACTGAATGGATCTAAATCCTATGGTAGGTAATTTGATCTAATTTTTGCAGAAAGGCAAATGCCAGATGTTTGCTCCACTTTGATCTTAATAACACTTTAGGCTGCAGACAATAAGATTGGTTTAAAATTTATTGTCTCTTTGATTTCTCTATTCTAATGCTTTTTAAATTCTTTACACAAGACAGATCTATATATAGGCAACTGGGGTGGCATCAGAAGCATTGTGTACTTAAGACATTCTTGAAAACCTCAGTATGGAGCAGTGTTTGCTTTTTTATGCATCAAAACAAAGCCAGATTTTATACAAGCAACATTCAATTTTCATTTTATTATAATGTCTCTTTTTATTTTGCGTATGAAGTTCTGTCGCATCTGTGGCACAGCTCCTTATATGCTTTTATCTTTCAATAACCTTATTAAAAGTCAAGACAATATATTAAATCAACATTAAGCAGCAGGAGTTGAAATTTAAGCTAATCCATTCCTTTGCATTGGGAGTGTAATCTATGTAGATCTCTAATTTCACAATTTAGTTGTTTTTAGTGTTCTTTTTGTACAGAATATGCTTTCTAAAAGGAGAGCTGCTGCACCAGTGAAAAATTCTGAGGAACCATAACATCCAAGAAGTGTCCAACTTGCCTTTGATCTGGATCTTTCCATTCAAGGAGAACATTGCTCTGTCAATGGGAGTTGAACTCATCTTAGAGCTGCTTTTTAAGTTGTCTTAGGTTTCTCCCAGGATATCTTGTATATTCACTACTACTGAGAAATGGTGAAAAGCAAGTAAGACTCAGGACAAACAGTAGAGCAAGAACAATGGTTAAAAGGAAATAGAAAAAAAAAAAAAAAACAAACCAGGCAGAATGTCTTATCACGATTCTCTGGCATAGTTTGTACCCATTGGTCCCCTAGATCCATGCATGATGTCTCAACAATTGGTTTCACTCTGCTCAGCTCAGTAGTCTGAAAGTTCAAAAAGTCAGAGTCAGTTTTTCTCTGAAAGAAATTCTGAACTTTGTCTGGTGATGAAAATGCCATCGCCCAGCTAACTGAGAGAACAGCTACCCTGGCAGGTTTTCTAAAGCTGTCAGCCTTGATCAGAAGTCAGCAGGCTCCTCACTCCTGTACAACTAAGTTCAGTTCTTGCAACAAATTCCTTCCTTCAGAACCAAATATTTTAGTTCATTACCAGGGACAAAACATTATACACAGATGCACAAAATGTTCATCTCTTTCTATCACATAGGCTAAGTGAGAAGACTTGCAATTAATTCACCTCAGGAGAGAAGCTGGGTAAAACAAAAGACTCTTCCAATGGGAATTGTTTGAATGCATTTTCACATCTTTTTTTCCTTACCATTGCTGTAACTACAGAGGAAAAAACATCTTTATTTATCACTATTACATTGAAATAGTGTTTGCATAATTCCAAGGCACATTTTGCCAGTCCTCTCCTTGCCATGATATACAACCTGTGTCATTTGAGAAGGGGCCATTTGAAACGACTGGACAAGTATGTCACAAAACACAGGGAGGTTTTAATGGTAATTGATTTCAATGCAGAAGCACTGATTTTCTAAAAGGAAACTAGTTTTCTATAAAGGCATGATGTTATGAGACTGAAAGTCTTTTGCAGCACTGGCTTTTGTGCATCATAGCTGAAAAGTGTACAAATACTACACAGTGAAATTTAATGGAAGACACACAAGGAAAGATTTTAGCTTCGACATTTATCTTTACCAACACATAGAACCACCTTGATCTGTTTTACTGTTGATGAAAAACGAAGGTAGTGTCTATTTCACAGGAGAGGATAGGAAGTAAGAGTCAGTGTGATGGATGGTGAAAAGAAACAGAGGGAAAGAGCGAAGAAATATGAGCGTCAGGTACTGATCTCAAAGATGAGGTCTAGTCTGCTGTCAGAATGTGTCTAAATAGCTTATTAATAACAGGAGAGATGTACTGGCATTAGTGTGGAAGGAGGAGTGTACTCAGTTTGTACTGCATTGTCAGAAGTGAGCCATCTGCATAGAGTTTATATTTGTTAGCTATAAATAGACTACGCAAGTACAAATCAAGCACAGATCAATTCCTGTGAAAATATTCACTTAATTCATGGCATTTATCCAGCAGATAACACAGCAACAATCTCCACCATCTCTATCGAATCTCAAATTCACTCACAGGGGGCATAGCTGCACTTCAGTGTGGCAAAAAAATCCCAGAGAAGTTTTAACCTCATGAACTTGTTACAAGTAATAATTTAATTGCAAATGCTTGACATTTATTCTTGATTAATATTAGTCAATGGGTGAAACAAACCCCACTTTCTCCCACAGGGAAAAATGAGAGTTACCAGGGAAATCTTTTAATATTCTGTAACGATTCTAAGTGCACCAATGTAGGATGATGTAATTTTGCCTCACCAGTTCTATTCCTGTTTAACCAGTCAATTCCAACAGCAGCTCAATTTCCATCAGGGGCTGACATGCTGGAAAAAGGAAGACCAAAATCACTTATTGAGGTGACATTCAAGAGTTTATGTTAAGGGGAACCCCTGGAAAGTGGGGTACTTACATCTTATTCTTGCTGGCAAAGGATTAAATTCAGGGAGGCCTGCAAGACCAGAAGTGCATTGACAAGTTCAACAACTTGCTGCTGAAATCTCTCCCTGTCAATGTCAGTACAAGCAGCATCTCCTGGGAAGTAACCTGATTTATTATTACATGCCACATATTTTAATGATATTTAGGCAATGCTTCATTAATGTTGCAGGTCTTGCTTGATTTAGGCACCTATGTTTCATCTCCAGTGACTTGCAATAAGTAAGTTTTTCTTTGATTTATTATTTCTTTTCCAAATAAAATCAGAGTTTGGCAATACTAATTAGTTTTGGTTCTGGAGTTTTCAGATTTCAGAGGCTTCAATAATTCAATTTGCTGATGAACAGCATACTGCCTGATAGCTACGGAAATAGGTTCTCCAGTAACCTATGGATTGTGCCTCTAGGAATAAACTAATCATTGGGTCTAGTCAAATGAAATGCTACAAAGGAGCTACAGACTGTAACCTTCCCTCAGGGCTCATTGTTGGTGCAATGATGAGAAGTGTACACCTACAGTATTCATTTAGGTCAAAACAGCCTGGAAGTTGGGGTGGCAGCTTTAAATTTTCCAGCTTCAGCCTTAGTCGGTTCGTCTTTGCATAAAACCCTAACCTTACAGCACAACTTCAGACAGGACTGGTTTCATGCAGAGGACACAAGTGCCAAAGCCTGTGTGTAGGGCACTGTTTGACATCCATAAGGTAAGGCCTGGAGTGCACATTACGCTCTGAGCTGGGATCGGATGTTACACCCCGAGGCACAGGTCAGCATGTCCGTCATGCACAGACGAGATCGTCTGCACCTCTCGGTTGGAGAGGGATGTTATTTTCTTAAGGAGCAGGATGTTATTCCTAGAGGTCTGCCCCTTGGTAGGGTCAAGAATAATATTTTATGGTTAATGTTTATGATTAATTTTGGCTGTGGCCTTTCCTTTCAGAATTTGTATGGTGTCAGTTCAAGTTGGTAAGGGGAAAGCTTGACAAGGTTAAGGCGTGAACCGTACACTCACTTTTCCTTCCAAAGTAAATACTACAACAACAATGCACATGGGAACCAAGCAGCACATTCCTAAATCAAACCAGAAGATTCATACAGGGAACTAAAACAGTAGGGTCCAAGAGAGTGGGTTTTACCTTTTTGTTTTTTTAGTCCGAAGGATACATTTTCAGAAAGATGCCTTGAGAATTAGGTCAAAATAATCCCAGGAGCAAAAAGGGCAGTTTGGCATCAGATTTCTTGTGCTCACATTATTGAAAAATTAATATTGTCTTCACCCCCATTTTCTCAAAAATTCTGCTGAATTAAGGTGACTGATTCTCAGCTGTTTAATGCTGTTTCAAGGAAAGAACACGCATCTCGATGTTATCCAAGTTTACGCTGATTCTTACTTTTGGAAAATATCCCAATCAACTTTCCAACTTTGAATAGGATCTTTAGATTCACATGCAACTTGTTCTCTTTTTAAGTATGTGAACTCGGAAACTGTTTTCCTTTCATGTTTTTTATTAATATAATAGTTTCTCAACAGGCTTGCAAGTGGACTTGGTTTGCTATTTTAGAAGACACTTAAGACCAGAAGAGATGGGAAACTTTTTTTAAAATCTCAAGGTGTTTTTGTTGCAGGGACATAGCATATGGTCCTATAGCTTGCTATCTGTGGCAGTGTCAGCAAACAGACAGCAATGAGGAGAAAGAAGTACTCCTGTGATATTGTGAAAACCTCCAAAAAGATACTACTGTATGTAAGCAATAAAGACAACTTCAGAAGTCTATGCATGAAGCAGTCTCAGAAACCCATCTTGGAATTGCATCACCATTTTGGAGTGTTGGAATGTATCATCCAAGGTGCATGCTGGGGAAGATCATTGTATGAGAGTTTCTGATGATGACTTTAAATCTGGAAGAGATGACAAAATTCTGGCCTTGGTCTTGTTTGTTACTCATTTCTAGGAAATAATTTTTGTAATCAAAGAATATATCTCACAACGTGCTTTCCTTTAAAATTCTGAGCAATTTAAAAACCTTTCAAATCTTTAATATCACTGAACTTCAGACCCTAAGGGGTCTGAAGGGAGCAATGTGACCTATAATTAAAACCCTACCATGAATGCATAGCCTTTTCAGAACATTTGCATTACACCACTGTACTTCTCAAAGACAGCATTGCTACGGCTGCTATGAATCACATATAAAATGAGCACTGTCAGCCTTCATAAACCCTTCAATGGAAATCAAAGATTCTCAAAGTAAAAAACAAAGGGGCATAACACACTTGTCTGATTCACAGTCAATCAACAGCCAAAAGTACTGCTACAGATGCTGCAAGGGAGACTGGCAAAGAAAACTTTAAAACATCACAATGTTCCCATTTTTGAGGTTAATAAGAGAAGCAACAGATAAAAAATATCGACCTCAGAATTTAGAAACATTTTCCTTGATTCACACACATGGTCCTTTGGAGCTCAACTGTTTATGGCCATTTCTGGGTTAAGCTTTTTGTAACAAGTTGATTTCAAGTTTTACTGCTCATCTACTTATATATTTGTAGAACTCTCAATAGTTGATTTACATTGTCTTGATTAGTTATGAATCATATGGTGGAGTTTTGTGCCTGACTCTGTGACTAATTGAATCTGAAATGAAAACTTGTAAGTACTAACATAAATACTTACAAGTATGACCAAAAATATGGCTGAGAAATTTAGAGATCAATTACTGGAGCAATTCCAAATGGCTTAATCATTTCAGTCTTGAAATCTGCAGTTTGAATAAATGTTATAATTAGAAATGAACAAATATTGGAGCTTGAAAAATGCACATGAATCTAGCAATAGTTTCTTAAACAGGGAGGGAGAAAGAGGAAGAAAAATTTACAAAGAGGAAACAATGCAAAAGGGAAAAAAAGAAAGAAGTCTTAGAAGTCTTTTAACACACTGTGACTGAAAATATTATTCCTCACTCACCCCTCACATTCTTTTTAAGAAGCTGCAGAGGGTTTTCATGAAGGCCCAGCATGCCTAAACAAGTTTCACTCAGAAAGAATAAGTTGTAAAAGTTAAATCACCACTCATTCCTTTTGAGCCTGTCTTCAGCTGTGATCTGTGGAGCTCTAGTTTCTCTTTTCAGGCGTAGATAAAACAGTACTGTAAGACCAAACTTGAAAACCTCTAACTTTTCCCAAGTGTGTGGGAATTGCCTTTATAAGAACAGCATTTCTTCAAGCACCAGTCTGTACAGTAAATGACCTATGAGCAACCCAGGAACTGAAGCCCATACACCTGTTCATCCTCCATCCTACAGGAAAGATCTGGCACGTTCACAAATGTGTCAAAGATTGTCCCTAAGAAGCAAAAAGCCCTAGAGCAAATAGACACAATGAAACGTAACAGTTACATAGAAAGCAAAACCAAGACTTGCAAACTGTTTTCAACACTTTTTTTGATCCTTACCAAAAACCTAGCATGCCTGGCTTTGAGGCTTGCAATTTTTTTGCATCTGGAATCCCTTGGTTTGTTGACTTAACAGTAGCGGCATTCTCAAGAGCAAGGACGGGGCTTTGTTTGACCTACTGTATTCATCAATATTTGCATTGCTAATTTCATTATTTTGTAAAGGACCTTGGGATTTGTCTCATGAAAGAGGTTACACATAGAAATCCCCAGTCTGCTTTGATTAAAGTTTTCTGCCCAATACATCTCAAATGCTCATTTGCTTTTAAATTATTTCAATAACTACAGTTATCCAGCTTTTACGGTTGATTTTGCACTAGCTGTGCTTTCCTGAACAATGCATATATGAACATTTCATTATAGATTGCTGAAGTACAGACATTAGATCTATGACTGGATCAATATCTTTTGCCATATCAACAAAATAGTTTCTCTTAGAGATATATATGCATACATATTTAAAAATATATACATATGTATAATATGTATATATATGTATCTGCATATTTATATAAAATAATTTAAAATTTGCCTGCTTTTATTTCCAGATTTAACTCCTGGATAAATGGCTGTGATACTTACAGACATGAAACAATTCATCTCTGAAATTATTTAATTGTATAGATCTAATCTCCCATTTAATTAGAGGCAGAAGCTTGCTTTATAGTATTTTAAATCAGTCTATCATAAATTAATTCTGTATTTATGAAGTAAGATTTTCAACAGCCCCAGAGCTGAAATACATTAACAAATAATAAATAATACTTCATCATAGAAAATAAGATTTATGTCTGATAAGAGCTTTGTGTGTTCAGAGGAGTAGCATTTATTTTAGACCTTCAGGATTGGTCTCACAAATTTGGACTTCTGTTCAACATGTATGTTATTATTCTTGGAAATAAATTCACTTTATCTGATGTATTTTCATCCCTGCATGTGGTATTTTTATCTCAGAATAACACAGGCACAACTGTATGGCAAATACTGTTCTTTGGCTAAAAACATCCTGCATTCAAAGAAGCATAAAGAAAGCTCAAGAACTTCAGGCCCCAGCACTTCTTTTGGACCCAAGGATTAAATTCAGGTTCTTAATGAACAAGTTAGTTGCTAATGTGAATAAACCATCTGACATCCTGGTGTATCAGGATTCCAAACAAAAATGCTTATGAAGTCCCTCTTTTCAGCAGCACACCATTTTTTTGTCTTAGAGGATCATGAAACTAGACACTAAATAATATGAGAAGGAACAGAGAACAACTGTCTATAAACTGGATTGCTTTGCTCAGTAACTTTTAATTAAGATGATGTAACTAATTACATACTGCTTAACTGTTCAGTGTTTATCTTGATATTTCTAACATGCTCATCATTGTGGCATGTAGTATGTCTTTATGGACTCACAGAATGGTTTGGGTTGGAAGGGACTTTAAGATGATCTCATTCCAGCTCCGCTGCCATGGGCAGGGACACCTTGCACTAGACCAGGTTGGTCATAATTCCTATGTGTCCCCTTCTACAGAAAACTGACTGCAAACAGGTCTTCATATTTGGTTAATGTCTGCACCTTGGTGATTTTTTTTTGGCAATATATCTTCAATTCATCTATGCAGCTGAAATCATGGATTAATTTTCTTTTTCATGATGAAAAATGCATATTTTCAACCCAAAATCATGCTGCTGCAGATTTGCTGAGTTTGTCCACTCCCTCTTTTAACCTGTTGTGATTTTCAGGGTCTGTCATAGATTATATTTGCTCTTAATCTCTTTTGGCATGATCACTCCAACCTCTGCTTGGCTAAGGATAAGGATTTTCAAACAAATACATTAATAATTTTTCCAGAAACATCTAAAACCAAATCATAGTCTCCTGGTTTTAAATTTATGTGATGTGTGAAGCTAAAATCCCACTCAAAACTGCCTAAAATACATCTGTCTTTGGAGAGTTGCTGAGCATCCCGCTGAAGATGCTTCCAGTTCCTGTAGTCCCCAAAATGGTCAGTTGCTGAATGAAATCACAGCATAGTTTTCTACTGAAACTGTAATTGCTTTCTATTCTGGCTAGAGAAAAACTGGAAAAAAATACACTAATGACAGTAAAGTTTCCTACACTATCAATATAGTTACACAAGTAACAGTAAAATCTAGACAAAATTATAATTCATAATTTTTTTCTTCCCCTAAGAAACAGAATACAAATATTAATGTCTGGAGACATGGAGGATAGAAACCACTGAAATTCTATTTTCTTATGATTTTTTGGTTAGTATGGTCTGAGTTATTGAAAAGCTCTTCAATAGTATACATCTGGAAATGTGATGAGTTGCCTAAAGTGGGATGAGAACTAAAGGAAATCTACATCTTCAGACGTGTGCAAATTGTTTCAGATTCACCCCCCACAAAAACACCTTCAAGACATTGACTTCAGTAAGGTAGATATTCAAATTCTTTGCAGATCTGAGAAATAAGCTCTTTTTTAACAAGCACACTGAACCTGGGATATTAACTGTATCAGTAAAACAGTGTAAATAAATAAGTTATTTAGATAGAATTTTTCAAACAGAGAAACCTACAGTATCCCAATAATATATTTTGCATACAAAAAGGACAGTTGAAAAAAATATCAAAAATACTGAGGAGGAAAATATAGTCTTTTATTTACAGTCAATGTCTCCTTAAGAATTTAGTTCAAAAATAAATACTCCATCCCACTACAATAACTTTTACAAAGTCAGTCATAGCACATCTTGGTTTTTGAGAAAATTATACTTTCAGATACACAGTAGAAACACACACACACACACATAATTACAACGTGGAGCAGGGAAAAAGCACCTGAATCTATTTAACTTATTATTTTAAGACATTTGTAACATATTTAATCAGGAACTATTCCAAGGAATTTAATTCTGAAAACCAAAAAAGCTAAACCATATTAATATTCCATTATTTTTGCTTTGCATATTGTAGGATGATAAATGCAAAGTTGATTTCAATTCAAAGGACAGCAAATATATAATTGCTGAGTGTATTTGCAAACATTCAAGCAAAGCTATGATTTTATTAAAGCAAATCCAACATGGCCATCAGAGGCCTAAATGCTGTTATGTCTGTGAAACTTGCTAGGTACACATAGAACACTATCAGCATTGCAAGAGAATTTACCATTTTGCTACATCTTCAAAGAGAAGTTAAACAGCCAAAGAGGCCTCTCTTTTAGATAATTTTGTATCATATGGAGAGAAAAGAGGGAAGCATACCAACAATAATAATGTTCAACAGTGCAAATATTTAACTCAGAATGATTGGAAAGGAAAAAGAACGCAAATAGCTAAATGAAGGTTGAAAATCATACTATCATTCTATTAAAAACACTTTTCCAATCAAGGTCAGGCCTTGATTTTTCATGTAATATTATTTCTCCATTTTTGCTTCCTGCAACTTCCAAATGTGGCAAAGCTTTCAGTACAGTGAGCTTTTGTTCTTGAGGCTGATATAGCCCCCACCAAAAATAGTGTCATTATACATCTGTATTTCTTAAAGTATATAGTTCTGTTATTCTTGGGGAACATATAGTCAGTCATCATCTGGGCATTCACAGCTTTGCTGAACGCACCTAGAAGAAACAGTGCTTTTATCAACTCTCTGTGCAAAGTCCTTATCCAGTCCCATCTGACACGGAGCATGAGTCTTCTTTGTAACAGGTATCACAGGTTTCAAAACCGATGCAGTATGACAAGCACATTTCATTTGACATAGCTTTTCTGAACTCGACCCCTAAAAATCTGTTCCATTTTCCTCTCAAGTCTCTCCCTTTTCTGAGCTATATGGAGATGAAAGTGTGTTGTTCAGGCTACATGCCTGATGAGCATACACACAGATTATTTCACTTGACTACAGTAGCACTCAGGTCCCCTTAGAAACTTGTCCAAGAAAAGCTGGCTTGATTGTCTGATATAATATAATCTTTTAATTAAACAAAGCCCAAACAAACCCAAGCAAACTTGACTTCAAAAGAAAATCCATAAGGAAAATACAGCGAGGTTTATATTGTTGTTTCAATGGCACTGAAATGTTTTCATTCTTTACAGTCCTTCTAAAACCCACTGGACTGTAACACAAAACAAAAAAAAATGAATAGAATGAGAAAAAAGTATTTTTTTATGTGGAATGGAATCAGTTTTATTTATTCACTTTCCTGTCAGATATGAAAGAAGCCTAGAATAGAACTGTGAGCTTGTTCTGATTAATTACAAAAAGGTATCCTTCCATGAAAAATCTAGAAGATACCCACAAATAGAAAAAAAGAATTGTAAGAAGAAGAACATGGCTTTTATCCAGTTTATAGTGATTAGCTGCTATTGGCAATACACCCCCAAAACTACTTTACACCTAAGAAGTATCAGGCGCTGTACAGTATCTATGTTAATATGCTGAAAACCGATGCTCCAAGCTGTAGGAAATAGTGCTATAATCTTACATTGCTACCCAGTTTCTGCAGTTTCTATAACATACTGTTTGTGGATGGTTGCTCAGGATGAGCATTTGTTCAACAACAATGGATTGTGTTTACGGCATGGCAAATGAGACAGTAAAAGTACTGAACTATAAGCTTGGCCCCCATGGGAGAAGTCTAGAGAGAAAATGTACTATTTAAAGTACTCAAATGCATAGTTCAGAGATTGAAAAATAATCTTGTGGAAGATTAAAAAAAAATAAAATTATCAACCAGTGAACAGATGTAACAGGTCCTCTTTCTACAGTCACTTGAACTTCTATAAGGCTGACATTTGTCAGTACCAATATAGTACATAAATCTCAGCCTGTCAGTACTCTTCAGGTCTTTGAGTTGACCAAATACATTACGGTTCAATGTCTATAACAAAAACATCCTAACATTCTTAGTATTATTTTGTGCCACAGTTAACTTCTAATTGCAGTGAAGATTGTAGTTATCAGCAAGGACAGAATTTGGTCCCATCATTTGGCCCTATGATACAAGTACTAGATTATGATTAAGAAAGGCTGAGAAGGCAGATGTTGTGGCAGCTAAGCTCATCTTACCTCTAGGAAAATATGAATGTTCCTGCCAGGACAACACTGGGAAACCTGAAATACAGCTGTCTCTCAGGACTCTGATGATGGATGGCTCTTTCAACAGTTTTTGTAGTCAATATTCTACTGGTCAGAGCACAAAGAGTAGGGTAATATAAGTGTTTCTGTTCATATCAAATAATCATATGATCAGTAATAGGCACAAAATGATGTTCATATACATGAATGCAGCATTTCTGAAAACTGTAGAACCTAATGAGCGGATATATACAACTCTACAAAACTTTTGCTATTTTGGAAGAGTGTTCTAGCTTTTACCCTAATATGGAAATATAGGTATGATCTCTTTCCCTTTTGAAAATCAACCACTGACATTATTTTCCAGTCTCCCTTCCAGGAGTCATGAGGGCAATCTATGCTCAGGGAATTCTGCAGTGTAACTCCTGAGAAACATACTGTTAGAAATTGATGGATAAAGCAAAGATGTCATGCCAACAGCTTTCTCCACCCTCCAAAAGCTCTCAGGACTCCAAAACCTTTGCAGGCAGATCGTACCACAGAAAAGAAATCATGTCCCACACTGAGACAGTTCAGTACAGTTTTCCTAACAGGATTCTAAAAGATTATATCCAGTCCCATGACCCCATAGTGTTCTCTATGGATTTTTTTTTACCATGTGGGCCAGAAGAATACATATATAAGTAAACCTGCATGCATATATAAGCACTATCAGCCTGTATAAAAAGGCTTCTTATTAATTCAATATTAGCTTATTGAAGGTGAAATTGAGGTGAAAAAATGTGAAATGAAATTAACCAGAAACAGTTAATGAAAAAAAAAAAAAAGTGCAACCTTTAATTTAGTCTGAGATAACACCTGGCAGAAGGAAATCACAGGAAATGCAATGCTGTCCCACATTAGGGAAAAGCTTATGTCACTTGATAATGTCCTTGCAGGAAGGTGGAGCACTCTGTCGCTAAGCTATTTATCAGTTCAGCAGTTTTACTTCATTGATTCCTACAATATATAATCTCTTATATCCAGTGCTTAAATTTTACTAACAGGTCCTAATTTAAAAGCCTGAATTCTATGAGGTATCAAATAAAAATTTATATACAACTGAAGCCTGCAAAATTTCCTAAGATAGTACCACTTAGGTGTACCTCATCAGCTCATCTTCAACAAGTGAAAAAAAATTTAGTAACATTGGAATATTTTTAAATTGAGAAATTGTTTAAAGAACACAGAAGAAAAGGTCTTGCATGCATTTTGAAAAAAAAAAAAACAAAACTTGTGAAGTCAATTATTTTTGAAGAGTTCTACCAATTTTCCCTGCACAACTTCTGAACTTCAGATCTCTGAAGTAGCTGCAATTAATTCTAAACCCATTTAAACCCTGTTGAGCAGTGGAAATGTTTGGTAATGATATTAGCAGGCCATATCTAAAAGGAAAGACAGTTATTTAAATCTGGCACCATGCTAACGGTACCCAAGGTAAAGTCTCTTGCATATGCTAAAACCTTTGACTACTAAGGAACTAGGGTTTCCATGATTCTGGGATTTCTCACTGTGCAATCCAAAATGCCAGTTTTCTCAGACCTAGCTTGGAAATCTCCAAAACAGTGTTGAATTTCAGAGCATATAAATTTTCTACCTTAATACCGTAAGATGCATCCAACAAATGTTAATTATTAATAATTTGAAATATAAATATTTATATACAGAAACAGAAGGTCACAGTTTCTGTTTTGATGCAAAAAATTGTAAGTTAAATAGAAAAGTTTAATATTCAATCTATACATTTACAACCCTATGATAAAACACAAGGCAAAACAATTGCATGGGTTAGTGATGGCAAAAGACCAGGGTAGTTCTCATAGTTTAGTAAAATATAACAAAAAAATGATTTCTATTGTCAAATCTCAAAGACACTAAAATGTCTTCCATTTAAAAATCAACAAAAGGTAATGTAAATAATGTAAAGAGCACTTTGCAGACTATTATCTACTCATCTACACTGAATTCTTCCTAATAATTTGATTTATAAAGCAGTATTTTATATTATTATTGTGGGTAATAAGCACCTAATGAGTAAAATGGGTTGTAATAGTCCTTTGCTTTACAGTCTTTGAGAAGTTTGGCAGTAACAGAAGAAATGAAACCAAAACACAACAGAAAATTCCCCCTCTTAAGCCCCATCTACTTTACAGTCACAGAAGTGACTTCTGTGAAGTGTTGAGGTATTTTAAGTTAAATAGACTAGAAAATGCTAACTGTCTAGCTATTGCTGCTTGGCTTGAGTCCACTCTTTTACTTCCTTGACAGCAATGTAGATGTGTACCAGAGCCTTCTGTTCCATCCAATTTTCGTGGTTTCCTTCTTTTCTCCTTCTGTCCTTTTATTCTCCCTGAACTAGGAAGCTCAAGGTAAAGGGAGGCTTCAAGCTAAAGCTTAAAACATAAGGTGACACTTGGTGACCCCAAAGATGAGTGCTGGTTGATGCATATTTGTTATGCCCAAAGTGCCTAAATATTTCATAAATAAACAGCTTACGTGGACATATCTGTAAATATCTCCTCTCCAGTACACAATTTTAGTTGAAGGTAGCAGATGCACAACTGTGGCTTCAATCACTGTCTGAAGACAATTGTGGGTATCACTGGGGAGAAAGTGTGATATTTAGCTGATGAGTGCCATCCAGGAGTCTTAAAGTCTTGATTAAGACAATGAATCAAATAATCTCAGTGAATTCTTCTTTTGATTTAAAAATAGCTCAATTATTAGTAGAGGATTTAAGTCATGGGTTAAGCTGGAATCAGAAACTCTGACCTGAAAGGAAAACCAATACAATTGCAACTTAGGAAGATACAAGGTCCCTGTGCTATATAAGTTTTTGAATCTTCTAAAAAATAGCCTTAATTCTCAAAACATTGACAAATTGCCAATCTGATAAAAGAATTATAAATCTGATCAAGGAATGCTTTAAATGAATAATTTTAATTTTAATCCCTTTTTATATACATTTTTCAACATTTCAAAATAAAGTCAATGTGAACTGAAAAATGAAAATTCACATTTAGAAATTTTGAAACAGGATATTTCAATAAGTTAAAACCTTTTTTCCACAATATACTTCTAATGGGAATTTTCAAGACCATCCATTTTCACAAACAGTGCTGCTCTTGCTGAATAATACTTCAAGTAACACATTTCATTGAAAAACTCTCAGTCAGGTCAAATGGCAAAATACACTATCTTCATGATAGATAGAAAATCATATAAAAAATAAACACTGTTTGCTTAAACACTCATCAGAATTGCCTTGCTTGCTATTGTTCTTTGGCTTTTGTAGGTATTATTGCTCCTGTTATTTATCACTAATAGTATTGGAAAGAAATGTACTTCACCTAGTTAGTAGAAGACAGGAAACTTAAATCTTGGAAATTTTCTTCTTCTCTGCAATGGGACTAGTAAAATCACAAATCAGATTATTTTTGCTGGCGTACTGTTGACTGCTTTCATAAGAATTATACTTACACATCTTGAATATATCTGTAGCAGGTAGAAACTCCCAAACACACAAGAGACTCTTGAGTCCTTTGTTTTTATTTATGCAGGAATGAGAGAGATACTAATTTAAGAAACCTGCACTGAAATCCTAAGTTAATTTATGAACGGGTCTCCAAAACTGCTATTTTCCTTAATATAAATGTACACTGCTAGGGGTGACTTTGCCGAGGTTTCATCTCGGTCTCTCTATTGAATTTGCTGTATGATAACTGATGTCTGTCTCATGTATATTCTTTCCAGTTTCAAAGCAAAGGACAAATGATTTTCCCTTACTAGCTTTTTGCACCTTTTTGCTTCACCTAATTTCTCTTTGTAATCAACTTCATACGCCACTATCATAAAGCCAGTTTCTCTCTTGTGGACAGCAAGAAGAATTTCTTTTCTATTTTACCTTAAATTAACTTCTTCTTCCAGATTTCTCCTCCTAAGAATCCAAATCCTTAAAAAACAGTAAAAATCTTCAAGTAATGCTGGATATTCAGTAGGGTTATTTTCAGGCTCTGACACTTTATAGCAATGGATACAATGTTACAGGAGGACAGCAAGACCCTGTTAATTCCTTCTGAAGTTTTACTTATTGTATTACGTATATATATATATTAAAAAACCGTATATATATAAATATATAGGTGTGCTTGACACCTTCTTCATACAAATATAGGGGGACAAGAGCAGGCTGCATAATGTATTTTAGAGTAAGATAATTGCTATTAAAAAGAAATCTTTAAATGGAATTAAAAGTCAAATATTTAATGGCAAATGCATAACTTCATGGAGAGATATTAATGAATAATGACCTATAAACTCATCACTTTATGGAATTGGTATTTGCAATATATACTGAAATAAAAATATACATTTTATAATTTTTTCTTTTGAAGCTCAAAATTTAGGAAATGTTAGATTAAAACCATAAAAATAATAAATCTGTTATGCCATCAATCATAAAACTAAAGAATTTGAATATTCATTTTTATGTGCAAAATATTACTCCCATTTTAATGAATGGCATAAGCTGAAGCTTCTATAAAAATATTTATAGTAAAATACAGCATGAATCTATAATTACATTTAGTAAGTTTTAGAAAGATGCGTCCAACACTTAGACACTGTAAAATTATTTAGAATGACTCAATTTTACCTCAGTTACTGCTGAAGTAACAAAAAGAATGCTGCAATAGACTTTTGTGAACTGAATGGCATATTTGCTCTCACCTACATAAAGCCCTGTAAAAAACCTACAGGTTGTTAGTCATGACTTAACTCAGCATCCAAAATGCTCATTTTAGCTCTTCCATATTAATACATTATACACAGAATATTTTAATTAACCATTGACAACAAGATGCATTTTAAGCAATGTAAGGAAGAGTTACGGAAAAAAAAAATTTACTTCCCATGTAAAAACCTTCTTAGAATTCCCTCCACTGAACATACAAACCCCTCGGAAGGAACTCGAAAGTCTTTAATGGATTGTCTTAGGACAGATCAGCAAAGCAGAATTCAGTATCTAACATAAGGTGCTTCCTGGGCCATTGGTGTAGTAAAGCATCCGGCAAAGTATGAAATCACTCCACCATTTTCATTCATCTTCTTTCAGTTGGCAGTCACACTGGCTTCCTTCTGACGTAGTCTCTCTTTCTGTTAAAGAAAAAAAGAGCTTTATTAAAATTCTCACCTATAATTTTCCATCTCTGCTCAAGTTCCCATTGAGCACTTGGTCTAGAAGATGGAGTAATAAGTCACAGTTTCAGTTTTCTTTAAAAAAATGCTTGAAGCACTCAAAGAAGGTTTAAAACTTTGAAACACATTACTTACTGTGGAAAAGCTGAGTTTGCTTTCACTACATACTTGTCAAATACTGCGTACCTTTAAAAATACACATCTGTGAAGACCACTGCAGCTAGAGAAAACCAGATACATCTCAAATTCATGTGACTCTAATACCTTCTCATGCCTGGAATGGCTTCTGCTGACATAAGGGCTCTAATTTAGCATTAGCTTGATGATCTTGCTTAACGACCTCTTTCCAGGCAAGTGTAGTCATTCATATCTCTGCTGCCTGATCTGCAACTGATATGCTCTGCTGGGAATGGAAATAATACCCTGATGCCTTCATGTACATTTCCTTCCCTTGGGCTCTTGCCTTCTAGAGTTTGAGAAATGCTTGTCTAACCTATGTGCCTTGCACACAGACAAAAAAAGGATTTATATACAATGCAAATTATTAGACCTCTTACTGTATACTCAATACTGTGTTGTATTGAAAACACTGGTGTACAACAAGGAATAAAATGGGGATTTAATCCCTTCTACCACTATTCCACAGACAAAACAAGATTTTTAAGGTTTTGAAAAAACCAGACACTCCAGCCATTGGACAAATATATGCAGTGAGCTTCTGCACTTTGAAGCATGGAAGAAAATACAAGAGACTACAGCAGAAGGGAAGAGCTACAAAAGCAGCTCTTTTTGTTATTTAAAATAGCAGAGCAATGCTTGGGCACAATTGGCCTAAATGTTAAACATAACTGTTGACTACCAAAGGACATAAGCTTTAACATTTCTCCTCGGGAAGAAAAACACTCTGCTGCATTCAAACTAAAAATACTACGCTCTCCAACAACAGTAGAAACCAGCCATCATTCTGAATGACAAGAACAGTGTCACAAAACCCCTTTGGAATGTCATCCTGAGCACCAGATCATACCAGGCTAGCTGTAGGATTGATTTTCTTCGTTTCAACTTTCTTCTCTGCAGTTAACTTGCTCACTGATTGCTGAGCCACTTTAATTCTGAAACACAGAAAAGGAGTCATTAGATTTGATGAAATTAAAGGTATTGTGGCTATACTTTGTAAGAAGCCTCACCAGTACCAGTTTTTTTAGGCACATTAGCCCAACAAACTGCTATTTCTATTTAAAGGCACTTTAAATAAACTACCAAAAGTAGATCAAAGTACATTTTCAAATTGAGAAAATCAAAAGCAAAAGGACAGCCTGTCTGTATTGCTCCTTGAAAATGTCATCAGGAAAATGATTTCTGTTTTGCAGGATCTGGATTTTATGGAGTATCTTTCCCACCAAAAAAGCTGTGCTATCAAGGCAAAAAGATCCTCCTCTGAAATAAAAGAGCTAGCTGGCTTAATCTGTTCTACACACAGAATATGTTATTTTAGCAGGCCATCTGCCAGGCTATACATTACATTTCCTCTGAAAACCTTGACATGAAAGCATCTGCCAGCTTTTTGTTAACATTTTCTGTGTTGCTTTAGATGGAATTGACTGACCAGCCTCACTGATGTGGCAATAGGAGGTACAAGAGGGTCTTGTCTCAGGGTAGTTAAAGCTGTCTCGTGTACAGCTACAGACTACTCTGCCAAGAGTTCTGTAGAGATAAGGGGAAAGAAGAACACATCTGATTCCTCTGCTTCTTGCCTTTTGCTCTCAGGGTCTTGCATACAGAACCCATCTTTCCGTGGGGATTTAACAAGAAGAACCCAATGAGTTTAATCAGGAGGAAGAGGAGAAACAGAATTAAAGAAAAAGGGACTTGACTCTCCTTGTAAAGACTGGAAAGTCCATAGGAAATTATGTACTAAATAGTGATAAAAAGGAAAGAAAATTCTTGGCACTCCTAATAGAGGATCTGCCAGTGCTAAGTGCCTTTATAATACTGATGGTACATTGAGCGACTTTATATTCTATATGGAAAATGCAAAAGGAAGGAGGTTGGGAGTGAATTTTTACAAGCAAGGAGAACTCAGCAAATCAATTTTCAGTAATGTACACCAAGTCAGTCTTTTACTAGAAGCAACACATTTCTTGGCACTCTTGAACTGAAAAATTCTACTTTCTTTTCCTATTTAACTTTTTCCACTGGCAGAAATAATTGCTATGGCCAGTCAAAAAGTATTTAAAATACCATGTCCAGTTCAATCCACTTTCGACACACTCAATTTTTGAGGAATTTTGGAAGAAAAGCAAGAAGAAAAGTGGATTATAGCTGCAATTACTGATGTGTACTTCCTTGTTGTAACACTAGCAGCAAGCTGGATTCTTTTTAAAACACAGAACACATTCATAAGCCCATTACTGTCTTTATCAGTGTTGGAAATGTTATCAGTGTTGGAAACAAAAAATTTCTTCTCTATGTATTTTAGAAGCATGTATGAGAAAGTTCCTGGTGTTGTCTCACTTTTCAGTGCTTAAGAAGAGGAGAAAACAGTTACACTACTTTCAACTAAACTTCATTTCAACACTGTTTAGCTACAGTGTTGATTCAAGCTGTAACTACAGCCTCAAATACACACATATGAAATTATTATTTTGTATATTTTTTAAATACAGCTGGCGTATTTTTAGAACTTAATTAGTGTTCCTTGTTTCTACATGTAAACAACTACATGACAACACATCATTCCATCCCTTTATTTTTGTTAATCTGCACAGTTTACTTAATGCAGGATGACTGCACCCACTGGACAGCACAGCTACAATGTTTATACAAAGATGATGATGGATTTCAAGACAGTTTTCTTCTCAGAAGAATCATACCAAGTCATCAGCTTCTAAACTCATCCCTATTTTGAGCACATTTTCTATCTGATCACATTCTCCTTGGTTCTAGAAGTGTTTTCAAATAGTTTTTAAATGTCTCAAGTCCACACTTTCATCCAAAGGGAGAATTACAGGGATTACAAACTTTTAGACTTAAAAAGAAAATTATGTCTGTCACTGATATAGGCCTAGCTCTGTGTATTTTATGGCTAATTTTCACTATTTCTAGGAAACCTGGATAGAAAAAACAGAATGAAAGATGGGAACAAACTTTAAGCAGGGTCTATTGCAAAAGGAAAAGGGGTAATGGTTTTAAATTAAAAAGTCAATTTAGATTAGGTATAAGGAAGAAAGTTTTTACAAGGAGGATGCTGAAACAGAATCAAGCCCTGAGATTGAGGGCCACAATCTACAGCTCACAGTGACAAGGACAGTTTTGGACAGAGAGCACTGGAGAGGACAAAGAGACCAGAAGGGATGACAGAGTAGCTGAACCACAGCACAACAGACAAGGGTGACTGCACACTGGAACAGGTTGTCCAGAAAGGCTGTGGAGTCTCCCTCAGTGGAGATACTCAAGAACTGTCTGGATGCAATGCTGTGCCGTGTGCTCCAGGATGACCCTGCTGCAGCAGGGAGATTGGACCAGGTGAACCACTGTGGTCCCTTCCAACCTGACCAATGGGCTAACTTAGCAAGCAGTCATGAGGCCAAAACATGATGGAATGCAGGTCACTTAAGCCTTCAAATCTGATGAGCTGCAACATGGATGTGCTCAAAAGAAATGTTATTCTCTTTCAGCTGTGAAGGAGATCAAAAGAAGTCAATGAACCTTAATGAATAAAGAAGATATGGTGTCAAACTAAGCAGTACTGCACTAATTCAATATGGAAAAATATTGAATTAAACTAACAAAACGATGTATTTTTAAATATGAG
The DNA here is from genome assembly GCF_031753505.1 of Anomalospiza imberbis. NCBI lineage: Eukaryota > Metazoa > Chordata > Aves > Passeriformes > Viduidae > Anomalospiza > Anomalospiza imberbis. Next base: position 31,352,653 of record NC_089686.1, read on the forward strand.
AACCATGACTCCAATACTGCATATGTGTCTTTACTATAATCAATGGGAATGTAATCAGCTTTTTCCTGCCTCTATGTGGCAGGTGGTGTCTTCCCCTGTAAATTGGATAAAAGCCAAGCTTCAAATTAGTAGTTATTAGTGAAAAATAAAGACATTATTTTTATTCAAAATTATTTTTATTTTGTACCTAGGGATGCAGAAACCTAGTCTAAATGTAAGCCTGTGTTTATTATGAAAAAGTTTCCTTTGTAAGGAAAATAAAGAAAATATGTTTTTCCCTTAGAGGAAAAGATATTACCAAGCCAGGGACTAAGTAGATAAACTGATTATCATTTTCACCTCTGCTTTCCACTCAAGTCAGACAGCAGGCAGCGTGAACTGGCACACTCCATCCTCTGAAGTTCCCCAGTTAGGAAAACCAGAATCACTTGTAAATGAACCAACTGCTATTCACACACTCATATTCTGGTTCTGTTATTGTGCGACAACAGAGACCAAATTATCTGGTTCTCTCTCAGCTTCTCAATAATCTGGAAAATCCATTCTTTTCATTTCTACAGCTCCTTTCATGCAGCTAGTGGGTTATGTGGATAGCTGTGGGGTAGGAAACAACTTGGAATGACAGTTCTGTCACCTGAGCTTCCCATGACTAGAACTTCAAACTTCTCCCATAAAACTGTTTTGGCATAAGGAAATGTTGTGCAAACAGAATTTCAGATAAGGGTGGAAATGAACAAGCGGAGGTAGCTACAGTCAACATCAACTGTTCAATCTAGAGCCAAGCTGCATACCCAGTCCAGACCCTTAACACAGCTGAACGGTGACTTCTCTTAGGACTATGAGAAATCCCCAGAGCTCAAGATCCTTTCATGTGTTAAATGTCTTTCTACTCTCAGTCCTATTTCTGTATGCAGCTCATAAACTAAACCTCAAGTCACAGCTCCATTTCCTGAAAACTGTTAGCCCATGAAATAAAACAGGTTAGATTTCAGTATCAAAATTTGAGAAGACAGATGTTTGTGTATTATGTGGCCTGGCAGATGATTTTACAGAGTACTTGGCTAGCTTTAAATTTAGAAGCCTTACACCAGATTATGAAGTTTGAACGTTGCCACTTCTATTACTGTGTTGTACAATACAACTGCCTATCAAGCCTTTGGGCCTACATCTTCTGGAAAGAACTTGGTCATTACTGATCAAATCTTTCTATTGCATTTAAAATTAATGTTCACTAACTAAATTAGTAAAATACAGTAAAATGTATGTTGTCAGTGGATTTTGTCATAAAACCTCAAATTGCCAATATGTTTGATAGGTTTCTTTTTTTCTGGATGTACTGAGAGGGGTTTATCAACAAAGTTATCCACAAAGTAAGTGAGAAATCTCATCTCTGTAGTCATAAGGAATAAGATTTTTTTTTAAAATTTTATTTTAGGAAAGTTGGTGCATAAGAAAAACCAATAGGAAGACAAGGGCTACAGAAAAAAATATACTTCAGTCCATCTGAGATGGCCACTGGCAGATATTTAGGAGTATATAAAGACAGCCAATGCCTAGTGATAATCCCCAGAATGCTTTTGCAGCTGGAAACTCTCTTAATGTGTAAGTCCTTTGTAGATTTTTCTAATATGATTTTGTATTGTCACCATTTAGAAGCAATGCAGGCTTTTACCATCTGTGACATCTTGTGACAAAGACAAAGTCATCTTGCTTTCAAGATGAAATATATAATTCTAATTCTGTTCATTAAATAATGATCATGTGTTCTCCAGCTATTGAGACAAATTTTGGTTTTGTTTTTGATTTCTAAATTCTAGCCTATTTGTTTGCATAGTCAATCTGAAAGAGATTACTTAATCCACTACAGTAACCATTGTAACAATCTTATCCTTGCAAGAGTCAGCAGTGAGAAATTAAGAGCAACAATTCTTTCCTATTTTAATTATTTCATATTTGAAGTGCAACAGGCATAAACACATTATTATAATCTTTGTCACATTTCTTTTGCAAAATATAATCACAGTTTGTGATGAAACTCACTGCAAACTACTAGTATTTCTTCTGTATTTATACTTTTTCCTTATTTCAGACTTGCCTAGGACATCCTCTTAAAATATAATTTAACACACCGTGAATGCTTTAATCGATTTAAGGATGGACATTCATATATGTATGTATAATGGATTTAAGTTGTTATAAATACATATTTGTTTTGGTTCTGAATTCATAGACATGCCCACTGTTAAATAAAATTAGTAGTTTAAGAAAAGGAAGTGACAGTGGAAATATCTGCAATCCACCTTGCTGTAAGTGCTTTATTGCCAAAACCTCCAACATTTTAGTCTTCAATTCAGTTATCATCGCAAAATTTCATAAACAGAAAAAAACATAAAAGCCATTGATGTACCTGAATGCATACACATTGTAAATTATAAAGCTGTCAACAACAAAACTGTATTTTGAATCAAAACAGCACTGAAAAAAATGTTTCCAACATTTGGCTCACTTATATTAAGCTGTTTCTCACAGATTATGTGATTGTCAAAGCAAATTTTATTTCATTGTACTTAAATTCTGGTGTTGAAGGGAAAGTAAACTGTCATCATATTCCTATCAGGCACATGGTTTGGAAAAGCATTTTCGTTTTAGCCCTATTGTCATTTATATATCATATATCATATCATATCATCATATCATAGTTTCATATTTATCTGTAACTCTGTCTTGCATTCCTAAATTATGTGCGAATTTTGTCCAGGAAGAGACAATGACTCAATTATATTTTGCAGGCAGCTAATTTATTTTCATGGTGAGGTTAAATCCAGGGCAGCTCAGTTGAAGTGTTTCCTTTACTTAAGAAAGTGTCTCATTGCAATCTCATTAGATTCCTACAGTTGTGTTACATTTGGGAGCCAAGTAGCTTTAGATGAAACAGGTTCTTTGCAGCTGAGACTGTCATTTAGTTAAAGACAGCACTCTTTTTTCCTGAAACTCTGAGATTTTAAAGTAGTCTGTTATACAATGGAATGTAGTTAGTTTGGGATATAAATTTTAATTTTGGAATAATAGATCTTTGGACCTATCTTTACTACTATTAAGTTTAACATAATAAATTTTCAATTATTCCTTTGATTAATGATAATTCTGTATATTATAATTAAAATTTTATGTGTTATATTTCTTGAGAGACAAATTACAATCCACTATATTAAAGTTCCTATGTAAATGTAAATAATTAGCTAATTCCTACACATTTTACATTGGGTTTCTTCAGCTCCTGAAATGTGAAAGGGAATCCAATTGGAAACATGTTCACATAAAATTGCATCAATGCCTCAGTTTCAGAACCTTAGTTTGCAATTACTAACTTACATTGATGTTTCTTTCTCTTTAAAACTTCCTTCAAAACAAAATAAGGGTTCATGATAAAAATGTTCCCTTTCCTTTTTTTTTTTTATTTAATTGCAATCTTTAAAAATGCACAACAAATAGTGCATCCAATTAATTAGCCAGTTAAGGAAGACAGCTGTCCATTCCTGTCATTCTAAGGTTTTTAGTTACCAGTGTGTACAATGACTCTTCCCTTGCTTTCAAACTTTTTTGGACAGCAGTTCATCAATTGTTAGTTTCATACTTCGTTAAAAAGGACCCTTAAATGTTCAAGACTTTACAAGATGTTTTCAGGTGATGAAAAAAGCTTTTCCACCATTCGAAGCTATTGATTTCACTGTGTCCTTCTTTTCAGTAGCACACTACAGAACAATTCAGAATGATGAAAACAGCTCTTCTGTCATTCTAATTTACTATTTACACAAGGCTCCTCATTTTAACAGCTCATCACCTTGATGAATCATCCAAATTTGAATGTAAAGGACAATGAATCGTCCTTTTGAGACTAATGAAACTTAGTTAAAATTGAAGTGAGCTCTGAAGAACAGTCTATATGACCCAGAAAGTGTCAGCACTTAGAAGTATAATAGTAATTGCTGCTCTGCATTCTACTGGTACTGCTTTACATGGAACAGGAATAAAGGCATCTGTCAGAGGAACTGATGATATATTTGTTCTGTGTTTTTATTTGTAGATTTGATTGATAGAGCTATTAAAGCACAAGAAATTCTCACCTCACTTAAGTATGAAAGCACACAATATAGCAGTCTACTTACAAAATTTTCTTGATTAATGTCTTAAGATAGTTAAGAAGCCATGTACTGTTAAAACATCAGGCATTTCAAATCGAATTGAAAGGATCATTGTGTACCATTAGCAAGGTGTTAATTACATAAAAAAGAAAGGATGTATGGTCTGGATTTTGTTTTTTTCTTGGGCAGTTAATTCCTATTCCTCCTAACTGCTTTTGGAATAAAAATAAGTCACGATTCAGCAGAAAATATATCCCTGAGATGAACAGCAACATGCTTAGGACTTTTTATTTTATACAGTTTTTAACATGTAAACCAAATTTGTGTATTGATTTAGATACAAGGAAATAAAACATTCTTTGTAAACGTTTGCTGTTGTCAGCTTCCAAAATCAATCAATAAATGATACATAAAGCTACAACTTTTAAGTGTTTTAAAACTGTAACATCTATACAGCAACACTGGTATGGTTGATAATTGAGAATTCATGACTTCTACATCTAGTCCTTCAAAAAATCTACCTTATATGAACCTGAAAGCCCCACTGATTTGAAGCAAAATGGAAAATATAAGTGCAAATGAGTGTTCTACTTTTGCTTGTTCTTTTAAAGACATTTTAGTCTAACTCTGTCAATTTGGAATAAGCACCTGGATTTAAATTTCATGCTGAAAGTAATTGCTCCATTCTTTTCCAAAGAATGACTACATTACCACTCTAGCTCTTTTCAAATGAATTGTAACATGCTGAGCATGATGAGCTTGTAGTAGAATTGTTTTTTTTTTGTGTAAAAGACTTTAAGTTTCTTTAAGAAAATCAAGAAAATAATTGAAGGTTTTAGGTTTTTGGGTTCTTTTACTCTAACTAATAAAATCAGGAGACTGTTGTGAGATCTAGCGGCAAGCAGTTTGATGTCCTCAGCAGGACACCAAAACTCAGAAGTAGTGCTGTAAATTCAGTGTGGGGCTTCGACACTATGCTAAGTGTGGCCTGAATCTCTGGGGCTTCCCTTTGATGCAAGTGCAGTATATTAACTGGAAAAGCATTCACTTTTATTTGTCTGTACTGTCTGCGACAGCAATATCGCCTCATTTAGGCTAGTTCAACATGAAAATGCACAGAGAAGCAATCTGTTATAAATTAGCACAGCTCTCCTTTCATTTTACTAGCTAGTAATTGGAAGGGGTTACAAAAGTGTAATTTATCAGATTATATGTGTTTATCTTTTTGTGGGGACAGCATGCCTTTGGTGAATTTTCCTATGCACCCTGAGGGAATAATCTTTCCTTGATGTCCATTAGATCTGAAAGAAAACAATGACGCCTGTGAAATATAGGAGTATAATTTGTTGGGTTTGAGAAGCAGCAGTTTCCCAGACATCTAAAATGGTATTAATGACTTTATTAGAACCTTACCGTTCCTTGGAAATGCTTTTGCTCTCTCGTTTCCAAATGGTCTTGAAGTCACTGCAGAATTCATACCACACCGTGAAAACGTAGTTTGGTGTGATCTCCTTCTCGCCAGGCTTTGGCTTTATCCCAAAGTATCCCACTGTTTCTTCAAAGCTGCAGGGGAGGGGGAAAGAAAAGAAACCAGTCAATGCATAAGCCCACTGGGGAAACAGTTTCTCAGATTCAGTAGTCAAGGCTGGTAATTACCATAACTTCTCCTTACCCTTGGAAATTACAGCAGCAATTCATGCTAAGTATAACAAACCTTCCAACACCCACCTCTCTTCCCGGAGGGATGACTTACAGATGCACGAGCCACCACAGAGATCTGTCATGCTGGCAAATCATGGGTGTTCAATTATAATGAGAAAAACTTAACTTCTTGCCTTACAGGAAATGCTGTAATATATTTATTTATTTTATTCTGCTGCACTCCATGAAGATCCTATTCTCCCATTTATCTTTACTGAAGGACTTTGGAAGAGTCACACACCAAGTCAATAAAAAATCTCTAGGTTTGGTTGAAAATAATCTTCTAGTATTTAGGGAGAATTGGGAGTAGCAACAACCAAGCAAGAACAGACAGTGCCAATAGTAATTTTGCAAAAGTTTTACTGAAAATAATCTCCTTCCACATGTGTCAATAAACAATTAATTTTACAAAAATACATTGCCAGTATTTTAATGCTTTTAAAAAGATTTTATAATGTGGCTGTTACTGAATTGCTATACAGTTGGATATTTCCAAAGTATTCTTTTAGTACAGACAATATTTCCAAGAGCATTTTAACTTACTGTGCATTAACCTTTATGACATTGCTTTGTATACATAAAATGGAACAACCCACATGACTAGGTACTTATATAAATAAAAGTATGTTCAACTTTTGTTAAAGTTGAATCACTTTTCTCTGCAAAGTATATGCAACAATCCTGAAACATTTGGTGATATTTATTAAAAATAATGCCATCATTTAAAAGCAAAGGTAACAACATATTTTAAAATAAGTAATATATCTTGGAATAGTAATTTTACTTAGTCAGAAGAAAACTATATTCTTTAGAGTTAAAAATAGGTTCTAAACCTAAACAGAGAAGGTGTAAATCTTGAAAATAAAATAAATAATTTTGAAGACCTGTAAGGAGTCTCCAGCCATTCAACACTTGTTACATGAACCATGGATGCAGCTTTGGCATCTTTCTTCACTTATATTTGCATTTGCATAGTTCACACTGTGTGTTTTCATACAGAAATACCACGGTTAGGCTCAAGGTTTTTTGACTTAAGTTTGTAATTAAAGCTCTTTAGCTAGGCTTGAAGAATATAAAATATCCATCAAAAACTACAGAAGTTATCCATCCAAAATAAATGGATACAGAAGTTATCCATCCAAAATAAAGCAATATATACCCCAGCTACTTCACAACAATCTTGGATTTTAGCCACATGAGCCAATATGCACTGGGGTTTTTTTTGACACTTTCAAGATAGAAACCATGTACAATGTCCTTTATTGCTCAAGGTAAGCTATTAAAATAATAGGATTTTTTAATCTTCATATGTGATAACTTTTTACATTTCTTACTAGGTTTTGCATGAAACATTTAACTATATTTCAACTTAACTGATGTTCCATATTTAAAGAATCAGAATGAAATATGTGTATATAAGGCTATAACATTCAGAGTTAATGGGTCTTGCAGTGACACTATGAGGAGAAAAATAAATAAATAAATAAACAAACAAATAAATCAAATACAGCTTTAAATATCTGTGTAAAATGTTTTGGTTTTCAAACTCTAAAAATACTAAAATACCTTAGTCATAATTACGTGGTTAAAACCATTTATGTTTACTGGGTAATGTAATTTGGATTACATTCACTTGGGTGGGCCAAATATTCCTCAGCTGTTCATAGCACTTTCACTGGGATAGCTTAGCCAAGAGCAGCAAGAACAAAGACTCTTCTTAGGTTTGCTTCATGTAACACAGCCCCAGGTACATTGTGCACTCTTCTACTTAACAGAACCCTTCACCATCCCAGCCGCAGCATACAGAGGTGGGATCCTGAAATCCTGCACTGTCTCTCTCTGCCTTCATCCTGACACTTTGCATCCTCTCTTCTTTTCTTCATCAGCCCCCAGTAGCACTCCTTTGCTTTCAACCACCTTAAATCTGGCTTCCTGGGCTACTTTCTGCCTTTCTAAAGTACTAATTTAAAATACTGAATATTCAGCTAGCAATTAAAAACCCAAACTCTGTGTTGAAGAACTAATTCCCTAAGTCAACTGCAAATGGGGTGCAACTCCACACCCTGGAGAATCTGTTCTACTCTAGAAAGGCTACAAAGCAGGTAGGATATGAAGGAGCCTTGTGCCAAGGAAGTTAGAGGCCAGTTAGAGGAAGTAGAGCCAGTCAGAGACTTGAAATGAGGAGATAAGGCCCCAGTTGCCATCAGCCAGTTGTTCAGTCAATATTTAGGCATCTTCTGCAAGCAGATGGGAGCAGTTCACCTAAGACTTGAACTGCATTTGGGAAGTGCTCCTTATCTCCCTCTTCGTGACTGCCTAGGAAAGCTAACTGAAAGTCTCAGGTGGAGCGAGTATGGTCTGAGAAAAGTACAATTAAAATCCAAATTACCACAGATCTGCCTTCAGTGACCAAACAGAAAAAATATTGATAGGAAGTTAATTAATTTACCCCAGTTTATTTATAGCAGGTCCATAGCTAAGATGGATGTTTTGCAAAACTATAATTTGGTAAACAAAATGTATTAGTAAAATCAACTTATTGAATATTTTACTATCCATCTACAAATAAATTAATCTCACTTTTCCCATACTTTGACTCCTTTGGCCTAAGTGAGGCACAAATATTCAAGCAATAAAAACATTGGGATTCCAATGACTTCTTAGGCAACCAAGTGCTGTATGTAAGTGCTGAAAATGTTCAGTGATGATGAAATACATTTTTATGTCATAAAGTAGTTAATCAGTTATTTATAATTTCTGTAAAACCCTCATTCAGTTCAATGCTGATAATTATTAAAACCTCAAACACAGTACACTGTTTGGATAAAAACGCAAATGAAGTTTTTCTTGGAAGATTACATAAGAGTTTTTCAGGAAACATATTACTTCTTTGAAATACATATCCTTCTTGCTACTTAATGTAATTCCTAAGTTCAATAATATCTTTGATCAAAATAAACTGTTAAAAACACTAGCAAAAATCTTACCATTTTTGAGCATTTTCCAAACTGTTCTCTTCTTTTTTCCATTCTTCTTTAGCTGCCAATGAGAAACATTTTAAAGGTATAAATTACTGTCTTACTGTTTTAGAAATCCTACAGATTAAATATCTCTTATTTTCAATACTGCACAGTTTGTATACTAAGTATAATAAAAGAGGAAAACACTTGCAAATTTTCAATTTTTACTAATTTCTTCTATATAATGAATGTTTCTACTGTACCAATAAAGTTTATTGGATTTGAAAAGTAATTTAAAATCCAATAAATAAATTAAAATATATAGTGTTAGGCATTATTTGAATAAAACATAAATAATTAAACTTCACTTTCAGATGTTTTAAAAAGAAAATAATTTAAGTTGTGTTTGTTTCTTTATTGTTGTAGGCGAGAACTTACAAATTTAAATGTGTTTCTGCAGCATAAACGATTGGAAGTTCAATTGGAATTGAACAGGTACCAAACATAGTTAACACCAACTATTCCATAGAGCTATCACATTTTGTTCTGGAAGCTGGAAAGTGAAAACACATGTAGTAGGTTTTAAATGTATGGCATGTACATTATTTTTTTTGAAAAATCAGCCAAGAGTTTGAAATATGGTTAGTGAATCTGAGCCCCTCTATTACAGAATGCTCACATGAACTACTTAAAAGGATTTGATTTTCAAAAGATAGGCATTCTTTACTGCTGCAAATGTTTCCTGACATGGATACTCAAAGCAAAACAAGTTTTTGTTGATCAAGTCTTCTTCATACAGAGGAGCAACTTCAGCTCCAGCAGAATACCCCATATATAAAATAACACGACTGTGGAAAACTTATTCCTACTCCATATTAAAATAATCCTGCAAGTGCTAATGTTAATATAAACAGAATTCAGACACTTTTTTATACAATAATAAAGAACTTTGTCTATAGGAGTGTCTGGTTGAAATGGAGTTACAAACTGTGTTCACAGACAAGGTCCTTGAGAAACTGGTCCTGAACGACTTCATTTCATTATAAGACTACTGACAAAGAGGTTTGTACTATGACAGTTTATAATGAAAATAAAAATTGATTGCTTCAGCACATTTGCTGTTAAAAAAAAAAGTTAGTTTCAACTCATACATTTCCCTACATTGGGTAAGTGTGTTGGAGATATTTATTCCTATTATTTCAATGTGGCCAATAGACAGAAACAATATTGTGTGCCCTTTGCAAGCAAAGCAATTTATTCTATATGATTAGGTTTTCCACCTCAAATCTTAGTGGCAAGACAGCTGCAAGTGAATGACAGCTCTGATTTATTGCATTCATCTCAGGGTTCCAAAAATTTGCCTAAAGTTAACCGAATATACTTAATTCCTTATTTTAATTTTATACCATTAAAAGTAGAAAACATAGGTTGGAATTCTACTGATTCATAATGATATACAATTAACTACACAAGCTGAATTATGTATAAAATTGTACAATTCATTATTACATTAATAATTTATTTCTGGTTTTCAAGGAGATGTAAATTAAGTCAGGCAAATTTCCCAACATAGCTACATTCCCAGCTACAACAGAAACAGTATCTTCAGATCCCTACCCATGAAACACAATAACTACTAACAAGGACAACATGTTTATACATTTATAGTTAGGTGGCAAGAGCTGATTTACTGTTTTCAATCTTGCAAGAACAGGATAAGGAAAGATAGTGGAAAGAAGTTTTAATTTTTTATACAAAGTAAAAAAATGGTGTGACTTTTAGGAAGAAACACACACAGTTTACATTAGTGTAACAATGTTTGAATTTGTGTACCAATAAATGGGATAACATGAAGGAGGAAAATATCTGTATTATATGGCAAACAGTATTTTCTGTATTTTTAACTGTAAACATGTCCACCCAGGAATTGTTTAAAAGCATTTATTTGAAATTTAGATGCTCAGACTTGTTAAGAAAATAAATGAACAACTCCATATAACAAATTCTATAATGTGTAAGACAAGAAACTAGAACAATTCTCTTATGTTCCACAAAACTTCTAACTAATTTTCCATTCAAATTCTGAGTTATCCTGCCCTTTTTCTCCCCCTCCACAACCTGCAATGACTAGCACAATCAATGCTGTCAGATATATGTTTCCATGAAACAATGTAATTTCCTCAGCAGAGTCTTCAAAGCCCCATAGTCAAGATATCAATCCTTGTCTTAATTTGTGGAGTTACTGAAGGCAATTCAAATGAATTACATAAGTGAAAGAACTTATTTCTTTTTATTTCTCTAGCAACACCATATTTGCTTGCATAGGATTTGCTTTTTGCAGAAGTGGAATGAGGAAATCCTTTCACCCTTAGACCACGTGTTCGATTTCAGTTTCATCAAGTTAAGAACACATTAACAGCCATATCAGACTGACACAGGGATTCATCCAGCCCAATATCCTGCCCCAGGAAGGCACTGAAACAGGTGCTCAGTTAGAATTATGGACCAGGACAAACACACTTTCCTCAAGTGAACTCTCTGCCTCTGAGATTCTGTAGCTCATACAAAACTTTTCCTGCATTGAATGGCATTGTAATGTAATCTTCAATGGATTCTCCTTCAAGAACTTGCTCATTCTTTGCTCAAGCTTTTATAAGCTTTTTAACTTCCACAACCTGCTGTGGCAAGTGTTCTATAGCCCAACTATAAGCAGCACATTTTGCTTATTTTTAAATGGACACCTGGTATCACTTGTATCAGAGAAAACCTGACTGCAGTGAACACTGAAATACGGTGTCTATTGGCATGAGCTTTTTGATTAGGATGGTTTTGAAGCAAATTTCCTCAGTATTCCCCATTTATTGAGCATTGATTTGGTTTGCAGGTAGGTTTTGGTGTTTGTAAATTGATTTCCGTTAGGAGGAAACTAAACAGGAAGCTCCACAGCAAATGTACTGCAATATTTAATAGGGACAAAAGGACCAAAGTAACATTTGGGCTTTCAGACATCTTTGAACACATGAGCTAGATGATCTCATGAATTTGCCTTATGAATCAGATATTTGTGATGATTTCCTTTAAATGAAATGCAGAAGTCAGCATGAAGATTCATGATCCTCTAGCAGTTTAAAAAGTGAAGTAGTATTAGAATGAAATGGTAACAAAATCCTCCAACTTATTCTTTCTACATAGTCTACTTTTTGAGGATGGAAGAGTACATGGAACACTATATTGAAAATGAGAAATTACCAGAAAATATTTATTTTTAACAAGTCTTATGTATGCACAGCAACTTCCAGTTACAACAGAACCAATACCTCTTCATGCATCAGGCTACTATGAAATAGATCTCCAAAAAACAAAGCAAATAAAATACTGGATACCAGCACAGACTGAAAATTGAGAAGGTCAGTAACTAACAGACTCAAGCAGAGAATGATAATGCACTAAGAAAAGTGGAGAAAAAGACAAAGAAAGACAAAGAAAGAAAAATGGGTAGCCACAACTACACAAAAATCTCAGTTATTCTGCCCATGTAGTGAAAATTTTAACACTCATTGAATCTGACTGGATAAATTTTCTATTACTTTTCTCAGACCTTAAATATATGAACCCACATAAGAAGGATAATTCTCTGAAGTGTATTGATTTAGCACATTACAGCTGTTCTTTTATTTTTTAGTATTTTACTACTTTCATAATTGAAAGATCTGATGCATAAAGTTTTTACAAATATTCTAAGCTTTTTGGAGCAGTGACAATTTCCACAATTACAAGAAAATTGCAACAACTAGCTGTCTGGATGGAGATACCAGAACTCTTAATTTTATATTCCAAGACCAAGTTCCTGTGATTCAAAAATACATGCTTCAAGAACTTTAAGAGACTGCTTTGTAAATTGTAGTGTTTTCTGCATAGGAAAAACACCATCTTAAAACAAGGTATTTGATTTTTTTTTTCCCTTGAGGAGGGAGATATGTCTTTTCTGACTCATGTCTTCCAATCATTCACAGTTAAGATTAAGATAGAATCTATAATAAGACATAGACAAAAAAAAACAAAAAAACAAAAAAAACAAAAACAAAACAAAAAAAAACCCAAAAAAACCCAACCAAAACTCAACATTAAAAGTAAACAACAAAACTCCTACTGACATTCCTCTTGGAACTTTATAAAGCCTGGACAGAGACTGTTAAAACAGTGACAAAAGGTTATTATGACATTTCTAGTGTTATGGGAACCCATGTTCCTCATTAGTCAAAACTAAAACCTCTTAGGTAGGCATGTTGAAATGTAGCCAAAACACAGAGGCCATCCTAGAAACATACTAACCCTTGATTTAAAGGCTGAGGAAGAAAAGTATATCCCCCAAGAGGTTCACCTGGGTTATCTTTCCCCAAAGTGAGGAAAGTCACATTCTGTGACATTATCGAGTTAGAAGAACAAGCGACAATTGACCGTATTTTCTCGGTCTTTGCAAAGCATGAACCATGCTTTGAAATCATTATCACCATTTGAAAACACAGATACAAATCTCTTAGATACTATCATTGGTGATATACTTGGGTATCAGAAGTTGAACCCAGAAGGCTCCCAGGCTCAAAGTGTAGTAGATCTATTTCCACCCTCAAGTACAATTGTCATGCAAGAGATTGTTTAATATTACATTAAACAATTATTAAATTGTTTAATAACCCTGTTTAATCAGGGGCTTTGGAGAGTGGAAGAAAAACCTCAAAGGTGTCCTAGGTGGGCAAAATGACTACAGAGGACCATCAAAAGTTCTACAGTTATACAGTTTTTCTGTTTCTGACCAAAATTCTTGACATGTTCAAACTACTAGCATACTACACTATAGTAGTACTACAATCAGCAGGATTAGAGTGGGATGAAATAAGCCTTCTTTGGTTTTGATTTCAATAGATCTGTAAACACTGAAAACTTTTGAATAGATTTAATTTTTAGGAAATCCTTGACTCAAACCATATTGGCCTGAAAGTAGCATCATGACAAACAAAATTTTCATAGGGATGCACTTGCTAGCATATGGCATTTTTTTGAGCTGAAAAGAGCTACCATGAGCAAACTAAATCCCTTCCCAAGGGCTGCTATTTTAGAATCATCACGGGTTAACTGTAGCCAGTAGCTATGCACCCCACAACCCCTCACTCACTTTTCCCCCTTCCCCCTCAGTCAGATAGAGGAGACAATAGGAAGAGCAGAAGTGAGAAAAACTTACGGGTCAAGATAAACACAGTTCAATACATGAAGAAAAGGGGAAGAGAAAACTGAAGTGATGCAAGGGCAGAGTGATGCCTCGCCATTTTTGGAGCAACATTACCTCTCCCAAAATCCTTTCCTCTCCTTCTTCATTGCTGAGCATGACATTTTATGCATGGAATGCTCAGTTTGATTTAGCTATCCAGGCTGTGACCCCTTCCAATTCTTGCCCACCCTGGCCTATCACTCAGGAGACAGAGTGGGACAAAGAGAACACCCTGACAATGGGCAAGTGCTGCTCAACAATAGCCAAAACACTTCTGTATTATCAACACTGTTTTAGCCACAAATCCAAACCACATCCCACACCAGCCGATATGAAGAATATCAACTCCATCCCAGCTGGACCCAGTACAACGGACACAGCCATACAGAGTAATCATATAGTCATGGAGATGAATCCTAAGATTTAGACAAATTGGATAATTTGGCTGTTTAAATACATAATAATCAAGACTATAGCTATTTTTTTTTAAATTATTGTAAAAGTGTCCAACAACTTGATCCAGAATGTTAAACAATCTGTAGTTTTCAATGCAGTATGAAGCTTTAGTGTTCTTGCTGATGATAGCAAAGCCAACAGCATGTAGCTAACAATTAATAAAAGTTTTCATAAGTATCATCAACACTCCTTTAATCTTTTTATTCTTTGTATAATTGCATTGTCTACATAAAAGGCCACGAATAGAACACATTACAAATGTTATAAAATAATTTATATTATATAACATGTGAAATTGTATTTTAATACCTGACACTGCCAGAATCTGCTTTCTTGAAATGTCAATTTTAAAGGAATGGAAATAAAATTAATAGCATCTTTTAAACAAATTAAAAAATGTCAAGTGCAAATAAACAAGTATTAACAAAAATCCACATATGAATGCAAAAAAATGTAGAATCAGAAAATGGACTGTCTTAATTTTGAAAATATTTTTTTCATTATCACCCTGGAATATATTGTTTTTTAAAAACATGGTTTGACTAACAAGGGTGAGTCTGGGTGCTCAGTATGAAAACTGGGGCCTTGGAATTGCTAAAGACATGGAAAATAATTTTCTAATCTAGTACTATATGCTACTAGGATGAAGTATTTAATTTCATACAGATTGAATCTAATTTTAGAATTGTTTTACTTTTTGAAAACATTATTATATAATAAAGAATTTAGCAGCAGAGAGTATAGAAGTCCTCAGAAATTAGGTACTCACAGTAAAAAATAATTTTGTAGTTAGTTTCAGAGATTTATACTTTGAATTCTAATTATTGAGCAAGTTTTCTCAATAATTTTAAAATTTTAACAAATTATGATGTTTCAAAAATTCTGAAGAAGTTGTATCCTGATCTAGGAAAATATATTCTCAAGAAACATCTATCTGTCTAGAGCTACACATAAAACCTGAATTTTCTCCTACTTCTACATTTTTATATTGAGATACTTCTAATATAAACCTGTATTTTGAGAAACAGTATTACTTTTAATTTAGTTCTAAACAAAAGAATTCTTATTACTTAGTTGATTTCATATATAACCAAAGCAAACATGAGAGAATACATCCAGTGTAAAACATTTTCTGTTTTTTTTTTGTTGTTTTTGTACTGTATTACATTTCAAATTTGAATATGAGTGCAAGTTATTTCACATGGCTGCAGTCCACCATTCTCATGCTGGTGCTTTTTTGCCTTATAAAAATGTTGCATTTCAGAAATACTGAAAAAACTATATGTTCTATACACAACTTCCTAGAAAATAATTTTCTAATATGTATTACTTGATAAACTGTCTTTAGCCAGTTACCAACTTCTAATTGGAAGGCTTTATGAACTCATGGAATTCAACAGACAGCCTGGGAATTCTGTGTAAGTATCTGACTGTATGACTAATATAGTTTTCCATAACTATTCAAAAAATCCCCACATAAAACAGTCCCATGCCCATGAGGAGATTTTTCTCCTATGCTGTCAGTTAAACAAGAAGGTCTGGGAGAATGGAATCAATGAAACTTGGGTCTACTGTGGGTCTGTACTTTAGTTAGTTCCCAGATGGATTCATTAATGTTTAATTAAGGGGTGAGTTCATGATACAGCCTTGCTCTCCCTGGAAGGCTAATAAGGTCAGTCTTGTCTATTTAGCCATGTATTTTTATTGAGATTTTAAGAGCTCAGTATCTCAGGATCTCTAACCTTGTCACATTTGGTCAAAATTGGACAATGCATTAAAAATTATTGGCAGGGGAATAATCAACAAGCAGTGTGATCACATGAGCCTTGTTTCTTTTATCTTTTCTTTAAAGTAAAATATATCACATTTTTAACACGGAATTTGGCTATGCCATTTTTTTAGACACTTTAAATGCTGGTATAGAATCTTAAATCCTTTCAAAACAATCTTCAGAACACTTGCTGCCATGAGGTCTTAATCACCCTTCCCTGAAACAGTTCTCACAAGTTTATTTTCCTCTGCAGTGGTGCAAAAGTTTTTTTTTTAACTAAGAAACCCACATTCAATGATGTGAATGTATAAATGCTCCTACAGCACAAAGAGTCTCTGTGCAGTCTTGGAAAGTTTCTTAACAAACAATTATCTCACAGGTTATCAGGAATAAAAGTTGTCAACCTGTATCTTAGGTATGTGTCCAGAAAAAAATAATGTTTACCATATAGAAATTGTTAAATATTAGATACAGTATTTTTAATGTTATGAAAACATAATGAATTACAGACACTTGCACACAGAGAGACACACAATACCAGCAGAACATGCTCAAGCAACACATTCAAGAAAGTGTTTATTATCATAGGTAATAAAAAACCTAGGAAATTATGTTTTCTTTTAAAAGTGATAATGCTGTCTATAAATGTGCCAGAACAAAGTGTTGAAGGTCATTTTACCAGAACATTAAAACTAACCATGAAGAAAAAGAAGTTGTATTTATTTTCATAAATTCTTTTATTCCTTAAAAGGTATGTTTCTTAGTATGATGCTTCTATTGTATTTTGTGAAAGATTTTTAAACTAAATGAAAATTAGCTTCCATACAAAAGAGCAATTTTTTCATTAAAACTAAAATACTAGTCTTATTTTCCTGTATTCTGGAGGCATTCATTACAAAACAAGAGTTAGCATTACATTTTTCTATTTTATTCATTTAATTAAATTATTTGAAATTCCATTCTATTAAAATATAACCAAGACATTAATCTCACATTCTCCCACACTTTGGTGTTCCAGATAATAACAATTTTTAAAGCATGGTAGTACTTTGCACTAGAGAGATAC
The DNA here is from genome assembly GCF_031753505.1 of Anomalospiza imberbis. Taxonomy (NCBI): domain Eukaryota; kingdom Metazoa; phylum Chordata; class Aves; order Passeriformes; family Viduidae; genus Anomalospiza; species Anomalospiza imberbis. Next base: position 31,370,015 of record NC_089686.1, read on the forward strand.
ATTTTCTAATTCTACTTTCTTTCTAAGAAACTCCTATAATGTTGTGTTTTAATTCCAAGATGAATCTCTGACTAAATGTATCTAAACAGTTTACAGAACTGAAAAATTAGTTCTAATCCTTTCAAACAGAACAAGGTTAAATCCAATCTGTTCTGTGTCTGGGAAAACTAACTACCCAGATTATCAGTAACTACAATCTCTTTTTGTAAGCAGAAGTAAAAATTTTGAAGATTGGCCCATTCTTATACCAAGAACAATATTTTTAAATAGTTGAATTATTATTGAAATCCAATAAGAAGCAGGTCATCTCAAAAAAAAAGAGTACTATTGAGTAAAAAATTAATTTGATGGTGAACCAACTGTTAATCTGTTGGGTAAAGAATGAATAATTATACAAATACAATTAAACTAATTTCAGAAAACCTGTGTGAAATTTGCAGCCTGAAAAGTTTGAGGAGAGAAAATCCACAGCAATGCCTCCTTCTGTGGAATGATAACAATGGTTTATAAAGCTCAAGTTATTTCTGCTGATTGAGCTCAGTCAAGACTGGTTTCACATGATCAGCTAAAGTACAGAAATCCGTGATGTGCAGTGGCCCCACACGTTTGAACACACTAGGACATGTTCTTCTAGGTGATCCAAACGTTGGGGGTGGGGGGTTAAAAGCTGCTGCTTTGTTTTCCCTACATTTTCCCCTCATTAGGATACACTCCTCTGCAAAGTTAGCCACTTCTGGTGGTCGGGAGCAAAGTCTCATTGTAAATGCACAGCAGGATAGTGGCAAAGCTGAGATTAATTCTCCATAGATTTATATAGACCTTTCTCACTGTTGATTGCTTGTACTGTTTCAAAGGTGCATGCGTTGCCTTTTTTTATTGCTGGTTACTGATTTTATTCCAGCATATGGTGGTTGGCGCCATGACACAAAGTGAACATTTTATACTAGAATTAAAGTGGATATTTGACAGTTTCTGTCAGAAAGTTCAGAGCAAAGAATTTGTGAGACAAGATTTATTGCATATTTTATATGGGACACATCTGTTTCTTTGCTATGTTTCTCTTTAAACAGAAAAATAGCAATGAAGTTTCTTGAAGAAACAAAGGCTGTCAATAAAAAGCATGAACAGAAAAACTACATTATTGAGAATGAATTTAATAATTTTGACCTTCTAAAAATGTGTCGCTTGGAAGTACGACAATCACATTTAAAATCAAAGTGAAATATTAAGGTAGATTTTGCCTAATTTTTTAGAACCTGTAGCTGCATTTTAATGGTATGAAATATGTTAAATTAACACCCTTTTTTCTGAAAATGTCTTAAACTATAGATCAATTGTAAGAAGATATACTGCAAACTTACCCACATTTATCTATTAATATCACTAAATCTGATATAGTTTGGCCTCTGAAGTATAATTTAGTCTTTTTAACACCTGAATCAAAACTGAATTTGAAGAACACCTAGCAGGATCTAATTTAAGAAAAAAAATTGTATGCATTAAACAAGAAAGTAAAAATCTTTCAATAAAATTCTAAATTTTTAACCAACAGTAGTACTGTTTATAAAGATTCGTATTTACTGTAAAACCCTAAGATTCAGCTTGAGAAACATGAAGTTTAAATAGGTAGAATTAAACAAGAACAAAAATAAAGAAAATATATTTCTCTAAAATCACATATGCTTTTATGAAAAGGCATGGGTGTCTTACTACTTCTAATTAAAGAGAACAACAATAGAGAAATATCTTCTGTTGAAATACATAAATTTTAAACAAATAGTTAAAAATACTTTTAGGCACAATACTCTCTTAAACAAAAATAATGTAATTTCCTCTACAAAATAACAAATAGTTGTCAAATTATCTCATACTTCCAATGCATTAATTCTTGTTTTCAACTCAAAGATTTTCTAGAAATTCAATTTATGTGGGAAAATTTATCTAGCTACTAGTTTGTAATTTAAAATAAAGTGTAATAAAGAGGCAAACTTGGACCTGGAGTACTTCCTCTTCTTACCACAAATAAAATACAAGATACTAACATTAAAAAATATTTTCTAATGATTCTTTTTAATGATGTTTCTACAAGAAACACCAAACTGCATTCAAATACGAGGCACTGATATTTATCTGAGCTTGTCTTCTTTGTGATAAACACACAGAAGACTGTATTTGAAAATAGGATCTCTCAATTTCTAAATCAAAACCTTCAAACCTACTATTCTCCTTATGGGGAGATCTTGGGAGAAGTAAAGCATGTGTGACACATTAGTCAGGTCATTTAATTCATTCCTTGAAAGTACTCAGATACAATCATGATGAGAAAAATCAGAGTGTATTAAAAAAATCATGTTAGCCTAATTTAAGACTGGGAAAACAACAAGAGTTATTACTGCATCTATCTGATCTATTTTGGTGTTTTACAGCTTGCTTATTTTCTATTGACTTTATGCTGAGAGCATAGAATTTTTTCCCTGCAGTGTATGTAAACATTTTAAAATGTTTATGTTTATTCTCATATAAAAGGAAAGAAGGGATATAACTATTGGATAACAAGACCAAGGAATGTGAGTGCATCAGCTCAGCACATCACTGCAGACTTTGTGCTTGCTGTACCTCTAGGCCTTTATTAATATTAATACCTTTGTGTTTATGAGATACCTCCTATCTCTTGGAAATGGTTTTTACTCAGTGATAGCAGTTAATCTGTGCAAAAGGCAATCCCAACTTTCCCATTAGTAGAAGAGTTAAATATAATTTTAGTCATAGTTAAAGCTTTATTTGACTACAATTTTGATTTGATATTGTCTATTGAACCACACAAACACTATTTCGGAGAAAGATAATTAACACAAATAATTTACATCTAAATCCTTATGTTGTAATAAAACAGTCATAATGAGCTTAATTCCTCTTAATTTTTTTTCTCTATTAGAACAAGAATGTCTTGAATCTTAATTTTTTAAAAAAAAGTTAGTAAGTCATATGCAGGTGAAAGTAATACTTTGGAATTTGGTTCATCTGCATCTATAACCACAGAATACTCTTTATATCAAGTATTTAAAAGAAAAACTTTAAAAAAAATTCAGAATTTTGGAAAGAAATTTTAAATCCTGAGAAAATTTACTTCATTTACAACAAAACCAAACCATTATCACATTACATTACAATGAAAAATGACTGGAATTTAAAAGGAAGAACAGTCAAGGGAGAACAGCCAAAGTTCCCCTACCATTATTTCAAATAGACATCGTAGAATCAGCTCTCCTAATGAAACCTGGGGATTCTCTCTTCTAGGAATTGCCCAATTACATGTAAGGAAAGAATTCCTGGAGTGTAAAGCTTAATAATCTTTAACATATGCCCCCTATCCAATTCTACTTCAAGTCAATGGTGGGTCAAGCCCTTTGTGTAAAATTGACGCTAAGGAAACACACTCTAAACATTTACTGATAAACTGTACTGATACCTCCATAGATAATAAAACTAAACACATTTTATAGAGCAGTTTTTCCTTTTAGCATGATACTCTTTAATGTTTGAAGATTTCTGCTTGGTCAGAGAAGATACACTGCTCTGCATAGTCAGGTATCCCTGCCTGTCCTAGGGCACCAGCAACCTCTGTAATACCACATTCTGTTCCAGAGATGGCAACACTTTGGAGGGAACTTTCAGACTGTAAGACATTCCCAAGATTAAAGACTTCATACACATGCTTTGTACAAACAGTTATATCGTCAAGTCAGTTCAGAAGCTGAAGGCCTTAAAAAGTATTTTTGACACTTTCAAAATGGTTGACTTGGGACAATGTTTAGATAGCTGAAAAATTCTGATGCTAAAAAGTTTGAATTTATTTATATGCCATGAAAAAAGTACTGGTTCAATAAATTTCATACATACATCTCTCAAGAGAAATAAAACTACTGATTTCTCCACCTCAAGGTGTTCAAAAACATGGTGAAGGCTCTTCACAGGACAAAGGTAAATTTTTAAATATCTTTCCCTGGCATCTGAAGCATTTAGGCACAGAAGTATCAGAGAAATTACAGGAAACCTTGAATGTTGACTTTTTTTTTACATTTCAGAGAAGGCTGTCTTTAATCACAGCTGTAATCTCACAATACTGTATTATCCATATGGTTTTACTGTCATTCCTCAATTTTGAGAGCTTAGTAGCAATCTGGTGCTATGTCCTTTAACTAGCTTGAAATTTCTCATAACTGCCCTATGAACATTGTGATTAATATTTTTGTTCTCAAAAGAATGGTCCATCCTGTTCAACAAGACTGCAGGTTTTACCTGTTCTTATTGCTTAAAAAGGAAATCAGAGCTCACACCATAAAAGAATCTGAGAGAACTCCAATTTCTTGATGAAATTTTCAGTATCTAGTATTTTTTATCAATCATGCTCAAAAACATTAAAACAGGATATTCATGTGCTTGCACAGGTCCAAAAAATAATTGAGAAAAAGTATTAACATACCAAAATGACAGAAGTCTACAGAGAAATTCCACGTAATTGCATACCAGATTAAGCAGGCTATTGTCACAATCAGTTTGTATTCTATGATGCACTGAAGGTCATTTCTAGGCTTAATGGTGTGATATTACAGAGCACAGTGGACAAACACAAGGTAAGAATGACCAATGTGAGGTTAGGTACTGGGGTCTCTTGAGACCAAGTGTGTTTGGGTCTTTCCATATTTAAATGCATGAACCTCTTCTATCCAATCCTTTCATACTCTTGGCTCTGCTCTTTCCTTGCAGTTGTATCCTCCATATATGTAAACAACTGCTCATAAGTTATATAATCTAAAGTAACGAATCAGTGAGTATCTTTATTTCCTTCAACGAAGCTTTAACACAGATTTAAATTCTATTTGTTCACTGACTGAATATCAGATCACGAAGACACAAAAGGAAAAAAATAGGAGATCATGAAGGAGATTCCTAAGAGTATAGTGAAAAAAAACCCAGCTGGACAAAAAGAAAAGCCTAATAGGATCTCTATGAAAAGCCAACATATATAACCTACAGTTCTGTTTACCTCTAAGTCTGTGATTAAGAAAATTGAAGAAAACAGTGGCTTTTAACAGAAAATAGAGGTTACAGTCAGAATTTAAAGAGGATGTTGAACTCCAGATAGCTGATAGTAGTTATAGTAAAGGCATCAGTAATTCTAGGAATAGATTTTATAACTAGCATACACATAATAATTTTGTATTAAATCAAGGGTATTAACACTAACATTCATTATATCACTTAGCTGCTATTAATAGGAAATCCTTCTCTATCATGACATGCCAGTGACTTTGTACCAGCCATGGTAATTCAGTATACCACAATCAAATTGAAAGGAAGTTGGAAGGAACTGTTTTCTATGGGACATTCCCTCCTTGTTTTCTAAGAGGAGATGACATTGCACTTTCAATTACCAGTTCTTCTAAATTACATGCATAATACACATTATAATAGAATGTAATCTTCCAATTTCTATAGTAAGTAGGGATATAGTGAAACTGGCTGTAGTAATTTGATGTACATCTGCTTCAAAAATAATAAATTGAAAGTTTCCTGAAAAGTCATAGCTGTAATTAACACCAATTTTCAGGACTTTGATGTTTATAATTCTTCTGGTAGTGTGGGACAAAATACTCACTTCAGAGCAAATTCTTGTTCTTTGAATCAGTTCATTGTCAATATTGCATTACTTAGGAGGCATATGGATGCAATCACATTCCAGGACAACTTATTTGGTGTCTTATGGACTGGGGCTATTGTCTAACTATATAATCTCAGAGTACCACAGCAGTAAGGTTCTGTGCTTTGCAGACTCGTGCCAATTTATGTAAATCACTCTTTCATCTGTTTAAATACGACAATCTTTTGAGTGATGAAAACAGTTATGTCTATCACAAAGTTTGAAAGATTAAAGTAATTCTGCTCCTGGCATATAAAACAGCGTTCCAGATCTGAACACAAACTTTGCCTGGTCTGTAATGTCATTGCTGGGAAGCATAAAGTTTTAAGCAAACATTATCACTGCAAGGAAGTATGACAAATTTTTCATGTTTGACACTGAACATAAATATCCTCCCACACTGTTTAATGTGAGAACTGCATATGTGTGGCAGAGATAATAAAACATCTCAGTGAAAACAAATGAAATGAAAAAGAAGTTACGATAAGTAGAACAGAAATAAAGCTTTGAAGTTAAAAGTCTTCATATCTGTACGTTTTATTCACAAGAGGAAGAATCAGTATTTGATATGCACAGTGGATAGTCACAATCTGGAAGAGTCTCATGCTTTGTAGGAATGGTTGTCTGTTCAGAGATAAATTTTTTAGCTGACGGAAGCAGCTTCATAATTGCAGGTAAGAAAAATCTGGTCAATTGTAAGATCCTTCTAAGTGCTATTGCTCTTCTGCTGTTGTTTACACTTGGTATTTTAACAGACAACTGTTACTGAAATTTAACAATGTTATTAAAAATTATTCTTGATTTTCTTAATTCACTTGTTCAGCATTAAAACATTCAAGAGCTTTACAAATAAAATGCAACACAAGTACCATACTACGGTATGTATTTTAAAGCAGAGGAGTACAACACAAGTGGGAAGACAAGTATGTGACTTAATTTCATATACAATTTTAGAATATTTCTCTTTTCATAGTTTTATTGCAGAGAAGCATGAAATTTAAATACTTCCCAGAGATTTCTGATATTTTGGGATGTCATTACAGACAAGCTTTTCTAGGTAAATGCTTTGAGTAACAACATAAAATATAATCTCTGTATCTGTCCTAAAAACAATATAATATTGTCACCCTATGAAAGGAAATAAGTGCCATTGTAATTTTCTTCCTAATCTTTGACTGTAGTAAGATGTATAAAGGCATGTCCTGTTGATAATAAGAGAGAAAAAATAAGTATTATTGTATCTTGGAAAAATGGTGCCCTTGGAGTGCTCTTAACTTCTGATTCACTACTGCTAAATGGCATTAACATTGCTTTATACCTCATAGACTGCTTTGAGAGAAAAGCAGCAATTCTGAGTGAAAATAATTTTTTTCCTGTAATATAATAAACTATGCTATCATCTTCCTACACTCAAAATATGTATGGGGTTATAAACTAATAAAAGGTTGCTTTTCCAGGTTTAATACAACAGGTGCTACTAGATGAGAAGCATAAATCACCATGTATGAACACCTATAGCACAAGAACAACATCTTGGAGAGAATATTTACATACTGAGGAACAAGTAGGAAATGATGAACAAGAAATTCAAAGTTAGACATCTGCTAGCTTTTACCACAGAATCATACAATGCTTTGGGTTGGATGGCACCCTAGAGGCCATCTAGTTCCAACTCTGCTGCTAGGGGCTGGTTGGAACATGTAAACCAACTGGTTCAGTGCCCCATCCAACCTGGCCTTGAACACTCTCAGGAATGGGGCAAACCACAGTTTCTCTGGGCAAATTGTTCCTGTGCCTCACCAACCTTACTGTGAAGAATTTCTCTCTTATTACCTAATCTAAACCTACATTTTCTCAGTTTAAAGCCATTCCCCCTTGTTCTAACTCTGCAGATCCTCGCAAAAAGTCCCTTTCCAGCTCTAGCAGCCTGCTTTAGATACTGGAAGGCTGCTGTAAGGTCTCCCCAGAGCCTTCTCTTCTCCTGGCTGAACAGCCCCAACTCAGATCCAGCCTTCATGGCCTTCTTAATAGAATTTATTTCTTATTTTCTTTCGCATGGACTACCTCAACAATCCTCTGTGGTGCATTTCAACAGACAGATAAGGAAATGTAGATCAAAACTCCTGTGCTATACCAGAAATCCATTTGAAAGTGCACTGGACTGGATGCATGCCCAGGGAGCTACCACAGCCTGGCTAAGATTATTAAGAAGAAATCACTCAGCAGTTAAAAGTGGATTTGTGGACTGTTTCCATATGGTTGCTAAGCTTGTCTGAAAACCTCACTAGCTCCTGACATAATGCTGCAGTGACTAGTTTGGTCTATGACTGTTTTTCTATTGCATAGTCCCATAGATAGCACAGTGCTGACCTTTTATGTAGTATACAACACACAGCAGTTGTAGCAAAGCAATTAGCTAACCAAATGTTAGGCTAGAATTCTAAACATAGGACAATTTCTTTTTCTTTGAAATTAATTAATCTTTTCTTTGAAATTGATTAATCTCAATAGATTACTCTATTTGACAAATCACTCCCTCTCCATCTTGCTTGTTACCTTGGTCACTTCAGTGTATCATGCACCTTTCCCAAATAGCTTTACTTTCCACTACTAATGAAATTCAAAAACTGTTTTGTCTTGACATCAGTCTACTTGCTTCACTGACTCTGTTCTAAATTAAATGAATTCCTGTACTAGCAGAGTCTTCATCACCAAGATGCTTTATTCTTAGAGAAATGAAGAGAAGCGGATATGCATTTCCTATGCTAAGTGCTATGAAGCATAAAGCCTTCTTCATTTTCACATTTCAGTTCATGAGGGAGGAACCCAAGCCCAGATTAAAGTTTTTACATGCTTTATGACCTGGACCCAATGAAGAAGAATTTGGAAACGTATTTTGCAAGATCCTGCATGAATGTGTGCTATTCATTTCTACATTTACTAAAATGGACAAACAATATGAAATAGTCAGGTGGCAAAATAAGAAATAAATTTAATTAACATTAGTCACCTACTCCTGTATGTCATTTACTTTCTGGTTTGTGTTATTCTTGAGGGAATGCACAAGGAGAATAAGAAACACTATGGAAAAGACCAATGGTTAATGGTCCTTTTAATGAGCTGCACAGTTGCAGTAACAAAAATCTTTTTTTCTCCTTTTCAAAAGAGAGTATTTTGCACCTTTCTCACAGTCATCTAAATATTCTGATTTTATTTTTTTGTGGGAGATAGTTTCATATCAAAAGAGGAGTTTTCTTCTAAGAAAATTTGAGCAAGAATTTAAAGAATCAAAGACCATTCCAGACCACACTTTAATTTCATACTTTCAAAGGCCTTCTTGCATATCATGGCAATTTAAATGGAAATTAATTTTGAACATATTTTTAACCACCCCATACAGTAATTTCAATGGAATTACAGTAAGTGAGTACTAATTTATAATAATTAGTAGGTCCCCATACTGTAGGAAAACTAATATAATTTGCTACACATTATATAATTAGATTTACTAAAGATTATTTCAACTTTGAGAATAATCTAAGCCTTTTCCAAAAAGCATAGGCATATCAAATACAGCTAGTGAAGCATTAAGACAGTTTACACATGATGTCTTTAATGTGGGATTTGTACTTGACAAAGATTATCTTTTGCTATAAAAACTAGCAAGAATCATTATTTAACATTCTGCGTAACAGGAAAGAGGGGCACTCTCTGAAAAAGACATTAACCAACTGCTATCATCACATATAAAGTAGCTAAACTGGGAATAGAACCCAAAGCTTCTGGCACCTAATTCCCTGCCGAAGGCACTGGGCTACATTACATCCAGTTATACAAACCAGCACTGACATCAGCAGAAGTACAGTTTATCCCCTTCAGCATTTTAGAATGTCAGTCTCCATAACACTCTCAGTGTTTTTTGTTACAACGCAGCAAGTATTAGATTTAATTGGTATTAATTATAATTAGGAAATGTAAACACTTCAATAAAGGCAAACCAGGATTTTTTTCCTCACAGTATTTCCAACTTCACATTGACTAGAAATGATGGGAATTGCGCGTATGGGTAAAACCTCAATATCTATGAGTTCCAGCCCTATTTTCAAGCCAGAAGTTTCAGAAAAGCATCTGAGTTTTGGATACTTGCTGTGAGCTGGCAGAAAGATAACAGAAAATTTTTTTCTTACATTTGCTTAAACCAGCCACAACTCTTTTTTAAACAAACAAAACTGAAAACAGATGCGTATTGGATGCTCAGCATTATCAGCTAACTCCTAATTTCAGAGAAGCAGCTGAGTTTGCAGACACCTCTGACCTTGACATTTGTCCAACGCCTATTCTAGTGCCATAAATCAAGATGGGTTTCTTTGTTATTTTTCCCTATCTTCGTTGTGGAATTCTATAGGATTTCCATTCTAATGCCCCAGAAAGTACCATCCACCATTGGAAGATTCAAATCAATCAGGTGACCAATGGAAAAATAGACAACCTACTGAAAAGTCATCACAGAATAAGGTAGAATAAGATGTCAAAAGATGAGAAGTTAAATTAAATTATTAGATACCATAAAGCATAACATTATAAAGCAAAAGAAGAACAAGGGAACATGAGAAAAAGTGGACAGGTGAATAATCCAGGTGGTTTTGCTCTTTCTAGTATACAAAAGACCTCATAAAAAAGTGTCCAAATAAATATAATATATAGAACTTACTGTCCCAGGACAGCTGCAGGAATGTATTCTCTCTCTCTCTCTTTTTAAAAAAATATATACATTATTCCCACACATAAGGATAAAATTTTATGTCACACTGACAAAGATAAGTGTATCTCAATTTTCACATCAATAGGCATAAACAGGGAAAATATTTAGAAGAATATGTTTTTCTATTTGAAATGATAATGCACAACTGAATTGCAACTTTATCTAAAGAAGAACTAATCCTCTTCCACTGGGTATTTTTGTAATATTCCACACATAAAAAAGTGAAGTATGAGAAAAAGGGTAAGTCAGCATTGCAGGAGAAAGCAGGTACTGGGTCGTCTTTATTTTTTAAGACTTTGTTGATATAATTTACAATCCCTTCTGCTGGTTTTAGCTGGTGTGGAGCTAACTTTCTTCACAGAACTCCTATGGTGCTGTAGATTGGATTTGTGACCAAAAGAGTGTTGATAACACATCCATGCTTTAGCTATTGCTGAACAGTCCTGCACAGCATTCAGGCCTTCTCTATTTCCAATGCTGATGTTCAGAAAGTAGGCTGGGGATGAACAAGAAGTTGGGAGTGGCCAAGCTGAATCAATCAAAGGGGTAACTCATACCACATGACATCATGCTCAGAAATAAATCTGGGAAAAGAAGGAGGAGGCAGGGGAGAAATTCAGAGTTTTGATGCTTGTCTTCCCAAGTAGAGGTTATGTGTGATGAAATCCTGCTTTCCTGGTAATATGAAATTTAGAAATGTGATTTCTAAATGGAACTTAGAAATACTGCGGCCGGCAGGATTAGGGAAGTGATAAAACACACTGTACTTGGCACTAATGAGGACACACCTTGAATCCTGTGTTCAGTTTTAGGCCCCTCACACAAGAAAGACCTTGAGGTGATGGAGAATGTCCAGAGAATGGCAGTGGAGCTAAGGAAGGGTCTGGAGCACAAGTCTGAGAGCAGCGGCTGAGGGAGCTGGGGGTGTTTAGCCTGGGGAAAGGGAGGCTAAGGAGAGGCCTCATCACCTTCTACAACTCCCAGAGAACTTATGGGGGTCAGTATCTTCTCTCAGGCAACAAGTGACAGGACAGATGTGTCAGGGGAGGCTCAGATTGGATTTTGGAAAAAATGTCTTCACTGGAAGAGTTATCAAGTATTGAAACAGGCTACACAGGAGAGTAGTGGAATAACCATCCCTGGAAGTGTTCAAAAAGAGTGTAGATGTTGTGCTTAGGGACATAGTTTAGCGGTAGAACTGGCAATGTTAGGTTAATGGCTGGACTTGATAATTTTAAGAAGTCTTTTCCAGCCTTAATGATTCTAAGAAATGGCTGAACACCTGTTCACCGATAGGAAGGAGTTGATGGAATTCCGTATTTTGCGTTGCTTGTTCACACAGCTTTTGATTTCCCTATTGAATTGTCTGTTCCCTATTGAATTTCAGTTCACTAGTTTTCTTTCTTTCACCCTTCCACCCTCTCCTTGCCTTCCCATGGAGGAGCAGCAAGCAAACAGCTGAGCGGTGCTAAGCTGCCAACCGCACGAACTGCAACAGTCCACGTGAGATCCAGGGTGCAACAAGCATTACAGAATCTGTGACACGATTGTGGAAGATACCATTTGGTTAGGGTCTGGCAAGACCTGGGCAAAACTGATTATTACAATACTTTGGCAAGCTAGAGATCATAATGGTTCTGTAGAAATACAAACATATAGTACTAATTCAATCTTGATGTTATTGTTTAACTGTAAGCGAAAATTTCCAATTAAATAACATTAGAAAGACAATGAAACTTTCTTGCCATCAAAATTTCCATTACGTTTTTTCTTTTAAAAATTCTGTGGCAAGGAATTTGCTGCTTAAATACTGTCTAAATACACTTGCACCAAAAAAAAAAAATTATATCAGATAAGTATATCCATTGAACTCCATGGCCTAGGAGAAGGTTAAAGGAGAATATTAGCTTATTTACCAGTACAATTTAACTGCTACTTTTGAAACAGCCCGTTTTCATTTGTCAAAGTATTTACACAAGACAGCCTCATGAAACAAAGTTATTAAAAATACATTAAGACAATCTTTAGGAAAAGGATTAAGCTATTAATAAATTACTACAATAATCTGAATGATCACTAATATTCTGTCTGGATGAGCAGATTCAGATAGTTCAACTGACTTCTCAGATCGTAAATTGTTAAACTGTTCACCATTTCTATGAGAAATACAATTAAATTCTTAACAATTCTAATATCTCTGTCAAAAATATAGAATTTTTTTTGTTTACCCAAAAAGATTGTACTCCTACAAGGAGAGAGGGGGAAATATCTTCCTGCATATATTTTCCACAACTCCAGAGGCAATGGTGCTGGCAGAAGCAGGTGATGGGGAACACGGAATGAGAAGGAGCAGGACTGTTGTTTTCAACAGCAATCTGCATTTACATTGTCTTCAGCTCACCACCAAATTGCACCATGGTTTTCACCCACTGTCTCCAGCCTCTAACCTGGTAAATCACTTTTTTTAATGCTTATTTCTGTCTCACACAAGACAAAAATCTTTAAATATGAATAAGCCAGTTCATAAGCTCACACCAGGGAGAAAAGATGACATGCATATATGTGGACTTTCTCTAAAAGAGTGTCTTTCACTCTTCTCTTTTTTAAGTCTTTGAAGCTTTATATTCTCTCTGATAAATTTCGTCTGTGATTAATAATTTTTTCATTTTGCCTACAAATAATAATAAAGAACAAAGCACAAAATAACCAGTGGGAAATGGGTGAGATCAAGGGAGTGATTAGCTTTGACAAGTGATGTCTAAGATCTGTATAACATATATCAACATATATGAACATATATTAGGTCCATTAGGAACATAATCCACAGGAATTTTCAGAGGAAAAAGATATTTAATGCAGCTTACATTACACATAACTTTATAAACCCCTACACTATTTGGCAATAAGTTTTTTTTTTTTTTTTTTCAGATGTGGTTACCTTTCTGGAAGAATTCCTCTAATTTCTCCTTGAAAGGCTGGAGATGTTCTTCAGAAGACTCTTTGCAAACTAACTTCATCTGCTTTTCAGAAGCTACAAAAAGATGAGACACATTTATGACAGAAGAAATGTACCAGAAGTAGATTTCAGCACCATAGGAGCCTACATCTAAATTAGTCACCTGAACTGACTTTAGAGGTTATAAATAAGCACTAAGGAATCCAGCAATTACACTAAAATAAGAAGTACAAATAAGAAGTACTAGTCAAGCATTCTAAATAAAAAATTCTATATGTGTTTAAAGAGTAGAATTTGTCTTTAGTAAGGAATTTGTTCTCAAACTCCTGCAGCGTGCTAGGGCTTGCTATTAACACAGCTTGCCTCATACACTAATTCTAGATGGTATCTTTAAAGCTTTAAAGTCTGTTTCTGTGGTGAGTGGAAGATCCTTTGTATCTGGATTGATTTTAATCAATCAGTGCCAGGCATCCCATACTCAAACATTTCTCCTGAAACAGATGCAGCAATTCAGCATTACTTAAGTATTCCATCCCCAGACCATGATATGAAACAGTTGAAGTATGTAAGAAAGTTAACTTATATTTAAGTGCAATTTGTTTACTATTTAATCTATCTGCTATTTTAAGAACCAATGCCATGCCAATTTCTGAAAAACTTAATTTCATTTGCCAACAAATTTTAACATGCCTAGAATTTCTAGTAAACTTAGTGCATTCCAGTGTTCCATATTAAAGATGACAGGAGGCAGAAATCAAAATGAAATTACTTTCCATTTAGCAACTGAATTTATGAACCACCACAAGATTTTTCTTCCACAACTTTTCATTCCCAAGAAGCTACCTTTAGATGGAAACTTATTTTGGAGTTAAACCTAAGAGTTACAGTTTGACTGCATGAACTGTATTCACACCATATTACTACCACCATTAAACAAAAATTAATGTAAAACTGTGGAAATGGAAGTTGAGCCTGGATAATTAAAATGTGCCATTATTTAAATTTGTAATGTAGTGTAAAAAGTCAAGGGAAGGTTGAAAATAGATGCATGCATTTTACTGTGCAAGTAGTATTGTGCTTATAAAACCCTTGGACCATCAGGACGTACTGAAAACAACCACAGCTTTTCAACTGATTGAGAGCAGAAATACATTTGGTCAATTCTTATAGAAAAATACCCATTCCCACCCAAGACTATATTTTAATTTAGCAACCCTCCACAACTCAAAGTGCAGGTTGTGTAAAGTGGCCTGGGCTACAGTCTAAGTTTATCTTTAATCTAGTCTTGTATCCGGTAGCATATGACAAACCTTTCAAATGATTCGGAGTAAAGTTAATGGATATTTGTTTGCATGCCAGATAGTAGGCAGAATGGAGTGGTGATTTAAACATACTAGATGGGGAAAGAAAGTATTTTATTAGCTGCTCAGTTATGTGTCTTTAATAATTTAAATTAAGAAAAAAAATCCAAAATCAGGGCCATTTTTATGACATCTTAAGATTATTTTCTAATGATACATGCTGCTTACCATTAAAAATTTGACCTTTCTGTGACTGTCACAATACACTGATTGAAATGTGTGTATGCCTAACATTTATGTTTGCAGAATTAGAAAGAGATTTCAATCAACCAAATTGTAACACTACTGTGGAAGACAACAGACATTAGAATTTTATAAGTGGAAAAAATCTAGCAAAATAACTGAGACAATATTGTAAGTTTCTGACTGTAAGAACTTTTTGAAAATGAAAAACCTGTTTAAGCATTACTGAGTTCAAACAGATGCAAATTCTCCACTAATGTAATAAACTTTTGATTCTTTTCTTGGGTATGAGCTGTATGTTAGTGAAATTGAATGTAATATGCTATTTTGAAAATTGTTTATTTCTAAATGAGCTATTGCAGAAAAAAAAGGAAAATACAAGTGTGCAAAAGTATTTGAAAGCCCTTACAAATTGTTGGATGTACATCATGCTTCACCCACTACAAATCTTGGCCACAGGAATGGAAAGCATTAGCAAAACATTAAAACAAAGCTGGAAACTGCTGATTATCAGTTTGCCACTGTCTTCAGATTTAATGCAGTACTTGGCTCAAAAAGTTCTTTAAAAATCCCCAATATAAGTGAAAATATTTACAAAATAGAATGTCTCTCACTTAATGCCTATTGGGCAATAGTCTTAAAACTCCACAGACACTTGTAAATCTGTCAAAAGAATCATGGCCCATAAACAAACTTTCACGTAAAGAGCATTTCTGTGTCAATCAGACACAATTTGGAATTTTTAAGCACCATTTTTAAAGTAAACGGAAAACCAGAAATAGTTTAAAGTTGATAACAGTAAATTACTAACTATTTACTCACCAGAACGCACCAGTAGCATTTACAGGAATCAGCCTGACAGCAAAACCAAGTATCAACACCATGAATTCCTATAAACCTGTCACTGACACTATCCCCTATGAGTTATGCCTTTGTGAAAGCTGCTAAAGCTCCCTGCTCCTGTCTGTTCAGAGCATGGCAGGTTACACTGCCAGGTTTGCTCTTTTACTCAGTTACAACACAAGCATATCTTTGACAGAAGGATTACTATTTGACAATTCTTTTTTAGAGTTCTTACTTTTTCTGCTTCAAACAGCATTTGAAATAATACTACAAATTAATTCAGTGCTAAATAACCCCAAATTTCTGTATGAGAGAATCTTTTACAGTGCACAAACCTGTTATGCTACTTGGATTTATATGTCCAAATAAAACCCTAATAAACCTCAGAGAAATTTCATAAATTTGTATTATTCAGCAAGTACTATATCATTTTCTCACGATTTAGTTCCTTTGGTATCACTCTATTAATTTTCTTGCTTGGAAACAACTTTGCAAGCTAAACAAATAGTTTCTGGTGGAGATGCATGTTTACCCATTGGACACTGCTGCAGGATCTGGTTATAGTCTCCTGTTATTACATGCACTTAGGTACCTACTCACTGGAGCTGCTCACGTGGTATTAATTGAATGCTTTTTGAACTATTTACAGCTTCTGCACTTCTGTACAAACTTGCACGTAAGTTTTCTTTTCAGACAGAATTTTAAATAATGTACAGAAGGGAAGAGATTAATCTTGATTCTGTGGCAAGAATTTTAACAACTTCCAACTGCAAGAGGTTATGCTGCTACCAACTCAGACAAGTTTCAGAGACAGTGTTTTATTTGCCCTTTTGGACACATATTGATAAGCAGCACACATCAGTAATAAGAGCATACAAACGTTCAAGCACTACCACCAAAGCCAGAGCGGGGCTGACTAATATGGAAGCCTCTGAACAAAGCAGAGATGGAAATGCCATGAAGTGGAGTGGGAAGTTCTCTGAGACAAAACTATGTAAGAAAAGCATAAAAGGGCATCAGACTGTGGTAGCACTCAGTTCTCAAGCTCATCTTTATTGCCTTAAATGAAAGACAACAATTTAAAGTAAAAAAGTGTTAGCACACGTAAAACTAAATACACCATTCTAACCTACTAATTGCTTGTATAGCTACTGTTCTGTGAAGATATTTTCAGCTAATTTAAAAGAAGAAATATGCTTCTATATAAAGTTATATTCTTCACACATGAATAATTCCTTTTCCTTAAAAAAGAAATGCAGAGGATAGAAGATAATAAGTAAAAAGTCAGTCTTTGTCTGAAACACATTTCATGACACACAGAAAAAAATATCTGTTTAGGTGCTCCAGCTGTCATGTATAAATGAGACAGAAAAAACATTTCAGTGATACGTCCTAAGATGTGGAAAGTGAAATAATTGAATTAGTGGCATACAAAGCAGTTTGCAAAGTTCACCTGCTCTGAATGAGTCAGACATCTTGACAATTCTCACGAGTTTGATCAGATATTCTACCTTTGTCTTTTGAGGGGGCTTTGTTTGTTTATTTAAATTCAACAACATTTGTTAACTTTTAGAGTTTGTGATGGCATACAGAAGAACTGTCAGGCCTAGATTAGTTTCAACTAACCTAAAATTTTTTTAGCTCCTTGTTTGGTGAAAGAGTATCAACATATTATACAAATAATTTAAAAATCTTTCTGCTAAAATTGTTTCCCAAGAATACATTTAGCAAAATGAAAAAGACTGCTAGTAAAACTAAATATTTTTCACACCATAGCAACATATCTGAGCCTCTGCTTAATGTACTCCTTCTGAAATGGTAGTTTACATTCAGAGCACCCTTCTGCAGAGAAGAACACTGCAAGTGACTGAACAGTACATATAAATGATTGTAATGACTAAAGCCTTGTAATTTTCCAGTCAAGTCTTTGAAAGATTCCTTTAAGTAATTCCAGCACACATGATTAGTAGAAAAATTTTGTTACGTGTCAAGATCCAAACATACAGAACTCCACATATCAGTAAGATCTGTCAAGAGTGTAGAACTGAGCGCTAGCAGAATCTGCTGAGAAACTGAAACATTTCCTTTGCTCTGAACAGTACAAAAAAAAATTGAATATTTTGAAACTGAAGAGTCTTGTCTGGGTAGTTGATAGGGACACAATATTTTTAAGGAGCAAGAATAATATTTTTGTCAGATGAGCTAAGATTTTTATTGTGCTAAGCAAAAGAAGGACCTTTCAAACATTTTATCACTTATTGCACTGAATAAGGGATCAGACATAAGAGAATTGAGCAATGGCTGAAACAGTTTATGAGTAGAAACTTTAGAAGCCAGAGAAGCGAACTGTTTTCCTCTCTATTGCTGGATCTCTGATTTTATGTGCAAGACAGATCATAAAGTTGGAACTAATTAATTCTTCCACCAAGTTGGTAGAAGTATGGTTCAGCTGGAGCATTCAGCTTGGATTTAAAATCATGTAAATTCAAAAACTACCAGCAAGATTAGCAGGAACACTTCACAAGGTGCTAATTAGCCCCACTATTACTAATTTGTACCCCACAGTCTGAAGTAATGCACTTTCAATCTTTGATACATGACTGTCTCAATTTTAGCAGAAATCTGTCCTGTCTCTTACTGAATACCTCCACAAAGAGGAAAAGCTGATGAGGTCCATAAATATGAAGTCACCATTCCTCCCAAAACCAGTATTTAACACTCTCCAAATGACATAATTCATTGTCCGTCATAGCCTTTGATAGGGACAGTATTCCTCCTGTTCCCAGATGTACACGACCTGCTCTCAGATGTATCCTTCATAGCTACGTAACTACTGCTTAACATACACACATTTATTTATTTATTTAAAAGGGCACGCAAAAAAGTGCACAGAAAATCATAAGTGTGGTATTTCCCAGATTCATTTTAGAATCTTAACATTTGCAGAATGATTTTTAACAAGAAATTTCTGAGAGTTCTTTTCAAAGGAAAAAAATATATATATAAAATTAACAGCATGCCATTGTTTAACCAACTGAAATCCTTCTCCCTGTGCCTTTGTGCACACATGCAGACATCTGCTTTCACGGAATAAAGTCTTCAAAAACATAACTGCTTTTCTTCTCTATTATATATTTGAATGTTTAAACCATTTAAACCATTCTATACTATCCTTTTTTACAAAAACCTAAAATATCTAACTAAATTTTAAGAAATTATCCAGTTAGAAAAATTTCTACTAAATGTATTCACATATGAACATTACCAGTAGAACACTGTCAAAAAATTAGTTTTATTGTAAAATAAAATCCTATGCACATATAGGAAATGCATTTTAAATGCCTGTGTTAGATCCTTCTAAATCAAAACAAACTGAAATACATCTCAACCTGCTGAGGCAAGAGACTGTTCAAAAAGTGGCCAGAAAACTCTGTGAATGAAGAGTTCCAACTCTTGCAAAAATAAAAAAACAACCTTTTCCTTTACAAAGCTATTCTTTGCTCTTTTCCTTACACCATTTTGCATTGCCTCAAAATGGATAATGTAAATATTGGACTGTGCAAGAACAGTGAAGCCACAGACAAAACAATATGCTTGTTTTATGCTATTACCTAGAGAAATAACACATGCACCTATTTGGCTCCTCATGTTCCACTAACCAGTTCAAATTTCTATTTGTTTGCACTTCCAAAATTTTAAAGAACATATAACCAACAATGAGAATTAAAGTAAGTATATCTTGTAAATTATCATACAACTTCTCTGCTCCTGTTGAGAAGATTTTTTGACATGTATGCTAGACAGACATTTCTCAGATGAAAAGCTGCTCTTTTAAATTGACTTATAACATTTAGTTTGAATTAGTCTAAGGCTTCAATTGGTTGAAAATATTTTAGAAGAGTATGTTTGCTACTTTTTGGAATACTATCCTCCTAATGAATATCAATCATCTTTTATCAAGACATAACTATTGATCCTAAAAATTATTTAGAAAGTTAATACTCAAAATTGATATAATACTTAGAATTTTCTTGATGTCATCCAGTAAACCTACTGTCTATCAAGCAATTCAAACAATAGACAAAACCCTTCAACACCGTTATCCTTGCACTATGGATTATTACTGTATCATGATTTATTAAACTCTAGTCCACAGAACAGACTTTACCATAGGCTGTATTATGTATTAGCTAAATCTATAATTCCACCTGAATAAATGATAACCCATCAAATAATTAATCTCTAGAACAAAACCAGGCTATAGTTAATTAGGGGACATTTCGTTGCAAAACTCTTTCATACAGTTTGAAGACTCTGATGAGAAAAGACATTTAGGAATTTTAAATTAATTTTTTGGAATAATACCCATCAAACTTTTCTGCCTTTGTATGTTTTCCTATTAATAAATATATTCCCTCCTAATCCTTGATAAATCCAGATGTTTTTCAGTACTTTAAATTTGGAAAACCAGAGTTTTAGTCTGCATGAACTGATTATTTTTTCTTTTTGCAGTTTCCTCCTTGACTCTATTTAAAGTAATAGTTGCTGAAAGCATCGAGAATGAGTGATCCTTTTCAACTTCCATCCATTTCTTATTTCTAAATTCTCTTCCATGCTTTGCAATAGAATGTGACACATAGCTACCTGAAGAAGCAATGAATGAGAGCAGGGTAGATGCAATAGTTCAGTCTGGGCTAATCAGCCATGCTGAGGGACAGTGCTAATAGTGACATGACTGGCATGGTGTTTGCTAGTCACATCCAGTCCACTGGACCTGTTTCTATGAACAAGGATATATTTTATAATATATAAATATATATTAATATCTGAAAAGAACCTACTTATATTGTCATGACACTTAGGAATGAAAATTAAATGAAGCACCTGAAGAAGAGAAGCCAGATATGTTCAGCCCTGTTTAGAGAAAGTGGGCTGGGGATCTGGATTTTCATGTCAACTATCTAATGAATAACTAGAGAGAAGACAGAGACAGACTTTTTCAGGAATGCACATCTAAAGAAAATTGAGCAATAGTCACAAGTTGCATCACAGGAAATTCTCACATGGCACAAAGAAAAATATTCAAGACGGCAATTAAGCACTGGAACAGGTGCCCAGAGAGGTGCTGCCATTTCCATCCTGAGATTCAAAACTGAGATGACTTTGGCCTGTACAACCTGATCTAAATATGAAGTTACTCTTGCTCAAAGGCTCTGGACCACAGAGCCAGATGTACATTCCAACCTAACAAACTGCACTTCACTATCATTTTGAGGTATTTGTAATGCTTCTGCATAAAAACCAGTGTGAAAATGGCCAATAAAACACTGTAATTTCTCAACTTTTCATGCACAGATTTACTTACTTCCCTTTTAATCTTTTCATAAAGATTATGCAATTTTACAAAATGGAGTTGTCATAAACTTAACTTTTGGTTAAGTTCTCCCATTTAAATGGGGAAAAATTGGGGTTACATACTTATGCAAGGTACTGATCTGTCAACAACTAGGTTAAGAGGTGCCCAATATGAAACCATGTCTTCTTTCTCCAACTGACAACTGTATAGCAGATCCCTAAAGTCTTCTTTTTATTTTAGATTATTTCTTTTTTCTGTCACACACGTGCTTGTGAACACCTACATGTATACTCACACACACAGAGTTCATAAAAATGTAAAACTTACATATAGTACTGAAAAAAATATTAGTATGAAAATTGCAACCAATATTTCTACTGGTGGCCATGAAAGTAAAGGAAAGTAAAGGGCATGTGGATTTTCAGTGGAATCAGAATGTTACAGTCTCTCTCACAGCAAATTTAATTAATTGTGAGAAAGAGAAGTGACTCTTGAAAACCTTTAGTATGGACCTACCTTGGTTTCCATTTTTAACAATTCAATAAATATCTTTGCTGTTTCATTTGTTAAGGTCAAGAATACAAAAAAGTTATAATGAACATCACAGAATACTACACAAGGCACCTAATACTGCTTTCTTTTGAGGAACAGAGCAGCACAGAATTTAAAAAAATTTATGTACTGTATTGCAAAGAAGAGGAATGAATATGACAGATGGGAACTAATTTAATTGAAATTGTTTAACTTTGGACATAAATTAATAAAAGGATTAATGATAAAACTTATACTAGTCTATCAAACTTTGGTAAAGCGTCTTTCTTTCTGAATATCTTCTTATGATTACGTATTTAAAACATTCTGTCTTTATTCCAGAAGAATACCAATTTCAAGAATACCAAGTGGTATTGTCCAAATTAGAAGGTAAAACATGTTTGGTCACAGGGAAAGAAAAATGTGGGAATCACTCATTGCCCCAGACAAGGAATAAGATGTCTTACAATCTTTAAGCAAAGCAAAGCCTTTTCTTTCCATAACTCTACAGATTAACTGGAAAGCTAGCATGTGTTAAATGAATAAATGTATCTGCTTATACTGTGCAATATTTGAAAGCCTTGGAAATATACCAATAGACTTGGAGTGAAAACCTGAGTTTACAGAAATTTCTTTCTAGTTGGATGTTAGAGTAGAACCAGATTTCACCCTAAAATTTTCATCTTATCATCTAATATTCACTTCTTTCCCCTTAAAATCCTATATTAAATCCATATTTTTGTTTCTCGTTTTTTTTTAACCTAAAACACTCATGATTAAAAAGTTTGTTCTGGAATATGTTTTAAAAAGCTGTTGGATTAAGGTTCTCCAAAAACCTTTTTGAATTCTTGAGTCTAACTTCAGTCTAATCCCTTCAGAGTAAAGTTAGCCTGTACCTTTAAAGTCTAATCTGAAAGATTTAAAAATAGGAAATTGTATGGAACTCAATCTGTTTATCTGAAAAGGATGAAAGGGTTTGTACTCCACCTAGATTTGAAATTTTGGTTCCACAGTGACTAGGTATTTCAAATCAGAGGTTTATACCATGAGGTTTATAAGACATGACACTTATGATAATTCCATCTTTCCTATGTTAATATCCATGTTAGAAACATAAATTAATGCCTTGATAAACTAATTAAATATATTTTTAAATATTAAATGACAACTAATACAAAAAGTAACTATCAAAATTGCCATTTCAGTTGCAAGAAGTGATATGCTCTTTTTTTTGTTTTAATCTTTCCGTACAAATCTCAGAAAAAAGGGAAGACACTAACAGGAACATGAGTTCATTACCTAATGACACGATCAAAACCTCTCTTCCAATTATTACCTTTGTCTCATCCCACTTGCAAGGTAATCTGCTCGAGACTACCTTAGCCAACAAACTGCGAAACAAATCCAATGTACCCTATAACACAGGCAGCCCCAGTTAATATTGTTCAAATTATTTACATCTGAAGGGCCGCGCCTGTCTGGATAGCTGGGCCCGACGCTTCTCTGGACTTGGTTTCTGCTACTCACATCTGTTTCAGCTTTAGACTTTCACTGGTATTCTGCCAGCAGCCACAACTTTTTAATGGCTACAATAAACTACAGAGACTCATCAAATCTTTGTTGTACGTGTTAAAATTATAACCTCTTCAATTAAAATTCTGATTTAAAAATTAACTAGAGCATTAACCGAAGAAAAAAATTGGAAAGTGAATCTTGAAAAAAGGTAAGTTCTTATAAAAGTGATTGTTTCTTTGTTTAAATGTAAGAGAAATAATCACAGGAATACTTGTTAGAATCTGCTGCATATTTCTAAGTGATAAAACACCAACATCTGAAAACATTTCCACAACTTTTTTGGTTTCACATCTTTGCTGTCATTAACTTTGTATCTTAATTGTTTTGGCTGGCTTTAACATACACCTTTACAAAGAATTACAGAAACAACCTCAAGATAACCATTTTTTTAGATTTGCTATAAATACTTACAAAACTTTGATTTAGAAAACAGAAATCAAGTGATTACAGGAAAGCAGAAGTTTTTATTTTAAAAGAGTACAGCTTTTCCTACTCGCTGTTTGTGCCTTTGCAATGTAGAACACATATGATGTGAATGCCCCAGCCTCAATGCAGCTCCTGCACGACTAAGATGTATGACAGCAGGACTACATGCTGAAAAAGTACAAGATCAAACACAGATCATGTTTCTGCAAAAACTAGCCCAAAAGAGGGCAGGCCAAGGGGCTTACAGGGCCAAGCGATGAGAGGAGATAGAGCACTCACTTATGCCTAGGTCGAACAAACAACAACTGATACTTTCCTACCACTATTAACCTTTGAAATTATCCTAAGGATGGCAGTGACCTAATCCAGCAATTCCTAGCTGTAAGGATAAACTATTTTGTAACAGCTTTCAGCGCCTTACATTGAAAAAATTTGAAAACTATTATCTTGCTCAACTCTGATTATAAAAGGACTCTTCTAGTCTGGTGCAAACGTGTAAATCTAAATGTAAAAGTCTTTACATGTTTTTATGCAGATTCTCTTCCTAAACTCCATCTTCTACACAGAACTCCCTTAGTAAAGTACAAACTTTTCTATAACAAGAAAAAGGCTTAAAATATTCAGTCATCATTTGCTGAATTTATTTTAGAAAATTGCATGGAACACAAAATAAAAAAGAAACTGCTTGCAATACTTAAGAGAACAACCCTTCCTACTTTATTTCCACTCAGTACCTTGATTGATAGATGAGTTGGGTTTCTGAGCCCCTCTTTATAATAAACATTTTTAAATGTTTATTTTATGTCCCAGGGTGAAAATATTTTGAACTGGA
The DNA here is from genome assembly GCF_031753505.1 of Anomalospiza imberbis. Taxonomy (NCBI): domain Eukaryota; kingdom Metazoa; phylum Chordata; class Aves; order Passeriformes; family Viduidae; genus Anomalospiza; species Anomalospiza imberbis. The sequence continues at coordinate 31,394,541 of NC_089686.1, forward strand.
GCTTTCCATTTCCCTTTGCTCTGCCTTGGCAAGCTGTGTTTCATTTTTACATTAATAGTATTCAACTCTTTCTTGTAGCTTTTAAATTGTTGTTATACAAGTACTGAAGAAAGTATTTATGTTATGGAGCTAACAGATATCTACAGTTAAACACATAGTTCTGGAGTAGCCAGAGAAAAATTCACACATAACTGAAGGAATATTCAGAAAGATTTCTTCAGGGGCCTCTCGATTGTAAAAGGGAAAATTACTTTTCAGGATCTCTACTTTCATTTTTATTAAGTCTTGAGTTAAATTTTTTTTCTTTCTAATTTATGTGAGTAATTTGTGCCACAGTGTAAAAACTCTAAATGAATCAACACTATAAACCTAATTAGCAATAAGAAAACCTCATAAAGATCACATTTTAAATGGCACTTTGTTGTTAGCAGAACAAATGTGAAAGTTCCCAGTTACCTTCTAGATCCCTCTTCAGTTTCCTTAAGTCTTTTATTAGGTCTTCAAATTTAACTTGGGAGGCCTGGAAAAAATCCTGTGGTTCTGGTAAAGGAAAAATACTCTTGTCTGTTCCTGCTTCCTAAACAAACAAACAAACAAATAGGCGACTATGAAAATTGAATGCATTTCCAGTGAAATAAGTAGCTTTTAAAAAAAATTCTCATCTATGAAAGTGCTATAAAATTAAAAAAATAACATATTTTAAATCATTCTTGCTAAAATAACATCCCATTCAAGATTAAATACTAACCATTCTGAATACTGAAACTTCCTTTTAGATGTTGTAAAACAAACTGTGCTCAATTTAAACTTTGAAACGACATTAAACACAACATTTCAGTTATTTTTATGTCAATAAAGGTTTAGATAAGGGATTAGAAGTTTCTTAGAAAAAGATAACAAGAAGGCCCATTTTAATGCAAGAAGGGATCTTATGCCAAACGTTTGTGGTTTCACTCTCTCACAATTCATTAAAAACACACACACTTTATAAGCATAAATTGAAAACCGTGTTAATATATTTCCTGAAGCAATTTACACAGATAAAATACACAGCTGAATGCTTATGTGGCAAAATAAATAAAAGGGGTTAAAGCCTGTATGGGACCCCTAAGTACATACCTTATTTTTAGCACAGTAAGAAAAAATAATCAGAAGTAAAACAAATAAACAAGCAAAGCCAACAGAAACCCTCCACAAACAAAAGTAAACAAACCAAACCAAAACAAAACCCCCAGCACCCAACTAACAAACAACTTTTACAAGGTTCAAAGCAATAGCTCCAGTGGAATTTTAGGAAGTAAAGTATGTATAAATGGTATTAATATGACATTGTTGTGTATAAGCATATATTTACTGAGTTTGAAATATGCATGGATATCAGTCTGTAATAAAGAAAAACTCATAGGTTGGAGAGCTAATTGTTTAGTGAATAGGGAAAAAATACTTTTATTATTATAAAGATATAAACATTTTCGTGGAGAAAGTGCAATGGATGATAATTACATTGTGTTTATTTCCTCCCAAGGAAGATACACTGCTTTGTTTTACAAAACTCCCTGAAGTAAAATTACAGTATAGTAGGAATTTTGCAAATATTTCAATAATTTAATTAAATATTTTAATAAATTATTAGCATAAAAATTCCAGTTCCCCCCAAAAACCCCAAACCAACAGAACCACCAAGAGAAAACACAAGAAAAAAGAAAGAGAAACAAACAAACCCAAAAACCTTAAAGAAAGAATACTGATAGAGATCTACATATCTGAGGGCTAATAACTCATCAATTCAACAAACTTGAGTATTAAAAAAAAAGAAGAAAAAAAAAAAGAAAATGAAATAGTTGAAAATCATTGTTAAAATCATTTAATAGCAACATTTTCATTTAAAATACAATAGTTCAAATTTTCCACTCAATAAGTTTGGCTATTGCAAATACAAAATATATTTATATTTAATAAGAAACATATATATATTTAATATATGAATGCATATAATACATATATAGAGGAGTATCACACCCAATAGAATGTGACTCACGGCAGCATTTCAACCCCTAACTTCACCCCCATCAGCTGACTCATCTATTTTAAAATATTACCCAGTCCTTGCATTTTTTTGTCCTAAGAGAGAAATCATGCTTCTGCCTTCCAATCATGACATCAGAAGAAATTCTACAATGTTACAGCCACTCAGAGGTAATAAGGCAGGGGTGGAGTGACCACGTGTCCAGTCTGCGACAGTCACAGCTAACTGCCTGCAGTGGTTCCCTCAACAACCAATGTAAAAATTTTCCAAGTCCTATCTTGAAACTTACAGCAAGTTTCATACCTATTGAGGTACACAACTATTAAAAGAAAGCAGAAGAAATGGATTTTATTTTCCTATCAGAGGTACTATGTTCAGATTTCTATAAAGCTGTTACAAACACTTTTACCATCTCTTAAAGAAACCAGTTTTGGAGAGGCTGATAGAGCAAATCCTTTACCTTATCACAATGGCGTAGGTAATATATGACGACATAATCCACAAGATTAATACCATTATCCTAGGAAAAATTCAAGAAGTGTGATTAACACTCATTCAATGTGTGAAAATGTACACTATTTAAAATTAAAGGAATTATAATTTTATATTGCTGTGAGAAATAGGATTCACAATACTTTTTAGTCTTAGCATTACTGACCAAAAAAATTTAATCTTTTACAACATCAACATCATCATACCACTACAAGATTCAGAGTTTATTTTGGTTTAAATACCAGGCAAAAATACACGCAGAGAAGAATACATGGGAGAAGTCTTTAATGTAATAATAGAAGGAATTACAGAAAAATAACATTAACTCAAATAACAATATTATTCAATAATACTACTCCTAAACATAGTATCAACTTAAGAGTCCAGTCACCTCAGATACATTAATGTGAACCAAATTTCTTGATTCCTATAATCTCAATAACCTATAAGGAAGATCTGAAAAAGGCATAGATACTTTACATATTTTATTCTAAATATGAAATCAGATAGCATTCAGCCAAGAAGTATATTTCATGCCCTGTTACCATACAAATATGGATTTTAATTCTCACTTTATGGAATGTTCCTGCACACAACTGTAAACAGTATTTTATTTTGTTACATGTCACTGGTTCAGAATGCGCCAGATGAACTAAGGAAAAGTTATACATTACATTCAGCAATATAAAAGAACTATGATAAAAGGAATTATATCTGGAATGCCTTTGAAGTTTTTTGGATGTGTTTTCATATTTTATATTGACAGGTATCAGAACAAACATTTGTATGTGAACAATGTCTGACTTCCTGTACAGAGCTGCCTTGTCTATATGAGAGTCTGCAGCACATTATATTTTATTAGTATCATACACCAGCAAAATTCTTGACTAAGTAAGTCACTGCTGTCATGCAGAAAAAGCCACCCTGCATGTTTAAGAGTATTAGAAGCCATTACTGGCAGGTCAAAAAATCTCTATAAAAAGTAATTTTCTAAGCTCATATGACAATAAATTACTTTTATGTAAAATAAGAGGTATTTAGTAGTGGCTAAATTATTCTGGCTACCAGGAAACTGTAAATAATTTAATTTTTTAGCTTGTTTCTCTAAGGAAAAAGTCTTACATAGTTATATTTTATATCAGTTACTCCTTTTCATAACGCATAATTTTGGAACAAGCTTGCTAAATTCAGCCACATTGGAAAGTCCCAGAGATTATTAAATTCTATGAAGTTTATAGGTAGATAAAAGAGTGACACTAAAGCTAGCAGTTCTACTGAGAAAAGTCAGGCAAAGCTGAGTTTTACATTTTTCTTCAAGGCAGCTAGCCAGCCAACAAACGCCTGAGTAATGGGAAACTTGGCCTGGTTCTAGTTAAGCTGCTGTTTGTACTGTGTCTTATGCATGCAGTAGGACCAGGAAAAAAGTGGTTATATGGAACAGCTGAACCATCACAGTGAAGATAAAAGTAAGAATTAGAATCATGGAATCATTTCAGTTGGAAAATACCTTTAAGATCACTGAGTTCAACTAAAAATCCAGCACTTCCAAGTCTTTCACTAAACTATATTCCTAAGTGCCACCTCCAGGTCATTGATTCCACCACCTCCCTGGGCAGCCTGTTCCAATGCCTTATAACCCTTTCAGTGAAGAAATTTTTCCTAATTTTCAAGCTAAACTTCCTTTGAAAGAACTTGAGGCTGTTTCCTCTCATCCTATTTTTTGTTACTTGGGAGAAGACACCAACCCCCACCTGGTTACAGCCTCCTTTAAGGGAGCTGTAGAGAGTGTTAAGCTTTCACCTGAGCATCCTTTCCTCGTGCTAAACTACTCCTGCTTCCTCAGCTGCTCCTTGTAAGAGTTGTGATCCAGTTTTGTTGATCTTTGGACATGCTTCAGCACCTCAATGTCTTTAGGAGACAAAGGACTCAAATCCTTTGGAAGAAGCTTTCATTAAATCACTGAACAATTCATTGAATGTGTTTCTACACTTCGTTAATGATGATAAAAGTAAAACAAGTAAAACAAAATGCTCCTTTTGCTGATATTGCCTGTCTCACAAATGCATTCCTGTGTACATGAAATATAATAGGGAACAAAAGCTTAAAATCTACATCTCTTGTAGTCAAGAAAGCACTTCACATAAGAAAAGTAGAAGATGAAAGATTTTTTTTTCCTCACACTCTAAGTCTATACAACATCAGCAGAAAATTATCTCCTATTCTTTGCTGCTTCCTACATCCATGTGGTGTCTAGGTATATTTTGGCAAAGAATGACTTCGAGCAGTGTTTCCATTGCCTATATTACCTAACGCCTCCTGCTCTGCCCTACTGAAATAAGAAACAAAGTAGTCTCATCTCAGAAGGCGTCTAGCCTTTCAGCTTGACTTTGATCCTAGCATGACTAATCAAAAAACAGCTAGTGCTTCTCAATTTTTTACAAAATAATTTACTGCCATCTATGAGCATTTTCTCATGCATGACACACAAACTTCATGTCGTACATCCATTTAACTGACAATTAAAAAAACCACTGAAAGTATCTTGTTGGGTGTGACATCTCTTTGATCCTTATACATAATTTGTTAGTGTATACACTACAATGAACAATTGCTGATATTTTGTTTTTAAATCTGATTTTTAAAGAGTTTTTATTTACACAGAGAAACCTTCATTTAAGAGCATGAAAAAAGAATGGGGACATTTACTGGAGAAGACTTGAGCAGTCTGTGCTTTCTCACTTCTCTCTATCCTACTGTTATTAAGTCCCTGCGAATAAAGGAGACACACAGAAGTTCTCAGATAATGTAATTATCCTAGTAGTACTGAACAGGAGAAATTAGATATTCAGGAAACATATACATGTGCCAGAGAAGGAGGTGAAAAGCTAAGAAAAAAAAGAATGAAAACTGTACAGAGCACCTTGCTTTTTCAAGGAAGAATAATAAGAAATAAAAGATTAACTTCTCACAGATTAAGGAACAATTAAAAAAAATAACTTCAGAAAAATTATGTTTAAACAAACATTTGTACTTACTCTGCTTTTTACATCCTTTAGTTTGGGGAGTATTTCCAAACCAAACCCATCAGCTTGACCTCGGGTCCTATTCCCTCCATTCATATAATTTCCAAAAGCCAGAATCAAGCCCAAAATTTCCTTTACACTTTTCATGCTCAGCAATGCCTGGAAAAAGGATACTGTAAATGGTCTGTAAATTTGGTTGACAGAAAAATTTTGATTGCTAATATAAAATATTATTTTAATTTTATTTTTGCAAAAGTTTTCTTGTCTGTTTTTACCTTGGTAGGTAAGGGAAGCTGAAGCTGGTGCAATAATCAAAACTTTAAGAGAACCATTTTTTAGACTGTATCTCTGTAAGATAATATGCTTAATGTAATCCATATGAAGCAAATTATATGGCATCAAATAATATGTCAATGACAAAAAGATTAATGGAATATTTCTAAATGTTCTCAGAAGACTTCAAACATCTTACAGACAAGGAGGTGGTTTATCATTAGTTTGCATCATGCACAGTCAAATGGAGATGTGTTATTTTTGCTGCCACCAGGTTAGACTCAACCTGTCACTCAGTCTGCTTCTCATGGATCTGAAAATTCACATTGCTGGATCCCTACTTAATCCATATATAAGAGAGCTAAGGACTAACTAATTACATGTCTCAGAACAGAAAACAGTTCTAGAAACACAGAGTAGAACTAGTAAATTATTGTCAGCCACATATAAAGACATCTGTCAGTTGACAATCTGAGGCCACAGGCATAATTCTTAACTATGTAGCCTTATACACTGGATAAATCAGTTTCAATGTCAACTCCTCATAAGTGAACTGAAGGCAATACGGCTTTCCCTATCTCCTACAGCACTGATTATTTATACCTCCTTTAGAAAGGAAAAGCACAAGTAACTATTTCTATTGCAAAGAAATCCAAAGGGGTAGAGCATGGGTACTCTGTGAAAGCAAAGCTAATCAAAAACTAATCTTCAAATTAGAAAAAAAATGTAACGACTTTTCTGATTAGGATGTTAGACCTTTAGGCCACTATGTAATTACTCTTCTAATTTTCACCTTGTTCTACTTTTCATAATTTATTTGTCACAATTTAAAAATTTTGTCCTTAGTCTTAAATAGTGTGGAAATATTAGGTAGAGCTTTGTCCCATTCTAAAAATTATGCTTTATCAGGGTTACCAGAAATTAAGAGATGTCAAGGGAAAGCAATAAGATAATAAATGTGACAAGCATCTATTGGCAGTAACAGTTGTATGCAAATAAAAGGCAGTTTGCAAGGCCCTGTACTAAGCTTGTCTTATATTTAATTCCTAGTTAATGGAGATTATCTATTATCTAACTTAATATGCAAAGTAATAAAAATCTACCATTTAAATACAAATAAATATCTATGAACTCCATGGGGCATCACACACAATTCACTTTCCTGCTTCCCTCTTCCTTTTGTTCTTTTAAGCAATTAAAAATTTACTACAGTTTTATTTTCTAAAAAGCCAGTAAGTAAGATCCACGTTCCCACTTATGGTATAAAAGAAGCATAAATACTCTAAAATATATTTTAATTTTAATTTAGCTTTCATTAGGACTTACCTTGGAAACACGAGTCACAATATCTACTTTGCGGTGCACTGATGTTATCCCTTCAGAGAAAACCGACTGGAAGATAATACACTGAGCTCGCTCTGCAAAATTGGGGATTTGAGACAGCTCATACAGAAATCTGGAGGGAAAAAAGGACTATTAATGAATCTTTATAATTATTCTCGGTGGGGTACATAATGGATCAAAGCCTGCAGTATCACAAAATATACATGCATTTTTTCCTATTTCAATCAAATCAGTCAGAATTTATAATTGTTATATTCCTTATGCTAAGAATGCATTAAAAATCCTATTAATGTCACGGAAAGCGCAAGACATTAATTATTATAATATCAACCCATTAACTATCATAGCTGCACAGTAATAAACAGAAGAATGTCAAACTTAAATCATCCACTGGGAAAAAAAAAGGGAAAATCTACATAGCACTACCTACATACCTACTTATGCAGTCTTGTATCCCTTAAAAATGTGCTTAGAAATGCAGAACTCAATATATTCCTACAAATTTATTTCATAATATAAAATTTCTGCCGCCAGCTTTCTTCTGATTCTTAGCATCAATTTTCTTTTTCTAATTTGCACCACACTTTCAATCATATAGCAGCATGTTTTATGGGAATACACCTAGCTGTGAATTTAGCTGTAAAATACTTGAAGGGCGTATCTGCCTTCAGTCACTGTTCAGCAAAGTTACGAAGACTTCATCTCCTCTATATCTGTCCTCACAAGTGTATATTCCTCACGACTCTGTTGTAGCTTTTCGTCTGTTAACTTTTGGTAAATAAAAATAAATGAAGGCATATTCAAAAACTGTAGTTCAGACCTCAAAAAATGAAAGCAGCCCAAAGGCATGAGTAATTCCTCCCTTTTCATCAATTTAATATATAAGAGCTTGGCTAATAATACAAGAAACTCTCAGCATTTAGTATAATAACAGTATATAGTAACAATAATTTGCTCTTACGATTTGAATTTAAGATTTCATAGACATACAAGCTTTCTTGAAATCCAGAAGCAAGCTTGTCTTTTGCTCCAAAATCAATTTAGCATCATTCTTCTAATCTCCCGTCTACAGATATCCTTCAATTCCCCTTAATGCAGTGCCGTAAAGATTTTTTTTCTACCTCACTGAATTATAGGAAATTCAGTATTCAATTTATTATCTTGAGTTCTTCTTAACTTAATTTTAATTATTTAAGCCAATAGACCTGATTTTTCCAAATTATTTATTTTTCACAATAAATAATACCAGTATGTTTAAATCTGCTTTATACATTTCTCATGCATGCTAGGCTTTGCTGAGTACATAGTGACTGTTTAAAAAATCAGCAGAATTCACCTGTGGCTGGTGTGAAATACTATGTTTTAATTGGAATGCCTTTTTTTTGTTTCTTTTTGTTTCTTTTTCTTTCTCGCCTGATGAAAATCCTATTGTGAGAGAAGGATCAGGGAGGCCCAGCTTGGCTCTTAGACTTAAGAAGTGGGAAAAAAGAAATGCCAAGCTGGTATTAATAAAAATGCTTCCTATTGGGAATGAATGGTATTGCCAGGAAAAAAAAAGAGGGTATTTTGCACTTTGTGTGAGAGAAACAAAGGAAAGAAAAACCAAACTGCTTCATTAAAGTTCTAACATACATACAATTAGAAAGTTTAAATTTAAAAAGTCAAATGACACATATTCTTGCCTTCCTGTGAAAAGAGAACTATTTCCCACATGGCTGACCATCCAATACAATGTCATTGTGCTAAGAGTTAAAAGACCATCAGTGTAAAAAGATGTCTCCAGATTCTAGAATTTAGAGTATCCAACGTAAACATCCAGACAGAACATTTATAACTGAAATCTGTCACAAAAAGGAATTTTAGAGACTGCAAATGTAGAAACTAATCAAAAAGTCATAGCATGAAACTACGGCTGTCACAGCTAAATCACCAATTCAGATGGACAAAACTTCAGAAGAGAAAGAAACATTCTTATTTCAATTTTATTCTGAGAAAAGTGTGATTTCCACTTAAATTAATGATGACGTGGCTGTGACATAGCTTTTGGATGGGTTTCTCATCACAATTCTGATGGCCTAAAATAAACACAGAAAATATACTGTACATCTCCATGAGGTACATTGTACTCCTCTCTTTCAAAAACTGTAAATAAAAAATGCACTTACTTGAAAACTCCTTCAGCCTACCAGAATCTTGTAGTTAAGGACTTGAGAGAATTTTCAAGCCAGGCATATTGTTATGGTGTTAGTGTAAGAGAGCATTCTTGCAGAAGATGGACAAGAAAGGCTGATTCTAAGGAGGTAAACTAATTTTCAGATCACATTTATCCGCATTTGAAGAATATAAAATTTAGGAGCAATTTTTTGGGAAAAAGGCATATATAATCCTGCAAGCTTCTAAGTACAACAGCAGGATTTAAACTGAAGTCCAAGCAGAGCTGTCTTCAAAGAGAAGCAAATGGCATTACTGGGACAGAGATTATAAATCATTCCCTAACTCCTGAATCAAACTACATTCAAACCAGCACCATATTTTATTACTATTTCCTTTATTAGTACTTATTTCACAGTGGAGAAACCTACACAGACAATATACTACAACTAAATGGGGTGTCTTGGAAACTAGCTATAGCATCTGTATCCTACTAGCAAAGCCCCAAACTGTGGCAAATTTTGCATATAAATCTTTATCATGGTAATTAATATTAGCATTTTAACAGCTATTATCACAAACCATAATTTAGGAGGGGTATTGTTATGTTGCTGTCATACTTCCAGTTTGTGCCAAATTTAACATACAAGCAAGACAAATAAAAATCACGTGTGCAGAAGAACATCAGTGATATCACCGAAGCTTTTTATTTGTCTGGTAATCCAAGCACATAAGAGTTTCCTTTAGACGTCAGTGAACTCAAATCAAAGGTTTCACTATACGAATGACTACTGTTAGTATGTGCAACTATTTGATAAATTATTTCATTTACACTTTTGTTCTGATCCTCATTAAAGACAATACATGAGGCTTACGCCCCACAGCAAATATTTTTAATCACGCATACAAATTTAGCACTTTTCTGTCTTTAAACTTTTATGGGGCTAATAAGTAAAGCACAGCTCCAACAAATCTCCAGTACTGCAGTTAGGTTGACTTAGAGGCTGACCGAGACAACAAAGCCAGGGCACATGATCTACTGAGTTTTCAGAAAGCACATTATTTTGAAGGTCCAACAAAATTTACACAAGTGCATAAAGGAAATTGTTTGCCCCTTAAGCTACCTTTTAAAAAGCTAGTTTTCTTAACCTATGTAGTTTAATTATAGGGTAAAAATGGAATACTTAAAACTTGCAGAAAGGGCACTGAGTAATAATTGATAAAAAAATAGCTTTTGTCTTTGATACTACCATTTCACTCTGAACCACCAGGCATAACTGCTTCATTTACAGTTCTTAATTATGGAACAATGATAGTATAAATCCAACTTTGTATTTAATTAAGATTAACCTCTCTCCACTATAAGTTACAAAAAAGACAACCTCCTATAACCCTAGAGCTCTACAAGATTCATATTCTCCAGAAGACAAAATGAATTTGTATTTATTTAACTTGGACATACAGTGAACAGACTGCCAAAGACTCAAGCTCTGGAAAACATCAGCTAGGCACACAATGTATCCTTATGCCCCAAGCCAAGGCAATGAAAGCCATGGATATAGGCTGCAAAATAAACTAGTATATAAACTTTACAGATATTTGTCTTCTTCAGACCTACTAAAGAACAATAGCCTCTCTTCATCAAGAGTAAGATAACAGCCTTATCTCCTAATATTAGCCTACTCCTTAGCGTGCAGTCACAAATGAGTGTCTAGCTGACTTATGTAAGGAGAAAAAGAAAAAATTAATCTGTTCTTCAGCACTAACATTTTAATGGGAAAAAAAGGTATGAAAATACAGTAATTCTGACATGAATGAATAATGTGCCACCTCTATTTCAATTCTTCCTCCCCCTACTCTTTCTTACAGCAGAGTCAGCAGAAAAGACAAAAACAGAGAAGATGGAGCAGGAAAAAAGACGACAGAGAGGCCTCTGGGAAGGAAGAATTGAAGAGGATAAGAGTACAAAAGAAAAAAGCAGTGAAGTAGCAGAAGACAAAAAACAAAGGTAGGCCAACATCTGAAATCAAATGCCTACACAAATATAAAATTCAGGATTACCGTTCTGTTAATAAATTCTTAGGATTCTTTCACATCTGTTTAAGGTGTATTACAACACAAGGAGCAACACTGAAGTTTTTCATCCTAACAGATGTCACTGGCCACAACAGTGGCAGAAGAAGAACTGTGGCATCAGTCTTTTAGGTCTTCTGTGAAATTGACCAGAGTGTACAAGGTGTCTTTGGCCATAGGATCAACTCAAACCCTCTGTTCATTCAGCTTTTTCAAATAATTAACAACCAGAATCAGTCTTTTCCTGCTTTATGTAATGTTAATTTAGTAATAAATGCTCTAAAGGAAGGATAAGCCTTTTACAAATGTGAGAATAGGAACAAAAATCCTTGCTAATTCAAGGTTACGTATTTTATCAGTTTTGGTGGTCAAAGCTGATGTGACTTTGTCATGACTCTGTCATGTCTGAAAAAAGTTTTGTGATAAGGGCAAATTTTTCATCATGTCTTGAAATACACAAAGCTTATAATTTTAGAAAAGCTCATAATTACCAAGAATTATGTATCAAAACTGCTTTCAACATATAATCCAAGGACTACATTATATAATGACAAACTATTAAAAAATAATCTTACTGTTCTGGTTTATCCAGAAGCTTCAATTCCTCCTCTTTTGAAGTCTGATAATATTGCTTGATTTTCTCCAGTTCATCCTTTTGTGCTCTCTGAGGGAATTAATATAAACTAATTAGTTACTAATTAATAAGAAATTATTAAATTACTACTTTGCCTGTTTTTAGCAGGCAGCAATTATGTTTTTTTCACTGAGAAACATTTAGACTATGCAAAAGAGTGATGCTTAAATATCTATGATAAATTCCTTCAGTGCCCTGTATGCCATTTACTACACATGACCATCCCCAAGAGTATTTTCCAAATACTTCCTGAACTCTGTCAGGCTGATTCTGTGACCACTTCTCTGGGGAGCCTGTTCCAGTGCCCAAACACCCTCAGGGTGAAGAACCTTTTCCTAATACCTAACCTAATGTCCCCTGACATAACTTCAGGCCATTCCCTCAGGTCCTATGACTGTCACCGCAAATAGAAGATCTTCCCCTCTTCCCCTTGTGAAGAAGATGCAAACAGCCATGAGGTCTTCCCTCAGTCTCCTCCAGGTTGACAGGCCAAGTGACCTCAGCTGCTCCCCATATGGCTTCCCCTCCAGACCCTTCCCCATCTTTGATGCCCTCCTTTGGACGCTAACACTTTATTAATTTATTATTATTTAATTAATTAACACTTTATTAATTTATTATTAATTAATTATTTATTATTTAACTTTGTTACACTGTGGCAGTCAGAACTGTCCCCAGCACTGGAGGTGAGGCTGCCCCAGAACAAAGCAGAGTGGGACAATCCTCTCCCTTGCCCGGCTGTGATGCTGTGCCTGATGCACCCCAGGACACAGGTGGCCCTCCTGGCTGCCAGGGCACTGCTGACTCTGTTCAGCTTGCCATCGACCAGGACCCACCATGTCCCTTTCCACAGAACTTCTCTCCAGTGTTTCACTCCCCAGAGTTGCCCCATCCCAGGTGCAGAATCTGTCACTTGCTTTTTTTAAAATTTCATGCAGTTAGTAATTGCACAACCCTGATTTGTCAGGGCCTCTCTGCCTTCAAGGGAGTCAATGGCTCCTCCCAATTTAGGATCATCGTCAAACTTACCTATACCAATACACATTCCAGTCCTGCGTCCAAGTTGTTAATGAAGAAGTTGAAGAGCAAAGGGCTTAGGATAGAGCCCTGCAAAATGTCACTAGTGACAGGTCACCAGTCTGATGTCACCCCATTCATTATAACTCTTTACACCTAACCCATGAACCAATTGTTCACCCACAGTTTATCCAACTGTGTGCTGAACATTTTATCCAAGAGGATATTGTGGGAGATAGCACTGACATCTTTACTGAAATCCAAAAAGATTACATCAGCTGGCTTCCTTTGGTCATAGAATTACCAAATATGTTGAATTGAAAGGGATCCATCAGGATCGTTGCGTACAACTCCTGGCCCTGCACAGGACACCCCAAGAATCACACCATGTGCCTGAGAGCATTGTCCAAACACTTCCAATTGACTAGGACCTCTCCAGATTCCCAAGAGCATTCAAATATCATCAAGAAAAGGCCTTATAATGACATGACCTAGCTCTTTGAATATTCTTGGATGAATTCCACCAGGCCCCATAGACATATAGGGATCCAGCTGGAGCAGCACATCCCACAAGTTCAGAATTGACTGGGAGATGATCAATCTCACAGTCATGGTCATCCAGCTCAGGGCACTGGGAGCCCTGCAGCCCATCATCGGTGTTGAAGACAGAGGCGAATAAAGCATTAGACATCTCTTTGTCTATGTCCGTGTTTGTGAAGTGGCCATCCTCATCCTGTAACCAGCTGATGCTATTTTTATACTGCCTTTTGCCATTAAAATATTTTAAAAAACCTCTTTTTATTTTCCCCCACAGTTCTGTTCAGCTTCAACTCCAACTGAGCTTTGGCTGCACAAATTTTCTCCCTAGAGTGGCAAGCAGCATCTCTGTATTCCTCCCACATCAGCTGACCTTGCCTTCACTGGGCATATGCATTCTTTTTTGCCTTGGCTCCAAAAAAAGATCCCAGCTCAGACAAGACAATCTTCTGCTTCATCTGCTTGAATTCTTGAGTTTAGGAATTGCCTGCTCCTATGCCCGCCCTTCATCAGGTGGTATTTGAAAAATAATCTGCACTGATGGACCCCAGAACCTTCATAAGCATTTTCTCAGGGGACCTTACACACTAGTTCCCTGAGCAGCCTGAAGCCTGTATCCAAAATACTTTGGTGATGAACCACATTTTTACCCCACCTTTACTTACATTTTCATATAGGGCTTCCAGTGTCTCCAGATCTACTACAGAGTCATCAACACACAATATAGCTGTATAGAATACAAACACAAATTAGACACTGGAAAACTTAAATTAAGACTTCAGTTCTTTTTCCTGAAAAATGTACCACAGGGTTCTAACCTAGATACAGGACATATATGTTTCCAGTTAATTTTTTTTTTTTAATTTTTATTTCCAGCATTTCATTTTCATTTTTGTTCTGATGTCAAATCACAGCACTGCTGCAAGAATGTTCTATAAACTTTGTCTCAGGAGAGTGGAGTTCTACTTTTTCTCTCCAATATAATCAGCAGTCAAAGATATGACCAGTCAAGCAGCCAGCTGATTGTGCAGCTGGCCAGGCAGGAGAACACGAGAACAACTGATACCAGACAACAAACAGCACAGATTTCACGATTTCATGTTAGCTTAGAAGGCTGGATAGGAAGGAATTGAGAGTGAGGGTATTTAGGTCTCCCTTTGTGCACAGGAAATCAGTGAGATATGATTGTCTAGGAGCTAGCAATCTTGGTAAGTAGACGAGCAGACAAACTTTCAAAGTTTGCAAGCTATAAATTTGCAAGCAGAAAAGATTGTGCTACAGTTTTTAAGTTATCTTCGAGGAGTTCACATTTAAGTTAGCTTTATCCAATAGAAAACTATCCACATGACAATTTACAGATAAATCCTTTCCAACATCACACAGACACACATGCAGTATACACTTCAGTGATTAATTATGCTTCATTACTAAAACTGAGAACTCTCAAAATGTTTCCTATCTTAGCTCCAAATATTACTCTATTTGGAATATATGACATAGGTGCTTCCAACATTTGCAAATCCCATACAGTTTAGGCTATTGGTATTGGAAACTCTTGATATTGGAAAATTGGTGTTGTAAGTCGTCTGAAAACTAAATGGGATTGCTTCGTGGTGCTTTCTAACACATTCTAATGTTAAATTTCAGTAAGCTGAGAGATGCACAGTGGAATGGAAGTAACTCTGGATGTTTATATTTTTTGGAACCATCTTTTCCTCAAGATTCATAAGGGGACTAGGCACAATTTTTGAATTAATGACTTATGCTTATATATTACTGAGAACATTAATCCCGAAAGAATCAAGCGCATAACCAGTGAGATGTTATTAGCTGCTATGTGATAACTTCTAATTCAACTGCATTATATTTCCTCAAATAATCCTTGACTGCTTATGAACTTAGAGGATTTTAAAAGCTCTTGCTACATTTGTAATCCATGTTTGAAAGGGGCACAGCACACATCTTTAAATAATTATTTAAAAGTAATAAGCTTTCGCCTGCTCTACCACCTACCCCATGATTTTACATTGTGAAATTAACCAGCAGGCTAGTAAATTTTCTCTGTGGCAGGCTAATTAATTTTATTAAAAGGTCCAGTGACATTTAGAACGCTTTAAAATTCTGCCTGTCAATTATTATTCCATCTGTTGACATTACACCTAGGTTAGAAGTAAAGAATTACGCAGAGGACAGTATCAATGAAAAAAGCAATATTTCCAACAATTTTTGTCTTACTGGAAAGATTCAATACCCTCAAGACTGCAACCAAATGTAAAGCCTGAACCACTGACACTGACAAAAATCTTGGTTTAAAGAAAACTCCTTAGGATTTGAATTTACGAGATTCTCTCTTATCTCCTGCAAGACAGTTCCAAGAGTGGCACTATCTTCTGCATCATCCAATAAAATTTCAAAAGAACCTAAGAGATAGAAAATCTCTTGAAAAACTGGTTTCACAGTCCAATATATTTATTTGTTAAGATTAACAATATGCATATTGAGTTCAGAAGCTTCCCCTTGTGGTTTAACTTTTATCCTATTTTAGGATATTCTGAAATCTGCTTACAAGGAGAAATTTACTTGTCCAGAGCTATTTAGAAAAAGTAACTTATTGGAGGCAATTTAAACTTGTACTAGAAATGAAAAGCATGTAATTGATAGTCAAATTTTTATGTACAGATCTATTATGATGACAGGAAGTAGTTGGATAAAAACCCACTGTAATAAGAATATCAAGTGTTACACACCTAGCTGAATATTTTAGCCAGATATTTGTCACCAAAATGGCCCCAGAATCACAAAGTGGTTTTTAATGCTTTATTATGTTATCCACATTTCTGTACTCAACATCAGATCTAACAAATCAGCATTGTTTTGAAGTGACATGATAAAACAAAAAGTGTTTGTGATAAAACTAATGAAATACAATCTGCTAAATCACATTTTTAATAGAATTAATAAAAATCAATTAGATATTGACATAAGTTATTTTCTTTCTTGGAGAGAGCATGTGATTGTATAAAAGTACTCAGAAAATATTTTCTGATTTACTTGCTATACAACCTGTACTGCTATTATTAGCAATGAATGCATAGACAGACAACTGCAGTTAAAAATCAAGCCATACAGCTGGACATCTTAGGATGTCAATGTATGTAGAGACACATTCCCAGTAAGTTAGAAGTACTGCCAAAATCCACATACCCTCCTTTATTTGATCTTTATACATTTTAATGTCTTAGCCCTTTTTTTTTCAATTCAAACTGATTGAACTGAAAGCCATGCACATTTGGAGCAGAAGACAAAAATGAAAACATGCAAATTTATGAAGATTGGCCCATTTTTTTGAAAAAAAAAAAAAAAACCAAAAAAAACCCCAAACATTAATTTTGAAAACCTGGAAGAAATCCCAAAATTTACAGATGCCTTCATATTCTTCTTCTTATTAAAATATGGCATGTGTAAATACATTCACAGTATTTTGGGTAAATTATCTTCAATTGGGGCAGCTTAAAAAAACCCACTGCACTAGATCAAAGAAAGTAATTATTTTGATTTTCACCTAAAGTAACAAAAGCTTTTTAATTTTTTTAAGAAAAACAAAACCCACTTTTAATCACATGTATATTAACTTCATCAAAATTAATACAAACCTTGGTGTGTTTTCCAAAAAGCTCCTTCTGATACAGTGAATTTAACCATGATACTTTACTGCATTAAATCTCATTATATCCAGCTTACATAAGTGTAAGTAATATAGGTGAAGTATCATAAATCCACAAAAGAGGCTCCAAAACAATTAATAGCTATTACAATATCAATCATCATCGGTGGTTTTTACTTTCATCTTGCTTTCTAGTTAGCTGTCTTCCTTACACTGTCAGTTCAGTTAGAATATTTCACCTACACCTCACAATATGTCAGAAGGAAGTAGACACATGCTGTGAAAAGCTGGTAATTTTATTGGGTTCCTCTACCTTTAAAAAATCTGTTACTTGGCCAAGTCTGGTTTCTGAGATCCTTTTTTGCAGGGAAATTGAGGCAAACATTTTTATGTTGCCTATGGTGTCTGCTCACAAGAAGAAGAATTTATATACACAAGGATCATTAGTGCAGGGTTGCACCCATTAGGATATAATAACCGTCAGCTAGGACAAAAAACAGATCAGCATCATGCATTCAAACTAACAGGCACACATAAAAATACTTGCCAGCTACATTTCAAATACTAAGAGCATTTTTTAAAATATAAACTTATACCAAAGTTTTTTAACATATTAACTTCTAAAAAATGAATCTAACAGATTCTCTGCTGCATAGACTTTTCACATATTCTGATCAATTAAAAAATGTAAAGCAAAATAACCCTGAGAATTTAAGGCATACTGTGTGCAGTGTACATACAACTTTGGAACTTAGAGTTTAATATTTTCATATTTTTAATATGAAAAATATACTTACCTCCTCTAAATAAGCTTAAATACCAACAGTCTAAAGGCCGAATCTGATCTATAGCCTCACTCCTACTAAACACATTTTGGCTTAATCAGGATTTAAGTCCTGCTGACAGAGCTTACATATACTCACCAGTACCAAACCATTTAATGCGACAATTAGACTATGAAATATGAAGGAATCACCTGTACTGCTCCCAAATTATAAACCAAAAGTAAGTTATTTAAATAAAAGGAGCTTGCCAAAACTCCATTTATTTGACCTGGAAGTACTTTGTTGTTTTAGCATTCTGCATTCTGTTGAGTAAGGCTTGATTTCATAGGAACATGCAGCCCGTCATTAGGAAATTTAAATAAAATTGTGACTGACTTAGTCAATTAGATAATGACTGTTAAATACTTGGCAAAACTGCCTGTAATATCCAAATCCCTCTGGTTTACTTCTGACAAATTGATAAGTTATCAACTTATTTAAAGGTTTTCTCCAGTATTAACTGCCATGCAACACAAGAAAAATATACATAATAAAGAAGCACCATGGGCACAATGGAGGTTTAGGAAACTCAGAAAGCTCGAATCCTGCAAGAAGTCATGAACAAAAGATTCTGGCACTAATGTTAATCTACCCACATGCAATGGATGTCCAAAACAGATTCATAAAAATGTACGTTGTAAATTTTCCCAAAAGAGAAAAACATTTAATTTTAAATAAAATTGTTTCCCAACTTTTGAGATGGGTATGCAGCTATCTTTATACTTAATGCACAGTATACAGAATATATAGAATACATACATGCAATATTTTGGGTTGGTGGGAAAGTCACAAAACTGTGGAGCAACAGTTTAGATGTGCCATAAGGCATAACTTGCACTAAGACAATGCAAACCTATTTATAAACCTTCTATGGGCTCTTATTACAGCAATCCCAGGATGATAAGAAATATAATTCTGAATCAGAATGGTTATCAGACTGATCATCAGTCTGGTTGGTTAATCTAAAGTTCACATTTTTCCAATTTTTTACTCCTGTATGCTGAAATGAAGGGGAAATCACGAAGTTGAAGGAAACCAGTCAGATGCTTCACTTTAAGCATTAGAAATAATCTCTATGCTAAGGATAAATGTTAAGTTCTCCCCTTTTCATACAGGCTATATTCTGTCAGCATCGTAGTGCTACAGCACAGCTACCATGGTTTTGGCAAATGTAGCAGCAAAGTCCACAGCTGTTCTGAGGGGAATATACTGCACTTTACCACCACAAAGGGTACAAAAAGCTATTAACTGTGCATCTGATGTGATCTTCCACATCTCAAAGATTTAGTCCCATGGAAAATATACCAGCATGTATACCAGCAGACCATCTAGTTAACGGGCTCTGACAGCAATCAGCAATATTTGACAGTGAAATATTTCCCCAATGTAAAGAAGCAGAACTTCTGGTGCTCTACAATTTTAGTGGCAAAATGCAGGTACTATAAATGTAGGGAGGGATTTGGGAGAATGACTCTTTTGAACATAAGACCTCTACATTTTATCTACATCCCATTTTCTGTAACTAAAGGTTTTTCATCTGGGCTGCCCCACAATTTTGCCAGTTAACTCTTGAACAAGGATCTCAGTAGCCCATGGAAAGTCAGTACCGATGACTGATGACATACACTGCAGAAAGGAGTATTATTAAGCATTTTCCAGTGCACTGCTATTGCCAGCTACTATTGTGGAACTATCTCAGTGAGAGGAATATTGCCCTGTAAAAGGTTGGGACAAGGACCCAACAGTATTTTCACATACAGCTATAATCAGCATTTCCCATTACAAACAAAACAAACACCTCACTGAGGGAGTTGTAGTATTTCAACACCAAAACCGCAAAAATAGTGTTGATCCACAAGTTTGTCTCTCAAGTTGTAGTATTTCAGCTGAACAACGATAAAAGACAGAAATGGATTGGTATGAAATGGAGATTACTTCTCTAAGTGTGGATGCTTAAAGCGTACCTAACAAGTGATCTCTGCTACTCCTCATCTCTTTTTATAAAGGTTTTTAAAAAATGCAGAGAAGCAGCCTTAAAAATAATATCAAACCTATGCGCAATTTTATTACTGCTATTTGTCTTTCAAATATACAGATCCTATATAGCATAGTGAGTCAGACAGATTTTCTTTCTGCTTCTTCTGCTCAGGAAATGAGTAATATTAATAGTGGTCTAACAAAAAACTTTACTGCCCTCACCAGTACTAGATTCACCAGTGCTCAGAACACTGAAGTACCAGGATTTGTTCTCTCCTACTGAACAAAAAAGGTGAGTATTAGGACATGTGCAGCATGACAATGTTAACTTTCCCTGTGCATCATATAACACCAACACTACCCAAAATAATTATTTAGTTTTATGCTGTCTTCTCCTTAGAATGTACTCAGAAGCAGTATGGATATAAACTTATATGCAAAGGATGAACTTCATTCTCTTAAACAAACATGTGTGGGAGATCCCCCTCCTGTAGTGTGGTGGCTGGCACATTATCAAATGCAAACTCAAACATCTGGATGACAGATATGGTCACTTGCTTGTTTTGCACTGTTGAGTTATCTACAGAATATGCTGTGAAGCTATGTACTTTGATTTGAGAGGATAATCCTATGGATGCAGAAATTTCACACTATTTTAAAGGAAGATGCAATTTTTCTTGTGGTTACTTTTGTCTTCTCTACAATTCTGCATGCATCTGTATGCACAGGGCAGTTCATCTGAGAACTTCTCTACCTGTATTCTATAACTGCTACCTAAGGTAGACTAACCAGCATACCACACATAGACCAGACATTCATTTGTACATGACTTTACAACAAACATGGTGATAAAAGCATAAAATAAAAATTAGATTTTTTTTTCACTTCTGACCTTCTTTTGCTTCAGATTTCTACATTCTCTGTTGTAAGTGGCCGAAGGTTATTAACTTTTCCCTGTTTTTTGTGTACTGAATTAGGCCATGGAAATTGACATGAAAAAAGAGATGAGTGCTTAATTCGTATGTTAGAGATAGCTCTTTGCAACTCCACTTTAAAAAAAAAATAGGTTGACATTCATGACCCAACAATTACATGTTTTTTTTGGCTAGGTGTTGGCATGCACCATTTAGCCTATTATGAATTTTTTTCATCCAGTGCATTGATTACAGAAGTTTTCAAATAATTTGTCTTGCTGAGAGGCGGGATAGCCCACAGATTTAAATTACACAAAATACTCTGGATTTAACAGACATTATAACAGAAACAAGCATAATTCTACTGTTGTCTTCAGAGTAATACACATTTCTAAAGGTTCTCTCTACAGAACAATGTTTTCCCTGAGTTTTGTGAACTGGTTTTTCAGCCTAGATAATCTCTGAACACAGATTTTGATTAGAATCAGTCAAGACTGCTTTGTTAGTATATTTTTTAAAAGTTCCACTAATGGTATTCCCAAATCCTGATGGCAGCTTCTAGCTGTTTCCATATGCAAGAGGTAGCATATCCTACTGCTGTCTTGAGCAACACATGTGGTGACAGGCCAGTCATTTGCTACCTCAGACAAGAAAGGGCGATGAGTTCTTAACTTTTCTTCAGTGACAGCACTTGTTTTGGTGGCTTCCTTCTACCAACACTCTAATTTTCATTAAAATTTTAGGTCTACATTAGCTATGTCTACAACTGCAAGTAGTGTAGTCTTATTTAGAAATGGATTTGTAGACAGCAACAGTTCACACTATATATGTTTCAGGGAGTTTAAACTATCTCTGATCTGATCCTGGGGAATATTTAGAGACTGCTATACATGGAGACTGATAGTATGCTTCTTAAGCAAACCTTCTCATTTAATTTGATTATGAAGCATGTTTTTGCACTCTGAGACTGCTCTGCATTGCTCTGCAATGCAAACACAGCCAAGGGGACAACTGGTACATGTGATTCAAAAGTGCACTGCTGACTCAAGCTAAAAATGCTATTGGATATATACCAAAATATTTGGGTCACTATGTTCTCTTAGATTTGGTATAAATTGGCCAGAAGATTTCAAAAGCTACACAGGTACAGCAAACAGAGAGAGATAGAGATGCTCTATTTTAGTAGAACATCATGGCCTGGAAAATAAAAAGAAAACCAATCTCTGAAGATCCTTATGAATATTACCCAGTTTTTGTAATAAAGCTTCTATCCTATCCCTATGCTGCTGACACTTCTGCCAGAAAATTATTCAGACCTTTAGTAATAGTGGTTTTTTTCCATCTCATTCTGATACCTTTCACACAATAGTGGCAGGCACAAAGTTATTCCTTCTTTTCCTTATTCCTCTGCATCCCAAGAGACATCTGTAAGCCCTTGTGCTTTTAAAGTGCTAGATGCTCAAAGGCTCTTTTTGAAATTAATAATAATCAATGCCAGCAGCATCTCAACACCCTACCCAGTATTTGCATGTGATGGTGGGAAAACAATAGCAAAAAAGGAGACATCAACTTGAGTTGTTCCAGCAGTTGTTTTAAATGGTGAATATTTTCCTTTTCTTAATGTGAAAAAGAAATAAACAATATCCTTAAACAATATCTTTTTAAATCCAGAACATAAGCAGACTCTCAATCACCCCAGTGTTCTGAAAAATCTGTATTTCTCTACAGTTGTATTGGCAAACTCAAATAATTTCTACCAGTAATGGAATTTACAACTGACTAGCCCCATGCTTTAAAAAACGTCATCCAGTAATTCTCCTTCTGATTCTTAGATGGTAACATCAGTTTGGGATGTACTTCTTATACTGTTAATGAAGCAAAATGTAAATATTAAAACATACTGACTGCATGTTTGAAGCCCAAAAGATTTACATGTAAGCCCTCAATTTAATTCCTGTTGGTGGACGGCTTGCTTTAGAAAAAGCAGGGAACTGCAGGGAAGGAATATGAAAACACTGTACTGAAAGTGTTTTGCTAACTGTAAAGAACAGAAAGAGTTGTACCTAAATTCAATTCTAGTTTTTAGGTGAATTACCTATACTGGAATATATTGGAAGAATTATTCTTCTGGTAGTTTAGGAGACTTTCCAAAACACATTCTGCACTGTCAGAAATTATCTGAGGGCTATGATAAAATATCCATGCAAGTACAACATATTAAGCGTAAGAAACACTTACCTTGTTGAATATCCTTCATCTCCAAGTGCAAACTTGATATTAAAATTCCTACAGTTTGAGATCGTTTTCCATCCAGCAATTTGATAATCTAGAAAGGTGATGAAAAATTATCTGAGATCAAAGGAACACTCTACAAAGGATTCAGTCACTTTTATAACAGAAGCTAATTTGTGAATTGAATTCAGCGTTTCTCCAAGTATCAAACCCTTTTATTAACTAAATGTGGTAGTAACACCTTCATCTTATTTTTGTGCTCTGCACCTTAGCAAATGAATTATAAGACTGAATTCTCACCAGGTCTACTAATGAACATCACCTCCTACTTGTAGGATGCTATTACACAGGAAAAGAAAAAGGCACCATCAAATACTTATTATGGAACATGGTTTCCCCCCCCCCCCCCTTTTTCTTTAAATGATATTTAAGAACTATTAAAGACACTGAGCACATCACAAGTTCCTGAGTTTGTCTGGTAGTTTACATTTCAGTGTGAACAGACTTATGTCTATTTTTTTCAGCAAAGAATCAATTCCTGAACAAGCAGAATTGAAGAATTGTCTTTTTATGCCCTCTTAACACTACTTCTGGAACACTGGGCATTACTCAAAGCATTCCTTTTGCTCATGTCTGAATGTGCTTATTCCACACTGTTGACACTCCACAGGGATTTCAGAATTTTTTTCACATTTGGGTATAGATATTTGATAGTATAATATACTGACATTCAGACTTTCTGATGTAATATTTTCTGATTTCAGTTTAGGGGTAGAAGAAGAATGAGGAGGAAGGGAAACCTTAATGTTATTTTGGTTGGTTGACATTAATTATAAAGAAGAGAATAAGTGTAGCTCAGATATTAGAAATGTAAAAAACTAATTTCCCACAATGTCTGGGCCATTGGTATTTGTGATTTTGATTTATTTCATATGGAAGACATGACAGGAGCACATCAAAAAATGCAATAAAGACACAAGTTCTTCAAAAATACAAAATGTTCAGATCCAAGCAGATGATTTACTTCATAGTGTTGATGTACAAAAACTATTAAAAATACTAACTCCTTTGCAAGATTAAAACTAATAGCTGTGTTTTCCCTAAATTTATATTCTTAGTGTTTGAACAATATTTAATCATTACTTCTATGAAAATACTTAGTCACTCATCTATACAAAACTAAATTTTTTGACAAATAAAGGAAAAAGAGAATTGATACTGACATTTTCACATGAAAATGTGAAGTTAGTGCTTATTTAGAGTACTGAAATAGGATCATACGTGCACGAGTTGGAACAAATGCTCTCTTCAACAAAGATCTGACAGATTTTTTAGGTCCCCCTTGTAGGTACTCAGTAATAAACTTACGTTAAAGTAGATAGTGCATATTTTCTGCCAAAATTTGAAAAAATCTATCCTGAGATTTTTTTTCCTGCCTATATGTACAGCACATATGATGGATATTAAGAAATTAATACTGTGGAAAGTGTTTTGTTCAAATGGCAAAGAATTCAGGCTCTTTATCTCTGAGTACACGAGCAGACAAGATGATTTTGCTCCAAGTTACCTTAAATGAACACTGTGGAAGCATCACATCCTGTTGACTGATTCTTCTGAGCAAATATAAGTAACTTCTTGGTTTATCATGGTCATTTCTGGAGCTTTACATGAATTTGCTGAACTCCACAGCACATTAATGTCTTACAGGGATAATTACAGGTTTGAGCAGTACACAATTTGTACAGCATTCGCTGACCTCCAAGCTGACCTTGTTCAGGGCAAATTCATAGGTTGTCATAAACCCCATTAGACATGCCTAGTTTGAGGCAAAACATTTCCAGACTATAGCTGTTGTAGACAATATGACATTTGAAATCATTCCACTGAAGTAATTTTAAGTGCTACTGTATCCTCCAGATATGATCAAACTAGCTCACATCACTAAGCAAGACCTCCCTCTTTAACAATTTCTGAGAAAACCCCTTAAAGAAATCCCTATATAATTTTAAAAGTTAAACCAGAGATTAATGATTTTAAAGGGCAACTGACTGCATGTTCACATGCATTTTTGACAAATTTACACATGGTCACAATACCAGGCATCAAGCTAGATGCAGACTACCTGAAATAGCTTCAACCAAGTAATTGAAGGCTAATAATTACTTCATTCGAGAGCAAAAATGGAGGACCATAACAGCAGAATAGCTTACATTGAGCATAAAACTACTTCAAACCCATAGTTATAATGCTAAGTATCATACTGGAATTTTGTCATCGATTTTTAGAATCAATGTGTAACTTCAAAGATTTTGCAGTTAAAATACATAATCAGTAGTAAACCAGATAATAAATTTTCACAGACACTAACTTTGTCCCAAATGATGGTTATTCTGTCACTAAGGGGGAATTACATATGTGTGTGAATTCCAAATAGAAAGGAGACACCAAAAAATCAGCACTTTTTCAGTTCAGTAAAAACATAAGGCAAATAAAAGGAAAGTTTGTAAAGACTGTGTTGAACTATTTAGTCTATGCTTTTAAAAGACAAATCACTGATCACCTCTCAGCATATTGGGACTTGCTTGTAGCTGGCAGTGACAGGTAAGCAGCTACAAACCAGCTGACGCCAGCTGATGCTGCTGTGCCAGCTGGTGGGGTTTGCCAGCTGCCTGTTGCTTCTCCAGACTATGAATGTATTGTTGTAATGGATGCAGCATCTTCTGGCTTAGTGATAAAATTGTGACTGCTGGTCATAATTAATTTACTTCACTGATCCATAGCATTATTTGATTTTTGTGGGTTTTTCCCCTATTTTTTAATGTTAAGTTAGCTGATTTGCTGTACACAAGTGTCTCATCTAGTCTCATCTACATCTTTCAAATCTTTATAATCTAATTAAAAAGTGAAGACATACCAAAGCTTGAATACACTAGTAAGTTATTCTGTCATTCCCATTAGAAGGTGTTTCTCTAATGTAGCCAGAAATGTATTTCATTATATACTATACAGCAGTTTAATTTTGTCAAACTGAAATGTCTATATTCTGTCCAGGACACTTACTGGTGCTGAAATCTGAAGAGATTCAGTTTACTTAAGTGATTAAAAGCTAAATCCTTCCTCCTGGTGATGCATCATTTCCTTCCATAATATTTAACTGAGAAAAGCCATAAGCTAAAAAGCTATCTTGTATATTACAGCATTTCCCTCCATTCCCACTCACCAATTTTTACAAATCAACAGCCTGGACCCATGTTTGGATTGCTGAAACCCCGTTCAAACACAGGAAGAATATCCTGCACAAGAAGCCAAAGTATGTCCCTCAAGCCATTCTGCATAAACACTCCAACAGCTACCAATGAAATTTCAGAAGCTTAAGACTAGACATTATCTCTCATATTCCTACTCAAGGGAGAGCCAAATTTAACTATGTTTTCCTCAACATGGATGAATCATAGCTTTATATTTTTAAAGTCTATTTACAATTTTATTAGCTTAAAAAAACCACTACTTTTAGCTTTTTTCTAAAGTACACACAAATGGCAATTTATCAGGTTCAAATAGGAGGTATGAATGAGCCAGTAAGAAACTTATCTCAAAATCATTACTCCTATCAGA
This sequence comes from Anomalospiza imberbis, assembly GCF_031753505.1. Classification (NCBI taxonomy): domain Eukaryota; kingdom Metazoa; phylum Chordata; class Aves; order Passeriformes; family Viduidae; genus Anomalospiza; species Anomalospiza imberbis. The sequence continues at coordinate 31,421,337 of NC_089686.1, forward strand.
ACTGCAAAAATAAGACAAACTACAAAACATATTCACCATGTGGATAATTCTATATTCTACATGACTTCAGGGCTTTGTGATAAACAAGGAATGCCAGTTATTTTTCTCAGCACAGAATAAAATATAAAAAGAAAGTGAGAGTGCCTCAGACGAGCATACACTAGCATTTTACTACTTCTGCTTAAGTCTGAACACTGTTTATTATCTTATACAGACAGCTGAAGACAGTCATTGTGTTTCAACCCTGCAAAGCTTCCAACATTTTCTGCAATATCTGCCCTTCTTGCAGAAACACAAAATTTATTAATTGTAATTCCTCATTTAGTTAGATGGACAAAAAACTTGCTGACAGGCATATCCCTTTCAGTTAAAAAAATGCAATTCACTCAAAATATTGACACTCTTCGTAAATGAGAACACATGTTAATAATTATGTGAAGTCTGTTAGAGATAATAGACAACAGAAAAGCCATTATCTTTAATGTCCTCCTGCGTCTTTGAAATTATAATCATTGCACTAAAGGGCCAAAAATGATTGATGGACTTTCATTTGGAGCATACACCTGACACAAATTACTTGACATATACTCATTTTTTTTGGTAAGATGAAGACAGAGTGGCATCAAAAATATCCAACTATCCTGTTTCTTGAAAAAGTATAGAAAATACTTGAGTTTTTGAGGATAAATTACTAACAAATGCTCAAATATATTGTCAAAACTAACACAATGTCAAAATACATGCTAAATCTAGCAATGGAGCTACAAAATGCACATGGAAAAAATTGTAGCAAAGAAATCTTTTTTAAATATTTCTTTTTCAAGATTATAGAGTATCATAGTTTAATACATAATGAATAATGTCTTTTATTTATTTGATTCATATTCAGGTGTTAAGGGACTTTACTTTTCCTCCAATAATTTGAACTTTTCCTAATGCAGATTCAACCACTTCAGAACTATAAAATAACTGTGAAATAAATCCCACTCCTTCTGTATATTATTTATCCACCTAGAGTCTCTGGAAAAGGCACCAGTCCTCTCTTCTCCATTTCATGGACATCAACTCCAAACATTTGCTGCAGTGCATTACTTCATATAAGATTATAATGCTTCTAGTCTTAATTCAAAAACATTTTTATGAGAGAAGAATTATTTTTTAATGTTTAAATATATTGCATAGTATTTTGCTCTAATATTGGGACATAACTACTATATTCATCTCGCCAGTAAATTCTCCCAACCAGAAAAAACAAATTTTATTCTCAAGACATAAAGACATAGTACCAAAACCTCAGAACACCAGTTTAATCATTATCTACATAGTACAGAAGAACACTAAATAAAAGACTGCATACATGCAGAGAAAATAAATGCACAAGAACAAGAGTTTCCTGAATTATTTCAGAGGGTGTACAGTTGGAAAAAAAAAACCTTAAAAGTTCTTCCAAAGGTGCTACATTTTCCAAAGGGCTACAGGGTCAAAGAAGCATGAGCAGTCACACGGTTTGCAGAGCTTCTAAACCCAGATAAGCATTACCAAAACATTTCAAGTCTTCAAGTATATGTATTTGTGTACTAGAAAGGTACACCTGACCTTCGTTTAACTTATATTGGGTTTACATTGTACCACCATCAAGTGAATGCACTATATTTTTCCAAAATAAACTGTTATATTTCTAAAAATAAGTAAAATCACCTTCTATGCAGTCCTTGAAGTTGTATTACCATTGCTGCTTACATTCCTAATTTCCCTTCCTTTCTTCCCCCACATACTTGTCAGAAGCCTCCAGAAATCAGTGTAACCGAATAAGCCATTTCTGTCTGGCATGAATGCAACAAATTTGGGAATCACGAAAGTGTTTTTAAAAAAAGTATATCCAGTTGTTTCAATCTGCTGGACAATGGACAGAAGATGGACTTCATGTCTTTTAACTGATTACCAGTGTCAAGATGTTAAAAAGGCACTCAAGATGTCATTCACAGTATTTCTGTGCTTCAAGACAGTTATCAATTATATGTGTACCATTCTAAACAAACTTTCCTAAAGATCTCCAAATACAGAAACACAATTTCCCTTGCCAAATTTTTTCTGCATTCCTTTGGTATCCCTGCTCTTAGAAAGCTTTTCATAATTTTTCTTTGCAGCAGCTGCATGCACTTGATTACATTTACACTGTGTGTCCCAATCAACCTTCTCCTTTCTAGACTAAATAATCATAATTTGATTTTTTCCTTAGAGATTACTTCACTTTTCATCATTCTCCTCTTTACAGTTAGCAAATTCTTAATGAAGGGCTGTAGTGCCTAAATCTAGATGCAGTTCAACAGGGACATGGTTGAGTAGTGTCTTGCAAGCAATACTTCTATCAGAGTTCTGCTTTTCATTTTTAGTATTACCATGATTTGACAATTCATGTTCCTCTTGTGAGCTACTATAATGCAAGACTCTTTCTGCTGAACTATTAGCAGTCAGTTAGCCAGCTGTGCCTCATCTTATTTTTTAGGTAGCTGAATATTCTTAATGATATTAACCTGGTGGTTAATTGCATTAGCTTTGTGTTTATCTTTGTTTGTCAGACCAGATCTCAGATACCTGAAAGCCTTGTGAAGGATCTACTTCAGTACATTTGAAGCCTCTTGGAAATAGGTGGTGGCTGCAGAATTAGCATTCTGCTATCCAAGAAATAAGTGAAAATTCCAAGGTAACTACAACCAGGAGAGAAGTCCACAGAGTCCTCAGTGTATTCTCCAGTTTGTACAGTGAGTATATATATATGCATGGATAGAAATATTATTGATGATATGTTGAAATATTATAGATACATTATAAATATTCATTTTATGAAAAATTTATTATAATTATATAATATATATGAGAAAAACTATATATGTATAATATGAATATGTACTCAGAAGTTTGCTTTCTGAGCATAACTTGCCAAATGGTACTGGAAAATAAACCAGCCATTCTATTTATCTTAATCACAGAATCAATCAGGTTGAAAAAGATTTCTGACATCAAGTCCAACCTGTGACTGAACACCACCATGTCAACCAGATCATGGCACTGAGTGCCCCAGCCAGTACTACCTCAAACACCTCCAGGGATGGTGACTCATGCCACCATGGATTCTCCCTGGAGAATCCATTCCTAAGGCTAATCACCCTTTCTGTGAAGAAATTCTTCCTAAAGTCCAACCTAAACCTCCCCTGGTGCAGCTTACATAGGACATTGAGACATTTCTGGCTGAAAAAGGCAGGTGTCTATCAGCTGTAAGTAAAAAAAAAAAGCACAGGATACAGTGAATTTTTTAATCTGTGTTACCATACAGTGTCTACTACCTGGAAAAACATGTAAGAACCGAACAAACTGAAATTTCTATAGGCTTTCCACAGAAGCATTCATTTCACAGCTTAAGCATACAGATTATTCCAACTGGTTCCACAAAACTAATAATTCTGAGAATAAACTGAATAATATGGTTTTATTTGGAATTGCAAAAGAGTTAAATGAGAAACAATCACCCTCTAATTCAAAAGATAAAATCTTACTTCCAACTGAAAAAGGAACTTGAGTGTGAGGTACTGATGTAATTCTCATTCAAGGAGCAAAGTACTGAATAATCATGTTTTAATAAGCAGACCTGCACCATCTATTGGCCTGTCATTTCCCTAAATACCAAAGAAGCTGAACTTAGTTTGTATAAGATGCTATGAAATAAGCCATAGTTTGTGCAGAGAAGAGGTTTAGTGCAGGGAATGGGTCAGTCTTACAGGTATCAATAAATAAAACAGCTTAACTATTTCAAACACAAGCTACAACCTCATTGCTGTACCTATATCTTGCTCTGGAAGGTTCTTTTAGTGAACATGAAAAAGGAATTTATAAGTACATAATGACACAGCATCAGCTAAATCTGTAATATATGATGAGCTTCATAAGATTCATGTTTCTTAATATGTGTAGAAAGCATCTTTAACCAGACTATACAATTACCTATAATGTGACACTGATACCATTTTTAAGACCAGACATGCAGAAATGTATGTACTGAAGCAAAAAAAAAAAAAGATTCTTGCTAAACTCCTAGCAGATATAACTGTTAGGAAAAAGGCAAGAAACTTTGAGAGCCAAAAGAAGCATGAGAAACCAGAAATGAGACCATCCAAACTGACAGCTTTATATTGATCTACAGGAGCTCTCTGTTATTATCTACTAATAAATCCTCCTGTAAGTAAATAAAATGCCTCTCTATTACTGTATCATTTGCAGCCCACCAAGATTGATCCACTGGAGCCAGCCTGCACATATCTGGGCTTTCAGAGAGACAAAGAGAAACACAGGACCATCGAAGACGGCCAAATGTCAGTAAAAACATTCAGCTGCTACTGAGTCATTTAACTGAGAAAGGTAAAAAGACAGGATACACTAAAAGAAAATGCTTCTGTACTCAATTAAAATTTTCCTTGAATTCTTAAAGTGGATTTATTTTTAATTTTTATTTTGTCCAAATGATGGAATGTTTCACACTACTGACCACGAGTTTTGTAAATTCTCATGGAAAACCCTAGAGTTTCCATGGTTTGTAACTTCATGACCCATCAGTTTTCCAAACTAAAGAGATGGTAATAGATACAATTCTGAATTTATTTCTAAGGGAATTTACTTTTCGATTTTTCCACAGTACTTGAAAGGAACCTTTTTCATTTCATTAATTTCAGTAAAATATCCATTGTCTTAAAATAGTAAGTTTACCTTTAATAACAAAGCAGAATATTTAAAATGTTGGTAGAAATAAAAAAGATGTCTTTGTATGAAAATACACTGGTTGCTCACAAGAAATAATGCATATTATTATAACAATATGTTCTGTGAGTATTACCCAATTAAATTTTGCATAAGCCAAAAGAAATCACTAAAAAATCATGCTGCTCAAACAAGTAAGTTAGTTTACAAAGCAGGAAGGAAAAAGAAAAACGCAATTTCATCTTTCAGTATACAGGCCTAATTCTGTACCTGGTTTGCTGTCACCCTCTTTGAGAAGTAGATATACTCCCTTAATTACTGAGATTTTGAAATAAAAAAGCAACTATTTGTACATGTTAATTCCCAATTAAAGTTACAGTCATTAAATTCTTCAAAGTTCTTTAGAAAGCTGTATTTCCTATTACATAATTCTTTCTGAAAAAGGTAAATTAATAAAATGTAAAAATAAATATTAGAAAGAAGGCGTAAGGTAGGTGACCTAATTGAATTTACGGATACAGCTGCTGCTACATGTCACATTCACTTCAAGCATTTTTCAAGTAAAATATCTCAAAATATTTTTCACAGAGATGTTCATGCCCAACTTCAGTATACTATTTGAAGGACTGTAACAATTATTTATTTGTTTTGCATTTACAAATGCCAGCATGTCCCCATCCAGGCCCCATTTTAAATTATTTATTTTTTGCATTGCATTAATTTGAGTTCTATAAATTCTACAGCCTTACTGATACTTCTCATTAGCTGTTGCATTAAGACACAATACAGGGAATTTATGACCAAAGATGTTCTGAAAGCCCCAACATGTATACATGTTTCACGTTCTGTGTATTATAAAATTGAAGGTAGCAAGCACAGCTCACATTCAAAGTGCCCTCTTGTGGTTCCAAGCAGGTAAACTCGAAGAGATTTATAACACAATAACTGTTTCAGTAGTTTCTGATGTTTAATCATACTGTTTTAGGAAAACATTATTGATTATTATTCAGTCAAGAATTTTTCTGGCAGCAAATACTACTAATGGCATTTGTTTCTTCTATCTGCACATCCCAATTAGCAAGTGCCAGCTGCCTCTGTAATGGATCATATCTAAAGCCGACTGTATCTGCGCTACAGCAATGACACAGTTACTGCATGTAGCTTTGGCCTTTAAAGATATGATTGTCCTGCCCTTTCCTGACACAACTCCTTAGCTATACTGGAAAAAAAACTGCCATTCTTTATTCAAAATGTTGCTTTTCATTTTATTTTTCCAATAAAATTAATCTCAGTGGAAGAGAGGTTTGCTAGAGTAACTAATGACATGCATTAATTATACATCAGCTCTAGGGCAAATAATGGCCTGGAATACTGGCACTTTCATATATTAATTAAAACTTTAACTCTATTCTCCTATACAGTATTTTTTCTACCTCACTGGGATGTGGAACTTTCATTATCAAAGGCAAAAAAATTTCCAAGGTAAATAATAGCACTGCATTCTCAAGCAAGAGAACTGAATCAGCAATCCATAGTTTTCTTTCTTGCTCATTCACAAAAAATCCAAAGATTAAAAGGGAGTTTCCTCAAAATGAAAGACTAAACAGTATCACACACACAAAAAAAAAAGACAAACAAAGAAACAATAAATACCTTTTTGGCCTTGTTTTTTTTTTCATAAGTCTCTGACAATGGTTTTCTTTTTTCCTGAGTGGTGTCTTTGGAGAATAAATATTCAAACTCAGTAGTGTCAAGTATATCAGGTTCTTCCAGTGATTCCCATAATGTTGGCATAGCAGTTTTCCTATAAAGGGAAAGATAATAATAAAATTTCTAATTATTATGAGAAACCGTAATAGATCTAACCATAGTAAATGAAAATCCATTATAGATTTAAACTCAAAGCAACACAAAGAGCATTCCTTTCCTATACCTTGCTCTTGTAACGAGTCAAAAGTTTTTCTAATAGTTTAAGTTATTAGTTTCAGCTATTTAGTCCATGCCTGCTAGACTATGAATCATTTGTATTGTACTGTTCTTTGCGCAACAACGGCAGCTTGTGCAAATATATGTCAAGAGATTTCTGCCACTTCAACTACGATTAGAAGTACTCCAATGTCAGCTTTTTTGAGAAATTCCCAGTAATCTATTTAGACCTATAAAAATAAACAATAGTAACAAATAGTGAACAAACTATTCAAGCATATTTTAAGAGTGTTTGGGGAAATTTGTATAGGACCTGAATTACTTCATGTTATCCACAGATGTTGTATCCTCATACTTATCCTTGTTGTAGTTCTGAGAAACTACAGTAATTATGTGGCTTATATTTGGGGAGATTAGTCAGTATTCTTCCCCATTCAACCAACTGCAAATTTTAAACGTGGATTATCTTTCCTTCTTTTTTTGCCTTCCAAGACCAGATTTAGTTTTGGATCAGTTGGGAGGTTGTTTACACAATCCTCTCGCTTTACCTAGATTAGGGGAAAATAATATGTAGTGCTATAAACATTGTACACCAATTCTAAAAGGGCTTGTTTCAAAAATATCAATGTTTCAGGAAAATATGTGGGACAAAATTTCTGAGTGTTCTTGTCTGTTTATCAGTAGAAGGTGGGACCACGTCTTCCAGCAGATGTCACTAAAAGGCAGGGAAATTATTTGCAATTAGAAAAAAGTGATGAAAACCACTATAAAGTACAAATGGCTGATGTCACTAAACATAGTTGTAATATGCAACAAAATGGAATACCTACCAATTCAAAAGGAACTGATTTTTTTTTAAATTTAGGATTTTTTTCTACTTAACTGTCTACTATCATGAATGCTTAAGGAACTTTTCATTTTTTTTCTATTAGCATCTGCTGTGGCAGCATATTCCATGTCACAGGACGTGCTTAGAGCTACACAGCTTCGCTCTTCCTGATATTAGTTGCTGTCCCTGAATCAGGACAGTTGTGTTAGCAATACTGAAGAAAGAAGGATTCTTTCTGGCTCTGCAACACGAAGTCCTGGATAGCTTCTGATCTGAGCAGCAAATTCTTGAAGAAATTTCCAGTTCTAATGCAGACCATGAAAATGCTGGACCATTACATCGAGTGACCAGTAGTTCATCAGAATGCTATGAATTATCCTTTATCTTTCAAAAGCTTGATGAACCAGTACTGTCTCAGAAAGAAAACTTTTGCTTAATTGTTCAATGGGAAGAATTTCAATAAAGTTTATTTATGGACCAACTATTGAACCAACTATGGACCAACACTATGAAACAACTATGCTGAAAAAATACTGGGAAAGTAAAACCAAAATGTTCAAGCCTCCTGCTCCAAAATATTTCAATTCTGAAAAATTTCAATTTTTTAGAAAATTTTACTTCTTTTTAATTCTGAAAAACTAAGAATATACAACTGACATTTTAGTAATTTCTTTGTTCTGGTCAAATATATTATATAAAATAGTAACACCTTACAATATTTTATTACACCAAAATAATGGTACTTTCTCATCAAAATAAATTCAGAGCTGTAAAGTAAAATAAAACTAATATTTAAATCCACTTAATTGTAGATATTTACTTCAAACATGTTTAAATATAATAGAGAAAGCTGAAAATATAATATTATTGTAATATTAAATAATTTAAATAAATACATAATTTATAAAAATCATTATTACAGGATAAATAAACTAATTTCTAAGAATTAACTGTATATTATGATAATAATATAATAATAAGTAATATACTGTACATATATATTTTGTAGCATATATAATATTATGACGCATTATGGCTGTAAGCCATATATAGTAATATAATTTAGCTTATTTAAATGTTTAAATTTAACATCTTGGTAACTGCTGCTACGCTAAAATAATTTTGAACACAGATAATAATGGTTTGAACTTTAAGATCCAAATAATAATGTAATTTCATTACTTGCATTAATACAGGACCTGAATTAAGGAACAACTCTTCATTAAAATAAAATAGTCTGTGTCACTTAAGCATCCCCCAAAAATCCTTTTTGATCCATCCCTCCTAATGAGCTCTATATTACAGTAATAAATACAAGAAGGAAAGTCAGAATCAGTCAAATCCAAAAGAGCAGCTGAGTAACTGGGGCAGTAAGATATTAATGCTGGTCCAGAAAGTGTGATTGGGAGAACTGCTTTTCTCCTGTTAGCTAAATAGACAGGTAGCATAAACGAAGACTGTAGGATAATTTAAAAAAAACCTGGCCAAAAATTGTTTATTTATGCCTGTTTGCCAAATGAACACTTACAAACTCATTGATAAAACAGTGTATTTCGTAGTAACTTTGGATTTGGTACAACAGAATACACTACTAGAATACTGTCATAGAACCACAGGATGACCTGGGTTGAAAGAACATTGAAGATCATCTCATTCCAACCCTTTGCCATGGGCAGGGACAGCCTCCACTAGACCAGGCTGCACAGGGCCCCATCCAATCTGACCTTGAAGACTTTCAGGAAAGAAGCACCTGCAGTTCCTCTTGGAAACCTTTCAGTGCCTCACCACTCTCACAGTAAAGAATTTCTTCCTTACATTCTACCTAAACCTACCTCCTCTGTCCACAGATTTTACTGATACTGGGAGCTGCCCCAGCTCAGGTGCAGGACCTTGCACTTGGCCTTGTTTGCAGTCCCACTACTTAAGTATATCAAGGTCCCTCTGGATGGCATCTCTCCCTCAAACACATCTGGGATTCTATCCCTGCACTAAATCACAGTAAGGTGGGTATTTTTTTTTAATTTTATATCTATTTTTTTTAAAGCTGTAGATGTCTCCATCAATACTGAGACTTGTCCATAATGGACAGTTCAGGCTACAGGTTGCTAAGCTGCATACTTTTACACATATGCTTTATTCTTCCTGCTCTGACAGAATTATATACAGCAGTTAGGTTCCAGTTTAACAGTTTCCAGTTTCTAGAATTGGAATCATACAGGATGACACAACATAGTTCTCTGGAGAAAGGATCATGTGAAGTGACTGGAAAGTAAAAATGAAACTAAATTCTTACCTGACCAAACTTTAACATTTCAATTCTAATTATAATGCAGACTTAATTTTAAGAAAAAAAACATTTCTAATCTTTTGGCTACCCTTTTACATTTTAGTGCTAAATCTGGGAAGCACCCTGTCACTATTGTTATCCAAGCAGTGCTTGAATTATTGGGGAAAAATGGCCAAATAATACATGTTTTTGTTATAATGCAAAATAGTTTTCATTTAGAATACATATAATTTTAATTTAAATATGATATTTTTAAAACAACTTATTTTTTCAGACTTCTAGAACTGATTCAGGTTTTTTTCCAGAATTACATAAATTCCATATCTCCACACTGACCGTAAGTAGCAATTCTAAGTCCAAGTAAATATATTTTACCTGTTATCTTGCAATTGTATTCGTGTCCAGTACAAAGGCTTCATGGGACGGCCAGGTTCAATGGCAGGTTTTCGAGGACCTTGGTTTGAGGATAAAGTGCTATTAAAAAAGAACCCAGGCCCAGGAGGTGGAGGGGGTGGAGGTAACCCAGATCCAGGCAGTGGAGGAGGAACAGGAGGTCCCAGCCCTGGAAGCGGTGGTGGTGGCGGCGGTGGTGGTGCTTGAAAATTCCTACAGCCTTCAGAGAGTGGAGGTGGCAGTGGTGGACCAGATCCAAACTGAGACGTCAGTGAAGCCGGACCCATTGGCAAAGGTGGTGGTGGAGGAACTACAGCAGACAGTGAAGAATCAGGAAGGGGAGGAGGTGGTGGTGGTGGTGGAGGAGGCAGCATTTGTTTTGGTTGACAAGACAAGACACCTTCTGATGACTGTACATTGTAACTGTCCTTATTTTCACTTTGGACAGATATACTATGGGTCAAAGAAGAAATATTAAGCTTTTTGGGTACTATTTGGTTATTTTTCACAGCTCTGTTTTCTTCTTCACTAGGCTTTATGAAAGTTTCTCTGTCAGTCTGTATACATACATTTCGGTATGCCTTTGGTGGGTTATCATCTTCAGTAGAAACACCAATATCCTTTGCTTTTTCATTTCTTCTGTTTAATTTATTATCAAGTTCATTCTTCAGATGTGCAATGGTTTCCTCAAGCTGAGCAGTTGAGACAGCGTGTTCTCCACGAATATGGAATACCCTGAGTTCAAACTGAGACTGCAGAGCAACAAGAAAAAAAACCCTTAGTGCAAATATTTTTTGAAGTGTTTATCGTGTAGTCTGTTAAAAATCTTCACATTTAAACCACGTTCTTAATCAAAGTGGAAAACACTTCTCTTTCCCAGTTCTATATGGTTTTATTGGAAGCTATTATAAAATTGGACAATTACTAATCTTTAAAGAAATGCAAGAAAGGGTGTGTTTCAACAAAATATATTTTGTAAGTAAAAAACCAGTACATCAATTTGGACAAATTTTAAGCTGTACATTATTTTTAAGTAGACTTACCAGTTTTTAATTGGATGCAGTAATTAATGGTATATTATGGAAAAAAGGTACCTTTTTCAAATGTTTTTCTATTTAATGACATGAGTATTGCTTATTTCATTTCATATATATGTCATATATACATATATAGAGAGATAACATGTTAGGAAGTAAGAAATAGATTAAACACAACGGAGGTTGAAATTCATTCAAGATAAAACATTAAATAAAGTAATATCTCAATCTATTCAGTGTTATCTTCAATAAAATTCACAGAGAGACACATAACTTCTTCCAGTTTATCTCTGCTATTAGATTAAAATTTCATTTCTTCCATATATATTTTAACCTACAATTCAGGAAAATAAACATTAGAACCAAGAGAATCAAGAGAATTTCACTGGAAAAATATGTAAGTAAGGAAAAAAAACCCATTTTTCTTATGATATGTCAGAAAGACACAAAACATTTGGCACAGAAATATGTCCTTTAAAAAATCCAATACAATCCAATACTGCTATTCCAGGTTATTAGGTCCCTACAAGTTATTTTCTGTTATGCTATGATACTATCAAGCAGCTGGCTGATATTACCATGACTCTTTGCAAAACAATGACTCCTGGAAGAGAGTTTTTCACAGTTCTTTCAGGATCCCTCTACAAAGGGGAAGCCAACCTTTTAACAGAAACAGCTAATGAGCTGTGATTTCCCCAAATTCCTAAAGGCACAGGAATTTGCACTTAAAATGCCCATGCAGTGCTTGCCAGAAGTGGCAACATAGCACTCCCTACTTACCATTCCTACTTGAGTATTAGGGCAGAGCTACTAGTTTACAGAATTAATTATTATGCATCCAAGTAATATATGTGTAGCTCAACATAGCAAATATAAGGTAATAGTTGTGGTTTTATATTGTAAAATGAAGCCTGACTAGATATGCAAACAAGATACTCATAGGAGTATGATCAGCTTGGATTCTAATCAATTTCGTAGGATAAAATCCAAAGTAAACAATCTGAAAAAATGGATATTAAATGCTCCTTTACACTGGCATGTGTAAAGATGGGAAATCAAGTTTGAAGTTTTGCAGAAAGAAGCAAACAGATTTGCATTGGAAACAACCCAATTTCTGTTAATTTTATAGACAACTCAGAACAAATATGTGTAACAATATATTTATTTAGCTTTTTTCCTTTTCCTACTATTAGTCTATTGGCACTCATTTTTATTATTAGTTCAATTCCACAAGATTTTCTGCTCCAAAGAAACTGCCTTTCTTTTTAACTTGTCATACTAATCCATAAATGAGGTAACGAAGGAAGTTTGCCTTGAGGAATTTAACTGGGTTTTTTTTTGTCATAGCACTTTGCTCCTATTGGACATCAAAAACTCCCTCACAGAACAATTTACTTTGAACGTTAAAGATTTTCCCAGCAGTAAATCTGAAGCCACCTTAAAAACACACTGTAAAAGAAGCAGAGTATCTAACAAAACTATTTATTACCTTTAAATGGGCATAAAAGCAACTGTGTTAGTATTATAAGCCTTTCCAAATACACATCTCCAGTTTTAATTTACAATATAAAATTGGTAGTTTAAAGTCAAAATTATATTTGAGGTGAAAGAATTAAAAGCAAGAAAAAGCAAAAAACTTGCATGTTTTCAGAATTATTTTCCCTAACTTGAAAAAAACCCTATAAACAAGAATTAAAGCTAAAATTACTAAGCATTAGTAATTTTAAAAAGTAATTTTAAAATTTTACTCTTTTTAAAAAAAGAGTAATACTTCTATTTAGTAATAAGTATTAAACCAATTTTATTTTAATTACGTTTCATCTCAAAGTAAGTCTTATTCACCAAAGTAAGATTACCTTTTATACTTATGATAATACGTTCAACAAAAAAGTCAAGAATATGAATATTAATATGTATTATTTTTATATATACGCATAAATAATACAGACATATTCTTAATAAAGGTCTGCTCTCTGGAAATATTTCTTAAAATGAGATAAAATGCTTCAAAGTCATATGATAAATCAAATGGAGAGCAAACATCATCAAAATTTAATTGTTTGGTCATAACTATTTTGGACAAGATGAAATGGAAAAATATTTCAGCAGGAAACAAGATATTTGATGGAGGGAAGGTATAGGAGGAAGGCTGGAGAAGCAGAAGATATTAGAAGTCAGCTGAAACTAAAGCTTAGAAAGCCATCATATACATGAATGAACATGATTTATTTCTGAAGAAGGGTAGAGGATTTTGAAACCTATTAAAGAAAATTTCTGTAAAAATTGCTGTATAAAATGAAAGCAAGACACTACAAAGAACAGTGTGGGAGATGTTCATCAGCAAGCTTTAGATATATTTCTTTTCATTTGAAAACTGTATTTGCCACTTTGCTGACTGGTATAGAAGCCTGGTTGCTTGGTTCCCAGCAACACTCATTTAAGAAATCTGGATTGTATAGCTACATTCAAAACCAAATAAATTATTGCAAGTAACATATTTCTATTCCCCTGACCATTTCATTTTCTTGCAGCAATAATCTGCTTTTTCAGAGAGTATCAAATTAAGCCCTCAAGCATCGGTCTGTTGAGGTTCTCTGGCTTTCCATTGTATCAGTGACTCTTGCCAGTCAGCCACTGACATATTACTCCCTCTCCTGTACACACACACATAGAACTGATACAGCTGCCTAAATTTCCATGACAGTAGATATATTTTTTTCCACGTTACTTCTACAAATACCATATTTGAAGCATGAATGTTTCATTAAAGCCTTATTACTATTTTTTCTTCACACTGTTAGCTTAAAAGAAAAAGCCCTAATGTGCTGAAATCAGATTTTGATCATCAATTTGAAAGTACCTCTTGAGTATTTTAAGCCTAGCCCACACAGCAATGTGTTATTGAAAAAAGTTGCCTTACTTTGGCACAATCTTGCTTGCATTAATTGTCAATATTAAATAGGCAAACAATACTATGGCATTAAGCTGAAGTACACAGTTAAAATTCAGAATTCACAATAGTTTTATCAGACAAGGAAACAGTCTGAAAATACATGCTGCAATTCAAGAAAGAGGGCTGCAGTGTACATAGCCACAGAAGGGATTGATCAGTGGTATGGCAATTCTAAGGGAATAGGATCTGCGAAGGACAGCACATCACAGACTGATCGAGTCAATCCTGTATTAGGATAAAAAGAATTGTCATATGCAAAAAAAAGTAATCTTTGTGCTTTATTCAGTACTAAAAGCTGTGGGTTTTTTCAGTTTAAGAGAAATTCTGTCCCTGTGTTCATGACCACTGCTATTGAAATTCGGGGCAGCTCATTTGGTCTTAATTTTCTAGGTTAAATCAACAATGCCTTTTGTCTTCACCTCACCCTTACTGGATAATGCTCCCCTTGTTTCCCTAGTTTCTTTCTGTTTCCATTGCTGAAAAATACTTTCAGTGAACCCTTAAATTTCCTTTGCAAGACGTGATTCAGCTTGAGTATTGTCAAATGCCCTTTTCTATTCTGAATTCTGAAACTAGCTTTCATGGATAATGTACCTCTTCTTCCTTTCTTCCACGGCTCTCTGCTTCCACCCAATACCCATTTTGAAGAGGTTGAATAAACAGGCAGTTCTGTCTATCCTTCTTGATAAAGTGTCTTTTGCTTCCAAATCTGCTCTTGCTTGGAATGCAGGGTTCTTTGCACCTCTGATTCTGACTAAAGAAGATTCTTGCCTATTTTGCTTTTCAAGCCTCACTACTGCAGTTGTACTTACAAATCAGTTTCTTTAATTTGTCAAAATTTGTCTGGTATCTGCCATGAAATGGACAGGATCCATTTCCCTTGGGTAAAACCAATTCACCAAACAAGTGATCCCAGCTGACTCTCAGATCCCTTGAACACAAACATTTATATTTAAGCTTAGAAGGCCTGTGTTATCCTCTTCCTAAAAAATTACTTCTGTTAATGGGTAAAATAAAAGCCATCCCTAAAAAAAAAAAAATACCCCTCTTTACTAAAATACATGATATAAGAGGATTATGTAAATATCCAAAAATACTAATACACTGTAACCTGGAAAACAACAGGAGTGCTTGGATTGGCTTTCTAGTTTCTTCCTGTTTTCTCTCTTTACACCCATCCCTCTGGTGTATGTCTCCAATGACCTCCTTTTGGCACCTGCTAAGTGACTTGACACAACACAGAGAAAAAAGGTGGATTATATTTTCTGACAATGCCAACAACTCAGCCTTGGTCCCATGGGACCCAGGAAATAATGAGACATATGCTCAAGGAATAAAAAATCCAAATATTGAATCAGTGTACAATACTGTCATTAACCATTACAGTAGCAGATGATAAATCAGAAATTAATCACAAAAAAGACTAAATCCTCTCATTCATGTAACCAACAGGTTGTCTAAATGTCTTTGAAATGATAATGTGGATTGACATGGAAAAATCTCAGTACCATTGTGACAGCTTTTCTCTGTGAGAGACAGATTAGTCTCATTTAATACAGTCAATATACTAAGTTACAGTCAATTAAATGCAATCAACTGAAGTATATTTGTTGTTGTTTCATTGCTTTAGATAATGTGATTTTATGTGAACAAAAACTTTTAACCATGACACACAACTGCTCTGATATAGAAAGCTGTAGATCAATTTGTATGTATGAACACAAAGAAAGTATAAACTTCTACAGCAATCTACATTCAAAAAAACAGTTGCTAACTTATAAGTCAAGACTTATTTGCACCATAAATGTTTAAAAATCCTGAGAATTTTAACAGTAAAACATTAAAAATGTTCTCTAAAACACTGTTCAGTGCAAGAAATATGCAGAACTTTAGCTTTGAAACTACCAAGTTCATGCTCCACTGTCAATGCCTAATACTTTTTCACCAATGTTTATAACGTAATTCTACTCTGAAAAGTGACTGTGTAAAAATGACACATATTTAATGAACAAAGCTGTTCTAGGTATATCAGAGACAGACCTCTTATTTTTAACTGAGAAACACACACGTTTACAAGTTTTTACTCTAATTAGAGTGGAAAAATAACATATTAGGGAGAAAGTGAGCTCAATTTTATTCCCTTCTCTGACTTTTATACAGTGATTGTTACGTCTAATTAGTTACGTATGCCAAGCCATGAAAATAAAAAAAAAGAGGGAACAAAGAAGACACAAAGTATCCAGGGATATAGTTAGGAGATGTGGATATGTTCTAGAGAGGAAGATATTAGAAAAGGTAAAGAAAAAAAAAAAAAAAAAGACAAGAATTACTGAGTTGCCAAGTAAAAGCTTTTTTAACATACTTTACAGCTTTTTTTCTTAATAGTATTTTGGCCATCAAAATAGTGTGCACAGAAAAGAGAGGAAAAGCAAATTTTTCAGAGAGAGCCTCTAACTTGGTTTTGTTCATTCTAAGTAATTTAATCTTCAGTTTTTGGAAGAGTTCACACTTTTTTTATTCTTCTATTGTGTTTACAAAAGAAAAGAAGCTCTTTTTTGTTGAATCTCTGTCCTTGAAAAAACATACATTTGTTTCAAATTTTAACAACAATCAGAGATTTAGCAAAGGATTTCTCCACAGGGAAAAAAAAAAGTTAAACCCATGCCAGTTTACATAAAAATCAAAATTCCTCTCTAACAAATACCTCAACAAACATAACAGTTACATATGGTACATCATCACTGTCAAGGGCACACAGAAAGAATTATTCCTACACCTCACAATAAAAAAGTAATGACTGAACACTCTCAAACAATCCCAGATCTCTAAATATTAATGTAGCCAATGCATACAGAGACCAATTTTCTCTAGAATTTAAAAATAATAAATACATAGCTTTATAGAGGAAATGTAGCAAAAGTAGTTGGGACAACAAACAAACAAATCCCCCAGCTATTTCCTATTCATTGTCCTTGTCCACTAGACTCAATATGTACAAATAAGCTTGCCAAAGGCTGACAGTAGAATACAGTGGGAACAGGAATTGAATGAGGCACATGGAGTGATCCTTGGGTGTCCTAGGCAGGGCCAGGAGTTGGATCTGATGCCCCTCATGGGTCCCTACCACTCAGCATATTCTATGACTCAGGGATTCTGATTCTTTCTCACTAGTGACAGGTTTCCAGTGACCTCCTAAGTATAAGGTAACAAACATACTTTCATTTTTATCACTCTCCAAAGAGTATGAACAGCCATGCAAAGAAGATCTATGAGACAAGGACACTCTAGATGCCTTCTGATGAGGACTATGTATTTTAAGAGACCATTCTGTACAAGATACAAACTGTCCCTTTCATTATGGGCTGCAGAAAGTCCTATATTCTGTTAAGCTCCAGCATCTTCTCTTGCTGCTCTTTGTGGACCTTCCATTATTTCTTAATGTTCTGTGCTCTTTTCCATGCTCTTCACAGAGTGATCTCCAGGTTGCCATGAAGTCTGTGTTCCTCATAATTATCATCTTGTGTCTGCTCTGTAAATGTTTCTGTCAAGTAACATTAATCTAGCTATTGTTTCCTGCACATATACACATCCTTCCTTCAGTCCCTTCATGGTTAAGAACTACCATCTAACCATTTAAGATTACACAAATTAAATCACTTGGAGAACTTTGTTATACAATACATAGCTCACAAAACCTCAACTCCAGTTCTTTTTCTACAGCTGTCCTACAGACATATCACTTTACTCAGGTCAACCCACTTAAAAAGGGTAAATAACTTCTCCATAACTTCTAATGAAATAATCAGATAGAGCCCTTGATGTGCCCCTGAAATTTCTTGGTAATCTTTCAAGATCCTGCAAATGTTATGAATCCAAATATATGGAAAAATATCTCTAATGATGTTCATTTTATTCCACAGCACACTCCACATTTAAGGCTCCTATTATGTCCACTTCACCACCCAGTAAGCGATGTACTCTACTGTGGAATCTCTGTGCCTACAGAGAAATCTCACTGGAATCTAAATTCTTCTTGATCTCTATCAAGCACAAAATTATTAATGCCTTGGATTCACTAACTTCTTACCACAGGCACGTTTGCTAAACAATGTAATTCCTGGAGACAAATGATAAAAAACTAGATGAAATTATACTTAATACAGCCAATTGTTAACAACATATGCTTAAAGGGGTAAATTTCAGTTTATTAATAAACACATATTCATAATAGATTATTTAACATTTTATATAGATTTTATATGTTCAGTAAAATTCCAACAAACACTAAAGTTTCTCATTTGAATGAATGTTTTTAAAAATAATAAACCCATGAAAATATTCAACTGACAAAAACCACTTTAAGCCTGCATGTATCTCAGGCAGCAGTGAATTCCCAGACAATGGAATACCACACCCACTAGAATTTGCCTAAAAGTAGCAGCTAACAATCCATACTTTCTAGTGACTATGTGTTGGTTCTTCCTAAATGTAAGATAGCTTATGTTAGGAAAAGTAAATCCTACATATGTAAAAAAATGGGTATACAGATAAATTGAGACCAACCTATGAATTTCTAGGAAAACTTAATTTTGTGGACAATTCAATTGGCAAAATCTTGAAATATTGTTAAACTCTGCTAAACATTTAAATTCTGCAGAATGGAATGAGGTGACTCAGCATGCAACACACCAATAAATGTAAATGACATACTGCATGCAGTTTCTCTGAGGTGAAGCTAATCAAAGTATGAAACCATTCCATAAGCTAAAAATTAATTTCAAACTTTTGCTGAACTAGGACCATGACCAGTTAACATGCAAAATCCAAACATTCCTTTCCTATCACAAACTTTGTAGTTACTATCTTACTCTGCTTCTCACTTGCAGCTGTTACCATAGTCTTAGGACAGCCTCAGTTACTATGCACACAAAAATACTAATACCTATTTTCTGTGGTAGTGTTCAGAAGATCATGTGCAACAAGGAAAAATACTCTGAACATTGCTAATAAAATACTTTAAAATACAATACGTAGAAATATAGACTGATAATTACAATTTTATATGGATTATTTGTTTTGATGATAATTTACTTGAAATAGGTTACAGTATTTCTCAGTTGCTAGGGAAATTGCATGATGATGTGGCATATTTTACATCTGGCATGTCAAATGTGAAAACAATACAAAAAAATGGCTGAAAACAAGTTGAAGATGAAGTTTCAGTGACAAAAACTACAGAGGCAGTATGGATCCAATAAGAAAACTGATTGTAGTAGAGAGCAAGATGTCTCTGATCTTGGGAGAATGTTTTTGGACACCTAACAGCTTTTTTATTACTGTGGCTGATTAAAATGAAAAGCCCTACTACTAAAATGTTCTTTTTGATGAGGTTTTTTGCCATGAACTATAGACCTTGCAGTCCAGTGGGATACAAATCCTTTGATCCTGTGCAGTCACATAAATTCAAAGTCGTAAACCAACATTGAATTTGATTTTATTAGTGTGGCTGATGTTGCCAGAATTGTAATGCAACCTTGTTTTTCTTCGCTTTTCTTCCTTTTCTTTCGGGGAGGGGATCGAAAGGAGAGTTTACTGTCAACATTGCTTCACCATATAAAGAACTAATTTCTTTGGCAACCAGGCTACAAGATCAGCCATTATAACAAAGCTTTGTAACTATATAGGAAAGCAAAGAAACATGTTGCTAAGTTGCAACCAATTATTTGAATTAAGTAAAAGCTGAAGCAAAAAGCATTATTAGCAAAGCACATGGAAAACAGCAACCAAAGATAAAGTTACATATCTATAGAAAGAAAATGAGCAGCAATGAATACTTCTCAACAGGAATTATTCAGCCAAATAGTGCCATGAGAATGAAAAAAAGTAACTCTACACTTTTATAAACTAACAATTTTCATTCTTCATAATGAACATAACTTTTTGTCTAAAAGTTTTGAGAATTTTTAGAGATAATTAGCCTCTACACCAAAATAGTGTTCTCATGTGCAATCAAAACAAGAAAAAGAGATTCTACATGGATAAAGAGAACTATAACATCAATTATGGAAATTACTCTGTGTAAAAGACACACCTACTTTAAACTAACATATACTGCACACTAATTATGCATCACCACAATACTCTAGACATTCCCATTACAGAATTTGAAGAAAATACTGCAGATGAAAAAGCCTCAGAAAAAACAGCCTTGACCAATTACTCAAAAGGGAGCAATCAGAACAATCTTAATTTTATCCCTTCCCATCAATGCTTCCATGTTGTGCAGCTACGCAGAAACTTTCTCTTTGACAGAACTAGTACCTTATTCAGTGAACATGTTGGGAGATATTACAGACAAAAGTTAAAAATTCAATAATGGAGAAGCAGCAAGCTTTTAAGACTTCTGCAATGTGTGTGCTGAAGTTAAAAGGTGAACCCTCAGAAAGAGACACAACACCAGTATAGTAAAGGCATGATAATGCTGACCTGGAAAAACAGATTCTACACTTGCTAAAACTGCAAAATTCCTGCAAGATGAGTCACAGATCATTTTAGTCAGTTTTCCTCAAGTAGTCACCAATGATACTCCTTCTTTTACAAAAAAAAATCTTGAGATTCTGAGACTCAATGTATACTTGCAAAGTAAGTTATAAATGAACTGTGACTGAACATTTATGCAAAAGCAAGCATCCCAATAAATCTGTTAAACCTTAGGTCTATGAATAATAAGATCACATGCCTATCCTAATACATATTGTAAAGTCCAGTTTATACTTAAACATTCTACAGTTAAAACTTATGACAGTAGAAAAAATTGTAATGAAATGACTTATATTCAGATCAAATCTTGACTAATAAAGCAAGGGACAGTAGTGCTCACTGACCAACAAAAATAAAATCAAATACTGAATGGACTGTATCCATTCCAGGACACATATTCTGGAGAATATTGCCCACATATAACTAAAACTTGTATTGTGATGCCCAGACCCAAGTCTTCACAATCTATCTCCTACCGTTTTCTGTCCTAATTTCCAGGCTACCTCTTTTGCCCTTCATCTTGCCAATGTAGTGTCTCAAGTATAGTGTATGCTATAAGGACAGTCCTAGTATCCCTACTCACTATTTTTTCCTGAAATTGTACCTTTCACATCTCCATTCATATGTCCCACTCTTGTTGTCTGCTTTGCTTTCCAGTGGGTTTTCTTTCATTGCCTAACCATCAATAAGGGGGCCAGGAGACAGACTTTCATTTGGAAAGCATCCTCTGAAGGGTGATCCCCACATAATTAAGAGTAACTTGTGTCAACCATTAATCAGTGGAGCTCAGTTTTGACTCAGTGTTGTTTTATAACAACTCTGGTGGCTTTGTGGAAATGGCAATTTGGAAGTTTGCTCAACATCAGAAGATGTAATCAGTGATCATTAGATTTGCAAAGTCAAAAGCTGCTAAAATCAGGTCTTTACTGAACATGAGAAAAAATAGTTTTATTTTTAAAATTTTAACCTCCAATTTCAGACAGATTTTCCCTTATCAGCAAAATGCTCATCCTTGACAAATCTGTCCCTTTTCCTGTTAAAACCAGGAATATTAGAGTCAGAATTTTTCAACAACAGGATACTACCCACATTTAATTCAGAAAAAATGCCTTGCAACTATTAGATTTAAATAAATATCTGGTGTACTCTACTTTATTTTCCTGAGTACACAACATGTTTATTCAAGGCAAGGTGGTGGGATAAATTAACTTTCATAAACTATGAAAAATGCAGCAGGCTATAAGGAACATTAAGAGTTTTGTTTTATCCTTAACTAAACAGAATTTTTTGTAATGTGTCTAAATTTGAGCAGGAGATCAGTCTTGATGAAGTCTGAATGCTATAAATTGTCCTGCTCTATACACATTTTGACTATGTACTACCATGCCCATGTGCTGAAATAGAGTTAAAGAGATTTTCACTGTTTTCAATATAGGGAATATGGTCTGTGGTAACTTCTTAAATAAACAGGAGAATCCTTGGATCAACATGTGGAATTAACAGCATTCTGCAGCTGACATGAAGTTTAAATAATCCAAGTCTCACAGTGAAACTGCACTGAAATGGCAATATGGCAAGTGGCCATATTGAAAGAAATGCACAACACAATGAAAGAAGAATCTTCCGGGATATGCAAACTACCTGATAAGACAATAATAACAACGTAAACATACTGTTAAAGGAAAATAAGGATGAAAAGCATAGATTGCATCAAAAATATGACAAATAGGAAGTTAATGGAGGAGAAGAATGGGGAAATTTTGATTACTGTAAGTATCAGAGCACAGCAGGGATGCTTAAAATGTCATCAAGAATTTTATTATAGAGTATGATTTGAATATAGAAATTGTTATGTGCAAATTTTTAAAATACAACTAACTGGGGAATATCTTCACACAACATGAAGAATCATTCCAAGCTTCATTTCTGGATGAAAATGAAATTGTCAAGTGGTTCCAAAGAAATTAAGTGCTGTTTGCTGTAGAAAGTTACTGTCTCATTGCTCCCATCCTTTGTTCCCTAGTCTGCTCCTTTACCTTCTCTAGCACTGGCTATGCAAATTTTTCAGTACAGGAAGATTTTTTTTTTCCTGCTGGGATTTTACTATTTTAGGAAATGCAAACTTTAAAGACAATGTTGCTGCCATTGTCTGGTAGCCTTAGGAGCTCTGAAATTGGTATTTTAATACAATTTCATAGAAGTTCAGTCTCTTTTTTCTCAAAACTTTTATGCTTTTTTCAGTCTTTACTTTTTTGCTTTCTTGTATCACAGAGGCTCTGCAGTGAACAGGGAGAATTCCTGCAAGAGGACAAAGTAACCAAGAAGATTCATAAAGGCACACAGTACATACACAGTGGTGTAACCATACATTTAGCAGCTGAAAGACTGAAACATTTCAAGTTAGGCCGGATTAGTATCAATAATTAACCACAAGCTGGGAGACCTTCATCAGCTCACCACATGGAAATGCTGAAAAGCCTGAACAGCTCATTAGGAAAGACTGACTAATAAACCCTTGCTGACCTTGGCTGCTCCTTTGAGCTGCAGCTCCACCAGAGAGAGAAGCATACATGATACAGATTTTCTTATGTATGTGTATGCTGGAATACAAAAATACAACAGAGAACACTCAAAGCAGCCAGCCACCTTATGGATGCATTTAATCTTGTACAAGTTAAAACAACAATCTCAGCATCCTGAAGCAAAATCTTATTACCAAAAATCAGCATATATCCACATATATTAAAAAGATTGGGGTTTTATAAGTACTGTGGCATATCAAAGCTTCCAACACTATTCATCATTGGACCCCATATCCTAATAGCAGTTTTCAAAACATAGTGACTTTTGAAAAAACATGGTATTCCTATCCTGTGCAAGAATTCACATACGCACAAACAAAACTGAGGAGAAAAAAATTTTCTTATTTTCCAGAAGGAATAATAAAAATCCTTAAGAGCATCCAGGTCAGATTTCTTTCAATTTAATCTGCTCAAAAGTATTCCAGTTTGTTGTAATAGTCTACCTATAGAAAAAGAATATTTAGGCAAATTAAAATAGCGTAAAATGTTTTGATTTGGTGCTAAAATATTCAATTTGTGATGTACGCCCTGAAGCTGAAATTAAATTTTACTTTTACATCTAAGTAAAAGACATTTTAAATTGCCAAAATAAAACTGAAATCAACTACTTCTATAAAGAGGCATTTTGATAAGCATTCTGGCATACAAGAGCTTTCAACACTATTCACCAATGCCTCCCACAGCTGAATTAAAAATTCCAAAATGTTGCAGAGAGAAGCAGCACCTTTTGTTATACTCATGTTATAATTGAATAGCAATGGAAGCATTCAAAAATGGAAGCATACTGACTATGAGGGAAAACAAATGGGAAGGTGAAAAGACAAAGAAACAAGAAAGGACTTAGGAAGTATTAGACATGAAAAAACATATTTACAAAAGAATGAAATGGTCATAATAGAGCTAGAGCTTTATTATTTAATAAAACCTTAAATGTTTTTATGACTTTGTGGTCTCACTACAAAATAAAAATAAATTATCTTTAAATTATCAGAATTTTGACTGGTGCTATGACTTTTCCTTTCACATCCTGTTTGCTTACACATTTTTCAATGTTTTCTGGGGCACTTTGAGGCACTGGTCTTTAACCTCAATTTAAGATATGAAATAGTTTTCAAAGTTAAGGAAGTTCTTCTGTGAAAAGGAAATTACTTTCTACCCACTTCTACATTTCAGCTCTTGGAACCTTCACAAAAAAAAGCAAAAACACAAACATTACCATGGAGGCCAGAAAGGTCACTATGAACACCTCATGATACATTCTTCCCTAAATAAGGCCAGCTTGCTCTTTTGTAATGTCACGGGCAGCTTTATACCAACTGCATTACCATTCACTATTTCTTAACTTTCAGTAATATGTTCATAACTGTGATAGATGCAACTAGACAGGTAGTTGTTTCTAAAATTTGCCATGAGATATTTTAAGAGATGTAAAAACATAATTTTATTATATGATATTTACTGAATAATTTATAAGCTAGCTATAGTTAATTTTTATCAAATACCTATTAATATTTCTTACACTGTATTATATGACATGCATTATATAATACTATTATGTAATATAAATATTTGAAGATACTAATGTTCTCAGTTTGGAAATATATAAAAGATCTAGCGAGCTAGTGGAAGCCTAACAACCTGTGTTGGAGAAAAACACCCATGCATAGGGTACAGGGTTACAGGACAGCTAAGGACTTTCCTTCCATCTTCAACAAGCAGCCTTAAACTCCCACGTAACTAAAGATGAAGGGATATTTGGTAGCTTTGTTCTAAAGGGAACAAGGAGACATTAGGGAGAAACTTAAATTTTTACTAATTTTATCAATATAACTTACAGGAAAAAAAGTACAGCGCACCCTTGTGCAGCTATGTGTTGGGTTAAATATTAAGCACTGCAGACAGAATATTGCCTGCAAGTAAATTCCTTTCTTTCAGAAGGCAGCAGTCTATTTACATTATTTTGATTTATGTTGTTGTCATCTACTTAGTTGGTTATTAGATTCTCAAGATTTGGTTCTGCTGGACAAACACTATGAAGGTGCTGACAGCTACAATACATCGATTGAGCAACTTCAATTTTGATTTCATAATGTGCGAGATAATTTCTGACCTAAAACTAAAACAGATACACAAACAGTGGGCAGGATGGCACCACACTCGGTTTAGAAGGAAGTATGAAAGGTGCACTCGTTTTTGGGAACTTTTTCTGAAAGACTCAGCTGACATCTAGTGGCAAGAGCAGGGAAAGCAAAGCACTCAACAGTACAGAACAGAAATCGTTCCATGTCTTTAAACTGTATTATTCAGTATTTTGTAAATATTAATTTATCACAATGTGATTTGCCTAATGACACAGTTACCAATGTATTACATTATCAGAATTCCTGAGTTAGTAAATCTGTTTATTTTCTATTCTATTTGTTTTAATGATGACAAAGGAAATTCTGAACGTTTTGTAACTGATGACCTGTATACTAACGATTTAGCATATGAACCTGTATTAGAACACAGAGCAGCTATACTTAAGAATATATCATAACTGGTGAGAAAAGGAAGATGCTGTTAATTTTAAACAGAGATGATCACCAAATTCAGTTATACTGCCATTTAAGTTCCTGCTTTTACAATAAAAACACTTTCTTGTAATATTCCACTTTATTTACCATGGCCAAGGAAAAGTGAGTTCTAATACTAGACTGTGGTATTTCTGATTTTGATAACTAGTTGGTCAAGTTTACACTTTGAAAGAGGAAACATCAAAACAGAGTGCTCAATACTAAACTTCAGAAAGTCTCACACATGCTTATTTTCCTGTTAAAGTTACAGAAAACTGCTTCTACAGAAGTATGCTTCACTGAGAAAGAGTAAGTAGTTAAACACCAGTGCCAACGTAAAAATACTGCACTGCTGTGTTAGTGGGAAGAATTTAACAGAACAACAATAAGGAGAACTACAAAGAAGAAACAAATAAAACTGCTTTTGGACAGCATTTAAGAGTGCAGGTATAAATTTTAACCAAATTAATTTTAGGTCAGCAGCCAACTGAAAACAACTTCTAGAAAGAAAGAATTAAATTCTTAGCATTTGATAGAAAGTGTATGCTTGCACCACTTAAATCTGTAAAATGCACTAGACAGGGAAATAAATAATTACAAAACTATACCTTTAATGTTTCAATTTCTTCTTTGTGTTCCCTCTTTAAATGCAGAATGGCAGCTTGGTACTCTGTAAAAATAAAAAAATACATTCCCTTAGAGTCAGAAAACCAGCCATCTTCAGCATAGAATATTTCATACAACACCACGGGTCCAGAATGCAGGTGTAGGCTTTCAAATAAATGACCTTTTGCAGTGGTGATGGAAAAGAAAATCTGAGCACAGTAATTAGCATTTTTTTCTAAGACCACATGACCAGATTTTCCATGGTGTTTCTGAGAGAAGAGGATAAAGCAGAGGTCTTCCATGCTAAGAAGGGAAAATGGGGGAAAAGATATAACAGACTGAAGTAACAAAAGGAAACTATAATTTTGCTTAATTTTGCAGATGAATGTGGAACTGATAGGATATTATGACATGCACATGTATGCATACACACACCCTCATCTGAATTCTAAAACCACATGCATCAAATACAGTAATTTAAATGGACAAACATACAATCACTATATACAGTCAAATTGGATAAAATAGCAATCACAAATACAAATGAAGACCTCAGAAAGTACCAAACAGTGATGTACAAAGAATTCTTTCTCTTAATTCTATCATACAAAGAATAATTACAGAGTTTAAGCACAGAATACTGTGAATGAGATATAGGATAGCTCTGCCATTTAGCAAGAATATAGCAAAATCCAAAGGCTGAAAGCATGAAACTGAAAGCCAGAGAAATTTCAGCAGTGAAAAAATGACGAGGCCAGGCATTGATCACAGAAGTTTAGTGATGGCATAGATTTACCAAATATACCCTTAGGACCACTAATACTATTGCTCCCCTTAATCTGTACCATGACTGCATTTGGCCATGACCCTTCAAAACACTGGTGTAAGGCTTTAAGAGACCGTAAGAGAGTCTTTTGTAAGACACTGGTCCAGAAGCTACAGCCCTCCTAAACAAGCAACTGGAGTTTGTTGTTAAATGATCAAAGTCCCACTTCCATCTGCTTTCAAATCAAAATTTATCCAAAAGCATGTTTCCAGTTTCCTTGCTTGGCTTCTGCCTCCTCAACTAAATCCTAATTTAAACAAGGTTTGAAAATAGCCCAAAGAATTTAAATTTTACTGTCAATGGTCTCTAAGACTAAGAAGTCTGCATGACCCATTCAACAGAACTAACAAAATAACATTAAAGTATCAAAGTATGGACCAAAGTACCAGATAAATAAAATATTCCAGTGCTTAGCTGCTCTTTATTTTTTTTCTTTTTCTCTTCAGAACACACAAAGGAAAGAGGAAAGAAAAGGTAACTTGATCATCATCACCCTGAATTTTACATGACGTGGAAGCTTTTAATGTAAAGCTGTTTTTTCCAAACACAGGTGAAGTTATAATCAAGCAGCTGAATTGATACATAAAATCAAAAGGAAAAGGGATCAATATTTTACACAGCATAAAATAAAAACCTTGGTTCCAGCTAGCTATAGTTTCTATCTAAACTTCTCCTTGCCCTCTAGCAGGTCTCTACTTAGAGCTTTCGGGCATAAGAAAATTGCCTGACAGCTCTGCTGGGAATCTGCTCTGGGAATCACAACTAGTTAGCACTACAAACTTTTACATTTTCTGCTTTTAATTCCATTGACTGGTTGATATTCCCTCTGGATACAGGCTCTGCATATCCATTCACCTAAACAGGACTTAAAACAGTTGCCTCAGGTCCCCAGAAAAAGTTGTGACCTTTCTGGCACCTCAGCCGCCTTAAGCACTCAGTTTGCAGGGCATGAACCTTATGAATGTCCTAACTTGAAGGTTAGCTCTTTAAGGTCACCTGATAACTGAAGCAAATAACAGGCTTTGAAAATGCTCCTAACAATCAGTTCTTAGTTTGGCTAATAGAAGGATACAGATCTATCTTAACAAAAGATCTACTTTCTATGCAGGATTGCCCAGTGATTAAAATTCTTTGAGATTTAGGTAAGAGAGTCATAATTCACCTATGATGACACAGACCTACACCAGAAGCAGATTTTTCACCATGTCTACCCATTCCCAACCCTCTGTTGCTTATTTTTTTATTTTGGCACAAATTTTCTGCAATTAGAGAATGATGGAAGAACCCCTATGAATGAAATCTAACACGGCACAAGAATTTAAAAAAAAATTAACAATTAAGAATATGTCATTGTTGGCATGTGTTTTTCATTGCTGCTAGCTGAAAGCACTGAAACAAGTTCTAGAGATTGTTTTGTTTAAGCTTTGTTCTAAAGCAGAAGACAGAGTATCAATTCTTTTACCATTTACTTATTCCTTAAAAATATGCTTAGAAAGCACTAAGCTATAAGAATTAATAATAAAAAACTAATTTCTCAAAACAGTGCTACTGCATCATAAACTGATATACTGTAACAGATTTAATAGATAGTCTACTATAATATAAACTGACATTCAACAGCATAAGCTTCTAATTTTATTATTTTTAACTAGAAGAAACTATCTATTGGATAGAAGCTGACACCCAGCAAAGTCCTTTAGTTCTCAAGCAAATGTTTATTTTTCTGTACAAGATACTATAAAGAAAATCACATCACAATTATATTGTCTTGCATAATATGAAGTAACTCATGTCCATTCCTTTTCTATGTTTTGTGAGGTCACCTTAATTTAGTACAATTGTACACAGATAGTAAACATTTTAAGAAAATAACCTGTATATGCCTGAGATGGCAATCAGAATCATTAAAATGCTGAAGAATTTGACTAGAAAAAAATCATATCATTCATGTAATTCCAAAAATCAGTTCCTTAACATACTGGCAACAGAATAATAAAGTTTAATTAGGTAGTGGTGTTGGGATGCTGCTTAGAGTGGTAAAAATCAAAACAGCAAAGTAAACAATAATGACATTTTAACAGAAGGAACTATACGGGCAACAAAATATAAGTCAGGCTTTATAAACTACTGAATTCCTAAATTCCATTTAACTCTAAAAATAATTCACGTAGCCTACACATAAAATCCAGAAATACCAAAGTATCACTGAGTGATTTGTCTAGGTTAAAAATTAACCATGCCAGAGTTGAAGAAATCTGTTACGGCTCTGTAGCCAGCCTGGTTCTCACATAACCACTGTTACTCGTTCAGCCTTGTCAGTTAAGTCACATGAACACCTGAGGGCAGGTCTCAGAGCCAGCCCAGATACAAGGCTACAGCTGTGACAGGAAGAAAAGCTTCTAATCACAAACCACAGAGTGGCTGAGGCTGGAAGGGACCTCTGGAGGCCAGCTGGTCTGCAACCCCACCTCTCCCAGAGCTGGTTGCCCAGGACCACATCCAAACAGCTTTCGAATTCTTCCACGAATCTTCATCCTTCTCATCCTCTCTGAGCAATCTGTGCTAGTTTCTCAGTCACCTCCACAGTGAGAAATCATTTCCTGATGTTTAGCCAGACCTTTCTGTGTTTCAATGTGCACTCACACTGATCCCGATACCATGCACCACCTGGCTCTCTCATTTTTACACCATACATTTTAAGTCCAAGCTGATCCTTGTATCACAAGGGGACTCTTTACCTAGTTGGTGCAATGTCAGGGGAGTTGCATTTTCATAAAATCAAATAATCATTAAGGTTGGAAAAGACCTCCAGAATCAAGTCCAACCTTTGAGCAAGTATCTCTATGACCATTAAACCGTATCAAGAAGTGCCACATCTACTTATTTTTTGAGTACTTCCAGGGATGGTGGCCTGTTTCAGTGTTTAACGACTCTGTCCTAATACCCAAACTGAACCTCCCCTGGTGCAACTTGAGGCCATTTCACCTTATCCTATCGCTAGTTGACTGGGAGAAGAAACCAACCCCTGGCCACTACCTTCTTTCAGGTAATGAGCAATAACATCTCCCCTGAGCTTTCTTTTCCCCAGACTAAACAACCCCAGTTCCACTGGCTGCTTCTCATAGGACTTACATTCCAGATCCTTCTGCTGCCCTGGACACGCTCAAACACCTCAATGTCAAAGTGCTGAAGATTTAAATTATTTTATTATGACACATAACAGAAGGCTGATTGTACAAATACCCTGATGTACTTGCCTAGTCTCCAATCTGCCTGCAAGAAGACAGTGGCTGTAGGGCATAAATTTAGCTTCTCCTTAAGCAGATATTACTCTTAAGGACTTTTGAGACAATCAGATAAAAATCAGATTGCAAATGCTAAGTGCGCCTATCCTAAAAAAATTACCACATGCAAATTAGGATTTTGTTACCAAAACAATAATTTTAAATGTCACTCCCTTACAGGAGTGGGCATTCAAGCAAAAAAGTAAATAATCACATTGCACAGATTCCACTCCAAACAGCTTGGAGTCTCGGTTTTCATTTACTCCTTCTAATTTACTACTTTTTCCTTTGTTTTGAGAGTATGCCACTTCAAGAAAAATGTAATACATCATGTAAGCTATTGCCCACTTGGACATATTCTTTACTTTTGCAACCTGATGCTATCTGCAATCAATAATTATAACTCACTGAAGCTAAAACAAACTTTTATACATTTTTTCTAAGATAGTGAGATAAAACAGAAATACATTAAGAAGCTTTATAATAAATAAACAAATATTTGTTACATTTCCTGATACTTAGCAACATAATACCATGTCATTGTAAAATGTTTCACTAAAACATTTTTGAAAGTAATCTGAAAGTTGGCAAAGTACACAGGAATCTGTATAGAGACCTCAGTGAAGACTAAAGATATACAATGACATGGAAGTGCAAAATTTCCTTTTTCCACGTTGTTGGAGGACAAATAAATCCATAATTGTAAAAAAAAAAAAAAATCTACTTACTGTGAAACTTAAATTTCCATTTATTCTCATGTTTTCCATAGCCAGCAGATAACATTCTGATGAGAGAATGCTAAATTTGCGTTCAGGTCTTCCCTACTTCTACTAACTTTGAATCAGCTGCAAATTCTCAAGTCTTACTTTTCCAGTTCAATGCTATTGTTTTATTCTAGGTATGAACTTGTTATCTTATTTGTTTTTAACATAAACTTTTATTTTAATACAGTTTTTTGCCTTATTTTTTTCCTAATGAAAATTTAGCTTGCTAAATGGTTTTTGATAGTAACATATATACTTCACATTTCCTTGTTCAACTCTATGTTCCTATAAGGTGCTTGGGAAAAAATAAAACACAGTTTTTGAAGGGATGAACTACACAATTGTCATGAATCCTGTTCTGCCACCCATTGACACAGACAATATTAGAAGGTATCATAACTTCCAGTCATGCTATATTTGGTTCTGCCTACGTGCAACTGCAGGAAGAAGTAATTCTAATTAGTATTTTATCTAATTAAAAAAAATTACTTTAGCATTGAACATTGCAAAGACAGAACCAGTGCAAATAGGATAAACTTCCTTCCCTAACTGTCATGTTTGGTATCAGTCTGCTTCATGATTTTAAAGTATCTTATCAATATGGATCTTATAAAGATAACATTGACTAAAATTATATCAGTCCATCAGGAAAAGACATTATTTTCTTTATCATAAGGTACTACAACATTTGAAATAGTCCAGTTAAAGCCTGGAATTAACATCTACCAAGTAACGGGCTGCAAGAAGAAAATAAAAATGTGTTTTAACTAACTACCAAGTGCAAGGAGGAAGTAACTCTGTGTCCTGTAATTTCATCAAACATAGTATGCGAACAGATAAAAGAATTTTTGTTGAAGCACAATGGAAAAACTGAAGCAGCAACCCCAAACAGTTCAAAATGGTTGAATAAGGAAGATGGACACGATGTGAACAAAGAGCTTAAAGTGCTGTACAGCAACAGACATGGAATTTGTTATAGAATCACAAACATCTACTGTGTGAAACAACAGAGTATCACGCATTGTGAAACAGTGGACAAATGCCTATACCCCTTTAGACATCAACATCTGCTAGAGCAAAAACTGTACAAATACACAGAGAACATTAGGGGTATATAGGTGTGACACCAGAAAGTTTCATTCATGCTCTCTTGTATAAAATTTTTTAAATTAAAAAGACCTGGAACCCAGGAAGTTGACAGATACCAAAACTTACATATAAGTAATGCAATACAGAAAAGCTGCTTATCCTGATTAAATTACACAAAATACACAATCTTTTCAATAGTTATTGTACTTCATGAGTTTTAAATTTAAATACAAAATAACTTGAAACAAAAGAAGAGATATTCAATATATTGGGCTAATTCTTAAAGCAGTGCATTTTCTAAAATTTTGGCCCTGAAAGCTAATCTTGCAAATAAAATGTATAACACAGGACTGCTTGAATCTACCATTAGCAACCATAAAAACCAAGTATCTAAACCAGCAGAATATTCTATTATTAATAGGCTTTTGGTATCTGAATATGAACAAGTCCATCAATATTTATTGCCCCAACTGCTCAGCTTTATTATTTTTCCTGACCTTTTAGGATAAACTGGTTTCAGTCAACATACCCACAATTTCTGTGAGTCCATTTGGGACTATGGTTTCTACAGGGAAAGCTGAGTTACAATACTGAAATGCTAAGGATACCGAATGGACAGTTTAGTTTCAGCTGATTTCTTTAAAACACAATGCATTCCCAAATAAGTACACCTCTAATCCTTTTAGTTACAAATTCAGATAATCTTCAAAATGTGAACCACATATCTGTACGATCAACATTGTTAACTGTGTTCAAGAAGTTACATAGGAAGGGATGAGTGGTAGCATTTTCTTTTTCTGTTCCACAAACAAGACCAAGATGTTGTTTACTTATTTGTTTCCTCAGGATGAAGGGAAAAACATGAAATTTTTATGGGACAGGCAAATACAATTTGTCCACGTGCCTGGTTTCCCAGCAGGCAGGAAATAACACAAGTGGCCTCTAATTGTAAGTAGCTAACAGTTTCTACAAAACTCTGCACCACCACCCGAGTCCTGTGAGGAAGAGCCCACTTTGAGTGAGATTTAGGAATGGTACTCCCCAATTTGGTGCCCCTCACCAAGACTTCCCCAAATGATACACTGCTCTCTTCTTCCTCCTTTCCCTCTCACTTCCCACTGAAGCAGGATGGAGTTGAGAACTGGAGATGTCAAAAATGAAGATCACAGGCTGAGGTATGAACAGTTTACTGGAAACAGCAATGAAATAAGAAAATGAACAATAATGGCAACAATGTTAATAACAAAAGTATAAAGACAGGGCGATTCACATGCAAAAATGTTCACCCTGGACCTGAGACAATGAACAATGGAGCATGGCTTCCCCTCTCCTGCCATGCTTTTTTGACCAGAAGCTAGAGTCCCTTTCTCCCCACCCCTAACAATGATGTAAGGTGGTATCAAATAACATTAGGGTCCTGGGTGAAACTAGGACATGAGGGAAATAGGAAATGCTTCCAATTGAATTGTGAGGGAGAAAGGTGTCTCAAACCAGACTGCCCATCTATCCAGACAACATAACTTTCCTAACCTAAGATCACTGATGCCATGTGCAGGGAAATTCTAACAAGCTCCAATACAAGCTGCTTTAATTAATGCAAAAAATGTCTTTACACCATCTTATTTCCTATGAATTATCCATGCAGCTGTGACAAACATGACTGGACTGTGATTATGGAACTTCAAAGGGATCAGGAGGGTTTCAAAGTACTTTGGATTTATTTCTTCTTATATGATGTCTACTCACATCATCATCTAAATGGTGTTTTGTGGTAGAATTAAGGAGTAGTTCTTCACTGACATAATGTAAGAAGAGTTTATCCTGGTCATAAGGTTTGTTTTTAAATCTTATAAGATAATCATACTGAATCCTCACCAACATCTAGTATTCCTAACTCAATTACAAAAAAGGATCGAGCAAAAAAAACCAAACAAATCTTAATCCATACAAAGATTCACGTCAGAAGATGCTATTTTGTAATTCTATGAAAAGCATGACAACAGGAAATTACCTAATGAATAAACTCACACAGAAAAATATAAATATTTTGAACCATGCCTTATTCAGTATTGTCAGTTACTTCAGCAGACAATTGCAGAAGTGGTTAAGTTATTGTAGAAAAAAAGAGGAATACTATCAGAAACTCTTCTTTTAAAATGAGTGCCAACTCAGTTTCATTTAGTTATTACACATTTTGACAATAACTGCCCATCCATCCCTGGGAACATTCAAGGCCAGGTTAAATGAGACACTGAACTATCTGGTTTGGTGAGAAGTGTCCCTTTCCCCGACAAGGGGAGCTGGAACTAGATGACCTCTAAGGTTCCTTCAAATCCAAACTATTCTATGATTCCATAATTTAATAATTCAAAAGAGCTGCTTAAAAGGAGCTTCTGAGTCATGAGCATTTGTTCAAAATGTCTTTCTTAAGCTTCACTTAAAATCTAAAAATGGCCAACACTGTGTGTGTCCTGCTCTTGGTGGTTATAAAACTGAGCAAGAAAACAGACAAAGACACAGCAGGGGTTATAAGTGAAATAAACTTCCAAAAATCAGGTTAATATAGCTAATTCTTTTTCTTAAAGGATAATTAAACCTCTTTTACCTTCAAAAGACATCCCTACTGATTAATTACTGGGAGCAGCCCTCTCCATGGCAGGGGTGTTGTTACTAGATGATCTTTATGATCCATTCCGATCCCTTCATATTCTGTGATTCCATGATGACTAATGGCATTATCAGTTAGTATTTAATTAACCCTTACATGGTTGTCAGTGGGATTTTACTGTCTATCTTTGTCAGCCTTACATGTGCTCTTGTTCTGAATAAGGATCAGTGTATGTCCAAACAGTTTTCCATAACTCTAATGTTAAGATCTATGAGCATGTTCATTTTCACTATTGTCTTTGTTCCAAAGACTTTAGAAAAAAATCCACTGCCAAATTATAACATGTCTAATGTGAAATTAAGAAGAAATTAAACTAAATTCCACTCACTTTAGTGGGATGGCAACCAATGAAACTGAAGTACCACAAGCTAGAATTCTGAAAACAGTTCCTGATCTATTAGAGAACTTCGGTAGTCTTACCAAATTTTTAGTTCTTAACGGTGGTAGATATAGCAGATTCAGCCTTTACCATTTCTATTCCATCAAGGAAAGTTGAATACTACCTTTATGGTAACAAAAGAGACCAAAGATTAGACACAGACAGACAACATTACACTGTTCACCCACCTGGCGGTCCCTCCTTGTAAAGCTTTAGGTGAGCTAGAGACAAAAGCATAAGATTGTATTTACACTTCACTCAGAGAACATGTATTTTACACTCATTAGCGATGTATTCTAGCAGGGAGTCTTGCACACCCCCTGCTTTTCATTCATTACTAAAAATATATAACTGAGTCAGTATTTTCAGCTCCCCCTCATATTGTCTTACAAAAAATTATGAACTGCTTGTGAACTGCCGAATTTCTGAAGTGCTGCTAAACACTAGCACTGCCTATCAAATAAAACCAAAATCAAATAGCAAGTACTTAAATAAATTTCTACCATGTAAAAATATCCCATGGATGCTCCTTGGTTAACCATGGGCCACATGCAGTAACACTATGAAAACAAAGCCACCTCTGTAGTACCCTCCACTACCAAAAACAGGCCACACAAACCAAATACACTTAGAAATATTTCTATAAAGCTCTAAGCTTGATATATACACAGAATATCAAATGCTGATTTTATTCATTCCTCAAGACTTACAATCAGAAATACCAATCATGCTCACTCATTATTGTATTTTCATGTTGTGTGGTAAGGGAAGGAGACCAAAGCAGATCAGAAAGTTTAGACTTTTCTGAGAGATTATTTCCATGCAATCTGATTAGAAGACAGAAGTTTGGGTTGGGAACACTTGAAAGAATTCCTCATTTTGCTTTTCATTTCTAAAACATGCATTTAAAAAAGAAAGTTTTAGACTGTGAAATAGCAGTGACTGATACTGCTGACATATGTGACAAACAAAATATGCCACCAGGTGGCAAAAATAAAACACAAAACCAAAAAATATTCCTCATGATTAGTAAAGTATGAGGCGTGCTTCACTGTTTTGCAAAGAAAATACACACTAAAGCATGTGTGCTTTTCCTAATGCAGAGAAAACCGAACATCAAATAAAATTTGGATGTTTTGGACAACCTACATAAGCAAAATGTCTAATGCATGTTCAGTTTTATCATCACACAGAACTTTTCTGAATACAAAACAACACCAATGTTTACAAATATACTCAATACATGCTCATGAAAATCTCCTAATACTGAGCATGCTGCACTCTTCACCAACATTTCTAAAAGAAAAGATGCAAGCATTCACTGGTCAATCTGGTGACCTGAAAATTCAACCTAAAACCCCAGAAATAAATTTTCATTCTTTAAAATTGTTGCAAAAAGCAAATACACACATTCAAATATTATTCAGTATTATTCTATTGTGTTCACAACTGTGGTATGCAAGAATCACCTTTTCTTCTTTGGTAATAAAACAACTTACCTACTTACATAACTTTAAATAAAATCTTACATGAAAACTTTTCCCACAGAAATCTCCATAACTCACATTTCAAGTAGATGGGTTACTCCTCAAACTTTACACAGCAATTTAGGAAACTTCAGAAACATATAGAAAGCAGAAGCTTTGAAGTTAAATGGCCTGTAGAGCCACTTCTGGTCAGTACACTCATTTTTGCAAAAAGCCATACATATTAAACTTGGTGTGTGGAAACATGCAAAATAACGTTAACACAATTTAAAGGTAATTAGAGAACAAAAGCTAGAAAACTTGAGTGCAAGCTACCTTTCTTGAGATGTACCACACCCTGTAGTATAAAGAAAATCATTGATTTATAATTGTACTGATTCATTAAATTTCAGAATAGTGAGGGTTTCTTAATGCTTTCTCCCTGCATGGTAACCTTTGGTCCCATGTTCAATATTCCCCTTTACTACAGCATTTGTTTCCTCCTCTATTTCCCCATGTAGTTCTCATCTTTAACCACCGGGTGTCAGAAGGGAACCTACTCACCACAGATACACCTTTTTAATTACTTTTTATTTCTTTTCACAGATGTATTGATGTGACCTTCCAGGCTTTCTCAGGCTACAGTCATAAAACAAAAGCAAATTTTCAGGCTTTTCTTTTAATAAAAATACACATGAGCAACTTTCAAAATCTAATTTGTTCAGTCTTTTATAAAACCCAGGACTGGTTTTTATAAAGCATAACTGCATTTAAGAATCCTTCTACAACTAGGAAATTAAAATTTATTTATGCTCAAAGAAATTCACAAAATTACCTATTTTTTAGGGATAGAGGATTGGATAAAATAATACTGAATGTTGTTTGAAAACATGATTCTAATCCTCCTTCCCTCAACCCCGTTCCATCTTCTCTTTTCTGTCCTCTCTTCTTTACTTCCCACTGAACTTGAACTCTTTTACAGACCCATAATTCTTTATATGTAAGGATGCCGAATCCACAGATTGGGAAATGAGCAGACATGCTTCACTTGAGCTTAACTTTTGTTTTGGTTTGGGGTTTTTTTTTTTTTTTTTTTTTGTTCCATTTTTAAGACAAGGAAGAACCCTCCAAATCCAAAATTTCAAAAATTCTCAGTACCTTAAAGATTCAGGTACGGTGAAAATATGGCAGACGTGAGAAAAGGAGACAAATGAAGAGGTGTTTGTGGAAAATAGACAGCCCAAAACAAGCCAATAGTCTAGTATCCAAATACTCTCCAGATATTTAAATAACACAGAGGACATCAGAGTAAACCTACAACAGGATGTGAAGTATCTTAACAACAGCCATTGAATTCCCCAAGAATAATAGAACTGTGACCACAAAAAACCAGCTTCCTACGGAAAAACCAGCACCCCCTTGATGGTCTGTGATGGAAATGAGTAAAATAGGTACTCCTCTTTCTGATTGCAAAGCAGTATAAAGCACTATTCAAAAGCAGTCACCTGAGTAACTTATCTGCCTGACCATTCCTCAGCTGAGGGGTTACAGTTACAGCTCATTTACCTGATAGCAGAGATGAATAGTTTCACTTGTCATTTCACCTTCCCAGAAAGGCAACACTAGAGGAACTGCTGCTGGGGATGTTCACCACTAATTCTCTCTCAATAAACGTCCTACTTTGTATTTACAAAGCCAACCTATCACAGGATCACATTCACCAATGCAATATGGTAAACAAGTAACTCTTTTAACAGCACACACGAGGAACAGATTTATGACAAGAGTACATGTCTGTGTCATAGCAGAGGGAACAAACTTGGCAGGGCTGATATAGAATTTATCTATAAAGAAATCCAAAAAGCAGTTCTAAATGCAGGTGCAAATTTTCAGAAAGCATCACAAGTGAACAGTCAGACTGAAGAACAGGAAATGGAATTCAGTAAAACTCAGAGGCATTTCTGTTCACAAAGGCCTTCATATATTTCATAAAGAACCATGGAAATAAAATACAAAGTCATTCTTCTTGTGTAAACAATGGCTCTTTCACTGTGTTTCAATTATATAACAAGAATCATCTCGTAAAACCCTGTGACTGTTGTGGGTCTTTGCAAAATTGGATTGCTCAGGTGCCTAGTGCAGTCTGTATTTCAAAATTAAAACTACAGTAAAAGAAATACTTCAAACAATTTGCCTTTATTATATTCAGGCAACAGATTAATCTTCTCACTAGGAAAATATTAAACTTAGAAATCAGCTTTTTTAGTCCACTTCAAGTTCTAAAGCTGTTCTGTGTGTGAATCTTAAGCATGCTGGTATCTATGGCTACACATATGTATGTATCCAGACATGACTTTGGGTACTGTAAAACCTGTCCTTGTTAGGCACCTACTGCAAAACATGCACCCAGACTCAAAAACAATAGGTCTCCTAAAATTACTACATTTCTATAGAGAGTATGCAGAACAAAAATAAAGCAATGATTTTTATTGAAAAACTGGAACATAACTCTTCTTCCCTTTCACCATGTAAAAATATGATCCTCAGTGTATGGGAAGGCATGGACATTTTATCCCATGGCCTTAGGTCCAGTCACCATTCTGGAACTATGAGGCTGGTCTGGGTTTTGTTTTTTAATATTTAAATTTAAAAAGTCAATATTCTTTCCTATCTGCATGTCTATCTAATGCTAAGAGCCTATAAACAGAAAAGGAATTTAATTTGACTTGAAAAATAGGTCAGAATTCTTATTCTAATTTTACAGATGGATAAACTGAAAATTGGAAAGGTTCCCAAAACTTTCCTGAAGCCATCCTAGGAAGTAGCAAAAGGACTGAAAATTGAACACAAACATCTCAACAATAAATATTAATCATCTACAGGTGCCTATCTTTTTGTTCCTGTCTCAAGAGGCACAGTATGAATGACTGTCAGCTGAGGTGGGGAGGGAAAAGCAAAGGGTATTTTTGTTGCTTGATTGTTTTGGAGCATGGTTTTTGTTAGTATTTTCAAAGTAAATCTCAGCCCAATACCTTCTGAATCCATCAAATCATAGCTTTAGGTATCATAAGTAAGGGGGAAAAATGTCATTGTTACTCTAGAATACAGTATGATTACCAAAATCTGGCTCATAATAAAATCCTCAGCTTCTCAAAAGCACACTAGTGAATCTGTCTATGAAACACCAAATTACATGCACTTGTCATGCTCCACAATAAATACAGTAAAATGTAGTAAAATCATTTACAAAAACTTTATCAAATTGATCAAATTGATCAGTGATTCAATCACAAAAGCACTACCTTGAAGCAATGCAAAATATCCTGTTTCCTATACTGCTGCTTGATTTAATTCCCTACAGTAAAATTTATAACAGAATCCCAGAACTAAACCCCAAACACCACACTGAAATGAAATAAACCTAAATTACTAAATATTTTTTTTCTTTTTTTTTTTTACTTAGGATGAAACAAATTGCTGGTAGCCACTGCTACAACAACTTTCTTCAGAACACTTAACAACAGACATTGTCTTCCTTTTAAAGACAAACTGTTCAAGGCCACAAAGGAAGCTTATGTTAAAGAAAGATAAGAAATCATGCTCTCATCTCTCATCCTTTTGTTCCAACCATTATGCCTCTCTTTCTCTCAAGTAAGCTGTTTATTCCTTGCATTTGGGGCATATGGCCCTACATCATGGCCATAAAGTGATTTTCTTGCTGGGAACTAAGAGTATAGGGGATCAAGGATTTCATTTATTTGAGACTTAGCAATAAACCCCTGCCACTATTTTGTATTTCACTCACCATTTATCCAGGTATTTTTTGTCTAATAAGACCTTTATCAGACACCTCCTGATTTTCTAAATTACCCTGAAATTGTGCTTACATCCTCACAGACTGTTCTAGAAATTGTGGCACCATAGAAACAGCATTACCTCACTGTAGATTTTAAAGATCATGAACAGACAGACTGTGAGAAAATTAGGTTTTTAAATGTTTTAAATTTGAATTTAAAAGAAAACACTGAATGAAAAAATGAAAAAAACCTCACTAAATGAATGAATTTTCCAAGTGGCTTTTTTAACATTTCTCCCACAGGAATATAAAATACTCCTCTCTCTCATTACTTTTTACATTTCTGTTTTGCTAAGCAAAAGACTAAACTCCCTCTGTTGTATACAAGAGAACTAGTTTGATCCTGAAGGCTAAAATGGTATTGTTAATAGGAATAACAGAATCTGTACATCTATACCAACTTAATGTGGAGACTGTTCTTCAAACATTAGTTTCAGGAGCTGCAGAACCCATGTCTGAACTCCTTTTCTGGGACATGTGTTTGCAAGTGCTGACCCAGTCATACACAGAAGTTGAGATATTCATTATATGTGGATTCAATGTGATGTAGTATCACAGACGAATTTCTTCAGTATAGACATGAATTTGTCTCCTCTATCTGGCTAGATATTTTCACCACACATAATGGCTGACATATCTACCCTTCTGTCAGAGATAATGCTTAAAAATGTGGGAAGTCTCTCCAAGAATTATGGATGAAAAACAAAAAAAGAAACTTAAAATGAAAGCGGAGGAAAAGAAACTTAGGACCAAAAATATATGCACAGAAATGTCTTTGATTCCATGGAAAATATTCCCATGGAATAACTATAAACTAAAGTACCCTTTTTCTAATATTCCAGGACATAAATGTACTACAGACTTTCTGGACTTCAGCTATTTTAGACACACTTCAAAGAAGTTCCAGTTTTCTCTAGAGAATCATGCAAGCAGCCATGTGCTAATTACATAGAGC
Organism: Anomalospiza imberbis; assembly: GCF_031753505.1. Taxonomy (NCBI): domain Eukaryota; kingdom Metazoa; phylum Chordata; class Aves; order Passeriformes; family Viduidae; genus Anomalospiza; species Anomalospiza imberbis. Next base: position 31,463,081 of record NC_089686.1, read on the forward strand.
CAGTTGACAACACAGTCACTTGCTCTATGGAAACACATGCATTAAAGAATTAAGAAAACATAAATTAAACCAAAATACTGCAACATCATCCATTCAATTCAAAATTAACAACTCAAGATCCAGATACTGCAGGAGACTATTATGACTGCACAACCAGTTATCAAATGCATTAAAAAAAACCCAGTGCTCAGTTGTATCCCCAACTTTGTTCACTTCTAATATTCCTACCAGACCTAGTCAGCCTCACACACGTGTTCCTTGTTATTTCCATTTGCTTTTCAGTTCGTTTCCCACACATCAAGCCAGACTATGAGCCTCAGGAGAGAGTTAGCTACTCCTCCAAGCTGCTATGAGTCATTGTGATGTCTGCTGCGTAGGCCAAATTAAGCCTGAATTTCTTGCTTCCACCAGGCAACAAGAACAATGAGGAAAAACATGACAAGGAGGTGAGAAAAGATCAAAAAGACAGGAATATTCTCCCTCAACATCCCGACCTGTCATAGTGCATGGTGATGAAGAAAGTAAATCAAAGGCACAGTGTAGAATTGCAAAAAAGATTACTGTATTCTGACTTTCAAGTTTTCAGTCTTACTGAAATTCTATTTTATCATGACAAATGTAAAAAACAAACATGCTCCCTCATAATATATGTATATATTTGTGTACCCTGTTAGAAGTACAAAGATGAATGTTGACAAATTCATCTTTGGATATGAGCATAAAATAAAAATAAAATAAAGCTGTACTAAATGAATACTTACCTAATAATTCATCCTCTTATTATGGTTTTTATATACATGCCTATTGTTTTGGTAGATTAAACCCTTAATTACATAAATTAAAACACTAACATAAATTATTGGCTGAAAGATAATAAAACAAACCACTTCAGCATTTTTTATTATATGGATACAGGAATATCAGTAGAGGAAGACTGGAATCACAAACATCCCTGCCACACACAATTTTTGAATTCTATTCTGAGATCAAGAATTTTCATTTGATCTTAGTAGTCAGGACAAGACACTGAGGTAAGAAATGGGGTTTTTTGTTTAGAAGAGTTAATTTAAATAATGCAGATGATTAGCCTGCATTACAGCTTATTTTTAAGAAGCCCACTTTTTAAAAGGGGGTCAAGAAACTTCTAAAGTATTGGTGGCTGGAAGGGAATTTTGGATGCAAAGGGGCATGAGGGGAAATGCCAGTATACACACGCACTTTTAAGGTACCTATTACTGTCAGAGAGAAGATTGTGAATTTAGAAGTTTTTTCTGTATTGCCACATTCATATTCATCCAAAACCACACAAACCCCAGCAATAAGACCAACATTGGATATGAACTCCAATCCTATAACTGCATGACTCATGAACAGCACCTTGCTTCACTTGTAGGAGACTCTGTGCGTAATGCTTTAGAACAGTGGCACAAGTCCTCAGAACAGCCAATCTAAGTGATCCATCATGTGCAATTTACAACTGCTTTCTGGCCATCCCTGAGTAGCTGAAAGAAACCAACCTGCCAATCTCTGCGGCACACCTATAACTTTACTGCAGTCTTAACATAGCCTTAACATGCAAACACAGTCTTTGCCTATTTCCTTTAAAAGCTCTGCTTACTTCTCATCCCAGCTGAATCACCAGCGGTTTGTTTTCATTCAAATCCCTCTGCCAGACGCCAGAGCAACTAATGAACTGCAGAATCTGGTCCAGAAAAATTTGACTTCGCAAACAAACCATCAACATGTTGATGACATTGCCACCCAAAATATCACAGTAACAAGAGTAACAATTTACATGGGCTCTAAGCCAGTCTGTCTTTCCTATTCAAATTTCAAGAAAGCATGACCCAATTTCTCTACAAGTAGTAGAATCTGGAGCTTTTGTTAATTCAGTTTTCTTTCTTTCTTTAAGCATATGTTTTGCCACAGATGACTGCAGTCATTAGAAGGAAAAAATATTTGTTTGGGTAAAATTAAATATAGCAAGCATATAGCCTATAATAAAAATCTAAGAGTAACATCAACTTGCCAACAGCTGAATACCTGTCCTGGTCATCTAAGTAATAGATTCGCAAATTCAGACCAATCTGATGAACCATAAATTCAATTCTATATATTAAATTTAATTCTCTATATATTAGAACCATGTTGTTTCTGTCAAGCCAAGTTTTCTCAATCTTCCAACAACTTTTACACTTTCAGTATTATTCCCACATTACAAAAAAAAAGAAATTGATGCAGAGAAAACTGAAAAAAGATGGAGAACAACTAAACAATAAAAAGCAGTAAATCTAACAAATAGGAGTACTGTTTCTCAAATACAAGGTCATATAAATATCAACTGGAATTAGAAAGAACCACACAGCACTCCCCTGAACAATTTCTCTCAGCAAAGTAGTATAAAAGCTTTTTTTTTAGTTCCACTTAATACTTTCTAAGTGGTATTTTCTAAAATCTCCAGGTACCTGAAGAAGAGATGGCCTATTGTCTTTCACTTTAATATTTCAGAGTATTCTTCAGTTTATGGTTAATTTCTGAGTATCAAGGACTTCCTGTTTTATGTTCAAGAATATAAATTTGAACCAGAGTTGTGGTGGCTAAAATAATCACTTTCTCCCTTGTAAGTATGTTATATAAATAGCTAAATAATAAAAAAAATGAAGAAATATTTTTCTGTGAAAAGCTTATCTGATAATTAGCATTGCACTTTGGACATACCCTTTCATACACTTGCACAGGACAATATATGTGACAAGCTATAGAAGTGGCCTGACTGGATATGAGCTCTCCTCTGTTCATACACATGTTGCAATAATGGTGATGTTTTCACTCTGGACAGTACCTGAAGAAAATCTGCAGCCAGACCAGAGTTCAGCAGGGGGCTGCCCCCTGCACCCAGGCATCAGAAAAGGCAGTCACTCAACTACTATCACCAATCTGTCACTCATTTGAACAAAATCCTACTGGAAATGGATAACCTAATTTATCAAGAAATACCACTTCTTTCCTCACAAATTTGTACACGCAGTTTTGCACAATATTTAGCCATTCACATTTAAAATCAGATGCAGAATTAACAAGTAGCAGTAAACCACACATATGAAACATAGGGTCTGTTTTTCCAGATAAGAAAATACTGTGACTTATCACTATCTCTGTATCAAACAAGATTAAAAACGTCAGAAACTAATTTCTGCAAATGCTTCACCTCTTTGTTTTACCTGCTTCTGTGTACTTTAATCCTACTTTTACTTCTTCATTATTTGCTTTTGGTGGTGGCCAGACAGTCTGGAGTCTCCCTGGAGTCTTGTCATCTTGCTCTGAGGGACTCAGGTCAGGCTGTTAAAATTACACAAGAAAAAATTAAAAGTCTGCAGTATCAATTGATTCCAAACAGCAACTGCCATGCTCACCTCTACACATGTGCTCCAGAAAGATTATCTGTCTCATTCTAATGATTGAAGCAGTGCTCAGTTGGTTGGAAGGGACACAAATAAATCAGTGTAGAAAAATGTTTTTGAGGAGGAAAGTAGCATAATGCATGTGACATGCAGTGATTTGTTGAAACTGTTCACATCACTGTGGAGAGCTGTCTAACCTTTGCTGAATTACAGAGGTGGTCACGAATGATAGGGTTTTTTCCTGTATCTTTCTTCCAGAGTGAAATATTCCATAGTGAGCTCCTCTTACAAGTAAACATTAGAGCAATTCACCTAAGACATCATTTGACAATATAATTTTCTGGAAGCAGAGCGAGTTTATGAAATTCCTGCCCCACCCCCTGCAGATTGCTCAGTCCACATACCAGGTAATACTGCCACATCAAAGTAATGCTGCAGCTGTTAATGGGACTGCACTGTCAACTGGAATGCTAAAATAACTCTTTAAATGGGGAAGGGGTGGAGGGGGAATGACCCACTAAACAAGCATTCTTTTAGAGGGATTTTTTTGGTGGTTTTTTTTTTTTATATCTTCAATATTTCTGTAATCTGATTTTCAACACGTTACTAAAGTAATTGCATAGATACAACTGCAACAACAGTGAAACCCTGTATGAAAATGGCCCCATAACTGGCCCACAGGGGCAAGGGAAAGGAAAGGCTAGATCCTTAGGCTCTGGCTTTGCCCTGAGAAAATACAGACTTGCACTAGAGCGGACATTAAGCAGACATTTATAGAAGTCACTCCTGCTGACTCCTGTGCCTCCTCCCTCACTGTGTGTGATGACAGCTTCCCAGATAGGTTTGCTGAGAGCCACAGGAACGCTGACGCCAGCACAGCAACTGGTGTAAGCAGGAAGGAGCAAGCCAGGATGGGAAGGGCACACGCAGACTGCACATGCTGTACATTCCACAGCCAATGAATACCTGTTTTCTCCTCCCCATAGGTAACTTACTGCAAACTGGCATTATCAGTCTACCCAAGTGCTGACCAGGATTTTTTACATGTTTTTTTTTTAATATTATGTAAGAATAAAAATTTTAAAGAGAGTATAACCAACACAAAATTAAGTAGCTTCAGGTTTAAGGTCCAATCCTGAAAATGGAATCCTTCAGGTAATTCCCCCTTCAGCCAACAATAGTCTCCTGGGCAGATTACATCTGCCAAAGATGTGGCGGTAAGAATTCTGGGTTGGGGGAATGCCAACCCAAAGGTTACTCTTTAATTAAAGAGCTCAAATCACATTCAAAGTAATTTATGATTGTATGAAAACTTTGCATTGTTGTTTTTTTTTAATACACTAACTACATCTCCATATGCCTAAGAGCATTAACCTTGCAAACATTTATATTAATCAAAAACTTGAGTTGTCTAATTGAAATCACCAAGATTCACCTGGACAAGGTTAAATGATTATCAATATTTGAAAAGCCAGATATTTGCATGTAAACAAGAAAAAAAACCTTCCTGTTCTATGTCTTGAACAAACTGAGCTTAAAATCACCCACAACTTCTTGTAACAACTCGTATCATAAAATTACTCCTACAGGTAAAATGAAATACTACTTTTAAAAATAAAATACTCAATGAAAGAAAACAGAGCAAGATTGAGAAACTGTTAAACAATATTACAGTAAATATCTGCAGCATCAAACAGACTTAAAGCCATTATTAACATACAGAGAACTGTTATGGAGAGATCTTTTAATATCAGAAACTGATAATTTTGTTAAGTTCTCACTTCTGCTTGAGAGGCTTTTACTGTCACCATAAGTTGGGGCTGAATTCTGCTTCAACTGCAGATGATCAAAAATTCTGACAAATTAGCCCCAAGATTTCCTCAGCTGGGAATCCAAAATTTGAGACTACCAGAAGAGGAGCAATTCTGACATTTTGATCATAAGTCCCCACCAATAATATTTAAACAAGAAATTATTTTTTTAATCCTTCTACTTCCAGATCTTAAGAAGAAAAAGTAATTCAACCTACAGATTTGTCTGATGGTCCATCCCCCGGTTTTGATTTTGACCTTTCAAATACAGCTTTCAAGGACTCTTTTTCATTTCTCATTTTGCGTTTTAGGGCTTCCAGCTCTGAAGTATCTGCAGTTGTTTCTTTCTTGGGAGGTCGTGTAAATAAGGCTTTAAAGGCATCCAGTGCAGATTCAGCAGGGCTTGATTTTATCTCCTCAGAGGGAAATCGTGGTTCTCTTTTGCTGGAGGCTTTGTTCTCTTGAGCTTCATCACTGTCCTCAGTCTCCCCAGATCCCTCACCTGAGTCTTCAGTTCTATCTTCATTCTTAGAGACGTCTATGTTTAACAAGTGTGAGAGTTGTTCTAGGAAAGTGGGATTTGCTTTAGGTTCAGATGATTTTTTTTTAATGGTCAAACCTGATGCAATACTGGATTTCTTAACAGGCTGTCGTAATTTAAGCAGAGCTAAATCATTCTCCCTTGGTTTAATTTCTGTAACAGTTTCCCCATCTTCTGTGGTTAGTCCCTTTTTCCTGACACGTAGTCCACTGAAGAAAGCAGGCAGCTGGAAAGTCTTTTCAGCCAGTGCTGTTTTTTGGAGTGATAAGTTATCAACGGAAGGTCTTTGTTCTTCATCTGAAAGTTCTTGAGGGCATTCCCCTGCAGCAAGCAAATGAGTGAACTGCTCATCCATTAACATTTTCTCTTTTCCATTGGAGTCATACTGTAGAATACCATCCAGCTCTTTTGGGAGCTGCTTAGAGAATGGTGGGTGTAACTCAGTGTCATCTGTATCCACAGTGTCATCACTGTTGCTGTGCCCTTCTGATTCTGTCTCTTCGTTATTTTGATTGCTATTGTCCAAGGCCTCAGCAGACAAAGCAGCATCTTTTATCCCAGATTTGCTTGCATTGTTCTCATCGGTGTCTAGGTCCTTATTCTCCGTGTCCGATTCTGTGTCACTTGTTGTATGAACCAAAGTACCTTGCACAAGAATGGCATCCTTGTCATCATTGTCAGATTCAGACAAAGTCTGAACAAACCTCAAATGATGAAGAAGTAATTCATTTTGGTCAGCTAACTCCAGATCCAGGCCTGCTTGCCTGCCAGACATTGGGTCAGCTTGGCCACTGGTACTATCCACGCTGTGCTGATTTTCTGAGTCCTCATTACATCCATTATCATTCTTCTCATGCCAGGTGTTAGCGTGAGTATTTATACTGCTGGGCAAAGGTTGAAATGCTTTAAGCACTGTTTCTTCTTTGGGAGCTGTAGATTCAGACTTAGCTGTAAATCCAAACAGTGTTTTCACAGAAAATGCAGTGAGTGGGTCAGGGTCGCTTTCTGCCGTGCTCTTCAGGTCTAGAAGATGACTACAGTCGGGCATCCCATTACGTTCTTCCATGTTGCGTGAAGCAGAGAACAGGTTCGCTCGCAGCAGTGCTGCTGACTGCTGAGCCAACGCTTACTGCGCGCATTCAGGCTGCCGGCGGGGCCGGCCGCCGGCGCTGCAACAGGCGGCCCGGCCCGGCCCGGCCCGGCCCGCGCAGGCCGCCGGCCTCCCGCGCTCCCGGCCGGGCCGCCCCGCCGCTCCTTCCGCCCCGGCCGTCGGGGCTCCCGCTCCGCCAAGGGAGCAGCAAAACGACCCACCGGAATAAACAGTTCTCGGCAGCGTCTGGAACTTGTTCCCTCGCACAAGAGGGGTTTGTCACAGCACTAACCTCGGCTGAAGCCTCGGCCAATGGTCCCCCCGGGGCTCCGCACCCCGACGGGCTGCGCGCCCCTGGCTCCCGGCGCGCCGAGCCCGCAGCGCCCGGCAGCTACAGCAGCCGTCCCGCCGGGCCGAGCGCGCCGCGGCTGCTCCCTACTTCCTTGTCCCGCTGCGCCAGCGCTGGGTGGTTTTCAGCAGAAAATTCCTGACGGATTCCTTTGCATAGCTTCGCCACTAGGATAAAGAACTTCTTTTGTAAATCCATAATCACCAAAAAATGTCAAATGGAAACCCGAGCTAACAACTCTGAATGAAGCTTCCTGTGTTCCCCTCCTGAAGCCTTTAGAGAGCCCCCAGTGCCCGTCCGGGCAGAGCCAACTCGGGTGAGCGCCCTTGAAGCAGACGAAAGTAGGAGAAAAAGAGACTCTCTTCCGATTTGCTGGAGGTTTCATCTGGAATGCAGATTTCAGCCTCCAGGGCCATGAACAAAAACCAACGAGACTGGTTTCATATTACCACTGTCCTTGCCCTGCACGGCTCCTGCTGAGAGGTGCACACAGGTACTTATCAGACACTGCGGCCGCGCCCCGGGACCGGGAGCGCTGGGCGGCGGGAGAGCGGCCAGCGCCCAGGAGGGCCAGATTAACTGTTTAGGAATCGGACAGCCTTGTCCATCCACGGCACCAGCCTTGGATGGTTCCGAACCAGAACAATCTCTGCTGACATATTCTGTGATGATTTTCACAGACTTTTCTGCTGTATGTGTGAGATTTGTTTAGTTGAAACGAACAAGATCCCTTGAAACTTACAAAACTGTCTAACTCAACATTAACAGAAACTACCAGGGATACTATGTATTTTTTTATCAATACAGATGGCGAAAGTACAAAATACTCTTAAGCACCATTGATATTCAGAAAGTCAGTAACATTTGGAGCAGGTTTCCATCATAGGTCTCCACTTTTGCTACTTTGTTTTTTATTTTTCCAAGTTAAAGGGTCATTCTACAGTCATCCATTTAGCTGTGATCAGTAATCTTAAGCAAGCAACATGGGGAAAGCTGTCCTTCACAGGGAAATCAGCTGCAGATCACACTGCTGTATGTGAATACTAAAAAACATATACTAAAAAGCTGAGTACTAAAGCCAACAAGCAACAACAAAGGATCCCAACACATTTAGCTTTTGGTTTAATGTTTAAAAATGTAGACTGTACAAAACCCATTTGTCAACGGCAAAAGCGATTAGTACCTCCTGCAGGAACAAAGTTTCCTGAAAATCAGATTGTAATACTAAGGGCTTAGATGAAGCTTAGAGACACCTTTTCAATTACAGGGTTGCATGCATACCTATAGACAAAGGGCACTGGAATCATTCCCATCTTTATCTGTGATTTCACAAGGAGCAATGTCTTCTGCCCTGCTGCCTGGCATTTCCTTAGCAAGCTCTGGACTTGCTTCTCCGCTATGCTTAATTATCAGGTGCCAAGGTCGGAAACAACTGACAGGTCATGGCTACCCTGGTTTCTAGGCTTAATATCACAAAAGGAAGCTCTATGTAAAGAAAGAGACACAGAGTCCTTACCACCCCCTATGCCAAACTATACTTAAAATTCCAGTACTTATAAACAGGTGGAAGGAAGCTACCACAACACTGGTGACCTCCCACAAGACATAATTTCTTGAAGGCAAATCTAAAGCAATTCTAAATTCCATTTTATGGCAAAATAAATGGAGCAAAGTGACAATATTGAACCAAAGTTTTCCACATTTACATCTGGTTTTATGTTCAATTACATGATTAATTGTTCATTGTTCCGATAAATTGTATGGTTATGTCTTGCTTATTTATTTATATGGTTACTTATTTGGGATTTTATTAACTTCTGGTGGATAAACATTAAATCATATTTTCAAGAATAGTTTTGTTAGTCACTAACAAAAATATACCTCTATGAACAACTTCATGATACTTTTCAAACTAAAGATACTAATTCAGATTATGCCAAAATATTTATTCATCTGTTTATATTAACAATAACCCATATTTAGAATAAAACTTCCCTGTAATAAAAAAGGGTCACCAAGCTGTAACAATCCTATGAATAGAAGGTTAACAATTACAGCTACTATTTAACTATTTAAGGTTTTAATGGACTTAGGAAAAGTTCAGTTTGAAAGTGGACTTAAAACAGGAATCTCATACTCTATGTCTAAACAACATCCCAACAAAATATAGCAGACCAGGATCAAATTAGAAGTGAAAAGGATGGTGCTTTTAGTGTAAAGCTAAAGTTATACAATATATTGAGGTGCTAGAAATCCCAGAGTTGAACAGTGAATAATTAAAATTCCAGAAGCAGAAATATACCCTATATAACCAGAGGTAATCTCATGAGCCTGCAGAAAATACTGCTTTATGTGTACCTCTTTTTGAAGTAAACTCTAGGAAGTGTGGAGAAACCTTCAAGCTTTTTGAGCTCTAGGATTAACAAGGACACTCATCTCTACATATATGCCTGGAGAAATACTCAAAAGCTGAAAGTCATTGTGATGAATGAGTCAGACAGTGTCTGAAATTCACCACACAGTCCATAAACTGCCAGCCTAAAATATGGCTTTTGTAGAGACCTGCTTCCCACATTCTGATGATCAGCCCAGTAGAGAGTCCTTTGAGGGACTGAATAGCTGATAATGAAATATATATTGGTTACTTACTCAAAAGAGTGTTTTGGGATAAAATACATACATCAGTATGTGCCCTTAATATTTTGATATAATAAAGAGGTCATCATTGCGATGTAAAATGAGATGGAGTCAGTTTGTTGGCAGAGTGTTTTAATACTGGGTGGATCTATCTCATAAGGAAAGTCTCTCTGAACAGGCTGTAACACTGCATCCTAAAAGAACAACTTCAAAATCTTTAGGAAAAATCAGTTATGATTATGTTACAAGCCTCTTTACTTAATAAAACTAACAACTCTCTGGTGCCTCAGAAAAGCCCTTAAAACACATCATAGCAACTTTCAAGGCAGTCAATGCACTAATTATATAAAAGGACAACCATTCCTTACAGTTTAAAGCACATTTAACAATCCACACCCTTTTTGACCTACATTTCATCACAGACAGAAGTCACACCCACAACCCATTCTAGTTCTGTTCTTCACGTGTTTAATAGCTCACCTGAAGTAGGTTTTAAAACTGGCTTTGAAGAAAACACACATTAAGCCATAATAAGGTAATCTAATTTCTACCACTATCATATGGCAGGGCTCAACACTTCCTGACCCCATATCTATTCAGATTGCCTTTTCAGATCACTGTAATAACAAACTAGATAAACATGAACAGGACAAAAAGACATTCTACAAAACAGCAAGATTGCTAAACAGAAAACAAATATTCTACTGTTGTTTCAAAATAAAGAACCCCATATTTTAAAAAGTTTGCATAAGTTCTTGAAAATAATAATGGAATCAAATATGCACCAATTGTGTCAGGCTTCGAAGAGCCACGAGAAGCACCAGGCTTTGTTTGTAGCTCAGGTGGCTTGAACTGATCTGAAGTTCAACAGACACAGTCTGCCCTCTGCCCTGTCCTCAGCCTATCCTTTACTGTGCAGGTTGATAATGGTCTTAACATTCCCCTCCTCTCCTGTTTGTCTCTTCTGCTGATTACCTCATTTTAAACTTAGAATTTTAACCCGTTAAATGCTCTAAAAGAGGAGAGGCAGGGAAGATAGAAGAAAAACTATAAGGCCTTGATTTTCATCACTATTATTGGCCTTCTTACCCCACTTAGACCATTATGTGAGCAGCTTTCCTGAGTTTTGATGGAATTGGATATCACCAACATAACTGCTTTAAATATAAGCAATTAATTTTAGATGTAGCAACAGAAACATAGACATGATAATTCTTACCAGAAATCAACAATACATGATGTTAACAGAATGTGTGGATACCAGACACATTTGGTGTAGGGGTCTGTATAAATGCAAAGTGTTTTTTAACATTTTTATCTAAATTCTGATTGACACTGAGATATGGAGAGTGCATACTGTAACAATAAATGTATGGATATTAACCTGTAAAACCTATCATATGAAAAAGAAGTGGTAGATCTGAGACAGAAATTCTAGAAAGATGTATTGACAGATCTGGTTAATATGAGCAGACATACAAGTAACAAAGGGAACAGAAGATCACTGTAAACCGTGTAAGTAAGCTAAGTAAGATCTTTGTACATTAAGGCACAAAGGCTGGCACTTAGTGTTACAAAAAATGGAGATGAATTTTTAATCCTTTTCCAGGTTACTCTCTTTTCATCTTCTTTTCACTTCAGCAGGCCTTTTGCTCCCCATCTACAATATGGCATAGTATTTAAAGCTTAAATAAAAAGCTTTATAAAATAAAATCCACGTAGTTACATTGATTTACCATAATTTCTTATGTAATTAGTAACTGTTAATTGCAATTTTAGCTGTGTTTTCACATCTCACTTATGTGCTTTTTTTATCTGAAATGAAATGCTGTATAAAAAATAGGGTGGAGTTTAATTTCTATTTTGTTTCATTACCTTCCATATCTCTTTATCTTCTCCCCACCTAAGGTTTAAAATCTAATGCAAGATCTTTTTTCATGCTTCTGGTGTAGACTGCATTTAAAAGTCCTGTCAGAGTAGAATTCATTCACTCTCTCACTCTCATCTACATTATCTACCACATTCCAACTTACAGAAACATAGAAACATCTTTTCAATAACGTAATGGACAAGCTGGAGAAGTGGGCCAATGGGGATATTATGGGGTTAAACAAGGCCAAGTGCAAGGTGCTGCACCTGGCTCAGGGCAATACCTGTTATCACCACAGGCTGGGGATGAACAGGTCAGGAGCAGCCCTGCTGAGAAGGACTTGGAGGTGCTGGTGGGTGAGAGGCTGGACATGCCCCAGCCATGGGCATTCCCAGCCCAGAGAGCCAAACGTGTCCTGGGCTGCATCCACAGCAGTGTGGGCAGCAGGGCCAGGGAGGGGATTCTGCCCCTCTGCTCTGCTCAGAGCCCACCTGCAGGGCTGCATCAGCTCTGGGGTGCCAGCACAGGAAGGACATGGAGCTGCTGGAGTAAGTCAAGATGAGGGCCAGGAAGATGATCAGAGGGATGGAGCATCTCTCCTGTGATGACAGGCTGAGAGAGTTGGAGTTGTTCAGCCTGGAGAAGAGAATGGTCTGGGGAGATGTTACAGCACCTTTTAGTACCTGAAGGGAGCTACAAGAAAGCTGGAGAGAGACTTTTACAAGGGCCTGTATTTCTAGGACAAGGGTAATGGCTTCAAACAAAGAGAGTAGGTTTAGATTAGATATAGGAAGAAATTCTTTGCTTGTGATGGTGGAGAGGCACTGAACAGGCTGCTCAGAGAAGATCTGGATGCCCCATCCCTGGAAGTGTTCAAGGTGAAATTGAATGGGGCCCTGTGCGACCTGTTCTAGTGACAGGTGTGCCTGCCCATGGCAGGGGAGTTGTAATTAGATGATTTATAATGTCCATTCCAAGCTGAACCACTCTATGATTCTATAATTCCATAAGCAAACACTAGTGTATCTATATATGCACATACACAATTATATTATACATTAATGTTAGGGTGCACCTCATCCAAAGCAAGCAGAGCTTTTCAATAAATAGCTTTTTCATATTGTCATTATTATGAATATAAAGTGCATTTTAAAACAATAGTGACAAAGTTTTGATAAGTCAGGCTAAAGGTTTTCTTCTAAAAGTAGAAAAGGGCCATAGATAACATGACTGGGTATAGTGCTACTGTGAATAAATAAATTGGCCCATTTTAGATGCCATTTCCTGGGAACATGATCTTAGCTTCAGAATTGCTCTCCAGACACTGGCTCCTTTTTTACCACAATGGTCTTGCTGTCCAGTCTGATGACTGCACAGGGAAGACAATATCTGGGTGCAACATCCCACCCTGAAGAGGAAGGGAACACCCAAGGGTTGTTGTCAGCAGAGCAACCCATGCAGCCTGGTTTTGGCCACTATCTTTCTTAAAGACTACTTCTAGCAGGGCTGCAGTCCAGACAGATTCTAATGGCAGCAGCTGCTGAAGCAGCCTTCTTATTATTGTTCTTTTGGCAACTCCTCCTTCAATCCCATGGATTCATCCTGAAGAAGAAAAATAGTCTTGGAGATACAATTCAACTCGGAATTCTGTCCTGAGAGTCACAGGGATAAAGTGTCTTGGTGGGTCCCTAGTAGTCCATCAGCCCATGTTGAGCACCCTTTTTTTAATAGAAATTAAGACTTTTGTTCTGAGTATTTTAAAAATAATGGTATAAATATTCTTCCTTTTTAACTATAAGAAACTAAAATGATGCCATTTTTATAATGAAATTAATTAGATTTTTAGACATAAAATATTTCTTTAATAATAGTGAAAAAGATGGAAATAAACTGTTTACTAATCTCAGATATCTCTTATTTTACTCAAAATGTTGTTCTTAAATGGCCTTAATTTAAGAACTCCTCCTGTTCTGTACAAGGACTTTTAAATGCAGTCAGAGAATCCTCAAGGACTATATACTTCCTGTTGTAACATATATTTCTAGCAGTGATAACAGCTATGTCACTGTTCCTCTCAGTTCAGTTATTTGTTTTCATCTCAACAATTTATCACAAGGATAAACGTGTATCTTCACACTGATACAAGACTATTGTAAATAATTATTTTAAAAAAATTTAGGGCAAAAAAAATCAATTTCATAACAAGCTCAAGAGAATACCAACGGTGATTGTAAGCATTAAAAAGCATTTTAAATGTACTTCTAAGTCAATTCTCGTGTTTCCACCAATAGATGTCACTCTTACACAAATTTTTCTTAGTGTTTTTCTTTGCACAAACTGTATTATGTAATCTAGTCTTTAAAGCAATTTCTTTCAACCATTCAATCCTTCCCATGTTTCTTTCCTCTTCTTCTACATTCTGTTCCCTTTCCTTCTGCCAAAACATGTCTCTGTAGGCTGCTCACCCTGGTAGCATGTATTTCCAGCTACATTAAGCTGGCCTGATTTTATGATGAACTCAGGTTGCCCTCTGAAGCTTCATTGTTTCATACTCCAGGAAGTTTAGAAACTTTTCCTGTCAAGATCATGGCCAGTCTGGCTCCAGTTCCAGTTTAGCTTCTCCAAAACTCGGAGAAGCAGCAGCCCTGCTCCCAGTGCTTGGGCTGTGCACATGCATGTGAGCACACATGCACATGAGCACATACGCACGCACTTGTGCACAGATGCACACACACAGCCTGCTCCTGCAATGCATTTCCAGGAATCCAGTAATTTAAACTAAACGTCCATCAAGATTTTAGAAATGGCACATCATGTATCTTAATCTATTTATACAATTTCAAAAATTTTCCTCCAAAAATTGCTCTCAGCTGCACAAAGACATATGGGCTCACAGACCATCTGGAAAACTGTATCCCATCCAAAACTTTGCTGTTTGTCAGATATTTTGGAACATGCTTTTAGACTGACCCGAAATAAATGCATACCAAAAATGTAATTGTATATAATAAATGCTTGTTGAAATCCAGTATAGCATGAATACCATCCTACTCACATTCAGTTCCAGGCTCAGATGCAACACACTTCTATTGATCTTCTCCTTCTCACTTGAATGAGGAAATGAGTTTGATTGCCCCAGTCTGCAATCCAGGACCCATGTATCTTCATCTCTGTTTGCCACATCCAAAGTAGTCAGCCGTTCAGTGAAGTCATCCTTTAAAGCAGACTCTGCTGGGAGACCCAAATTAAATTAAATTAAATTAAATTAAATTAAATTATTCTATGCATCTACACATAATCCCTGCATACAGAAAGTTCTGTATATTTTTGAAACTGTGGTACACACTACCATAATGTGTGCAATTTCAGTTCTCCTGTTTGTTAAAGCACAACAGAATGGTATAAAGGGGGTACCAACTCTGTTTTGGCTCAGAAAAAAAATTTTTGTCCTTAAATTTTGTGGATAGCATAAAAAAATGGGTCACTTGTCTTTTGCCCATATACAGACACAGACTGTGTTTAAGATGCTTGAGATTTTACCTCTGCCAAGGCACTCTTAGTGTCATCCTACATGTGCTCATTACACACACATATTTCAGATGTGGATATGAAGTATAAAACTAAACTAAGGAAGCTCCATAAACTGATTTGAGAACTTTTTGACACTGGCTGAACACAGCCTTAGTGGGGACAGTACCAATCCACCTTAGTCCCTTACACGAAGCGCATAAAAAGCAGGGTCTCCCAATCAGAAATGATACTTAAGATTTTACCTTTCTCTAGAAAGCTTAAAATATAATGTCAGCCTGGTTTAGGTACAAACAGCCAGATTTACTGGGAGAGGTAAGAACAAAACCTGTCAGCCATTGCTGCACTCCTGTATGTCATGCTGTGCAACCACTCAGCACAATAGGTCCCTCCTATTCACAGCATTGCTGGTTTATTAGACCCCTCAGAAATGTCTGTTTCTGCATGATAAACTCCACTTCAGCAAACCAATGAATTCCATGAAGTTAGTGTGTTCTCTGAAGTGTAGTATCTGACATGAGATACATAACACCTCTTTTTATATTCTATAGGATATATACATATATCCTCTTATATATATACTCCTTCATATACACAGACACACCCATCTTGGAACATTTTACTGGAAACTTCAGATATTAGCACAATTCCTGGCTGCTGAATATCATAACATAGCATTATAAAAGGCAGCATTATAAAAGCAGCCCTGGAAGACTTTAAGGCCAGATTTGATGGAGCTCTGAGAACCTGGTGAAAGATATCCCTGTCCATAACATGGGGGCTGGAACTAAGTGATCTTTATGGTCCTGTTCAACCCAGGCCCTACTCTGATTCTAATAATGGCATTTACAATTTTGTAATTTTTAAAAATTTTATTTTCTTTTTCCACAACTTTAAAAGATATTAAAAAAGAGGCACTAGGATCAGAACATGTAAGTATATTTACTTAAATATAGGCTGATTTTCAAACTTTCTGATAGCTTACAGTTCCAAATAATTTAGGTGCCACACTGTGTCAATAAGCATAGTAAAGTATAATACTTGATAAAATGGCCAATAATCCAAAATATAAGTCAGCCATTATTGTGTGAATAATCTCATCTTTCATCTTATTCAGATGAAATCTCAGAGGCAGATCCTATTAAAATACAGCATTTCTGCAGAAGACAAAAGGTATCACATATACCTTTATATATTTTGAAATTATGCACTGCATATAATATTAAACTGTATCAAGATAGTCAAACACAGGAAAGCACATTTTAAGACATTCTCTGATCCAGATGTGCTATCTTTTAGATTACGGATCTAAAGAGAGGATTGCTTTTTGACTTTGAGTCATTGGTTTTCTGTATATTTTTCCACCCTTGATAAAATATTTCTTATCTTGGCCCTTATGTCATTATGTAAGTGTTGTGGTTTAACCTCAGCCAGCAACCAAATACCATGCAACAACCATGTATTCAAAACACAGCCAGTGGCTGTACCAGTCACTGTCAAGAAAATTAAGTTTACCCCAGCTAAAACCTACTTATTAAGTAATTTTGATATTTAGAAAGCTTTAAGATCAGAAATACAAATATTATTATTTTAATATTGAATACAAATATTACACCTATATTAATAAATAATAAGCTGAATAAAATGTATTGGTTGAATTTTGACCTCGTTTTTGTTGCACCATACAATCAGCCCAGTTATCTCTAGCCATCCCCCTTTACATGATTATGACATGGAAAATACAAAGGAAGTTCCAGGTGAGGAGAAAGTGAAAACCACCATTTTTAAGGTAATTGGACATTATTTGTATCATGTTAACAAACCTATGATGATAAGTTTTGGTGCTTCTCCTGATTTCTGTCACAGATCAGTGCTACAGTTTTTGTGGGTATCTACTGACTTTTCATCACGAAAAAATTGGAATCCTGTCATATAATCTATAAAAACCATATATGCTTTCATAAAATAAATTAAAACAGCATTAAAATGCAAACATACATAGTAAAAACCAGGAAATACTTCCATTTTTATTCAGTGCTCTTTGGGAATTTATTTTATCTTTGTAATTACCAATTCACTGGTTGCCCACCCTGCTCACCATCCCCTCCAATACTTCAGTTTGCACTAATTTTCGATCAATTATTTTTGGCTGTGTTGTTCAAGATGTCTGTTCTATGCCAGCTACTGCTAAAGAGCAAATTCCTTGATAGCAGTGATTTTTACCCAAAATATGCTTACTCTGATCATTTCCATTGAGTCATTAAGTGATACAGACCTGTAGCAAGAGGCCACAACCAGAATTTCCTCTTGCAGTAGCGGGTATTTCCCATAATTAACTGTGGCCCAGCTAAGAACAGTCAGCCTGGCAAACGCTTTCTGGGCCTCTAGAAAAACAAATACGTCCCTCAGCTGCAGACATTCCGTTTTTGTCCAGATGTAATTTTATGCACCATTATATTAATTTATGGTACTTTTTTCTATTGTCAGACTCCTCCCAAGTCTGTTACCCAGCCTCTATTCTCCACCCTCTTTGTAATTATCAATTAATGCTCTGTTTCCTATGCATTTATGCTGGTAGCTGATGATCGCTTTCCTCCCTGATCCAGTCCTCACCTGCACACACCATTAGCATACAAGTACTTCTATGGAAAGGGACCCATCCAACCCAGCAGACAGTGGAATATGAAAGGAGAACTTTAACCATGTCTCCAAGTACTCTATTTTAAGCAAATTCTTAAATGTTTGGCCATATTTTGCACTGAAGTTCACCATTCTGTCAGCTCTGACAGATGGATTTTACTGCTACTTACACTTATCCAGGAAACTTTTTTTTAAACTAGCAACCTACTGCATTCTGATTGTGCATTTAAAAAAAAAGTCATATATACTTTATGCATGTATTTGCAAGCACATGTATATATCATTGAATCATAGGCTAAATTTAGGCTGTTTTAAAAGGCATATGTTTATCCTTTAGTCAACTTAAATGACATCATTTTTTTTCCTGATGAAAAAAATAAGGCTTTCGAGAAAGTTCAATTGCTATTGAAACTGTCTTTCAGGGTTTAAAGTCTATCCCACTTAGGAGTGCCTTCTGTGTGCACTTTATGTACAAAGAAGACTGCCCAAATACAGATCTGCTGCCATCTATTGTCCCAAAGGAATGGAAGACAGAGCAATGTAAATAAGGGAAGACTGAATACTTAATGCTTCTTTGGCAATTTTAACCATGCAGACTTTGTGAGTATAAGGGAACAACTTTTTTATGTTGTCACAGGTAAGACAGATGTGGCACTAAAACCTGAGGGGTACAGACAGGGTCAATAATCAGACTGTGACAACGAATGGTACATCCAGGATTTCCTAAGCCCTCTAGTCCTATGCTGAACGTACATAATTTTAAGGTAATTGCATCTGACTTTTTTTTGTACAAATTGCCATTCTTGTAATGCAAAGTCTTTTAAAAACAAATTGTTACATTAGCAAACAGGCACATTAGATACTATGCAGTACATTTCTGTTAGGTCACCATTGTGGAATACACAACTCCATGGAACAGTTTCTGTGGGCGGACTCTCTCTATAGGAAACCTGTTTGTGCTTTCTTAGCTGTCTGGGGAAAAGAACTTGGGAGGAAAATGTCAGCTTCTTAACTTTTCATTTCTTTTTTATTTTGGCTAGTTCAAGGAATTAGGATGTCATGATATCCATTTCCTTCAGTACATGGTTTGCTTAACCACAACTCACTTAAATCTCTGGCCAATGTTTAAACTGATTGCTTTTAGCTATGTTTCCTGACCACTATATATTAATATTTCAATCACACTCCATTCTTTCTAGATTGCCTTACCACATAGGATAAAAATAAAATACTTAATCTTTTGTATGTTGATTCCTCTGTAATGTAATTCTGTTGCCTAGTTGATTGAATGTTATAAGCATTCTTATATGCATGAATACAGAAATTGTGCTAATTACATGTATTCACTGCTTGTCTCTTGGAAGAAGTGCAAAGAAGGTAAATAAAACTCAAATCTTTGTACACCATTTGGGAATGAGTCTCAGAATGCCAGGTTTTGTGGAACTTTAAAGTTTTGGGTATTTTTTACATTTTAGTAAAAGAAAACCCTAACAAACAACATAAATAACCAAATAGGTTTTTCGCTAGTGAACCACAAAACTGAAACAGTCTAACTCAGAAGCTGCCATTCTGGCACCATTTTGACAGTAAAATGAACACTCTAAGAAGCAGAGCTGCATTTAGAGGGTTTACAGTATTACTGACTTAAGAGAATGTTATTACTGCAGGGATTTAGCTCTTGCAAGATCTTAAGTTAGCAAATCACAGCATGTTACAGAGTCTTTGGTACACTTCCTTATTCAAATAGATGAGACTTGACCATTGTTATTGAAAGCATTGCTGGAACATGAAGATAAACAGAGTCAACATATTTTTTAAAATTATGGAAATACAAAATATGCAGATACTACCATTTTTTTGTTTTGCAGTGGGAACCTCAAATTTCATGATCCATCCCTCTGATCTGACTTTTTCCTTTCTAAGCAATAAAAGCTTTCTGATTTTTCCTCTTTAAAATGTCTCTTTTATTTTTGTTATTAGATACTTCAGTGTATTAAATCTCAAATTAAAACAGCACTGGAAGTAGTCTCAGCAGTTTCAGATTCCGTGGTTAGATGATATTGCACAGTTCCATCCACATGCCATCTGTGGTATCTCATATCTCTTAGTATATAAAGACATTAATTCTGTATAAACATGTAATTTATCCACTCGGTGTTTCTCTGTATGTAGCTGACACAAAGGACAATAGGATTTGATTTTCTGGAGTTAAAGTCTACTATGAAGTTGAAGAAATATGAATAAGTAGGGAAAAATAAGAGAAGTAGAAAGGGGATTGAAAAAATTAGATGAAGCCTTCCTCCCTCCCTTTTAATTTTACATATTTCCTCAATGGGAAAGAAGCAAATAGAAGAAACCTGTTTGGTCTGGTAGAACCCCAAAAGAAGACTGAAATCTCAGCATCAATCTTTATGTTGTATTGGACAGAATGTAAGAAATATGTACCTGTCTGTGCAGAAAAGGGAACATTGTGCACTAGGTAGATGAATAAATCCTTTTTACTTGAGGAAAACTCATAGTGCAAGGTTAGAGAAACTTGAAAATGATACTAAATGCTGTCTTTGGGAATGAAGACATATGTCATCTTTCCCCCTAATTTATATAGTTTTTATTTAATCTGTATTGTAGCATGGGCAATTCAGACTATAAGCAGTTTAGCAAAATCCTTGCTGAAGGTTGCCTGTTTCCACAGTACATTTAGAAATTCTTTTTGCATGATGATGATGACAAATTGTGGATTTTAAAAAGCAAATGTTAAGCCTGCTACTTGGTATATTGCTCTAACAAAGAAGCCTGAATGGCACAGTCCTCAAATCAAATCTCTCGAAGTGGTGAGTGTGTGAACAAAGCCCTGGAGCAGCAACACCTTGCAGTGGCAGTTAAGGTCCTTGTAATGCTCAGAAAGCTAGAAGCTCCTAAAGTACCAATATCCAAAACAATCAACCGTTTAATGCCTTTTGTCTGGGTCCTCTTTCTCCTTGTAAGCACAACTTTGTACAGCAAATGATGAAGAAAAAATGTCTAAGTGGCTTCAAATCTGTAAAAAATACAGAAAAAATTATTGCCAAGTAAAATTAAGACCTCCTCCTTTGCTAGCAAATAAAAATCAGTATGTTATCCTGAAGTGTGAACCTGAAGAAGGATATTTTCCTGCAGGAGGTGAAAAGCTGTAAATAGCTTGACATGAATGTTTATCGTTAAAAAGAAAAGGACAGCAAAAAACAGTGAAAATAAAGCTCTCTGGCCTAGAAAGTTTGACTGAGCAACCACGAAACATAGAGATATGAAGGAAATCCAAAATGCTTATTTTCTTGTAAAAAACGTTTGTGCAGCTTTTCAATGCAGAGTATATCAACTGCAAAAGCATGTGATACAACTTAAGGCTTTTCAAAAATACTTCAGAATCATTAGAAACTTAATAAAATTAGCAATAGCTATCAAATCCTATAAATTCCTTGTATAAATTTAAATGGTCTGTATTAAAGTAAATTTTCATTCAGTCTGTTGGCACAGAATGTGACTTATATTTTTTTATTTATTAAGGGTTTACATTTACAGTAATTTATATACTTTATACTAACTTTTTTCCTTCACCTCAATCTATTCTAGACAAAAATCTCCAATCCATAAGAGAGCAAACGCTAATAGAAAAAAATAAGAATACTTATCACTAACTTAGTGTAAAAGAATTACTACAATTTAGATTAGGGAAAAACAACCCAACAAACAAAAGCAAACCAAAATAAAAAAAGGCAAGATCGTCAGCAGAAGGATGAGAGAACCATATTCAAGATTCAATGCTGAACAGAAGGAACAGAAACTCTAGTAACAAGCACAGAATGTATTTTCTGAATTAAGATACAGACCTGAAAGGTGCTGAGCCAGGTTGGCCCCATACAAGCCTACTGCTTTAGCACATACTCAAATTTAACGAGTTTAGTTACGCTGCGCAAACAACAAGCCAGACCTGCCTTGTCACTTGCCAGCCCACTCTTGTTTTCAGATGCAAGCAAGAGGCCTCCAAGTGTTCACAACTGGCACAATAAAAAAAGAGCCAAAGATACTAAAAACTCCCAGAGGATATAACACAGGAAGCAATTGGCATCTCAGAGCACATTTTTCATCTCTTACTATTCCCAAAGAAACTTCACATGTCCACAGTCAAATGCCACAATCAATGCTCAGGCCAAGGTTCTGAGCTGCAATGCCAGGAACTCTTATTGAAAGGTTCATTTTTAATTCCAAAGATCTTCAATGCTCACAGTAACTTCCAGATGAGGGTAATACCCAAAGTATCCAGTTAAATCTAGTTAGATATCTAATCAGCATGTATTAATTATACAACATTTCCCAAGTGAGCCTTTTATGGACATACAAATATTAAATCATACAGAAAACTTTAAAATATCTGACAATTCACATATGCTTTTCTTAGTAAGCATATGCTTAGTGTTTTGTGGGGCTATAAAACAGATAATTTTCCAAAACCAGTTTACAACTGTTTACAACTTCATTACCTGAAGTAATTTCTATGCAATCAAAGCACATACCATATTTGTTATAAGTTACATTCAAAGCAACTACCAAAAATGGAAGCACTCCTAATCCTGAAATTGCTGTTATGGGGAGTGTTTCATTGTGACTTTTTTACAACTAGTTCTCTCATCTGTGGTATTAGCCAGTTAGCTAAAAGAATGTGGAAGAGGAGACTGATGTTTAAATTTTTTATTCTTTATTTTGTTTAGCAAGATTGGACCTTGCAAGCAACAGTTATTGAAAAGATTAGAAATCTGTCGCTAGTGCAATAAGGAAAATTAAGAACTATATAGAAAAACATTTATTTTCTCATGTGCTTTTTATAATTTCTCTCCTTATACACTGGTTCTCACTCTTAACCATAACAAAGGCAAAGTCACCACCAAAAAGATTTGATTTAGGCATTAGGTAAGTAAAAAATTAATGACAGTAGGATTGATTTAAAATAATCCACATCTTTTACCTTACACATCAAAATTTTGAAAGTTGCCTAAAATAAGCTTTAACATCAATGCATCTATTTGTAGAGGTCACTTAGGCCAGCCACCTCTACAGTGAATTAATGCCATTATATAAATATTTTAGTGCAAATATTAAGATTTGCTAGAATGAAGTATGGACAGAAATATGCAAAAGCACCAGAAGCAATAATCAAAGAACAGCCTGTATAACCAGGGACATTATTGACAGCAACAAAATTAATTAACACTGAGCATGTTATTTATAACTAGAATGTGATTCATCAGTGAAAGACTGCACTGCAATAATAGGAGAATGCACACAGCCTGCGCTCTTCCTTCTCCTCCTCTTGGAATAACATTGCATTGTGTGGGACAGTCTTCTGCCTTTTATCCAACAGGAAGACACACAACGGCCCAAAATGTACTGAAAATCAGGAAACCAGGAAAATGGGCAGCAACCTTGCTTAACATTCATTAAAAACAAAGTACATAAGACTTTGCAGCAAAAGAATCACCTGTTTCATACCCAGTCTAGTAGAACCTAAGAGATGTAGTCAGGATTTGACAGCTAGTGTGTCTCCTTTTCTCTCTAACCTCATTCCCAATGCTGTCCAGACTGCTTTAGTGTATGCATTATCTTGAGTGAGAATGGTAACATTCTATGAATGTGCAGCATCAACCTGGACTGTACTAAAGCCTTTGGCCCTGTATTCCACAGCATTGTCCTGGAAAATCTGGCAGCCCATGGCTTGGACAGGTGCACTCATCACCGGATGAATAACAGACTGTGTGATCAGCCCCAAAGCGCCCTTCATGAAGGAAGGCACATCCAGCTGGTGGCCGGTGACAAGTGGTATTCTCCAGGGCTCAGTATTGGGACCAGTCCTGTTAAATACAACCTGGATGAAGGGATAAAGTGCACTCTCAGACAGCTTACAGGCAACACCAAGCTGGGCAGGAGTGTTGATCAGCTGAAGGGTAACAGGGCTCTGCAGAGGGATCTGGACAGGCTGGATCGATGGGCTGAGACCAATGGTAAGAGGTTCAACAAGGCCAAGCGCCAGGTCCTGCACTTGGCGCAGGACCAAGCCCAGGCAGCTCTATATGCTGGGGGAAGAGAGCCTGGAAATCTGCCCAGCAGAAAAAGATTTTGGCCTACTGGTTGACAGCCAGCTGAATATGATTAAGCCTGTGCCCAGGTGGCCAAGAAGGCCAATGGCATCCTGGCCTGTATCAGCAATAGTGTGGCCAGCAGGGCAGGGATTGTCCCCCTGTACTCCACATTAATGATGCCACGCCTCAAGTCCTGTGTTCAGAATTGAGCCCCTCACTACAAGAAGGACATTGAGGCTCTGGAGGGAGTCCAGAGAAGGGCAACAGAGCTGATGAAGGCTCTAGAGTACAAGTCCTGTCAGGAGTGGCTGAGAGAATTGCAAGGCTGACGGGTTGTTCAGCCTGGAAAAAAAAGGAGCCTCCAGGGAGACCTCATTGCTCTCCACATCTCCCTGAAAGGTGGCACTAGCAGGGTGGGGCTTGCTCTCTTCTCACAAGTTACAAACAATAGGACAAGAGGAAATTACTACAAACTGTACCAGGGACGATTTAGATTGGTTATTAGGAAAAAGTTCTTCACTGAAAAGGTTGTTAAGCATTGGAACAGGCTGCCCTGTGGTTGAGTATCATTCCTGGAGGGTTTAAAAAATGTGTAGATGCAGCATTTACAGACATGGTTTAGTGGTGGACTTGGCAGTGCTGGGTTAATGGTTGGACTCAATGACCTTAGTGGTTTTTTCAACCTGATTCTGTGATTCTAAATTAGTAAGTGAAAAATTGCATCCAGGACAAGTAAAATGCAATTTTGCAACTGTAGGATCACACAGTTCTGAGTCATTAAGGAATCACCATCCTCTTCTGCAAAAGCATCAACATTAATATTTACATCCAATCATTAAAGAAATAAACAAGTCTGTCTGGCACCTAAAATTATTTGATAATTTATGTCCCAAAGATCTACAGCTATCTTATTTCACATGTGCTGTGGCAACTGACACCTACTTTTCCTGCTTTACTAAGATAAGAAAAGAAAAGCAGTGAAGAGCTTTCTGCAATTGTCAGATTCTGAGTGGTAACATCTCAGCATGAGGACAGTAGCAAACAGAAAAAGATTATTTTAGTTCACACTCTTGCTAAGTCTGGCATCAGTACACCCCATATCACTATTAACAGGGTCATGTTGAACCTAAATCAGTCAATATCAAATACATTTTCAAAAGATGCAGCTGACCTTTTTCTAATGCAAGTATTTCTAAACACCTTTTAGTGCATCATGAGATTACAGAAACTCTAAAGCCCTGATGTGCTTCTGTTAATGAAATACTATCCTTGTGATGTTTGAAACACTATCAAGTAATCTTATAGGCATAGCCAGGCATATACTGACTTCTACAGCCTTAGGAAAATTGGATGACTGAGCAAAGGGAATTGATCACCCATCCAGCAAATTTTCTGAGTTTTCACAAAAGTAAGTCTTATTGCCAAGGAAAAAGATTCTGGATAGGATACAGTTTTTGTATATGTTCACAGTGAACTCTCAATTAAATAGGTTTTATCTTCGCTCTAGCATACTGTTGTAGATGTGCTTACCACAGCATACCATGACCCACAAATGGGCATCAATTCATCCAAAACCTGAGGAAAGCAGAATAACCATATTCATGGGGCACTGAGGTGTCTTTTTCACATTTCCAGTCAGCACTTATATAAGAATTTGAGCTGTGTCACTGACATTGCCTTGTATTCTTCTTACCTCTAAACTTAAATGGCAATACTGAATGGCCTACTTCACTTTTTTTTCCTTTAATATTATCCACTCTTATTTTATTTATGACATTCCAAAGCTTCACTTGCCTCAGCTAATCACAAGCTCACTGTATTAGACATTGGACAAGAAATTTGTTAAAACAAAAAACAATCCATCCGTTTTTTTCTTAGTTAATTAATTAAACAAATTCTTTATTCCTTTTCCTTGGTAGTTGGGAAATCTTAAGTCAGATTTAGTCCACAGCCACTGGACAGTTTGTCCCATTTACAAAGCTGTTGAATAGTCCTTACTTCCACAGATTTCACAAGAACTGAGAGGTGAACAGTACTTCTGAAAATAAAGTATGCCACCTATATAGATACTGTTACTTGTGAAAACATGGGGGTGTGGAAGCGGTAATAGATTGCAAAAGCATTTTAAACTTTCTTTGAATAAATTAAAGAAAGTTTTAAATGCAAAAGTCTCTTTTGCATTTATGCTTTTCCTGGCATCTTGGGTTTTTGTGTAAACATGTATTGAGATGTATTCTACATGAATAGCATGTGAGCTCAAGATTAAGTTACAGTGGCATCTATGAATGACTTCTCTTCAACTGTTAAAAACTGTTGCCAACTGAAAATTCTGCATTCAAAGAAGATGGTGTACATTTAGCATTTTCATTCCACTGTCAACATTTTGGTGTACTTCAGTTAGTATACAGGAACAAGAGAGAGAAGAATCCAGCCCTATCCAAACTCTTCACCCACTCAGTTCTACAATCTCTATCATACATCTTGTCAGTTATCTTTAGGGTTTTTCTCCCAGGCTAAAGACAATTTTTTTGTACCTTAAAATATCCTGTTGTCCTTTCCTGAACACAATCCAGTTTTACCAATACTTTTTGAGACAGAATGAGAACTGCAAGATATTTGAAGTGTGAGAGCACCAGATCTCATGAAGTGGAATAATATTTTTGGGGGTTGCTTCTTCTCTAAAAATTCCCAATTTGCTTCTTTTGAAAGTTATTGAGTTTTCAACAAACATTTACATAGGACTATCTGTCAAGATTCAAAGCTCTCAATGGTGGAAGAAAATGGCCAGCTTCATTTTATATATGAAGTGAAATTGTAGGTAGTTTTTTGTGCATGGCTTCCTATTTATTTCCTTTAAGTTCCCTTGCCTTTTTCTACTCAGTAAATGCTTTCTACAGTTCTTCACAGCACTTCTCCCCAAATATCATGATATGATAGTTATTGACTAGAACAGTATGCCTGACCCTCAGAGAGGTCAGGCTGGATATTAGGGTATGCATCCCCAGGCAAATAAACATTGATTTTACAGCTAGTGATGAAGACTGACCAGGACTTGGTTAGCTCGGGATAAAGAGGGGAATGAAAGGCAAACAGCACAGTGGAGGAGGTTTCAGAAGTCAAGAGGATATGTGCTTCTTTAGAACAGCTACCTCTCAACATCTCTCATTTCCTTTATTTTACAGTGTGAGTCGGTATAGGACTGGCTAATTATAGCAATCTTAAAATTTCAGAGTAAAAATGATGCAAAAAAAAAAGCTAGAACTTTACTAGTTACCACCTACATTTCTTTTTAATACAGTCTGTATTTATTCATATTTTAACAAGTATCTGCCAAAAATGACAAGCAACATTTCACAGTCTCAACTCTGACACATCTACATGTTAAAACTAGTCAAATTTGGAGACAGCTTCTTATTTTCTTTAAAGTCCTTTTTTGGGAAAGTGCATGCTGTATGTTTTCAGTGTATGCTGTCTGTAAGATACTACGTGCATGTTCAATAACACTTTGTGTCAAACTAACTGTATAAACAATCAAAAGAAGCCACAAGCATCTCAGCTTTATCAAGGCTTTCTTAAACTCAAAGTGTTCTATTACAAAACAAAAGAAAACACTCTTCATTATGTAACCTAGACCTTTAGATTGGCCTCAGTTTGGTCAGGCAAAACAAAGCCTTAGATGTCTAAGTACCCAACAAGTGGTCTACTTAATCCACTAGAACATATTTCTGTCATTCAATCCACTTTTGCAAGTGTTTTATGCAGTTATATTGCACTACCGAGAAAAAAAATAAGCTGTATTCTTTTGAAAGTTCAGAGCCTAATTAAAAGGTGGCTCATTAGCCAAATGGATTTTTGTGACATGAAATTTTTCACTGGGTTGCTAATGAACCAGATATAAATACCAGTCACTACTGCAATCCAACAACCTCAAGGCTGCCAGTATTATTACATTTACTTTAAATATAGAATTACAACTTTGCAAGTGTGGGCCACCTAGCATATAATTCTGTTTTGGAAAGCATTCCTATTTAAATCAGTCATAAGCATATGCTCTCTGTCATGCTTTAAGTCTGCATTCAGTGCCGTTCTTGAAAAGGGTGGTTCTCTCTTTCAAGGCACACTGATAACATACACCATTCTGAAGAACACATTATAGGAATGTGACAGCAAAATGCTATTGGTCATATTTCTGATTCATATGGAAAATATACTTGCTATTTTAAAATTCTTTCATCTTTGACATGTAGATGCCAAAGGAACAAAGTGAAAAGCATAACTTCCTTTTATTTCTATGCTCATAGTTCTGTTGTAACAGTAAACCTGTTATGCAAATTCTGCACACTGGCTGGAGACCTCTAAGGTTTGTCCTCCTGAACCCTATACTAGTGTCACCAGGAAGTACAATTAGTTTCACTTCATCAATTTTCCTGCTAGGATTAAAAAAAAGGGGGATGCTGTATCTGTGGACTGAGGACCATAAAATCATTTTCCAGAAAATCTAAACACAGTCTGTTAAGTTTTATGGTTAAAAGTCAAATGAAGTGTCTTACTGCACTGACACAGAGACAATGACTGAATTATATTTAAGTAGAAATATAATACAGAAATAGAGGTAGTTCCCAGGAGAAAGAATACAGAGTTAATTAGAGTTCAATTTTTAGAATAATGAACATAGACTACAAAGCACCAAAACGTATGATGAGAGTCTAGACCCAAATTCAAATGCATTTTTAAAACATTTTTTTCTGACAGAATATAGCCATTTTTCAATAGTTTGGCTAGTTGAAGTTAACAACATTGCTGCAATAAAAAGCTGAAACATCATTTACAATACAATTATTTGGACTCGGTTGCCTAAATGAATGTTAGATGCCAAAATTAATTTACCCTAGTCCACAAAGGTGTGGATCATTCCAGGTCAGATTTGCCAGCTCTGTGTCTATGCCTCAGACACCCCTAGGGCACCTAAAACTGTGCTTTTTCCATTCTGCACAGTTTTGCATCCATTCCAAAGATCTTGTGCAATAAGGAGGCAACATTCAGCATTCCTTCCTTTCATTTGTGAAATTATCTTACAGGTAATTGCCCAGCATATTGAAAAGGGTGGCAGAGATCATTTCGTGTCAACAACCAAAGTATGAGCTTGTTTCAAAAGGTGCAGAGAGAGTATAAGTCAGATGAAGGAGAAAAGTAATGGAAATGAAGGAGACATGATGAAGGGGTTGTGGGAGTGTTTTAAGGATGACTGCTGACTAAGAAAGCAAAGCAGGATGCTACTATACAAGAGAATGTGTAGAAATATTTCCATGACTATTCAAAGTCATGACTATTTAAATATTAGTATAATTAGATGCTGTTTTTAGCAGCCAAAGCTGCTAAAGCAGACCTGAATTCCAACAAACCTTTAATTTGTTCCACTGGAACACCCAGCTGTCATCTCCATTTGCACATTTAACATCAGTTTCAATGAATTACATATAAGAGAATTCAACCCTCTGATGACAGAGCTGCAACTTACTTTACAAAGTTAATTGAACCTCCTTTTATGCTCAGCCTCACTGGCCATCCACATTATTAATGCCTCAAGCCCAGGCTCTGTCACAGCCTTGCTGGTAGCCTGGAATCCCCTTTGAGCCTACAGTCACACCTAACCCGCACAAGGAAAGCTTCAGGTCCTTGCTCTGTGCCACAAGAGTGGAATGACTGCAACTCACTGGTGTGAGAGAAGCTGTGTACCACCAGCCATGCCACAGGGGTTCTGACAGATGTGTGAAGTCTGTGCAGACATATCTTAGCAACTGCAACTCTGCAAGAATTCTTCAGGCTCAGGCTTCTCTTTGAACTGCCTGACTATCCATCCAGTCAGTCTCATAGACCAAACTGGAAAAGCAGTGGGTGGCTAGTGTGGGCTAGACATGCCATGCAAACACACCCTATGTGACTCCTCTCATACAAAGCATCTACATTACTATAAGTGAAATACAATTACGTGGGGGGGGGGGAAATAGGACTAGAAAGTCAATTTGGATGGTTAGAAATACCACAGATGATGGGGGGAAAATTCTCACTTATTTAATTAACTTAAAAAAACCCCCAAACTTCTGCCTGTTATCATTAAATATTTCACTTTGGAGGAGTTAGAAAATAAAGTATTGTCACTGTACTTAGCTATCTCAAATCTATCTCTTTAACAGAAGAGAGATCTCTAGCAAAGTGTCACCCTAGAAATAGTTTCTAACTACAGCTCATTGTATGCTAGCCTTTGAATAAAGCCTTTAAATTCAAAATTCTTACAGGAAACCAAGTCTGAATAGAATGGAAACAAACCTTTTGTTTTGTTCGCAGGGTGAAATAGCTTAAATGTTATCCAATCACTTTGATGAAAACGACTTGACAAATATTCAAAGCCTGATGAGATGACAAATAGGCTCTTTGGACTAATTAGGTGTGGCCTCTTTTACTAATCCATAAATTGGAGAAAAACTCTCAATGTGGATTAAGACTGACAAACCAAGCAACAAAATTAGGATTTTTATTCCCCATGATATAACAAAAACATTCAAATGGAACACTGCCATTCACACTAAACATAAGATGACAAGATAGAAACCTGAAGGCTAAAAGGTAAGAGATTTTTGAAAAAAGTTAAAACCTGAAAAAGTATGTCCTAACATTTTTGTTCTCATCTTTGGATGAAAAACATCTTTCATTTTTTGCTTAAGTATAACTTGCATAAATAAATATAAAAGTGGAATATGAATTAATCACCAAAAAGCACGTAAACAATTCTTGGGAATTTATATAGTGCTATTTATCTTCTAATACTTAAAACTATGGTTTCACTATGTGTCAGATTTAAAGAATAATCTGTTGTAGTAAAGTAGTACAAAAATTATTAGGTCCATATCCCATGAAAGAACCATATGAAAGGTAATTAGGTTTGAAAAGCATGATAAATAAGTTCTTAGATTTTGTACAAGACTGTTCTTTTGGCTTATGAAAAAAGATATATTGCCATCTTCTGTTCTTGGTAGTTGGAATTTATTATTCACCTGGAAAATAATTTTCAGAAGCCTGCTACTTCTGGGAAAAAAATTGTTTGTTTGGGAGTTTGTTTAAAATTTTATTTCTAAGAAAGCTGGCATTTTCCAAAAAGAAGAAAAAATTGAGTGGCATGACTTTGTATAATGGTCAAATACATGCTCAAGTTCAAACTGTAATGCCTATTGGAAAATGTACAAGTAACTGTATATAACTTATATAACATTGTCTTATGTATAATTGTAATTATATTTTAATATGCATTTATTTAAAAACACCCCCAAAATTTTACTTTCTCCAACAAACTTTACAAAGATTTAGATTTCATCTCACTTATGCAACAGTAACTATGAGACTCAAGTATATGTTAAAAAAATGTTAGTTGAGGGACTACAAAACCACTGACTTCAGTGCTGCATAAATTAAAATAAGCCATTTTTTGAGTAATTGCTCCAAAGATCTTGGAATGACTACTGCTGACTAATGCTCCAAATTTACCACAATATGCTTAAGAAAATTCTGCAGCTTTTAAATACGCCTGCCTTAGCAGCTGTAGTGTTCAGTTTCTCTGGGCATGGAAATCAAGCTATTTGTTCTAAGTGCACAGACAATATGAATCAGATCCCATACACAAATTATGTATGTGAGGTAAGCACAATTAACATCTTAGGTCACAGAGAGCACCTGGTATTTTGCAAATAGTAACAATTAAACCTGCTGGGAGCAGGTTGGGAACTGAGGGTGTGCCTTCCAGCCCTGGCAGCTCCCAGGGCTACTAACCTAGCTGCTGAAAAATGTCAAGTGTTAGGGGGCAAAAGGATGGAAACAACCAGTTTTAGCCTTTCAGCAATTTATGACTCAAAAATAAGTTCATGCACTCATAGACGTAATAACTTTTTGTTCGCCAAACTCCCCTGTAATACAGTTTTGTTAGTTTTACTTATGTTTCTGTAATAGAAGCACTGATGCTTAGGGAACAACAATCAATTTACTTAATTTTGTACACATAAAAAGAATTATTTCCTATTCATAAATATTTGGTGGTTTTGGTGACTTAACAGGTTCAGATCTGCAGGGTAACAATAAACAGTTCTACTCATGAGATAGGCAAACAAATACTGAAATGACTGAAAATGTTATGGAATAGAAACTCAGAATACCTTCTCCCATAAAATCAGATTTTTCTAGAGCACGTTTTCCCTCTTAATTTTCCAACATATTCAAGGAAAGTGAGAGAAAACATGGTAACAGGTTAGCAAAACCATTCATCAGTTATACACTTAATCTTGGTAGTTTTGAACTATCCAAGTCAAAAATCATTAAAATGTGTATTGATAGCAAAGAAATGCTAAGTGACTGCTTAGGACAATTTCAGAGAGGTTCTTTGTACCCAGAATGCAAAAATGTCCCATATGCCTCTTCACTGTAAAAGCAAACGTTGTAAGAGAAAAACATAGCACTTTCCATTTTAACACTTCCAAAATGTAAATGTGACAAAAAATGTAGAAAATTACGAAGCATTGAAATCTTTATCAGACAGGACATTACAAGTAGCAGTATATAGAATCTGTCACTCAGCTGAGGGACTATGAATTATTTCTGTTTCCTTCTTTCCTCACCTTTTGTTCTGGTAAAGATGAATTTCTCATAGCCTTTAAAATTCCTCATGTAAAACACATCCAACTACTCTCAATATCTCACCTCTATTTTCTCTGTCCTATTTTTACCTCGCAGATCCCAGCAACAGAACAGACAAGCCTGAAGAGACCTTTAAATATGATCTAAAAAATCATAAACAGTGCAGTTGAGAAGACACCATAATCTAAATGCAAGGGTACTCATAATTTAAGCCTGAAGAAAATTACTCTGACACACAAATAAATCATTAAACCACTAAGTGCACTATTTTAATGTTATGACTCATAAATAATATTCACTACTTATAGGTATTATTTAAATGTATTATTATAGATTTGTGTTGCATCTAAATAATGAAAAAATATTAAAATTATTTACTGGTATGGGACCCCACAAACACATAAATTGCATTTTTATTAATTTTCAGTATTTTAAAGTATATTTTTAGCAGGGAGTATGCAGAATTTTTCTCCACTTTTACAAGTTGGATTTGGTGCTTTGTCACTTTTTCAGACAAAATACCAAAGGGTAGCTATTAGAAATTAAAAAAATTCCTAAATAAATTATTAAATCATACTTACAGAAATAAATACCTGAAACTGATCTCAGTTTATGTATCATCCTGATCCATCAAGAAAATTCCAGCTGAGCCACTTCTATCAACTTGTTTATAGTGGTCAACAGAATAATAAAGATTTAAGAAACAACAACTATCACATTATCCCAGTACTTCACTTCAATAAATTCTTTTTATACTGATGAGAAAAGAAGTCCATTTCATTACAGTAAGTTTCTTAAACTCAGTGCACAAACTGTAAGCCAGAAGGAATGTTTTGGCCTTTCCTCCCCCCATGAAACAGAAAATTGTTAATCTGTGACCTGCATAAAACATTAAGCTGTCTCTGGTTTTCCATTCCAATTTAATTCACTTGGTTTCCCCCCACTGATTGCCTTTGACTAAAGAGTCACATGTTTCAAAGAGAGAAGAAAATATAACTGTTGCTTAAATGTGTCATGCTGAGAAGTCATTCAACTAAAGCAGGAGTTATTTGTTCACAGACTCTATCAAGGCCAGTCTTCCGAGGGTCTTTTTAACTCTGAGACCATGTCTTGGACTTACTGTCCTGCCTACATTCATTTCAATCTGCCATAAGCCTGCCTTTCAATGCAGCATTGCCTTAGTTTGCTTATACTGGTACAAAAAGACATTGGCTTCACTGGGATGAACTATGAAGGATCTTTTATCTTTACCATGTGCAATAAGCCGCAATAGAGAATACAGGATGATGTTCTCCAAGGCAATCACAATATAGTGTACAATGAGTAACTGCACTGAATATAACAGGAAAACAAAGATCCATTAAACAGCTATGCAGTGGCTGTAATTTTACATGGATATACTATTAGGAAGCTTTACAAGATTATATATTTGAAAAGAATATGTAAACTTAACAGGAAAACTTTCAGATACAGCTTGCAACTGTATCCAGAAAAAAGAAAGAAATCCTTACCAAAGAGGATAAATATCTTAAAGACCTAAGTGAGAGTCAGGATAGTGGTGTTACTCACTATGACTCAGAAAGCCAGTAGCTGGAAAGATCTTCAGAAATAATGAACTCTGTTTTAAGCACACTGACCCTGCAGGTAACACAATTCCTATAGAATATTAGAGACACACTGGGCTAAAAGAAGCAAGTTCAGAGTAGAAGCTAATGGTGTTTTAACACTGAGATGGTAAATTGAAAATTTACATAATTCCACCTGAACTAAAGAAAACACACTTTGACTGTGAGAGTGACTACACACTAGCACAGGTTGCATAGACAGGTTGTTCAGTCATCATGCTTGGAGAAATTAAAAAATCTGCACACAGGTCCATGCAATTTGCTCTTGGTGACCCTGCCTGAGCAGAGGGCTGGACTAGATGATCTCAAGTGGTCTTTTCAGCCTAAATGATTCTGAGATTCTATGATTAAGTCTCTCTTCTTTTGTGTTTTAATTATTTTCTTACACCAGTCTCTTAATTCTTAACTCCTCTATAGCATCTTCAAAGAACATTTATTCCGAATAAGATGGGTTTTGTGAAGCAACACACTCATGTATATTACTTTTATGTGAATTACCTGTGAGAAACTATGCATCATTCCATGTGATCCATATGCAAACTTACTTCATGAAGCGCATACTTACTGTGGACAGAATGCTATAGTTCTTTTAAAATGCTAATTAGCAATTCTCTGAACCACTTCAATTAGAGAAGGTATTTATAAACCTTTCCCTTCCCTATAAAAGGAACATCAAAAACACTACAATATAATCTGTCTCCTGTTATAAGAGCCTTCAAACAGAGTTTTGTTTATATGAAGCTTCATTTTCCAAAACCATGGTTCAGGAACACATCATAAGGTCTTGTTATTGAATTTCTCTTAACTGACTATTTGTCCCTTTTCAGCTTAAAGAGTGAGTTAAGTTAGGAAAAGACAAAATAATATTCAAATGGTACCTTGATATTAATTATTTTTTGCTACTTTCAGTACATATCTGGGGGAAATGTTGCCCGTATGCCATTTTTCAATTACAAGTCTTCTGGCACTGGCACTGCAATAGATTCATTATCATGTAGTTAATTAGAATATATCCAACCAAAGCTTCTCACATCCTGCTACTTTAATACTGGAAATTTAAATAGATGTGTAGCACTATAGACTATAGAACTGCCATATTTGTACAATCAGTTTTCTTCTTCACATGGAAGTAAGCTACGTTTACACTGCAAACAGAAAGGAATGCAGGAAAATTGGGATAACCCAGTCTGGGGAGGCAGTTGAAAGACCTAAGGAGTAGGGCAGCTCTTAGACCACAGATATGAACACTGTTTCTCCAGCCACCATTATCAAACTGATAATATCATTTTGTGCTTTTCACTCCCTTCAAGATCTTTGAGGATTAAAATACAATTTTACATCAATTTAATAATACTTATTCAAGTGTTTATCTATATAGTAAACAGCTCGTTAGAGCTTAAAGTACTTGTATATTTTAAGACTGCAAAGTTGATCTGCCAAGGATAGCCATTAGCAATTGGCATGTTTCCAAGTGGCTGTGCGTCATTTTTGACAACCATACAAAACTACCAGAATGTTTGTTTTCAATTCTTTCTAATGGAAAGAGAACTGCTGCCATAAAATCCTCATTGGCAGAAAAAGCAAACACAACACTCTCCATCTAATGATCAGCAGGGACAGGGTTAGATGCATCTACAATTTCATCCAGAATATATTGCAAAGAACTCTTGGGTAAACATCTTTAACTAGTCAATTAAAGAAAATTATTTTTCAAAAAACTTTAAAAACTTATATTCACCAGCCTTTTCAAACAGTTAAGATGCCTTCCCTACAACATAATGACCATTATAATTTTGAAGACCTAAAAACCAGAACTCTACCTCACTTTTCTTTTTATTCCTCCCTTCTCTTCATCTCCAAAATTTCATGATACTGCACACTGACTTCATGAATCATCAGCAAGCCAGATAGGTTTATACCCATAATGTACATTCTAATGGTTAAAGTTCCTTTTTGAGACTTTCCCAACTAAACAAAAATAAAAAATATCTTGTCTCTAATCAGCCATGTTCTACTTGTTTTGCAATACTCCATAAATGCTCTCTATCACAGCCAAGGTAACATTCTCTACTCAGTCTTGGAGTTCCCATTTCTCACTTGTCCTCCAGCTCTTGTTCTTCCTGCTTCAGTATTAATAGCACCCATTCAAAATATCACAGTACCTCCATATCTTCATCCGACTTGATTAATCTCATTTCCCACTCCTGACAACTTCTGTTTTAGTCAGTCCCAGCCAGCCTTCTGGCTTCCAGTTTTTAGCTGCAACTGAGATTTTTGGGGATCAAATGATTCCCTGCAGGAGGAGTAGTCTTGCTCACTTGTCCTTTCTACCACACTTGCATGTCCTCCCTCATCCTAGCTGTGGTTTTTGTCAGCCCACTGTGAACTGTTCACTCAAGAAGCCAAAGCTACTCACCTCTCACCTTGCTGGCTCAGTTTTCAGCTTGCTTAGTGATTTGATTCAAATTATCAAAAAGCAAGAAAAAAAAACAAAGTTGTTGCAGAGAAGGGGAGGAAAAGTCAAGAGAGGAGGCCTTCAATGGAAGAAGGAAGAGAGTAAGAAGAGAATGGGCCTGTCTTTTCAGTCCCATAAGTCTCAGCCATTTCACCTAACACAAACCTTAATCTTTCAGTTCTAGTCCAAGTTTGGTTTAGTTTCTCTACAGTCCTACTAACTTTGGATTTCTGTGTTTTCTGGGTATCTTCTTCCTTCACAACTACTAGATACCAAAAAAGGAGCATTATTCATTGGTTGGGAATAGGGTAACATCAGCCTTCTCATTTGTTCCCTTTCTTGCTTTTACCATTCCCCCTTGGCAGATTTTTATTCTTTTTTTCCACATTAGGAGTAAAATATATATCAGAAAGTGTGGTGAATAAGCCTTGCCAGTCTCATCCTGACTTAAAGCACAGTTACCAGTCACTGCCCTGGTAGCTATGTCATAACCAGTGATTTTTATTTTTAAATTTCCTGCTCTGAATCAAATTCATTTCCATAACTGCTAAAAATTCCCCATATCTTCTTTCTCTTACAAGCAATACTTAGTAAAATAGTATATTGATGTCATTCAATACTAAATTGATATAATAGCTCTAAAGATTTTCTCTCTAGTTTTTTCTACTGCTGTAGAAACTTGAGAGGAACTAAAAGGTCTCAGGAAATCTTTCCCTGAGCCCATGCATCTGATATTCAGATGCATTGAAGATCTTTTCAAAGGCTTCTCCAAGACTGCAAAAGCATGATGTACTTCATATTAGAGTAGAAAGAATTTCATACAGAAATGCAGGAAGTATGTTTCTGAGGATTTAATAAATGTCATTCTCCAATTATTGAGAAAGTTTGTGAAGAATCATGGTTACAAATGATGGTAAAAGTGAATTAAAATTATGTGTAGAGTTGTATGATGAGTCCAATTTGTAATTGAAACTAATATATTAGAATATTTAGCTAATTTATGAAATTTTCTAAATACTAAATTACACAGGTAACAAAAGGCTCTAAAAGTTTTTCAGGAAGAAGTAGTGCATACTGTGACATCAATAAAACCTTGAAAAGATATTCAGAAGGCCATCACTTTTGTCATGAAGCAAATCCTTCAATTAACTGACTGATAAAAAGTTGACCAAAATTCTCAATAATTCTTAGAGTCATTGTAGATACTTACACAATTTACTAACTGAGTAGAATTGAAAGAAAACACTTCACAATAACACCCCATTCAAGACAAATCTGAAAAATAGTCTTGAACTCTGCTCTTCACATATGGGAGGAATCTGATAAGAATCAATCTGATAAGAATCAAAAGAGTGCAGGTTTATAACGGTAAATCTTAATATCATTTACATTAACTAAAATTGGAGGTACATAATTTGTCTCTGAACTATAGTCAGTTAGTTATTATTCATATATGTTTACAGAAGAGTGGTATTCCATCCAAATGCTCTGTCAAGATGAATGATTCTACCCCTGGCTCAGATGGAAATGGAAGTCATCATCCCAGATCCAGAGACATAGCTAGAGTATTATATATACCAGCAAATATACTGTGACTTTCCTTAAGTCCCAGATTTTCTGACACACCAGTAATAATGTTGGCATGCAATCATACTTGAAAATGGAAAAAAAAACAACCAAAAAAAAAAAAAAAAAAACAACAATAAAAAAACACCCACCAAAAAAACCTTGTGATATTTTCTGTCTGTATTAATGTTGCCAGGTAAATGTAAACAGGAACTAAAATTAGGCTTGTCTGCTTTTCTTCTCTTTACAAAGACGTTTCTTCTTAATAGCCATGATTTTCAGCCAACAGATGCCATTAATATGTATGTGTGTTGTTTTGTTTCTTGTAAAACCATTGTGGGTTAAGCCCAGTAGGAAAACAAGTGCCACACAAAGACTCATTCCCTTCCTCCTCCCTTCCCCCAAGTGGCATGGGGGGAAGAGGCAGGGAAAAACCCCAGCTACTGGGGGTCAAGATAACAAACAAAAAATTTGTTTACTAAGTGAAAGATAAGTGAAAAAAGAGGGAAGAAAAAAAATGAAACAAGTGATGCTACAGCAATCACTCACCGCCTCCCATGGGTAGACTGATGCCCTGCCAGGTCCCAAGCAAAAGATGGCTAACCCCTCTAAAGCCCCCTCTTTGCGCTTTTATTCCTGAGCATGACGTTATGTGGCAAAGAATTTCTCTTTAGTTAGTCTGGGTCATCTGTCTGGTTGTGTCCCCTCCCAGCCTATTGTGCAGCCCCACATCTATTCACTGGGGACATGCAGAGTGAGAAACAGAAGGGATTGATGCTGTGCAAACACTGTTCAGCAAAAGCTAGAACATTCCTGTGTTATCGAGACCACTTCCATCACAAATCCAAAACACTGCCCCAGACAAGCTACTGTAAAGGAAATTAACCCTATCCCAGGCAAAGGCAGTACAAGAGTACAGCACAATAGGCACAGTCCCACATCCAACAATTCTAAATTAATATATTAAGTTAAAAAATACTAATGTAAAACAGACAGAAAAAATTTGCTGTGCTACTTTATTCTTAAAAAGGGGTAAAATTGCTGGTTTTGTCAGCTAAACCAGCTCACCAAAAGGTATGATGGGTACAAGATGAGAGGGGAAGGGACAGCACAGTGGGAACCAAGAAAGGAATGAAATAAGAGCATAGCATCTTTTCAGCCTTGTCAACTCACCAAACAGCACCTTAAATTTGATTTAGTCTTGAGTGGAACTAGCAAAACTTCTAGAAGCAGCAGGCATAAATGCAAACATCATAGACAGTATTCAACACCCTCTGGCTAAGGTAATGGTTTCACATCCCTACACACCTCCCCTTTTGGAATCTCCCTTTCATGTCACTTTGCACTGCCAGCCCCCCCATAAGATAGGGGGACCAGTCTGAGCCACACCTAGACCACTGCAGAATTAGGTCAATCAGCCTTCCCGTTTCTTAACTTAAAAATGAAGGCTATAGATGTTGATGTTCTAGCTAACAAAAATAGCTATTCAGGATGTCATATAATCGTGCATTTTTACACAGTATATCTTTATAAATATACCCATGCACTGTAGTCAAATACATTGTAACATGACTCCTGCATGCAATCATTTTGAAAACAAGCTTTTTCTTAAAGAATTTACATGTACCTCTTGTAGCTAAATGGGCAAAGTGCTTGTCATATACTTAAGGACAAAGTAAATTACCTTGTTCAGAAAATATTCTATCAGTTAAGCCAAACAAGCAAAAAAGAATACTTTGGAGAATAAATGCTACCATAACATTTTGAAAGACTAGAATATAGCACAGGAAAAGCAGAAAAATAAGCATGCAAGTTTTTTTCATTTTGTACAGAAAGATTTTTCCTTAATTTGGCTAAGGGGTAATTTAGTAAAAACAAGACTGAAAATAAGCTGACATAAAAATGTACCTTGAAACCTTTTATAGCTGTAACTTTTGTTTAAAAACTTCAACTTTTCACCCAATCTGTAAGTAGTGAAAAATTTTTTATTTAACACAATAGTTATTATTGATAGCTAGTATTAAACCCAAACCAAACAAACCCAGAAAAAACTTCAAGACTTTCATGCTCAATTGATTCTTTTAGTTTAAAAATGTATAAAATAGGACTGACCTGGACAGAGATTCTGTTGTGTCCGAGTAGTTAATTTTTCTTGCACAGCACACTTTTCAATATGTCCTGCAGTTGCATTATGATGTAGGCCCCGTTGTCTGCTGGCAAACCCCAATTCTCCAGAATCAGAAAGCTTCCGAAAAAACTGTGGCTCTAAATCACTGAAAGAGAAGTTTATAGCACCATGCCTTCCATGGCCATAGTCACTGAACATGGATCCGTCCTCGGTGTTCTGTGTTGGTAACGGGAGTATCCGGTGATGCAGCTGCGGGCTGGGCAGTCTCGAAGATAACGGAGAAGGAATAGGTGACATTTGTTTGTGTGCATTAGATAACGGATATGAATTACTAAAAACATTACTCACTGCTGCTAATGGGGGTGAATGCAGCCTTTTCTCTTCCAGTTTAAGATTACTACTTGTCTGAGGAATATCAGGACTTTCATTTACAGGCAGGTTCAAAAATAAATGCTTGCCGTTTCCCTGGGATACCGTGGTCCTTTTCTCATATAGTGAGCCTGGCAGGTTTCTCTCTCCTCTTGTAATTTGTTGCAGTCTCTTCCATTCTGCAGCTTCATCTAAACTGTCGCTCCGGATAACTTTCAGAAGAGCTTTATTAACTGCTCCCACAAGGTTGCATGACTCATCAGTAATGTGCACTCTCTCTGCTTTGTACTGCAAACCAGAGCCGTCTTCCTCCTTTTCCTGAAGCACACTGTTATTAGAGTCTCCAGCAGTTTCATTTACAGAGTATACATCACTTCTTGATATAAACTCGTTATGTGCTCTTATGAGAGCAGGAGAAATGGTTTCATTATCTCTGTGAGAATCAGGTAAAGACTCAGCAGGGGGGTTGGTAACTTTTTTAATACAAGTGTTGAAATCCTGGACTTCAGAAAGAACTGTAATTCCTGGTTTCTCCTTGCATACTGGCTCAGAATACTTGCTACTTTTCAAGATTTTAGCAGCTGCAGTTTTACTTAATGTCTCGAGTTTGTTTAGCAGACTGTAGTGAGATGAAGTGGTCCTCTGTTGTACATTGGTAACTTCAGGAATGCAGTCTCCATTTCCCACTGGTTCAACTGCAACAACATCATTGATGTCTTTTGAGCTAGAACTTGGTAAGTCAGCATCCAATTTCACAGCTTTGTTGCTTTTAAGAAAATACTCCTCTTCTATCCACCTTTCAGGTTGTATTCTGTTGTCCATTGGTAAGTTATCCTTACCTTTTACTGTTAGCCAGCTGGAGGGAGAAAAGGAGCTGAGATAACTGCTGGTAGAAAGACTTGTGGAGACCATCTTCTTATTTTTCTGTTGCATGTCTTGCGTACTCAGTAAAAAGAGATGCTCATGTATCTTTTTTCCCTCTTTCCGATGTCTGATCTCCTCAAAGCTCTCTTTCCTTCTGTATTTCCTCATTTTTTTGTGATTCAAATTGTCTCTCTTTGTAGAATCCAGCAATAACTCCTGCTGATGTGTAAGAATGGAGTAATTACCACCTTTAAGTTTCGAGACTCCGGAAACATCATGTCGCTTTTCCTCCTGATGTCCTGCCTTAAGGTCCAGAATATGATGGGATCTCAAAACACAGGATAAAAGATTTTCCTTTTCAGGAGTTAGTTTGCACATTTCATTGAGAAGATCTTTTGTGGTAGCTTGCTTGAAAATAATAACTCCATGATCTTTATTAGGCCGTTCTCTCAGGGCTATGTCTAACCTCTCCCTCACTTGATAGCAGCCATAGAAATTCTTACTGGTTCTATCCAGAGTTCCAGAGCCCATGTAAGTAAATCCCGAGACTTTCCCATCTGGATGATAGAAGCTGATGTAACAAAGCTCCGTAATGGGTTTGTGCAACAAGAGGATGGTATGCGTGCCTTCCATTATGCTTGCCAAATTAGTCATTCATTTAAATTGTGTTTTAAGTGTTCCAAAGCTTGCATGACATAGCATGTGAGGCAGGGAATGGACGGAAGGCATCTGACTAATCTTCAACAATAATATCGTCTGTTGGAAAAAATAAAGAGAAGCCTGTCAAACTTGATTATGGCAAATTTAATATGACGAATAACAAGCCTCCAGAAGCACAATATTCTCTCAGTATTTTCTGATACTAATCTTTTACCTTGAAAATCTGACACAAAAACAATGACATTGCTAACACTCATAGTTGGAGTCATAATTTTTCTCATACATCATTCCTCTGTCTTCAGGGTTCTCAGTCAATGCTGTGCCATCAGGTCACAAGATGGTCACTAAAACCCCATTTCCAAGAGACTTTACTTTTGAATGGTGGAATCTCTTGCCCTCCCTCTGTCAAAAGTTAATTTTCTGTTGAACATTTAGTAAAAAGAACCATTCAAGCATGCCTGTTGCCTTTTTACTCAGAACAACCACCAGCATAACACCATCACAATGTAATTAGGTCTTGCTGCTTTATTTATCAAGAAAACATTTAGAAAATAAAAAAAGGCTGAATATTTTCTTCTGGTACTATTTTGTGGAACTACCAAGACATCAAGAAAACTTGGAATAACAAAAAAATGTAGTACATGGAGGTACTAAACAAATCTATTTTGGATCAACATGCAATAGTGTAATTGTACTTTTATAGGCCAATTTATGGAACTTCTTTATTTCCTATTCTTTTAATCATATATTTTCTTCCTACAGATTGGATATATTTACATTCTTTGGATACATAATAGAAGTTGTTTGCTCCTTTTGAGAACTAAATTGTTTTTATCCAGAAGGAACTCTGCTACCACAATTAAAGTGGAGAAGTCTGAAGTCATTAGGAAATGCATAAGCATCAGGGAAAGACCTAAAGCCCAGGAGCACAAAAAGCTGGAGAACACCTGCTCCTACACCGACAAATGCAGGAATTTCAGTTTGCAACTGAAAAAAAATTATGAAATGTTATGTTGTATTTATTCTAAGAGTCAAACTTAGGAAAGAGTATTTAAAAGGAAGCTGTTATATTACTATGTAACATATTTCATAGCATCATAGAAAAAGCAGATTTGGAAGGGACTCATCAAGACC
Organism: Anomalospiza imberbis; assembly: GCF_031753505.1. Classification (NCBI taxonomy): domain Eukaryota; kingdom Metazoa; phylum Chordata; class Aves; order Passeriformes; family Viduidae; genus Anomalospiza; species Anomalospiza imberbis. The sequence goes on from NC_089686.1 coordinate 31,506,538, forward strand.
ATCAAAGCCTGGCCCTGCACAGGACACCCCAAGGGTCACACCATGTGCTTGAGAGCATTGTCCAAAAGCTTCTTGCACTCTGTCAGGCTGGTGCTGTGATCACTGCCCCAGGGAGCCTGTTCCAGTGCCCAACCACTGGATGAAAAACCTTTTCCTGATATACAACCTAGATCTCCCCTGACTCAGATTCATGCCATTTCTTCAAGTCCTGACACTGTTCATGAGAGTGAAGAGATCAGTACCTGGCCCTCTGCTTCCCCTCAGGAGGATGATGAAGACTGCAAGAAGGTGTCTCCTCCAAATGGAACCAAATGAGTGACCTCAGCTGTTCTTCTTAAGGCTTCCCCTCCAGAACCTTCATCATCCTCATGGCCTTCCTTCAAATATACTCTAAGAGCTTCATATCTTTCTTATACTGTGGATCTCAAACTGCCCCCAGCACTGGAGGTGAGGCCACCTCAGTGCAGAGCAGAGCAGAGGGACAATCCCCTCCCTTGCCTGGCTGTGATGCTGTGCCTGATGCACCCCAGGACACAGGTGGCCCTCCTGGCTGCCAGGGCACTGCTGACTCATGTTCAGCTTTCCATCAGCCAGGACCCCCAGGTTCCTTTCTGTGGTGCTGCTTCCCAGCCCCTCATCCCCCATTCTGTCCATCCCAGGTGCAGAATCCGGCACTTTCCCTTGTTTCAGTTCATATGGTTGGCGATTGCACAGCCCTCTGACTTGTCAAGATTTTTCTGCAGGGCCTCCCTACCTTTGAGGGAGACAACAGCTCCTCACAATTTAGTGTCATCAGCAAGCTTATTTAGTATTCCTTCAAGTTCTGCATCCAAGTCATTAATGAAGATGTTGAAGAGCACAGAGCCAAGGATGAAGCTCTGTGAAACACCACTAATGACAGGCCACCAGTCTGATGTCATCTGATTCACTATAACCCTTTGCACCTGACCATGAGCCAGCTGCTCACCCATCCTATAATGTCTTTTTCCAGCTGTGTGCTGGACATATTGTCCAGAAGGATATTGTAAGACACTGTATTGAAAGCTTTGCTGAGGTCCAAAAATTTACAAGTTTTGTATCAGTTTTTATTATGCAGACTTAGATATCATTTTATTATCATTAATTTATGGACATCATTTATAATGATGTCCATAAATTATTATAAGTAATTACTGAACTCCAACTGTAAGAATCAAGCAGCATTTACCCAAAACATCTTATCAACAAGCAGTCATTTATTGTAGTAATTTAATTGCATCTGTTTATAATGTTCTTTAAACAGTTCCAGACTTTACATTTACTTTGAGTAGTATCATTCTTCATGCCAAGAAAATTCTTAAAATATATACATAATCCTTAAATTCAGAGGAGGTATCCTAAGGAGAGAGACTACTGTAAGAACAATGTTCCATTAGAGATATATGAGCTTCTTAATTCTGTTCACCAGGAGTTAACAGTTGAGTGGCATAATTCAGAATACTGTTCAAGCATAGGAAGTGGTAGGAAAGGTGAAAAACCTTTAGTCATTACTTTTGTCAAAGACTGGCCTGTTGTTTCATAGACTTGTAAGAGCTTCTAAGAAAAATATGGTGTTCTGTTTCCTCTTATTCCTTTTTTAACTCATTGTGCAAGTCCGGAGTTCAAGACACAGGCAAGGCTGAGGACCAGCCTCACCTCTTGCCTCACCAGTCTTCCTTGTCTCCAGCTGTGCACGCCGGCTGCTCTCTAGCATAGACTGACCGTGCAGTCACAGGGGGTGGGTGTGTCTCACAGGGGGTGTGTGTGTGCCACTGGCAGATGCAATCAAGAGTGGTTCTGCATACAGAAACATTAGGAGTTGTCTTAGCCCTACTCATTCTTCAGTCAAGCAGTAGTGAACATCCCTTAGGAAACAGCATCATGGAAACTATAGACCCAGTGGCTATAGACGCAGACATTATGATCAAATTCACTATCCTTAAATGCCATCTATGATATCACCAGGTTCAAGTCAGTCCTATTCTGTAGAGCACATTACTTTTGGTAACATGCATGGTTTTGGTTTGGGGTTCTTTCTGTGACAAAAGATCATATGTGTAAATAAGAGAGCTAGCTAGCCCTTGTCTCAGCTGCAGATTTGCTATGCCCCTCCCAAAAACCAAGCAGCTCCTCTAAACTAATCTGAGTTCTGAATCATTACATTACTGAAACAAGACCTACAGCTCTCCTTGAATAATATTGCAAAAATGATTAAAATTAAAAGCTCTTTTTTACATAGAAATAGACAAATACATTGATCTTTTTTTTTTTGTGGTCTTGTCTTGGAATAACAAACTTATGCCAGTTTGAACCTAGTACAAAGGCTGCATCCTATGAGTTATCTTCTTAGTTACACCAAATAAAACAGTGGGTTTGGTACGCACACATCAACACATTAAAATGTAGAATCACTGTGAGTAGAACATAACTCCTTGTAAGGAAAAAAATTACACAGGCTTTGAAATTAAGTATTAAAAGTCAGTTATCAGAAAAAAACCAGTAATAGTAACAGCAATAACAGAAAGGACACGTTACTATTAGGCCAATGTCATATTCTGTATCAAAACTTCCACGGATTTAAAAGATAATGCAATACCAAGCATGGCACTGTTTACTGGTATTTTGACACTTATTTCTACTAGTAGATATATTTATGACCAAGAAAACATTTTAACTTCATTGCCTTCAGCATCTTATTCTACCTTTTTTATAATCTTCCATCAGAAAACAAAAAAAAAAGTGAACTCCCTGCTCTATAAACAGAAGCATTATAAGAAACTATCAGAATTATGTCAAGGAAAGGCCTATTATTCCAAGAAAACTTAAAATTTTAGCTACAAAACATATAACATGGAGTGATGAAAACAACCTTCAGCATCACTGCTAGGTTTCTCTACACAGCTTTTCAATGCATAGTAGCAGAGCAGTGGGATTCAGGTTGTGAGGATTACTGCTTCAAGGAAAAAAACATCTACTTAGAGAAAGCTAATAACTGGAAAGGACAGCTGAAATTGTTAAGCAGGCAGCTGGGAAGCAAAGCTGCCCCGCTGATGGATTTTCTTTCAGTTTAACAACAACAAAAAAATGTCACAGTGGTCTTCAAAGTCGAATGCCAACACATGCATTCATTATGCTGTTCAAAATGTACTCTTAAAAACCCAGGACCCGATTCCTACAGCTCTTTTTCTCTAGCAGGACACATCATTCGCTTCTCAGCATGACAGATGGTCTTCCTCCTTTCTCTGATACTTAAGTAAGCCAGAATTGAAATTCCTTACTTTCCCAGCTCTTCCTAATATCTGACTGTTACTAGGTGACAACCTGTTTCTGAGCACACTATGACTAACTTTCTAAGCTATGTAGCTAATTAACACATCACAACAGCAAAAGCACAGTAGAAGAAAGGTAGTAAGAATGTGAACAGACCAAGGCTTCACATCACAAGCTTGAAGACAATGAAATGAAGTTACTGATAGTAAATGAAGTTAATATTTGTTTACTGAGCACAACTGGCTTGATAGAGACAAACACCATCATTTTCTTCTCTTGCCTAAAATTTCAAATTTCTCTGAGGTTCTTTCAAATTTTCATTATACTTAAAAATATTGTCATTAGAAAGATAAAGGTTATAATATCTTAGTGAAGACAAAATATTACAGCTCCTTCCAGCAGCTTTGACACAAATAAAAGAATTCCATAAAGAACTTTCCAACACTAAGTCTACAATATGTTTATTGGATTGTGGCAAAACCAACAAAAAAAAAAAAAAAAACCAAACCAAACACCACACACAAAAATACCAACCGAATTTAGAGTATTTAATTATTTGTATAATAGTTTGAATGATACTGATATTGTTAGCAATAATCACTTAAAATACTGCTCTTTTCAACTTCACAAGTACTGAATTACACCAGCAAAGAGAGCATTAAGGAATATAAAACAGAGTCTTTGCTAGACAGGAAGCTGCTTTATTAAATTTCAGGTCTCATCCAATGGCACAAGGGAAGTATTACTGCATATTAGAGTCCTGCATATAAATTCAGATGAAACAGAAATAACCCAAAACAGAGGGTAGAAAGTCATTAAGTTAATCCACAGTGCAGAGCTTTGTATACTAAAACCAACTTCTAACCATAAATACAACCTTTGGCTGTGTCATTCTGTTCAACCTAATCCAACACCGAGAACCAGGAAATCCAGGACAGAGTCCATGAAACAAAAAAATCTGAAACCCAGATCTTTGAATACATCATTGTGATCCAAAGATGAGGAAATCTAAACTTCTTGAAACCAAGAACCATAATTGAACAAAAAGATAATTTACACAAGGTATGTAAAGTTAATTAAAATCAGGTTTAAAAGTTTCTGGCCGGACTGAATAGTATGACGATGCCTCACTAGAAGCAAATACATTCTGAGTAGCCAAAGTGCCCCATACTTGTTCTGGACCTTTGTAGATCACTGTCTCATTTGGCATAGCTGCAAACATGCATATTATCTTCTTACTGTACAGAAGATGGAAAAAACCATTGATGATACTTTGGGGTTTGGAACTAATATTCACCATTTACACCAAAAAATACATATTATGTTTGACTAGTCAAATACAAAATAATAGATGTATTATTTGCAGCACCTGGTCTCAAAAAAATGTTCCCGAAAGGAATCTTAACATGAAAGTTCTCATCCCTCTGTAGCCTACTTCAGTTTAGCAAAGCAATAGCTATCTTTTTTCTGGCACATCTGCATCAGAAAGTTAAAATAAAAGCTGTCACACAACGTGTCCTCATGAAACTGTTTTTGGAGTCAACCATACCACAAAAATGTCCTAAATCTGTTTGTCAAAGGTGACTAATTTGCAAGAATTAGTTACTAAATGAGATTTCCATCACAAACTCACCCATCTGACTGTTTAATAGGTTGCTAATAAAAAAGTCTGCAATGGATATTACAAATATGAAAAGTCTTTTTAATGTAGGAAGTACATCAAGCAGCAAACCAGCAGACAAAGCAGAAGCAAAGGCAATCTGTACACATATCCCAAAGAAATAACACAGTAACAGCCTGTTTGAAATAGACTATTTCAAGAAGTACAGCATTTAAACAAACAAACAAGTTCCTTCTGCACTCCAGTCAGGTTTTTACACTCTCCACCTTGGTCTTAGACATTTGGCATGAACCAAGAGAGCAGATGAGTCAATCATCTTGCTTCTAGGTTTTTTCTTTTACTAGAACAGAGTTTTCTGACTGCTGAAGAGGCAAACTGAAAGGTAAGTACCTCTAAAAACATTCCTCATAGTCCCCCCATATGTAGAAGCTCAAACTTATGATTCAAAGGGATGCAAAAGATGATTATGAACAAGCAAACAAACATTGCCCCAAACTCTTTGATGGTAAGAAAACCTGTAATTATCTCAGTTGGTTAGAGCATGGTGCTAATAATGACCAAGTTGTGAGTTCTACCCCTGTATGTGACATTCACTTAAGAGTTGGACTCAGTGATCATTGTGGGTCCCTTAGAGTTCAATACAGGCTGTGAAAAGAATATTTTGCCAAATCTGGAAATTAAAATAAATGTTACAATGTTTTTATCTATTTTAAAATAAAGACAGGGTTCATTCCTCAACAACAATCACACGGTATACTCTGCTTTACTAATTTTACATCAATATATGTACCTCACTCAGACGAATAACTCTCACCTACAACATCCCTACATCCCTAACACCTTCCCTATATCCTTTGTACCTCATATGAACACTCACAATCAAACCTTATAACTTATAATAGAAAACTACTCCTTGATATATGTACAGGGGATAGTGGCTAATATTCAGCGGAACTCATATAGTAACATAAAAAGTAATCAGAGGCAAAAGGAAAATATCTTTTGCCTCAGGTTACAGATGTCCTAATGAAAAGCTGCACTTATTGACAGCTGATTTTTAAATAACAAAGAAACAAACAAAAAGCCATACTAGACCAGAACAGCTACTACAGAAAAACTATTCACATTATCTAAAATATAATCTTTACATATTTCAGCACAAAAATATTGTTGATAAAATATAATCTTTACATATTTCAGCACAAAAATATTGTTGATAAATAAATATCCTGATAAAATGTATTATCAGGAAAAGTAAGATAAAAAATTACATTTACAGTGAACAAAAAGAAACAAACTCGCAATATCATATTTGTACATGTCCGACTTGGGTCATAAACTGCACAAATTACTTTTTCCAGTTTTAACCCAGATAGATAATACCCCTTGCAAGAAAGCATTTTTTCTCAATACTTTATGAATGGGTAAGTTTTACAGGATACACAGTAACTTGTTTCTGCTTCTGGCAGCAACTATAGGATATTTCTACAGGAAAATAACATGAATTTAAATAAGTGTTTTCTAAAAAAAAAAGTATAATCTTCTTGTTAATCTTTGTCCAAAAGCTTTAATCTTGCTTGTTCAAGTAGCCAACTCTTCACCAAGAGCTGCATCTTGTTCTGTATTGTATAAATAACATCTTTAATTTCCCCAAACCAAGAAAGTACATATTTATTAATTTAATTATTGAATGCCCATGCTTATTCGTTTCATGGTGCTGTTTAAATGAGGTATTTAGTGTACAGCCTTTTAGATCAGAGGACTTTCACCAAACATCACTTTCAGAGACTTACCTGGCCATATATTCTGAACTTTAAACACAATACAGTATTCAGGGAAAGCAAAGAAAGTAACAAAAAGGCTACACTGCAGCAAATGTTTGAGCTATTTCATCAGCAAGGGAAAAAAATACAGCTGCAAAAAAATTGGACTAATCACAAAAGGAGGTGCAAATCATAAGGACACTTCAGTGGTGAAAACAAGAGAGAAAATGAATTTGAAGAGTAATAACAGCAATTAAAACCTCTCCTATAACATTTTATTCCTACAGAAGGTCTCCTTCACAAAATTCAGCAGGTTTTGATTATATATTTCTGTAGTTAAAGGTCAAATACTATGTCCCACATTAAGTTCTTAAGAATCAAGAACAATTTTCTAAAATAATATATTTGACTAGTTAATAAACCTATTTTTAAGTATGCATATTTTTTCAAAAATTATGCAATGGTTGAGAATAAACTCAGTAGTACTTTTAACTTTTCTCCCTTCAAAAATGTTAATGGTCTTGAAATTACTTTAGCTTTAAGGAATGTTGGGTTGTTTCAAAAATCCTAACAATAATTCAAGTTTTGAAAACCTTGGCTGTACAAGATAAAATGGGATGTAATGACTTGGGATGATAATATTAACACTTCAAAACAGAAAGTATTAGATCAGAGTACTATGGTCACCTTTGTTTTCTTCATTCCAGCTTTTTGCTAGCGGCATTTCATACATAGCTACATGGTTTCAAAATATGACCACAACTAACAAAAAATTATAAACCAAAACGGTAGGAGAGATAATAGGCTTTCAAAAGGCCTGGTAAAGAAGTAAGCACTGGGGTTTAGATATACATTTATTCTGTTTTATCAGTCCCAAGTGCATATCATTAATATTTTCAAAAGTCTTGAAAATGGTTAATTGCTTATATGTCATTGTCATTTTCTTGGTCTGCTCCCTATCATGGAAGATTGAACATAGAATTTTATTAAATTCAGCAAGTCTGTCAACAGCAAATGCATTTTTACCAATAAAAATATTTTAAAAGAATTATAAAACCCAAATTAGTTTAAGATTAAACAGGTCACATAAATCCCTAATGGAAGTTCTAACTTAACAATACAACTCTCATTGGGAAAAAAAGCAATAAGATTAAAATATGAGTAACACAGAATTTCAATATAATAAGCTTAAAATACCACAAGATCAAGAGAATGACCAAGAAAAATGTCAACTTAAATTTTGACAATAGAAATTACCATTTTACTTTGAGATTTCAGTAGTGCCATTTAAATTAATCTACAAGACTTGATGACTCTTTAAATAGAGGACAGTAGCAATTCAATACAAAGAATTTAAAGGTCTATTGTCATTTTCTAAGGGCCCAACTCAACAAAATGTATATGATCTTGTGGAGATAATCAGCTCTCAATTATTGCCCTGTAGAACTGGATTTAAAGTCAACCTGAACGTCAAAGTAACGATTGGAGGTTCAATCTTCCATGGAAAGAGAAGAAATGGTAGTACCTGCCTGGCTAGGAGACAGCGACTTGGATAAGAACTCACACATCACATTTTGTGCGCTTTCCTTCCAACTTCTCAGCCAGAAGTGCTGATATACATACTGCATATTTAGCTATACAAACTGTATCTCCAGTCTGGCAACACTTACAGGAAGGAAAAATGACAAATATTAACATAGAAACATATAATGAAATTGCATAAGACTAAATGATCATGACAAAAAGAACCTTTCCCTTGGGTTTCTCGTTACAGGCAGATCTAAGTTCTATAGGCTCCACTGTCTCAGAGGAGGTTTGAACTACTCTGGCCATTAGACACAAAACCAGATTTAAAAAAAAAAAAAATCAAGAACCAACTTGAGCTTTGTCATTAAAATATAATTGCAGTCTTTTCTCCTACTGTCTCTGTATGGGGAAATAAACATTAATGGTCACAACTAGCAACCATAGCAGTGACATGATTATTAACTAAAAAATGAGGGGTTGTCATCAAGGAATAATGTATAAATATAGAAAGCATGCTAAAATAGTAGAAATAATTTACACTTTGTTAAGGCTCAGATTCCATTGAGTTATATCTCTTTGTTTACTCCATAATGGCCAGTTTCCTGCATTTTGGTACTCCTCCTGATACCTAAACCCTAATGGAATACGTATTCAGATAATATATATTTTCAAGTCATATGAGATCCAAGCTAAAAAGAGGAAGTAATTTCATGCCAAAATAGCTAAAGAAAAATTAAAAGCTGACAGACTTAGATTCCAGGAAGATTGGGTGGAGAAAAGAACAAAAGCTAAGTTTTGGAAACAGCATAATAAAGGCACATAGAAAAGTTGGGTGTTTTTAAGACTAGAACTCATTCAGTTCTTAAATACTATACTCTAGGAGCAAAAAGTCGTCCAACCCTCGTGCCTTAATGAAGACCTCTGTGTTTTTTCTTACTTTTTTTTTCCTACTCTTGACCACTGTCTGAAAAGTATTATTGGGATTTAATTGTCAAGGCTGCTTTTGACTCCATTTTCAAACATTTTATGTGTGCAAGTTAAAGCAGGATCAAAGCCTCAGAAAGGATGGCCTTGTTTACCTAGGCCTTTTCCTAGGTAAACATAAAACAACCAAACACAACAAGAAAACCAAACCCAAAGCCCCCAGTGAAAGACCAAAAACACAAACCCCCCAATCTCCACCCCATGACAAGTGGTTCTCCATATCCCAGGCGGAACTGTCTCCTCACCACCTTTTTATATCCTGACAAATATCAGTATAAAACTGACATTCATTACCTTGGCATTTATTTTGAAACCCAGCCATTTCCCCTTTTTCTACTTTGTATTTGCCTACAGCTTTCACTTTACAGACACAAAAATCTGAAAACAGAAACTGAAAGGAAAAGTTCCAATTTCCTGGAAATACCTGCCTATGTAAGAAAATCTTTACAGAGATAATAATCTTTTACCCATGTCTCTATTTCAATCTTACCTTCACAAGATGCAAAATATTAGAGAAACATTGTCCTGGTGCTCACTACTTACTACATGATTAAATCACCTATGCCAATGTAGCTGTATTCCCTACACATACACCCATTAAAAAACCACACAGGAACATGCATGTCCATGCTACTTGACTTTTAGAGAGATATGTTCACCTCAAATGAAAACTTATTTCCACTGCTCACATGTTTGATTTCTTACCAAACTGCAACTTTCTGTGTACAGTCCTTCAAATTATGTTGATGTTATGCGTTGACAGTTTCTTTTTTAATAGTAACACAAACAACCAGTTCTCCTTTTTTTCACTCTCCATTTAACCCAACGTTGCTGAACCTTACAAAAACAAGCCTATCCACCTTCAAGCACAGTCCAAGCTACCTGGAAGATTTACCTAAACTTCGCAGCAATACTACTACTATACTTGTAGAAATATCTTTAAATGTGTACATAGTAGTTTAATGATAATGCCTGCACAAGATATTTCTACAAGTAAAATGATCATTAAAGCCATCATGAATGAATGAAAGGATGGGTGTAAAAAATAACTAAAATCCGGAACATTTTCAAAATTTCTTCCTCTGTAGTTTCTCAGCAATTTTTAAAAATTGGTTGATTTTTTTGTGAAGCTACAAGAAAAGAACTCCTTATGATTCCTGCTACAGACTTGAGAAAACACATATCACAAGACAAGACTGTAGGACAGCCAGAAGGACTAAAAATATACAGTTCTCAGACCAACTCTGTCCGTAGTGTCATGATGCGATTTAATATTGCAGCTGAAGAAAGGAGACTGTGCAAAGCAGCAAGAGAAGGGTTTCTCCAGAATGCCAGGATGTGTCTTTTTCCTACATGCAAGAGACATTAGCAAATGTCAGCGTACAAATGCATTGTAACTCAGGGTAACAGTTCATCAGCCTCATCTGCAATGGTGACCCCGATAAGCTTCACAACACAGAAGAACAGATTGTCTGAACGCTGTAAATATTTATCACGTGTTTCCCACTCATCTGCCCTCCGGAGTGCCCGACGGTATTTGCACACATCAAACGCTACAGAGTTACAACAATCCGCATTCCCGCTTCACTGCGCTTATCTCGCACACCAGACTAGAAGAAATCGAGAATAGTTTTCAGAGTCATTTTGGGGCCGGGGGAAGTAATCCAGTTAAATTGACTTTAATAGCGCTGTCAAGAAAGGGGGAGGGAGGAAATCTACGGACTTTCTTCGGACCGCAAGAGAAACTAAGAGATCCCAGCTCTCGTGATTCCCTAAAAGCTATTTATAAATAAGCGCCAGAGAGAAGACGAGATGCTAATGACGACCAAACAGATCCCTTCCCTGCAGCCCTGAGATAGTGGTTTTATTTTGTAATCCACTCGATTGCGACAGAGCCACTGCGGGGAACCGAGCAGATGGGCAGATCGGTGGGCAAGTGAACGAGAGAACATTACCTTGCGAGAAGCAGCGCGCCGGGAGGCGATGCTCCTGCTGCAGTTTCGGGTGCCGGGAAGGACGCGGGGTGCCGGGCGGCTGCAGGGCAGCAGCGGCCCCGCGCTGTTCGGGCCGCCCCCGCCTCCTCCCCCGGGGCCGCCGCCGCCTCCCGGGGCGCTCCCGTTGCGGGGCGCGCGCCGCACCGCTCCCCGCCGCGGGGCGTGACTGACGGCCCGGCTGGCCAATGGGCGGGCCGCGCGGCCGGGCACTGACCAATCGGCGGGCTGCGCGGCCGGCGCGTGCCGGCTCCGCGCGCGGTCCGGCGGGGGCCGCGCCGCTGCCGGGGCCGTCCCCGAGCGGGAGCGCCGCTCCCGGGGCCGGGATCCCTGCCCCTGGGGCTGCCAGAAACAGACTCCCCGGCAAAGCGCGGGGCTGAGGGCAGCTAACGCATCACGGCGGCAGCCTGCTTACTTTCGTCGTTAACTGCCGTTGCGTAATCCGTCAAATCTGTTCCCCTCCTGGATGATCATCGCTGCCAGTCATGCCGCTACCGCTCACCACAGTAATTGCAGTACAGCCCTCAAGCGAGCCAGACTTAACTCTGAACTGCAACATTAGAGGACAAGAAATCCTCTCCTCCACTCCTAACACTGCTAGAAGAGGAAAATCAGAATACAAGCTGCAGTCCTAAACCACCTAATAAAATACCTTGCTATTTCAAGGGACAGAATTTCAGGCGGAGCAAGGACCTGGTTCATTGGTCTGAATCGCACTTTTCTACGAGTAATCTTCCTGCTACTCTTCCCTGGAAGTTCTCCACTCTGAAAGGCGTCATAAATGAAGAAGAAGGCTTTTGGAATAACTGATTTAGATAAAAATAATAGCGACAATTCAGAAGTAACAGAGTTAGGGTTAAGATATTTCTAGTAACAGACACAACTAGAAGAAAGAAATAATCTTGTAATTTCCATAGGCATTTAAGACCCTTGCCTGTGTAGTCAAATATTGTAACAAAATGCTTTTTCTCACTGTAACTTGTAGCATCCTGAAAATATCACATTCCATTTTGCTTCATGAATTAGTTTTTTAAACTCTTTATTATCTCATTGTGCAGATCTTTCATAAATAATTATGATCTTACTGAACTTAAACAGAAAACATTCACCTCTATTTGAAACACTAGAGATTATCAGATTTTTATCATTTTAGACCACTCACATCTTCCTTTCCTTTTGAAAATTTAACAAAATTAGTTTTCCTACTTTTTACCTGAAATTTTTTGACCATCAGCTGGTCACCTATACATGTACTAGCTCATACTCTGCCTATTGAGACACGTCTGCAGACTGGGGAATGGAAAAAACCCTGGCTGAAAGTAAGTCTTGCTCTTCTGATGTCTAGTACTTTAAAACAAAGATTAACAATTACTTTCTTAGCAACTTCATTTTGCAAACACACGATTTATGTGGAAGAGTTCACAGAAAGGAACCAACATGAAATTATTATGTCAGGCTGGGCCGTAATGTAGGGCACAGTGAGAGCAGAACCTAATCTCTGAGAGGTTTCCACTTCATCTGCACTCATCTGCGTAATCAGCTTTTCATCTTGTCATAGGATAAATGCAACCTGCCTTCTGCTTCATTTACCCCATATAGAACGCTCGTATAGATTTGTATGCAGCAACCAGTAAGAGCTTGTATAGAAATGTATTCTGAAAGGAACTCAAAACCATTCCATTTTTAAAGGAAATTAAAGGCTGGAAGTCATCTATTTGCTAAGTTAATGCACTAATTAGAACTGAAAGCTATTCACTAGATCCAGTATGCAAACTGACCCTGCTTTAGATGAAACAACCTTTACTTTCAGGTACCACTTAATTTCTTAATCCGTGACTTTGTGTATGGCAATAAACAATGGCTGTTGTTGAAACCTTTCAGGAGCTTTTACAATCTGCTAAATTTCAGTGAATAACCCAACTTGTTGACTGGAACTAGTGTTATTATCATTCGTTTCAGTCTCAACTCAGCTGAGCGTGGAAGGCTCATACAAGTGAAGACCTTCATGGAGCAAAGCAATAAGGAGCAACAGCCTCCTGTTCAGGCTGTTTTTTTTTTATTTGGAAAGCCTGGAAAATCACCAGAAATCATACCTAACAATCAAACACTTTACCAACAGTGTTCTCAGAAGTAATGTCTGATTGGCTTTGATGTCTGACAGCCTAACTCTAAACTAAGTTCTAAGGACTAATAATGAGGATACAGGCTGGCCAACTTCATATTTCTAAGTCTTCGTGCTCTTCTCTCAAAGGATGAATATTCTTCTGTATTATTGTCAGAAACATGTTCATGTAGATGTATGGTAATCTAAACAAAGATGTATGGGTAATCTACAGGTACATAAGGAAAATGTGAACTGCATAATGCAAAAAGGGGAGTAGGAAATACGTCACAGTTTGCTGCCAAAGCAATTGCTACCAGTACATTTGCACTTGAAGATCTAAAAAGCAAAGAGCTATCATGCATAAGACAACTTTATTATCCTTTTTTTCCCCAACACCTGTAGCAAATTCTCATCCCTGAACAGCTATTTCAGTCTGTTAGCATGTTTGTTTTCTTAAAATTGTACATCAGACCTGACATTTCCATATAACAAGGGATATATGATTTAATATTTTGACCTAAAAATTAATGCTTTGAATTGCCAATAAATGCAGCTCCATAATGCAACAATTCTTTGTCTACTTAAATTTGCATGGCCACTTTTGCACCAAAAAGACTTAAGTCTATTTCTGACTTGTTTAGACACATGAATTGAATATATTTATGTCATAGCAAATACACCCAGACCTCTTTCAACTTCATTTCCTCCTCCTGCACCCTCTCAAATCTCCCAAGTGTCATCATCCTGTATTTTCCAAACCAAAATATCCTATGCCTTGGGACAGCAGCATGAGTTGTCATTCCAGGAATACAATGTACTAACTACTACTTGAGATTCTGATCCCCTCTGTCCCAGCTGCCAGTTTTATTCTTATATCTAAAACTCAGAGACTCTGCTCAATAATAATGAGAACAAATTGTGAAATTTTATGGAATCCTTGGCAGGACCAATTGCAATTCTAGTATTATTGTCTGACATTGAAAAAAAAACCACAAAACACCCCATCTAGTTCAGTGTAAGAAACCATCTGTTTTCTTAATTATTAAAATAAAGATAATTGGAATTGTAAGACCTTAATTTGTATCATCATGTAGGAAAAAAAGCTATAACACTGTTTATATGAAAAACATAAATGCAAATATATTGAAATGCATGTTTAAAATTGATTGGATGGAAGGGTTTTGAGCAGTGCTTTTTTGTCTCCACAACATACACTGCATTGTGTTAATTTAGTTTATTCATAAATTATTGGCCTAAAACTGTCTCATACAGAAATATTATAGTTTACATTAGTAATCCATTACATACACCAATATTAAAGGTTTTATCATGATGAGAAATACAGATTTGGCTGTTTCAAATTATACCAAATCACCCAAATTAAGTAACTTTGGCCAAAATGGCTTTTTCTCTGATTAATAAAATGGAACTCCAAAAGACAGCAGTTGACAATATTTGTAATTTTTAAAATCCTGGATGTATGACTTTGAAGTTCTGCCAACTCTTATTAAATGACCTGACTTTGGACAGGGAGGAAGCCAATCTTAAAACAAATACAAGTATGAGTATGCAAAATTTTGAAAGCAGGGTGAAAAATGACTTATTTTTATGGGGAAAGAGCCATTATCAGGATTGTTACAGAAAGCAGACAATGTTTCAGAAAACAATGTGGAAGATACCTCTGGAAATGAGTATGTATTTAAGTGGCTAAAACACTACTAAAGGTGAAGTGGCAGGATCAATTTCATCAGTACATTGAAATTGAGGTATTCTCTGCCAGTCTTGCGTGTAAGAAGAAAATTAAGGGAACTGGTGACAATATCAAAATTAAATTATACCAAGAAAAAGGTCCCTTTGTTTGCATTTTGTATTCTGTAAACAAATACATGGAAATATCAAACATTCTCCAAAGATTGTAAGCACCAACTACTTGTCTGTTATTTGAAAGAGGAGGCATTGACTGTTTGGCATATACTATGTACTACCAGATTTACATTAAGCTATTACACTACCAAATTCTTATTAAAAAAAAAATCAATAAAATTGCCATGACTTCTCCTCATGCAAGCTAAACACTAAGATTATGAAAAAATGTGTGTGTGTGGTATTAAATACCGTCTGGAAAAGATTAACAGCTGTAGATACAGCCATTTATTTAGGTCAGTAGTGAAATTTTGTGTCAAAAAAAAAAAAAAAAAAAAAGAAAAGAAAAGAAGGTAGTGTATAATGACCAGATATATATCAGTTGTACTGGTTGAAAGATTGTGGAGACAAACTGCCCTCAGAAATGGTCTTAAGAATAAAAGAATCTTGGGACAGCAGAAAATCATTATTACTCCTCTCTATCTCTCTGGTACATCTTCTATTTTACAGTCACTAGCGAATCTAGAATCAAACATAGCAATACAGGTACATTTCCTTAAACAGAGTGGATTCAGTTTGTGCAGAGATGTTAAAAGCTATAACTAATATCCCAGTTTCAGTATGCTGAAAGGTTTCATTGACAATGCAGGATTCATGGAAAACTGTGCAGAGCACGAGTGGAGACCCTCTTGGTCTCCATGTCTGTCCCAGCACACTAATCTATATGCTGATAACTGCAATTCAGACTTCTGTCTCCAGTATTCACTTTAACATTTTTATACATGATGTATACGCTAGAGTATAATATTTAAAAACTCGGGAGAGAAACAAAAAGGCCAAAATAATAACAAAAGCTTACTTAACAGATACAGCATATCTTAAAAAATTCCAACTTAAGGAAAAAAACTACAGCAACAGTCAATGATCCAATGTTTTTAATATAAAACACCTGGCAGTTCTTCACAATAAATAGAAACATAGGAAAACAACCAATGCTTTTCTATATATATATCAGAGGTTTTATACACATGTCAACCAGATGCAGTCAAGCAACAGTAGAATTAATTAGATGTAAAATTATAATTCCTCAGGCCTAGTAGTCTGAAGGAAAAGGTGGAGGAGAAGAAAAGCAGTCTCTTTAAAAAAACTCACACCCTCTCTAAAATGCAAATGTTCAGCATCATTATCTGAAAATATTTGTAAAATAAGTTCAGAACCATTCAATGGCTCTTACAACCTCTCTGAACTTACTTCAACTGTTTTTGGAAATGTGAAGGTGTTTTACAAAACTTAAGCTATTACCTTCTGAGAATCTCAGTTTCACACTTTGAGTCAAAGAACATTCTAAAGAAATGTCTAAAGTCACAACAAATAATGAACTGCGATAAGAAAACCCATTTCTCTGCATATTTTGCAAAGATGGACTATTACTTCTTCCTATATAATGCAGAAAAATATCTGTTATTCCAAACAGTGACAGGAGTAGACCATGATGTAATACTGCCAGATCACAATTAGCTACTAACCTTGGATATAGTCTTTATGAAAAAACATTTATTTCAAACAATTTTCTCTTTATGTCTGTGGGTTTTTTTTTTCCCCTCATTTTGTTCTAAAGAAAACAAAAGAATCACACATTCAGCTGCTCTGCAAGCACAACTCATATTTGGAAGGAGAAAACCAGACAACCTTGCATGGTTTAATCACTAGATAACCTTGCATGGTTTAATCACATGAGCCACTTCATAAATTGATCATGTGAGTTTGACATTTCTCATAAGAATATCTAGCTTAGAACAGAAGTAGTTTTTTTCTGGATGAAAGCAAGAACTATTTTATTTACAACTATCATTATGTAATCTCAGCAAAATAAATCCCAAAGTTAAAATGCTTCAGACATTTAATGACTGCATCTCTTGAAATTGTGTCTCTACTTTGAACTTTTTGTAACTGTCTGATGCTGACCAGACTTGGCATGCTCTGCTTTTTTGTAGACAGTGTGCATGCCAAGTCTAAGGCAGCAGAGAGCAACACAATTTATAATCCCAATTATTCCAGGAAGAAGACTCATGTAGCAGTGGTGCTAGTCTTTCAAATGCTGCTTAATTTACCTTTAGATTCTAAGCAGTTGGAAGCTTTGCAAGCCTAACAGATTTGAATGCAGTGATTACAATGTTAAATAGGATAATCAGCTGACAGTCATCAGTCTGACTGTGTTAAAAATTTTAGGTTAGCTTTTGCATAATATTTCCATAGCCTTGAATGCCCCATTCCCCCAGCTACACACTTCAACAAATTTTGTATCCTTCTGAAGTAATATTAATCTTTGGATGTAGGAGGTATGAAAATGTATAGTTCCAGTGATTTAAGTAAAATTCTTACTTTGAAAAAAGCTTCTACATGTTTACATTTAAAATATAGTCTTTTAAACAATATTACATCTATATACTTCAACAAATAATATAAAATAAGATACTGATGTATCTTGAAATAGGCTCAGTGACTAACAGATTTAAAAAGTGTTAAGAAGCTGAAAGGTTTATATACATAGAATTTGCACAGGGGGGAAAAACAACCTAAGAATCCTTGCTTTGATGACTGGGGAAAGAGCATAGAATTCAGCCTCTGAATCATTGAGCTTTGAGGTAAGCTGTCTGTATATGGCTGGTAACAGTACACATAGTTTATGAGCAAGTAAAATGAAAGAATAAACTGCAATTTCTTGAAATTAGTTGTCATGGGCAAATGGTCTCTTCAAATGGTCTCTTGTTCAGAAACATTCCTGAGAGCTGCTCTTTGTTAAGGATTTTAAAAGATCACAGTGATAACATTGATAAAAGGCATATGCTGAAAGGGGAAAGATAACCTATTCTACTGGTACAAGCCAGTTATTTCCTCAAAGCTCGTGGTGTAATATTTATGTATTCAAAAACAGATGACAGTGAGGGACTGGCCATTAGGTATATCTATTCAGCAGTATTTTAATAATGTAAAAATATTATTATAGCAAAATTTTGGGCAAAGATATTCAGCTTAATGGTCTTAATATCCAACTCAGTCCCTGGACATAGGATTTAAAACCAGTATATGTAATAATATCAATCTAACATTTTTTTATCCAAAGCCACTTTCCAGCATAAAGCACAAGCATATCAAAAGTGTATATGTCATAAAAATCACTGGAAGACAGATCCTATAGTAGTTACAAAGATACAAAACACATCTTCTGTTATTAAAAACTAACACATAGTAACTTCTTTTCACTGAAGTCTACTTGACAGGAAATGCAAGGGTTATGGTGATGTGTAGTCCTCCTAGATGAACAACAAAATTGAAATATACCCCCCTGCTGCCTAAATGTGCAAGAAGCTTTTAGAAGGCTACAATAAGGTATTGAAATGTATTTTTCTTCTCTTTTTCATGCATTTTTCAGAATATTTTCATACATTAATTGCATAGCTGCAGTTCGATATGCTAGAAAATTCTAAAAGTTTTCCCTAGGACAAAAATATTATTTAAATACTCACAGCAGAAGCAGGATACTAAGAGTGGTTATTTCTGTAAGCACATTATACAGGTATAAATACCACAGCATTTGAGAGAAAGATTTTTTTCTACAAGGAAGTTCTGCATGGAATTAGACTGGACAGATAAATAAGGCCCCTACACCTTACTCTGATAATGGCACATGTCAGAGGAGCAGGCAAGGAAGATTACTGAAATGCCCTTTCACTGCTTTCATTTGAGGGAGAGTAAGGCATCTCCTGAAAGATAATTAGGCATCAGCCAAAGAAAGTGGTTACCAGTTTAGCTATGATGAATTTTTAAATTAATTACATCTTGCAGACTCTGATCATTGTAGTAAAACAACCACCTAGAAAGTGAGCTACTGCTTGGAGCAGACAAATGACCTCCAAAAAATGCTGGCTGGTTGTTTAAAGACAGTGTCAGGAGAAGGAGCACAACAGACTTGAGATTTGCAGGGCTCAGTTTCTCTAGTTACTGTTGAAAAACCCTTTCAGTTGAAGTACCAATACAAATAATGACACCAGAAGAGACAAAACCTTAAAGTTTAAACATACACTTGTCACAGCATATGCCACAGTTGAGAAGGTCACACTACACTGAGTATCATCACACAGTTTCAGAAAGCTTCAACCCAAACAGAATAGCACCATACCTCATCAGAAGGCTTCAGGTGCCTGCCCATAAAGAGCAACATCACTTCAGAAGGCTGCAAGCATCTGCCCTTCTTGTTCTTTAGCCCAACCTTCTATACCCCTCATGTTCATGCACTGCTCCTGTGTGCCCTCTGGTCCCTTTGGTGGTTGGTCAGTACCTGGGCACTCCATGGCTCATTGCTGTCAATGCTGCTCACCTGCTTCTCACAGCTCTGCCCACTGGGGATGAGGCTCAGCCCCACTTCCAGTTATCACAAACTGCATGCCTACGTACACTGAAATAGAGATAGCAACTTTGTGAAACTAAAGAGTGGGAAAATATGGTTTCCCCACACACTCTCAGGAGACAGTAAGGTAATTCAAGCTCGTGTGGTATATTTGATCAGAAGAACAGCTAAGACAACGTAAGAAGCAAAATAAATCAAACTGAAAGGTTTCATTGTCACAGAACTAGTTCTCAACAAGGAGTTGTATTACTTTCAGATATGCTGTGGAGGACCTGTAATAGAACTACTCAAACAACAATACACCTGCTTCAAAGAGATGTATGCAAAAATTACAAATATTTGTGACAAAAAAAAATCCAGAGAAAAAGATGTGATTGACTATGTGAAGCTGAATTGGGGCTTAAGGAAACACATTCGAAGGTTGAATTGACATAAGGTTCTGGAAATAATGCTAAGCAATTGTGTGTATATTAAGAAAAGAAAAAAGAAAGATGAACTTTATAGCTGCTTCATAAGATGGTGTTGTTTATGGTTATGAAGCTTCAGATCAAGTTATTTTGTAGTTTCATTGAACTACAAATTACTGTTAGGTTTTAACCTCATAAATTACCAAACCACTTTCAAACCACAAAGTACGTATTTACAATTTTCCACATCAGATGTTATACTGACCTTATTTCTGACAGCCTTTTAATTTCATATTCATCCTAATTTAGTATGTTCATTAACATTAATGTGAAATTTAATCTCATTTTCCAAATTTATTATAAATGTTAAATAAATGTACATTTTTCATGTTTTCCCCTTAGAAACCACTTCCAGCCTGCTTGATACTTTACCAAAACCTTTAAAAGAAATCTGCTGAAAGATCTATAATGTACGTACAGATTTCTGGGAATGGTGGTAAAGGGAAAAGAATTTTTTTAATGTGACATTTTGCCCAGAAAAACATTGTCAAGATAATTTAAATGCAGTTTTGATAATACTTATATGTATTAAGAAAGAGAAATGTGTCCAGAAAACAAGGTTCTCAGAGGAAAAAGCCAAACTAAACATGTGTATTTTATGACAATCCAGGGTAAAGCCATCAAATTATTTATGGAAGAAATTTAAATTAAAACAAATTAAGATAATGTAAGATTTAAATGTCTGTAATAGCATATAAACCTTTATGTAATTTAAGATTTGCATATGCTTATTCAAATTCACATGTAATTTTTTTATTTTGTTAATTTCAAATTAGATGTATAACTTCATCTGCAATTTCATTTGATAATTTTTAAAGCAACAGAATATTCCAATCAGGTTTTTAGATCTTTTATATACTTGTCCCATAATTAAAAAGAAAAGTTACATAGGTAAATTATGGAAAGTGAAAGAACCTTCCAACAGCCTTCTAATATATAAAATATGATTGATGTAATTCTAGTAGCACCAAACAAGAGGTGACCACAAGTACCCAGGACTTAGTCATTTAGGATTTTATGGATTAGAACTAACTGCATATGCTCAACCGTAGCCCTAGCAGGAAAGAAGTGCAGATGGTGTGCTACTCAGCCCATAAACCTGTTAGAAAGATGGTATTCCACCAGTGTCTCTCACTCAAGTCATCTGTTGGACCGGGTATGTGACACAACTAGAACTAGAGAGACGTAAATGTTAAATTCCTTCATTCGTTGTCAGAAAGGCTTGTTAATAAATTTCCTACTGTTGGTAGAAATTAGGTATCTTATTCTTTTAAATATTCTAATGATTCATGACGTTTCAAGAACTTAGATATGTGACAAAAGCAATACTAGGCAGGTGGTGTTATCTCTGTCTGAACAGAATAATAACAGACAGTCTCTGCCCTAACCTTCTGCATTGTCTGGAAGCTAAAGAGAAGCAATTCTGCTTGAACAATGTTCTGGTAATTACTGCTACTAACCAGCATTCTGAGGTCAAAATTGACAACTTCCAGAAATTAAGGTGGGTAAAGATTACAAGAGAAAGCAAAACAGAGCAATAGAAATACAACCATATATAGAGTCAGATATGGTGACTCACAACTATCTACATTTTCCCAATTTGTTAGTGTAAAATGGAATTTCTTAATAGGTAACTGTAAGATGAAATTATGTTGAAATAATAATATTTGTCTTTTGAAAAAATTACTCAGCATGTCTCTAAGCTATGAAAATTTCAGTGCAACTGGCCACTGAGATACAAGTCCTATAAATAGAGATGTACTTGTATTTTTAACATAATTCTAAAAGACAAAATGGTAATTGAAATAGAAGTATTTTCAAATAACACTTGCTCAAGTATCTTTTGGAAAAGTCTTGGATGTCACCTTAGAATGTTAAAGTAACTGATAATATTTTTAAAATACTGTAGTCTAAAAAAGTAATTTGATGGCTCCACAGCAGATTTTTTTTAATTGATTTTAGATTGGGAGGAAGGCTATGTCTGCTGTAAAAGGGGCCAAAAACTTTAATCTTCTATAAAAATAAATTTGAAATTCTCATAAAAGATAAATCTAGAAAGAGTGATTCTGATCTAGAAATGGAGAAATGAAAGAAAAATTAATCTTTGCCCCTTGACTAAAGAAATGTGATATGGTAAGACTGAAATAGGTGTAAATCTAGCATGGGGATAACCAAAAAAACCCAGCAAATACTACATATTAGAAACAGACAAAAGGTCATAGAGATCTTAATGCCCAAATTCACAGGGTCAGGTACACATGACCTCAAATATTTAACTATAAGAATGTGCCAAAAATTCCTACATGTTTATAAATGTAAAGATACATGTGTATTCAGGTCAAGAAACAATGAAATATCGTCCACATTTTTGTGAATACAACTCTTTTGAACATATGTTTTTGAAAAAGGAAAAATTAAAAACATTAGGACCAATACTGTGTAGCATTTTCTTTGACCGCAAGTCGAAGTAAATCCCCATGCCAGTTTAGAGTATTTAGCCATGACTTTCATTAACTCAAGAACAATTACTGTGTAATATCTATGCAAAGATATTACCCTTATTTATTGCCCTTATTTATTGTTAGTTTTATTTTTGCTCATTAAGAAAACTGTTGATTCCCCTTTCTCAATTCTTGTTGTTCTTTCACAGCAAGTTTTTAAACACAATGGTAACACAAAATAATTAATTTTATTTTTCAAGAATTTGCTAGGACAGTTGGACACAATAGTGGTTTTTTTTTTTTTTTGAAAAGTCATTAACAAATTAATCAAAGGTTTCTTGAACTTCATTGTAACTCCCTTTGTGAAGCCATATTTAGTTTACACTTGAGGTTTTTTGGGGATTTTTTAGTATTTTTATTGGAAGTACTTGTTGGAAACACTCTCTAGGGCAAAAAAGATATTTATTATAACATTCTGCCCACACTATACAGCATAATGACTCACATATAATTAATGAAAACCACAAAGTTAACTCCATAATGATTTTCAGAACTACATGAAACTTCAGTACCTGCTAATTGAAGTACTGAGGAGCTATAAAGGTAAACACAAAGCTATAAAATTAACTCCTCAATCCAAGTCACTCAGTTACACTAATACTACATGAAAATATGGTACGGCTTACTTACCATAATTTGAGTTGAGGGGTTAGAAGATGATCCTAAATTTTGATTGAACTTTTGTTGCATTTTTAAAAGCTGTTTGGACAGATCTCCTTCTTATGTAATAACTTTCCATTGTTATACCCAGTGTGCTAAAAGAAAATACATACAATTAATTGCTGAGGGGTGATAAAGGCAAGTCCTGCATTCCTACTGCGTGGTCTGCTTTACCCTTGCAGTCCCTTACAGCTGTTACAAATTGCAGCAGCTGCCTTTATTTCATCTGCAAAAGCCATAACCTTTCTTTGGCTGCAGAGCTGATTCATTGGAGTCTATGTAAAAGTTTGTGGCATTTTGAAGACTAAATATTATTTCCTATCAATTTCTCATTTCTGCCTGCAGTGTTTTTGAACCTGTCTATGCAGGGCTCAGGGGACTGAAGCAAATTTGAGAAAAGTAAGGCAGCACAGCATCAACTACTCCAGATTTGCTTCCTCTGCTCCCTGAAGCGAGTCAGTGGGGCAGGTGGCATTTAAATATGCTTACAAAAGTCAAGTGCTCCCGGTGCTGGGGCAGCCAGCCGGGAGAGGGGCTTCAGGCCCGCATCCTCCCCGCCGCTGTGCCCGGGACAGGGCTGCGCTCTCGCTCCGAGCCCGGCCTGTGCACCTTACTGCTTGGTGGATGGAGTAGAGGTGACTGCTACACGCTCCATCTGGGACCTGAGATGGTTCTGCTTTCCTGGAAGGAAGGGGAAGACAGGGTGTCCCAAGTCTCGTCACTTTTCAGTTAACAGGACTACCAGGGTCCCCTCTGCATGATCACTGCAAAACCAGTTAGGATGGCTCGTAACGCAGCACAGGATCCGCTGAAGGTGAGAGGGGGCTTAAAAAAGCATTCTGTGGTCAGATAGAGGCACACTGAACCTAAGTAATTGATTTGACTTGGTAGAATAGTGCACTAATTGAAACAGCATTGAATACCATATCTTTCCCTTATTTTTTAATTTTACTTCTTTATTAAAGGACTTAATGCAATTTTTGAACCGTTTTCTTTGTTAAAGCTCATTAGACCATCTAATAGTCTGAGTGATCACAATTTTCTCTATCTGGGCTAATACCTATTCTTACTTAAGTTCAGGATTCTAGGACTTTATCTAGAGAGCAGTATCTCTTTGCAATTGATTAAAGTAAATATATTCCTTTACTCATATCCAGTAGATTAATGCAAATAGACATTTCAAGAAGAGCTCTTGAACCTGAATTATTCCAAAGTAAATGATGAAAGCAGATTTTTTAAATTGTATTTTTATTGATTTTTTTTTAAGTTTAGACTCCTTTATCTTGGGAATATTTTGAAGAGCTAGTCCCATAATTGGTTTCTACATTTTCCCAAGAGATCATAGCTAACATTTTCAGAACCTTGTTAAGAAAGTTAATTAAAGCATCTCCAGCACATTTCCGTTTGCTGCAACACAAGTAAGATTAATACATTCACAGTGTCTATGCTCCAGCTGAGAAAAAGTGTTTGATTAACAAGTTATGACAAAAGTCTTACATTTGGTTATTAAATTGCCTATTTAAAGCTGTATAAAAATTACAAAAAAACTTGAAAGTTAAACCAAGTAAACAAAGATGTTAATAAATGGGAATATGCATAAAAGTAGAAGTGAGAATGGCTACTTTTTCTAAAGTACCTAGCAATACATATCAATAAGTTGGTACTACACCAAGGAGCACTCAGTACAGCACAAGCCATTTTATGGGAGAAAATTTTAGGCTTCTTGATTTTTAGTCATTGAGAAGTGGGGAGAAGTAGGTGTTTTTAAAAAAAAATTAGTGTGTTGAAAATTAGATGTTGGAATTCCTTATTAAATGAAATACAATTTCATTCAAGTTTTACTTTTTTTACATCTTTATCTTATTAGTTATGCCAAATTATTTTTAATGCTATTTTTTACAATTGATTTGTAGTTACTACATTCAGCTGTTCAAATACTTTGGGATTTTAAATTCCCATATTTGTAGTTTTGCAGAAAGTAGAAGATTTTGTGAGACTATTGCAGCAAATTTGCTCTTTTCTCTAACTTTTTTTTTTTCTGAAGTATTCACAAATGGACAATGCCAGAAACAGGCTGAAATGCCACTTTGACTTAGCAGTCCTTATGTAACTTTCTAATTATATTTGCAAGTCTAATATAAGTGTTTATATAAATTTTTAATTAATATGGCTGCTCAATTTAAATTAGGTTTAACTCAAACTGATAAGATGACGATCATTATGGTTTGAATAGGTATGGTTGTGTACTTGGTAGCCCTAGAAATTATGATCTGTTTATGCGATACATAGTCTAATTACCACATGTGTAATAAGCTAGAGTAAGTTTATGGACATTTATACTCTGTAAGACTGTAGTATCAGCATGATATATAGAGCAATTTTAATTGTGTAGTAATATTCAGTATGGAGTTTAATATAGAGTGTAGTCAAAGTTACTTTTGACTACTCTTATATCTGCTGGAGAAGCAAGACAGTGAAGCACAGTCAGGAGGTTCATGAAAAGTACTGGTGACAGCTTCTGGTCAGAGGTAGCGGAGGATCCCACAAGGAATAGTGTGCTGCTTGACCTTATGGTAGCAACTAGAGAAGGCCTCTTTGGAGATGTGAAGGTGGAGGATAGTCTTGGATGAAGTAGCCATGAGACTGTGGTGTTCAGTATTGGGTGATGATGAAGCAGGGCAACAAGTAAGGTTGCAACCATAGATTTTAGGAGAGCTGACTTGAGTGCCTCTTCAAGGATCTTGCCGGGAGAATCCTGTGACTACAGGCTCTGCAGGGAAAAGTGGTCCAAGAGAACTGTTTGATATTTGAGGATTGCTTCTTCCAGGCTCAAGAATTATGCATCTCATTGGGCAAGACACTGGGCAAAGGGGTAAAAGACCTGTGTGAATAAATGAGGAATGTAGTCTGGACATTTCTCAAGTGTAAGCAAGAAATACATAAGAGAAGGAAGCGGGGTCAGGCCAGTTGGAATGAATGCAGATAGATTGTCAGAGTAAGCAAAAATGACAAAAGAAAGACAAAGGCCTATCTGGAATAAAATCTGGTCTAGAATGTTGAGGACAAGAAGAAACATATCAGTAGTAAAAGGAAAATTAAGGATAATGTGGAGGATGCTGGTAACTGAACACAGCAGGCAGAGTTACTGAATGCCTTCATTGTATTGGTTTTTAACAACAAGACCAACCCTCAGGAATCTCTCACTCAGGAAAGAAGAGTAAAGGAATGCTGGAAGGAAGACTCCTTTGGCCAAGAAAGATTGGGTTAGAGAACACCTAGGCAAAATTGAGATCCACAAATCCTGATGGGATGTATCCACAAGCGCTGAGAGAGCTGGCAGATGAAATACCTAGGCTGCTTATGATCGTCTTTGAAAGATTGTGTTGATTAGGAGAGGTTCCTAAGGATTGTAAGAAAGCAAATTTCACCCCAGTCTTCAGAAAGGCAAGAAAGAGGACCCAGGGAATTTTTGGACAATCAGCCTCACATCAGTCCCTGAAAGACAGAGCACATGGTTCTACAGGCTGTCTCTATCCACAAGGATGACAAATAGGTGATCAGAAGTATTCAACATCGATTCACTAAAGGTTCATGCTTGACCAGCCTGACTGCCTTCTATGATGAAACAGCTGTCTGGATGGATGAGGGAAGAGGAGTGGATGTTGTCTACCTCAACTTCAGCAAGGCTTTTGACATTGCTCTCATGGTATCCTCATATGTAAACTCTGGAAGTGTGGACTGGATAAGTGGGCAGTGAGGTGGATTCAGAACTGGCCAAACAGCAGATCCCAGAGGGTTGTGATCAGTGGGTGCCACAGGGTCTTTTTGTGAGCTTGTCATTAGTGGCGTTCCTCAAGGTTCACTATTGTGTCCTTAATTCTTTACCTTAATTCATTTAATTCTTGGATGAAGGGCAGATCTCTCCTCAGCAAGGTCACTGATGACACAAAGCTGGGAGCAGTGCCTGATAGCCCAGAGGGCTGTGCAGCCCTTCAGAAGGACCTCAGCAGGCTGGAGAGATGGGCAGAGAAGAACAGCCTGAGATTCAGCAAAGGCAAGTGCAGGGTCCTGCACCTGGGCAGGAACAACCCCATGGCCCAGCCCAGACTGAGGGCTGAGCTGCTGGGAAGCAGCTCTGTGGAGAAGGGCCTGGAGGTCCTGGTGGACAGCAAACTGTCCCTGAGCCAGCAGTGTGTCCTTGTGGCCAAGAGGGCCAATGGGATCCTGAGCTGCCTTAGGAAGAGCACGGCCAGCAGGTCAAGGGAGGGGATCCTGCCCCTCTGCTCAGCCCTGGTGAGCCTCACCTGGAGTGCTGTGTCTAGTTCTGGGCTCCTCAGGACAAGAGAGACAGGGAGGTCCTGGAGCAGATCCAGTGAAGGGGCAGCAAGACAACATCTCTTATGAGAAAAGGCTGAGGGACATGGGCCTGTTCAGCTTCAAGAAGAGATGACTGAGAGGGGACCTCAGCAATGTCTGTGAGCATCTGAAGGGAGGGTGTCAGAGGGTGGTCCAGGCTCTTCTTGGTAATGTCAAGCAATAGGACAAGAGGCAATGGGAAAAAACAGAGTCACAGGAAGTTCTACCTGAACCTGAGGAACTTCTTTACTGTGCAGGTGATCAAGCACTGGAACAGGTTTCCCAGAGAGGTTGTGGAGTCTCCCTCACTGGAGATATTAAAGAACTGCCTGGACCTAATCTTGTGCTATTTGCTCTGGGATGACCTTGTTTGAGCATTGGTCCACTGTGGACCAATGTATCACATAATCTATAGTAAAATTGGAAATAAGACTCCCAGTATCTTAGGCTAAAATAACATTGTAATGTTTAGAGAGTCACAGAATCTTTTTTAAACTTTGCCACCAGATGGCAATCTAACATAAAAGTTTGATGACTGGTGAAAGTTTTTGAGTATCTGTTTTGAGATACTATTCTTTCCCCATTTTTCTTTAAGTAGAGCTGAGTTTGCTTAAAAAGCCACTGAATTAGGCCTTACAAGCAATACTGATACTATGTTATGAATTCTGAAACATTACATATTACACTTGACAGTTTCATATAGAAGTGACATCAGAGTTTTTATTTTGTTTTGAAAATTTGAGGAAATCTTTAACCAAGATCTTACATTTTCTACATGAAAATTAAATGCCATTCATCTAGATTAAATTAAAAAGAAGCCCCCCGCCAAAAAAACAAAACAAACAAACAAACAAAAAAAAAAACCCCAAAAAAACCCCAAAAACCAAAACCAAACTTCAAGTAACAAGACAAAATGACAACATAAAAAACACCATAAGTCAAACCAGAACTTTTTCCTTGGTTATTCACAGAAGTAGTTTTCTCTTTGGTGAATGAAATGTTCACCTGTTTAAGTACCTAACATTTGTGCACTGAACAAGGAGATGACTGCTGAAAATAGTCAACACAATGAATTTGAATATTTTTTGTGACTTTTTGTAAAGAAAACAAATTTTTTACTTTTAATAGCATTTAAAAACCTGTATTTGTGCATGATTTTTTTGTACTTAAGAGGCACATAAAGAATGCAGAGATATGACAGTTTTTAAGTAGCACCTAACTTTTACCACTAGGGTCTGTAATTATCAGTGGAAAATACAGTTTTGATTCCTCACCCAACTGACTCTTTGGTAACTGATATTACCTGTACTTTTTTAAGTGTCAGCATGCATGTGTTACCACTTCAGGTTTTACAAATATCTTCTACTTGGTATTTGATTCATTTTTGATTGGGCATGTTAAGTAAATTTTCATAAAGGTAAAATGCACACAACAAAAGTTGTTTGCAGATTTTTCAGATATTCATTTTTTACAGAGTGATGATTTTTTTTTTTTTGTAATATCTATCTTACTATTTTAATGTCAGGCTACTGCTACTATAAAAATTCTATTCTACAATCAAGGACAAGTGAAGAGTTAGTCAGCCTGAATCCCTCAGTGAGAGGGGAGAGCTTATGTTGTAGGATAATCAGGCTGCATGTTTGTAATGAAAACTGAAAGGAAGTTTTCCTTAAATTTGGTTTGTAGACAAGTCCTTCTGATAGCTTTAATGTACCATGAACTCTGTCCAGAGTGTGTTTAGGAGCAAAAGTGCTAAATTAGAGATTGAGGATTGATTGGGATGAGTAGAGTATCATGAAACACACAAGTGGTCACAGTTCAGATTATTGGACCTGTGTGGCTTTCAGAGTGGAATGCTGCACTTTACAGTCATATCCAGTGAAGCAGAGTGACTGTGTATGGGTGTGTGTATATATACATATACACACACATCTACACATAGACACACACAGACATCTACACATAGCTATAAACACGTATATATACACCCTGTGTGCAATATGTGATCATTACAGCTGAATCTCAGTCTTGTAGCAGTGGGGAAGTCCTAGACAGAAAATATGTCTTGAGAAGAGGTGGAACTCATTAAACGGTAGTAGGTGAATAATTTTCTCCATAAACATATAGCAGAAAAAAAAAAATTAGGGAGCAGAAGTGCTATGCAATTGTTTTGCATTACAGTTGACAATTTTAAAAAGAGGAAATCTAACAAAAATATTGTTTATGTTATTTATATTATTGTTTATAATGGCAGGATATTGTTTCCCAAAACAATGCATGGGATGCTTTGTAAAGATGAGTATCAAACCATAGAGGAATTTACAAACAAAAACCCAAACCTACTGGTTTGACTTGAATCAGAATTTTACATAGTCTCTGTTATAATGCTTAAGGTATTCCCAATGTTCCTTTTTTCATATGCTTTGTCAGTTGTTTAAAGAAATTCAAAGAAATATCCTAGCATGTTGATGTCTGCTTAAAGGAAAGAAAAATTGGTACCCTTTCTATCTGCCTTACTAGGAGTTGCAGACATAGATATCCATAGCTATGTATATTAACTGATATAAATATATTTTACTCTAAATTTTCTTCATTTCATAGGAAGTGTTTTGATGGAATACTCCAACATATGAGGAAAACAGTTGAAAAGTTATGTATTTTCCACCTTTTCATTTGATTCATGTGGATTAATTTCAGCTTTGCATGTTCAAAGCTTATTATCTGGAAATCTTCTTGCATAACTGAAGTAAAATTTGGCCAGCACATATACTAAATGACATTGATTTCTATTTGGGAAGAAAAATCAGCACTTGTGTTTATTTTTAGTTATTTCTTGCTTATAATCTTTCAAAGTAAAGTAGTATGCTTGAAAGACGGTTTCATTTAAGATGTTACAGAAAAGGTGTCCTTACATGTAGGTTTTGCCATGAAATATCTGTATCAAATCCATTGTGGATACAATGGAACCATAGAATGGTTTGGGTATGAAGGGTCCTTAAAAATCATCTAGTTCAAACACCCTTGTCTTCACCTCCTCTGGTCAAGGAAGCTTTCTGCTAGAATGTAAATTAGAAAAGAATATAAATGTATGGATAAGCATGTGTCATAGTAGGCCTCACTGTCTACTCTTTTTAGTAAAGTCACTGAGTGGCATGCTTTGTTTTTGGGCAAATTTTCCCCACTTCTCAGATTTTTTTTTTCCCTGGAATAACAGTGTTCCATAAGGAAGATGTGTTACGGTATGTTCTTTTTATTGATGAGGAATGAGATAAAGTGTTGATCCAAAGATGTCTGGAGTTAAAATAAACTCCACAAAAAGCCCCAGACACAAAAATGGATGTTCAAATGCCAACCATATCAGTTTTCTGGCACTTCAGAGAAATATTTTTCTGCCACATTGCCTTTGCCTTGCATAAAGCTATTTTTCTTCCTCACAGCAACCAACAAAAACTGCAGGGTGGGGAAAAGGAAGTGGATGGACTGGCAGGGAGAGCCAGTATGACTATACCAGCTAAAGACTTCTGAGTCACTTTTGACCTGAAATTGCCTGTTGCTGAGTAATGTGATTGGCATTATTTTTTGGATGGATTTTCTCAGGGTAATAAGACAGAGTGAAATAAAACATTTTTCAAAGAGTTCTGCCCATCAAGAAGAGAAAATCTTGGGCATCTCATTTTCTGGCTTGTGACTATGCTTATTTTAATTAGTGCAAAATCAGAATACTATTAATTTGGGGAGAAGAAGAGCAGTGTGCATTGGGTTCCATGTCCAGAGGACAGTTGTCCATAAATTATTCGCTTGTGGGCACAGAGTATGTAGTTTCAGTTTTCAGTATGCTACACTCATCCTTGTGACCCCAGGAAAGATACTGTTTCCTTTTTGTACCTTTGTTTTCCCTTGTAAACCATAAATATGTTCTTATTGAGAAAAACACTGTATGCCTGCGGTAGTCTGTGAGAGAATGAATCAAGTTAAATAGGGATTGCACAAAGTTTGGGTAATTCTTCTCAGGGGTTGAATGTAGAGGTAAGCTGTGGTTGCAGTCTTATCACAAGATTCAAGATCACACAGTGAATTGGCTGGCTAGAGCCAGCTTGGTGCTTTCTTCTGTTTCCTCAGGACCTTTTTTTTCCTCCCTTCACTTAATTAAATTTTGTTCTAATGTTGATCTAGTTTTTTTCCTTCATTATTTGCTCATATTGAAGTAATAAATAGCAAATTTCATTAATTACAAATTTCTTCATTATTGAACTAGAATTTAAAGTTTTATTTTAACATAACTCTGTTTTATGGATTCTGAAATAAATATTTACCATCTTCTATGAATATTCAGGTGTAGTTCTAAAAAGATACAGATAAAGCCCTTGAAGTCCCTAGGATGGAGGTATAAATACCATGTAAAGAGATAGCACAAATAACTACACATAGTTGGTTCAGATCATAAAATCATCTTGGAAATCAGATTTGCAGCTGCTTATGCAGAGAAGCAAGAAATGGAAATTATTGTAAGCAAGCTGAAAATACCTGGTGTCAAAATCTGCTTGTCCTGTGATCATCAGGATTACATCCTTCTGCTGCATAATCAGTAGGTTCAGAATTGCTGAATTTGATACATTTCAGTGCAAAATTGGCTATCCTGATCTGTGAAAATGGAAGCTCAAGCTCTGCTTTTGTTAACACTTCACCATTTTTGTTATTCTGCCCAGACAGTATCTGGAGGGAAAAAAATCAACACCTAGTGATGCATATAATGCTTCCTGCAACACCTTAACAGTAGGGGATTTTGCCTCCAGGGTAGAGAGAAAAGGGAGAGCATTGCTTGCTATGAGCTGGAAAAGCAGCAGCGCAGTTGGCTCTGGCAGTGAGGGGGTTGACTGACAGTCTGCAGTGCAGTGGAGTTAGCTGAGCTCCCTATATGGCTGTGGATTAGCTATATGCTAATACTGATAGGAGAGGAGCAGTACAGAGCGCAGTGAGCTGACGGTGGAGGCGATCAGCCTCAGCAGAGCTGACTCCTCAAGAGCCATGGCTGAAGGGGGTGAAGGAGGGGAAGATGAAATACAGTTCCTACGAACTGTAAGTATATGCTTTTTATAGGTCATGTAGTAAATGATTTTGTGTCCCATGTCTATTTCTTTTCTGTTGTATTAAAAATAAAATGTTATTTCTGTGCTGGGCTTTGCCAAATGGCAGAATTGATTCAGTCAGTGGATAAAATAAAGCAAGAATAAGAGCTTTAATAGCATCATGCAGTATCGGTGTGTTCTTCCCTGAATCTGCTCAATAGCCAGTTTGGTATAAGCAGACCTATTTCCGCTGTAATCCCCTGTGTTTGAAGTGTCCCCGTCAACTTTGTACTTGGGTTTCTAAATGTAGCATGCCAAATATGTGACCTCTGAAACTTCTGTCTGGGTTAGATTTCACTGACATTAACAGAAGCTTTGCAAATAGGAGTGCCTTAAAATGATGAATAAACCAAGCAAGCCCCTGATGACCTCTTCTGATAAACATGCACACAGAAGCACACTTGTGTGTAGGGAATACCAACAGATGTTGAAGTTAGGGCTCTGCAAATGTTTGGGGTCTTTTCTCTACTTAAAAGAAGCTTATCTTTAAAGGACATAAGCATTTCTTTGGGAAGGGGTGTTAATTAGTGAAATACCCTCCACATGGTGTAATTTTCTATAAAGTGCCCTCACACCATTCTTTCCTAAAGCTTTACACAAATCTAGTATGACAACTAATTTGGACTTTTAAGCGAGTAGTGTACATGCATTAATTTTTGGGAAGAGCATAACATCCTTTTCATGTCTCACCTTGTGTCTCCTGATTTTTACCCTGCATGACTAAGAGTGTGTTGTGCAACTAGCGTGGAAAAACTGCTGTTAAATGTGTGTATTCTCTCCCCTTTCCATGCCATGTTTACTTTGCATTTATCACAAATAACATTAGAAACAGGCTCCTCTAGAGCTGATTCAACTTTGAAAGGATAAGTCACTAAAATAAAACATGCTAAATTCCCAAAGTAAGAAATTACAAGATTGATTTGTGAGAGGCTGGTGTAAGTTATTTATGGGAAATAAAGGTTAGGATAAGGAGATGGCTGCTGCTTTAAGTTGTTTAGGAGTGATGAAGTGTCATTAGCTCTTTTAAACCTCAGAGAATTTTATGGTGGGTCATGGATAATGACAATGAGAAATCTTTTCCAACATTCTTCCCCTCCACTACACTTTTTAGAGGTACCTATTTTAGCAGATTACTCCAGCCTTTAATCTGAGACTGGAGCTTTCAATGTGTGTCTTTCATCCTTTCACTTTCTAGGATGTTGCCTTGACTGGACAGCCATCCTCAGCGATGGAGCGAGAAGCTTTGCCCTTTCTTAGGTGGCCTCTATGTGCTACATGAGATGGCAATTTCTGCTGCTGTGATACATTCTTATGCTAGAGTAACTCTGTTGCACTTCTTCCCAGTGGTTAAAATGAAGTGCTAAATAGGGGTGTGGGCCAAAAATGGAAATAGCAAAATGGAGCCTATGCAGAAGTGTTCCTTCCACGCAGTGCAAGGAAATCTTCTACAGGGGAGAGAATGGACTAGATTTCTCTCTTGGAAGTTCTAGCTACTTCTTGCTCTAAAAAATCATATCAATTACTGCTGTCTCCTTTCCATTATAAATCTTCCTTCACCTTAGTGGGCAAGGGAAGAATTGTTGTTTCTTAGTATACTGAGAAAGGAAACATTTATTAGATACTGAGTGCTACAGGGAGATACACCTTCAGCACTGATTTCTTACAGCTTTTATTTCTTCATAAACAGTGTTTGTGCTTACAAACATATATTACAGTAGTCCTCAAGAACTCTTGCAGTGAAATTTTTAATCAATTAGGATCTCCTCTGAATCAAAATATTTTCTGGGTATTTGGATTCCTACTGAATGTTTCCAAGGCTTTTGCAGCTGAATCTTCCTTTGAAAATGTTGATATCCATATTTTTATTTTTGAATCTTTAGAGAGAAGTTATCTAGGATATTTTAGGCTCTTCGGGATAGCTCTTTCTCGTTTAGGTATAAAATAAGATTAGGAGAATCAACTCTTAAAAATCTGCTTAAATTATTTTTGCTATCTTAAAAACAAATGTCCTTTTGTCCTCAATTTTTTTGTTGGTTATGACTTTTTTGTCTTCCAGACTGAAGTAGTTGTTTAGTTTTGTGCGTCACTTTTATGTTCTCTCCTCACATAAAAGGTCAAGAAGTTTGTTAATGTGTGATGATGAAAACTGTATTTGTTTCTATGGAGCAGCAACTTGTGGGCACATTCATAAGATTTGATGGAAAGCTTTTTGCTGTCACTTTTTGTTCCAAAATATTCCTTATATTTAATTAGTTTGGCAGCTATGGGAATGAGAAACAGCTAAAGAACAAATTCCAGAGAGGATAACAACATTATCATTGTTCTAGTAGCAGTATGTGTTCAGTACTCATTTCAACTATGTCCCAATGCTTGTGTAAAGCCTTTACATGCAATGACAGCATTTCAAGGAAGGTGTTATTTATGCAGTGTAATTTCTGTTCTGCATTTCCCCCTGACTTGTAAGTTCAGTATAAACATAAATAAATATATAAACACACATATTTTTTTCTTACACTGCTACCCTGTTATTGTGTCTTTGTTATGAAATTTTTGGTGTTTTATTTCTTGTAATAATGCTTGGAATTGTTCATCTATTTTTCTAGTTGGTATCTTCCTTCTGGTTTTGGCTCTGGATATTCAGTGTGTCATGTATGGAAGGGAGAAGCAAAGCACTTGTTGCATGTGTGTAACATGCAATACTGCTGTGGTTTAGTTTCCCATTTGTTTAGATAATTTTCCCATATTGTTTATTTTTACCGCCTCCTAAGGTGTGAATACATGAGAAATCAATGAGCTGACATTATGCAGCATTAGGTGAGAATACATATGGTTACCTGTTCTGTTTT
This sequence comes from Anomalospiza imberbis, assembly GCF_031753505.1. Classification (NCBI taxonomy): domain Eukaryota; kingdom Metazoa; phylum Chordata; class Aves; order Passeriformes; family Viduidae; genus Anomalospiza; species Anomalospiza imberbis. The sequence continues at coordinate 31,542,043 of NC_089686.1, forward strand.
GAGATAACATACTGAGGGATAGAGAAAGAACCTTGGTGCCCTTAATGTGAATGAGTGAGTGTAAGCCATTCTCATCTGAGCCTTTCCTAGCTACTGGGAATTTACTGCTATGATGAATTGAAAAAGTTCTCTCCTCTCCAGAAATTATTCACAAGTTCCTGCTGCTGCTGAATTACTCAAATATGAGGTGGTCTCTGTCTTGGAGCAAAGAGCTTTTGCCTTCTTCCATTAGAAATACCTAAATAGTAACTTGCTAACTGTAACTGAGAACATGGTTGAGGATGGAGGAGAAGTCCCACCCCTGCCAATGCACTTTAAATGTAATGGAGCATATCAAAGTCATTCGCCATCTTAGAGTCCAAATTATGGGGGTAACACTAGTTAAAAGGTCTATTGCTTTGCTATTTTTCCTAAAATTCATGTTATTAATGGAAAGAATTTCTCCTTATTTTAATAGAGATACCTTTTGTTGCTTGTTGTTGGTTTTTTGGGTGTTTTTTGTGTTTTTGTGGGTTTTTTTTGTTTGTTTGTTTTTGTTTTATTTTTTTAAGATTTTTTTGAGATCATTCATTAGTCAACAAAATTCTGCCTCATTTTCTGTAAATCAAAATACTGTTTGTGCTAGTGTGTCTAGGTATAAGTGTATATATGCCTTTGCACCTGTGCCTGTGTGTGTATGTGTTTCTTTCCCCAGCTGGTTATTAGTCCTTCCTTTTTGTGAGTGACAAAGGCCTTACCAATTGGTGCTTCTTTTACTTTTGCTCTTTTTGCAGCTTCTCTCAAAGACTAAAATGTTCTCATAAACCTCTCCCATCACTATCTAAAAATTTACAGATAGGAATAGGAAACTGTTTTCTTCCACAGACTGGCTGTAATTATCTATTATGCTTAAATAGAAAAATACTGTTACAAAGACCCGGAAAAGAATATTTGGATTTTTTTTTCAAGCTCTAGTCCATGTATGTAAATTTACACAATAAGTTTGCAGATATTTTTATGATCATTTGTGTATTGAGTTGCTGCTTAGAATCAAGAGGATTGAGCAGTTCATATACAAATTTATTTGTGGTTACACATTCCTATCTATACTTGAAAATGAGGTCTTCTACTGTTCAGGTGTTACAAATGAGATGGAAAGTAATCTGTTTTACAGTATGAACTGTCAGGTATAGTGTGAATTAGATTTTCTTTTTTTTCTCCTAATCATTTACACTGTTGCCAAATATAAAAAGTGATTATATCATGATGCTTCTTAAAAGCTATTCTAAGAGTGGTACTAAACCATTTCAGTTTATCAGGGATCAGTGTGGCATAAAACTAGGTTTTTTTAGATGCTTCTAATATATGTTGTTTAATCAAATCTATTTTCCTAGTGGTATATCTCTAACAAAGAACATATGGAGATATGAAAATAATTTTTCCTTAATAATCCAACTTTGTATCTAATAGTTATGTTACTAACTGCATGCTGATATTCTGTAGCACAGATCTCTGTGGTTTGATTCAGTATATGCCCTATAAAATACCTACCAGACCAATACTTATAAACAAATATATCGGACAAATGTCCAAATACCAAACAATAATGGAAGACATTTCTAGGGACAAGTCTTTAGCAGTGCTTAATTAAAAATTGGGAAAATGTGGAAACTGATCACAGTGAGTTGTGCATGAATTTGTAGAAAAGTATAGAAAGGATAGGAAATGCCTTGAGATAGAATCAGTGGAATCCTCCTGATGCCCTTTTTAAGGGAGCTGGAACAAATTTTGTGTGCTTTTTGAACAGTGTGTATTGCACTATATTGTTTTCAAATTAATTAGCACATTTTGTCTATTGTCACTGAAATGTGATGCAATTCATGACACAGCAATTCATTAGTCAGTAAATTCCTTTCAGAAAAGGAGTAAAAATAAAGAATATTGTAATCAAAAACTTGAGTTGTTTCTGAGACCTGGTGTGTATTAGGAGTTCAGTTATTTTTGAGTTAAATATTTCTGTATCTGTTTATCTATTTATCTCTGTGCATTAAATCTCCCCCTTCTGATCCTATTGCTGCAGTTGTACATTTGTGTAGTAGTCCATACTTCTAAAGCTTTTAAGTAGTACAACAAAAATTAAGCAACAAACAAAACAAAAACTACACCATGTTCCTTCCTCTCTTTAAAAAGAGTCTTTCAGATGTACTTGCTTTTTGCTTCTTAAACTTCAGGCTATCACCAGTACAACTATTCACAATCACTCTTATTTTCCTTCATCTTCTACCATGGAAATCATACTTAATGTTGTAAATTATTCTTGAGTTGTGTTTCTAAGAACTTGTAGTGTCCTTCTTTGTAAATAATGTTGCTCAGTTTATTTTCACTCATTCAACTGCCCCTTAACTTCCTGCATGTGTTCTCAACTTTATGAATATTTTTGCCAGTTTGTCACTGTAGGCAAAACTACTCATGGTCATTCTTTGCTTAGGACTATTTCCCTGCTGAAAGTAGGATCATATTAAGGACAGATTTAGAATATGACAAAAGTTCCAGTGCATCATGTGCTGGGCTATGCTGTGTTCATTTTTTATGAAATAAAGAATAAATTTTGTGGAATTAAGTGCAACCTCTTTTCAAGCCAGAATTTTAAGCAAGTGGTCTACCACAGTATAAAGGCAACAGTCAGTGCTTGACTGTAGTGTGTGTTTTAACCTCCAAACTTATTGGAATAGTTGCTTGATATCTATATCAGCTTTTCAATTAATTTGTAGTAATTTCTCTTTTGGAACGAAATAAATGTAAATGTGTGTTTTAGGCCCCTGGCATGAAAAAGTTCTTTGCACCATGTTTAGATGGAAAGGGAAATGCTTCAGTAATTTGTTCTGTTTAATTTAATGAAAGTTGTTTGAAGTTTATAAAAAAACCCAACTGAAATAATCGGGGGAAAATGCATTTTCTGGGTGATGGTGTATTAGAAGACTAGATCAGGTAAAGGGGAGCAGAAAGAGGAAAAGGGAAGTTGAGTTTTTGCAGATAAAACAGTGAACAATGAAGAGTTGCATCATAATTAATCAGATGAAGGCAGATTTCTTTCTATCAAATTGAAGGTAGCTGAGGTAGGAATGCACATCTAAAAGGTCCTGACATTGATCTTGAGATGGTACATTGTTTGGTTGGTTTCCTTGAGACAGTTCTTATGTTTTATTTAGCATGGATCTATAGAATAGGCAGTAATCCTATTTTTTTCTACAAGTATGTAGATCAGTAAAATTCAGAGATGCACTGTAAAACAATATACAATCATAGTACATGTATGTGTTATATATATGTATGGATATATTATATATCTTATCAATAGAATATATGTAATTATATGTAACAAGTTGCACTTTAACAAGGTCTTTCATATTAGATCAGTCTACGTCAGTTAAAATCAAAGCAACATTATACTATATGAACCCAACATCATGCTTTTCTACTGCTTTTTTCTACAGCATAAATTTTAAAAATGCTATTTCAAAAAGAAATCAGTACTTATACTACAAAGTTACAAATTCAGTGTATTGTTAGAAAATACTTGTGAGATTGAATGTATTCATGATTGATTTGACTTCTAGGATAGATCTAACTCCTTGTTAGTTTCCTTTCCTTCTTTTTTTTTTCTCCCCAGTTATATTTCTAGAGGTATTTGATATTGATGCAGTTCTGTGGAAATAACATCAAATTTATTACAGTCAAGCAGAACTCTTCAATCTTGCTTTAGAATGTTAGTGACTGAAAAGCCTTTTCATAGGATTTGTGACCATGCAATAATCCTAAATTAATACCCAAGTATATATTTCCCTATTTCCTCCTAGCCACGCTGGTTGTTGTTGTAAGGATTTATTTTATGCTCATGATCTGCTTTTTGGTGTCTAAATGAGAATGAATATCTTCAATAATAAATAGTGAATTTGTTAGTGGTGTTATGCATTTTTATAGAAATCAGCAAGTAGGTTTTCTGATTTCTAGTCCCATGCTGTACTAAGTGGGTATGATTCATATTGAAATCCAGCAGTGAATATTGCCTCTTCTCAGTTCCCATGGCAGTGCTTTGACCACACAGTCAAATGCTGCCAGGTGCATTAGCTACACATTCCAAAAATTAAAACAGAGTTGCAGGCATGGAGGAGACGAAAAATAAAATTGGCATGCAGTTATTTTGAAGACATTGAATTCAATAAGAGGACACTAGCTAAAAGTTCTGTGTCTCTTGACTTCATATACAAAATACACATTTTCCCAAATGACACATAGTAACACTGCAGACATATAAGAAGCACAGATGTCTAAACACGGTAAAATTATCAGCTCAATTAAAAAAACAATTGGTAACATAAATACACTTTAAAAGATTCAGAAAGAAAACATGAGGTATTAATGTATTCCTCAATGAGTATTTTGGTTTATTTTTTCAATATGGAAGTTTTAAATTTATATTCAGTCTTGAATGTCATGACAACATAACCACACCATTCCTTCTGTCTATAACTTTGTAGGATATAGTGGTTTTGGTGCTGGAAGATTTAAAATTGTGTACCAGATATTGCTTTAAGAGAATGTATGTTCTTGTTTCAGCAGATATTTTCCAGCCAAATACTTGATGTGCTTGGCTAGCTTTTGGAAACACGTTTTCTGAAAATTACAGAGATGTTCTGAAGTGCAAATGGCAAATATGTGACACCTCAGGAGGTGTCTAAAGTAGTTCAAGGATGGGATATGCATTGGGATTACAAACGCCTATAGGGAAAATGAGATCTGCTCGATCTGCTTCTGGTAGAGTCTTGGTATGAGGCACCAAGAGCTGTTGATTGTCAGTCATTGCACACCTGCTGTCAGTCAATGCTCAGTCTCCACAGCCAGGGCTCAGCTGTAAATGGGAGCTGATGACCAGTCTGTAACAGCCCTTTTCCAGTTCCCTCTTTTGGCACATCTCATCCACGGGGAGGAGTGTCAGCTACGGTCAGCAGAAGTAACAGTAGAGACGTCAGCAACATAAGGAGAAAGATTCAGTAGTAACATCAAGTTTGTTCCTTCTACTGGGCTTTTATCCAAATAAGCAAGTGCTAGTTCCTCAGTGAGCTGAGTAGTCAGCACACGCCTGAGCTGTTTTTAGTCCACAGCAAACATCTTTGTCAGTCTTGAGTATTCAGCTACTTCAGCACTCAACCATGTTCTCTGATACCTTGTGCCAGAATACCAACTTCCCTTGACACAATTGCAACAATTTGAAATCTCTTAGATAAAAAAGTAATACTGAAGAATTGCAACTTAAATAAGATATTTTAAAATTACTTGTACAAAAAATAGAATTTCAACTTGCAAATTGAAACACCTTTTTAACAGAAGATGCAGAATTAACTTATAGCACTGGAAGTTTAACATGCTTTTGAACTACATCAGCAGTACCATGTACAAATGGGAATATAAGGATCATCAAGCTTAGAATATCTGCTAGTGCTAATGTCCCAGATGATTCATTAGAATGCCCAAGGCCAAATGACTCCCATTTCCCAAGACTCCATCTAATGTTCATTGACTTCACTGCCTCATCTTTTCTATATATGGAAAATTCTCAGAAGACCTATACACCTGATACATATTAAAGATACTTAATGTCAGTGGTTTGTATAATTTGGAAGCTGATGAAGAATGTATAGAAAATTGATACAGTTAGTTAAAATTTTGACTGAAAGAAAATTAACCCCCAACTGTCAGTATTAAACTCCAAGTTACCAGCCTGTCTTCTCAAGTGCATATCCAATTCTGTTGCATTTTTCAAGAGATCAAAATCAATAGACATTACAGTTTCTATGTGGCCAAAGTTGGGAAAAGTAGAGTTTAGAATTTGGAAGACCTCAGTCTCATCATGTATATTATGCTTGCATTTGCAAGGTAACTTTTTTGTGAAAAACATTCACAGGATAAAAGATTCTTTCGTGTATTCAAATTGACCATTACATGACTAAATGCTAATAGGGATTGATAAGATCTGATTTTCTGATTTGTCTGTGGGAAGTTAATGATGATTGTGTGCCAAACATTCATTGAAATCTTTGCATTTGCCCTTTATTTTATGAACTACTTTGATATACTAGAATTAAGAAAGAGTGAGGTTTTTTAATGCATAGGAAAATATTAACATTTTTCATTTGCAGACACTAAACCTTTTCTCTAAAAGTTGTGAGTTGTTCCTTACTTGGTTTCCTGGTAGGTTTTTGCAAATCTGTTGGAAATCTTTGTTTATTTTAATTGCTTTGTTACCACATCTGGAAATAGTTCCAGGTAATCTGGTATAGGTGAAGTTACAAGTGCAAGAGGGTGACTAGCACTTTGGATCGCTGAATCACTCATGTGTCAACTGAAATGGTAGATATAAAAAAAATAATAATATTTTTTTTTTTTTTTGGTTTTTTTTTTTTGTTACACAGTATAACAAAAAAATAATTCTAGGTCAAAGCTTACAAAAAATTTCAAGAACTTTCTCTGTGTACTGTATTGGATCCTAGGTGACTGTCTTAGGCAATGTCAAACTGGCCCCATCTTTAATGTGTCTCTTTTGTGTGAGTGAATAAAAGAGCTGAGTGCTTGAATACCCACTAGTACCTCAATAATAACTCTTCAAGTAACTCTTGATTATAAAGGATAGGTATTCTCACTGGATCACTCATCATTGATTATTATTTCAAAAGTTTCAATTAAATGTTAAATCTATAAATTTTAGTAAACTTTCTGCTGTTACAACTCTTTAAAGTAATTCTGTCAATCAACACCTCTTCCTTTAGTTACTGTAAATCCCTATTATCCATATTTGCCTTAGGTATTTGGTTTTATTCAATATTTATTAACTGTGTTTATTGTAGTTTTACTCAAGATATCCCTAAATTTTTAAAAATTTCTTCCACGAAATGGAATGAGGTAAAATATTGGATCTTCCACAGGTACAAAATATTTCCACCTGTACAATTAAATGACATTGCATTTCATATTGTGCCAGGTACTATAAGTTTAGAATATTTGGATTCTGTTATTATCTTTGGTTTTTTATCTAATTAGACCCATAATATTTTCTTCTGATGTTTCTCTTAATAAAGATGTTGATATATCTTTTTGTAAAATAATGATGTTGATGTGTTTCTTGCATAGTTTAAAGCTTTTTTTCTAATATTTTGATTTCTACAAAGATGGAAAAAAGTTGCTTTGTACATACATAGTCAAAACAACTATAATAGAATTTACAAAAAAAAAAGCTTCAATAACAGTAGTATGTTAATATAGATTTTTTGCTTTCTAATAGAAGGAAAAGTCAGCAACTATTATGACTCTTTTTTAAAGACTAATGGTTTTCTAGTAGTGATTTTAAACTACACTGCAAAGACAAGCTTACTGGACTTAGTTTCACAGAAGGGAATACAAGAGTGTTATTAGATAGTACATGGGATTATTTCATGTGTGAAATAGTAAAAGCTGGCCTGGAGAAGAATTCCTTTGCTTTAATCACACAAATCAGCCTGAGTTTCAGAATTCTTTCATTTATACATTCTGCATCTGATCTCCTCTATGCATGAAATGAACGATGCTGTGTGGTATGCTTGTATCATTGTGAACTGTAAGAGAAGTTAAGAGCTACAAAATCAGCTGGCCCTAAATAAATGAAAAGGTCCAAAAGAATGTGCTGCAATATATGTCATGTGTTGCAAATATTGTTTGTACAGCCAGATTGTTCTTCCAGTAGAGAGGACACACTAATTGCTAAGTTAGATAGTAAAGAGTTTCTTCAAAAAGGAAAAAAAGGACATCACTTGCATTTAAAATATATTGATACGAATGTATGAAAATACATTGCTAATGTTAAAAAAAATCTTTATTAAGGAAGAGAACTTTATCAGAAGGGAAAATGCTTTTCTTACTAAGTCTTTTGTCCTTTTTTTTTATTTGAAAAGCCAACATTTGATGACTGAAAGGCCTAGTTAGCCTAACTGCAGATAAATTACAGGAGCTGTTGCTAATGACCTTTTACTGCTAACCAGAGTATAGTTGCTATTTCTTGTCATAGTAGATATTTGCTTATCACAAGCAATGAGCTGTAATATTGTATCCACTTGTGCCTTGCTATTGAAAAACACCAACTTTGAGAGAAGGTGAACAAGGAAGTACAGACTTTTGTGATTTATTTGAAATTCAGGAAGATTGGTGGTATGTGGAAGATTCTAGATTCGTTCAGAACATGTAAATTGAATTTCATGGCAAAAGTTTATTTTTGTTAGAAAGACACATTTTTTTCCTACCAGGGATCTTCCTAGGCCAGCTTCTCTCAAGGTTGACCTTAGGCTTAAATAACATCACTGACGAAATAAGGGCCTGTTTATGAAGCTTAACTTGCCAATTAGAGTGGTAATATGATCTTTCTTTCCTTTGCCAATATGAAGACCATTTAGAATCATAAATCACAATATTCTAAAGGGTGAAATGTGTTCACCATGATGTAAAAAATGGAGGGGGAGGGGGAGCAGAAATCTGCAAGGAAAAAAAAAAAGATGAAGAAGGGTGATATTCTGCTACAGGTAGTCCATGATGTCCACAGAATATTTCTAGTGCTACTTAGAAAGTTAATCTCATTCTTACATAGTTCTATCATGTGTTCATGCAACTTAACTGTATCCTGATTAATACTTTTATCTTTTCACATCTCTGTCTTTTTTCTTTGTTTTTCTAAAACAAACTAGACAGAGAGCCAATGAAAACATGGGAATTGATGGAAGATTATCCTGACTTCAGGCTACTTCCAGGCAACATCAATTAACAATACCAAGTTTCTTTACTTCTGTGCATCCCTTAAATCTCAAGCACTGCTGCTGTAGGGAAACACCCTATCAGCTAGCTGTGTAATGTAGCCATATCAGAACACCAGAACCAGATACCAGCTTCTGTGTACTCTGTTTTCTGTCATTTCTTAAGCCAGGTGTTTTCACAGCAACAGTAACAACTGCTAGCTGTTGTTGCAATAGAAATCACAGAGCTATTCCTCTTAAATGCAACTGCAGAGGACAGAGGCAAAGACACAGCTGTTATTTTCTAGAAACAAGGAATAGGACATTAGGAACAAATTCTTCACAGAAAGGGTGTTTAGGCATGGGAGTGGGCTGTCCAGGGAGTTGGGGGAGTCACGTCCCTGGAGGTGTTTAATGAAAGGCTGGATGTGGCCCTTGGTGCCAGGGACTACTTGACAAGGTTGTGTTTGCTTATAGGTTGGACTCGATGATCTCAACCTAGTTAATTCTGTGATCCTGTAATATTGTATAAACATGGCAAACGTAGTGAGCTTTCAGCAGTGCTGACTTAGCTCCCATCTGACCATGTCACCATGCAAGTGCAGTTTTCTTTGATTGAGATGGCATCCCAAAATAACTTATACCTCCTTATGTTCAAGCAGAGATTTAAGTAGTCAGGGTTCTTGGTACACATGACCATTGTTTGGTTTTTTAAGGTTGGTGGTTTTATTTGGTTTTATTATAGGATAATTGCACATTGTTTTGTCAGCATTTGGTGGGTGGGGATATGCAAGGTGAAGAGTTACAATATTTGCAGAAATGTTGTCTTAGACAATGCTGGGCAATGTGCTTCTGTCCTAAAATAGAAGTCTGAAATAATGGCAACACCTGCTTCTTCCCAAGTATTTCTTCTCCTGTTACAATATTCTATATGCATACTCACTCTGGTTACTTTCTGTCTAGGATGTACATAGTCTGCAGGGCTCCTGTGACTATTAGCTGTGTTGAATTATCAGCTGTAGATCTTGTCTTCAGCTATTTACAAGTTAGTGTAATGTTCATATGTAGCACTTGATAAAATGTTATAGCTCTGTGTAAGAGTCAGTTGTTGGTAGTTATGTGTGGTGAGAGTGTACTGTTGCTAAATAGTAATTGGAAGGTAAATGTTCTAAATGTGAGAGCCTGTAGATGCAGCAAGGGAGATCTACTGTATCTGTGGTTCAATTAAAAAACCCAACTGGATATTTAATTTTTATGCCCTTCATATTAAGATTTGACTCAGCATTAAAGAAGTAGAACAACCACTCCTTTTGATGCAGTGAGAAGTGGTAATTTCAGTCCAGTTATCTAATGATGGCCAAATTTGAAAGAATTATCTTAAACCATCTCAAGTGAGCCATGATTAAAACACATGTTTTAGCCTAATTAATGTGTTTTGAAGTACTCTCTTAATGTTTGCAGCTGTTATTCAAACTGTGATTTTAATCTAAGTTAGCAAAATAGTACCTGTGATGTAACACAAATGTACACACTTTCTGGGCAAGAAACTCTTTGTTTTGCTTTTTTCTGAATAGTTTTGATTTTTATTCTGTTGCACCCAGATACAGGTTAGGATCTACTTGTGTGTAAATGCAGGAAAACAATGCATTCTCTGACACAAAGTGGATGTGTGGATGGACAGGCTGTAGATGAGTGCACAAGGAATGGTCAGTATGAACAGGAGTCATCACACATTTTAAATATTACACTGCAAAATGAAGGTGTTAAAAAAAAGTTAAATTAAACAGGTGAAACCACAAGAGCAAACAAACACTCAAACAAAAATAAAATGCTAGTGGGTTACCTCTGCAGGGAATTACAATCTCTGGGAGATTATAGATGATTCCCCAACCAAAATTTAAAACAAACCCCAAACCTGAATGTTTTGTAGATGGGCATTTGTGATTAGTACCACAAATTTAAAAGCGATGGGACTTGCTTGATTGAAGGGATTGCATCTAAAGTAAGTGTTGCAAAATGTGGAATATCCTCTTAAGAAAGGATGTCCTTTGATGTTTGATTTTTTTATGCTTTCAAGCCTAATCAACAAGAAGGGAGACTTAATCCGTGAAACAGAGTGCAGCTAACAAGCAAGCTCCAAATGAGTTAGAAACACAAATTACTTGTTGGTAGAATTGGACATGCTTCAGCAATGCTGGACATGCTTCAGCAATCTCAGACCTAGCGGGAGGTTAACAAGGCTTGGGAAGTAGGATGCCCACTGAAAGTGGACACAAAGAATACTGGATTTATAGACCACCTGGCAGAGCTCCCAAGGTAAGGAAGAAACCAATAAACCCAACCCAGCAACTGTGCTGAAATCAGCTCCAACTGCCTAAAAGGTAATTCCAGCAGGGAGAGATTGTGACCACTGGAACAAGAAACCCACCAACTCAAAAAAAGAGAAAGCCTGAGCATGTGGAGCAATCAGTGTGGAAAATGAGAGAATCACTAAACAACATGAGCTAGAATACTAATAAATAAGAGAACTATGCAACTTGTAGCCAAGGAACACTAATTCCTTAGTTTGCTAAAATATACAAATAGTAAAAATGTTTGATAATTGCTCTGCTTGATTTGTGGAATGCCACCAGACACCCAGGCTTGCACAGCTCTGAAATAAATAATCAATGTCTCTCTCAACTGTGTAACTATTGACTTGTTGAATCTGGAAAATGAATCTGATTTTTTGCGGACAACAGAAGGATGAGTTGTAAAATGTAAAACTGGGATGGGATAAGAAGGAAAAGACTAAGGTGCAATTATCCCACAGAGATGGATTTTTTCTTTGACAAGAAGGTTAGCAATATCATAGTGAGGAAAAAAAGGAGATCTGGGTATGGAGTTGACTGGAGAGACAAATAATTTTTATATTCAGTCACTGTGAGTACACATTAGTAGTGAAAATTCTCAAGAAGATACTGACACACCAGTTCATACCCGTTTCCCCTTTAACTCTACCTGAGGGTGTAAAAACAGAGTGAGAACAACTGTCCTTCTGTCTCTTGTTTTTTGATGTCATAAGAAATATCAAGGAATTATAAGAAATTGCAGGCTTTTTATTAATTTTCGTATGCATGACTTGTCAAAATTGTGGATCTTACCAGGAGTTTGCTTGTTCTTAATGGAAAATTACCAATAGTCATTTTTCTTCTTCAGCTTCAAAGTGGAGTCTACATTCAGAAATAAGAATGGCCTTATTTTCTTAAATATGGAATGAATACAACAAACAATAAAGATACTTTGCTGATAATGCTGAAATTTCTTTGTCATTACTCCCCACAAACCATCTTCACAGGCTCTTCTTCAGACTTATTAAGTCACTGAGACTTTCCAGTCTTTTTGTTCGCCTTAATTTTACCACATAGCATCCATCTGAATTATCTGTTCTCAGATTAGTCTTGTGTTTGCTTTCAATTAATGTGGAAACATTTATTTATGCATCACAAGAACAGAAGACTGGAAGAACTTTTTGAGTAATTGAATTAATTTTGAACTGAAGTTCAGTTTTAGAGCTAATTATATCTTTTCTCCTGCTGCTTTTATTAAGGTACCAGACCACTAATCTAGCAATCTTACTTCATTTTTTCAGCTTCAAAATTTTTATATATTTATAGATTTTTTAATGTGTCCCAACTGTAATTTATCAACATATTTATAATGAAAAATTCTATTCCCTCTCCAGTTTGTCTATTCTGGAGTAAGTAAACTGAGTTTGTTTAGCTTACTCTCATGTGACTGGATATTTGATTTCCTTAAAATTTTAATGTCCTTTGTTTGTAGTCCTGCTGCCTCACTGTCCTTTAAACATTTGTGACAACCACTTCTTGGATAGTGACATAGTAAATTCCTCTTTTTTGGCCAGGACTTGCTTACCTTTCATAACAAGGCCATATTGAAATATATTGAAGAATATAAATTCAACCTAGGTAACAACCTAAAAAAAGAAGACAGGCTATGTATCTAAACCTCTTCTAAAGGCTGCAAAATCTCTGACTATGTTAGTAAATTAAATAGCCACAGTTAATTCTCTAGCCTTGAGAGAAAGTGGAGGTATACAGCCTACATGCATACAGCTAAACAAATTCCCCAGGATATTAACTGTACTGCCCATTGGAAACAGTCCCTGGCCTGCCAAGGTATTTCTGGCAAGATTCTGGTAGGTACAGCACAGTATATTTCCTAGATTCATGCTGAATGTGGTCTCCTGTCAGTGCAATCTGTCTGTACTCTCTAAGAGAAACTGGTGAAATGTCAGGTGCTCAGGTAGTCATAAGTCTTTATTTACATTGGCATCAGTCAGAGAGGACTGCAATACTGGTTTTCATGCTATAAAGAGTGTTTTTTCCAGTATCACATTTTAGTTTTGAAGGAAATTTAATTTTAATTCAGAAAGAAGTAGTTCCAGAAATATGCTTTCTCCTTATAGGACCCTAAGAAAGAACCATAGAAGCATCACGATTGGAAAAGACCCTTAAAATTGAGCCCAGATGTTAAGCTAGAAAAGCTGTGTTCATCACTAAACCATGTTTCATCTGTGAACCTTTTAAATACATCCAAGTGTGGTGTTACAACCCCCACTTCCATGGGCAGCATGTTTCAATGCTTGACAAACATTTCAGTGAAGAAATTCTTCCTGATATCCAATCTAAACTTATATTGGTGCATCTTGAGGCCACTTCCTCTTGCCCTGTTGCTTGCTGCTTGGGAGAAGAGACTGATCCTCACCCCAGCCTCCTTTCCAGAAGCTGCAGAGGGGAATAACTTCTCCCCTGAAACCCCTTTTCTCCAGGCTAAACAACCCCAGCTTCCTCAGCCACACCTCTAGTCATTTCACCACCTTTTTGCCCTTCTCTGGACATGCTCCAGCACGTCAGTGTCTTGTAATGAGAGGTTCAAAAGTGAACACAGTCTTTAAGGTGCAGCCTCAGCAGTGCCAAGTCCGGGGGCGTGATCCTGCTGGCAATACTATTTCTGATACAAGTCAGGATGCCATTGACTGACTTGGCTCTGTGAGAACACTTTCAGATCATGTTCAGACAGATGTTGACCAACTCCCCCAGGTCCTTTTCCACAGGCAGCTTTCCAGCCACTCTTCCCCAAGCAGTTTGTTAACAGATTATGTGTTATCACTGAATGACTTAGTTCTTCTAACAGTATTTACTCACCGAGCTTAATATTTTATAAGGCATAGGAATTTATCAGAAGTTTGCCCTCTGAGACAGAATCAGCCAGAGAACAAGTCCTTAGTGCTGAGTCAGAAGGAAAAATTTAGGAATAGCACTGTAGTTGTCTATAAGCCAAAACTCTCTAAACCAGGCTTACAGTCATAGCTGGATTTCTGTTCACTGAAAGAACTATCCTCGAGGAGTAGGAATGACATTCCTGGTCATTGAGTTTAGGAAGAATAAAGTGTGATAGACCTAATGCTAATGGACTTGTGCTCAGGAAGCCCATGATGAAAACTTGTATTCAAGCTAGAACATGCAATCACTGTGCATTAGAGTAGAACTAGAGCTACTGCTATACTTCAACAGATAATAGGATAGTTTATCTAAGAAATTCCTTAAAATCTCGACTATGTCCTTATTACCATGGCTTTAGATCTGGAAACTCCTCTTTTCTTGGAGTATGTATTAATAAGGTCTGAGACAAAATACAAACATATTCACAAAAGTCAGTGTCATGCCTAGCTACTGAAAGGTAATTTTTATAGCAGCAACCCTTTCAGGCATGGGATGACTTTACATAACCACATTCAAAAGCAGAAATGCAGTTCCTACAAAGAAGGGGAAAGATTGAAGTCAGCATTCTTTTGTATTTTTTATTGTTTGGTTGTTGGGGTTGTTTTACATTCACAGTTAAACCAAGCCCCTCAGTTCGCTTTGAACCATTGTTGATAATAAGTGCATTAATATGGTGAAATCTTCCATTGCCCAAGAAACTTACCTGCAGTTCTTAGCCAAAGATTTCTAAAGTAGAAAGGCTATGGCTGAAATAGTCAGTAAAATCCTATAAAAATCCCTCCCTTGAGCTTCCACTTGCAGGTAGAATTTAAGTGACCTCATTAAGCCTGAAAGTGATGCAGTGTCACTTATTTGTCTGCCTATGTGCTTCCAACCAATGTTTCAAAGTGCTGTAATTTTTCTCTGTGGGAGTCTTAGCTCCATGGTAACCATATCCAGTTTAACTCTTTAGGAATCTGTTGAGAAATCTTACTCCATGTTAAATTTACTCCAGTCTCCTTTTAACTGTCTTCCTTTCCTCCCTAAATTCCCCCAAGCAAAGTTTTATTAAGTGTGGATGCAACTGATCCTCTGGTGTAGGATGACATCACCTCAGAATAATTTTTCATGTTTTCCTCATGAACAAGGAGAGAAATACAGAAAGAGAATGACTTTGTTAGGACAAAGTAATACAAAGATGATGAGTCAGACTATAGTCTCACAATTTGCAGGAACAGTACCATTGCCATGTTTGAAGTTCAGGACATGGGAAACAAAGTATTAAGAGTATGGAAATATTCCTTCATGAATTGATGATGAAATAATTGTGACCTTTAGAAAAGAAACAGTGCTGTGATGGAGATGCTCTGTAATTTACATAGAAGTGGCCATTCTCTTAGCATAAAATAATTTTTTAAGAGAAAAGGTCACAAATTCTTATGAACCATATTGAAGTAAAAGTCTCATGTTCAGAAAGGATAAAATACACTAGAGAATATAGATTTTCTAATAAGAAATGTACATGGGTTTTTCAAGGATTTCTACAACTAGCCTCTGTATATTTGAAGATTATGAGCAAGTTTCCAAAACCGTTTTAAGATAAGTGACTTAGACTTGTATGGTAATTTGTGGAGTAATTTCCCCCCGCAGGGAGGGGGAAGGTTATTTGTGAATACTTACCACTTTCCTCAAAGTAATGGTGTTCATTTTAAACCACAGTGACATATCAGAGGCTATACCACTGATTTGACTTCTTCGGAAATAATTTGATCCAAAACATAATGATATATATTTTCGTAGATTTCAGTTATTTGCAGTCAGCTGTCTGTGTATAGCCAGGGAGAGAAAGCTCTGTCTCATGTTGAAGTCTGATGTCTGGTACATACTGAATGTAGATTTTATTGTTTTTATTTCTATATATCTGTTCTCTCTTAAGCAGAAATCCAGTATTGGCAGTCTAAGAGGACATTAAATTAATCTCATATTAGTCCTTCTGGTTACACTTCCATTTGACTTTCACTGTACTATTACTTACTCATTACAATGAAGCCATACTGAAATCCTGGCAACTTGCCTGAGACCTTCACCTCCTTCTCTGCTGAAATAAACTCTATGCTGCTATTCTGATAAGAGTCACAATAGATGGCATATTTTTTTTTTTGTCGTATTTGTTATTCAGAATTAATTTTTTCATGTTAGTTAAGGACATGGCTATGAAGAACTGGCACCCCTGGAAAACTGCACACATTTTATTATAGCTGAAATTATCTTGTTGTTTGCTTGCATCACCATCAGTCTTTAATGGTACTACATGTAGTACCCTGCATACCACATGTCCCACTTTTGTTTACCTGGGTCTTACTAAACACACAAAAATTATTTCTTTGAATTATTGGTTGTCTTTGCCTCATGTTGCATAGAACATACTCAGAGAGCATGAATTGCCCTCCAAGTTGAAACTCTAAGTTAGGAAAACATAGTATTCAATGCCCCCTAGAACTGTGGCATCAACCGTTTGCTAGAGAAGTGTAATTGATCACGTCTTACCAGAAAAGCTGCACAAACGGATGGGCACAATAGGAGTCTCCGCTCTTCTGTTTGTCAGAAATAGCACATTTGAGGGAAGTTGTGGTTGCAGTACCAGGACCAGGGATGTATACATGTATTTAGCAGTTAAAATGTAAATACAATGTATATTATACTCTTTGTGGTCATCACTGACCAAAAAAGTGCAGGTTAATTTCACAGAATTGAGTCATGCTTCTGTTTTTTTCAGGATCATGCTTTGTTAAATTAACTAAAATATTTTTGTGCTAAATACAGTACACTTTCCTTTCTGAAATGATGATATACATATTTCCTTTATATTTTTAGTATAAGCTTTCGCTAAAAATGAACATAATCAGAAATTGCTTCTCTGCCACTGTGATTAATCTTTATCCAGGCTTTTAACAGTGTGAGAAATTCATGTCTTTATGTGTGTGAAAACAGGTAACTTCTACTCCTCAGTGGGGTAAAATAGCTTTTGTAAATATTGTCAGGCATACAGGGAGGAAACAGGGACCACCAGTTTTATTACCTCCCTTTTTTGTGGTACTAAAAAGTTGACTTGTTCTTTGTATCCCCAAATATGATATCTCTTACACTGGCATGCTAGAAATAATGATAATTGAACATGTAATTTATTGCAGTATTTTTTAAGATTGCTGAGCAAAGAATTTTATTTAAAATTTAGGTTATTAGAACCTCAAGGAAGAGGAGGGAAGAAAAGTAGAACATGAAGTCTTCTGAGTATTAATTTTAGAATTGCCTTTAAAAAACCCAAAACACCTTTAAGAGATTCTACCCTAGCAAGACAGTTCTGATTTTTTTTTTTATATAATTGGAGCACAAAGTTTGTATTCAATTTAGCTACGTTTCTATTTCTCCTATCTCAGACCATAATCGACAATAGATTTGCAAATCATATCACTTCTTGTCTCCAATTCACTGATTTCCTAATTTAGAACAGAAAATTCAGCCGACTTATCCATATGCATTTTGTCAGTTGTTTTTTCTTTTTTGGCATTGGTGACGATGTTTGGATTTTGTTTTTATTTGTAATTACATCAAAGAGTTATAATCTCAGAACAACATTTGATTATGTTTGGTGTGCTTGAATCTCAGACTGGAGACAGTCAATTCAAAAATTCAGTCTTTTACATCTGTCTGGTAAATAGCTCTTGTGGCATTAATCAAACTTTATATGATAAAATTTAATATAATGCAAATATCATAATTATCTTGTTTATTAAATTCAATGTCTTGAATATTTATTATCAGTTTATTTATTTATTTGTCTGTGCTTTTTTCAAAATTGTCTGTGAAAGCCAAGAGGAGACTGACATCTGAAATATATTACCTGGAAGATAGAAAGCAGAAAAGAGAACATTAGCATGCTTGACCAATTCCAATACAGAAAAGAAATTTAGTAATAAAAAACATTGACTAAAGTAATATACTTACTCAGACAAAAGCACTGGCACTAAAATATGAGATTAGTACTGAAACTGTGCTAACTATATGTGGAGACACGTATAGTTATGTACATTTGATACAAAAAGCAGAAAAGTGCCCATCAGGCTGCTGAATTTGTGCTCTTAGACGAATAAATCTAAGTAAAATGTGTTGTGAAATCTCTGCAAAGAAGAGAAAGATAAACAGGAGCAAGCAGGAACAAAAGAAGCAGGAATATCTTCAAATGCAAAGCAGTACAGACCTCTATCAGTGCCAAGTTGTTCCATCATTTTGAGAACAGCCAGTTCAGTTCTATGGTGCTAAGGTTAAAATGTTTAATAAAAGCTCTTAGGGGAAGCACTTATTTCAGGAGATGGGACTTATTTCAAGTTCTCAGTATATGTTATCCAGTGCAGAGTGAAATCTATATTGGGACAAAGTGTTTTATACTGTTATTTTAAAATGAATATTTACAAGAAATCTATCCCATGAAGGCTGCTGAAGTCATGAATGACTGCTTGCTCTGCCTGTGTTAAGGTTTGTGGAATATAAGTTTTTGTCCCAGATGTGAGGTTTAGAATAGGCTTATGTGAACAAATTATCTGTGAATGTTTATCTTAAAAATCATAAAATGTTCACACGTAGAATACTGGATTGTAGATTTTACTTTTACTAATGGTGTACTCTCCCTGAAGAATGCTTCATTAAAATATAATAAGGTATTTTAAGTACCTTCAGGCTTAGAAACCTAAATGCCAACTTTTCATTATGTCCTAAATGATTTCCAGCTAATGTAATACATTTAAAAATAAGTGCTATTTTAGAAATTTGAGTCAGTTATTTCTATAAATGACATATAATCATCATGAGATTATAGAGCTAGCTGTAGCAGATGACTCTGTAGTTAATTAAATATTTTGTCTTTTGTCATTGAAGAGTGTTATTCCTTTAATATAAAATTAGTTTTGTTTGGAGTTATTAAATAATTCTCAAATTATTATACTCAGAAAATTTTCTCTTACAACTCCTCTAGCATGCACTAGAACCATCAAAAACTTTTTTATACTTGATTTCAAACCAGTGACAAAACAGTCATTGGAAAGGAGGCTGATGTCCCAACTACCGTGAGACACGACTGGAAAATTAGGGAGTCGCTGTTAGGAGGTCTCTGTTAGCAAGTTGTATCAGGCTTGCATTACAAGATTAGTTCATATCTTTCCAACATTCACAGCTTCACTTTGTTTATGTTGATTTTACATATAAATCTGTGTCCAACCTTCCTAGAACTTACAGAAATATTTATTGCTTTTGTGACTATGTAAACCTTTTTGAATTTTTCTGTATATAAAACACAGCTTCTCTAATTCACTCAGTAAAAGCTGTAAAGCTTTGGCAACAATTTTATGATAACACTTATTTTCTGCAGGAAAATAACTTTTTTTCATGTTTTACCATATAAGTTACTATATAATTTGGAGCTTCATGCACAAAACTACTGCTTTCTCAACTTCATTCTGATTTCTCATATAAAAACTATTGCAAATAAAATTAGTTTTATGTTAAAATAATGTGACAGTGTATTGGCTAGTGGATACACTAGGTATTCTTGCAGTATAACCAGAAATGCTCAGACGTTTTTGCATATATATGCTATACAAGGGTTCCACTGCAGGCAGGGAAAAGGCTCAGTCTTGAACTGCGTGACAATCATCAAGCCTGTGATTGGTTTCACTGTGAGTCAGCAAAACCTGTCCTTCATCATATGATGAAGATATTTGTTGTCATGTCATCACACACCATAGTGTCTCATGGTTTCTCAACTCTGTTGTTGAGAAAATGTTAAGAACTAGGACATTATAATATAACAGCCTCTTTAAAGTATTCCTAATCACTTTTGGTATCTACAAATCAACTCTGCTTTTTTTTTTTGGATAACTGGATTTACAATTTATTTTATTTATTGTTTGTTATTATGCCAGTGTAGGCTATTAGTACACTTGTGTATAATCTGAAGTGTCTTATAATACTATGTAGAGCAAACTACCTCAATTATAATTTAAATTAGTTTTTAAATGAGCCTATTCATGAAAGCAGAATAATACCTTAAAACACTAAAACCTTATCAGATGTTTAGAGAATTGTGGAATGTTCTGATTAGAAGGGACCCAGAAGGATCACCAAAGCCCAACTCCTGGCCATGAACAGGACACTCCAGGAATCACACCATATGCCTGACAGTGTTGATGAAACATTTCTTGAACTCGGTCAGGCTGGTGCTGTGGCCACTTCCCTGTGGAGCCTGTTCCAGTGTCCAGCCACCCGTTGGGTGAAGAACCTTTCTTTAATATCCAACCTAAACCTCCCTGACACAGTTTCAGGCCATTCCCTCAGGTCCTGTCACTGGGCATCACAGAGAAGAGACCAGTGCCTGCCCCTCCTCTTCCCCTCATGAGTGAGGTCTCCCCTCAGTCTCCTCTTCCTCAGGCTGAGCAGACCAAGTGACCTCAGCCATTCCCCATAGAGTTGTCCCTCCAGATCTTTCACCATCTTTGTTGCCCTCCTTTGGACGCTCTCTAACACTTTATAACTTTGTTACACTGTGGATCTCAGAACTGTCCCCAGCACTGAAGATGAGGCCACCCCAGTGCAGAGCAGAGCAGAGGGACAATCCCCTCCCTTGCCTGGCTGTGATGCTGTGCCTGATGCACCCCAGGACACAGGTGGCCCTCCTGGCTGCCAGGGCACTGCTGACTCATGTTCAACTTTCCATCAACCAGGACCCCCAGGTTCCTTTCTGTGGTGCTGCTTCCCAGCCCCTCGTCTCCCAGTCTACCTCTGTAACCAGGGTTGCTGTGCTCCCACTCAGAATCCAGCACCTGCCCTCGTTAAGCCTCATACACTTGCCTATTGTTCAGCCCTGTATGTAAGTTCTACTCTTCGCTCTCCAATGGGATTTGAGGAAAAAAGTAAACTATATTTGGGTTTTTAATTCAGATTGCTCAATAAGTTGATCTGATGCTTCTGAGGCACAATTTTGATACTACCCCTCTAACAGTTTTCTTTGATATATCAGTAGTTATTTCAGTTAGCAAAGTTCTGCACATGGTACTCTGGAAGAATTTTATTATCAGTAGACAAGATATTAGGAAGGGGGAGCGCTCATCTTACTTCTATAATTAATGTGCAGTATATCACAAATAGTTAGAAGCTTTCTCAGGCTTAAGATTTCACATATGAAGAAAATAAAGCAACCTATGTGGCTTCTTGTATAGGTGTTGTGAGTGCTTACTTTTTTCTGAAGTACATCTTAGACTCAATTATTTGTGTGCTGGAAATGCATGGAGTGAAACAGCTTGGTGATACAAGCCCTTCAAATTTAATTGAAACCTTGGCTTGTGCTGTATATTTACTTGTTTGTAAGCAGAAATATAACTGCTTACAAACTTTAAAAAAAAATCTCATTCTGCTTTGCTGCTTGTCAGATTCCGTTACCTGATTTTCTGCTTCTATTTAATTTCTGATAAATTGAGATGGAATTTCACATTTTTCATCAATTCTCTGTAGATTAATTTAGAAAAAAATTAGAATCACAGAATTGAGGCATAATCCTCAATCTGAAGATCTTGGTAAAGAAGGAGAGAGAGGCTAGAATGTTCCAGTGTGGCAAATGACTTGATGAAGGAGATAGATAAGTAGCTTTTGAGATTAAAAAAAGGTGCTGCTCTTTTGCAAATACAGAATACTAAGCCATTTGTGTTTCCCTTGTAAAATGAGAGATAAAAGAGATGAGAGAGGTGGAAACAAAGACCCCGCTCAGCATTAAGGGGCTGTATAATAAGGTAGAAGAAGTCATAGTGGCAGAGAAGTAGAGAAAACTGGAACATTTTGTCCCTTTTGACATTTGGGCTGGAGAAGGAGGCAGAGAAGGGGTGGTAAAAGTTACCATTCCAGACATTCTTTGTCACTGGTGACCATGACAGAGGCTGTTTTGGCTTAGGTATGTTTTATGCTGTGGAGGTCTTTTGTTGGTGTCTGCCTCTCAAACAGATGCTCTCAGACTCCTGCAGACAAGCTGATACCAACTTGTGAGAGACAAGTCTCTAACCCATTACATTTCTACATTTTGCTGATCCTGACAACCTGTGATCAAACACGTATCTAACGTATGTGAAGAGTTCTGAAAGGAATATTTATGATGGCATACCTTGAAGAACAGACCTAATGTAAGGGTAAAGGGATATTTGTGTTTTGATTGCAAATAAGAAACAGATTAATTGAACTGATGGAGCCCTGTTAGCACCTACCTGGTACAGAACATAGCTATATTTTTTTTTTCAGTAGAGACTCAGATTAGTAACACACAAACATTTTGTCATACTTAAAAAAAAGTATTTATAGCTCTGTTGTATATTAAATCTTGCACACTTGTTTATATACTGCACTGGGTCTGGCTGGGATATTTGACATCTATCAAACCACAAATGACACTGATTTAAAGTTTAGGTTGCTTCTTTCCTTGTATTCTTTTAAAAAAAACAAACGTTTACAGTCGTAGTTTTTTTTACCTGGGTATGAAATTTTCATGCAATATGTGTCTGCATCAAGAAAGAGAGTTTACATCTTACAAAGAGTATCTGGGCATTTGGCATGCCCATACATATGAGAAGTAACTAGAATTCTCCTTCAACTGAAATAGACACATTGGGTGTGGAATGGAGAAGGCAGATAGAATACACAAACAGAGAGAAATGGTTATAAGATTGATGTGCTAAATGAAGAGTGAAGAAAATCAATATATGACAAAGACTGTGGTGAGAAATGATGCAAGGAATGGACATGAGGGATGTGCAAAATTGAAAAAGAGGAACTGATAGCTGGGCTAGGTAGGTTCAACTTTTTGAAAGTGTTCTTTTCAGATCTTCATGTTTAAGTATAACTGTGGGAAACACATTTTATTCACTAAGATTTTGCTTATTCTGTATAGAATTCTGTAAGGTAAGGTCCAG
Organism: Anomalospiza imberbis; assembly: GCF_031753505.1. Lineage (NCBI taxonomy): Eukaryota > Metazoa > Chordata > Aves > Passeriformes > Viduidae > Anomalospiza > Anomalospiza imberbis. The sequence goes on from NC_089686.1 coordinate 31,565,098, forward strand.
TGAATCTTCAGAGACACTTTTGAATTCCATTAAAATAAAGACCAGTAAAAATTTATTAATATAGGCTTAAAGTTGATGTTCTGTGGACTTTGCAACTAGTGCTGCAATCTTTTGAAAGAGGTAAAAATGAGTGAAGTCTGTAGTGATGCAGAAAACTTTATCTAGAAATAGAAGGATCCTCCAGGAGTGTTATTGTTCACATAAGCATATTTTCCTTTAGTGGACATGGGTCGAAATACAACAAGAAAATGGTTATGTAGGAGCTTCAGATGTCTTTGAGCCCTGAACTAATGAACACAGATTAGATACAGAAGATACAGAAGCAGGATTGTAGAATTGAGGTTTTTGCTAACTTTGGGTGTAGTAGGTTGTAAGTTTCCTATTATTCTAGTCAGTTTTAGTTTGAACTAAAAATACCTGCTCTGTTAAAGCTGGAGGAGAGAGAGACGCTCGAATGTGGCAAAGAGCTTTTTAAAACTCTGACTACAGTATAAAACACGTTATTCTCATTATTCTCATACCTGCCTTTCTCCAAGTATAAAATTCAAACCTCAGCATATAACCATTTTAGTTTTAAAACAATTGATCTGCAAAGAGGTCTGAAATATTTGTATGTGGAAAAATGTTTATTGAAATAGCTTTTTGTCTCTTGTTATAATTAAAATAATGTCAGAATTCTCATCTGGACATTGTAAAAAAGAATAATGAGCAGTGCCTATGCAGTGCAATTGCCTTTTCTGTAGTATAAGAGTATGTAATTTCTTTACAGTATATGTAAAAAATAATATGTTATCTGACTGCATTAGTAGACCATAGATGCCCATAAAATATGAAATCTGCCTCACTGTAAAATGTGGTTCCATAGGTAACAATATTTGGAAAGTATTTAATAATGATTATCAGATAAATCTTTAAGTCTCATTTTTTGAGTTCTCCTATAGAACTACAGATAAATAATCATTAAGGATGATCAGTATCTTCACAATCTTTTTTGAACAAAACTGCAGAAATATGTTTCTAATATGTTTCATTCACTTAATTGTCAAAAGGGTCTGTATTCTAATTAGGGGTTTCACGATTTTAACATTCAGCCTGATATATTTATTATGCATTTGTCTGCTGTGTTTATGATTCAATTATTTGGCTCTTATCTCTGTGAAGGAAATGTTATTCCTAGCAATTAACTCAGGCTTATCCTTAGGGTTTTATCATAACAACCACACTCGAGAGATGTCATGCTGCTGAAGGTGACTGAAGACACTACGTAGCCTACTTTCAGTTTCATTGGTAGCTTTTTGTCTTTTGAAATGTACCAGCTGATAGCATGAACAGTCAGCATTTAGTAATAAACCTGATAAGTGAAAAGGCTCTTTGTTGTTGTATGCTCAGTGCAAACACATTTCAGCACTGTACACTTGCATTGTACAGCCTGTCTTTCTTAGGCAGCCTGATGGAAGGTGTGTATGTGAGGGCTACACTGCCCTAAGCATGCCTGTAATTTTCTTAGTGCATTTAATTATCTTAGTGCTATCATTTAAAGAGAACATATCTTTGCATGCTCATTTAGTTAATAAGCAGTCAAGTAAGGGTGGAAGTTTTTTTGTGCTTGTTATCCTACTGTTCTCTATTTCTGCCAAAAAATCTTGTCTGAGGAGAAAGAGGTGTTCCAAAACATCTCCAACAGACAGTTTTTACCACCATGCATACAGATATACATGTAAAATTTGATTAAAATTTGCATGGTGACAAATAGGTTAAATTCTGTCCTTTTATTGTGGCTCTATGACAGTTTCTTGCAGATGTTAAAAAATATTTTGTAAGGCAGAGTGCATTATTGACTACAGAGAATGAAGGATAATAGAAGGGTAATGGGACTTGCTGAAAGATCAAATAATTTCTATCTGATTAATACCACAGTAATAACTCCTGTGGCTGTAGACAGAATATGATGTTACATAATTTTGGAGTGTGTATGGGGTTTGGGCTTTTTGTGTCTTCGGTTTTATTTTTTAGCATTTTAATACACATTGTGTCACAGTTTTAATTCTGGCTGCCAGTAATGTATTCATGTTAGATTCAAATATCAATGATAACCAATTAACATGACATTCTGAATCTGCTTCAAGATCAATTCAGAGCCCCCTGTGCCCCAAAATAATTTGAAGTAAAATATTCTCATCCTCACATTAAAATCACTATACAGATTTCACTAAGTGAGCAGGACTTTACACAAAATTGTGTTTTCTGTCCAGAAGATTTCCCACCCATTCCCCAAATAACAGGAGTAGAAAGAATGGCTCCCACTTTTCCCACAAATAGGCTAGAGGCAGGAAATTAGGATCCAGGTTCAGATTTTCAGGAACTTTATGTAAAGGGTCCAAGTTAAGTGGACCTCAACAAGAGCGCTCAGGCAAAAATCTGTCTTTGCTTCCTAACAGTTGTATCTGATACACATAGTGTGTACCATCAAGCCTTCATTTTTGACACTTGAATGAATGAAATCAAGTCCACTAAAGAGTTTGTTTAAGTAATATCTGAATTTTCAAAAGATGGATATGACTGTTAAATGAGTGATCCTTTTCCAAAAGTTTCATGTGACTTCCAGGTCATACCACTTGTAATTTTTAGACAAAAGCTACCAAAATGACTGTGTCAGAGAACATGTCAGTAGTAATTGTTGAAACATTTCTTTATTATCTTACTTAAGAACTCAGATTTCTGTGACTTACCACAAGAAAAAAAAAAAAGTAGTATACTAATTTAATTTTGAGATAGTGTGGTATTTGGAATTACTAAATAAATTACCCTATATTGTTTATTTAATCATGAATGAGCATCTAAAAACCTCAAAAAACTCCATCATCGCAAAAATTTGGTGGTGGTAAAGTCTAGGTTAGGATGGGAATGGTAGAAATTATAGCAGAGTGTGGATGTACAGATCTTATTAAAAGAAAAAGGAACAAATCTGATAAACTAACTTTAAAGATCTGTGCTGTTCACTTCATCCTAATGATTACTGAACTTTTACAGAAATAACAGGTATTCTTTTCTACTGTGTTCTGTGATAAAGTTTATAGTAATCTTTAATGTCCTGGCTTTTTTATGGATCTGAGGTGATAATTAGAGATTATGTTTACATGGAGACAATAAGAAGTTTGTAGCAGAGACAGGATATTTATTAATCCAGGATAAGCTACAAAAGAAGCAAGTACCAGATTTTACAGGAGGTGGTGCCAGGTGCATTAGTTTGAAGAGATATTTCCCTATGCTAATGTTTTATAACTGTGTCTTCATTATTTAAGACCTGCACTAATTGCTCTAGTCATTTATTTCCAAGTTTGTGGTCTTGTCTGGACACAGCTATGCAAAATCTCATTCATTCTCTAACTTCTGACACCTAATTTGTCACTGAATTAATTTTTAATCTGATCTCTTAAAATTATTCTATCAAAATTTGAACATTTATTTATCTTTCTATATTTTGTTTTAAAGTCTCTCTGTTTTTCTTGTGTAATTCCTGATGAAGAGAAGGTCTAGCAGATGCACTCTAAATCTCTGCCTATCTCACTGATACTTCTGTTTGAAATATGAGTGGAATTGATGTAACTTAGATCATTGATCTACTCAGTGGTAATAAAAATAGAATGAGAGGTTTTGCTGGATATACTTTGCAGGTTTAGATTAAAAGAAAGTTATAAATTTTATGTAAAGAAAATTGTGGTTCTAGATTTGGGGAAAAAAAAAAGAAAAAACAGTCACAGAATACTTGAATATTCATATCTATAGTAATTTTATTTCCCCAGATGAGTTTTGTAGACATGAGCATTTTGAAATAATGGATGTCAGGCAGTAATTTCTGTGGCAGAAACTCACAGTGGGACTAAAGAGTTTCTCTGTAAGACAGTTTGAAGTGGTGATAGATTTTGTAACTTTGTAATTTCCTTTTTCTTCATATGTCAAGGGAGAGATGAATCCAACTTAGCATATGTGCAAGCATAAAATCGGCCTCAGTATTCATGATAAGAAAATCTAATTTAGCTCTTAGTGATAACTAAGGTTTCATGGAAGCAGGCAGTAAGAATTTTAAAAGTCCAGGCACGCAGTAACTTGTAAACTTGAGGAAGAAAATTTGTTATTCTGCAAGATTGTCTGCATTTGAAACAAGATATGAGAAATAAGAATTTCTTTTATTTGCTTGCTTACATCTGTGTGCTGTATTTGCATTGGCAAACATTGAACCAGGTGTTTATGGTGGTGTAGCATTAAAAAAGCCCACAAGCGATCTATACATCTTGGGACATATGCCAACCTAACATACTATGGAGACTTTACCTTTTTCTGTTGTATAAAGTGCTCAGCAAGCAGTGCACTTGTTGCTGGTTTTGAAGTTACAAAGTTTAAGCATTTTATAGGTTCTTGCATATAATTTCCTTGCACAAGTGTCACTAGAGGACACAAGGAAAAACAATGCACCACAGCTCTGGTCACGATGAAGAGACTAATTTATTTCTTCTGACTCCAATCATTTATAGTTGTCAAAAGGTGCCAGTGGATTGGAGGGTGAACGTGCCACCTCTCCAACGACACTGCACAAACTACCAGTCCATCAAATTTCTCCGCCTCTATGAAAGAATGCAAAACAATAGGTTGTTTACAGAAAGTTGCATGAGAAAATTCTCTACAAGAATGTTAACTCAGAAGGCTTTAGAAAACCCTAAGAAATCAGGACGACACACAAGCAGCACAAAAATCTTTTCCTTTTATTCTCAAAACAAGGTGTAAGTGGAGAAGAAAGGATGAGGTGGGGGGGATTGCTAGATAAACAAAACCACACAGAGATACAAACATAGTAGACATGGGAAAATGGAGAAAATGGCACAGACCACAGCTCTTCAGCTGTGAATTGATGGCCCATTAAGAACATACAGGCAGCATTTGGAGAGGACCCATCTGGGCTTTGTTACTGATAAGGCAGCAAATATAAAGGTTTTTAAAATATTTGAAGGTAATCTGTAAGACTGTAAAATTTAGGAAGAGCTGTTTAGTGGAAGGGGAGTGGGGAAGAGTAAAGTGATGCTAGGGGATTGACAGGTGGAGCTATAAAGAGGGCTGGTTTTGCATAAACAGTGCTGTGTGCTTGCCTGGCAGCCCTATACCTGATCACAGCAGTTTATCTTCCTACTTAATACTCACTATTTTCCCTGTGCATGAGTGTGTAAGGAGTGATGCTACCAGGAAAACCAGAATTTGGAGCCAGCAACAGGAATCAGACCTCAGACGAGCAGTGCTGTATATGTGGTGCCAGCAACTGGAGCAAGTAAGAACATCTTCATCAGTGGCTCTGGGCTCCATGGATCTTAGAAGGATTGACAGCTACCGAGTGAACTGGGGCTGGTGAATTTGCGGCAGGAACTGGAATCAGACTTTGGGTGAAGGGACACACATTTTCTGTACCAGCATCCAGAGCAAGCAAGAGTTTCAGCATCAGCTGCTGCTGAAGGACCATGGGTCATTGGTCCTAGGTGCAAGTTGTAGGAGTCTGGGTGAAATGAAGTGAGGGTCTTAGTGGGAGAAGCTGGAGTGGGAACTATGGTTAATAGGGCCCATGCGCCTAAGCACCAGCTACTGGGGGTGACACTGGAGTCAACATTTTCCCCTTACCTGGAGTGTGAGAGCCATGTGTATGTAATTTGCAAATTTCAAGTTGGCTAGTAAGAGGCCCAAGTATTAGGCAGAGGGCCTGAGCTGATAATTGAGGGAACTGCAAATTTTTGTGTGCTTATGAGTCTAGAGAGTTTCACTAACAAACTTCAATCCCAGTCCTGAAATTTTTTTTCCTAGTTTGGGCATAGTCAAACACTGGAACAGGTAGTACAGGAAGGCTCAGAAGTCTCTGTCTCAGGACATATTTAAAACCTAACTGGATATGGTTCTGAGCACCTCACTGATGTTGATGCTACATTGGGCATAGGGGTAGAGTTAGACAGTCTCTAAAGGTCACTTCCAATTCAAGACAGAAACAGTATTTTTGAGTTTTGAAAAACCTCTAAGATCACTGAGTTCAACTGTTAGCCCAGCACCACATTGTTCACCACTAAATCATGTTCCCAAATGCTAAATTGAACCCCGAGGTGGTGATTCCACCACTTCTCTGGGCAGCATATGCCAGTGCCTGACCACCCTTCCAGTGAAGATTTTCCTAAGATCCAAAAAACAGAGGTTTTTTGCAAACCTCTGTTGCAACTTCAGACCATCTCCTTTCATATTGCTCCTTGTTATCTGTGAGAAGATGCTGACACCCACCAGCCTGTAATTTACTTTCAGGTAGTTGTAGAAAGTAATAAAGTCCCTGATGTGCTATCCCCAGGCTTATCTCTAGCAAGCCTGGTTTTATCCCTTTCCCTCTTCAAATGTAATTTAAGGCTCTTTCATTGATCCCTGCTAAAGCCTATATGAAGATCCTTTTTCTGCTTTGGGACAGGTGTGCCCCATCTGTTGTCAGCAGTCTTGGTGTTTTGTAAACTGATCTGTGATGAAAAACCACAAAATCCTGCGGGGTAACACCAGGCTAAGAGCAGTTACTCATCTGTGTGATTTTCCTACTCCCACCTTCCCCTGCAACTGCCAGAAGAGAGAACACTACTGGTACTCCAGATCCCTCAATGAGTTATTCCAAAGAGGTGAGGTCCCTCTTGATTTTCCTCAGACTTCCTGGGACTTCATTACTGCCCTCCTGAAAAACCAGTAATGGATGATAATTAGAGGGCTGTACCAGACTGGAGATTTCCTTGGTTACATCTCTAAACTGGACCCTGAGGAGGCAGCAGACTTCTCTATGGCTGGGTCTCAGCATATTGATCCTTCTGTTTCTCTCAGAAGGGAATCATGCATGACTTTTTTGTCATAACTGAGGCAGTCATGGTGTGTCAGGTAGAGGATTCACCTCTTGCCTTGAGCAGAGACCTGGCTCCATTCCCCTCATCTCTTGGGGTCCCCTCTTGCTACCTGATGATAAGACAGCTGGGTATCCTTTGCTTCTTGTGATGTGGCTGGCTGGTGAACATAATTTGGTGTGAATTTGTAAAGTGTGAAGTATGTAAGCAATTTATTAAACATTTAAATTTTATGAACTTCTCTGCTGAAAACATATCAAGGTTTGGCTGTCTAATTTGCAAGTGAATATGTTGGCTGACTTTTGGTAGAACAGGTGTTACAGAATTCTTAAGTGAACCTTATGAAGTAAGCAAGCACTGCTAATCTTATCTGGGACAGGAGCAATGGGGAATACAGCGATACCGACTTTTCTACAGAAATCAACTTAATTGCAAAATTAAGTGTACTTTCCTTTGGCACCATCTAATTTATGAAAAAAAAAGCACACAGCAAACTAATATGTCTTTATTATGTTTTGTAACATCAATTAGTAGATACTGAGAAATATTTTTTCTAATTTTATAAAAATCATTCTATTTTCAGTAATTGTGCTTGTCCTCAATTATAGATCCAATGTAATGACATCAGTGACTGAACATATAATTAGCTCACATATTGCCACTCAGTTTGCTAGAGGATAGTGACTGATCTATCACATTTTTAGGACATTTCTACCACTTGCAGATTTGTAGGTATCTCCTACTGGAGTAGCAATAATTGTAAGACTTAAACCACTATGCAAGGAGAACTGCATGCAGCTGCTCATTGATGGTTTGAATATTTTATTTTGCAGGGTATAGTTAATGGATTTGATTCATTTCTGTGCTTTCAATATCCTGTCCCTGCCAGTTCTTGTCTAAACCTCGAGTATTTAGCTTTCTATAGCCGGGCTTTTTTAATATGTGTGAATGCTTGACATGGAATGGAGGGCAGTTGAATGTACTTAAATTTTCACATTTTATTTCTGTGCTAGCTCTTCTGTTTTATTCAGTCTTCTTTTTTACCATGTATTTTGCATGAAGACTCTTAAAGTATCTGCTGTTTGAAAGATTTCTGTTGTAATTTTCCCTTCATCTGATGCATTTTCTCTTTTCAGCTGTAACAGATGTGGATGATTACTGAGTATTAGTGAGGTTTTTGTTTAAAAGAATTTCCAAAAATATCAGAGAGTTCACTTCTGAAATAAATTTTAGAAGTCATAATTCAGGATTGTAATGGATAGTTAAGGTCAAATATGCATGACAGTAATTTATGGTTTTCAGAACTTTTTGTTGAAATATGAATGTAATTCATCTTAGCAGACTTCTTTAAAAAGTTTTACTGATAGAAAAAACCCAACGAATTAACAGATGTGTGCATATACATAGTGCAGTATCAGTATAATGGAGTATGGATTAAGAAATTGAAGATACGGCTGGATTTCAAAGGTATTATATCCTCATATTAAGCATATTTTAACCTAATTTGTAGTCACTATAGCTCTATAAACTATAAAGTTTCTTTAATTCTCTGGTTTAACATTTAGGAAGTAACTGTGGCTGACACTGAATCATGTGTGTATATATATATATATATAAATTTTATATATATATCCACATAAATAAATTTGCCATTGAAATGTATCAATTTTCCAACAAATTTTAAAAATTATGTCCAGAATTCTTTTGTTTAGGTAATATTTACCACCACATATGTGATGTCACACTGTTCTGACATTCTCTCAATAAGGATATTATCAGAGAAGTCTAATTAATTGTTTGAGGAAGAGCACTGTATGTAAAAGCTCTTTAATGTCCTCTACACCCCTTAATACATCTGTATGTTTGAGTGAACGCTCAAATATGCATTCTTATATCTGTATATTTACTAGTACAGGGCAACTACAGGTATTGTACTTCCTTTAGAATTCATTCTCTGTGTAATTTGTGATTCCCCCATGAACACATATAAATTTGAACCTGTTTCATAGCTTTCCCATTCTTACCCATCCATGTTTGCCTAGCAGCTCATCAGCTTTATGTTCACAGCCATATTTGTGTCTCGTCTATAGGTTTGGGGAAGAAGCCTCAGCCTTCATTGAAACCACTGCTTTCTTGATAAAAATCTCTTTAAAACCCATCATTGTCTTCCCCAAGATATACAATAGTTACAAAGAAGCATTTGACAATTCTAGACCCTGTGGTACCTTGCATTTCTGCTTCAGACCTATCTTATCTAATACTGATGTTGTATCATCTTTGGGTCATTGGCAAAAAATTATTTATATGGCAGCATTCCAGCTCTCTCTTTTTTTTTTTTTTTTTCCTCCTAAAATCTGGATAAGTAAGATGTAAATATTTATTGGCTATTCACTGGCTTACTCTGGTTCTGAGACCTGGTGCAAAGTCCTGGATCTTGCAAACTCTCTGTATGTGTTTAAATGGTACTGTCTATCTGCGGTTCTGCTGCCTACACCTGACAAAGATGACTTAAATTCACATCACTGTGACATTGTAAAATCTCCTCTGAAAATACTACCAAAAAAAAAAAAAAGTATCTGTGAAGGTTTCTTCTATCTTCATGTAGAAAGCAGCTAGCCTACAACTTCATATAGAGACTGAGCAAATTCTGCTTTGTTTAATCTTTTTTTTAGGATTTTTCCAATTTGTTTTGAATTCCTAAAATTTAAAGTAGATACTTTTTTGTCTCATTGTATGTCCCTGATTTTCAGAGCTGTATGCTAAGTATCCCTATTGTCAACAGTTGATATAGACTATGTTTAAAATCCTCTATGGTATTTGGTTCTGTAAAAAAAATCCATGTAATTTTTGCCTTAAGGGCAGCATTTAAGTTTCCTAGTAAAAACTGTTAGTCCAAAAGGGAAATCTTACATCTTTAGCAAATTGTGGTAATAAATAAATATCTGAAATATTTATAGTTGATAGTTCAGAGAGACTAGTCATATACAGAATACATGATTTAAAGAATATGCTAAATAAAGTGCATACCCATTCTCATTTTGAAATAGATATGATCTAAATGTTTGTTGCTGCTGGTATCTTTACTAATCTGGTAGTGGTCATGCACTAAGATTCCAAAAGGCTGACGGCTTCTATTTGGATTCCTTCTTGCTGTCAGGTGTCAAGTTTTTTAAATTGGTTCATCTGTAATTGAGACAAGACACTGGCTATTCCATTAATATTTATGGTCATCTTTCAAACAGTAAAAATTTCTTAGCTAAACCCTACAGATTGAGTTTATTACGCCAAAATTTCTTACATTTGTGAACTTCAGTTATAAGTTAATTTCTGAAATGAAATTTATTGTAAATTTGTTGTAACGGGTGTCCTATGTTATACCTTCCTGTTACTAACTGGTTAGCCTGCTTCACTTGCACTAGATGTAAAAGAAATGGGCAAAACAAACAAAATAAATGCAACTATGTATATGCACAACAATGTATCTTACATTCATTTCTCTCTCCAAAAGGATGCTCCATCAAAATGAATGATATCTTCCTTTCCTAACATATCTAGTGTATTTCTTCATATGCTTATATAACCTTTTCCAGAGGTTATGAATGTGAGAGTTGCAAAGCATGCCAGTTCTGACACAACAACTAATAGAATCATGGAATAGTTTGGGTCAGAAGGGAACTTTAAAGATCATCTAGTCTAGACCCTGCCACAGGCAGGGACACTTTTTGCTGGATCAGATTGCTCAGAGACCTGTTCCAATGATGGGACATCCACAGCTTTTCTGGACAACGTGTTCTGGTGTCTTATCACCCGCATTCTAAAATAGTTCTTTCTTGAGTCCAATCTGAATCTACACTCCTTTAGTTTAAACCTGTTGTCCTTTATCCTGTCCTTACAAACCCTGGTAAAAAGCCTCTCTTCATCTTTATTATAAGTCCCATTAAGTATTGAAATACTTAATTGAGATCTCCCTGAAGCCTTCTCTTCTCCAGGATGAACACCCTCAGCTCTCAGGCTTCTTGATGAGACAATTGTTCTCACCCTCTCAGCCTTTTTTGACAAGAGAGCTGCTCCAAACCTCTGACTGTTTCATGGCCCTCCTTGGGACCTGCTCTAACATGTCCATTCAGTAAGTAATGATAAGGTACTTAGGCAGGGAACACCTTTCTTGGATAATTCCACTTCCTTGATCAGCATGGCATATATCTTCATGCTTTTAGTCAATCTGCTATTCTGTTAATTAACGTGTATGCTTAATGTCACTTCCTTTCTGTCGCAGTTTAACCCCAGCCAGCACCCAAGCCCCACACAGCCACTCGCTCTCTCCCACACCAGTGGGATCAGGGAGAGAATCAGAAGGGTAAAAGCCAGAAAACCCCAGGACTGAGACAAAGACAGTTTAATAGGGAAAGCAAAAGCTGTGCACACCAGCAAAGAAAAACAAGGAATGAATTCAGTGCTGCCCATGGGCAGGCAGGTGTTCAGCCATCCCCAGGAGAGCAGGGCCCCATCACCTGAAATGGTGAATGGGAAGACAAACACCATCACTCCAAATGTGGCCTCTTCTTCCTTCTTCCCCCAACTTTATGTACTGAGCATGATGTCACATGGTCTGGAATGTCCCTTTGGTCAGCTGGAGTCACCTGCCCTGGCTGTGTCACCTCCCAGCCTCCCATGCACCACCAACTTTCCCCACCAGTGTAGCTGTACCTAAAGCAGAAAAGGTCTTGGCTCTTTGCAAGTCCAGCGCAGCAATAACAAAAACATCTCTGTGTTATTAGCCCTGTTTTCAGCACAAATCCAAAACACGGTCCTGTACCAGCCACTGTGAAGATTAACGCTACCCCTACTGAATCCAGAACATTTTCTTAAAGAATGACAGGGCTCTGCCTGATAGGAGAGGACATATTTAATTTGCCTGAGGTGCACCAGCCTGGTCTGCACAGCTAGTTTTCCCAGCTCTATTAATAAGTCATCTTTTTCTCATGCATTTACAGTTTAAAATCAAAGGAGTGATTTTTAAAGAATATTTAGTACTCAGCTTTAATGATAGATGATAGATAAATATTTTGGATATTACACTTGGTCTTGGTATTTGGTGTGGATGTCCCTTTGTGGTCACTCTCTCATGCTATCTCATTTCCACAACGAACTGCACAAAGGGAAAAATGGAGAAAGCTGTAATACAAAGGGCAGCAAACTATCTAATGTCGGAACCCAGAATGTCCCTTGGACACTCTTGGATGTTCCGGGCCCAGGTCAGAAGCATTTGAGACCCTGGCATGCAGCTGGAAACCCCTGTGGCTTTGAATCTGACCCATGTAGCAATTTACCAACCTTGCAGGAAGAACTAGAAATCACAAAAGTTTAGATATTATAGTAGAAGTAGTCACAAAGTGAAAGGAAGAATTTTTGAGTGCTGTACAGGGGGGTTTTAGGCCTTGTACAGAGGGGTCTGAGTTTTGTACGTGGGGGTCAGAAGTTCTAAGATGGAGGGATTTGGGTGTGCCCTGTCCTCTTTCCTTCTTCTTCCTAACCTCCATGTTCATGGTGATGTTGGCACTCACAGATTGGTTTAGAGTAGAAAGTCACTGTTCAATATAGGTGATGGGCATTGGGGAAAAACCATAAACACTTAACATGTAATGTATGATATAAAAGAGGGCACCAGCCCCCTGGGCGTCGGAGTGTGCCTTTGCCTGACTGCTGAAGGGACCACAGCAGCTCAGGAAGAAAATCTTTTAGATAACATACAATAAACTACCTTGAGACCGGACAACTGAAGACTACTGAGTCTTTCTTTGAAGGCACGGGTTGGAGGAGAGACTTTTCCATCTTTTGGGGTCACCCCAATCTGGGAGTGAGCCCTGACAATCTAAATGCTTCAATGGCAACTATACCACCTGGATTTGGATTGAAAATAAAAAAGAAGCAAAATGGTCAATATTATGCTACATGACTTTCTGAAGCAATTTTTTATTCAAAGAGTTTTTGTGGGTTTTTTTTTTTTGCGTTTTTTGGTGAGATTTTTTTTTGTGTGTGTTTTCTTGCTGTATATTTGCTTATTCTGCCTTGCTGTTGGCTTGATCTAAGATATGGAAGTATGTTCCAGAGTTATGATTAGGCTTTTGTCCAACCACTGTTGAAGGAGTAGACTGACAACGGAAACCCCAACTCTATTTTTAAAATCTTCTGAGAACTGTCAGAGGGTGCTGTGTGAATTTCCATCAAAGAACTCTGCTGTCATCATAAGGATCCATTTGCAGTGAACAGGCTGTGGTTACTGGGAGAAATTTGTATGCTTACTGGGGGAAGACAGGCCCCAGACAGGCCCCACCTTGGTACGTTACTACAAAGAAATAGGGCTTTTAATTCATAAAAAATGCTAAAAACAACCAATTGGAAGTAAAGCTAAATCTCCTGAGAATCCACCTCCTCATGGCAACCACTGATTTAAAATCTGCTCTGGATATTGGTTTCCTTCATTTGTTTGTGGGTTTTGTGGTGATTTACACTATGAGATGTCTGAGCACACCTCTTTTTTAGATGTTAACCCGTACTGCTTACCAGAAGATTTATTTATAGACATTTAAAGCAAAGGAAAACCCAAGATGATATATTCATGTGACCTCTTCCTGATTCAATTACATTACTTGATGCCTGTATTTTAGGATCAAAATATTAATGTAATATGCACTTCTGTGTGGAGGTCCTAATGAATTTTATCATATTGCAACAGACCTGTATAAGCTTTTCTAATTACTGAAGTGAAAAATATAACTTGAACCTTTTATGAACCTTTTTTGGTTCATAAGTTGACTGATATTAAACCTTGTTTTAGGTTATCCTTTGATACATCCTCTAGTAAACAGTATTCCTCATATAAATTTATGGAGCAAGTATGTTAGTATTTAGTGAAAAATTTTATCTTCACAATTATAAGTGAACAGTGTGGGGAAAATAAATGCCTTTAAGAGGTATGTGGAAGATTCATGTCTCTTTGGCAGAATGGCAAAATATAGCTGCTGTGAGACAAAATTGGTAGTTCTGTAAACAGGAAACATTTGCTTTGCTGGCATGTATGTAAGACAAAAAAAAAATTATTTAATGGCTGGAAATGTAGCTTGGGTCTTTTTTTAAAAAAAGTTAATAATTAAACTTGTCTAGATAACTTATCTTTCTTAGTCGTTTACAGTTTTCTTTAAAATTTTCCCATTATTATAATTTGTGATTTATGTATTTTTTTATGAGTAGGCACAGGTTTTTTCTTCTGCTTCCTAATAATATGATTGGAACTCTTAAACATGTAAGTACTGAGTAGAATATGGCAATGTGAGTTCCCATTGCAAAGCCTTTTAAATTGAATAGGAGTATAAAGTTACCTATAAGAGTATTTGAATTAGGACAAATAAGTTATGTTTGAACTTATGTTCAAACATAAGTTTGAAAATAATTATTTAAATTCCAGAAGTTTTAAAATGTTCAACATAAATCATATACATTGCATATTGCCTCTTTGTTCTGTTTGTATCTAATTTTAGAAGGAAGCATAGGATTAAAGTTCATATTACTCAAATTAAAAAGAGGGATTTGAGTTGTTGATAATTGGATGTCTTGTTATTGTTTTGATCTGAAGAAGAAAAGAGAATAAAAGAACACTTAACAAAACTGTCCTGGAAGGCAAAATACACTTTATTTCCCTATGAACACTCTTAGTTTATGTCCGAAGAGGAGGCTCACAAGTTGTCCTCCCCGTCAAAGTCCACAGGCTGAGGGTGATGGCTCCTGCTCCTTCACATCACCGTCTGTAGCACACCTTTCCCCACGTGCTTGGTGAGGCAAATCTGCCTCTACCAGCCACCCACTATTCAGGGGACCTCGGGATTCCACAGACATCCGTAGTAATGCCTGGGGACAGCTGATCAATGCTGAGCCTTCAGTAAACACCTGCTAGGTTGCATTTATAATAACTACAGGTATGTTTGTAAGCCTAGTGGAGTACAGATAATTTTTGTTTGTTTCTTTTTTTCTGTGTGTTTTGGGTTTGGGTCAGTTTTGAGACTTAAAAGCATTTTTTGAGGTTTTACTTGGTTTCCTGTTTCTTTTTTTCTCATGACTAGTCAAAAAAAGAAAGAAGTTGCTTTTTATCTTGACAAATAGTAGGCAAAATTAAAAATCTATGTCGTACACTAGCTTTGTAATTGTAATAGAAATTATTTTTCAAGTGAGAAATGCCTTCCAACAAAAATAAAGTCCAAAATATTCAAAACTTCAATTAGCCAAATCTGTACTGCATACTCTACATGAGCGTGGATGCTGAGAAACTGATAGTTTCCTAAGCATGGTTCTGGGAAAAGCTGTGAGAAGCTCAGAGAAAAGAATTATGAACAATTCTTAAGTTGCTGCACCTGGTGTTTGTGAACATGTGGAATGTGTTATGGAAGTATGCTTACCAAAGGGGGGTTTCTTAATTAACCAATCATGTGAAATGTATTGATTAAATGACAATCAGGTCCACCTGTGTTGGACTAAGATCTAAAACAAAAATGTCTCAATAAACGTGAGACCTTTTACCATTTTGCCTTCTGATATGACTCCATGTCATCTCTGACTCAACAGTGACACAGGAGTGTCAGTCATCATGTAGCCATGAACAATTGTTTTCTCTATTAAGAATAGAATTGTCTTAGCAAATAAATAAAGATTAATACAGTGGAGCTTTTGGAAATTTCCCCCAAGGAATTTTTTGTTAAGGGTTATACCTCAATTATTTGGCAGAGGAAAAGTGATGTGACCATGAAGCAAGCCTTCTGATGTAGTTATGTACTTTGCTCTAAATCTGATGTCTGCATGGACATGTGATGCACAATTATTCTTAATTGCAGGAAAATTACTTTATTTTTGCAGTACAGGAATCTAAACAAACTGAATTGTTCTAGCTAGATGGCAAATGAATACATTAAGTTATTTTTTTGGCTCATAGCCTCAAACCCAAAACAACCCAAGTAAGATTTAATCAAAGAAGCTTTTAATTTTTATGTAATTAATTAGGAAGTCTAAAGATTTGAGACTGTGTTGCCTTGGTAAATAATAAATTCATCAGCCGAAATTTTTCCACATCCTTTATCTGAAGTAGAAGAGCAGTAGCAGAAATAATAAGCCATACCAGAACTGTTTTCTGTATCAGTTTTATGAAATTAATTTTTCACAGTGTAAAAGGGAGAAAAAATACAAATTTGCCAAGTGTTGCAGTAACAATAACTGAAGCAATAAATCCCAAAAATAGTGTATGAGTTTATAGGTTTGAAAAGTTATGTTCTTTTCAAATGTGGAAGTAGTGGAATCCTTTAAAGTGGTGTTTTATGAAGCTTCTGTTTTTGAATTAGTGGAATAATTGACTGTATCTACTAAGAAGTTGGAAACGAGGTAAATTATGGACTCTTTTTTAATGGATAACTTAAATGGCTTTATGCAACAGAAACACATTGTTAATTCACTTTATTTTATACTAGTGTTTAGGAAGTCTTGGGATGTTTCATCAACTTGCTAATTTGAGTCACCTTTCTTCAATTACTTTCTTTAATGAGCAAACCACTAAATTGGGTGTGACAAATATTTCATACACAGCATCAGCCTTATACCAGGTGTAAAAATCGACTACAGCAATGAGATTGATCACTCTACCAAAAAAAAAAAAAATAGATGAAGTGAAAAAGCACTTTGACTACTTACTTAATTCTACATTTTCACTGCTGTCTGGTGATTTAGACTTGCTTCCCACAAAACACTGTCTAGACATTCAATGGTCTAACCTACAGCTTTTATTAAAGCTGCTGTATTACCCATGATGTAGGTGGATATTGACTATATAATCCTCCTTTTTTTGTAAAAACTGGCTATGATGCATTAGTTTTTTGAGAATAAGACTTAAACTGTTTGTATGATTATTAGGGACATAAATAATACAATTAAAAATAATTTCCTCTAAGTGAAATATGTATATGAATATGTATATGCTGAGCATGATGCCATATGGTCTGGAATGCCCCTTTGGTTAGTTGGGGCTGTGTCACCTCCCAACCTCCCATAAATTCCCCAAATTCCTCGCCAGCGTGGCCATGGCTGTAGAAAAAGCAGAAAAGGCCTTGGCTCTGTGCAAGACCTGCCCAGCAATAACAAGGAACTGGTGGGTACAAAGAAATTTACCAAATCCATCTTTGGATAGAAGATTGTCAACTCTGCATATAGTTCCTTATTTTGTGAAGAAAAATGTAGATTGCAATTTCTGGTGAACTTCCCTTGTTTTCCAAGATTATTCCGGAAAACTCTGGAGAAATGCAGTCTGTAGAAGAATCATTTCGTAGCCAGTGTTCAAATGCTATCAAGATGTTTACTTAACGTCCTGTGCTTTGTGATACAGGACGAGATGTGAGTAGAATGTTGTCTACCAAAGAGTGAAGGTGGCTGTGGGTTTTTACTCAGTTCATTTTTTTGCAGCACTGATCTCTAATCAGCAAGTGTCTCACATTAATCAGGCCTGCTTGTTTTACCATGTTTAATACATATGTGTTGGCTTTTTTAAAAAGTAATATTAATTTATTGAATGAAAGGATGTATTTTCCAAAAAAAGTTTTCCATGGTTTTACAGAAGAATGCACTTTTAAACAATTCTGTATCTCTTTGCATTTATGTTAGTCATTCCTGTGAAAGTACCTATCTGAATGTTTATTGCAGCTGTGAGTAAATTATAGGCAAAATATGTAATTTTTTTGAGAAAACTCTTTCTTCTTGTAGTCTAATAACAAAGTTTGTTAATTATCTAGAACTGACTAATTTTCAATGTCATGTCAATTTTATTTTATCAGTTTATTTTCAGCACTGAATATTATAGAGATTAGGTAGATGTTGATTCAGTAGGTAATAAACTAAATCTAGGGTATCATTTTCGAGCAACATTTGCATGTATATGTTTACTGTATTTATGGTTCCATGCTTGATAATATAAAATATATTGAAGTGTGTATATTTATGAATACAACCCCTATTCAGAATTATGTGTAGTATATAAATCACTATAACTCTAAATGATGGAATATACATGCAACTTAAATGAAGGAGTTTCTACTAACTCTTGGAGTTTCCTTATTCTCAAATTCTGCGCTGAAAACCTAGTGAACAGTGCAGGAGCAATGTCATGTCAACAATGCATTAATTAACCTTGATCATTGAATTCCATTGCAGTGTCAAGTAAATGAGTAATAAAAATCTATTTTGCTTATATTTTGACTTACTATTTTGTCACAGGAAGCTCAATTTAAGTTCACCATCATTTTATATTATGAAATCTGAGGATGAAGACAGCCTGAACGTCAGGACAAAATAGTGTTTGGTAATGAACTACTGGACTGTGGTCCTTTAAAAATTCGCTTTTAAAGGTATATAGCATACTGCTGAAGGCTAGGAATAAAAGTTTTCTGTTAAAAAAAAAAGAAAATATTTAATGTATTCACAAATGACATACTTTTTTGTAGAGTCAATTTCTATTTTTGTAACTTGCTCATTCTTAAAATTAGAACATATTGAATTTGTAACTGTTTTAGAAATACCTTTGTTTCTCAGTTCATATTAACATTACTATATAGTCAAATTTCGAATACAAATTCTGCTCTAGCCAAAGTAAGTAGAAATTTACTTTTGCAGTACACAAAGTATGTGGTTACCTACTTTCAAAAGGAACCTCGAATCCCCCAAAATGTCTTTTTCCTTTTTCCAAAAGTTATGCAGCATCAATACATGAAAGGACAATGGATGGTATTATGACATATTAGTTACATGACACTAGGTAAATTCTGTAGCATTTCAGACCACTTGAAATATATTTTAGCAATTTCAACCTGTTTTAATGTATAAACCTTCTTAGGTTTGGGATGGAGTTACTTTGTGCGTGTCCTTTTGCTAAAGGGTTGAGAGATGAATCTTAACCAGATAAAAGATTTCTGGACAGAAGGGGAGAACTTCCTCTTCATTCAGAATAAAAAAGAATTGCTATGCATCACTGTTTGTGAGTAGATGGAATGATCGTATTCTAGAATGTATCTCATGGTTAATTCGATGATGTCACTAGTAGAAACCAGTTATTAGTAAATGATGCTTAGAATGTGTGTACTTTTTGAAGAAGAATAGCAAAAGCAGTTTCTTGTGCAAATGCCCCTCTGTAGTGGATCATTTATGGGTGTCCTTTCCTGCCTGTGATTCTGTGCACTCTAAGCCTGTTTTATTAAAAACCAACCAACCAACCAAAACAAACAAGCAAACAAACCAAACAACAAATCCCCCACAAAAACCCCAAACCCAACCTCCCCAAAAATAAATGGACTAGAATATGGAAATGTCAGAGCTGCTAGATGAGAAAAAATGCATTTTAAACACTTACTGAATCAAAACCATTTAAATTTGTTGAATTCATGGTTCACAAACTAGGTACTGACAACAAGGTACTGCTGAGACATGGTCTGCATTTTCATGATAGCATAGCAACTTCATAAAACTCATTTCTGTTAGCATCTCCAGGCCAGAAAAGCAATTACAGACCTCAGCCAGAATGGTGTTTTTCCAGTGAGAATATGTTAATACTGAATCAACTTAACAGGGAATAATTGTCTAATTTGCAGATTGAATAGGCTTTTCTAATTCTTTATGCTCTGTCATGAATGAATACTTTTTTAAACTTTTCTGCAAAACATTCTGAAATACTATATAATATAATATTCTTGTCACTTTTAAAATAGTATTGAAGTTTTTTATCCTACATAGCAAATACCCAGCTTGTTAAATGTTGTAGCACAAAGGAAAGGGCTCATTGGCCATATAGGGCAATAACATAAAACATCAGTGTTGAATGCTGCATACATTTCTTAAGACATTCTGTGCTTGTATTTTGAGATTACTGCACTTAATGATTGATAAAGCTTTTCTGATGCCAGTGTAAATTCTAAGTGCTTATTTTCTGAATTCTAGAATATTAAAATATTAATATCATTAATATTAGGAATTTCAATATATTAGTAACTCTGGCCCTTTTATGCATGTGGATTTAAAAAGAAAATAGTTAATTTATTTGATTAACTCTCATTTTAAGTACGTTTTAAGTATGTTCACAGAATCATGCAACAGTTTGGGTTGAAAGAGGTGTTCAAGATCATCCAGTTCCACCCCAGTGCCATGGGTGGGGAAACTTTCCACTAGACCAGATTAATCAGAGCCCCATCCAACCTGGCATTCAACACATCCAGGATTGGGGAATTCACGATTTCCCTGGGCAACCTGTGCCAGTGTATATCTACTGTAAACCTACATTCTTTCAGTTTGAAGCTGTTACCCCTTGTCCTATAAAAGATAGGACATGCCCTTGTAAAAAGTCTGAACACATAATTTTATTTTTTAAAGAACTATGAATTACAATAGAGGCTATTAATATACACCTCTGTGGAATGATGAGCACTTTAGTGTAGTAGGGAAAATAAATACAATTTGAGTTATATAGAAGTAATTTAATGCAATGATAAGTATGTGCTAAGTTGCAAATCTCAACTTTATTCTAATTTTTGGTATTTATAAATTCATGTTTTAGTATTTTACTATTTTTAGCTTTAAAATATGTATTTTCAAATATTGATACAGGAACTAGATGTTGAAAAATTATTTAAACATCTTTATTTTTATCTTACATATGTTCTAATTTTTCTGCACCAAATCCACATGGTTCTGATGTAAATTTTTAAAATTCATGGAGGGAAGCATATAGTGAGTGTTTAATTGTACTGGTAACATTTTACAACTTATTACACTGAATATCAAAAAGAAAAAAAAATATTTAATAATGAACTTGAAAGCTGAAAATTTCAGAGAGCATTTTATAGAAATGGAAGCAGAAGCAACAAGAGGAAAGATCATTTTTTAGCATCAGTTAATTCTGTCTGCTACATTTTTTTAGAATTTTTTGCAAAAATGTCTCAGATTCTTTTTCTGTACTGTTGAAACCACCATTGATTGTCTTGCAAAGCTAGATAAGAAAAATACTGTCTACAACTGCTGATTAGTCCGGAATGTAAGTTGCCTATTTCAGTAAGAAGTGATAAATAGGCAGTGAAGGGTCACCTAAAAAAATGCCCTGTAACTTGTACTCACCTGTGAAATCACGCAAGTGAAAAACATGCTTTTGATTTCCCTCTTTAAAGGGTGTGTCACTCAGCTCCTTTAGTGAAAATTACTTTCCTTCTCCCAGTTTTTATTTCCAGTGCCCAAAGCTGTGACAGTGTCATAGTATTGCAGTTGCATAAGGGGAGTGTAAATAGCAGTGCTGCTTTTAGAACATAATTGTTCAAGTGATCTCAGAGTTCAGCACAGGCGGCTGTTGTGTGTCTGCTTTGATAATAATAATTGACACCAGTAGGACTTTGTTGCTGGAGGAGACAGTGACATATCATATCACTCCTGTTTTATCAGCTTCTGCCCCCTTAAAAATTTGTCAGGCAGTCTCTTTTGGTAAACAGTTATATGCCTGTACAAAAATAAGTGCTTCTACATGCTACTCTCTCAGAGGTTTTTTCTTAGTTAGTGGACATGTTTTGGAAAATGAAATTATTTTTAATTCTGTATATAGCTTTGACAAAGTCAAACACTAAAACTAATCTCTTTTGGCTTGCTTATATCAACTTTAGTATCACATATTAAGAGGTGAAAAGGGCTTGGCACTTTATGTGTTCGGCGTTGTATTATGCAGCAATTTGTAAAAGTGCTTTTCCAGAGTGTTCTTATTCTTGGGATATGTCTTTTGAGGATCAAGTTCTTATGACTGAACTTTCACCTGAAAAATGCCTCTTGGATCTTTGGTTGTACACAAATATTTCTATACTACATGAAAACTTCAAAGTCAAGATTCTGAAAAATAGTGTTGATAGTTTACTGTGCTAACAAATAGCACTGTTTGCAAAATTGCAGTAAATGTTTTTTACAACAAGCATTAAAAATATTTTGCTGAGTAAAACTGAGTAACAATGTACTTACAGTTTGTTTTATATTGCTAAAGAAACAAAAGGAGACAGCAGTTGTAAAAGCCTTGGAGACAGTGTGCAGTCTTTGTCACTTTGATAAAGTCTTGAATATAAATCTCTATAGAAATCTTTACATATCTGTAGATCTGTTAGAGACATACATCAAAAGAATCTCTTCGTACGTACATTATATTATTTAGAAGTATATTGCATTAACTTTCAACAGATGTTGCAGGTTTTCTTAATATTGTAGTGTGCATATAACTGCAAAATATTTTTTCTTGTTCTTTGTATTGTGACAGGATGATGAAGTAGTACTTCAGTGTGTTGCCAGTATTCACAAAGAACAAAGGAAGTTTTGCTTGGCAGCTGAGGGACTCGGGAATCGCCTGTGCTTTTTGGAGCCAACATCAGAAGCTAAAGTAAGAAGCTGATACTCTCAACTGGTGCAACTGATCAGTGAATGTTAACCTACTTACTCACAAGCGCATTTAATCATGGTTTCTTAAATATGATGCTAGAGGGACCTTATGTATGTTTTTCTTCCCAACTGCATCTTAGAATTGTATGAAAAATTTCCTAGAGATTACAAATAAATTTTGAGGCCCACCTGAGAACAGTGAAAAGCTGTCATTCTTCAAATAAGAGAATTCCAGTAATTCAAGATTAAGTTTCCAGACTATTGTTAATATTTAAGTTCACTAAAATCCCATATTTCTTTTACTGCTGTAGGTTCAAATATACTGATACACTGGATTGATAATTTTAGAAGCATTGTCACCTGTCAGTTACTGGTGTTAAGTGTTGCTCCTGACTTCATTATCAATCAAGAAGTTTTAACTTCTTGACTGATACCTACAGCGACAAGAATGATTAACTAAAAGAGAATTTTCAATTAAAAATGCAAAATAAGAAAAAAAAGCTAGAGAGATGTGAAGGGAAACTCCAGGGTAATTATCAGAGCTTGAGAGGGGAAAAGAAAGAATAGATGAAACTGTAAACCTCTACTAAAGCATAATGTTAGGAATAAACCAAACAGAGGAGGTAAATAAGCCTCTCTCTCTTTGGTTTTCTCTGCATCTTTTTCCTTAATTGTTTTTATTTCTTCACTTTTCATCACCTTAAAACACAGCATTATCAATACTTTTATTCTTTCTTGTCATTCTGATTTAAAAAGAAGTGCATATCCACTTTAAAGCTCATCCACAGCCATGATCTTTATCATGAATCACAGAATACGGAGTTGTTAAGGTTGGGATGAGTCTTTGAAGGTCATCTAGTCCAAACTCTTTGCTTGGAATAGCTTCAGACAGAACAGATTGCTTAGGACACTCGGATCAGAGTTTGAGTATCTCCAAGGGTGGAGACTCTACAACCTCTCTGGGCAACCTGTTCTACTGTTTACCATGCTCACAGTAAAAGTAGGGAGGTTTTGTTATATTTAAAAAATATTTCCTGTATTTCACTTTGTATCAATTTCCTCTTGTCCTTTCACTGGGTTCTCCTCTGTAGTCTCTGGATCTGTCTTTGTTCTTTTCTGCCATGTATTTATGTACATTGTTGGTTCCCCTTGAGACTTTTTTTTCTCCTGGACATATCTTTATTTGGACACATCCATGCCAAGAAATTGGGGCAAAAATGTTTGATGTGAAGTTTCACATTTCAAAACCAGTGGACATACTGATTCAAAACTTAGGATTTCCTACAAGGGTTCGCATTACTATGTCATAAGAATCTGAATCTTAGCTATCTAGTTACTGCTGTAAATATCTTCTATCAACCTCATACATGATATAAGATCATATACCTTCTCCTCTGTTTTATCAGTGACATTACAGAACAAACACAACTGTCATTCTAAAAGACAGGAAAGAA
The DNA here is from genome assembly GCF_031753505.1 of Anomalospiza imberbis. Taxonomy (NCBI): domain Eukaryota; kingdom Metazoa; phylum Chordata; class Aves; order Passeriformes; family Viduidae; genus Anomalospiza; species Anomalospiza imberbis. The sequence goes on from NC_089686.1 coordinate 31,588,916, forward strand.
ATAATACATAGGGGAAAATTTTTGCATTTGAACCTGAAGAAGTTTCATTTTACTGTGAGGAATGCAGCTCAAGGAAAGCAAAATTGCTGCATTGTCAATTCATGAAGAATGGATTTATATTGTTTTCACATGGGAGAGTAGCATGTACCTCAAAAACAAATGAATAGGCATTAAGTATAGGCTCAAAAATTAAAATAAACACATGTTCCAACACACTTTTCATCCTGTTTTACCTGTTCTGCTGATCTGTTCTTTATTTTTACAGTATGTCCCTCCAGACCTTTGCGTCTGTAATTTCGTCCTTGAACAGTCACTGTCTGTCAGAGCCCTTCAGGAAATGCTGGCCAGCACAGGGGACAATGCTAGTGAAGGGGTAAGTACATTGACCTCAAAGAACATTTAATCTGAATATACATTTCCCTCATTTCTTTCCTTGTCCAGAGTTTTCTAGAAGGTCCTGATGTATAGTATTCTTGGGACATTATTGCTCCACTTCTGTAATCACATTAATTTCTCTTTGGCAGTGAGGAGCTGGTGCAACTGTCTTTTGAATATTTGTGATCCACAAATCCAGAAACATCATCAATTTGATTGCTTTGACCCTAATTCTTCAATTTCAGCTGAATCTAACTGAATTGAACTTTTATTCTCCTAGAAACAGATCATGACAAAACTCTATGGATTTAGTTATTTTACAACCTAATGGCTTATTCTGTGTTTCAGATCATTAACTGGCACATATTATTGCACAGATGAGAAAGATGGAGTTGTATCACCTTTGATCTTGCATTGTCAACCTTTGCATACATGTTTTTCAGACTTCATTAATACTGACCTTTTGTTTTTCACTGCATAAAAAAGTGGGATTCTTTATTTTTGCAATTACCTTGCATTCTATAAAATAAGTCTTGATGAAAATAAAAACATATGCTTAGGAAATCAAAAGATCAAATTAAACATTTTAGAATTCCTAAGAAATTACATAATTTTTAGTATTTCCAGAATATTCACCCTAAACTGCAGCTGAAAGGTTTAATCTGATGTTAATAATGATATATGAATATTTTATTTGGGATTTGAAGTAGAGGACATATAATCTCTTTGGTAAAAATGATCTCACTCTTGCTTAAGGAGCAATAGATTATAAAAAAGAATGTAATCTGTTGTGCTGTATTTATTTTGAAACTCTATTGTCTTGCATTTATTTTGAAGTTAGGTACAATCCAATGGGGGAAACAGTAATAGGAGCAAAGCAGTTCATACTAAAAGCAAGGCTGAAATAAAAAAATATTTGCTTTTCATATTAAATTTAGTTTGGAACAGAGTTACGCTGCTAGTTTCTGATTTTTCTAGAGAAAGACTGTAGCTTGTTCAATTTGGAGGTTTTGTTGTTTTGGTTTGGTTGTGTTCTTTTCTTCTTTTGTTTTTTTTATTTTTTTAATAAGTCAGACTTAAACTTACAAGTAATTAATTAAAAACTTTCACTAATAAAATAGCAGGAAGCGTTTCATTGCTTGTTCTCAGTATCTGTGTATTTTTTGCAAACTGAATACATGAAGTTTTCTTTTGATAACCTATTTGTAATTACAGTTAACTTTGCTGTTAAGCTTTTCCTTTTTCATTAAAAAAAAATAATGCATAAAAGAGATATGATATTCACTGCTACATGTTTTTCCAGTTTTCATCATCAAGCAGTGACAAGTTCCTGCAGGATTAAAACCATTTTTTATGAATTACATGTTTTGAAGAAGCTTGGTGGTAGTTTAACTTATGTATTATGCACAGCATTTAAGACCATTTGCCTACACACATATGACAATTATCTGAGCTCCTGGAATATCCTTTAATTATCTTTGTCCCTTCCAAATGAATCCAAGGATGAGAACTGACCTTAAATGCCATCCAAAAAGAACAAAAAAGAAATTTGCTCTAAATGAAGAAAACAGAAAATCCAGTTTTGCCTCTCCCTGTCTTGTCATAGTTTTACATGTTCAAAATTAATAACTGTACTTGGTTGAAACTATGGATGCAGTTACTTTAATGGATCTGAGACATGTTAAAGATTAATATTAAGAAGTATATATTCTCAGTATATGTTTAAACTGTTCTGGGCAGTAAGTATGTTATTTTTTCTTTCAGATTTAAGTTTCTGTATGTATATATGTATTTATGTTGTTGTTATTTTTTTTAATGCCTGCATGAAGTTTATAAGAAAGGTAAGTGGTATCTTATTCAACTTGAAATATGTTTTTGCAAATGCTGTGTTTTACTAAATGATAATAAAAATTAGGTAAATATAAACGCCTCTGTTAAAGAACAACATCTTTTCCTTTGGCAGATATTTGGCTATTGCTGTATCGACTTCGTTATTATTATTTTTTCCCCAGTGTGTACATTTCCTAATTTGTTGGAATATTTGCACCCCTTCATTGAGCTGCCATAGCTCTTCATGCATAGTTCTGATCATGGTCCTCTCAGAGCAGTGGAGTTCTGACCTCCTCCATCCTGTTCTACAGGCAGCCCAAGGGGGTGGCCACCGGACCCTGCTGTACGGCCACGCCATACTGCTTCGGCATTCGTTCAGTGAAATGGTAAGTGAGGGAGCACCTGCGCAGAATGACTAGCATGAATGAGAAATGTCTTTCTACCAAAATAAAAAACCATAAAAATCTGGAATAATGCTTTTTACAAGCTATCTTCTGCACTAGATGAGACAGAAGTTAGTAACGTGCAGTCTCAACACAATAGAATTGTTTAAATTCAGATTCTTGATCTAACTCAGAATTGTAACTGAAAAGCTCCTAAAATGTATTATTTCTGTGTCCTTAAGGAATCCATTTTAATGATACTTCCATTAGCAAGTACTTCTATAACAAATGAATTTGTTGTGATATGCATTATTTTCTTCCCCATCATATTTTATAAGATAAGGATCCCATAGTTTCCATGGATTATGCCCACAAAGATGCTGTCTTTAGTCTGCCTTGTATAAATTTCATCATACTATATTCCACAACTGAAAAATTTCAGCTGTTTTGAATCTTTGACCAACTAGGGCCCATGTAAATACACCTAATACAAGGCTGAACGAATGAGAAGTCAAGAAAAGGTTTTCCCTCCTTTTTCCTGTACTAGAAAATGCTACATTAATCTTCTATGTTGCTTATGTTTATGAACCTTGAAAATTGTAGTTGCCTTGGTATACCAGAGTTGCAAGTATAATTACTACCTATTGGTATGTGTTTTTAATGTTTTCATGAATCAAACTTATCGTGATAGGGTTGTAATTAGATGCTTGTCTGTTCCTATCTGATGAGCTGTATGAAACTGCAGAAGGTAGAAGCTAAATTGCACAGCTGAAGTGGGAAAGGATTTTAATGTTTTAAGTTCATAAAGAGCTTCTGTATGAATAACATCATCTTTGACTCATTAAAAAAATTAAGTAAGATAGTAAGATGATGTAATGTGAATGTATTAATTTGGCATGTGTGTTAATGGATACTGTTGGGTTTTTGTTTTCAATAACATCACTGTTTTGCAGTATTTGACATGTTTAACATCATCAAGATCACAGACAGATAAACTTGCATTTGATGTGGGATTACGAGAAAATGCAGCAGGTATGACAAGTTCTTTTTGAAGGAAAATGAGTTACTTTCTAGCTTTAGAAGAGGCATTGAGTTTAATGTAACTGTAAGCTTATGAATGGGATCCTTATGTGTTCATCAGAAAAAAGATGACTGAAAGAAATGACTGTTAGTACTAATGACTTTCAGCACATTGAATGACTTTCTGTAAGAATGTGAATCTTGCAATTAAACTGACTTAACACAACGGCAATAAAATGCATGATAATGGCCAAATAAAAAAAACCAAAACTGTTGAATAAAATAAATTTGATGCTTTTGTTTGTTTGTTTGGTTTTTTTTGATAGAGTATGGAAAAGCCTGGTGAACTCACAAAATACATTATAACCAAGTACTAAAATAATTTGCAACTTGTAGTGCAGGAAACCAGAAAATATGTAGTGAACACATTGCTAAAAGAGCTGGATAGAAATACATTTGTAATATGGACAGACCAATAATGAGACAAAGTGGAAGAGATACAACACAAACATGGCATTATGAGAAAGATTTAAAATCTAATTAATGTATTTCAGGAAGTACTGCCATTACCATTACTGCTGATGGAAATATAGTGAAAAAAAAAGTGCTTCCATGAAAACACATATAAATTATGAGTTTCCACTGGGAGCTATATTAAATAAATTTAAAGGTAACAGAGCCACAAATAGATTTTCATGCTGCTGTGAAGAGAGTGCTCATGGCTACTGAAAGTGGTGAGTACTCCTCAGAAAGTAACAAGTGTCTCTGTAACAATCAGGCCCAGACATATATCTTGGACGGAAAATCTAAGTACTTGTATACACGTTTCATTAATGAAAAGCTCAAATATTGAAATACTCTTTGTGTTATTATAAATCTGTGCTTTCTATTATTTTTTTTATTATTTTGAAAAGAAATTAAAATCAAATACACTAATTGATGATGGAGAGGCACTGGCAGTGTAGGTGTTAAAACCTTTGTAAATCATAATCTTTGAATCTGTTCAGGTGACTCCCTACAAAATCTTGCCTTTTGAATGAGTGAAGTTTGTCTTTCAGTTGTTTATTACCATACAGAGGATTGCTTTAGACAGATATTAGCTGTCTGCTACTTGGCTGTCTTTGTTGCCTTAGATAGAGAACATTTTCTTTAGGAATGTTGAGAAAAGGAATGTATGTGATAAAAGGAATATGTGTGTTTAATCGCTACTGAAATAGTTTCAGTGAAATCTGTTTTTATAATTTTATAGCTTTTTTAAAGAATTTTTGTACATATATCTGCTTCTATCTATGAGGTTTTACAACAAATATCTGTAGTTGTTTAATTGGTATTTGCTTAACTGTACATACACAAGAAAACCCTTGTACATATAGGTAAGATTCAAAAAAACTTGGTTGTGTTTCTGCACAGGGGGCTTTGGGAACTACTGCATGCCTGGAAAGCTCATAAACTGAATGCTATAATATCACTTCTCCTTACTCTACTCCCTCACCTATGAAACTGTGCTAATGAATCAGTTTCTGCTGCAGGAAGTATTCTTCACGCAGCAGAGGGAAATCCATTGGCTATAAAAAATTACTCCCTTTGAAGCTTTAGCATTTTTCACTTATATGGATATAATTTCTATTTATTATTAATATATTAATATATAATATATTAATATATTATATAATTTCTATTTATTTAAAAACTATTTAATATAGTTTTATTACTTTCAAATTTTCTTTTAAGGAGGCTTTACATGAAATATCTTAATCAATCAAACACATTTTTGTGCTTTGATTCTTCCAAATTTGCCTTTTTTTCACTTTGCATTGTCTGGTGAAAAAGTTTTATTTAACTTGTTTTCTTCAAGTTCTTATCTTTCACACTCTGAGGAGTGTGAAATTGTGAAATGAACTGGGTGACCTTCCCAGAATGTATGTGTGTATGTGGTTCTGTGTATGTGTGTTTGTGTGTGTGTGTGTGTGTGTGTGTGTGTCTGTGCAAAGTAATCTGGAAACTTACATTTAACGTGTAGGAAACATTCTATGGTTGTCACCCTTAGGTTTGGCTATTTTGTAATTATATGGTCAGTAGTGCTAGTGGAACTGCTTCCAGGTTTGTTATGCTGTGTGATACAGAAGGTTGTGAATTTAATATGACCATTAAACAAAAGAAGAGACAACAGGTGATAAATAAGACCAAGGTAAGTGTCAGCAATTTCCTGGCAAGGAGACCCTCCAAGGGAGAGCAGTTCTGAGTAGTGTGTTGTAATCAATCCCTTTAAAAGTATTTGAAAAGGGAAATATCATATATGGAAAAGATTATAGGACAAAAAGTTACAAGCAAAAAGAAAAGCACCAAAAATGATTGAAAATAGAAATTATGTGGTTTTGTAAGGTGACTTTCTCACAAGACAATTTTTATAATGATATTTTAGTGTTGTATAATGATATCCTTAGATTTCTTGGGAGTTGTCTGTTTTGTAGAACCTTGATCAGTGCCTCTGTCCTTTAGGAGAGGCATGCTGGTGGACAATACACCCTGCTTCTAAGCAAAGGTCAGAAGGAGAAAAAGTTCGAATAGGTGATGACCTTATCCTGGTCAGCGTGTCCTCTGAAAGATACCTGGTGAGTTTGTTTCTTCAGAGAGTGTCAAATGGTGGGAAAATAAAAAGTTCTGTGGGGATATCGGGAGATTGGTTGGAATTCTCACAAATTACTTTTTTTGTAATCTAGGGAGCAATGCCTGGTTGTAATGCATTTTTATTTTTCTGCACTGAAAGGGTGGTGTGTGCGCATGTGAGTCCCTCCTCCAGAGCAAGACTGCTTCAATGCCTGTTCCCCAAATTTTAGAAGAATACTAATTTTAGAAGAAATTTGTATATTTCCTTTATGATACATCCTCTTCTGTTGATAAATTAATGTACTAAATATTTTAAGTGCATAATTTTCATTGTTTCCTGTTACTGTTTTGTTTCAGCATCTCTCCGTGTCAAATGGAAATATTCATGTGGATGCCTCCTTTATGCAGACACTATGGAATGTACATCCTATATGCTCAGGAAGCAATATTACAGAAGGTTTGCCATTTTATTTATTTGGACATGTATATAAATTAGATTAATTTGTATGCTTTCGATAAGGAGGGAAAATTAAAAACCAAATTATCCTCAGAATGTCAACCAAAACATTTAATGAAAATAAAGAGAAAAAGCTTAGGAGAGAAGAATTCTTGAAGGGAAACCGGGGCAATACTGATACATCAGCTGGATTTACTGAAGAAAAGCTAAATGAGTGCTATAACTTTAGAATAGCAAAGCTTTAAAAACTGCATGAGAAAATAAAACTTAGTTTAATTTGGGGGTAGGAGCTGCAGAATAACTAAAGCCAGAAAATGTAGATTTTTGCATACAATTTTCCTAAATACTGTTCTTCCACTACAGATAAAGGCGAAGAGAAAGAAAGGTACAGGCAAAATGAAATGCAGTTTTCTCAAAGTTCCTATTTCAATCTCTTCTGCTTTTTATGGACATTTCCTCAATATCCTTTCTGGATATCACAGCCATGCATCCTTATTGTCTTCTCTTGTTCAGCCTGAATCCTACACCACAGGGTCAGGATTTCTTTCAGGAAATTTTATGGTACTTCATGGTCATGTTTGAGTCATTGACCATGTTTGTCATGGTCACCTTATTCTGAGAAATGTCTTGTTCTGTACTGAAAGTCTGATCTACCCAGTATCTCTCCTTATTTCAGTGCCATAGTTTGTCATTAAAACTGTCGTAGCAAACATTGTGCTTCACCTTTGCTGTTCTCTATTCAAAGCATCAGCATTCTACATTCACAAATTACTTAAATGTCTTGAAGTTAGGATCATTTTGTGTCACTTGTCTGTAAAACTTAGCATTTATGATATACTATTATACAATAACATAGGACAAAATGGAGCTTTAAGGGAACTGAGAGAGATATTCAATTTCCCTGGGATCAGCTATAGTAAGTCTCGATAGAAGATGACTTACCCTGGTGTTAGACTTAATTTAGTAGTCTTATTTGAGCTATGGTTGGGTTTTTCTAACCCCAAGTGGTTTAAATCAGCATCCCACAGTGTTTCCGTGCACTGGCCCATAAGAAACCTGTCTCAGAGTGTTAGGTTTTAATTTTAAAATCATACGGGATATGGATTTTGCTTGTAATACTTTCTGATTACTTTGGCATGATGGAGCTGGATATTTAAAAATGGCTGCCTGGGGGCTTGCCGTTATGGGTCAAAAATAGAATAGGGATCAACTCTGGAAAAGTCTGTGTTTTTTCAGGCATCACAGATAAAACAAAAATAAGCAAAGAGAAAAATATCCTATGGCAAAGTCTAAAACTTGTCACAGATGAAAAATGTAATGAGCACCACAGAAAGATCATGGAAGACCAGTTGTATATTTTAGATTTCTGTACCTGAAGAGAATTGGCAGCTAAACTTCCTAAGAGCTTACAGAATTAGAGTCAATGAGGTTGGAAAGGATCTGGTTCAATCCACTGTCCAGCTGATCCACTAGAACATATTGCCTAGGAATATATCTAGACAGGTTTAGACTCTCTTCAGGGGTGAAAATTTCACAATATGCCTGGGCAGCATGTGTCAGTGCTCAGGCACATTCCCAGTGCCCAAAAGTGTTTCCTGATGTTCAAACAGACCCTGCTGTGTCTCAGTGTGGGCCCATTGCCACTGGTTCCATCACTGGCCACAACAGAAGAGACTTTGATCCCATAGTCTTTACATGGATAAGATCTCTCCTGAGTCTCCTCTTCTCTTCTCTTCTCTTCTCTTCTCTTCTCTTCTCTTCTCTTCTCTTCTCTTCTCTTCTCTTCTCTTCTCTTCTCTTCTCTTCTCTTCTCTTCTCTTCTCTTCTCTTCTCTTCTCTTCTCTTCCCTTCCCTTCCCTTCCCTTCCCTTCCCTTCCCTTCCCTTCCCTTCCCTTCCCTTCCCTTCCCTTCCCTTCCCTTCCCTTCCCTTCCCTTCCCCTTCCCTTCCCTTCCCTTCCCTTCCCTTCCCTTCCCTTCCCCTTCCCTTCCTTCCCTTCCCTTCCCTTCCCTTCCCTTCCCTTCCCTTCCCTTCCCTTCCCTTCCCTTCCCTTCCCTTCCCTTCCCTTCCCTTCCCTTCCCTTCCCTTCCCTTCCCTTCCCTTCCCTTCCCTTCCCTTCCCTTCCCTTCCCTTCCCTTCCCTTCCCTTCCCTTCCCTTCCCTTCCCTTCCCTTCCCTTCCCTTCCCTTCCCTTCCCTTCCCTCCCCTCCCCTCCCCTCCCCTCCCCTCCCCTCCCCTCCCCTCCCCTCCCCTCCCCTCCCCTCCCCTCCCCTCCCCTCCCCTCCCCTCCCCTCTCTTTCCCCATTATTCCTTTGGTTTGACTTTTATATTAATTGGCAAGATGGTAATTGTTGGTTACAATTTTCCTCATTTACAAATTTATGTTGAATCAGCTGGACTGTATGAAAGCTTCCTTCTACCCGTCGTCCTTAATGTGTTACCTTTTAAAGGCAGCAACTTTACTTACAAGGTCAGAATCGTTTGGACTAGGATTTGATGAGTCATTCTCCTACACCTTCTTTGTCTTTTTTGTCTTTTCTTTTGTAATGTGAGGCAGAGTGCCTGGTTTTGACCTGTACTCTGTGCTAAATGGGTTGGAAAGTTAGTTTCCATTAAACCTAATCTTCAGATCTGCAAAGTGGTTTTCTGTCCTCTGTCTCCCGCTGCTGCTGTGCACCTTTGATTTTGACACAAATGACAAATTTCAGAAAAAAACGATGAAATCATGACACTGCTTTGTATTGAGATAATTTAAACTGTATTAAGGGAGAGGAAATTATGGTATTAGCTATTTGATTTGGCTTTTACCTAAAGCATTCAATTTTCAAAGCCATAATTGTTTTTGTTGTTTTAAAGAAGTTTTTTAAATTTCCTTTTCTGTCTCAGAATCCTCATTTGAGTTTTAAATGTTAAAAGTTTGCTTTTGTTTCATCTTCATTTTCAGGAGAAATACTTTTTAAAAAGGTATTAATAATAGAATGTTGACACATTAAATATGTTCTTATTTAGATTCAGTTATCAGTGAAAATTTGGAAAATAGATCTTATCTGGGTCTTGAATTTTTTAAACTTTCATGAGGGTGTTATTTTCATAGTCAATGTTTTAGCTTGTAAATGAACTTCTTTTTCAGGATATCTTCTTGGTGGGCATGTAGTACGTTTTTTCCATGGCCATGATGAGTGCTTGACAATTCCATCGACAGACCAGAATGATTCACAGCACAAGTAAGTGATGGTGCATTTTTAAAATATTTTCTTCTTTCAGAAAGGAAACAGGTTGTCAGTTGAATTTGAGGTTAGGTAGATTTAACACTTTTTACAGCAGTCTTTAATTAGGCAGTGACATGGTATGAAAAATTGAGACCTACTAAGCTGAAAATCAGTCATGACTTCTTTCACTGTTGAAATTTAAGTAGTTGATTTTCACTGAGATTTCATCCTGTTATGTTGCTTGTCTCTAGTTCATACTACTGCAAGTAGAGGTAAGAAGGTGTTAGCAGGAAGATGGTAATGTGAAAAAAAGTCATGAAAAATTTCTGTAAGCTTGGCCTCTGCAATGACTTTCATATTTTATATATTTTTCACATTTAAAAAAAAAATTAAGCATTCTCAAATTTAATTAACATATTAAGAATGATTAACATATTAACAAATTACATCATACTAGCTAGACTAAACTACTTTTGTATAAAACTTACATCTACAGTTGTCATCTAGTATATTGATTTGTTATTTGAATTTTTGTGTATTTTTTAATGTTTTTGTTAATCAGAAGCAATGCGAACTAATAATTTTGCTACACAAACCTGCTAGCTTTAAAATCATCTTCAACAAATAAGACCTTTCTACATATTGGGGCAAATAAGTTATGCTTCAGGTAATATGATATCACAAGTAGCATTCAATTATTTCAAGTAAACTTGTCAACTCTAAATTTGCCAGGTTTACATTTCTGAAGAGTAGCAATGTCTCCAAGTCCTAAAGAGAACCCAAACCGAAAACCAGAAAAATTCACTTTGTGAATTTTTTGCTGTTTTTTTATATGTGTAAAGAAAAAGAAAAAATGTTTTGACTGTGTATGAAAACATACACACCTGGTATAAAAATAGCGGCAAACACGTTATGTTGCATTCAGACTTATTTTATAAAGCACCCATTTTAAAAAGGTTAAAATAGATGCGGAGCTGTTTCAGTGTGTTCAGAAATGCTGCTCTTTGCTACTTCTCTTACTTATCTAGAAGTCAGATATAGCTAATATTAAAACTAATTGTAGAGTCCTAGTCCCCAGTATGATGTGATTCTTTGTGTAGGGTTGATGTGTATTGTTACTGCCTTAAGATTTCCTTCCATGTTTTTTATGCTAAGTAAATAAAAGGGTAAAATTAAAATGTATATTTGTCAGAATTAAATCTATATATTTATAATCCAAAAACTTGAAAAAATGTGAATGCTATATTGAACATTTTCAAACATGTGATAGTGACAGATGACTTGAAGTTATCTGGTCTTTTGGATTTATGAGCTGTGTAACAGACATAAGGCCAAGTTTTTACTGTGTCATAGTTGTAGGAGTCATGTTTACATTATCAAAACAAAATGAAAATACAAAAAAAACCCCAAATAGTAATAGGAATGGCAGAGAGAGATGTAGAAAATTGTTTCCATCTCTTCATGTGTGTTTGTTTCCATCTCTTTATTAATCAGTTCTATGCATTTCAGTTGGAATGTTAAATGAATTAAGTTAGGCAAGAGTGAAGATTTCTCTTTTCATAAAACACAAATCTTTTTTTTGAACATTTCTGTAAATAATGCTCTTTAACAATTCGCAAAGAGACTATTCTCTGACAATAATCTTAAGGTATTTTTTTACAGACCAAATGGAAATACTTGGGGTGAACATATTGAACATCAAAAAGGCTAGCTTGGCAAGAAAAAAATAGATGGATACATGGAATCAATTAGATGAAAAAGAAAAGTTATGTGGATGCTGTTGCGAAAAAGCAGCAATTCTTTTTTACATGCAGCTTTGTTACTGAAAGAGTGGGTCACTAATTCTAGTCCAGCATTGCATATAGAGAAAGCTGGAAAAAGAGCTGAATTTTTTAAAAGTATAGAAATTAAAAGTATAGGAGGTGAACAGAGACTATGATTTTATCAGGTGAACTGAACTGTATCTATGATACTGAACTACACCTATTCTTTAGAGATAGAATGGTTGAGTTGGGCCAAGGAGACATGAAGGAGGTCAGAGAGAGTGGAAATGAATACTTAGTTTTGAGCTTAGCTAGGATTTAGAGTCTGCCAAAAGTAAAATCAGTAAGGTCAGCAGGACCAGAGACATAGAATGAAAATGGAGAGCTCCAGATATTTATTGTGCATTCAATATATTCAGAGACTCATGTAACAGCCCAGGTTGGAAATGACCTTGAAAGATCAAATTCATAGAGTCTGGAAATGAAGATGAGTTGAAAGCTAGGAATTTTAGATTTATTTTTATTCTAGACTACCAATACATTTTCATGCAAGATAAGATGTGTAGGGAATATTACTACCTTTACTATGAGGAATATTTATTCTTACTCTTCTGGTGAACTAGCATTTTGAAATGTTTGATATCACATGTGTGCCCTTAAATGGGAATCCTAAATAAAGTAGAAGTGTGAATACAATTCCATCATATTATAAAGATGCTGGGTGCAAATGGCTAGCCATGCTCCAGTATACTTCATGATTCTTCCAGGATTTTTTTGGTATTGCTCAGGAAAGAGACCCTTAAGTGCTCTAAGTAGAAGAAAAGGTGTAGAAATACACCTTTAATTAGATAGGAGAAACAAAACTTTAATTTAAAAGTTGATTTTCAGGTCCATAGTTGCATAAGAACAATACTAAACAGCTTTTTATATTTTTGCCTGCTAGCTGTCAAAAATAGGAAAAGAATTTGACAATTTGAAAAGCCAGTTGAAAATCTACATTTCAAACTGCTACTTTAATTCAACTATATAACAGCTAGATTGTGACATTTTTATGCATGCATTTGCTGTATTCAGTCAAGTTTGCCAGAGCAGGAAGGCAGATTTTAAATTTCCTTGCTACACCTTTTTTCAGATACTTAAGTACAATAGAAGGTCCAACTTCTGTGCATGCTAGGGCGGATTAGTCCTTCTCAGAGGAATAACATGTAAGAAAGTTTTTCATCTTTTGGTAGGCATTCAGACCTTTCCTATTATCCATTATATTTCCTACACTCATTAGAAATGAGAAAGTATATACAAATTCTGGTGATTAGATGACAAGAAATGAATGTTTATTAAAACATTAAAGACTTCCTGTGAACAGGGCTAATCTACTATAATTTTTCTTTGTTAGTATTTGATTATTGAGTAGAATATTTGCTGCACTAGAACACATTACTAACCCTCAGCCAATAGTTCAAGAAAATGAAATAAAATAAAGGCTTAATCCTTACCCCTCCTGTTTTTTATTTCTCTGAATGCATTATCTGTTTTGTGAGGGTTATAATACACAATTTTTGTTATCACCAAAATTTCTGGCTCTTTAATAAGAATCATAGAAATAATTTTTGGACTGAAGTCCCTGATGTTGTGTTCTTGTTGTTTGCATCTGAAAATGTATACCTTTATTTTGAAATATGGTATGTATTTAAAACCATTGGTAATGTAGATTTATATCTTGGGAACTGTAGGAATTACATATTTTTGTGGTTGATTAAATGACAGGAAAAGTTTCCCAGCCACTTTCAAGGCTAGGCATCTTATCAGCTCCTGAGAGCGACTACCTTAAAGGAAATAATCTAATTTACCTGGGACATTTGGTTTGTTTATCATAGTTTCACTGACAAGTATGAATCTTCTGTCCATTCAATGACATTTGTTTACTGGGAGAAAAGTAGTGAGCCATGTGCAGTTTCCAGAGATGTAAGTTATAAATACTGTAAAAGCACAAATAAAGACAAGAAGATGGTCTTCTGAATCTTTTCTGTAGGAAAGTTTTTTATGAAACTGGAGGAGCTGGCATTCGAGCAAGGTCATTGTGGAGAGTAGAACCCCTTCGAATAAGGTACTGATATTTTAAAAACTTTTTTGGTTAACAACTTTTGTTATATTAATAGACATTTGATTGTTACAGACCCTTAATGCAGAATATATATTTGCCACACTTTATTATGTATGTTAGTAGGCTCTTTGTCAATAATAAAAAGCAATGTACTGTGATAGAACAGATTTTTTTCTGTCTCCCATATCAAAAGCAGCACTGCCTATGAGATATGTGCTTCTTTCCAAAAGTAAAATGCATTTCTAGTTTTACTTGGAATTTTATAAGCGTGAATGGAAATAAGAGCAATACCTACCCCTTGTGTATTTCTTGTTTTTTTGGGTTTTTAAGCAATATCTCCTTCCTATGTGATTATCTGTCTGTTATTTCCCTGCAAGTGAAATTTCAATATATCTCATAAGAGTATTTATGGCCTTTGATGGCCATCTGAACTGAATGTTTGTTTTACCCTTGGTGTCTTTGTGATTGTAAGTGAAATACTCTCTTAACTAACACAGATGTAGGATAATTCTGTGGAATGTCGAGTCCCCACTTAGGTTTAATTTATTTGTTTAATCAGTCAGCTAAAATACAGTAGTTAATTTACACATGTAGGGTTTTTTTAATGGACACTATATGTAACACCCTGATAAGATGGAAAGAGGGTGTAGAAACAAGAAGATGGAAGCCATATTCCTTTTCAGGGCTCCCTTTGCAACTGAATTAACAGTTTTGCACCCAATTTAAAACAAGTATTGTTATCAGAACAAAAAATGGAATATATATATAGCATATTCTATTTTCTGAATATCCTTTAAAACCTAAGGAAAAAATTCTAGTCTTACTTAAACTATTTTTTGATGTCTCTTATGTTTAGCTGGAGTGGAAGTAACATCAGATGGGGGCAGCCTTTTCGTCTTCGACATATTACAACAGGAAAGTACTTGGCTCTGAATGAGGATGAAGGAGTAGTAATATTAGACAGAGAAAAGTCAGACACAGCATCTACAGCCTTTTGTTTTAGAGCAACAAAGGTAAATAAAAGCAATGCAAATTTGCTCTGAATGTGGAGCACTCATATACTAAATATGTGTAAATTACTTGTAATTTCTAAATTGAAGCTAATGTTAGGGACTGTGCATTTAAAGTCAAATGTAAACAACCTGTGTCAAGAATAACAAAGGTTTCATAGAGGAAAAATAAGGGTGATTGGTAAACTCTAGAATAAACTAAACTCTAACCAGTTTTTAAAAAGTAGATTAAAACCAAATACAGTGCAAGATATGGTGGCTTAATATGAATACTTTAATAATTATAGACTTATTTTAGCTGGACACAATCTCATTAGAGTGTTACACGTTCCAGCTCTATCTGTCATAATTGAATTCAATTTAATTCAGTTCACTTGCTATTCTTTATGCAGTGTGCTGATAAGAACTGAACTCAATAAAATTTTTCCTAAATGTAAGGCAAATATAGCAGTGATTTCTAAACCATATGTTTTCAAATTATGCTCTTTAGTGAGCTGCTAATTGCATGTTATTAGCTTTTTCATCGTTTCCAGCTGGGAAAAAACATTACAAGGGAGAGACAATGAAGAATGATTATGGAGGTAGGCAAAATTAATAACTTTTTTTTTTCCTAGGATGTGAAAGGTTTTATAATCGAAGATGATTAAATGTTCTTTTTATGTTCTTTCATGATTTTACTTATAAATAGTTGCCATAGCTGTTACAATGGATTTTTTATTAACTAAAAAAGCACTAAATTTTGCACATAATTCTGAATGCAATATGATCATATAGAAAAATAAATCCTAAAGTGAAAAAGAATTTTTTAAATTAGTTATAGGCTTGATAAAATCTAGCAGTAACAGTCTTGACAAATGCTAGACTTTTGTTAGTATAAAAAATCAAATACTTCTTTTTAGCATGTTTAAAATAATGATGCTTATTAGTGTGACTGAATATGATATTTCATTAATTTCTATTTTAGCCAATCAAAATAATTGAAAAACTATCAGGAAATTTTCCTAGACTGTTTAGATTTACTTACAACACAGTTTTTCATTTTTTATTCAGTGTAAAGGCTATGCACTATACATTGTACATATGATGTTGTGCTGGAGCATTTATTACAGATGTAATTTTTTGCCATTATTGGAAAATCATTGGTAAGATTGTTGAGAATCACAGGAGTGCCACAGATACTGGTTAAACATTCAGTTAAAATTCCTCTGATGTACTCACTGACTAACTGGACACCAGCTGTTCTGCTGTTTTCCAATATTTTAATCTATGCATATAAATGTATAAATTTTGAGTATGTAAATTTATTGGTTATTTTAGTGGTTATTTTGCTGTGCCCAAAATGACTAAGCTGAAGTATAGTACGAATTTATTATGCAGGAGTCATTCATGCCTACTGTGTTAATACATAATATGGTTGTTAATGTACATTTTTATTTTAAATCCAAGCTCAGTGTCTCATCATCCTGTCCCATTTGTGCTGTCCTATACAGAAAAGAATTTTTTTACCTCATGATGGGGCATGAATTTAGTGCCAAGAATAAGAATTGTTATTTATTGTCTGGGCACATAAGAGCTGCACTGTCCCATGGGTGGAGGCATTACTGTTTCCATAGGTGAGGGGAAGAATTAAAGGTAACTTTTCCTAAAGAGAGAAAGGTGATATTTGGGAAGGGACTAAACCCCAAAGATTCACTTGGACTGTTAGGGGAAAAGGGCTCTTAAAGCGAAGTGCTGCTTGAGCACAGATTGAGGGGAAAAAGGACCATAGAAGTAATAGGTAGACTAGATATATATGCAGGTGGTTTTATCTTAATTTCTGCATATATGTACATGTAAACATTTTATTGATTCACTTTCTTAATGAAGAAACCTTTTCATTTACATGTACCTTAACATGTAAATGTAAGGTATGGCATGAACATGGCATGAATTCAGGGAAATTTCAAGGTATCTATCTAATGTCTTCATTCCAGCTGCATACAGATTCTTAAAAATAGGGTGCTGGATACCTGTCTGTTTACAGCACTCCTGTCCCTTAGACTAATAGAATAATTCTGATTGAGAAGGACCCTGGGCAGCCATCTAGTCCAGCCTTTTGCTCCAGGTAGGGTCAACACCAGTTCAGACCATGTTGCTTACAATAAGCATTGCTGCTGAGTATCCAAAAGGAAATTAAACATTTCTTCATTGTGCTATTATTTCTAGTTTGAAAGGGTTTTATAGAAAAAAGATATTATTTTTGCCAGAAAGCAGAGTTATGTGGCTATACAGGTCCTCAAGGCTAGCCAGGAGTCTGTAACACATGACTTAAATAGAGTCTTATTTTCCAGCAGTTGTTATAGACACCCTCTTGTTGAAAAAACACCTTCATCCTCAATACTGTTGTATTCCACTTCAGCAATCCTGTGTGTTCCTTGCTTGTCAAAACCTATGATTGCATTCATAGTGTATTTTCTTTCACTGTTTTTTTTCCTTTTGATGGATAACACTGGAATTTTAAACACTAATTTTAAATTATAAAATTCAAATTAGAATTTTCCTTAACATGTTTCTACTAAATAAGAACAGAAGGGAATTTTTAAAAAAGTTAAGGTATATGCTAAAGAACATTATGGTGTTAATTTCAATGAAAATAACATATGTAATACATGCCTGTTTTGCTTCCTAATTGCTGCAAACTAATCTTACAAGCATCAGAAACTGATGGACCACCTCCCCCTCCAAATTATATCTTTTATTGTTTTTAATATAGAGCTTACTTTTGACCAAGTTTTAAAATGTCAACCTTTATATTTTAAGGCAACAGATCTGTAATGCCTTGTGGCAACAGAGACAGCAGTTTCTCTACACCAGATGGAATCCTGTTTTGAAATGGGATGTTCTCATTCCAGCACAGTACTTGGCTCAGTATACACTGCTGAGGAGAATCCTGGGTCTACTTACAAATTTCCTTGAGACTAAACACAGTGGAAACAAAAGCATATTTAAAAATAATTGTTTCTTTTAATTTGTGTAGCCCAGAATTAATACTTTAGATTTCATAATTTATTTTTGTGGTGTTATGTACAATTGACAATGAAGAAGTTATTGGTATAATCTTGGTAAGTAACATTCTGACACATTAAAAAGTCACAGATGACTCATGCAGAAGGATTTGATATCATTTTAATATTACTGCCAACATGTAGCTGTCTTAGGGACTCAACGTGGCATTAGGATGTCGTAATAGTATGGTAGTAATCATAAAGTTTAATTTGGTTTTGTAATAAGGTCATAGGTATTGCAAAGGCTTTTACCTACATTTGTCTCTAAAAGTTCAAATACTTATTTTAAAATTAATATTTTATATTTTCCCAGGAAGCACTGCATTTCAAATGCAGTATTACACTCTTTTTTTCTACGTATTTTTTATGGGAAGAGAAAGTAGAAGGTGAAATGAAAGTAACTTTTTCTTGTCTACTGGAATGTACAAATATATAAAGCAAAGTATACAGTATATAGACCTTTTATCTTTTTCTTTTGTTGAATTGGAGTATCTATGGCAGTACTTTTAACACAATGACAGTGTGCAGTATCAAAAGATAAAATTTTAATTAGCTCATGAAAGTTAGATTTAGTAAGAGTTCAGCAGACAGGTTGTTTTACAATTCTTAGGTCTGTCTAAACAAGCCTTTAAGCTGGCAAAAATGTTTCTCCTACTGTGTTTTTATTATTGTAAAATCTTTGTAAAGAAAGTTGAGTTTATTTGTTCTGTTCACATTGCCATTCCTCATATTCCTTTTATCACGTAGGAATCTGTGATTTTTCTCACTTTCTAATTCTTGCCTTTCCTCTAGTATATTAAACATCTTTTGAAAATATCATCTTTGACAGCTTTACCCTCAAATTCCTTTGTTCATTCCATCTTTTTTTGTTTGTTTGGTTTGGGGTATTTTTTATTGTTGTTGTTGGTATTCTTTTCCTTTGCAAACTTCCAGGCCCATGATGTGATTTTTTATTTTCTTTGATTTAATTCACAGCCTGAGGGAGTTAAACTGAGATGAGGCTGGGAAGAGAGGATTTTAAAAGCCAAAGGGTTTGGATATTTTACTGTTAAGATATGTACAAATATCTAGATAAGAGAAGGTTTTTTCCCCATTCTCCCCCAGTAATCTTCATCTGACTAGACTTTTCAGCTGTTGTAAAATACACCATGTCTTTGCACACTACGATCAAATTACTTGGCTGAAATCCTAGAGAAGCTGGACAGAGTGCAAAGAGCAAAACATGATGAAGAAGAATTTGTGCTGTATTTTTCAAAGTGAAAACAGCCTCCAGGCCCCTGAAATAATTCTAAAAATTTACTTCTGAAATGAAAAAATTGGGTTTTGTTCACTATGTTTAGTGTTGTCAAAAGGGATCAGTATCTCTCAATTTTTTCAAAAAAGTAACTTAATTAGGATTGCTTCTTACCACACTGTGATTTTGTTATCTGAAATGTTCATTGATGCTTGATTATTGATGCAGACACAGTATTTGAAGAAAAAAGTTTTGATCTTCAGGTTACGATGTAAAGACAAATAATAAATTGCTGACAGTGAATTTGTTCTATTTTATTGTATTTTTCACTTAATGCTCTCACTGCAAATGTGTATTGAAATAGTTCATCTTTTTCTGAAGTGACAGTGCAGTCCACACAAATGTGAAATGACATGTTTTCCCCACAGTCTTGACATTGAAATGGTAGCTCCAAGTAATTTCATTCACCTTCATCTTGGCATTATAATGTTACTTGTTTCAACTGAAATTATTGTTGATATGTGACAGTTAAATTACACATAAACAAAAGCAGATTAGCATAAGATATAATACAACTCCCATTTACTCTCCAGATGTTGAACATTATATAAACTGAAATGAAATAAAAAAACATTGTTACACATATAAAACCAGCACAATCACATGTATCCATAACTTGCTATTACTGTTCTTATTCCTGAATTCATTTTTTAAAGGACAGCTACTTTATTTTAAAGTGCTGAAGTCTTAAAATCCCCCTGTTGTAAATGAAGAATAATGGGATTAATAAATAAATTTGGCTTAAAAAATGGGTGTTCCAGCCAAGCATTGAGCAATGTCTTTAAAAGAGGTTTGAAAGAATCCAAATCTTCTTACAAAGTGGAAAACTAAACATATAATTTATTTATTTATTTATACCAATAAATGTAAAAAAATTGAGACATGCAAAATTAAAGTAAATATACAAGCCAAATTGTCCTTTTAAACAATGAATGTTTTGTTTTTGATGGTTTTTCAAATCAGAAGCATTATTCTAAGCAAAGTATGTACCTGTATATACAAATTATAAACAAAAAATTATTCAGTATAAAAATATTTTAACTCCATTGCAAAACAGGTTTATTTTTATTTTTCATGTCTAAGCTAAAATTCAACAATTTTGGCTACATAGAGTTCTACAGACTGTTAAACTGAAACTTTACTTATGTCAGTAACTCCATCATTGAATAGTTTAAGATAATAATTTCAAGATTCTTTTGTATGAATTCACTGTAATGAATTTGACTTGATTTTTCTTGCTTCAGATTTGAAATTAATCTTAATCACTGTCTGAAAGATTAATTGGTTAGAAGCTGAAGTGATGTGAATTGAAATTTAGCTGCATCTTAACTGCAAAAGTAGCATAAATATTGTTCAGTGTTGTAATATGTATCAGTATAGAATTTGATGCTTTATCCTATTCCAATACAGAGATTAAATACCAGCTTTATTTTATCTCCTTAGGAGCTGAAAGAAAAGCAGGAATCTAGTCTCAAACGTGACATTGATGGAATGGGAGTCCCAGAAATAAAGTATGGAGATTCAATCTGTTTTGTCCAACATGTGGCCACTGCCTTATGGTTGACTTACAAAGCACAGGATGCTAAATCAGCACGTTTAGGTCCCCTGAAAAGAAAGGTACTGTTTGGGGGTTTTTTAATTATTTGTGAAATCAGTTTGAGAGTTTAATTGCTTTGTGGTCTTATATTGAAGATATGAATATTTCACTCTGAAAATGAAAACAGTGATGGATATTAAAGTAACCATGTAATTGAAGAAAAAATGTCATTAAGAAATGTATTTAACCACTTTTTTTCTCAGAAGAAATTATTAGTTTGTACTCAATTTTTTTTATTTGTTACACCAGTAAAAGACAGAAATTTCTGTTTTGGATAATTATTTTAAATCTAAATTTAGCTGTTGTAACTGGTGTAAACTAATAAGTCATCTAACATTCACTGGTGTTTCAGAATTTTTAAATTAATTATATTATTTGAAATGGCAATTAAATTTTTCACTTAAGAAATGGCTTAGAAAATAATCAAGTTTCTTAAGGGATATTAGAGAATAATTTCCTCCCAAAATGTTAGAGGTAATTGTGATATGACATCAAGAAGGTCTTTCCCTGAGTCTTTTGATTTTAGGGTACAATTACATTCTTAATTAGTGGCATATGACCTGTTATACCTTCAAATTTTATGTTCATATATCATCCAGTGTTAAGGGGTTTAGTACTAGCTTCACCTAACTTCGTCATTACTAAAGGATTCCTTTATTCTCTGTTTGTGGATTTTTACAACTTGAGCCCATCATTAGAACATGAAAAATAAAAACCAAAAAAGTTCATTACTGAAAAGAAGTTGGAATTCTTCTTTAGTTACTTGCACACAGGTACAATTATAAGAGAATATCCATACACAAGCACTGCAGTACAGAATGATGCAGTGCTCCTCACACTTCCCAGGCACAATCCCATTTATTCATAAGCAGCATGCATGGTCATCATCAATGGGCAGTGAATGCCCAACCCCTTCACTTTCTCAGCAATCTAGCTGATCAGAGAAATTCTTTAAATGCCAGTCATTCAATATTTTATTGATAAAAAATTAAAACACACAATGATGGCCTCTCCCTTTCCCACGCCACAACTGGCTATGTCATTCTGTTTCCTCTGAGAGTCCAATTTTACTTCTTGAAAAGGCAATGTGTAGATTCTTCTTCTGTATTCAGTGAAGATCTTTACAATAGCTTCCTGTGGCATTCAGTATTTTATTTCTCCAGTTTTCTGTTCAACAGCAAGGGACTAAAAGAACCTTCATAATTGCCTGTCACTTTTATTCTCCTTTGAAATTGTTTCCTTCATGTTCAAAGACTTCAAATCTTTTGTTGTCCTCTCACCTGGGGAATTCTGTCTTGTTAAGTGCCTTCAAACAGAAGAAAATCTAAACCTTATAGCTTCATGCAGTTGATATTCCTGTGGAGGCAAGAAACTGTTTTTCATACCCTGCAATATATGATACTAGGCTATAATCTTGTAAGCAATTTGAGATATACATCAGTTTAAATTTCATATAAAATGAAATTTATATAAAGTTTCATATAAATGTATATAAATTGAAGTAATTGCTTGATATTCATCCTCTGCCATCGTGTAAGGTGGTTTTCACTTTTACTCACTGTATTCCTTCTGCAGCTGGCCTGCACTTTTTATAACACGACTCATTAGGAAGATTGAGACGTCCCTTGTTTTTGCAAGAGGCAAAGGATGCTTTTCTGACATAACCTAGCTATTATCACCGTCAGCTTCTGTAAAGCCACAGGAGAAAACAACTATGAGATTAGTTCTGTTATAAAATACTAAAAATTCCTGTAAAGCAAAAATTTCTGTTGTTTGTCTTCTGTTATTGGTTAGTTCATGTATCTAATTATTATGCTAAAAAATATGTAAGAAATTCTGGTATAATTTTTGAGGCTTTTTTTGCATTATTTCTGCCAGAATTTTTATTTTTTGTCTCTCTCTCTGAGATTGTGGTAACCAAGGATTCCAGATTTTGCCAGGTAATTGTGTTCCATCAGTATTGCAGTCAACATCCCTCCACCATCCAGTGAGAGAGGGATGTCTGTCTTTTCAGTTTGCTTTGTGCAAGCAGTGAACTCCTGCAGAGCTCCAAAATGCTAGAGCTCAGGCAACAGAAAAACACATGCTACGTGATTTGGATCCACACTCTGGAGGCCATTGCTCACAGTGGTGGTCAGTGCCTTGAGGTACTTCTACAAGCAAGGCAGTGCCAAATGCCCCTTTTTATATGCAGAGAAGTGTTTTGTCTGAGGAATTGATGTAGCCAGTGCTGGATGCTTCTCCCTGTGATGTACTTCCTGGAATCCTAAATAGCACTTTCCTGCCATTGTGATGTTTCTGGATAATTTAGTTGAGGTTTGGGTTGTTTGTTGGTTCTCTGGTTAGTTTTTGGGTTTTTTGGGTTTTTTTCCTTTGGTCAGAGAAATAGGAAAGATTAGGTTCTTCCAAAAGACTTTTCCCTCACCCACACTGCATACTTAGGAAGAAGAGTGCATATCTACTCTACAGTAATGAAAATGCAATTATTTTGCAAAGCATGACAGCTTTAATACCCTGTTAAATGTTTTCACTCCTGTAGCTCCAAAACCTGGAGCTGCATACAATGGCCTGAGGAAACATTCTTCAATTGTCAAATGTTTTTCTTACTAGTTTTGTGATGGGAAGAGTAGAACTTACTTTTAAATTTCGAGACCTCAAGACCTTCTCCATGGAAACAGCGATATTTAAGCTAGCCAAGTCACCCACAGTGTGATCCTATATAAAGATGTATCTGAAAAAAGAGGAAAGATGGCCCAATTTTAAACTATTCTCCTTTAAGAAAATATTATTAATGCAATAATTCAAAAATATCTTCCTAATATTCTCCATCCATATTTCCATGGATTCTGCTGTCTAGATAAACTCAGCATGTTTGAAGGAACAGAGCACATATGTAGTGTAGATTCTGCCAAGCATAGAAAAAAAAACCACTTTCCAGTGCTTTGATATACCTATATGCTACTATGTACAAAAGCTGTTGGTAAATAATTTTCCCATTTGTGTCAGCAACCACCTGTATAATGTTACTTGTTTCTTTGTTAGCTATTCATGCCCTCAGAATTATTCTGCTAACTGGGAAGGTGGGTTACAAATTTTTATTAACTCAAAGCTAAAAAGATACATTTTTTGGTGGAGAATTCAGTAGATTGCCTCTTGAGCAAAGAAGCAGGATAACTCACATTTGCTTCAAATAAAATTGATGTAGGATTTTAATGACTCAAAATGACCAAGACTTATTTTTGTGAAACCTAAAAGTGATTCTAGCTTTCTGTGACTTTGTGTGTTTTTTCAAAGTGAAAGTTTAAAATCCCCACAAAAGGATCTCTGTTATTGCTTGAAGTTCATATGATGTTCATTTCTGGTTCGGATAAGAATACAACACATTGTGTAGAAATAGTTAAATGACTCAGAAGTTGCTCATAAACACTATTGCTCCTTTACCAGCATTGTAATATTTGTCACACTTTCATAAATAATGTTTAAGAAAGTGAAGTTCCTCTTTCCCTGAGAGCTAGAATATAGAAAAAAATGAATTTTTTTGTTACAACTTGAAAATGTTTTTTAAGGGTATCTTTTAAAATGAATTGTGGAAGAATAAAAATACATTATGTTCTCTTCTCTGAATAACTTATGTGAGACTGAAAAACTTGTAGTTCTTTAATGGGTGTCTAGATAAAGTGATTAACAAATCTGTATATATGCAAATTACTTTTTTTCAATGCAGTATTGAAACAAATAAAAAATATTTAAAAGCAAAAAGTGTTTTTAAGTAATTATTGTGATAATTACTGACTCCCAATAGGTTATATTACACCAAGAAGGTCATATGGATGATGGTCTCACATTACAAAGATGCCAGCGTGAGGAATCCCAGGCTGCTCGAATCATTCGCAATACTTCAAGCTTATTCAGCCACTTTATAAGGTAGTTGTTACCCTGTTTTTAATATTCTGAAATTATAAGAATTTCTCTAAGAGAATCCTTATGTCCTACTTTCAAGTATTTGACTTTAAAAGCCATTAGAAATATATTTTTACTGATTAAAATTTGAAATTTTGATTAGTAATGCCATTAAATAGATAGAACAGTTTATGTGAGATTATTTACACGAAATCTAATACCTTGAAGCCAGAAGCAAGCTGGATCATAATCCAGGTTGAGGAAAACATGCTAACTGATCTTAGTCTAACTCTGTTAGTGAGTATTCAATGATACCTAGAACTTTGTCTAATTGAATCTATAAGGAGTTTTTAATTAATTATTTGCCCACCATATGAGCCTGTGTTTAAAACATTATTACTTCAGTATCTCAAGAACCTCCACCACTCCTTTGTATTTTTTGGGCTGAGGATATAAAGCAGAGCCACCTTTGCCAGTAATCAGTGCCTGCTAGATGATGCTATTGATAGTAGACTGTGGAAAACTGGATTATCACACCAGACTGAGAAAATACTTGAACAGAAAAAGACATTATTTTACTGACAACGGAGATTCCTTGAAATGCTTTATATTTTCAAATCCCACCCTTCTTTGTTTACTATATGGAATAGATACAGAAGATCTAATTCATGGTTAGGATTACCTACTACTTTTGTGCTCTTTTTCCAGAAGGCTGTGGGTGTATAACTTCAATAACTGCTACTGTTATTGCACATCACACCTATAACCTTAATGGGATTTAAAGTATCTAAACAAAATCAATTACTGCAGTAAAAGAACGTTAATCTCTTTTTCTTCTTTTTGCTGAATTACATTGCTGCTTCTTATATATATATATATTTTTTTTTTTTTTTTTTTTAACACATTCTCTCTGTTTATATCAGCACAGAAAGGGAAGTATGATTCCACTCCAGAAAGCTATGAGTGCTGGGCACCCAAATAATAGATGTTTGAATGATGTTCAGTTGGGATCATCCGTTGCTTATATTCACATATCATACACGTAACAGGACTCGATTTAGGTACCAAAAGAGAATAGGCTGCCACATAATATTGTAAATTACAGTGGGAAAATGATTAATGCTGCCAGTCTTGTTGTTTTCCATAGTGGAAACAACAGAGCACTGTCACCCAGCGCCCTGCCTGTTGAGGAGATGGCTCAGACTCTGCAGGACCTGATCACTTACTTCCAGCTTCCCGAAGAAGACCTGCAACACGAAGACAAGCAAAACAAACTTCGCTCACTCAAAAACAGACAAAATCTATTCAAGGAAGAGGTATAGACAAAGGGATTTTTGCATTGTTTTAAGTGTAATGTCTCACAAACTTTGAGAGAAATCTAGATGTATGCATATTATCATGTAGATATAGGCATATGATCTATAATGTAATGTAATGTTCCTAGCTGAAATATCTATATATACATATATATATACATACATATACATACATATATATATATATATATACATACATATACATACATATATATATATATATATAAACTCGTCACAAGCCACACACTCTGTCATAAAATTTGATCTTAATACTTCTGAGCATATTTAAAAGGATCTTATTTTACAAAAAATTCTTTTTCTCTCTGTGAATTTATACAGCCTGGATACTCCAAATGTATGATAAAACCTGGGTCAATAATGGATGTTATTTCTGATGTCTTTTCTGTCCTGTGAATCTGCCTGTAACTTTTTATCTCTAGAAACTCAAAGAATGCCAGTTTTAGAGAAAGTTATGTATTACATAATTGTTGAATTGCTCCTCTCTGAAAATGGAATAACTGCATTTTTGTAGAAATACTAAACATATTTTATGATGTGTTTAAACACATTTGAATTGTTTCCAGGTTTTCAATATCATCTGAGTATGCAATCAAAGGGAAGTTGCAAATATCTTGTAGTATTTAAAAGTCTTTGGTTTACAGAGATTTTATTAGATAGTAAAATTTCCACCTTTTTAATCAATGAAAATTCCTTTTTATCTAAATTTCAACTATTTTTTCCTTATGCAAGGAAAATTTTATTTAAAAAGAGTGTCCTTAAAAATCAAAAAAACCTTTATTTTCAGATTTTTAGTGTTTATTTTTCATAATATTTAGCTGTGTAAGGAATCATATGGAATCATTCTCTAAAACTA
This sequence comes from Anomalospiza imberbis, assembly GCF_031753505.1. Classification (NCBI taxonomy): domain Eukaryota; kingdom Metazoa; phylum Chordata; class Aves; order Passeriformes; family Viduidae; genus Anomalospiza; species Anomalospiza imberbis. The sequence continues at coordinate 31,615,693 of NC_089686.1, forward strand.
ATTCTTTTTATACAGAAAAATACGTGCTCAAATCTTTTGAGCACAATTGGTTTGCTGCTTGGTATTTTCTTAATTTAAGATAATGCAACCTTCCAATTTATACTGGAAAAAGTCTTTAAAAAAGCAATGACCAGTGCTTTTTCATGTACAGTTCACTTTCCTCTCTGTCGTATGTGTTTAGGGAATGCTGGCACTAGTTCTAAATTGCATTGATCGCTTAAACGACTACAACAGCACAGCTCATTTTGCAGGAATTGCAAGAGAAGAACATGGTGGTACATCATGGAAAGAAATTTTGAATCTCCTTTATAAATTGTTAGGTAAGTTCTTCAAAAACCTACTAATGTAGAAAAAACCCCAGAATAAGTGTCCTTGGTATCCTACTTGCTGCTTCACCACCAAAGAATACTTTAAGTATTAGTATTGAGTATTTAGTTTATTATGTAAGTCACAGACTTTCTTCCATAGAGTTACTGCTATTTAATACAGATAAAAGAGTTTATTGAGCAATGATAGATCAGAAAATCAGATCTTGGGCTGGAAAAATTCTGTGAAGCATGTCAAAACTTTTTTTTTTTAATTTAAATGTACCTGAGATATGCAAACAGATGTGAATTATTATTTTAAAAATTAGAAAAACTGGAAAACAATCTTTTTATACGAAACTGAAGAAAAGTCTAAAAGCAGTAGTCAGGTCTGCTCAATCCATTTTTGTCACTTGAGGCTAAGATTTAAATGTTAATAAGAATAATTACATAAAAAAGAAAAAAATTTTCAATATCAATGCCAGATTTTCTAGAGCACTGCTATTCAAGAGCAAACTGCTTCTGTGTTGTAGAATGACCAAAATTATAGAGCAGAACAAGTATGTATATGTGTATTTAAATTTCTTATTTGATACCTAGTTTATGTTATTCCTCATTTAACAGAATCTTGTCTTCTGATGGAGATTAAAAACATTCTATTTTCATCACAAAGGAAGGTAGTCCTGATCCATAGGGAAACAAGGAAGTTGAGAGTCAGGACAAGAAAAAAAGAAACCAGGAGAAGTGCTTTGAGGCATGAGGTTATTACATAGAACAGACATGCAGGTGCTTCTGATGAAATCTCATTGCCTTAGAATCTAAAAAGTTACCACTTTTACTACAGTCTTATGAGTTTACAGAAAAATAGGATGAAAAGAAACTCTCTCTAGTACTCTTTTTTCAGATTTTACCTTCATTTTTATCCACAGATACATTTTGAACAGAGTTGTTCTGATGTAATATTTTTTGTGCTTCATAATAAAAATCACTGACAACTGAATACAAAAGATGTATTTTTTGTTACTCTTTTTCCCCTATGATCTATGACTTCTAGAAGAAAGAAAACGAACAGTGTTGCTTGAAAGGCTTGAATGTTGATGAAGTCTGCACTACTGAAAAACTAAAAGCTGTGCATTCTACAACATTGTAATCAGAAAGTAGAACTAAACACCAATATGCCTAATCTGCACTTGACCTCAAACTTCTGCATATGATCTTCCCACACTTGCTAGGAAGAAACAGAAAAAAGAAATGTTTCAGCCCCATGATTTTAACCGTGCAAGGGTGCTGGATAACTTCTATTTCTATTTAGCAACAAAAAAAACATAAACAAAACTTTTTTTTGCTGAGATTCTTGTTTATGCAGGAGACCCCCTTCAATTTCAAAAATGATGTGCTCCTTAGAAATTATGTCAGTTGCTGATATTCAAAGTAGTGGAAATTCTAATTCTTCATTGCAGTAACATATATGGACTTGTCTGTTCATTGTTTTATCGAGTTACTCTAAAAATTGTGTTAAAATATATATAATAAACTTTGTTGATTTAAAAGGGAAATCTCCTGTTATAAAATGTTACCTTGTGTTTTTTTCCAGCTGCTCTCATTCGTGGCAACAGAAACAACTGTGCTCAATTTTCCTGTAACCTTGATTGGCTAATCAGTAAATTGGACAGATTAGAATCTTCCTCAGGTGAGACTCACTTTTACAATGTAAATTAACTATCAGTCAATGCATGTTTTACATTACTTACATCGCAGTTTTCCTTGAAGCCAACACATATTAGAAAATAAATACACTCTTGGGGTTTGGTTGGTTTTTTGTTTGTTTGGGGGGGTTTTGTGGGTTTTTTTTGTTGTTTTGCTTTTTATTCTTTTTTTGGGAGGTTTTTTTTTTTTTTAATTGGCTAAAGTAATATGTTTAAAGAGATATATGAAATTGTTTTGCTTCAATAAATTTGTTATAATAGTACTACATCCAGTCAGTGTTGACTGTGACCCTGATGAATTAAGGGATTGGATCAAACAGTATCAACAGTGGTGTACCATGAAATGACATGTATTTGTGGCATGCATGTAAACCCCGTATAGATGGGGCTTATAGGGTTTTTTTACAGTGAAGTATTCAACAAAATATTGATATACTATACAGAGCTCCCTTTACTTCTTCCATTGAAAAGAAGGAGCTAAACTTGCAAAAGTGGTTTTAAAGTTGTGGCTATATTCAAAATAAAAGAAAAATTAACATTTTTATTATGCATTTATTCCTAATGGAATGTTCATATCATTACTCCTTAAAAGTTGTTTTGTTCTCTTTTTAGGCCAGAGAAAATATGCCATCTTGTAAGATACTCCTTTACTGAGCTTTTAGGTTGTGTTCAGTGGTGCAGGTGATTTAATGACAGCATTGTTTCTGTGGCCTTCATACAGGTATTTTGGAAGTGTTGCACTGCATATTGATTGAAAGCCCAGAAGCTTTAAATCTAATATCTGAGGAACACATCAAATCCATTATTTCACTGCTGGATAAACATGGGCGCAATTACAAGGTATGTTTGGAGAAACTAAGGATGTAATGTTAATTTTACAATAATTTGTGGGGGGGAAAATAGATGAGAAATGTTTACATGGAAATATTTGATTTGAATATCTTTAAAGGAATAAAATAACCTTAAAGTACATTTGCAAAATTTCTTTGTTGAGATTAAAAGGATGTTTAATATATAATTGCTTTTCAGCAATTTTCAAATACCAAAAATTTGTATGAGAAGTAAGCAGTTAAGAAATATTGGTAACCAGTCAGAACTTTTGATTTGAGAAAATGAAGTATTCTGGTAGCTGTAAGAAAGTGGTCAGAGTACCTTGCTTTGTGATTCAGGGCTCTGGAAAAGTAGTGGTCTACCATTGCATCCGCAGATATAGAGAACTATATCCTGCAAAGTCATTCCTAACTTGAGTAATAATAATAGCAGCAGAAAAGAAAAAAAAATAAAGTGAGAAATCAGAAAAATAATCCAAATATCTGAAAACACAGGTGTTCTGAAGAAAGAAAAAAACCCTGAGTTTCCAGAAGATATACTGGATGAAATTAATTTAGACACCAATATGCAATTTATTATGATAGAAGAAGGTGAACAGAGTTTCTGGCTGCAACCAGGATGACATCACAACACAGACGAAGATATAGGTTTTTGTGTGATTTTCTGATGTGAGTTTCCTTCCTCAATTAAAATTTTATTTGAAAGACTGATAACCCCGAGGAAGAACAGAGAAAGTTTTTGTGAGCTGAAATTGCCCTTTCTTGTAAATCATTAATACAGAGACCCTAACCAGCTACAGATGAAGTAAAGGAGAAAATAATTTTTAAGCAGGGTTAAGGAGTATGAACTGATATAAGTAGGCAAAAGAAAAAAAGTTGAAATTTCAGCAGTAAGTTTAGCTTACTATTTTTATCTCTTAACAAGATTACTGTGTTATGCCAGTCACCTAGAAAGAACCTTGTGTCTGAAACATTTCAATGTAGATCTTATAGTGAGAACTTAGAGCAGAAACAGAAAATGTACACAGGAGAAGAATTATACTGGGTAATGGATTTGTTCATTTCCATTTGTAGTGTCTTTGGCTATACCTCAGCAAGTACTGAAGAGTGGGTAGAAAGAAATAGATTTATCTGTTATTCCACAAACAGTATATCTTGTTCTCCTGCTAGATTAGTGATTCTGTTGAGATTTAGGAAATAAGAAAAATAATGAGCAAAATAGTCCTGGAAATTATTGAGTTGAAGGCCTTTTTAAATTAAAAGCCTTCTCTCAGAAAGAGAGTCAGCCTATTCACAGAGATTATTTAAACATTTTACATATAAAATCTGAGTTGCTGGTAATCATTAATGTTATTAAGATGCTTTACAGCTGAGTACTGCTCAGAGGTTATGTTGTTCTTTAAATTATTACCTCTAGCCTCTGCTAGATGCTTTCTGCCCAATAGCAGAGGTGGAAGAAAGGAAACTGCTGGGACATAGAAAAGTGTTTAAACAAATACCTTAGTGTAAGCAGCATAAGCTGTTAATGGCTTTGTGTTCAGTTCACTAGTCAGACAAGAGGAGTAGCTAAAATGAGTTATATTCTGTTGTTTCTGGAGTTGTACAATAGTAATAACACAATCAATGGTGTGAAGATGTATCTTTTGTTGTGGAGGTGGTGTAGCACTCTAGACTGCTTGGGCTCATTGCTCAAAGACTGTTTGTCAGAAGTCAAGTATACATTGAAGCTTCTCTGTGAAAGTGTGCAGCTTTGTTCCTCAGCATTAAGCAACACTATGTTACTGTGTTCTCTCTTCCAAAACTCCTGCTCCAGTACTCTGGAAGAATGATATCAATCTCTTTCAATTTTCAGACTCAAGTTAAAAAAAAAAGGAGAAGAAATCTGAAGTTTTAGAATAACATTTTTCTAAAATTCTGTTTTGCTTTATAGTGAGCTTTTAAAGCATCTTTCATTTCATAAATAAATTGATTATTTCTCAAATTGAAAACATTGTTTCCAGAAGAGACTCAAAAGCAGTCACATTACCATTGAGAATTATCCACTAATTTTGCACAATATTTTTTTTGGACTGCAGAAAATTTATCAAGGAACTTCATTTTATATTCAAATTTTTATTGAAAATTAATTAAAAAGTCTTAAAGAGATGGCATATGGCTGTTTTAACTGTTTTGTCTGATCAAAATGAGAATGAAGAATCTTAAAGGAAGGTTTCTGATGCATTCTCAAACCCTGTGCTCTGATTTTATGTTCCACAAATGTTTGATATCCTCTATCAGTAGTACAGAATACACATGGTACAAATATGTGAAAAGTATATAGAAAACAATAATGTATATTATATCCCTTCCTTTAGGCCTATTCTGAGTGTAAATTAAGCTGACAATTGAATAATAGTGTCTGTTCCTAGCTACCTTTATCTTACTAGTTCTGATTTTTCTTTTAAGGTTCTCGATGTGCTTTGCTCTCTCTGCGTCTGTAATGGAGTTGCAGTCCGTGCCAATCAAAATTTGATCTGTGACAATTTACTGCCCAGAAGAGACTTACTTTTGCAAACACGTTTGATTAATGATGTGACAAGGTATAGTGATATGTTATATCAGAAAAAAATTATTACTGTTATATTAGAAAAATTTGAATTTCAATTTAAAAAATTGAATTTTTATCTTCAGTAATTAATTGAATAAAAAACTGTAACCTAAGAAATGTCCCAAAGCTTTCAATATTGAGAAACACACCTTATGAGGTGATAATATACTATGTATTGACTTCTGAAAAAATACATTTTTTACTGACAATATGGCATTTGTATGGAACCCGGGATCAAATATAAATTGCTAATTTGTAAGCTGCTCTAAAATGGAAACATGAAAGTTGCTTGTTTCTGAGTCAAAACAGGGCGCAGAGTATGTAAACATACTCTGAAGCATTTGTGTGTTTTAAGAGGGATTTGATTTCCTGGCAACCTCACTCCTGGTTTTTTGATTTTAGTAAATGATCTTGTCATTTCCCTTTTGCCTGTAAGTTTTTCAAAGCATGGAACCTTTGCTTTAGAAGACAATTCTACAGCAGCTTTATTAATTTATACATAAGGGTTCACTTCAAAAAATATTATAAACAAAGCATGGGTACCTAAACTTGTATCATAATTGTAAAGTGAATTTGACAATTATACAGCAATATAATTCCTATGTTACACTTTATGTTTACACTAACTGGCCTGCATTTTCTTTCTTAGCATAAGACCAAACATATTTTTGGGTGTTGCTGAGGGCTCTGCACAATACAAGAAGTGGTACTTTGAGTTAATAATTGATCAGGTTGATCCATTCTTGACGGCAGAGCCCACCCACTTGCGCATTGGTTGGGCCTCTACTTCAGGTTATGCCCCCTATCCTGGAGGTGGAGAAGGATGGGGAGGCAACGGTGTTGGTGATGACCTCTACTCTTTTGGGTTTGATGGCCTTCACCTGTGGTCTGGTGAGTACTTTGTGAGCTACCACTGATTCTTGCATTTAACATTTATTTACATTTATCTTCCATTTTTTTGTATATATAACATGCTATTTTATAGTGAGCTACATTCAGAACTCCAGGTTGTCAAGAAGGTATTTAGAAGTTCACATCAGACTTCTTGTCTGAGATGTTAGCCAATATTGAATTATACCAATTAGACTTTTAGCAGATTGCCTCTGTTTCCATGATTTGGACCACAGAATGGCATTTTCCAGATCTAGACTTAATTTAATCCAATACTGACTTAATTCAATCTGTCCAAAATAAATGGATGTATTGATCTCAAATAAATGAATTCTCTACAAATTGACATTTGTATTATTATTTTACTTTGAATCTACAGTTGAAAGAAAATGATAGTTATCTTTAAAGCTGTTGATAGATCCATTTATCAAATTGAATTAAAATTTTGGCAAATAGTTTCATAAATTTTTTGTCAATAAAAAATAATAATTTCTATGCTACTGCCAACTTCATTATTTTGGTCCTTGTGTGTGGAGTCTTTAATTATGAATTATCATATTATTTTTTCATCCAGATTTCTCTTCCATGCCCAGTAAATGATGGTTATTTTTTAGCTTGCCTAATGTGTAGCTTATGTTTTAACATGCAATTTTCAAGGCATGTAGACAAAATTGTTAGTTTCCCCATTTTTCTCAGTGCCTTTAAATGCCATATACATCTAAGTATTCTTTAATTGCTCTGAAAATAATAGAGTAGGGCCATGCAAATGAAAGGTGTTTTAATGAATGTTTATATTAATACACTGAAGCAAATTTTATTATATTAATACTAATAATTCATAATCTGAGAGTGTTTCCTTTGTCAATTAGATTAACATTGTTCTAGTGTTGGGTTTTGTATATAAAATGTGTGTGCAGAAACAAATAATTCAATATTTCAACACTACTGAACAATTATCCAATGTCAGAAATAATCATTTTTCAGAGAAGACTAGGAGGCATCCATAACATACTCCATTAGAAATTGCTGAATAGGTAATTTTAAAAAATTAAACCTGCTTAAATATTCTGATTCGTAGATACTTTTATCCTAGGTCGGGTACCCAGAGCTGTAGCATCTGTCAATCAGCATTTATTAGCATCTGATGATGTGGTTAGCTGCTGCTTGGATTTAGGTGTACCCAGCATTTCATTCCGCATTAATGGACAGCCTGTACAAGGAATGTTTGAGAACTTCAGTACAGAAGGGTTTTTCTTCCCTGTTGTAAGCTTGTCAGCCGGTGTAAAGTAAGTACGACTTAATTTTAATTGTTTCCGTAGCTGTCTTATCGCACAAAATACTGTCCAAATTCTAATATGATTTATTTGGTTTTGTTGCTTCAGTTCTGCCCAAATAGCAGCTGGAAGGAAGGCAGGGAAGTAATGATTTGTTCAGTGATGATTTCATTTAAAAGAGACATGTGAGCCTGTAAACTATTTGATCAAGTCAAAATGTCTGGACAGTATTATTTTATGGGTATTTGGTGACCTAGGGAAAATTAATTTTGTTTCATTCCAATTATCAGTGAAAAAAGCTTGTTAGAAATGCAGAACCAAATTTGGCACTAATTAAGGTTCTCACTGGCTTTCTCAGCAGGGAGTAAAAAACCTAAATCATCATGAAAATTGATACTGTGTTCACAGTGGGAAACAGAACTGATGAGAAGCAGTTCTGGAATCTCTTTACTGACGTTGTCCATTTCTTACCTCTTCTATAGCTAAAATACTGAGATTCAAACTTACTGTATACAATTTGTATGTTTGTCTATGTTCAATGAATTCAGAAAATCTCCTGAAGAATCAAACAGAATAAAGGAGGGCTGGGAAAGGTTTAGTAAATCAATTTCATTTATTCCCCAGGAATGGCCCTAGTATGTAGCTGCATTAATATAAAGCTTTTGAAAATGTTCATTAATTTTATTCTAAAAATGTGTCAAAACTGGTGTAATTATTTTCTTTTTTTTTATTCTTATTTGATGTTGCTTTTATGTTTTATGAGAGCATTTTCCTTTGTAGTTTATAGTAATATTATAGCTGATGTTCACAGCAGATGTATGTGGTCATCTGTGTCTATTACTACGAGAGAAAATACTTTTACATGGGAATCCTGAGTTCATGAGTGAAGGAGGGTGTTTTGGGGTCTTTAATCTTTAAAAAAATGTAAATAAAATATGTTGATCTGTTCTAATATTCCTATAGGCTTCTGTCACCCCATCACAACATATATAGGACAAATTCCTAAAGATAACAGTCTCTTTTTTTTTAACATTTCTGTGTTTGTTTACCTCTAGAGTTTGCCCACTTGAGAACCAAAGTATGCAGCTGGATAGTTTTTGTCTTTGTTGTTTTTCCTGGTATACTCTTGAATTTATATGACAAAGCTATATTTGAGGAGAAAAATAACATTTTAGGGGGTTGCAAGGAATCTTGGTTGTCCTTCTGAAACTCATTCCCAGTTGTAATATTCAGTATAATATTGTTTGCTTTCTTACTGTATTATGGGTTTAGTGGGGTTTTTTGGTTTTTTTTATTTCTCTCATATGCCAAACTGTCTGCATGTCTTCACTGAGAAGTAACTTTAAAACTTTCAAGTTATATATCAATAGTCCCAATAGTATTTTTAGAGTAATAGTCCAATTTAAATTAGATTTGTGTTTCCAAATCCCTTAAATCCATTAAAAAATCACAACTTACAACCATTTTATTTTAAGAGAGAAATATTTATATATGCCACTATATTAAATAATTAGTTTTTCTTTGGCCAAAACAAATTTTCAAAAAATAGTGGGTAGATGATGGTTTTACTGACAGTATCTGCTAATATGAATGTTTGGTAAACCTTTGGTATTTACCAAAACATGAAGCACACATGAGTTTTTGTAAATGGTAGTAAAACAAATGCTTAGGCTTCTACACTGTTTATTCATAATTATAGTTTATGCTGACTAATTAAGAGTCTAATTGCTTCGTTGAAAATTGCACAGAGTTCGTTTCTTGTTGGGTGGACGTCATGGAGAGTTTAAATTTCTGCCTCCTGCTGGTTATGCTCCCTGTTTCGAAGCATTGCTTCCAAAAGAGAAGATGAAATTGGAGCCAGTCAAAGAATATAAAAGAGATTTTGAAGGAGTGAGGGATTTGTTGGGTACAACACAGTTTCTCTCACAAGCTTCTTTTATCCCTTGTCCAATAGACACCAGTCAGGTATGTGACATTTGCATAATGGGATTTATAACTTATGTCTATTCAAAACTTAAATTCACAATATAAAATATTCCCTCAATCTTCCATTGCTTGGTGTGATGTACTAACTAAATTAAGCCTTGGATACACAAGGTGTGGTAACTGGAACCTCTTCTTACTTTCAGAATTGTTATGCTCTTTCTTTAGATTGCTCTTCCTTTTCATCTTGAAAAGATCAGGGACAAACTAGCTGAAAATATCCATGAGCTATGGGGAATGAATAAAATAGAACTGGGCTGGACATATGGCAAGGTATGTTTTGAATGACCTGTCTAGGTAAAGTCACTGTATTTGGTCAAGTCTCCCACCAGCACAAACCTTGACTCGGAATTTGAATAGGGTATGCAATGGTGGTCTATACATTACTAACAGTAGGTGACCATGTAAGCTGGAGAGACAGTAGTATTAACTTTTTGGTGATTTTTTTAAACAGCCAAATTCATCAAATTTGTTTGTTTTGTTTACTCCATTAATTATGGAGGATTATTTATAGTGTGCTTTATAAGTGAATAATGGGAAAAGGAGATTTCTATAGATACGAGTAGCTGTCACTGAACAAAGATAAATGGTATTGCTTATATTGACTTCATTACTGCAAAGAATTTACTGGGTTTTTACCGTGATACTTGATTCCATCAGGAAAGTACTCTTTTCTGTTATTCTTTTGCAGATACGGGATGATAATAAAAGGCATCATCCTTGTCTTGTGGAATTCTCAAAACTGCCTGAGACGGAGAAGAATTACAATCTACAAATGTCAACTGAAACCCTCAAGTGAGATTTAAATAGAAAATAATATAAAGTTTTATACTTTTATTTTTATTCAGGTGCATCATACTGTTGTAGATATAAAAACCTTTCAAATATCTTCTTCAAAGATATTCTCCTAACTTTACTAGAAGTTCCAGGAACCCAATCAGACTGATATAGAAAAGAGTTCTCTCTACAGAGAGACAAAGAAAAAAACACCACCAAATCCTGATGGTTTTAATAAAGTGGTAGAAATCTCAAGCTAGAGATTTGTGCCTTTTTAGTCTTTGAAGGTCTTATTTATTACTTCTGATAAATTAAAATATTTGGGTTTTTAAATACCATTATTCTGGATTATATCTGTGTTTTTAAATATAATTCCTTCTACATATTTATTCAATGCATGAAAACGATAATGTTGTGTTTCACTGATGCCATTTTTATGCTAGAACCCTTTTGGCCCTTGGATGTCACATTGTTCATGCTCATCCAGCAGCTGAGGAAGACCTTAAAAAAGTCAAGCTTCCTAAAAAGTATGTACCTTATGGTAACGGTTACAATTATAATATTTATTGTAAATATAACATATTTTAAGTTCATTTAAAGTATACCATATTTGAACCCCATACATGATATATACCCCATGCAGATCTTTGGTTGGCTGGGTTGTTGGAATGTGAGTACTGCTGTACTACATCACCTCCTGACGTTGTTGAGAGGCAGAAACAGTCACATACAGGCAATTGTAGCAGTGTAACATCACCCTAGAACAGACTCCAAAGTTAAATACAACATTGCAGTGCTCTTCTGCCTCATAGTAAAGAACAATCTATTCATATGGTTGTAAATCTATTTACTTGAAAGAGAGTTTACCACTTTACCACAGGAGACAGAAACAGCAAGTTGGACACATGCCATTTCACACCAGTTTATCAACCCACCATATTTTTTCCTGAAAGAAATTTATCCATGAGAAACAAAGTCAGTTGTTTAAAGTGAGCAGTAAAATACATAGTTTTATGATATGAGAGATGGTAATCTTGATCCAGTTGGTGGCCTTAATTAACAAAAGTAATGGCCATTGAGAGCTTTTCTCAATGTTCACACTGCAGACAGTCTATCATAATATTGGTTTGCTATTATTCTCTTGTTAAAATAGCTATTGCCTTTAGGAAACATCCTAATTAAAGGAAACTACCTGACTTGAGCAAAAGAGAATCTGACTATGTCTAAAAGGGAGGGTTGTCCTTATACAATATGGAAGGGTTGGAGAAGATTATGGCTACTGCTGAAAAATTACTAAACTTTTTATTCAGTGAAAAAGTGTTAAGAACAATAGTTAAAATTTTTTCTTCTGTTGGAAAAAATGGTAAGGCAGTCCTTACAGAATAGTTAATTAAAATACCATACTTAATAATACATAAGAGAGTTTGATAAGAAGTCATCATACAGATCTTTAAAATAGAAATTACTTGGAATGTTTAAATGGCAAATATATATATATAAAGTAGTCAGTTAATTACAATTTTGTTGCTTTATAGCAACTGTTTAGGTATGTAAATATGGATCTGATTCACATTTAATTAGCTATTGTGCAAGGAGGTGGAAAATGAGATGGTCTAGATGGCTAGATAGCTAGAATCCAATTTATATCCTAGTCAATGACCAAATGCAATGGAAGATTTTTGCAAAGAAACGAGGAGAGTAGGAGATTAAAAAGTGGAGAGAGACAGTGATTTTCACCCTGTGAATGCCTCACAGAAAGATTTAAATACCATAACTGGTATATCTTGACTCTCTGTTTTTCTTTGTTGACTTACAGTTACATGATGTCAAATGGATATAAACCTGCCCCTCTTGATCTTTCTGAAGTGAAATTGTTACCTTCTCAAGAATTTCTAGTTGACAAACTAGCAGAAAATGCTCATAATGTCTGGGCAAAAGACAGAATAAAGCAAGGATGGACCTATGGCATTCAACAGGTAGGAACTTTACATGCATTTGTAATAAGTAAAGAATGTGAGATTTTTTTTATTCTAGAACATCATTTGGGAGGGTATGTTAGTTAAGATGACAAATACTGACTGTCCTGTAGTAACTGGAAAAGCCAGAGTGGGTTGGGAGCAGGAAAAGTGCTACATATAAAAGTCTGGATTGTCAGACCTGTATGGTTGCAGCTGCTGGATGTATGAGAATATATTTCCATCCTTCTCCTTCATTCTTGTACTTAGGTTTTCAGTGTTATTAACAGATAATTGAGCTTGCATTCATAGGACTTTTCTTCATTAATGCTGCTTCTCTGCTGTAATCATTACATGATGCCAAAGTGCACTGTCTCATTATTCAAAGACTTTGTGATGTCTAAACAGACTTTTCTTCTTGTTGTTTTCTATCATTCCTTTTAGGATCTTAAGAACAAACGTAATCCTCGGCTAGTGCCATACGCATTATTAGATGAACGTACTAAAAAATCGAACAGAGACAGCCTCCGTGAAGCTGTCAGAACATTTGCAGGCTATGGCTATAGTATTGAGCCACCTGACCAAGAGATAGGTACGTATTTTCAATAAGAATCATGGCCTTTTTTAGTGACATTTATAGTATCATTTTATTATTAAAACAGGGTTTTTTTTCCTCTGTTTATTTTTGCAGCTGACCAAACAGTGGAAAAAGTCAGCATTGACAAGATACGATTTTTCAGAGTAGAACAATCCTATGCAGTGAAGTCTGGAAAGTGGTACTTTGAGTTTGAAGCTGTGACAGGTGGAGATATGCGTGTTGGCTGGGCCAGGCCAGGCTGTCGACCAGACATAGAGTTGGGAGCTGATGACCAAGCATTTGTATTTGAAGGAAGCAAAGTCAGTACACCTTTACCTCTTTTGATCTACAAACAGCCTAACAGAGAATTACAACATAGGTTTCCTCTATGTACTCCGCATCAACTACCAGATGTTTTTGATTCATATAAAGATATCCCTGAGCTCTGTTTCATACTGGATAGTACCTCCATTTTGTTCTGGTCATGAGATTATGCTAACAAAGAAGTCTTGGTTTATATGTATCTTCCTAGGCTATACCCAACTAAGTACAGACGTCTGTCATAATTATAAACAAGATACAGCATTCACTCCCATTTTTTATAAGTGGTATTTTACAAAAATCAATAAAAGGTTCTTCATTAACTGAGAGAACCACAGTCTGTTTTCCTTTTTCTGTTTATTCTGCTTTCTGTGTGTCCTTTCTTCCTAAGCTTTACTCCTAAAGGTCCAGAAGGATAATAATGACCCTGTGTGTAAGAAGTTGAATCCAGTGAACAGTAGTTATCAGTAGTTAACAGTAGTTCCTAATTGCTGAAGTTAGGGTGCCTTAGTCTCTCTATGTCACTGTTATCTCTAAGAAAAAAAGTCATGATCAGTACTGTTTGCAAATTACTTTGATACCCTGGAAGATAAAGTATCTGGGTTTCTTTATTTGTTTTGTATTTAATTTTTAATTTTAGCACTGTATTTATTTCCTTGGTTTAACATTTAGGGCCAGTGTTGGCATCAAGGCAGCGGATTCTTTGGACGAAGCTGGCAACCAGGAGATGTGGTTGGTTGTATGATAAACTTGGATGACAAGTCAATCATCTTTACTCTGAATGGAGAGTTGCTTATAACCAGTAAAGGTTCAGAACTTGCATTTGCTGACTTTGGAATAGAAAATGGTAACTTCCCCTTTATAGTCACATGGTTATTAGAAGACAAAATAATACAACAAACAGAAAAACTAGCCTGTCATGACTCAGTGAGCTGAGAAATCATATTTCACTGATATGCGCCTTCAGACTGTGCTACACATTAATTTAATAAAAAATTATTTTGAGAGTGCTTGTGTGGCACAAACTGAATTTCTTTTCTCCTTTAACCACATTAATGGGGTTTCAGCAGTCAGAGTGGATGAATTTTCTCACTGTTGCTAGGCTTTCTCTCAGGACTTCAGTGCTAAGAAGAAGTGGTAATAATAGGCATCCTGATCAATTTCCAAAACCTGTAAATGTAGTCTCTGATAATCTCACTGGAGCATAAATATACGATGTTCATGTCTGTGAAGCACAAAATGAGTACTGTGCGGTGAGTCTGCATAAAATGAAAGATCTTTGCAACATAACTTGCATCTATTTTTTTTTCTCTGTTCTATTCATAACTTATCCAAAAATCCCATTGTTCTGGGATATTTTTCGTCTTCTGTTTTTTGCCTTTGGCTTTTCAAAAAGTAGTATCTACATGACTGTAGTAAAAGAGTTGGGGAATATTTTCAAACTGGTTTGCTTTATGTTTTCATTGACTTTTTCTTTGTAATAGTATCTCCTCCAACCAGTAATAGCTTCATACCTGTTAGTAATTACCAGAAAACTTTGCAATTGCTCACTGCTCTTCTTTGGTCTTACCATTGATAGAGTTTTTACAAAGGTAGAGAATGAGGGACTGCCTTAACAAAGCTGTACTGAAGTCTCAGTTTAGGAAAGAAAATCTCTCCTTTAGAGGTTGAACTGTTGGCTTTTCCCTAATCTTGCTCCAAATTCTGTTTCTTGGGGAAATGGTGAAAGAAGTCAACAGCCTTTCAGCCCTGTATAAAGTTATATGGAGGTCAAAAACTTGAGTGATAAAAAATACTATCATTGAAGGAGTGTGTATTTATCCATTGTGAATGATGGAGGAAAAATATTGTGCCTACTGATGATAAAGTAAATTTTAAATGTATGTATTGAGATACTTGAATGTCATCTCAAAGTCCTTTTGAAAATTTGGTGCCTTCAGAAACCATACTTAACTTTGTCAATAACTTTGATCTAGCCAAGGTTGGCTTCCAGCGATCAGCTTGTTGTATAAAGCCATGTTTATTAGTCTAAAAACAAAAAAAATAACAAATTAAATGGGATACTGCCTAAGTTCTCAGGGGTTTTGGTAGCAATTATATTGAACTTAGACATTAGTATTTAAGGTGGCTTTAAATCCTTGTTTCTGTCATCACTTCATGTGCATTACTTGTAGGAGCTGAAGTTTAAAGTTTAGTTCACAATTAGATGTATTGAAAATAAAGAATGTCTGGTTTTAAACCAAATGGTTTTAAACTAAGCTATTAAGGTTTTTTTTTTTTTTTTCCTTTAGGTTTTGTTCCAATTTGTGCATTGGGCCTATCTCAGATTGGTCGCATGAACCTTGGAATGGATGCCAGTACATTCAAGTATTATACGATGTGTGGCCTCCAAGAAGGTTTTGAACCTTTTGCTGTTAACATGAACCGAGACGTTGCTATGTGGTTCAGTAAACGCTTACCAACATTTGTCAATGTGCCAAAAACTCATCCTCACATTAAGGTAACATTACATGTCAGGGAGACACCTGTTCAATGATTGTTTGTTTAGCAAGCTGAGACATTAAACCCTTACTAATACTTACTGTCATCAGATAGTTTGTCAAATAACTCTATTAAGTAACTCTTAGATAATTTCAGATTATATTGTCTATCTTCTTTTTCGTTTATAGTAGTATGGATTCCTATAGATATACTTATCTGGTTTATTATATGCTTTACTAATTTATGTTGGGGTTAGCTACTGGAAACATGTTAGTTATGGTGGTTTTTTAATATTCTATCTTACTTGTTCTTTCACTTTTTAAACTTTCTCTACTATAAATTTTTCTTAAACACCTGAAAATCGTTCATCTGACATTTAAGTGTACCTGTGGTGTCACAGATTCTTTCATTACAATGCAGCAGTGATAGGAATTCCAAAACTCCCTAACTAATCACTCCAAGAGCAGAATAATATATTCTGTCTTTTCTATAAATTTTTCCATATTAATATATTCAAAAATGATAAGTTTGAGTTCCTGAGGGAATTTTTTACTATAATCTCTCTAGGTCATTTTCTTTAATATAAGTGTAGCCAATTATTCTTGAGTGCTTGTCTGAATATTTTGTTCTTAAGCAAAATAAATTTCACTGCATTCCAACTAAATTATCTCAGCATTTTTTCATTTTATCAGGATTATTTCATCACTATTTCATTCTTTAAAAGTTTTAAAAATGTTCCTATCACTGTGTTTGAAACTTTTGCAGCACAAGGGAAAGAAGTATCATATTCAAAGTCCATAATGACCCTCTGAACCATTCTAATTGATATTTCTTCTCATTGTGGTGGAAAATTACTGATTATTGTGATGCAGTTTTTCAATGACTTGTGTATTCTAAGTGAATTAGTTCAATAAATGATATATATATTTTTTAACTCCTTAAAGGAACATCTTGAAAATATTTACTGTAGTCAGGATATACTGAATCTGTGGCTTCCCTTGCTCTTCAGGTTAAATTCAATGTCAGAGAACAAAGCTGCATAGTTTTGAAGATAATTAGTTATGAAAAATTTAAGTTTGCTCTTTCAGTTTTCTCATCCTCTAGTTGCTTAATGGAAGTTTTCAACATTTTTTGGATAGATTTATTTTAAAATGTTTCTGTTATTTTTAGATATGGAGAATTGACGGGACCATTGAGAGTCCACCTCGGTTAAAAGTTACTCACAAAACATTTGGCACACAGAACAGCAATTCAGACATGATATATTGTCGTTTGAGTATGCCCATTGAGTTCCACTCATCATTCAACTTCGGCGTGGGTGTGGAAAATGCCTCATCTGATGTTTTCCTAAAACGGTTAGACTTGGGTTTGGTTATCCTATTTCATGCTTTCAGTGTAAATCTATTATGTTATATTATTCTTTATTATTTTATACTCAAAATTTCTGTGCACTAAGCACAGATTACCATAAAATTCATGTTACTCAGATTTTTTTATTCTTGATGGTTTTATAAGCCACCTTTGCTGCAGAATGCTGTGTCCAGACAAGAGAGAACTTTTTCTAAATAGGTGCATCACAAGGCCTATAGATCCTTGCCTAAGCAGCTCCTTTTTTTTCTGAATTATTATGATTTGCAAAAGCTAGGCTGGAAAACCAGCTCAATCTTTTGCCCTTTGGATTATTGCTCATCAACATCATTGCTCAATAGCTCATTGTTACTGGAAAAGTGCCTAATTCATTAAAAGAAAACACATTGTGGGTCAGGTTTTTAAAGATACCTGGAATTAATGGGTCCTGCACCTTTCGGAGTTACCCCTACCTTTATTTAACTGCTGTAAATCTGCCTCTTCTCCCACTGTCTACCTTAACTGCAATCAATTATTTTACTTGTATATTTGTATCCTGTACAGTCTTTGCTAATGCGTACTCAGTACCAGGTAAAGCTGGTTAGTTAGTTAGCTAAGTTGCAGTAGTTAGCTTTTAAGTATACTTAGCCTAATAATGACTAATTTTTTACTTTTTTTTAAAATTATTTACTGATTTTCCTTTATCTGTAGAAAGCACAGCCAAGAAATTACTCCTCCTTCTACTACGGTAAGTAAATATGTTGAGATGCTTAGTTCTTCTCATGTTTTGAAGTAGATTTATGTATGGCAGCATGTTCATTGGAAATTGATCAGTTGAAAGAAGCCTTTTAAATAATTTTCTATCATATAACACTGTATATAAAGAATGATGTCCAGAGTTGCATGACTTGTAACTTGTGTAAACATAAGCCTCACCAACTTTAAAACACTAGTCTGCTTTTTAATTTTAGAGTATTTTAAATGACTTATTAGAAGAATGTGAATTACAATTATTAAAGTTTTATATATAGGAGAGGGATATTTTAAAATCACTATTCGATTGTTCCTTGATAAAATATTTAAATTTCTATTACTAATATGCTCTTTTCCTCCTTTCAGTATTTTTACTCACTACGGATATTTGCTGGCCAAGACCCATCCTCTGTCTGGGTTGGCTGGGTAACACCAGACTATCATTTTTACAGTGAGAATTTTGACCTAAATAAAAATTGTACAGTGACAGTTACTTTAGGCGATGAGAGAGGCAGAGTTCATGAAAGGTACAGAATTATTTCTAGCTTATTGAAGTTTTTATTTTAATACTGTTGTTTAAAAGTCAGATGTTCATAAGCTTGATGATATTTTAAGTATTAATTTAAACTAATAAGAAAATTGATTATGGAGTATGAGTTTTCGGTGCTCATTTATATATACGAATGTGTTTTACATAGGCATGGTAAAGTGAATTTATCATTAATGTTCTGTTGCAAAGAAAATTTCATTTGGAATGAATTTTAAATGAAAGATGCTCCTTTCATTTAATATCTCTATTTGCTCCCTGTGGATGAAACTGTTTATTTTACTGTAACTTACAAGTGGATACAGAAGCCTGCGAAATTTTTTCATAACTATAAAATAGAAAAAAAAAAAAGTGTATTTAATCTGGTCCCTTACCGACAATGATGCTGATACATTATAAAAATAAAAGGTTTGTTAATGAGCAAACAAACTAATAGCATAACAAGCATCTTTGAGGAAAAGTGCATCTCCACCAAGTTCAGTGTGACCTACGCTTTGTTCTTGTTGCTCTTTCAGTGTGAAGCGCAGCAACTGCTACATGGTTTGGGGAGGAGATGTAATTGCTAATTCCCAGAGGTCAGGTCGCAGTAATGTTGACATAGAAATTGGATGCTTTGTTGACCTGGCTACTGGAATGGTGTCATTCACAGCCAATGGAAGAGAGCTTGGCACTTGTTATCAGGTATTATCAGATTTTCATGAAGCTATCTAGTAAGATTCTTTTTTGATTCTACTTCTCTTTTCCAGAAATCTAATTGCACACTATTTGTGTGATAACATGTTTTCCTATATCATTCTGGTTTATCCCTCTTTTTCTCACTTCTTTAAGACTATGTTTTTTGAGTTGTTTCAATATGTCCAGATATTTTTTTGGCATCTCAGTTTGTGTGGTTCAGAATCTTTATTAATAAAGTTAATTCTTTAAATTATTTTTTCAACTGAATCTGTAATACAATAAAGGGGAAATAAATATTTAAACTAGCAGAAGGTCAAAATTAGACTTTAGATATAATTTTTTATATGAATTAAGAAGAAAAATTTAGTTCCTTATTACCAGGGTTTGTTGTGTCTTCTGCAGATAGCTGTGATTTGGTGACCTTGTGATTTGATAAGTTTCAAAACCTAAACTTCAAATATGCTTTAATGCAGAAAGCCAAAATAAGTGGGGTGGGCCCTAAATGCTATTAATACCCTCAAAACATGGTGTAATTTTACAAATGGATCAGTGACTGACAGGAGTTTTCAGCACCAGATAATTGAGATTTCCTCTTAGTAAGATCAGTTGTCTGTAGTGAAGCACTCACTGTTGAAGAGGATGTCCAGTGTTAGCAACAATTCATTGCTTTCTTCCATGTCAGCCCCTCAAATGTGTAATACAGACAAAACTGAAATGTTATTTAACTAAGTGTAATGGAACTTCTATACTGACTCCATTGAAGATGAATGTGGCAGGGTTGCACACAGCCTGTAAATGGGGGTGGGAGGTTATCTAGTAATTGCGATGTTGGAATATTTTGTAATAGTGGCCACACTGGGAGAATACTGAATGTCAACACACTGTCAAAAGGAAACAGGTGATTAAAGTGCTTTGTTGCTTTTCTAACCAGACACAAATCAATACAAAAGCTTCTGAGCAAACCCATGAAACTTTGGTGTGTTTCTTTGCAGTGGGTGTTTGTGGGTTTTTTTTCATGGTCAGCCTCTAGCTCTTCTTCTTGTCTTGCTAGGAGATGTATGAAAAGTCAGATGTGGAAGATGCATGTTATTGAATTTAGTGTAAATAACACTTTCAGGTTTTTCCTTATATGATTTGCAATTAATACAACTATGTTCTCCATACTAAATGTAAAATTATCTCAGAAAATACCATCATTTTTCCTCTGTTTCTTTGCTTTTTCATGGAAAAATACCTGAAGTTCTTTTAGGAAATACTTCTTCAATAAACCTGTTACACCTGGTCTGCTGAAAAATGAGAATATCCAGCATTTTCTATAGATATAAAATAGTATAACCCAACAAAATTGTTAGAAATATTTTTTTAATTTTAGCATACTTTGAATAATTTACTTATTTTCTCTTTTTCTGAAAGTAATGAAAATAATATTATGTAGTTTTCATTTCCAGGTCTTGAATATTTTTACAATAAAGTAAGACCTTTAAAATATTTTAATAAATCGAATCTTTCACTCCAACTGCCACAAATAATTTATATTTGTCTGCTCGAGGAAATTATTCTAGTCCTATAACAATTTGCATGTACTTTTCAGTTTTCTTAACTGAAATAGAAGGACAATATTTGTATGCTGTTTTCATTTTAAAAGGCCTGTAGGTCAACATATTTAAGAGAGGAAAATAATTTTTCTGTAGTTATTGATCCAACTGTTGAATGCCATGGTTATATTCAGGAAAAAAGCCCAATACACCAAGTAGAACAGAATGCCTTTTTTCTGAATTTGCGGTTGTGGTTTTTTTAACTTGCCCAGAAGTTTGGGATGTTAATACCTACACCTATATTATTTTATCTATGCCTATATTCATAGTTCTGAGAAAACAGTTTTTGATAGATCATTGTTCTCAAAGTTAGGGGTTGCACTCCTTCACAGCACAAATATTGTAGTTGTGCTTATTATGTACATCTGTACATTATACACAAAATGCACCATGATGTTATTAATATATTTAATTGAACTTCTGAAACTTTGATTTAATTGTGGAGATGTACTTTTTTCAGCCACCCTGGAGTACTGAATTTTTTTAAAAAATATACTATTCTATAATTATATTTTTAATTCTTTATTTCATGGCAGTGGTTCCTCCTATTGGTGTTGAGAGCACATAAGGCTACAAAACACCAGTCTCAAAAATCAGGTGGTCCTATAAAGATAACTGCAAATATTTTACTGTATTATAGGTAGACAGTGTTCAACACTTTATTTAGTAAAGGATATACATTATTTGATAATGAATTGTAAGGTATACAGTATTTATTTATATCATATTCGGGGAGATTTTTTTTTCCATTTTTAATTTTTAAAAAATTTGCATCTTGTTTCACTTCTAGGTTGAACCAAACACAAAGCTTTTTCCAGCAACTTTTTTACAGCCTACAAGCACTAACTTGATTCAGTTTGAACTTGGTAAATTGAAGGTAGGAAATATTTTTGCATTCTATAGAAAAACAATCTTTATGTAAATGTGCTCTTTTAAATCTGTTTATTTCTATGCAAATTCCTGCTCTGTTAAGTTTGTTTAAGAAGGTTGAATCAAAGGCATGACTTTTAATTTGACTTCTACGTTTACTTCTGTAAATGTTATTATATGCAGTTAATTGATTATCTGCAATTGTCAAAATAAATTAATATTGTTTGAGGATAACACCGTTGGGGATTTTAATGGATTCTGTCTTTTGCAATAACTTCTACCTTTCTATGATTTCCTTGTTATTTAAAAGTCATCCTTCCTTTTGGTGTCATGAGTTTATTCAAAATTACATGTTTAAAAAATAATTAATACATGTATTTATTTCAGAATACCATGCCTTTATCGGCAGCAATTTTTAAAAGTGAAGAAAGAAATCCTATTCCTCAGTGTCCCCCTCGCCTTGATGTACAAACAATTACACCTGTTTTATGGAGCCGGATGCCAAACAGCTTCCTCAGAGTAGAAACTGAGCGCGTCAGTGAACGTCATGGCTGGGTTGTACAGTGCTTGGAACCTCTGCAGATGATGGCACTTCATATCCCAGAAGAAAACAGGTATGTTGATAATGAGATAAAATTACTTGATGTGGACAAAATACACTGAAAAAATATGTCAGTATATTGATTAAACCTGCCTTGCTGAATATTTACCCCATAGCTGTTGAGAATTTCTGATTTTACCCGATGTCTCATCAGATATTATTGTATTCATGAAACTTAAGTAAATACAAGAGACTGAACTTTAATACCATGTACCAAGTTTTGCATGCATAAAAGAAAGCATGAGTATTCAATTTTATTTAAAATGAAATAGTGTCTCTTAAATCTGTAGGTCTTTAAACATAGAAATTTTTCTCAGCTTGAATAAAACAAGCATAAAGAACGTGCAAGTACTACTTTGCCAATTTTTTCTATAATAGAAGCTGTAATCTCTTCCTGTCATCTGCACTGAGTTTACACGAATTAAGTTCTTATGTTCTTATTGACAAGATCAAACTTTTCTTTGATTTTCATTGTGTTTTATCTTCAGAGTGAGGATAATAAAGATCTAGCCGAATGTCAAATGTCATAGCCAATGAAAAATCAAACTCTCAGCAAAAGCATAGCAGAAAGATCATTTAACAGCTGTACTTTTATTAGTAATTTAAAAATTTATTTTAATGATTCAAAACTCAATTTTATTTATTGTTAATAAAACTGAATTCAAGGAAAGAGTGAAAAACACTGGGTCTTGTGGAGAAAATGAACCAGCAATCCTGAGTAAACTGCAAAGGCACTGTTTAGTAATGATAGTAATGCAGATTTTCAGCATGCCTTATACACCTTTTTTAAAAACAAATTCTAATTTGCAATAGATTCCAAAGAAGCACTTCCATCTTAGATTTTGGGTTTTTTTTTTCCCTATGGAGTGCTAATTTTAAACAGTCTCAACAAATTATTTCCACCATTTACTGTGTTTTAATGATGCACATACTAAGATTAGTTAGTATCAACTTTAATATTAGTGACTTGAAGAGGAACTGACCAAAATGTTCATAGATTATAGAACTTCCCTTTTCAAAGTCTTTATTAATAGAATTGACTGGTGTTCTGTTTCTTTATTTCATAACAGATGTGTTGATATTTTGGAACTATGTGAACAAGAAGATTTGATGATGTTTCACTACCACACTTTAAAGCTCTATAGCTCAGTTAGTGCTCTAGGTAACACTAGAGTTGCTTATGCACTTTGTAGCCATGTAGATGTATCTCAGCTATTTTTTACAATAGATAATCAATACTTACCTGGACTTCTACGTTCTGGATTCTACGACTTGCTCATTAGTATTCACTTGGAGCATGCCAAGCAAGCCAAGCTCATGATGAGCAATGAATTTATCATTCCAGTTACAGATGAAACTCGAAATATTAAATTATATCCTGATGAAACAAAGAAGCATGGTTTACCTGGAGTAGGGCTTAGCACTTGTCTTAAACCAGCCTTCAATTTTTCTACTCCATGCTTTATTGCGACCAGCGAAGATCATCAGACATCCATCCCAGAGATACCCCTGGAGATACTTAAATCCAAGGCCATAAGTATGTTAACAGAGGCAGTGCAGTGCAGTGGGAGTCATATCCGAGACCCTGTTGGAGGACAGGTTGCATTCCAGTTCGTTCCTGTTCTTAAACTGATAGCAACACTGCTCGTAATGGGTGTTTTTGATGATGATGATGTGAAGCAGGTGTTACTCCTCATTGATCCCACTGTGTTTGGAGATCACAAGGAAGAAACAGAAGAGAGGACAGAGAAGGAAGAAGTGACACAAGTTGAAGAAAAAGCTGTAGAAGCTGGGGAGAAAGCAATCAAACAAACAAAAGCTCCTGCAAAGGGCTTGTTGCAGACAAGATTACCAGAATCTGTTAAGCTTCAGGTGACCATTTATTATAAATATGTTACTAATATTCTACTCTTGATGAAAAAAGGATTGTGCATTTGTCTGTTCTCTACTTAATAACATTTGAAATTCTGAAGGTCTTTAATTCCACTTTGCCTTAAAACCTCAAATTCATTAAAAAAAGTGATTATGATGCAGTTCTTTCTATATCTATGTACACTCAAATAGATTTGTGAATGCATAATTATTTCATAAAAACCAGAGGCCTAGACCAGGTTATCTTTAAAGGACCCTTCCAAGCCAAACTAGTGTGTGATTTCTACATATTTTGAGTACATGGAGTGAAAGACTGTGTGTGCAATATATTATCAATCAGATAATGAAGCTCCTATTTTGTATCCTTCACAATGTTGAAACAAAAATATGGTAAAATGCCTCTCATTTTTACAGTCTGATGCAGTGTATTGTATGTGCTCAAGTTCTTCCCCAGAGTTTGTAAAGCTGTTGAGATTGTCTATTTTCTCTACCCTAGATGTGTCATTTACTCAATTATTTTTGTGACTGTGAACTACAACACAGAGTGGAAGCAATTGTATCATTTGCAGACCGTTATGTATCAAAATTGCAGTATAACCAGAAATACAGGTACAATGAACTCATGCAAGCCTTGAACATGTCTGCTGCATTGACTGCCAAGAAGACTAAAGAATTTAGGTCTCCTCCTCAAGAGCAGGTAACATGAATAAAGAAAGAGATTGCATTAAAGATTAAAAAACCTCTTCATGATGACAAAATAGTGTCCTGACTTACTGGAGAACCAAAATGAGTTTCAAAATAAATTTATTCCATGCTACAAAATATTGAATGTCAGAATGTTGAAACTTTTGTGTTCTAGAACTTAAGCTATAAAGCAAATTTATAAATAGGTAAAGTATGGCTGTATACTAGAATATGTCCTAGGCTATTTCAGTGTTTTAACACTGTTTTAAATCCTTTGAAGATTAATATGTTGCTGAATTTTCAACTGGGAGAGGATTGTCCTTGTCCAGAGGAGATTCGGGAGGAACTATATGAATTTCATGATGATCTTCTAATTCACTGTGGTGAGTGGCAAGCTGTTGATACAAGTTTTGTCTGTCATTTTGGCACTTGACAGATCAGTTGAAAAATATATTAGCATGAGAGGTTTTTTTATTGGATGTGTTACTACCTATGAAGTGACTTTACTGACAAACTTCGGTGTATATTACAGAAATATGGGAAGCCTGTGCATAGTTCTAAGTTTCACTTTTAAATCTCTATTAAATATTATCTAATATTATTCTGTTTATATACCAGTTTTAGACTGGGGGGAAAAATAATCCAAACAAGAAGGTTGGCTTACCTTATGAGTACAAGCAGATAAAAGGTATAGAGGGAACACAATTGCTGCCAAGCTGAGCATCAGAAATTTAATTTTAAAAATCAGATGTGGACTTCTCTGCCTGCTTTAGCTTAGTTTCCTCTTGCATGCATAACTGTGAGAGACGGTCATTATAAAACACTCTTGCACTGCATATTACAGCTTGAATTGCCCCCACTCATTTAAATTGTGCAATTTTATGTGGGTTTTTTGATATCTATTTTTGTTAGTTTATTGAGTTTATTAAGATCTTAGTCTAATTCAGATAGTAATGAAATTATTAACATTTGTAGTCTGAGTCATCTAATTATTACTGTTCATTGCCAGCAATTATGCAGTTAAAACTGAAATAAACAAGCTTTTTCCATCTACCTACTTGGTAGATATATTCATAGTTACTCTTCCAGTCTGTTGCTTAGTTCTATGGTTTTTGGCATCCATCTTGTTCGAAAAGAAGGGGCCAATGTCATTACAGTGAGTTGACAGCATCTCAATCTCTTTTTCAGGAAGAGCATGATATTTCTAATGGTTCGTTTTTCCTTATTCACCTCCTTGCTTGAGGTCATTATCAAATGTTTACCAATACAGTATGATAAATCTTCCTTTGCTGGTTACCCCTAAAACCAGTGTTACCTGGTTCATGGAACTGTACTGTTTTAATGACCTATAATTAAGTTTCTGTTTTCTGTTTGGAGACATGGTGGCTCCTGTACCATTCTGTGCTTGTATTGTTAAGGCTTCTGATGTTATTTTGCACCACTATATCTGAGCACCCTTTTAGAATCTCCAGCAAACAGCAAGCTGTGATTTCATGATAAGTCAATTATAATTTTTCAACTACCTCAGCCTTAGTCTCAGCCAAAGATGAGTAGGGCTCTGGGTATCTAAGTTGTGCTCCATCAATTTACTTCTGAGGTTGTGGTACAAGACAGTATTAAAAGTCCTTGAAATCAAGATTTGTGTCTGTAAAGCAGAAATTTAGTTGGCTCAACATTATTTGGTTTTCACAATCCTCTGTTAATTGTTATTCATCATTGCTTCTAAGTGCTTACCAAAAACTGTTTGTTTAATTCCATAATTTTTCTTCCAAGTGTTAAAGTGAATAGTTATTATCATCCTATTTACTCCTCTTTCTCTCTGTTTTTTATTACATCTATCATAATAAATTATTACAGCCACCTCCATTATTCAGTCACTTAGCCCTTGATCTGACCTCTGGTTTCCAAAGGTAATGTCCGTTTGGCAACACAGAGTACTCTAAAACTCCAGGATGGAGATTATGAAAGCCCTGTAATTTACTTGGAAATGTCTTAACTCTACAATAAATTGATTTTAGTTTAAAATCTTGTGGCTGGTATGATCATTGAGTTAGTTTAGCTCCTGATCACTCTTCGTATTTCATGAAGCAAAACACTAGTTATTGTATACATTGAGATTTTTCTTTTTAGGGACGTACTTCTGTTATTTGTTGACTACATCGTAAACGTGTATTTTGAACGAGACTGCAAGATACAGAAAGCACTGTCTCATGATTAAAACAGTTTAAAGATCCTCTGGATTCTATGCAAAACCATATTCCTTACTTTGCACAGATTTATCAGAGGTGGTTGCTGTGGATAAATGCTCTTCTTTATCTGTGTCCTGACTTGGTCCTGAAAATCAGTACTAAGCAATCACAGCTGCAGATTAAATGAATAGGAGTTCTGCTTGGAATGTTTAATCAGCTTTTTAGTACTAAGTATACTTTGCCATCTAAGTGGAAAACTATGTATGCAATCAAATAATTAAAGGCTTCTTCATAATGAATATAAGCAAATAGTCACTCAGGCAGTCTTAATCCTAGCACGTTGTAACTGGGGATGGTTAATTTTGCTGGGAAAATAATGGTCCTCTATCATATTTTTTATGTGCAATTTCTTGCTTATAAAAATACCAAACAAATTTACAGCATATTTGGTAGCATCATATCAAACTAACAGTTAGCTGGGTTGAAACCATCACAGTGCACAGACCTCTGCCACTTGAAGGAAGCAATTAGACAGTAGCAACATGAGACAGTCAGCTTCTGAATGGATTGCAACTATAAGAGGGTACAGAATGAACAACTAATGATATGGAAGAGTAAATGAGACCCCATCTGGAGGAGTCACAATCCTCATCTAACCCAGTCCAACACAGTCCTAACTCATGATCCCAGTGCATTTCTTCCCATCCATTTCAGCTTCAGAGTTCCTCTCCCAGTGTCCTTCTCTTGTGTCCAGGGCCTAGGTTTTATTTCAGTGCCAGATATTTTCTTGCTTTAATATCCTTGTCTGCGTTCTCTTTGCTTTCATTGCTGGTTACATTTCCTGTTCTTACTTTTTCTCAGACTGACGCTATCCCTTTTTCATTCTTAACTTTTCATTTTGCCAAGCCAGTTTCACTTATCCCATTTCTTAAATTCCATATTTACTGTCCAATTTAAATTTTGACTTCCTTCATTCCCCCTCAGTGCCTTTGAATTTTATCACTTAGTCACTCCTAGTCATAATTTCCACTCCCCATATGTAGTTGCCAGCAGCAAAGTTTCTCCAACTTGATACCACATCTGTTCTATTTTCTTTCTTAATTAATTGTTTAGGACCAGTTTTAGCTACTGCAGTTTATCCTTTTCCCCTCAGCTTCAGGTTCTAGGTCTAGTATCCTGTCTGAAAAACTTTTCCTTTTCTCAATTTCTCTTTGACAAGCAAACTGCAAAAGCTTACATTTCAGCTTGGCACAATTTTTGATCTAAAGGGAGCCTGCTCAGTTGTTCCTTGCTTCTGCACATAACACGTGTTGTCTGATGATCACTAAGAGGTGTGAGAGACTGAATGGTTGTGAAGCAATGTAATGAACTGAACTGAATTAGACTGGCCATTTTACCGGGTATTAAACTACCTGGTAAAATGACATTGTTTCTACCTGGTAAAACTTAAACTACCTGGTAAAATGACATAAAATGACAATGTCTGTCTCATTGTATACATATTCATGAAAAGCATGTATTACTCACATAATGTCTGAAAGTCTGCCTTCTTACAGTTTTAAATTCAGTTAATATATTTGTTTATGGCTGCTAAATATCTCAACTGAAAAACTGTACTGTATTGTAGGATACAGCCATACACTTATTTCTTTAGCCTACATTCTGCAATATGAAACAAAGGATCACATATTTAATCAAATAATACCATGAGTCGTATTTTGTTTCTAACCAGTTTTATTTTATGCTAAGGTATTCCACTAGAAGAGGAGGAAGAGGAAGAAGAAGATTCCTCCTTGACTGGCAAACTCCGTTCATTAATGTACAAAATCAAAGGTCCACCAAAAGCAGAAAAATTGGAGCCTAAGGAAGAAGAAGAGAAAGCTCCTAGTAAGTTTTCTTTCCATATAAATACTTTAATGATGCAAGTGGTAAAGTTTTACACAGTCAACAGGGGTGTATTTTCTAATAAAATTTTACAAGGGATTGAAGAAGGAGACTACTTCTTTAAGTTTCTTCTGCCTCTTAGATCTATCATTCTGCATACAGAACACCTCAGATGCATTTTTAAACAAAAAATGAAAATGAGTGGAAGATTTTTGGATCCAGATCATTAACTCTGGGGTTGAAAATTTCCATATTCTTTATAAAAAACTGTGAAAGGCTAATTATGGCACAATAATCTAGACTCAAACATTCTAAACTTGGGAAGATCTAATTTTTTATGGGTTTTTTTAATGTAAAAATTCTTCTTTAGAGCTTATCTCCATTTCCTTCTAATACCTTTTTTATTACCTTTTCAAATAAATGCAAATACAGACAAGCACATAACCCCCCCAAAATACGTGTAATCACAAACTTATTCTGAGCATTATTCCTGTACTTATCCATTCCCATACCCTCTTCCATAAGATGCAAGGGGTGCTCATGGTCAGTATAGGTGAGAATGGTTCTGTGCTTGCAATTCCTCAGCTATTTGCATAAGATTTCAGTTGAGCGTCTTTGAACAGCTCACCTGATTCTCACTGCCACTGTGCTCACATGCCACATGAGAATTCACCCCACTGAGAGTGATGTGTGATATGAATCTCACAAACTTTGTCTTTGCTGTGATACGAGTTTTCAGTCCTTGGTAGTGACTAGGGATGGTAAGGAATAAGCAAGGCAAAAAGCCAAATTCCTCCAGGTCTTCCTTTAGGACATGTTTTTGCTGAGGTTTCTTCTTGCCTTTCTGAATCAAGATTGGGTTTCTAGCTCTAAATTTCTGTAACACCATACAGATGTCATGTGCAGGATTCTCCAAGTGACTTCAGGTTGGTCAAACAATAACAGTTACTTCTCTTTTTTTTTTCCAATTTGCTCAGTTTGGCAATAGGCCCCTGTACAAATGTGGAATGGTTAATTTATTTCAGGCTCAATAGTTAAAATCAAGAGCTGTGTTGAGATTAGGCAGCAAAGTTATTTTATAACTCATGATACTTCTTACATGATCTGCTTGCTCTGGAAAGCACCTTAGAGTGTTTGTCCGGGTCTGAAAGCATATTTTGGTCTGTTAAGATTGTTACTGTGTTTTAAGTACATTAAATCTTGTAACAATCTGATCTGCTGCATGAAACAGGGCTTCATTCTCCAGTGACTCATCTGTTAGCATCTGCTTTCTCTTTAATGGTAGCAGGACCTACTCAGTATCTGGTAGTATCATTTCTTCACCAGGTTTCATATGCATTCTATTGTCATGAGTCAGGAAGTATTCACTCCAAAAGCCTCAGGGCACATGGTGTTTGGTCCTTGGAACAGAGCAGTTCACTTATTTAATGTACCAGAGCATGATGAAAAATAATATAAATGTATTATATTGTATACTTGACTGTAGCTGGACACTCTGAGGTTTTTAGTCCATGTGTGCACTTCCCCTTTATGCATCAGGAAATTTGGAATTCAGAGATCAAAGGAAATGGATGTCAGAGGTACCCCCAGTACTCTTACGTGCATGAAGAGGTGTGGTGATGTGCATGATGTGTGCCTATTTCCAAGGTTAAAATCTCTGGCCTTGAGAGTCTTGGCTTTGGTCATACATATTCAGTGTAAATATTCATAAGAAGGAACTATTCACTACAAATAAATCTTCCTTTACTTTAAACTTACATTCATTTCTTATCACAAATGAGCTTTTACCCAAGTGAAGAATGCCAGCAATTTCAACCTAGCATGATGAATCAGTACATTTTGTATTTAAAAACAATTAGAACTCTGAAAACAAACACATTGAGGTAAAAAAAATAGTGTTAATAATGATTATAGGACTTTTCTAACTATCAAGTAAAAACTGATATAAGCCATAACATGACACCAAGAGTAGGGCTATCTCTGTGAAGTACTGAATTTGTTCCCACGTGTTAAAGCCTAATTATGGAACAGAACCTCAGAATTAATGATGGGTTTGCATAAATGCAATATTAAATAAGCTAAGAAAGAACTGTTAAGAAGTGAAAGAATAGTGTAGACACCCCAATGGATCTACACTATCTATAAACACTTAATGATGGAAAGTGGGAGGGAGCTGTTCTTGCCATTGGAAGAACTTTGGGAAAGTCAAGGGCTGTGTTTACTGGTGATAGAAGAAAGCAATTTGCATTGTTTTAAGAGGTAGGGTGGTTATTCCTCTTCTGCTTGATATCAAGCATGAACATTTGTTGGAACAAGGACTGAAACATGTGTCTAGTTTTCAGGTAAATTCCCTAAACTTTGGGCTCAGCAAAACTGTTTTCGGCATCACTGAATTTGCAATGTCTACAATACAAGTGCTTCAAGCAATATTTATTCTGTAGTTCCAAACAATACAATGTTTTTAGAAAGTGCATTACCAAGAGACAGTGACTTGATATAGAAATACAGAATAAATTAAAAGTCTAAATGCAACATTGAATTTACAAGGATGATTCTTAATATCTTAAAAATCAAAATCAGCATAAAGGTTTTCATTGTCAACAGCGTGGACTTGAACCCTAAGTAGATGTTTATTGTTTTCTATCTCTCAAGAACATTACACTTAGCTAGAAAGATCTTAAAGTTGCATTTCCAATTTAAAAACCCTGTTCAGTCTGCTTGTGGTTTTTTACAGCCTCTTTGTTGTCTGCTCTTACATATTTTACTATGATACATGTTTTTTATATTTTCTGTTGGAATAGCTAGTAACATGTAATGTATTTTGCTTTTAGCTACACTGAAAGAACTCATATCTCAGACAATGGTGCGCTGGTCCCAGGAAGATCAGATCCAAGATCCTGAATTAGTTCGGATTATGTACAGCCTCCTTCGTAGGCAGTATGACAGCATTGGGGAGCTCCTGCAAGCCCTGAGGAAAGCATACACCATTAGTGCTGCCTCTGTGAAGGACACCATTAATCTGCTTGCAGCACTGGGCCAGATTCGCTCACTTCTCAGTGTGAGGATGGGAAAAGAGGAGGAATTGCTAATGATTAATGGATTAGGGTATGGAATCAATAGAATTTTGTTTTTAAGTTGGTGTGAAGCTTTTTTTATCTTAGTAAATCCTGTAACTTTTGTTCCTAAATGAAAATTAATGCTGTACTGAAGCGTAAATATGTACCAGATTTACACCTTCACATATATTTCTAAGGTGATGCCAACTGATCACCGTAACAGTATTAAAAGGGTCAAAGCTTCTGTGAACTAAGGTATTATCTAAACAAAATTGACTCCTTTTACTATAGTTAAGCCTGATGGTTAAACCCTAATCAAAGTGCAGCTCTGGAGAAAAAGATCACTAAAATTTTTGCTGATGTCTACCCATACTGCATTTTTCTCAAACTTAAAGCCCATTTTGTAGTTCATGTATGAGTGGATAAACTTTCTGGTGTCTTTTCAATTGGAAATTCAAAAGAAATTTCCTTTATATAGCACCAGATGATGTGTGAATATTTTCTGCATCTTTGCTATAAAATTGCCTCTGTTGAGCTGTGTTATTGTGGTGCATTCTTGCATGTTTGTTATTCCTCTTGTGTGACTAAATGCTGGTTGGGCCATTTAATGTTGTAAGGAAAAAAAGTCACAGAAAATAAATTACTACAATTAAAATGGTGCATTTAGAGAGAAAATTATAGTATTGTTACCTGAGAACTATATTTACTTGTCTTTCTTCAGGAATATTTTAAAAATTCTCTACTTTACAACAAATGCAAGAAAGTTCCATTATTCCTACTATTTCAATGTAAAATTTATACAAAATTTTATACAATTTTTTTGTATAAATTGCAAAGATCAATCTCTTTATTTGAATTGATCTATTCATGACAATGACTCATTAGGCAGTGTGCAACAGTATTACCCAATTTGTCCTTGATGCTAAGTTTGTAAATTTGCTGAGAATTATATGAGGGATTAAGGATAAATTTTGCCTAAACATGGTATGCATATAAACACCTTCCAAGAGGTGCTGTATTGAGACTCATCCATTCTCAGTTTTCTGTATTGCTTTAAAGCAGGCATGATTCATGTTATTTGCCATGTGTTTTTAACAGGTTGTCCTAAAATTTTAGAAATCCCTGGATTCTGTTGAAATCCAGTCCCTGGATTATTTTGAAACACATAAATTGTCTTCTGGATTATGGAACCAATGCATCAGATTCTAGAAAATGTTGAGACAATAGTGGACAGAATGAAAAAGTTAAAATAGTCCTTCATAATGGGCCTGTATGCTACTTGTGACAGAATTTGAAAATATGGATGAAATACACATAGCAGATAACATTAAATACTAAGTCTATTGTCTTTACTTTGTGAACTGAGGAAATTAAGAGGTTACTGCAGAAATATGATTGATTAGATTTCGTTTTCTTGATCTCTGTTCTCAACTTAAACCCTAACAAAACATATTCTTTTCCACTTAGATCATCTCAGATTTTTTTTTTTTTTTAATTTAAACAGAACAGATGGTAGGAGCAATTTAGAGAATAATTGTCTCAAAATAATTTGGAGGTTAATATTCTTCGTAAGAAGAATCTATGAGGATTAGAGGAATGACAGCATATTGAATTGTGAAACATTTTGTTCGCAGATGCTTTTGTATTATGCTGAATTCTAAGAATTTTAAATGATGTTAATACAATGAATGCATACTTCTGAAATCTCAATGCTTTGACTTAAATTAATTTGAGGTCTCTTAAAAACAAATTGTCTTTTCTTCTCTTTTAGGGATATAATGAACAACAAGGTGTTTTATCAGCATCCTAACTTAATGAGAGTCTTGGGCATGCATGAGACCGTTATGGATGTGATGGTAAATGTGCTTGGAGGAGATAAATCTCAGGTAATTTCACCACAATTTGTTATGTGTTTTGCATTTTGAACTTTCCCAAAAATATATTAGGATGTCTAAGAAGTGAACAAAAATATATCCCATGTAAGCTAGATTTTGCTTGTCCAAATTAAAGCATTCATTAATGAAAAAAGTAGAATCTTTTTTATTTTACTAGAGGGAGAAGCCCAGTAGCCTAGCCTTGATTTTTAAAACCTGAGATGTTTTCTTAGGTGTTTCATTTTTCTTTTAATAGGATTGTAAAATGTTTTGTTATTAAATATATACTTGAACTGCATTTATTGGAGATGTAGCTCTGATGGGAAAATTTACCTCTTCATCTTAAATGAAGTGTTACTACCAATAAATTATAACAAGAGACTAAACTCAGCTTATATTTTAATGCTCAAATCCATGTATTTGAATTGAGCAAAAATTTTTTTGCAGTGTTGTGTTCTCCCTATTCTCTGTGCTATGTTGGAATATATATACATGCTATTTTAAAGGCAGAGTGGCATAAATTTTGAGAAGCCTAACAGAAAATTTTCACTCCTGAAGAAAGTGAGAAGTGAAGCATGCATATTTTCTTTCTTCTCTTTGCTCATGCCTGATGTTTTTATCCTATTGGCTTCCACCCCAAAAAGAGAGGTCTCCTCTGATCCCAGTATTCCTTCTCTAACATCTTTTTGCCTGGCCACTCATTTTTCTTATGTATTTGGAACAATTTTCAGCCCAATATTCTACCTTTTGCTTATCTTTTCTCTGTCTTCCAATTTTTCATAACTTGATTAGCTTCTATGTGCAGCTGCACCACTCTGTCTCTTTAATCATATTGCTCATATAATTCAAGTGCTTATACATTGAATCTACCTACAGCATTGCAGTTTTACAAAGTATTCGCATACCAGTTTTAGTATTTCTGTTGCATTTCAAGGCAAGCTACAGTTAATTAGAAATTATTATTACTTTGCTAATTTATAGGTACTACAACATCCTAGTTTTGCTACAACTTGTACGTAGAGCCAAAGGTGATAAACAAACCCCTGAAACCCAAAACAATAACAACCCCCAATGCCTTCTAATTTTATTAAAAATATTTTCCTAGAAAATTTTAATAACACAGATCTACAAAAATGCCTTACAGAAATTACCATGATATCCTTCAAAGGAAATGCAGACTTAGAAGACTGCTTAGTAACCTGGTGTTGTGCCATTAAATGTGCCTGGCCACCCAAAATAACCTATTTTATGTCTCTGTCTTTATGAATTGGATGTAGACAGTAGGTACCTCATGAATATTTCTTTCTGTTCAGTGTTGTAGCTTCAAGAGATATAATGAGCAATCATGAAATGCAGTCTGTGGCTTAGGGATTGGGCATTTTTCTAGGTTGTGTCAGCAGATTGTTTAAGCTAGATTTCCAACTTCTTGGAATAAATGGTTAATCATGAGGTTGTATTGAGACATATACTATCTCTGAAGAAATGGTGGGAATGTTAAAACTTTCTGTTCAAACTGGTATGCCACATATAGTTCTCTGAAAAATGGTTTTTCAACACTTCATGGCCTAATGAATGTGAAAGTTAAAAGGAAATGTGGGTCTTTTCTTAAGTTAGAACCAAAGTAACTGTCAGTTGCTTATCACCTTGGTAACTTCACTATACTTTCCTTGTGAGGAGTGCAGGAAGAAGAACTGGAACAGATTGGTAATTAACATATTTCACTGCTTTGTCAACTTTCCTCTTCAGCAGATCGCTTTTCCTAAGATGGTGGCAAGTTGCTGTCGGTTCCTGTGCTACTTCTGTCGCATTAGCCGTCAAAACCAAAAGGCCATGTTTGAGCATCTCAGCTACTTACTGGAAAACAGCAGTGTTGGACTGGGTATGCCATGTAGCTGCAACACCTAAAAGCAAGAGTAGGAGCAACTGTGATATCACAAGACTGGTGTCTAATTTGTATAGCAGGCTGAAATATGCTTAACCCACCTTGTGGTTTCACCTTTAATTCTTTTTCCTTTTTATTCCACTTTTGTTTCATGCTAATGTTTCTATGAATTGTGTTAGGAACAGAATAATCTGAATCTGTGTTTTAGAACACCTTGAAAAAAATAGCATTAAACACATGGTTTGACATTTTTCCGTTCAAAATAGTTGTGGTTTGAAATCTAAGATTAAATTGACTCCTTATGGTGCTTGCCTGTTTCATCTGGTTTAAATTTCCTTGCATCTACAGTTTAGGCTAGTGAAGTAATTTTCATATTTTTCATTTGAACACTGACAATGTTTCTGTGTTTTTTAATACATGTGCATTAGATTTTGTAACACAAGGAAAAACTTTTTGGCCAGATAGATGGCTATAATAATAAGATAT
Source organism: Anomalospiza imberbis (assembly GCF_031753505.1). Lineage (NCBI taxonomy): Eukaryota > Metazoa > Chordata > Aves > Passeriformes > Viduidae > Anomalospiza > Anomalospiza imberbis. Next base: position 31,651,695 of record NC_089686.1, read on the forward strand.
GTCAAGGCAAGATAGCATGTGATTTCACAGTGATTTAGATCTTCATGCATGCATTTGGCCATAATAAACACAGAAAATTGGAAAAGATTAAAGAACAAAACCAGGTAATTAAAGATTGAAATGTCTCTTTTTGCTAAAGATAGGCGTGTTTTAAAATCTTGACTTGATAAGGCTGTGCAGAATTCCGTAGTTAATATGGTGGTTTCCTAAGGAAATAGTATTGCTGAGATTTGCTATATTGTTAATACTGATTTTTTTTTTCATCTGTACTTAAAATCACTGTGTTTGAGTATGCTTACAGATATAGATGTGAAGTCAGAATAAAATTTCGGCACTTCCATATTATTAAAAACAGTTGACTGTGTTCTTGGATGAAAAACTGCCCTAAAATGTACTACGAATATATTTGTGTTCTAGATTCCAGCGTGATTGCTGCCCTCTGCTGCATTAATGTGATTACTACAAATGCCATTTAATTATTATGTATTAACATTTTTCTGCAGCATTTCCTTCAATGAGGGGTTCGACACCACTCGATGTGGCAGCAGCCTCTGTGATGGACAACAACGAGCTTGCACTTGCATTGGAGGAGCCAGATCTTGATAAGGTGGCCACTCTGACCTATTTCCCCATTTATTAAGTGGTGTACTTGTGCTAAAAGGGTTAAAAAGGGCAAGCTTGATATTAGTAGTTTTTGAATATGTTGTCCTCAGAAATACCTGTTCTAAGTACGTGTTGTTTCAAGGTAATGTTGACTGAGCAGTATTTTCCCTGATTTTGCTTTATGCTTATTGGGAGTCAGAGCAGAAGAGATTTATTTCTGTCTTCTGCATACTTTCACTATTGTTATTGGGTAGAAAGGATGACAAGAAAAAAGATATGAAACAGGAACATCAAGAAGTGTTGTTTGGGGAGGAAAAAATTGAGAATTAAGAGGAGAATGTTAGAAAAAGGACACAGGTCTTGTGGCTTAAATCATAGAGATTTGTGGGGATGGAGGTTAGAGCTGAGAGGATGGAAGGACAGATATTTCAAGATGAAAGGTAAAACAGGATTTTAAGGGTAGGGTCAATGGGAAACTGAATCTGGAATTCAGGTCATTGGCAATTGTTAGGAATGAAGGCAAATGTGAGGAGAGACAGGATGAGCTGGAAAATGTGGTAAAATGTAAAAAATAGCATGGAATTTATTTGTATATCATAGGAGGAAAACAGATTTAGAAATGGAAGTGCACAGTCAGAAGGGGAGGACAGCTTGTAAAGGAAGATAGACATGCTAGCAGAGCATTGTGGTACCAGAAAACAGAAAGCAGGGTTTAATATAAATGGAGAGAGTAGTTAAACACCTAAATGATAGCATAGCATAGGTAAAATCTCTGTGCAGGATGACAGGATCCTGTGATGACAGTGGAACTCGTGGGACTTTTTGTGATTAGTACATGGTGTGGGAGAGGAAAAGCTGTGATATTGAAATAAATGGGCATATTACAGTGATAGCTGGGGGAAGACAGGCAAGAATATGAATGGAAAGGGTGTGAGACAGCACAGCAATATACTTACTAGGCAATATGCTGTTGAGAAGAATTAGCAATTCTCTATCACCTGCAAAATTGCTGAGTGTATTCTGTCCTGTCATTAATAAAAAATTGAAGGGTATTGATATCAATCCTTGGAATACAACACTAGTGACTGGAACACTACCGGTGACTCTCTTATATTTTCATGGAAACTACTGTAGAGGAAGTCACTTAAAGTAAATTTCATTAATGACCACATTTCTCATTTACTGATTGCTTACCTTGAAATACTTGGCACTTTTCTTACTGAAATACTTGGCACTGTACAAATCCTGAATGTTCAAACAGTAACAGACATCAGCTGTACCATGAGCAGTATTTTATGCTGAAAAAATCAGGCTGTATGTGCCTCAGACTGGGCTTCTCAAATTCATTAGTCATTTTAGCTGTAAGAATCATAAGGCATTGGCTTCAATCTATTACCTTTGGTGAGACAATAACTTTATCTAGTGTAATATGTGGAGGTTATTCAGTAAACAAATCTGTATACTAAATAACTAGGAAAAAATGAATACTATCTGGATATTATTTAATGGATGTGACACACCCCCTATTCACAGAGTGATACAGCATTTCTATGTGACTACAATTTATACCGTAAAAACTGTGTGCTAAGCAAATGAATTACACGTAGACAACTTCACTTTTGAACTTTTGCCATTATAAATTTAGATTCTGTTGCACATAGGCAAAGCCGTATAAAATAAGGGCCTTGTTACCCATGTAAAATCATGGCTCAGGCCTGCTACTTTGGCTAAGTAGAAAAGGACTATGGGAAAGTGACTCAGCTGAATTGGAGGTAGAAAAACAAATTCTATAACCATTACATGCTCACATCGTGGTGTATGGCGGTTGGTTGGATTTTGTTTGTTATGATTTAAAACTGTGCAATGATAATGGGCTACCTGCTTAAAAAGGCCTGGTTTTTGCAATAAAGCAGCTCTCCTTTGCACCTGCCTGGGGACTCTGCATCACTTTGTTTCGTAGAAAACTCTTTCTACTGCAAATGTGTGACAGTGTGGATGGTTGAGGATTTCACAAGAAATGTATCCCATACTGTAGTAAACTGAATAGATTATATGGCTTGGTGGTAACATTGTAAAATCTTAGAAGAGATTTATTCTACTGGTGCTCTCAAATTTTTTTATGAGCTGCATCTCTAGACCCCTGCAAGTATGTATTCACTTATATCTTCTGAATAAATGCTTGAAAGCTATCAAGTCCTGTTGGGAATTATATACTTTTTCCTCAGAGTGCTCTGAGTAACTTCCTTACTTCGTACTGCCACAAGCAAGTTTCCACATCAACCCATTTTTCCACTGTTGCAGCCTTTTGGAGGCAATTTGTATACTGTATTAGCTGACATATAATTCTTCCTAAATTCATAACTTTTTTCCTCCTAGGATACTGGATAGTGACTAAGTATAATCTCTTCATCTATCTCCCTTTTGCTATCTATTTTGGCTGCCCGCCATTTTAAGAAATTATAATCTGTATCTTTTTTTACAAGTTCATGGAAGATTCTTCATGGTCATTACCTATTTCAAGTGCTATAACCATGCTCATGTGTTGTCTTTTGCACAAACATATGATTTTTTATTTTATTTGAAATGCACAGTTGTCTACAAATTTCCTTTTAGATGAATGAGGAAATTATTCTGTAAATATTTCTGAAATGCAGTTTAATATAATTAAAGAAATTAATCATAATTTCTCAAAGGTTTCCCTTAAAGATACTCTTGATAAGAAATGTTGCGTCAGAAATTTTTGTAATTCCAAGATCTTTTAGTCTTTCTGTTTTCAGACTCTTAAAACTGTTCATTGATATTTATCATTCTTCTGAAAAAATGTGATGGTTTTCATATCCATTAAAATTAGAATTACACTATATAAACTTTTGATCCAATCTTTATTTTGCTATTGTAGCAAATAAACAATATATGTTTATTGATCTGATTTTAAAGCTGTTCAGTATTTTAGTTGTCGTGTATGTACTGTCAAAAAGATATGGATTATACAAGACTTTATTCTATTTTTCACATTCCATTATATTTTTGTATCATCATATAATTAGGTAACTTCAGAAACAAAGAGTGCTAGACTTTTTTCTTTAAAAAAAACCCTATGACTGATAAAATAATGACCTATGTTGTTGGAGCCTTAGGATAATTGCCTAGAATATAAAAAATCTTGGAAAAAAAATACTGTGCTCATTCTGGTTTATAGCTATTTTTAGAAACATATTTCTAAGCCTATGAATAAATTCTTATTTCTGTACTGCAGGTTGTTACTTACCTGGCGGGTTGTGGCCTGCAGAGCTGTCCAGTATTGCTGGCTAAAGGATATCCAGACATTGGATGGAACCCAATAGAGGGCGAACGTTACCTGTCATTCTTACGATTTGCAGTTTTTGCTAACAGTAAGTCTAATTTCTTGGCATCCAGATTCCATCAAAAGGTTTCTTTTAAATTAATTTCCTCACCATCAAAATATGTTAAGTCTGAAGAAAGGTTAATAAATACTCTTCTCATTACAAACACAAGACTATTGGTGTATGCTTATTATTGTAATTATTTTTTTGAATCCTCATAGTTAGCTGTATTTTTTTTCTTAATTTTATTTCAAATCACATAATTGAGTAGATTAACCTGTAGCCATGGTAGCGAATTATGTTAGGAATTCCTTGGCACAGGAAGACCAGGAATGGGGGTTACATGAATACATTCCTGCCACTTCTCCAGGAGAAGAGTCTTTCCTGTGCTCTAGTGTGTGGTCCCTCCCATGGGAGACAATCCTCCACAACCTTCCCCAGTGTCAGTCCATCCCATGGGCAAATATTCTCCACAAACTGCTGCAATGTGGGCACTTTTCCATGGGGTGCAGTCCTGCCAGGACAGGGTGCTCCAGTGTGAGTTCCCCACAAGTCCTACCAGAAAACCTGCTCCAGTGTGGGCTCCACTCTCCACAGGTCTGCAGGTGACTCTGCCAGGAGCCTGCTCCAGCACAGGTGTCCCATGGGTTCACAGCCTCCTCTCAGGCATCCCCCTGCTGCAGTGCAGGTCTCCTCCATGGGCTGCAGGTGGATTTCTGCGTCCCTGTGGACCTCTATGGGCTGCAGGGGCACAGCTGCTTCACCATGGTCTGCACCACGGGCTGCAGGGGAATCTCAGCTCTGGCGTCTTAGGATGAGGACTTGATTTATATTTTGTAACAATTAGGAGAAAATGAAGTTTTCTTCTGACTTAAGAATACCTTTCAGGAGAAAAATATGTAGTGCTTTTTGGTCTTCAGGTGAAAGTGTTGAGGAAAATGCAAGTGTTGTTGTCAAGCTCCTTATTCGACGGCCGGAGTGCTTCGGGCCAGACCTTAGGGGAGAAGGAGGAAATGGTTTGCTGGCTGCTATGCAGGAGGCTATCAGGATCTCAGAGAATCCTAGTCGTGACCTTCCTTCCCAGGCATATAAAAGAGAAGGGTAAGTAAATGTGAATGCTTGTTTGGCAAATGACGATTTAATAGCTGGTTCAATCATGCTTGCAGTATGAGGATAATAAACCCTGTTGTGTAAGGCATTACACAAACAGAGAGAATTAGAGATTCACATCCACAAGCAGTTGTCATATGGTATTCATAAAGCATTAGCTAGATAAAAGTGGAATAAGAGTTACAGAGAGAAAAAGCCCGAAGGACAAAACAAATGAGAAGACTGCTGTGGAATGAAGGTAAAGTTAAGCTAAAGTAAAAGAGGAAGGTAGAAGGCTCATGTGAAGTCAGCTATTACAGTTAGCCTGCATGCTTACCCTAGGGACAAAAACCCTTTAGTCTGGAGCCAAAGGGATGAGTACGTCTGGTGAATAGTCTCTGGATCCTGTCTCTAGCTCCAGAGATGAGCTATAAAACTTAGATTAGCAAAAATGCTCACTGTTATTTTTAACTTTTTAGTGATGAGGAGGAGGAGGAAGAGGAGACTGTGCACATGGGAAATGCAATCATGTCATTTTACTCAGCTCTTATAGATTTACTTGGACGCTGTGCACCAGAAATGCACGTAAGCTCATTTTACCACTTACTCAGAAAATGTAAGGAGATTTGTAAACATAATTGTTCATGTCTAACTAAACCTTTCTCTATTTGAAGCTTCCTCCCTTCAGAAGGTAGACTTTATGATTTCTTGCTGTATCTAAGTAGATACAAGCTACATGCTGTTTATAAAGAACCATGGTCTTTTCATTCCCTTATGCTTTTTTATTATCTAAAATTTTGGTAGTTTTTACATGAATATGAAATCAAAGCAAATATGAACTACAAGTGTTGCATAATAAAGTGACCAGTATAATAACTTCTGAAATTGACCCTTTATTATTCTCTAGAAAGCCATAAAATAATTTTTATAAGAATGTGATAGAGGGCTGCCTTTTGTGTGCATTGATGAAACGTGGTGCCCACACCTTGTGAATACATGGAAAAATACATAAAATAACTGTTTCAGCAGTAGTGCCTGTAACAGCCACATGCAACACTTGGTTTTCATTGGACTGACTGTTGCTTGTTGGTGCTTAGAATTCTTTAGTAGCTTAAAATCCTCTATTTATCTCAGTACAATAAGAGTAAGAAGTTTGGCTTGCAGCATCCCTATTTACACTTACAAAAGCTATTAAGTTGATTAGTTATATGTGCCTCTCTATTGCCAGACACAGTAGTTTCATGTTATGAAAATTACTGGTAGACATTTGCAGACACAGGTTATGAATACCTGATTTCTGCTAGAAATTGAAAGGAATTGCTCACCTCATTCTTGTAAATGCCTTTTGAAGATTTTTACAGCATAGAAATACCAGAAAAATGCATGGATACATCACACAGGTCTGCATCCATTTATAGTGTAAAAAACAAGCTCATAATTTGTCACCATGGGTTCCCTAGGTAACATGGACATGTCATAAGTTTTGGTTTCATCACCATATCTGGTTGGTTTAGGAATCTTATCAATGTGGAGGTTTTTGGCTTATTAGGAATTCGTAATATTGTAAAATCATTTATATAAAAATAAGACCAGATAAAAATGTAAGAACAGCTGAATTTGGCAACTTCACATTCATTCTTGTATAAATTGAATTTCTATACATTTCTTCCAGTGTTTGAAAAAAAATCATATTAATAACAAATATTTTGAGGAAAATTTTCTTATGTCCCTCAATACTAAATTTCTTAACTCACAAATTTTTCTAACAGCTTATTCAAAGTGGAAAAGGGGAAGCTATTCGAATCAGGTCAATTCTTCGATCCCTAGTGCCAACTGAAGATTTGGTGGGGATTATAAGTATACCACTAAAGTTGTCCACAGTTAACAAAGGTAACTTCAATACTTTCATTAGACCATTTATCTTTTATGAAAGTCTTTTGCCACATTAGCCTTCAGATGAAAAATAGAGTAGTTTTGTTAGTTGAATGCAAGCAGAGAACTGTTCAAATTTTAATTAGATCTGCATCAATTAGAGCTGCTCCAGTGGCACAGATATTTGCTCCTGTAGAGCAGAGAATGTAAGAACGTAAGAAATACTTTAAAGGACCACACCAATGGGCCAATACTTTGTCTCCAGCAGTGGCTCTAGAGATGCTACCTCTTTAGATAAAAATATTTAAGCTTGGGCTCAGTCCCTTTGTATTTCCACATTATCCAGTCATTTGTGGAATGCCTTACCATTTATTTCTAAGCTTTCATTTAAGAGTGAAAGATAATTAAATTGCAACATAATAGGGTTTTTTTAATAATAAAAACTTACTATTCTAAACAATTCTTTTTTAGCATAAAATAAAACTGAACAAGAATGTAATTTTGAGTATGTGATTTTACACATTAAATGTAATTATAATGTCTTTAATTGCCATGGTGTTTCTTGTTTTATCACTTATCTACTATTAAAAAGTGCATTGTATGTTTGTGTAGATGGCACAGTAAATGAGCCAGACATGTCTGCCAGTTTCTGTCCTGATCATAAAGCACCCATGGTACTCTTCTTGGACCGTGTCTATGGTATTAAGGACCAAAGCTTCCTCCTTCACCTATTGGAAGTTGGATTTTTACCGGATTTAAGAGCTTCTGCCTCTTTGGATACAGTATGTATTTCATTATTGAGTTTAGGTGAAATGGCTGGATATAGTGGCTCTGTAAGTGTAAAAAAATGGAATTTCAAGTCAAAACAGCCTTTAGAAAAAGGCATTATAGGCTCACTATAAAACAAAATCAATATTAATTCACTTACTATTAATTTATTGTGCATAAGTCTGATTTGAGCATTCAGTGTATGAAGTGTAAAAGTAGTTCAAAATCTTTTGATACAGGCTGTACAGTAATTCAATAAGTACATTGAGTATACTGCAATAGGCCTAATGATTGCTTTTATTTCATGTTTGTTCTCAATGATTACACTGAAAATCCAGGAGTATGAAGAAATTGAGATGCTGAGTGTTATTTAAAGCTTACTGAGGTTTTCTAACCTGTTTCAAGATAGAAACTACATATTCTTTTCTGCTGCTATTGGTTCAGAGTTCAGGGGTGCAAGAGACGGGTCATAAATGGATGGCTTGAATTTTCTCCAGTTGAAAAAGAAATTATTTTAGTCCTCATGTATATCCTGGAAATACCATTAGCACCCAGCCACATAGGAGATTTAAGGACTATTACATTGTTATGTTTTATAATCTTCATATTTAGTGACCTTTACCCAGTGTGGTACTAAGGCTTATTTACTCCTTCATACAGGTTTCTCTAAGTACCACAGAGGCAGCTCTCGCACTAAATAGATACATTTGCTCAGCTGTGTTTCCACTACTCAAGAGATGTGCTCCCCTCTTTTCTGGAACAGAGCATCATGCCTCTCTGGTTGACTCCATGCTTCACACAATATATAGGTTATCCAAGGGACGGTCCCTCACAAAAGCTCAAAGAGATGCTATTGAGGAATGCCTGCTTGCTATTTGCCAGTACGTATGATACCTGTGTACAAATTAATTTCTTCTGTGCAGGATGGGTATTTTAACAGCTTCTTTCTTTGCCTATAATGTAGACCTAAGACTATTTTATTCTTGCATGAAATAAATTACCAGTGTTATCTCAGGAACTGAAATGTAGATTAGTCTGTTCCCTTAAGAGGGTTCAGAAGTAGCACAACATTCTGTGCTATATCCTTCCATAGGTAGATAGTGAGATTCCTTACGCACTTAGCATTGTTTTTCCAAAATACTTTTAATGAGTGTTTTGCCTCCCAATAAATTTACTTCAATTTTTATTTAACTTACACTTAACTGTATGAATTTTGCTAGTAACATCTATTTTTTAAAATAACAGCCATTTGCGTCCCTCTATGCTACAACAGCTGTTGAGAAGGCTGGTTTTTGATGTGCCCCTGCTCAATGAATACTGTAAAATGCCTCTCAAGGTAAATACTTTATTTTCTGTACATGCATCCAGCATAAAACTTCAAAAGAAATTGTTGTTGTCTTGTTTTTAAAATCAGAATGGGAAGGGTAAAGTAATGTAAAATTACTTCTGAATGGAAAATAATGTTACTGTTTCGTAGTCTTTCAAATTAAACGTAATGTTTGAAAAATTTTTGAAATCATGCCTAATGCAAAGAGTAAGGGGATTACTATAGTTTGTATAGTGAACTGTTGACTTTCCCATTGCTTCATCAAAAGAGTATTTGAATGTATCAATTTAACTGTCAGTGTTATCTTGAGATTTCTTCTTCTGCTATAAGAACTAAAATAACTCTTGGTGGGATGCACGGTCCAGGAATGACTTCTGAGTGAAATCTAAGAGACAGGATGCAGGAAAGAAAATTCACCTTTTATTTCTGAGTAATCTATAACTGAAGTTTTATCTTATTTTATCTAGTTTTTATTTTGTTTTTTGGGGGTTTTTTTGGTTGTTCTGTATAAACAGAATTACAATTTTTAGATTATGAATAAATCTTAGTCAGAACTATTCTGTCAGGTTTGATTCACTTTTTTGTTGGGATAAAACAACCTGATCTTAGATCATTGTCTTTTTGTGAAAGAATTGAAATTTTATCATATTTTAAAGCAGAGCTGTCATATTCACAAACATACTCTGAAGCATCATTAATTTTTTATTAAAAGTGTGGTGTAGAGGGAGTGTTTGGTCTGGTTTTAAATTATTATTTTTCTTTCTTACACAGAATTGCACTAATAACTAAAATGTCAGGATTCTAGTCTGATGCTAAAAGAATTTTTTTAAATTTCCATGGGATAAGAATTTTTAGTTCTACAGAAGAAGCTGTTAGAAATTTGAAATTATGTGGAAAGTGCATCAATAATCATATATACTAGGCTCTTTAACTGTACAGATTTTCTGTATGATAGTTTTCTGTCAATTTTTCCAGAGCTGAGCAATCACAGCCAAGAGGGTGTACTGCAGGTGTCTTTTGCAGTGTTTTGAGTAACACCAAAGCAACTACAAATGACAGGAGTTAAATCAATTTAAATTTGTAAAACTTTTCATGAGAACCTATCATGTCCTGCCTTAAACCCATTTCCTTGTCTCTGTTTTTGTCCTGTGAGCTAGTCTGTACTCAAATGGTGACAATTCTGAAAGTTTGCTACTCCCTGTAGCCATTGAGAATCCCACAGCAGGAGCTGGAGATAATACAGACTTTATACATTCACAATATGGGCTCTGCTGCTCTTCCTAAAAGACAAAGAAGAAAAAAAGACCATTATTCTGAGCCATTGGAAATGAAGAGACAGATGCAAATAAAACTACTCCTGTAACTGTTTAACATAACAGGTTTTTTTTTTGTTAAATAGTAATGTTTCACAAGCATTTTTATTTCTTGAAAATCTAGCTTCTGACAAATCACTATGAGCAGTGCTGGAAATATTACTGTCTGCCTTCAGGAATGGGAAGCTATGGAATTGCAGCAGAAGAGGAGCTACATTTAACCGAGAAACTTTTCTGGGGAATATTTGATTCCTTGTCTCATAAGGTAATGGCTGCAATTCACATTACATTATGGGGTGGGTATAAAAGCATTACAATGATAATTTGTTGTGCCAAGATGAGAAAATTCCTATTTTAACGGTTGTTTCATCTAATATGGGAGATACAGCAATGAATGCTTTTAATGAAGTGAAAAATTGAACACTGAATCTTGAACGATCCTCTCTAAGCTGATGAAATGTCAAATGTTTGCTTGATATACATGCAAGCTTTACACTACTAATGAGGAGATATGTGTGTGTGTGTAAATATACACACATGCACATGTAATGTTTAGTTCTCACTGCACTAACAAGTCAGTGTTGTCTGCTTTCCTATCTTGGCTCTACTAAACATTTTAAATTACTTTTTACTGACATAAAATTTATATATATATGTACGTGCTTATAAAATTGTTGGTATATGCAGAATAAATTTACATTGCCTGTCTTCAAATATATATTTGTATTTCTTTAGTTTTCCAGCTATTTCCCAGCTCAAGAGATATGATGCAATATACTATGAAATAAATACTTTTTCATTTTTCTGTTGCAAAATGTGATATTGTGACTTTTTAACTTACTCAGTTTTTCTCTCAGTGAGAAAAAGTTGCATTTCGGATACAAGAAATGTCTTCCTGAGTAGGCACTTCTTGTGCTTGCTTGGGGTCAAAATTTAGCCCAATCAAAATCAGTTTTTGCTTTAGGACAATAAAAAACATATTCATTGTGTCTCACTGGATTTATGTTCTCTTTTTAAGCTACAGATTTAGATGATTGCTCCTCTAGGCATTCTGATTTATAACATGGAAATAAAAATGCTCTCTGCATTATTCTGAAATGGCTTTTTAAGCTTTATTTGTATTTGATTTTTAGTAATATTGACCCCTCTCTTAGTGCTTTCACAAGTGCAAAGAGTGTCATGAGTGCCTGATGCAATCAAATGTTTCCAATTATTGCATCTTGGATTTTAACGGATGGATTAACATGATATGTTATTGCCAATACTGGTGTCTCTCCATAACAACATTTTTATTTTTCTGTAAATGGTAGTTAGCCCAATGATGGTTAGTGAAAGAAGAGTTGTGTAAATCTGATCTGCCGACCTACATTATTCTCCACCATTCTTTTTTGTTCTAAAGTATTTCCATGTTGATGTTATTAAAAATAATGAAATTACTTTGCTACAGTCAATCACAATTTCCTTTAATGAGCATATTTTAAAATGAAACAGTACAAAGTGAAAGAGAAGCAAAACGCCTATGGCTTCTGCTAATTCTGCAGGAATTAATAACTTTAGAACTAAGGCAGTGTTTTACAGATGATCATATTCTGTAACTAGGCAAACAAGCCTTGATCCTGTCTGTACAGGCCTTCATGGCCCAAAGAAAGCTCGAGTTGACCTCGTATTGCAAACACATACGAAGTGTCAGCACACCCTTATGTCAATCTGAGTAGTCTTAAGAATATATTGGCTTGATATAATGGAAAATAGATGTCATGCAACAGTAATTTTGCCCTATGTTTGAATTTTAAACGTGACTTACTGTTTGTTTGCATCTTCTAATATTTGTAGGTGGCTATATGGCTGCTTGGATTTCACTAACATTTTGCATGTTTTTCTGTTGGGTTTTCCAACCAGTTCCTATCTCTCCTGCAGAAGTATGATCCAGAGCTCTTTCGAATGGCTTTGCCTTGTCTAAGTGCTATAGCTGGTGCCTTGCCCCCTGATTATTTAGATACACGAATTATGTCAACTTTGGAAAAGCAGACTTCAGTGGATCCAGAAGGAAATTTTGATCCCAAACCTGTCAGCACATCAAAGTGAGTCATGTTATTCATAGTGGTTTCCTTCCCTTAAAAATTTTTATACTACTCCTTATTAACATTTTTTTATCTTCTGTGGGGAGAGTTGGCTGGTGACTGATATGTGAGTGGTATTAGGACTTTCAGAAGTAGTAGATGGATTTTTGCCTCCTTCTGCCAAATACTTCATTGAAACCTGTCCTGTTTACCAGACATAAACCATATTGTTCTCAGCCCTGAACAGATGCTAAATATTTCCATCTTATGTCTACAGAGAAAATAGTAAATTATATATTTATTATGTACCTTATTGTCTAATAGTTCAAATGTTTGGGATAAATAAATTAGAAACTATCATTATTTTGCTTATGACAATTTGTACCACATCACAAAAATCTGGTGATTCAATTGGTCTGTAGCCCAATTTTTATAAAATCTTTATATGGCAAAATAAGCAGATCATGCAGGATGATTAAGTAGAGATTTGGCTTTCCTAGTAATTTTTTTGCTTTTCAAATACAGACTTTATATTCAAGAACTGAGGATCAATAGCTCAGTCTTGCTATTAAAGGCTTATCCTTCCATCATTATGCATTGTGAAACATCCATGTTAATATTATTCTTTATTAAGAATTAGCAACAAATTTACCTGTAGATTATGGTGAAGCAGGTTTTTTGTTTCTTCGTGATTTCAGGTGCTAAAAAGTGTGACTGTTATGTAACTAAAGGTTCTCTGCAAATGCCATTATAGCTATGCCTTTTTTGTGGCATTTCTTTTAAAGAATAGGGAATTGCCATGACAAATGTTTTGCCTTCATTTGGAGGTGAAGCGTTTTTGATTAGTGCTATATTTTGCTGGCATTTTTTTTTCACAAACCAGACTGCAGTAACTTATGATTGAATGACCATTTTTATGTAACCATTCACATTTACATGCTAAAAAAGCCCTCTCTGCTTACAGCCTTGTACTTCCTGAGAAGTTGGAGTATATTGTAAGCAAGTATGCTGAACATTCCCACGATAAATGGGCCTTTGAAAAGGTAGGAGTTATTTTAAGACTGGCAACTGTCCAGGACTACTAAATAATCCCTGGGGTGATTATAGAAATTGAAACTGGACCGTTTAACTGATAGCCCCTCCATCCAGATTGTATGGATGTCTACATATTTATTTTGGGATATGTGGAAGAAACCTATTTCTTAGGAAAACGCATTGCAATTACTTGTTTTTTCAAAGAATTTATTAGGAGAGACTTGAGGGGACTGAAAAAGGGGAGTTTGGTTTGGGTTTGGGGTTTTTTTTTTTTGTTTCTTTGGGGGTTTGATGGGTTTTTTGTTGTTTTTTGGGGGTTTTAAAAAATTTTAGGTAAGAATATATAGCTCTTTAGGCATCACTTTGCCTGGTAATGGTGCTTTTTGACTGGGAGTCAGAGATTCAGTTTTACTGCAGCAGCTCTATGATCTAAGAAAGTACAGCCTAATGTAATTTTTTATTTCAGATAAGTAGTTGTAGATTTTCTTTCTTCTTAGCTTTAAGAAGCCTGTTATGTATTGAATTTCTCTATAATTTTGCAAATGCTCTGTCATTATGTCATGTTTCTGTTCCATTATTTCTAGGAAGCTACGAGAAAAGACAATGAATTCTTCAATAATTTATTATAACATTTAATAACAAATGAATAGCAATTTTATGGAAGAGTTGTATAAAATGATTATCTTGTTCGGGGGGGCCTATGTATGCAAATTTGTATAGGAAGATACACATACATATGCATATGTAAATATACACAGAAAAATTTCAAACCATAACTTTCAGTTACTTTTGTTTAAGGTAAAGCACTCCCTAGTTATGTTCTTCAGTTCTTGATCTGTTAATGTTATGTATTCTCCTCCGAGTTTCTGACTTTAGGCTCCCAGAGAACTGTGAAGGGTATTTATTGTATTTTGGGACAGTCAGTGCTGTCTCAATGCATGAGTCCACTTGAAAGGGTCCAGTGTAAGTTAGGCTGAGGACTGGTATCATGACACGACTGCTCACAGGTGGCATCCCTTCTGTCTCAGGCATGTTTTGTTCCTGCATGCCCACAGATGGATGCACGCTCCTCTCCTGTGGCCCTGAGCAGCTCTTGGAGTGGGTTAGCAGTTTGGTGTGACAAAGGAAACTGGCTAATTTGCTCTCACTCATTAATGTTGTTCTCATCTTATTTCACAGGGGTTTGTGTTTTTTTTTTTCTTTTTCAGACTAATAGTGGATGGAAATATGGTGTTTCACTGGATGAAAATATGAAGACTCACCCATTAATAAGGCCTTTCAAAACTTTAGCTGAAAAGGTAATAGAGGAAATTTCAGCTGCATCAATATGAAGTAGATTGATTTGTGTGCTTTTTAAAATCCATTTCAAATATATTCTGTTAAATGTCAGGCAGAGGAACCAACAAGAATTCTTACAGTTAATAGGTACAACTTTATACCGAAGTGATTTTTAAGTTAATCTTACACTGAGTCTTGTATCATTTACTTCCATTAGGCATAATGTTAATTGTTTCTTCATAGGCCTGGCAAATTTGAATTCAGTAGCACAGTTTTTTCAGGCTTACATGGATGAGGAATGACTGGCAGAAACTCCTGGACCTTAATGAAAGTGTAATTTAACATACATGAAGGCAATTTTGTCTTCCAGAAAGATGGTAGAAAAATGTAAAAAATCTGTAGGAGATGATTCAGTTGAAAACGCAGAAAAACATTTCAAGTATTTTGAATTTCTTGACTAGGCACAAATGTCTTCTAGTTGTCAGAACAGTGAAGCGAATTTGAATTCTGTTACTTATTTTTGTAATGATTCACTGGGAGACACAGTGAATCATTACAAAAGTCAATTACATATATCCCTCTTCACCACGTATTTCTTGTTCAGAAAATAGTCATGACAAAAATCAAGAGTGATTAAAGAGGTTGAGTTTCCTAAGGTTTGTAAATCACTTTGGAATCTCTGGAGAGGAGCCAAAGCATTGTTGGTTGTTATTTAAGCAGTTCAAAAAGAATTTTCTGAATCGTCTAAAATTAAAACTTTTGAACATAAAAATCAGGACTATCCCTAAAAGCTGTCATTTTGAGCAGCTGGTTTATGATGCAACCTGAAGTACTGTCATTTAATTGATTTGAAACGTCTTATTGAAGCATACTCAGAATTTTGCCACAAATTTTCACTTTTTCTAACACTTTTACTTTTTGAAGCTGCAATATGTGCTGTTGCCTATTTTTTATTGGTATCTGTGTTTTTATGAAGAGGTGTATAGTTCAGTAACCTTCTGTATCTGTGAGTGGATATAAATATAGGAAGACTAAAAAAAGATCTAGAGTGCTTGATGCATTTGAAGATACATACTTATTTACCTAATTTTTAGCACTCACAGCACCATAATTTCTTTTATTATTTTGTCCTGGTGGAACTAGTGAATAAGTTTCAAGGTCCAATCTACATTATTGCTCCAGGGCTCCGTGCAGTGCTGTTAGTTTCTAACACTTATCCCAGCAATAAATGCCACTAAGAATATTGTTTTTTAAATTGTAGGTATTTCAAAGCTCTTCTCTCATGTAAAAAGAACTGCATTTTTTGTTCTCATATAATATACAAATTTTCTATAATTTTGCAGTACATGGCACTTAGTAGAGAAGGACAGAATATTTTTGTTGCTGTGTTTTTGCTTCTTACTAAATACAGAAAAAATTTTACATTCTTTTCTTCAAAGGAAAAGGAAATTTATCGTTGGCCTGCCAGAGAATCATTGAAAACCATGCTGGCCTTGGGATGGAGCCTAGAAAGGACCAAGGAGGGAGGAGAAGCAATAATACATCAGCGTGAAAATGAAAAACTTCGTAGCATATCTCAGACTAGTCAGGTAATGTAGAACACCTTGATTTTAGAAAACAACAGTTCTGCTAATTAATTTACTAATAAATTATAAACATTTATGTCAATTTGACATTCTTTCAGTGAAAAGAAACTTTTAATGGTAGAGTTCTAAGATTGGAAGTCATGTCACTATAAAAAACACCCATGCCACACTAAAGAGGGGATTCCCAAAAGCTTTTAAGACAATGAGGATATAAGAGACCATAGATATTAATTTTCTTAGAAGAACTGAAAAGCTTTTTAATATAGTCATTCAAAAAAAAAAAAAGAGGCAAAACATTTAAAGTCTTTTATTTTATAAAAAAATAAATATAGCTTTTTTTTTGTTTGGTCAAACAGAAGAGTCTAACATCGGCTTTTGTCAAGATTATGATTGACAAATTAGATTGTACATTTGATACAGTTTTTCTTTTTTATCTACAGGCAAAATTTTCAGGTGATTATGGATTATTTTTTCTGTTTGTAGATTTTTGTAAACACATGTTGAGACTGCTGGTCAATATGTCTTGGAGGAGGAAAGCCATTTAAAATTATGACAAGTGTTGGGGAATTGTTATTGTGCCCTTCGAGGTGAATTACACACATTTGTACATAAATACAGTGAGAGTTAAGAAGCAGTGCATTGGGCACAAGTCCTGGAAGAAATGTGCAAAGCTGTGTCACAAGCTAATTCCTTATGTACACTTGCACCAGCACTGATCCTGTGAGCATCAGCACCTGGCACCTTAAGCTTGTGCTGGGCTCTTTCTCCAAGCCACCATTTGCTTACCAAAAGGGTCTCCTGAGCACTCATTGCAACATAACACTTCAGTATTTCTTATTTTTTCAGCAAACCTCACTCCCTTACAGGAAATTGTGCTGTCTCTAGAATCTCTCTGCTTCCAGCCAGTTGAACTTGTTCTGCAGCTGGGCCTTCTTGGCCAAGAAGATGCCTGATAAAGACATGACAGAGTAGAGGTTTTCAGCACATAATTAACTTGAGTACACATTTGAAATCACTGATTTATATGTAACCATTCACATTTACATGCACCTCTAACATTTTGAACTGGATTTTGAACTGGAGCTTTCTCACTTTAACCAGTTGAAGATTGTGCTCATATATTACACTCCTGCATTTTCTTAGTCTTTAAGTTCCTCAAAAAAATAATTTCTCTTTTTGTTGTATTGTCTCATCCTTAGCACAGGGCTCACTCAGGCTGTTCCCACATGGTTCTGTCATGTCTTGAAGGCACATCTTGTATGTCTCATGACTGGTTTCCTCCTAGGCTAAAAGCTTAATTCTTTGCAGCTTGCCACCTATTGTGAATAGAGAGTTCTAAGTATCTGCAGCAACCTGCATGCTTCCACACTAGCGAATCCATTCTCTTAATCATCCAGTGCCTTCAGTACATTGCAAAATAGGTGAACACCTCCTACAAGAAAGTATAAAATTGGGAATGGTGTTACTCTAATCAAGTCAATAACAGAGATGTTTTAGTTGAATATTTGGTTCTTTTATCTGAAATTATTTTATCTGAGAATAATTTTCTTTTCTCCTGCAGGGAAATGGGTATAGCCCAACACCACTTGATCTCTCTAATGTGGCACTTTCTAGGGAGCTTCAGGTTCGTATTTGTGTTTTGCATAAATTATGCTGAAAGGAATGGATGTACCTTATTTCATTATTATTAAAGAGTTGAATTTTGTTAGGTTTTATGAGTGTATTTGTGACTGTAGTTATGATAAGCTGTTGTAGTGCATGCTATTTACATAGTGAAAGATGAGATTTCCACTGTTTGTGCCATTGGTGCTTTCTGAGTTCCCACAAAAAAATTGAGCGCGAAGCTAGGGAAGGGGAATGTTATACTATGTGTATCCTGTGCTTGTACTGACTTCAAAGAACAGCTAAATACAGAAATTCCATTTAGCTATGATGTTTCTTTATCTCAAGAGTGTAGACTTAAGACTGTGAAATTATGTAGCATTACAGAATTTTTAATCATCACATAATCTTATATATTGTTTTTTCTGATGCTAATGTAGGGAATGGTTGAGGTAATGGCAGAAAACTACCATAATATATGGGCCAAAAAGAAGAAAATGGAGTTGGAAAGCAAAGGTAAGCCACAATCCTGCAAACCACACCAAAAAAGACAAGAATGAGGGGGAAGAAACAATCTGAAAGATGACAGTGTAAGACAATCAAAAATGAATAGTTCCTTTTGTACATGAAGCAGAATAAATCTTAGAGTAGAAAAACTTACAGTTCTTTCAACTTACTAAAGGTGGAGGTAGTCATCCTTTACTGGTACCTTATGACACATTGACAGCCAAGGAGAAATCACGGGACCGTGAAAAGGCACAAGAGCTGTTTAAATTCCTTCAAGTCAATGGTATAATCATATCTCGGTAAGTTGCACATTTTTTCAGATGCTTGCTTGCATTCAGTGCCTAAACCAGCATGTTAATCTTATCTCACTGCAGGCTGGCAGTTATTAACATAATTACTGTTCGCCATGTCTGCTATGAATCAGAGTTATTTTCATGTTCACAAGGACTCTTCTAAAACAGCATGTTCAGGCAACATTTTTAATAAGTATGTGATCATAGTAAATACAAAGTGCGACATAGGGTAATTAAACAAGAGGATAATTTAAAATGTCTAAATTAGCAGCCAGCCATGTCAGTAAGGATCATGGGAAAATTAATCTGAGGTCTGATTCTGAAATGTATCTATGTAAAATGGCTTTTTAAACCAGTTTTTTGAAAAAAATATTGCTTTGAGTTCTGTAAAGTAATAAGACAAAGTGGCTCTACTTTGTGGGCACTAACTTGTACTCTAGCAAAAGCATAGATATCCTTAGTTTTACTGCAACTTGAATTGCTGTGTCTTAAAGTAAGCTGATCTGTGAGGACTTCTTACTGTAGTATGTGGCTTTATATGATGGAATTGTGAATTACTATACTATAACTCTCCTCTTTTATTGGATGTGAAGCACCTGAATATATAGGAAATCTCAATTTTCTGGCATTCAGCATTTTTGCGAACTAAATTTTATCCATGAACAAATTTTACTGGACATGCATAGGGTCAGATCTTTCCTGTTTTCATTTATTTCTACTTTTCAAGTCTTTGACTATTGAAAGTATACTCAGAAATTTATTAAAATCCATTTTTAGGATCTTCAAAATGTAACTTTGTTCACTCTAATAATATTTCTAAGAGATGAGAATAGAGTTCTAAGTACATTTCCCTCCTGCCACATATATAGGCTCTCATCCTGAACCCTAAATGTAGCTATGCCACCAAATATTTTTATAACTTCCACGGTTGCTTCAGAGCCATTGAATAAGAAAAGCTGGTCTACTTAGTGCAAATGAATGATCTTCTGAAACACCAATGGAAATGCCCAAATTTTGCAGCTGCATGTGTTTGGGTCAGGAAAACAATTTTTTCAGTGTTATATCATGGGACAAATCAACTTGAAAAAGCATGTTCAAACTCTTCCTTGATACAGGCAAAGAGTTTGCAGTGATTGTCTGTATCAGTATGAATCAAGATTATCAACTTTTCAGTGTTTTCGTCAGATGAATATAAGCATATATATATATATATATATATATATATATATATATATATATATCTTTTGAAGTACTCATTGCAATGATCACATTTCAAGATGTCATTCTTGAAAATATAGGACTAATCATTAAAACATAAGAATTGTTTATAATTGGAAATGTATAGGCGGATCAGCATGTGTACTTCACATATACCATCTGCCTCTGTTTTTGGGTTTTTGCTGTTTGCTGAGAACATTTTTGAAACACTTTGTGTGTTTATGACATGCAGATAAATCTCCCAAGCCTTACTCAAGCATGTATTAGAAACAAGCTAGTATTTTATTACACATCTTTAAATTTCTGCAAGGTCTCTGGATATTGTTTTTTATACTTCACAGACCTATCAACATCTTTCAATATTTAGGAAAGTATGCGTAATCTTTTAGGAACCAGGACTTCTTATAAACTCGAAAATATTTACGTTGACCTCACTGAAAATCAGATAAGTACTTAGTCTCCTTTGTGAAAATGAGGCAGCAGAAGATGCCTCTCAAGCATACATAGCTGTTAATTCATACTAAATAATTTGATTGCACTATTAATGGTGATAAATTAATAGAGAGTCATCAAAGTAAACAAACTAGAACTCTTAAGATAGGTAGTTTGTTTTTTTTGGTTTTTTTTTTTCACAAATTAAACTAAGATGGGAGGTTAGAGTCCTACTAAGTTTGTGTTTAAAATGGGATTGAGATATCTTCCTTGGTTCTCTGGCTCTGTTCCCCTAGACTATAACCATTTCTTTCCTCTTAACTGTGTTCTGACATGGTCAAGAGCATATATTTTATTATTAGATTTTTTTTTGTTGTTACAATTTCTGCTGCATCAACCTTCTCCCAGAATTACTTTTTTTTTTGCTTAGATTTCTCTCATAGATGTTTTTAAACTGCTAATCTAATATTCCATTTTACCTCCCTAATTTGCTCCCATACCATTGGTAAGGACTCTCAGTACACATTATCCTTTTCTTATACCACAGAAGTGAGTCCAGCAAATTTCCTTTTTTCTTGTTCCTTTCTTGCTTTTGCCTCAGTGCCACAAACTACCAGTTCCTTCTTTCTTAACCAGTTCTGACACACTGGTCAGTTCCTCTGTAGTCTCTGCATGTCCTTTGGCCAGGTTATTTTCTCTTAACTGATAAGGGCTGAGTCTTCCAATCTGCTACTGTTTGAAGAGACTGTATAGAAGCAGATGAAGTAGCCATTTCTGATTAACCAGAGGTTTTCTTTAATGTCACTCAGTTACTTCCGCACTTGATAAAGCAGTTAGATGTCCTGGGTGTAACCCACTACCAATAGGAAATCTCAGAGTTTAGTTCTTTTGATATTGCAGTTCTTTTGACTATGAAGTTGCAAACTAAACAAAAGTATAAAAGAACCTCAAGGAAATGAAGGTGAAAGAATTAATAACTTGTGAAAGCAAGTACATTTGAAAAGAGAATACACTAAAAAATGTAAAAAATTAAGTGACTTCAAAAAGTTAACAAAAAAAAATTCCTGTTCTTGTCCTGGTTGCCAAGATAGAAAGCATTGTTTGCAGATTTGTGGAATGAACCTTTAGCAATGAATTGGAAAGTTTGGCTACCCTTCAGAGGAGCTTTGATAGCCTGAAGAAAGGGGTTGACAGAAATCTTATAAGGCTGATCAAAGGTAAATGCAAAATCCTATACCTGGGATGGAGTAATCCCAGGAACAGGGGAGCCAAGCCTGAGAACAGATGTGCAGAAAAGCTCTTTGAATTGTGCAAGTTGAACATGAATCAGGAATATTTCCCTGTGATGATGAAAGCTGACTGTACTAGGCTCTATCAGCGAGTGTGTTCTGCAGGTTGATGGATCATGAGATTCTCTCAGGAGAATATTGTCCCATTTTTGGTTCTCCAGCGCTAAGGAAGACATTGAGAACAAAGTCACTCAAGTGGGAGGCCACTGAGATGCTCTGAGGATGGATGCCAATGTCACCCCAGGAGAGGCTCTGAGGAGTGGTTGGATTTTTTTCAGTTTTAAAACAGAAGGCTACAATAGGATCTATGTCTGTCTTCAACTACTTCATGCAAGGTTATAGACAAAATGAGGTCAAACACTAACTCCTCAAAAGCAATAAGTTGTTACAAGGAAAATTCCATATAAGAATATATATATATCAGAAATATAAGAAAATATATCAACATTATTTTTTCATAGTGCGGGTAGCCAAATATATTGAGTCTCCAGGGTCATTATGAGATTTCGATCCTTGAACCTACTCCTTCCAACCTTAATTTGTGTGTGATCCTAAATAATTATAGAATTTCAGTCATGTAGGTTTCATTTGTACTTACAATCAAATCCAGTATTTTAAGTCTAGGCCCAGAAAACCACACTTATTTTTATCCCTCTTTAATATCTTGTATGATCAGCCATGATTTATGTTTATGAATTTATCTTAAAGAATAAATAATACATGCCTCTTTAGAAATTATTGTATTCTGTTGAAATTTCTGTTGAAATGTAAGTGACAAATAATAGTTTGTCACTTACATTTAAGTTTTCATTTAGTAGCTGAAGGAATTTTGTCTTTGTTCCTTCATAAAATTAAAGGACAAAATAAAGTTTAACAGTGATTAAGCAAATGAAGGATAGTACTTAGGATGACTTTGGAAAGATGCAACTGCTGACTTCCCAAATATTTGGAATGTAAATGGGCCAGCAGTAGAAATTGAGTGACCAATGCATTACTTTGTTAGGTTCAGATGCATGATGGCTTTGTTTGTGCAATAAGGTAGCACTCTAAAGTTCTTATCCTAAAATACATGTATTTTGGATACTTTAATCATAAGCTATTACACCTCTTATTAAAGTCAGTTCATTTTTCTCTATTTCTTCCTAGATAGTTGATAATT
Source organism: Anomalospiza imberbis (assembly GCF_031753505.1). Taxonomy (NCBI): domain Eukaryota; kingdom Metazoa; phylum Chordata; class Aves; order Passeriformes; family Viduidae; genus Anomalospiza; species Anomalospiza imberbis. The sequence continues at coordinate 31,674,470 of NC_089686.1, forward strand.
GAGTTACCATGTTCATTATCTCCTTCTTATGAAAATTTACCATAATAAAACAATAAGACAGTAAATGCTTCATAGTACTGTCATCATTTGTACTACTGTCATCATCAATGCTACTTCTCTTGATCCTTTTCAAAATAGGGGCATGAATGACATGGAGTTGGATGCTTCATCCATGGAAAAAAGGTTTGCCTATAAGTTTCTGAAGAAAATTTTAAAATATGTTGATTCTGCTCAAGAATTTATTGCACATTTGGGTAAGCTGCAGATTTTATTTTTAAAATGGTTAGAATTGTTGAAATTTAAATATTTGATTGATAGATTTACATTTTTAGTGATCACTATTTTTCTTGCATTTCAGAAGATTAAATCACGCTTCTTAATTTTCAGATTAAATTATTGAACATTTGTAACTAGCTAAACAGTTTCTGCTCTTTTATTTTTATTTGAGTAAAACTAATTTTTCAAGTCTATCTGAAAGATGTATTGTATTACTTATGATTAGACAGCTTCTTATTTGTGTCTGCCTTGATTGTATCCTTGCAGAAGCCATTGTAACCAGTGGAAAAACGGAAAAATCTCCACATGACCAAGAAATAAAATTCTTTGCTAAAGTGAGTGATTATTTCATGTTCATATATGTTCCACTATACAGAATATATAAATTTGTAATGTTAGACTGCTTTTCACATAATAGAAATATATATTTTCCATTTATTTATGATAACTAATCAAACTGTTATCAAATATTTTGACATGTCTTCAAAAATATCTCAGTATATTTGCTGGATTCAAATATTTCAAAATACTTCAATATATCTCTTTCTGTATGAGAAGGAACATAAAATTTAAAAGGCAGATTATTCATTAAATTATATTAATTGCTCCCACTGAATATATAAATTTAATCTAATTTTTTACCACAAGATATCGCTGAAGTGCATATCGTCTAATTAGAGAAGGAAATACTCCTATGCAGTATTAGATCCAAAACAGATATCTCTGTGGAAGTCTGTTTATTATTTATGTAATTTTGAATAAAATTTTAAGACTTCAGTTTTTAATTGTTACGGAATTAAAATTCTTTTTATTTATGAACTTTCACCAATCAGAGCATTGCTGCTACGTTTACCATTGTGCTCTGTAAAAAATACATTTTGTGTCTATATTTCTTAGGTTCTTTTACCATTAGTTGATCAATACTTTACAAATCACTGCCTCTACTTCCTGTCTTCTCCATCAAAAACCCTCAGTAGCAGTGGATATGCATCAAATAAGGAAAAGGAAATGGTAGCAAGGTAAGTAAAACAAAAAAAGTTATCCATAGTAGGGTTTTATTCAGATAACCAAAGGTCTCTTCTTAGATTGCAGAGAAAGACAGATAGTCCAAAACCTTACCTTCCTCACCTGGAAAGTGAGTATTTTATTCTACATGAGAGTGGCAGTGAGTGACTAAAATTCCTCATCTTTGTATTCTTTATTATATATATACATGTATATACACACACATACACACACAATTAAAGAGTTAAGTATAGATAATAACTTTTTTTAACAATATGTAATAGTAGATAACATGAAAATACTATAAACTATTCTGTGAGCAGTGGAATTACTTAGTTTCTTATGGGCTTCTGTTTCATTGTGGGTGGCAGTTTCTGGTTCAAGCTCTTTCCACTGTGGATCCATTTAAATTGTCTCACACTTATTTCAATTTTAAGCTACCAAAAAAGTGTTAAAAATACCACGAGGCATCTTTTTGGGGGGAATACAGATTCTATACAAAATTACTTCTATCCCTGCATAAGTATTACTGGAATTTAATAATATTTGCATGTCTTTACTGTTTGGATGGAATCAGCCATTTGACACAAAGTTATTCTAGAAAATTCTGTTTAAGAAAATTGCCTTTCAATTTATAACATGCTGCCTATATGAAAATATGAATTTCTCTTTCCTGTGATTAAAATTTAAAAATAATACTAAATAATATTTAACTGTGTTTCAACTATAATTTTAATAATTTACCAGGTTTTTTCCTTCCACTTGAGGTGTGCTGCCAATTACTTTCTTTTGGAAATTTTGTATGGTAGTATTTCAAACTGTTTTACTCTCATGCTTTCTTAGTTTAGCTGTCAGTTTCTCAGATTTCTTTGACTTTCCTTCACTGTGTTGACCAGAATTAATTGCTTTTTCCAGTGGAAAGTAGATATAAAATTTGAAAGTAAAGGTTATGTGTTATGGCATAAGATCAGGCCTAGGACTCAGCTTCCTAGATTCTACTCTTCAGTTTATCTCTCAACACATTTTTGCATTTTTCTAAATTATTATTACCCTCTGTTTCCATCTTTGTGAGTGGAAATCCTTATAGAGCAGTTGTGTGTAAGAGTGGTTAAGTGCACAAGATTCTGCTTTACTCAGCTCTCAGATATTTACAAATTTGCCAGGCAGTCCTCCAGGAGCTGGGAAAGACAGCTCAGGCTCAGAAGGATGGAAGTGTTACTTCATTTCATCTCAATTTCATGCTTCCTCTCTGAGTACTCCTGTTACTTCTCTAAAGTCAGACAGGTCTTAAGGTAGAAGGATGGTTTTTAGGGCTATAAAAGTGGCTTTAAAAGGCACATGAAGAAGTTAGGTGCCTAGCACATGTAGCTGCTAGTATAACTGCAGAAATATCTTAAAATTCTTTGTGCATCCTTCACTGAGAGAAGTGACTATCTGCCATTTTCATCTTATAGGAAGTGTAGTATCTCCTTACCATTGTGAAGATAACAATAAAAATCTGTGGTTAGTATGAGACCATACCAAGTCCTAAGGTATATGCTTCATTTTGTTATGCCCTAATTCCATTTGTAAAGTATGCCCCAAATGATATGCAAGTCTGTCTAACTGTCCTTGTTAAAGTAACCCCTATAATCTTTAGGGTGTTGTTGCTGTATTCTCTTAATTATATTCAGGATTCATATTATCACCATCAGAGGGTAAACACAGATTTATTTATTTATTTACAAAGGACATCCTTGCAAATTATTTTAAATAGTATGAAGATTTTTAACATTCTTTTTCCTGCAGAATGCCAACTAAAACACTAAAATGTTTCTCTTTTTTTCCTGTCCTTACAAAAATTTTCTTATTCAGAAATAATAGCCATAAGGAATGATTCAGCTACATAGTATGCAATTGTTGAAAACCACTGTGTAAAGAAAGTTTGAGATTTCAAGACACCTCTGAAGTGGTGAAGTGTAGAAAATGAAAGATCTCAGGAGCTTCTAAATGTTACTCTGCTTAATGCAGTTGAATGTTATCATCATGTATCACTCAAAGTACACTTTCCAGGAGCTATGTTTTCTTTTTCATATTCCTACTATTCTTTCCCTCCTATTCTAAATAAATCTTTCGTCTTTGTCTTGTTTTGCTCTCTCTGTTCTTCTCTACTTTAGCCTCTTCTGCAAACTAGCTGCTCTTGTTAGACATAGGATCTCACTTTTTGGTAAGTAGTTAAGAAAGAGCTTGATAAAAATTTAAAGAATACATAACCATTGTTTCTCTCTTATCTGAAGATTTTCACAACTCTAGCCAAAATTCTATTAAATGCTCCATAAGCTTCTAGTGAAATTATTAAAGGCATTGAACATGGTTCTGAAGGTAACACTTAATAAAATACATAAAGTGTCAAAGCAGGAAGAAATAGCACATTGTCATATCTCCAGACTCCATGAAAAAAATATCAGTGCTTTGCAGTTACTTTTAGCTTTTCAAAAATAATCTTACACTAATTCTTTTAATTTCTGCCATCCAACTGTTGAATTCAATAGACTAATTTCTCAATAGATAAAAGGGGATGATATGAAAAAAAATACACCTCCTACAAAGATATTGGTAAAAAAATTTAAAAATAAATAAAGTGCTACAAGATACAGAGTTCAGAATGTTGGAAGGTTAGGCGTTGAAAATGTGTCCCAAGTGGACATTAGTTATTCTGTTTAGTTCTTATATGGAAATTGACTTAAAAAAATTAGAAGTTATTTCTAGAACCAGATTTAACTCCGTATTCAGTGACCTAAGGTGGGAGATTTAGGTAGTATCTGTTTAAACTGTGCATCTCCAGTAAGGATATTTTGGATCTTTACATGATGCAATGTTTCCTGTGCTGTTGTGCTCTCATAGTATCTCTTTCTAACCAGGAAGTGATTCTGCTACGATGGTGAACTGCCTGCACATCTTAGCTCAGTCTCTTGACACACGGTAAGTTTGCAACTTTTGTACCAGATGCAAACCACTAAGGTTTCACAGAGCTTTTCAGAAGTAATTGGATTGCTTCTGTTTTTTGTAGTCTTTATTTGTAATCAATGATCTTAAGAGCATCAACAAATCAGATATTGCCCTCCACAGTAGCAAATTTTGTCTGAAGTGTTTCACTTAAATTTTTCTGCTCAATGTCTGTCATTCAAACACTGAACACACTTGTGAACCTTTCCAAGTTCATTTGAAGACTTTATGGGGAGATACAAATGACATGACCGTTGCAAGTGAAAGTAGTGATAGCTGCAGATATTAAAAAAGTTTAGTGCAAAGTGTAAAATCTGTCATTAGAAGCATGCAGAGTATATTAATATGTGAACATAGTTATATTTACTAACTTTAACTACTTATCATTGAAGTGATTGTGTAGATTAAAACAGAGGCGAGACCAGTTTTCGAATTTGAGCTGTTTTCTGGCCTGGTTAAGTCACACAGCAGCCTGATAATGAACTTATTGTGAACTTCTTGTGAACAACACTGGCGTCTTCATTAAGGGGTCAGAGAAAAATGCAAAATGTCAAGGAACAGGACTGTGATTCTGGTATTGCAGTTGCATTTTCTAGATTTAGGGGCTTTGAAGTAGCCTGACTTACACACCTAGTTACTGTGGCTCCCATAAAACTATAGGGATTAAGAGTTTGGGGGTTTTGAGCATATTTTATAGAGAAGCTGTCTCATGACTTTTGACATTTACTGAGAAGGCATTCTCTTATTCAAAAGCAGACCACAAAAACCTGGAAAGGCAAGACAATGGAATCGAGGTCTTTGTTGTTATTATTTTGTATTAAATACTGAAAGAAAATTGTTGTCTATACTTCTATTCAGATGTAGTGCCCTTTTCTGTTCATAATGTGAAGTTCCCTGATACATGTGGGTATCTTCAACAACTGACAGAATGTCACTAACGTGTACATGGATCTCTATATAACTAAAATATCAAGACAAAGTTGATATTTTTTCCCATTTTTTTCCAGAACGGTTATGAAATCAGGATCTGAGCTTGTTAAAGCAGGATTGCGTGCCTTTTTTGAAAATGCAGCTGAAGACTTGGAAAAAACTTCCGAAAATCTTAAACTGGGAAAATTTACTCATTCGCGAACGCAAATCAAGGGTGTTTCACAGAATATCAATTATACTACAGTAGCATTGTTACCAATTTTAACATCAATTTTTGAACATATTTCACAATATCACTTTGGAATAGATTTACTTTGTAAGTATTTGATTTTAATTTTGAATTTTATTGTGTTATAATGCTAGAAATTATTTTTAGAAATGACTGCATGGATTCAGAGGATGAAATTCTGTTTTTCAGTAACATGTACATTTCCAGAATTAATTCTGAAATTAGCAACATAGTACCTTATTTCTAGTACACATTCAAAAATAATACTCAATAAGCTTGATTATGTACAATATTTCTTCAAACACTGGGAAATTCAAACAAGGGAAATTAAAATATCCCTTTAAGTGCTCTCTTAACAAATGTATGTATGAGACTGGTTTTCTATACAAAATTAGTGTTTCATTATATTAAAGCAGACAACTCACTGTAAGTTCCCAGTGGATTTTCCCTTACATGGGAAAACCAGTGTAGGTTTTTGAATTCAAATTTTCCCTGGTTTTAGCATCAGTTAGTTTAAAAATACTGAAATGACTCCTTGAGATTCAGCAATATGCTGAATGATTTTATTACATTCTAATGTCTGTAATTATGTTCTAAAATTTTGTATATATTTAGGTCATAATTAAAAGATTGATAACTGTGAAAATAATTTATTTTAAAATATGGTGAAACTTTAGCTCATGTACTTAAAGGTTAGACACACACACAGAGTGATGTCATTTAGCTTAAAATTGTACTCTGCAAGTGTGATAACCTGGAATATCTTATTAGCAAGTGACTGTTGTCCACTTGGAATATCTAATGATCTGGTAGGCTTTGGAATGAATGAATGTAGATGATAGACCAGGAATTAGAGACACTGAAAGTAAATACCACGTGGAGTATGGACAGTCAGAATGTTCAGTGCTATGTGTGCTAAAAGTTTTAGATATTGTTTAAGATATTGAATAAAACAGATGTTTGATATTTGAAAAGTAATCCTTAGCTGAATAAATACTTATTATGCATTTTCATTTTCCTCTAGTGGGAGATGTACAAGTTTCATGTTACAGAATTCTTTGTAGCCTCTATTCTCTTGGGACTGGAAAGAACATCTATGTTGAAAGGTATTAAGTGTAAAACTCAGCTTGCAAAATTTTCTTTTCTTTATGTGTGTGTTGCTTAGGTAATAAAGCAGTTTGGATGAAAGGTGAATTTGAAAATACACTTTTCCCTTGAAAATAGTTGCAATACTTCAGCATTCAATTCCACGGGGGGAAAAAACCCTCAGTAGAAGTAAAAACCTTATTCTACATATGGCAGTGTATCTGCACAGAGTCTATTTTTCCCCTTAGGAAAAGCTAAATTTTTCTTTGGGTTGCCATTAGGTTCTCAAAGTTTTTCTACCACATATTGCTGTGATAAGTAGGCTGAGTACTAAGTAGGAAGCATCTGTTTCACACCTAAGTCTAAACCGGGTTCTCAAAAGAGTTGTCCTGAGCATAAAATACTGAGATATGCATTCTGACAACCATTAATTCTACAAAGAAAACCACTAGTTACTTGTATTTAAAAATTACTAAGGGCTACAATTCCTTTAAGCATCTAGTGCTCTGCTATGTTTCAAGCCCTTTCTTCCAATAGAAGGGGATCAAATCTGTATTTGTTAGCTCAGAAAATAGAACCCTGATTGCTTGTCTGTCCTAATACTTGTGAAAGTTTTAGGCTAGGTGATTTTTGCTGCCTTTCTTATGATGAAAAGCTGAAGATCCACAGGGAGAGAGAGAGAGACTAAACTGGAAGAAATTCAAAACTGTAGTCTGGTTAGGAGAGGTTTTGCCTAGTGTGAGGAATGCTGATCTCCAATTCCTTCCTTCCAGACTTTAGTCAGAATTCTTTAATACAAAATGCAAGAGGTGTCTGGTGGACAAATCTTTCCTCCTTCTCTGCATGCATGCACAAGTGTGCACAAGCTGTATGTTTTCATTCAGGCATTTATGCATCTATCTCTAATCACAAAACTATTTTCTTCTTATCTTCTTCTTCTCTTTCTGGTCTTCAAAATCCTAAATACTCCTTTACATAGATCTGATAGGAAAAATAGGAAATGCCTTACCCCTTATCTAGCTAGCAGTCAGTCTCGTCACAGGAAATGAAACATGATTGTGTTTGAACTGCCTTTCAATAAGAAAAGCTTAGAGCACAAGCCTCCACTTGATTGGCAAAATCTGTAAGCACTGGACAGTTTCCTTAAACCTCTTGAAGCTAGCAGCTTCACCTTTGCCTGCAGCAATTGTCTTCTTAGAATGGAAAAGTGATCAGATTAGCTATATCCAAGGAAACTAATTATTCTCCTAAGGCTGTGTGAGAGGTTCTCAACAGTGGATTTCATTTTGTTTATTTTTCACTAGTCTCGGACTCCTAAATTATAGTTTTAGGCAGATATCAGTGTCTAGGTAGGAAGTAGGATTTCAAACACAATGCTTAGTGTTTCAGAAAACTTAGAAGTGAGTGATTGAGCTGACTTGAACAGTTATTCAAATTAAGCAATGTTCAGTTTCAGGATCAAATTGCACGTTTTTCTCCTAGTGAATTTTGGCAGGGACATTAGGAAGTTTAATCTTTCACTGCAGAATGAGTCATACTGCACTTTTCATAGATAAATTTCTCTTTTTATGGCTGAAATAGTTCTGCTGGCTGCAGGGGCTCAGGACTAATTCTTAATTCAATTGCTGCTGCTACCTTGTTGAGACAAGCTTCAATTGTCAAATGTTTTATCCTTTGTACAAAGACCGTTTTGCTTCTTTAGGATGTTGGAGTTGTTTTTGATTTTTCTGTGAACATTTCTTCTCTAAAATTCTCCATGATTCATAAATGCTGAGAACTGGATGCAAAATGCTGTAGCTCTTGATTACTTTGAGCCCTAATGCTCTACTGACTGGATACCTTTCTTCATGGTGTTTCTCTTGTCTTGATGCACTAATAGACGATCCTTGCAAAGATACCTTTCCCTCACACTTGCCAAGGGTTGCCTCCAGAGGCTGAGTTTCTGCCTTTTCCCCAATCCCTTTTGCAATGGCCACATGCCAGGATAGGGATCCCAGATCCCAGATGCTCGGCTTCACTACCATCCAATTTGATATTGTGGGTCACGGTATCTCAGCATTGGAGCAGTCAGGTCATGAGGGGCTCACCTGACTGGTGGATGAAATCTATTCACACATCTCGCAGCTCACCCAGGGATAGGGAGCATCTCTCACCCTGAATCTTCCTCCTTGTGAGGACCCTACTTCCTCTTCCTCCCTCAGTAAGCAAAATGATTTTGTCTGTCTTGTTTTTTTTCTTCTGTGTAGGGGTTGCTGCTACTGGCACAGGTTGTTCCTTTGGTTCAGCTGCAGTTTGAGTGGCCACAATGCATTGCTTTCCTCCTCCTCCTCCCCCTGGGGGTGCTGTCTAGTACCAAGCAGTGTCCAAAAATAGTAGCTAGAGCCCAGCACGTTGCTTAACGTTGCACCTCCCTGAAACTGCCACAGCAGCTTTCCTTCAAATATTCTGCCACTTTATCAAGCACTGTAGTTGCTCTGGGGTAAACTTAAAAACCATTGGAGCAGAATCATCCTTCAAAGGTCAGCTCATTTTCTTCCACCTTCCATACCACTTGTGACTATTCACCCTTGGGGCAGATCTCTGAAATACTCCCGTAAAAATCTCTTGAAATTCCCTGGTGCAGACCAAAGTGAGGGGACCCAGCAGACAAAGTAAGAAGAGCATGCTTGCCTTAACATCCAAGGGAAGTTCAAAATTCTCAAAAGCAGTGGTAACAGGCTTGAAGGAGGATAAAGGGGTGAAAAGTTGGGGAAAATATCCACCCTCTTCTTCCCACAGGCTGGGTACAATTATTAATTCTAACTACCTCACTCCCTGAGGTAGTCCTCAAGGTAAGGGCAGAAGAAAAACACTGAATCCACATCCCAAATGGCCTTCCTTGCCCTTGTTATCATGTCATAAGCTGATATTACACAGTGCAGCAGAAAGCAATCCTGATCCCTCTCCCTGCTCTGAAAAATCACCATGAGGAACACATGTTGCATATATGGGAATGTATACAGGGTTAGGTACCACAACCACGTGAACCGACCAAGCAACATTGTTACCAGTGGCTCTGGAACTAATACAACAAATGCTTAGATAAGTTTTGCTTTCTACCCACTCTGTCAGATCTATTATTATCTCACCCTTTCCTGGGTGTTGGTTTCTAAGTGATATTCCCTAAGCATTTCCCACAGAAGCCCTTCAAACCATGTGTCACTTGCTCAGTCCCTCCTTCCCTGTTCCTGTGGTGGATGGAGGGAAGAATTGAAGACACTAAAGGTAAATATCATGGGTTGAGATAAGAGTAATTTACTGCAAACAGCAACAAAATAAGGCAATGAACAGTAAGAGCAACAATCCTAACAATGGTGTACAAGAAAGAGGCAAGCAACTCGCATACAATTGCTCGCCACCACACAGGGCCCCTGACAATGTTGGACCCCTAAGGAACCCTGTCCCTGTCAATGACATGAGGTGGCATAGAATAACCTCTAGGTCCTGTCCATGCCAAAAATTAACCCTGTCCTGATCAGAACCAGAACATTGGTGGAGGTGAGGTTTTTAAACTGTTTTTCTTGTGCCACTGTGATCTCCAGTAGTTCTTTTCATTTGAGAAATCAATTTTTTCTAAATTGTCACATAGTTCCTAATGTTTAAAAAAGATTTTGAAAATCAAATATAAATACTAATACTTCTTTTTATTACGTATGCTAGACACTGAAAGCTTGGTGAAACTTTTTCCTCTCAGATGACTTTTAGTGTTTCTCATATACAGGCAGCGTCCCGCACTTGGTGAGTGTTTAGCATCTCTTGCGGCAGCCATTCCAGTAGCATTCCTTGAACCTTCCCTCAACCATTACAATCCACTGTCTGTTTTCAACACAAAAAGTGCAAGAGAAAGAGCAAGTAAGTACTGTTCCTCACAAAAAAAAAAAAACCACCAAAACAAAAAAAACCCATTCACTCCAACTAAATAATGGAAGTTGTATAATGAAAAAGCCCTGAATGTATGCCTCAGCAAAGAGCTCCTGCTACTGATGTTTCATTGCTTGTCATTTTAGCCTTACTCTGTTTTGCTGAAACTGTGCCAACAATGTTCTCTTTCTCCTAGTATTTTTTGGTATTTTTCTGATCATGATGTTTGAATACTTTTCTAAAGATGCATACTGTAATATTTTAACCATAATTGAAGATCTACATATCTATATTACAAAAACTTTTGGCAAGATACAGCTGTGTTCATGTGGCAAAATGCAAGAGGTATAATATCTGATTTAAGTGAACAGGAAAATAATTGCTATGGTTTTGTTGTCTAACCAGTCATCCAAAGCATTTTGGTATAGGGAACTCCCAGCAGAATATGATTAATTCCATGAAACCTTCATGAAAAAGGGACCTCGACAAATTGGACAGAGAAGAACTACCTGAAATTCAACAAAGGCAAATGTAGGGTCCTGCACCTGGGGAAGAATAACCCCATGGACCAGTCCAGGCTGGGAGCTGACCTGCTGGAAAGCAGCTCTGTGGAGAAAGGTCTGGGGGTACAGATAGACAACAAACTGTCCCTGAGCCAGCAGTGTGTCCTTGTGGCCAAGAAGGCCACTGTGAGCTGCATTAGGAAGAGCATGGCCAGCAGGTCAAGGGAGGTGATCCTGCCCCTCTGCTCAGCCCTGATGAGGCCTGACCAGCCCTGGTGAGTGCTGTGTCCAGTTCTGGGCTCCTCAGGACAAGAGAAACATGGAGCTACTGGAGTGGATCCAGTGAATGGTAACAGAGATGGTAAGGGTACTGGAGCATCCCTCTTACAAGGAAAGGCTGGGGGAGCTGGGCCTGTTCAGTCTCACAAAGAGATGACTGAGAAGGGACCTCATCAATGTATATAAAATATCTAAAGGGAGGGTGTCAAGAGGATGGAGCCAGGTTCTCCTCTGTCATGCCTAGCAATAAGAAAACAGGCATCAGGCAGAAATTGATGCACAGGAAGTTTCACCTAACATGAGGAAGAACTTTCCTGTGTGGGTGACTGTGCATTGGACCAGATTTCTCAGAGAGGTTGTGGAGTCTCCCTCACAGGAGACACTCAAGACCCATCTGGACACAAAGCTGTGCCATGAGATCTAGGAATATCCTTGCTTGAGCAGGACCAGATCATAGAATCATAGAATAACCTGAGTTGGAAGGGACTTACAAGGATCATTGAGTACAGCTCCTGGCCCTGCACAGGACTCCCCAACAATCACACTGTGTGCTGGAGAGTGCTATCCAAATGCTTCTTGAACTCTGTCAGGCTGGTGTTGTGACCACTTCCCAAGTGACTAGACCAAGCTCCTCATAATGCTTCTCCTTCAGAGCCTTCTCCATCCTTGTGTCCCCCCTTTAGGTACTCTCTAAAAGTTTAATGTCTTTTTAATATTCTGATGCCCAAAACTGCACACAGTAGGTAAGGCCTCACCTCAAGGTGAGGCCGCCCTAGTGGAGAGCAGAGCAGGACAATCCCCTCCCTTTGCCTGCCTGGCGATGCTGTGCCTGATGAACCCCTGGACATGACAGGCCCTCCTGGCTGCCAGGGCACTGCTGACTCATAACAAACTTGCTGCCAAACAGGATCCTAGGTTCCTTTCCGTGACACTGCTTTCCAGCATCTCATTCCCCATCTACAAACACAACCCCACAATGGGCCTTACCCATTCTCTGTTTCTATTGAAATGAACATGAGTCCTTCTGCACTGAATTTCTTTGCTTGCTTCTCTCCCAACTTACTCTTGATGGCCTCACATCTTAAAATATTTCAGCATTTTCCTCACTGATCCATGAAAGAGTCACTACCTGCCAAAATCATTGTACCTTTAAACAAACAAACAATGAAAATAAATACAAGTAGATTGATTTCCTGTGCTTCATGAAGCTTTTTCCATACAAAAGCAGTTATGGAAAAGCTTCTGCTATCCCTTCCTCCCTATCAGGTCTGCTTTATGGGAACAGTACTATATCCATTACCATATCCAGAAATAGTGGAAGAATTTGGTTTGAGAGACTGTTGCTAGATTGTGATGGGTTGTTAACTGCTGAACAAGCATCCTTCATTTTCTAATACAAGCATATGATAACTGGAATTCTTTCCTGGCATTTTCGCTGGGAGATAGTTCGTGAACTAAGTACAGTTTCATTTTAACCCCACCCATAATTTTAAATGGTTTATTTTCCTTTCCCCAAGGTGGATTTAATCTTTTGCATATCAGCATAAAAATTGTGAATAATTATGAATAAAATGTCCAGAGTATAACCAATATTAAAATAAGCTTTCTCTTCTGCACTTTTACGTAGCTCACCGGACAATTGCAGGACACCTTAGGGTAAAGCCATAGCTTAATGGCAGTTATTATTTACATTATTGCTATATGCACATCATCTGTAAGGCACAATTTATGAAAGGAAATACACATGCATACCCCAAAGTGTTGCTGCCTGTCCAAGATGGTGAAGGAAAAAAAATCAGAGCCATTTGTATTTCGGGTTTAAACACAGATGTTCTCTTTCATTTTGCTAATTAATATTTTGGTTTTCTATCCTTACTTGCAGTTTTAGGTATGCCTGATACAGTAGAAGAAATGTGTCCAGAGATCCCTCAGCTGGATAGACTAATAAAGGAAATAAATGATTTAGCAGAGTCTGGAGCAAGGTATACTGAAATGCCTCATGTAATTGAGGTGATCTTACCCATGCTATGCAACTATTTATCCTACTGGTGGGAAAGAGGGTCTGAGAGTGTTCCTCAAAGTGCTGGGCCTTGCTGTACAATGATAACATCTGAGCATCTGAGCATTGTTCTTGGAAACATTCTAAAAATCATTAACAACAATCTGGGAATAGATGAAGCCTCTTGGATGAAAAGAATTGCAGGTACTGTAAATATTTTTTGAACAGTAATTGTACTAATAATACTTAATTACTTTGCTATGCTTTACCTTATTGCCCAGTGATATAATAACAAAAAAATATAATTAAAACCATCATGAAAGAAAGATAAAAAAAAGATAAGTAACAATAAGATAAATATATTTACATTTTATTATTAGCTATATGCATGCATTGTAGCATCACTGTAAGTAGAGAGCTTTCTATTCACCATAAGAGATTTTGAAAATCTCCTTCTCTGTGCACTGTATAAGAGCCTTAGTGCTTCATTTGGAGTTGTGAATTCCACTCATTTTCAAGACACCTGAGTTCTACAGTAGAATGAATTATGTTCATGAAACATCAGGACAAAATGGAAAGTGTAAATGGTGAAATCATCTCAGGAGTAACCCAAGCTCAAAATTAGTTGGTTTGCCTGAATAAATGTGTGAGCTATTAAATAAGCTGAAAGTTTTTTCCAAAATATTGTGTAAGATATAGTATTTATCCTGCTAAAGGAGTTTATCATATCCAAATTTTATCATTCATATTATGCAGTGTAAGAATATAATGTGCAATAACATGGTTTAAGAATATCTATGTAAAGGTAATAATTTCCTGCTAAATTTGAATAACCAGTACCCATTATTACTGTGGTTTTGGTATTTTAAATGCTTGAAGGTCTTTAATAATAACAAGGATTCCATTAAAATTTAGTAAGAAGGTTGCTGCTTAATTGTAGAGAGTGATTCCTGCAGTTTTGTACTGAGTGTTCATCTATATAAAATGATAATATACTCATGTTGTTCTTGCAAGGATTTTTGACTTGGGTAGTTTGCACTTTATTACTAGTACTCATACAAAACTGATCTCTGACCTTGAATTATTCACTCATTCTCTGCATTTTAACTTGCCTAAGGCAGAGAAATAGCAGAGAAGTAAAGGAATTCTTCCAGAACACTATCTTCTGGTGGTTTTCCGACACTAGATTAAAAAAAAACATCCCAGACACAAAAACAAAACAAAAAGTATTTTTCTAAGGACTTTGTGTCTCAATCCTTATTTTGCTAAGGTTCTTCGTTAGAGACATGGGACTTGCCAAAACCATAATAGTTTAATTTATATAAGACTGAAATACTTATAATCCAAATCCACAGTCTTTTAATCTCTCAATACACCGTTTTTATAAAGCTACATTCATAGCTTTATTAATAATTTTATGGTGCAGAAATTTATGAAGCCCCATAACCTTTACTGTTTCTAGAACTTCAGCATTCTTGTTAATACAATGAAAAACATCAGTTATGCATTAATCATATAATTATCTATATTTCATGTATAGTTTATGCTCAACCCATCATCAGCAAAGCCAGACCTGATCTTCTCAGATCTCACTTTATTCCAACACTGGATAAATTGAAGAAAAAAGCTATGAAGATAGTGATGGAAGAAGAGCAACTGAAAGCAGACAATAAAAATGACACCCAAGAAGCTGAGCTACTCATTCTTGATGAGTTTGCTGTACTTTGTAGAGACCTTTATGCCTTCTATCCAATGTTGATACGTTATGTAGACAACAACAGGTAAAAAAACCTAATAATTAAACTCATATTTATTTCTTAAGTATATTGGAATCTATGATAAGACAATCAGGAGCAACACAGTTCACTTAATCTTAGGGTGAGAATCTGATCCTGAATGTTTTAAGATTTTTAAATCTTAATCCTGAATAATTTAAGATTCTCAAAGAATGCTGTACCTTGAATTCACAGCTTTTGCTCAGATGCAAATTCCTAGATTAACTAAAAAAATGTAACCTGATCTATTAAATAGGGATCATTATGTTAAAATGTCTTCTTTTAAGTATCTTCTTTTAAATGTCTCTTATTTTTGTAACTAGAGCTAATTGGCTAAAGAAACCAGATGCGGATTCTGATGAACTCTTTCGAATGGTGGCTGAAGTTTTTATCCTGTGGTGTAAATCACATGTAAGATAAAATGTGCACTTTTCCTTTCATTTCTTTCTATTTTTAAATATAAATGTTGTACATGCATATGAGTTAAACCTCTGGTGATTTATTTTTTCTTTAGAATTTTAAAAGAGAAGAACAAAATTTTGTGATTCAGAATGAAATCAACAATTTGGCATTTTTAACAGGAGACACCAAGAGCAAGATGTCTAAAGTAAGTTAATGAAAAACTGTGGATCAGGTAAATCTACACCATGTGTCTAATATGTTTGAAAGAAGGGTCTGAAAATCTGCTCAAATTGCAGCTGCTCTGCTGATAGAAAAAAAAAAGTTATGCTTCTTGATGACAGATGTGACAAGTAATATGCAAAATATAGTCTATGTACCTTAGAGTTACTTACTAAATGTCTGCTAATACTCAAAGACACAGGATTAAAATAAGTCTTGATTTGAAAAAGTTGCACATATAAGAAAATACGGGTTGTATTATAAAATATGGGTTATTGTACATTCAGGAAAGAAAAAGGTGGATGCTTTTATAAAAGCAAGGGAAGAAATATTGCCTCATCATTTTTATACTATGCTATATATTTTTATACTCAATCTGTATTGTTCTGTCAGCTGTGATGGAGCACAGCTGTCTTTGCATATACCTCTGTATTTATATATACTGTGTGCTACATGTGCACTATTTTTCTTGTTTCCTATCAATTAACACATTCATTTCTTTTTTGCTAATTTTCAATATGACAAGATGCTGATATGATGGCTTCAAAGTACATCTTGTTGCGTGTACAATACAGAAATTGTCAAGGTAATTGTCAAAGGCTGCTTGGACCTTAGCTGAGGAAATTGCCTTACTCAGCTAAAGCCTCAGATGAAGTCTAATTCCAAAGTAGTGTTGGTTAATATAGTGAAGAAACCCTTTCTTTTATTCATATTTATAATGATTTTGGAGTAATCCTATTCTGAAGGTGTAGCAGAGAAGTAGCATTTAAAGTTTTGTATTTCACTTTATTTTGGTTTCCCGTAACCTAGCTACTGTAAGTCCATTCTCAAACAATAGAGAACAAGATAAAATGTACTGTTAGATTTTTTAATTATCTTTAAAAATATGTTTTAAAATGTGTTTAAAACCCAAGTTTTTATTTTTTTCCTATGATTTTTTAAAGTTTTGAAACCTGACTAAGCCAAACCCTGATACTGGAATTTTTACAAGCAAAAATAGCGTATTATCTGCTCATCATTAGATTATGACTGGCACTGAAAAACAAGTCCAACTTTATAAAGAATTCGGTATTTGGAGATAAGGAAATTTCTAACCTGTTTTCTTGTTGTTAAGATGCAGCTTATCAAAATTGTTTGATAGAATTGGAATGTTTGTATCATCCCTATTAACAAGATAAATAGTGGGCACATCCAGGCTATTTGAGGAACAGTTGCACAATACAACAGGCTATATAATATGTAGATCTGCACTTTTATCATGTGGCAATCATTGCACACACATTTATTATGTGTATTTTAACATTCATATGTTACAAGTAGCCTGAGGAGACAAAAATAGGTGTACTTTCTTCTTTTAGACACCATAGATTAGAAACACTATATTTAATCTAAATTGTGTCCCACTTCAGTACTGATAACGGGATAATATGAAGTCTTAGTGTCATATTTTTGTCAGTCTGGCATGGCAAGAATAAAAGACTAGCCTTTTACAAAATGAGAAATAGGTATGTCTCATACTGCTCTGATTTTGATAAAATCACATTAATTTAACATCAAGAATCTCTATTACCAAAATCTGATTTTGAGATTATATTTTCAAATGCCTGTTGTGTGTATTTAAGTATACAAATACACTATGTATGAATAATTGTAGGAATATATTTGTAACAGAGATGTAGATGCATATGTAAATACATTTTTATTCCATGGGTATACAGTACAGAGAGATTCTGGGATTTTTTGTATGCATATAATTTTTTGTAAGCAAATTAATGTTAACTTATGGCATTCCAGGACAATGTGCATGGTTATTGCTAATAAAGGAAGAAGAAAAATACTATATTGTTCATGACTGAATATTTTATTAATATGGTACTGTAATGACAGGCATTATTGCAGAACAGTTGATAATTTAGATATTTGTTTCATGATGACTTAAATACCATGATGAAATATATGAAATGTCTTTTAGAAGGGTTGTATTGGTTTTCTATATATGGTTTCTAATCAGGAAATTGCTAATATTTCATAATATAAAATGTAAGTGGTCTAAACTCAGCACATCCAATAAATTATAGATTTACATCTGGGTTGTTTTTTTTTTTTTTAAGACTACATAGGTTAAAAGAAACAATAAATTCTCTAAGTAACTGAATTTCAGGTTTTCTTGCAGGTTTGCTATTTATTTCTATCCACAGACGTTGATCAGTAGAGGACATTACATTAGGAAACGTAATTTCTTGCTTTAATATCAACATTTATCTCAAAAAGTAGCAAGTTTATTGAATAATTAGCCCTTTCCTCTCTATCACTTATTCCTCTTCTTTCACATTATTTCTAGTGGAAGCAATCTTATCCAATATTTATCTAGCATGAGAAAGTACAGAAAACTGAATATGAAAATTGGCTATCGACAGCCCAGGACAGAACATTTTGTGGTCTCCTAAAGGAGTAAGGCCCCAGGCTGATCTCAGACTGCCTTAGATAACAGTGACTCCATGTTGTTATATGATGAAAAATACTGGGATGCTATCAGAGTGTAAGGTATATATCCCGTACAGAAGGTTCTATATCCTTACATGTCATTTGGAAGAAAAAAAAAAAAAAAAGCAGAGTAGAAAGAAGTAACATTATGTTACTTATTAGTAGCTAATATCTATGGTAACAAATGATTCATCATTACAATCAAGGAATTCATTAAGTACCCATTGTATTTTTATGATACTATATTAACTTTGTTACTAGCTTTTCAAATAAATGTATTAACAGCTGAGAATTTAATTTTTCTTTTCTAAAAATATGGCAGCAGAATGCTCGGAGGGGAATGGTAAGTTAGAGAACTTTCAGTCTGAGAGAGACTGGTAACTTAGATCACATTGAAATACCAGATTTGTGATAGAAGTGCTGAAATGGAGACTTTAAACGCATTCAACTCCACTAGCCTTTTATTTTCGACCCCTTCATAGGTTTCTTGATAAAATAGCCTTTTGGTTAAGAGGAAATTATGTCCTATTGTGTTTTTCAGTTAATTGGAATAAAAGACTGAATGTAATATATTCACATGTACATAATAATTGTGTAATATGTATGTGCGCAATTTTTCTGTGTCAGTTTTGGAATCTAAATGAATGTGTGGCTGGATATACACCCTCCGTTGCTAAACATTTACATATCCCACTGAAGTTTTATTTGACTTGCCCTCATTAATTTTTATAATCTATTCTTAAGAATAGATGGAGTAGACCTCTTATAGAAGTTAGAGGCAGTCATAAAATGCAAGTTTGTATTATGAAACAACATGGGTGTTTGTGCCCATCTGTAACATGTAGTACATATTATTTGCAGATTTACAATAGTTAGGGGATTTCATTTTAGTATTTTCTACAGGAATTTTAGATCTCTTCTTTGAGAGTATTTCAATTGCATAGAATGCATTTTCTTTGTATATGCTGAGGTAAATCAGGAGCGGATTATTTTTATGATCAGCTACAATAAATTAAATATAATTACATATCCTTACCTTTAGTGTATACATACACCTGTATATACCTGCCGAGCCATGTCTATGCAGCATCTACATATTTCACACAACTGAAATTTTAAATTAAAATTTGCTATTTGTCTAAGGTATTAAATATTATACGATGCTAAGATTCTAACACTTAAATTGAATATTAGTCCTTCACTTTACTTTACTTGTACCCGCTTTTCTTACTATGTGATATAAATTAAGTAGGCTATAAAAAGATTTTAATAATAGCTTGGCATAATTTTGAATTTTTTTCAGGTATTACTAGAAAACGAAGTTACTTTTAGGGCAGAATGACAGAAGTGAGGGCTTGTGTGTGATTTTTTTCTGCTTGTTTTTAACCCACGGCTTTCTATAGTATTTTCCTATGCCTGGTTGAGGATTTTTTTCAGTAATCAGTTATTTTATATTACCATAAATAAATGGTTTTGTTGTTATTTTCTTAAGATTTCCTGACACAATTATAATGTTGACTATGAAATACATATTTATTTGCATGTATTTATGGTATTAATATAATAAATAGGAAAAATGTTCTGTATGTATGAGAGTTACAGCTGAGTTTATAATATTCTTCTAAAATGGGTACTGCTGAGAGATGCAATCTAAAGTTTTCTCTCAGGCTGTCTTCAAAAGAGTAATTAGCTATGCAATGGGAATAGAGATCTGAAAATTAAGTGCTAGACCTTGCTAATGATAGTTTGATTTCTAATCAAATTTTTTCCTCAAATATATTTAGGAGGGGAAGAGGTAGAAAATGTTATTTTTGTGAAAATGTGAATATTTTTCATTAATGGATTATCCAGAGTTCCAGACATCTTTCTTCTTTTAACAAAATTGGGAAGGTATGCAGTAATCAGTGTATTGATAGGTTAACTTACTGGATGTCCTTATATGTGCAAGCAAGAAATGGAAGTGTGTGGTAGAACAGCAGCAGAAATTCTGAAGTTCAATCATTCAATAAAGATTAAGCTGATTTCACTAAGATCTCATTTGGTTATGCATTTACAGTCTACTGTTTTAGCTATGAGATTAATATATTTTTACTGTCCTCATAAAGCTGAGTAAGTTTATAAGTAACTTGTAAAATTATCATCCTTTCATCTCTTTTACTTATGCTTTTTTTCCCCTTTATTTTTCTTTCATACAGGCCATGCAAGTAAAGGTACAGGTCAAAGTGCATGATGTGTCTTTGTTTTAGATTTAGAGGTGATCAGGCTCCAAGCTCTCTTTCCATTGATCATAGCAGTGGCGTCACAAAGTGAAGCACCAGGTTCCACCTACTATAAATTTTGTCCCAGCTAAAGTGGTAGTCTTTGACCAGAGCAGATGAAATTCACTTTGGCACTCCTAAATATTGCTTAATGTGAAACTGTACTAAAGCTACCTTTTAAAAACTATTTTAGATGTACATTCTGCCTCTGCTGTCCTTCTGCATTCTGGTTTGGTTTTTTTTTTTTGCTAAAATAGTGAAGTAGACACTGTAAGAGAAATGTCTAAGTAGAGTCATTAGAACGATGTATTTGGCTTATGATATTCAAGAATATTTGGGAAAAATGTGCTATAAACTCTACCCCTTCTGTAAGGGAACAGAAGAGTGTATTAAATCCAGTAAGTTTAAATAAGATATACAGTTCAAATCCTACCTTTTTCCAAAAGTAAAATGGTCCTTACTAAAGGTGTGAGGCGTGACAAAGCTTTAGAATAACCCTTATTTCTTTTATGTACTTAAAGTATTTGAAGATTTCTTTTCCTCCAGTGAACTGTAGGTCACTTTCCATCATTCATATTCATTTTTAATATAAATTTCTAAAATAGATGAGTATTTTCTGACCTATGGTGCATTCTTCATGGGTGAAGTATAATAAGCAGCAAAATGGAGCATAAGTCCTTTCATCTTTACCCTGTGTGCTGAGACGCACACATGATGCTGTGAAAAGCCTTTAATCAATTAAACTGGAGACATGAGTTTAAAAGGGAGAAGCTCTGTTAAACTACTAACCTGATTTCATGCTTTGCTATTGTCAAACTTCTCCAGGTATACTGAGTAGGAGTTAATGACTGCCCTCACAGTAATCTCAAAGAACTAAAGCTCAAAGAGGGATGGAAATACAAAAACTATTATTTCTATAATCTTAACCAGTTTTAGCTGATTTTTAAGTGTAAATAAACTATTTCTTCCTTTTCATTGTGTATTTAGTTATTATTAATCTACTAAAGAATCTGTAATTGGTTTGTGGTATACAATTTTTTTCAGAAATATCCACTTGAATGTTTAAACCCTTAAAGAAGTAAGACTATTACATGCTTTTAGGAAAACAAATTATATCATTCCTCCTGTTTAGGTCCTTTTAGCACAGTTAATTATTTAGGCAAAATATATCTGATTTAATGCTCTTTACATATGTAATGCAGGTATTGTGTGTGCATAGGCGCATATTAGAACTGAAAGAGACAAAATTCCATTGTCATTTAGGTTTCAGTCTGTGACTCTTCTTATACATTTAGCAGCTGGAGAAGTGAATTCACAGACAGCAGTATTTATGGCAAAGGCAGAATGGAACTTCTTTTCATGTTTTGAAAATTCTCCAGTTTTAAGGTTCACAATCTTTTTTATCTCATATGAACATAACGAAAATTGGATATGAAAAATGTCCACTGGCATGAAAGATGCAGAAACCAGTATCTCTCCCACTCCTTTTTTTCCTTATTTTTTAAAAAATATATCTACTACATATTTTGTTATTTCTTATTTAAGATGCCCCTTATTTAAGATAATAAGATTCCTTATTTAAGATACCACTTATTTAAGTGACGCCACTGGAGTACGGTGATACATTGTGGGATTTGTTTGTCTGCTGTCAATGTAGAGTACAAATAATGTCATTATTAAAGCCATTGCATCACTATTTCTAAGGCACTTTGAAAAGCAAAGCTTTGAGGCAAAGTACTCTCTTGCAATTGTTAGTTCCTTAAGAAAGGAAGCCACATCCATTGCGTGTTCCCTCACACTTGCAAAATACTTAACACCAGCTATGTACATAGAGATTCCCCATCTAGAAGACAGAATTTGGCAAATTTTATCACCAAATAGAATACGTACAGTTGCCTTTTTTCTTCCAGTGATTACTGTGATAATAGTGAGGCATTAATTGGGAAATAATGAATTGCAATGGATTCTGCTCTATCCTTATGTGGAACTACACAATCTATTATAAGAACAGTAGTTTGTAAATCCTAATTGATAGAGGGATGTGGAGGGTTAAATGAAAGCATTTGTAATTTTGTACTGTTGTACAAGCCTGGAGGCCTAGTCCTGAAATCTTATCTTAAGCAAAACTCCCCTTGAGAATAGTAGGAGTTTAATCAGGGTACAGAATTCAGAACTGGGCTGTTTGATGTTGTTGCTGTTTACTGTGTGTTCATTAAATATATGGGTCTGTTTGAAAGATTTTGGTTCTCTGTCTCATAAAGGAAAAGTTGGATGTGAAATATGTTGTACACGTCTGTCATAAGAAGATAGGGCAGATGTTATTCTGTTGTGCTGTTTACTTCTGTCTATTTTGTTTTACTTTTTCTATTATTGATGATATCCAAAGATACAAAATTTTAAAATTTTTGTCCCAAATTTATTAATATTATCCAAAGCCAAAGGGCAGCACTTTCCCAGAGGCACAAATTCATTGGCACTTTTTTACATTGAATCAAAGCCTTTTAAATAATACTGGTTTTCAGATGAGACAAGTCAGGCAATATTCATTCATTCAGACCCTGGATAAATATTTTTTTATAAATCTCTTACAAAAATGTAAACACCCTGAATTTGTCTCTGTAACATTGGACTAATAATAGTGCCCCCTGAGAATGATTCAGCTTTTAATTTTAGGGCTGTTTCTGATTTGAAAGGTAAGATCCAGAAAGTATTGTCAAAATCATATGTACGAATGCACACAAAAGTGTGTGACTCCGATTACAAGATTACTGTCACTGCATTTTCTGCACTGGTGTACACCAAAAGTATTCCTTTACATTTCCTGACCAAACCTTCCTCTAGTGTAGCATTTTGAATTATTTGTACTACATCAGGAACATAGTTTCCTTGGACCACAAGGGGAAGAGCGTGTTGGAGAAGTGTGTGACCAGAAAATTATAGTAATTTTTCTTTTTTTCTTTTCTTTTCCCCCTTTTTAATTTTTTTTTAACTTATAGTCTGGAGGACAAGATCAAGAGAGGAAGAAATCAAAACGTAGAGGGGATTTGTACTCCATACAAACATCCTTGATTGTGGCTGCACTTAAAAAGATGCTTCCTATTGGTTTGAATATGTGCACCCCTGGAGACCAAGAGCTCATCTCCTTGGCTAAGACTAGATACAGCCATGTAAGTGTGTGCTTTTAATAGTTTTGAATGCACAAATAAGCAGAACTTTCTAAAATTAATTTTGAAGCATAGAAATCTAAGCAGTCAATATTATTAAATATCTGTATGTACTGCAAGCAATTATAGCTGCTAATTATTGTGTGTTTTTTTAAAAAAATGTGTATGTAGAGGTGCATTCTTTCCCTGTTATTTTCCATTTGTATACCACGTGCATTTTTATATATTAATGTTCTTTTGCACCAAATACTGAACTACAATTAGTTAGCTTTCATTCCCTTCAAAGTTTAACCCTTGTTTTATGGTTAAAGAAAGCCTTTGCCCCTTCTGGTATCTTACGTACTTTGAAAGCAAAAGAGGCTAAATTTCAATTCTGAAATATAAGCTGTTCTGTGTTGTAAAAGTTCTTGTGAAGTCAATCATAATCTGAATTGAGAAATACTTCTACCATTTTACAGAGGGACACAGATGAGGAAGTCAAGGAACACCTACGCAACAATTTACACTTGCAGGAAAAGGTAATATTAAAAAATCTGTCTTATAGATGCCAATGTGCACTTCCAAAACAAAGAAAGTGCAACTGTTTTTTTTTTATTGTGATACAATAAAAGATAATCCAAAAAGCTATTAGAAAGGTTTCAGTTTTAAAATTTTTCTTCCTGATATTTCATTGCAATAAATGCCTGATTTGTAGCTCTGTTTGGTATATTCAAGTTTCCGGAAGATCTGTAGAATGGGACAAGTGTGAAGAATTGAGGTACTGGTAGTCTTAAAGCTCTAATCACTTAGAATCAACTGGATCCAAGAAGAAAATAAAATTGAAACTCTACTACTTCAGCTTTTCTTCTTGAATCTAGCTTTTACTAATGATTAAATTAGGTATTTCTAAAAATAAATACATTTTAAAGGGGCTATAATAAGACACAAAAATGTTGTGTCATTTTAGCAATTGTGAGTTTTGCAAGGACATTTATATTCCTACAATTCATATGCTGAATATACTGACAAGGGTAATACCAATATGGAGTCCTCATTAATCTGTAAATTAAAAATAATTCAGATCATTGCCTACAGTGTTTGAACACCGTAAGAGTAACTTACTTATCTGTCATGGAATTTGACTGTCTATTTGCTATAAATTTCTGCTTGCATATATTAAAATGAACACAAAAAGTAATTTAATGTGTTTTTCCTATTTCTGTCTTGCAAGGGAAAAAAAAAAGAAAATCCCAAAAGCTTTGGCTATAACTCTTCACCTCCTGAAATTCCAGCTGTCTTTTCCAGACTCCAAAAAAGAGCTTTACATTCTCAGTACAATGGCTCTACAAATTAAACTCAATCCCAATACTAAATCTGCTTCCTTAATTTTAATGGAGTTAAGAGGAATAAATAAATTGCAAAGTACTTTATTTGGTTTCATGACATAAAAATACAGAACCTTGCTTAAGAATTGAGTTCAATTGCCCAATTATATAGAATCAATGCCATTTTTTGGGCAGCTAGCAGATATTAACTTGGTCTGAAAGGGGACAGAAATTGGGAGTATTTATAAGCTTCTTTATTACACTATGGGAAGAGAATTGGTGCTGGTCAAATTCAGTGCCTTCATTCAGCAGCTTACAAATGAAATATGTTGGGTTTCAGTCTGATGATCCAGCTGTGAAATGGCAGCTAAATCTGTACAAAGACATTTTAAAGAGTGATGGACCTACTGACCCTGAGAAAAATGTGGAACGTGTGCAGAGGATATCAGCTGCTCTGTATCATCTGGAGCAGGTAAAAAGCCAAATGTCTATACTGTGTTTATTTTTTAAAAAAACAGATTTTTCCTTGCAGAGATTATTTCAGGTATAGTGACTGTCATCATTATAGTGTCCAGATAAAGCTTAGGGTTTTATACACACGTGCATGCAAGTACCCTTGCACACACAGATGAGTATATATGAAAGTTTTCAATATAATTGTTGAAGTGCCTCCATTTAGCTCCTGGAATACTCAGGATATATTTCTGCAAAACTGCATGAACAGCCATATGAAGTGTAGCACGCAAATTATCTCCATGCTGTAGCTGAAAACCGTAAGATTTTAGGAAGAGGTGTTTGCTTGTACACTTATTTTTAATATGCTGAGTTTAGCCTGTCTCTTATTTCTGCCTCATAGGATGCTGTAGCAGCTTTTGAGTTGCTTGCCTGTTCATCCAATTGATGCAATTTAAATAAAGGCATTTGTGCTCTTCCTACATAAAGTTAATCCATTCCATTCACAAATGATACAGCACAGAAATACATGAACAACTGAATATGCATTGTTAGAAACAGACAAAATAACAATTTTTGCAATTTACCATGTAGTCCCACACATGAGGTATTCCAGCATCTTGAATATTCTTGTCTGTATAAATGGAAAGATTTCTATATAGAAGGTCCCCAGTAATTTTTTAATAAAAAAAATAAAGCCCCAAAAGAACATGTTTTTCAGACAATGCAGAGCATTGGTAACATTTTCTACTTTGCTAACTAGCTATCCACTAGCTGTATAGAAACTTTTTTGTATGAAAGTTGAAAAGTTTCCATTGCATATACTAGAAGATATTTTCCCACAGGTTGAACAACCACTGAGATCCAAAAAAGCTGTTTGGCACAAACTCCTGTCAAAACAACGCAAAAGGGCTGTTGTTGCATGCTTCAGAATGGCACCATTATACAACCTGCCAAGGTAAGTGGCTGAAAGGTTTATTTCTTCATAACATTTGTTTGCATTGTTTACTGAGTGCAAATACTGCTTGTGTGTTTACCTGTATGTTTGCTGATTGTTAGGTGTATGTAATTTTAAGAGACAAGAATTGATTAGTCATCAGCTAATTCCTCACAGTAGCAAAATAGACATCTCATGGCAAATAACCTGAGTGGGAAAACACCATAAGAATTACATGCTTCATTTTTATCAGTTATTCTGTATAGTTACTCAACTTATCTGTGAAAATCATTCAGATGTTGCTGTTTCTGTCCATTTTTTGTCTCTGATTTTTTGCTCTATTTAGTCTTTATTCTCCTGTGGTGTTTTTTTTGTTGTTGTTTTTTGGTTTTGGTTGTTTGTTTGTTTTTTTCTTTTTTCTTTTTTTCCTTTTAAATTGTGTATGGCTCCTCCCCTCCTCTTGCATAAACACTTCATGCTCTGTAGCTTGTCTGGGCCAATCTTAAGCTACTACATCAGAATGTTACATGAATTAAAGCAACTATTGGGGCAGAGCAGAGAAGAAAGCACTGCAGAATGGTATTTTAGACTTCTATGTTGCTCTGCTTTTTATTCCAGTTGAATGTAGATACCACAAAGTCCAAGATAAAATGCATCCTGTGCCTGGATCCATCTACTGCTTTAAGCAGAATAATAAGATCATATGGCACTGGAGTAACTTCCTTTACTTTGTTTATTCTCAAAAAATCTGAGTTTTATTCAGATAGAGGTTAACCACATGTTTAATTAGGTTTGCTTCTCTCCTTCTGCAATTTTTCATTTTTTGTGTTTAATATTATTATTCAAAGATTTTTGGCATAGTATTTAACAGAAGGGGTGTTTTGGATTCTTAAATGTGTTTACTAAAGCCAATTTACACACTTGGTGTAAAGGTCATTAGCTAAAGGTCTGTAGCTGTACCACTAACACTGGAAGAATATTAGGTTTGTACAGGACAAATAAAAAACCACTTTATACCATAAAAAGATAAAAAACACACAACCTTCACAACCTTCCCTTACCAAAATAAGTAGTTGTAGACTATAGTAACTTCTCCAAGTTATTATGCTACCACCAGGCAATCTTTAAAGAACCAAAAAAGGGAGAGGATTAAATACAACATAACAAACCAGCCAGTATCAACCCTTCCATCTGCAAAATCGTGTTTGGCAAAACAAGAGGATGTGGTATGAAGAAATACCATTTCAGTACAACATTTTTGCAAGCAATTTTTTTCTTCACAACTGTATTCTGCATTTGTATATTCTTAAAATGTTTAGAATAAATGCATGACCAGACAAATGTTAAAAGGGTTCATCCTTTTTTTGCCTTACAAAGCAACCACTTTTATTTTTTATATTTGAGGTTGACAGAACTCTTGCCGAGAGGCAAAGTGGGTTATGAATCTTTAAATTCTTGATTTTTTAATTTTTAATAAAATGTGGAATAATACCATATTGAAATGGAACATTTACATTGTCTGTATTTTTTTAAGAAATGTTTTTGTATTAAAAACTTTTCTCAAACTTTTTCTTCTCAAATTTTATGGTAGATTTTGTGGAGCAGTTTACTCCTGATTTGAATATGAATATGAGGCAAATCTACCCAGATATTTCATTTTGTAGTTGCTAAAAATGAACTCTCATAAAACTATTTTTTTGTTAATTAATTGTGTTCTCTGCATTTCAAAACAGACAAGAGTGAAAACCAGTTTAAACTTAAAATCCCAAAGTTGTGGAATAGTTTAGGTTGGAATGGACCTTTAAAGGTCATCTATTCCATCCCTGCTGCCAAGAGCAAATTTCTAGGTATATTGCTCAATTGACAGGTTCAAACCAAAGTTTTAAAGTTCACTAGCTTATAGACACTTTATTTTTCCTAGATAAATCATAGGATCCTGACAGGAAAATAAGGCTATCACACTGTTATAACAATCGCCATCATCTAAATTGACACTGTTGCTCAGACATGCCTGAACCCTAGGGAGATTATTTCAAGTGGGGTATGATTTATTCTAGGAGCTATTGAAATCTCTTTGATCCAGAGTTTAAAATGCAGCTCTCTATCTTGTCTATTTCTTCATTTTAGTTGCAGCTTTGTATTGGTAGTGTTAGTTCTTACTTTGATGCTAGAATCAATTAATTTAAAGGGCAGTAATCAAATATTATGGTATTAACCTTTCATTTATCCTAGAAAAGATAAATCTTCAGCAAATAATAAGCTTACTCTTTTGAAAATTTTCCAGATATGGAGGTGGCTTTCAGTATAGTTAAATTTTAATCTCAGAGTTTAAGATAATTTTCTGCAAAACTCACTCTAATGTCTATCAGTTTTTAGGAATTTCAGTAAGAAATTCCAGAAATGGACATGTCTATTGATATGAAGGTGTTTGTTAAATCACCAAAAAATTACTTTAACTTCTACCACAAATATTCCAAGAACTCCTTTTGATGAAAAGTCCCTGTAGATTCAAAACAAATAGCTATATTTTTTTACAAAACGTATTTTTTAAAGAATTAAACATCAGATAAGTTAGGAAGTACTAATTCTTCATGTTCTGTGTTTATTGAATGTACATGGCTTTGAAAAAGTATCCTATGTGATAAGTGTTTTCTCTGAGATGTGTCTATGTTTTGATGTTTTAAGGAAATTAATTTGAAAAAACTTTTGTCTTATTGTCTGTCATCTGTATATGCACATAGATACAGCAAAGTCGTACATGGCAATTTTTCAAGCACGGTTTACGATACATTCTTTCTGACTACTTTATTGAATTTAACTTGTGCCTTTCTTCAATGAAAACCTATATGCTTTTCTTCAGACACAAAATTAGCAATTTCTTCCTGAGCACCTTTCAACGTGTTTGGCTGGAAAAAGTACATGAAAAAACTCAGTATGACAGGCTTATACTCAAGTTAACGGTAATGTAACTTGTGGAGAGCCTCTTGCTTATGCGCCCACTTCTTCCTTCCCAGCCATGATTTGATATTATCATAAAAACATGAATTTGTACAATTTTCGGAGGGGATTCTGATTGGTCAGTTTTTAAAATTTGATAATAAAACAGCACCAGTGTCAGCAAGTGTTGGCTCAACAGCTATTCCACTATAACATACTGATTCGTGTGCACAGTGTATTTAAAAGGTATTTATTGGTATATATGCAGTGCATTTTTATAGCTTTTTTTGGTGGCAACTGTTAAAAGTAAATGAAAGGGCTGCATGGAACAGCCTTTCTAACCTCATGTAGTGCAGCTCAGAAAAAATTTTCCCCCAAAATATGTGAAGATGGAGTTATTTTGCCATTATTATGCGTAGTCTTATTGCCATGAGTTGTATTTTCTGGAAAGTTAAATTAATGAATAGTATACAGTAGCATTTAATATGAATTAGAGTTTTCTAAAATTGGTAATTTTATAGAGCAGGTCTTATATATTTCTAATGCAACGTCTTTGAGGACATGCTAATACTGCCCTGATTTGGAACTGGAAGACAAGAAGCTGAGGTTAGGCTACTTTCTGTGGAAGAAGGCAGTAATTGTCTGTAGATACTATGCTGGAAAGCGCTTGATAGTTATTTTGGTGTCGATGGCCAGTGTCTGCTGTCTTGATGTTCTAAATCTAGTAATTTGGATTTACACCTTGTAGATGTAAACCCCACTCACTCATTCTCAGTCTGTTCAAGTGTGTGTTTTTCTCATGATTGCATTAAGGTATCAGTCCTGCAGTTTCATGTATAATGTATTTTAGGGCTCTCTTAGCCTTCAAAATAAAAATTAATGTATACATATGTGTATAAAACCAGTAAGAATGTTTGAAAGTGCCTGCAGGTTTATCACTGAATGTTAGTTATGTTTTGCATTTTGTTTCACTGACCAATCAGAGGATCAGAATTGTACAAATATGTATCCTTACTAACCATTAACCATCTGAGCTGTTATACTCTGTTCCGTTACCCCTCTTGATCTCACTTTCACAACCCCCCCAGGCACCGTTCTATTAACCTCTTCCTCAATGGCTATCAGAACTTTTGGATAGAAACAGAGGAATATTCATTTGAGGAGAAACTAGTTCAGGATTTGGCTGTAAGTACTGACATAACTGGGCATATATTTCAATGCCCACTTCAGTGTGTATTCTATGTATCCATTATAAACCATATATAATTTTTGTGTACTGTATGCATAAACTTATAATATATTAATCCTTATGCTTCAGAGCATAAGGTCATTTTCTGCTGTGGTCAAAAAGACACTGTCCTTTGATGCGCACTGTAGTGCATTAAGGCGATCTATGCCTTCAGGCGAGCTACATGATACTCATTCTTGGGAAGAGAAATGGATTAGATGAACAGTCAGACTATTTTTGTCATTATGGCAATTCCTATGTTTATATATATTATTTACTGGGTTTTTTTTTAAAGCTTGACACTATTGATCCTTTTCTCTTTTAAAAATTTTAATGCATAATTAATTTTAACATTTTCAGCTTTGATACAAATTAATTTTGCTGTTTTCATTTTTGATGCATCATAAGGACAAATAAATATATGCCGCCATATTCAGCAAAAATGTAGTTTACCTGTATACTTGATAAAAGTGATTGGTAAACTTCAGGATTTTGGTCATGGTATTCAAAATGCCTACTGCTCTTTCTCTTCCCTCTGTGTAGTTAGCTAGTCAAAAATACCTCCAAGGAGCTTATCTCTAGTCTTTAAACACCATGAAAGTTAATATACAGCTTCATGGATCACATTCAGATGCATCAGGAAGTGCTTCAGTGTTAACAGAAACACTCATGTTGTGCTTTTCAAAGACCCATTATACCTGATATTGTAGAGACATAGAATGGTTTGGGTTGGAAGGGACCATAGAGATCATCTCGTTCCAAACCCCCTGCCATGGGTAGGGACATTCTTCACATGCTCTGAACAATTACATGTTCAGTCTTTTTTTGACTTTGTTGCTTCTTGCTAAAGGAAAGAATGAGGCCATTAATCAAAGCAGTGCCTGCAATTCTCTCAGATTTCCTAGATAAATAAATTGAACTTCTGTAATTACAATAATTACTGTAACTACAATAAATCTACAATAACTAGTAACTGTACAAAGGTGTGGTAACACAAGTAAGGTAAGGGTAATAATCTGATCTTTGGCCAGTTCAACTATGCTATATTTTTAATTGCCAAAAAATGTTTGTTTACAATAATGAGCATTAATTGAACCAAGGTTACTTAGAAAGTATATATGAAAATATTGTAGCTAATACTAGTCTGAATAGGATGTATCTGATGATGTTGTTATAAATTATTTCAGTATTCTACTACGAAATAATTGAGCTAGAACTTCCTTTCAATTCAGGTCAACTGGAGATGCATGATTTCTCTTGAATAAGACTTCCCCAAGATTTTTCCCTGTCTCATTCTCAATACCTTGCAAATGAGAAAATTCAAAAGTTACAAAAAATCATGAATAAAAACCATATACTCTTATCTCTTCTGAATCATACAAGCCCATAATGTTGCAGGTTATGCTGTAAACTCCTGAATAAGATTAATATGGGCAGTTAATACAAATTGGATAGAATAAAATTACTGAAATCCTTTCCTAAGCTTAATTACTGGATTATTTTCTTACTTATGAAGCTTAACTTTTATATTCTAAATCTTGAGACAGACATCTCCAAAAAAAGATGAAGAGGAAGAAGAAGAGACTGAGAAAAACCATCCTGATCCACTTCATCAGATTATCCTCTATTTTAGTCGCAGTGCTCTTACAGAGAGAAGGTAAAAGAGCTGTGTGGAAAACCCCACTGAGTGAAAGCACACAGTAACTGAATTTTTGGTAACATTACCAAAGTGATTTAACAAAAGGGTAGCTCATTATTGTACATGGTAAATACCTTTTCCCCTCTCAGTTTCATTAGAGTTTTCATTTATTTAAACTCAGTAGAACCTTTACATTGAGATGAATATTGATTATTTTGGACATTTTAAAAGCTTGGTAAATACCCAATGCAGAAATGATTAAGCATGACTTCTCATGGAAACACGAATTCTACAGGAATTGCAGGTTTAATCAGAGTACCTTGCCCTGGTCTCCCCTGGTAATAGATGTGTGTTCTTGGTTTTGGTATTCATTATGTTTCACTCAGTAAGTCAGAAAAGGTTTTGCTGATGTTTATGAATCACATTGCCAGTTTCTGTTTTGACTTTAGATTGTTGATTAGAATGATTAGCTTTTTATGAGTAATCTAGAACTTCTTATACTTTTACTGTATGACTAATAAAATCTTGCCATCTGACAGTTATAATTATTCTAATTTATATTTCCATATTACTTTTCTGCACCTTCAAAAGCCAATGATGACCCAACATGACTAAGGGGAATGCATACCTTTAAATTGTCTGAGTAAAAACTTAGAGATTTGGATTTAGATAAGAGAAGTCATTCATGACACAATTTTTGAGTTTAATAGCTTTTCAAGTAGACTAATAAAATGTCCTTTAATAAAAAAAGGTAGGCATATGAAATCTTTATGTTATTATATCATAAAATAATTTAAAATATTTTTTACTCTTCACAGCAATCTAGGACATGATCCTCTATATATTGCCTATTCTGCCATGATGGCAAAAGTAAGTACATAATTTCAAGCTCCATCCCTCACTGCATTTAGGTACTTCCCATTCATTTTAGATGCTTCTTAAAAATTTTCTGTTTCTTACGTGAGCTATTTGATACTAGTACCTTCTGTATTTTTAATGAAGCAAATGCTGTTCAGAGTTTTATATATATATATATATATATATATATATATATATAATGAGAAATTTCCTATATTAAAAAAAACACTATAAAATTTCAGTAGGTGCAGCCCTGTTCCTTTCACTTGACACTTCTATTTGCATCTGATTAACTCATGAGCAGTTTAAACCCATTAGTTATCTTTATTCTTTGGGTAATTATTTTTGGGTTAATACTTGAAGTTTGTCAAAGATAAGTCAGCTTTTGCAACATATTGATTACAGCTAACTCGTGATGAGAGCATGACTGTGAAAAGAAATATCATGGATCTAGAGATATGGCACACGATTATATAGCCTGCAACTACAGGGTGTGTATGTAGTTGGATGAATACCCTGAAATACTCACATATTAGGGAATATCAGCTTCTTAGTGTGGATAAGCACAAATATTTACAATTAAAGGTTTTTAAAATCTTCTTAATACCTTTAGTAATTGCTTGAAAAAAATAGTCACAATTTTTGTAAAAATACTATAGCAAAAGTAATCATTATGTTTCCTAATAAGCAAGATCTTGTGATTTCTGTTTTTAACATCAAAAGAGCTGTCAGGAAGAAGAAGAGGGAGATGAAGAAAAAGAAAAGACATTTGAGGTGAGAGTTTAAATAACACTTTTTTCTCATAATCTAATGTGGAAGTACTCTAAATATGTCCACTAGAACAAAAGCAAAAATAGCACAACACATTATGTGTTGAACACAGTGAGCTGGTTTACCAGGTTATTCATATGAACAAAAGATGGGGTGTTTTGAAGCTTTGGAGTCAAACAACCCATGGATTTTGGAGGCAGATGGTCTTCAACAACTTCAGATTTCTCATCTTCCTATTTTTCCTGGATCCATTCCAATCTGTAGTCTATTCTCATTTTGTTCCCAAACCCAGGAGAAAGAAATGGAAAAGCAGAGAACTCTCTATCAGCAAGCTCGCTTGCATGATCGTGGAGCTGCTGAGATGGTCCTTCAGATGATTAGTGCAAGCAAAGGTAATGCTGTGGGATATCTTTGAAGTACACACAGGTGTGTTATGTCATTATACCTATCATGTATAGGTATATATACAATATCATATCATATATCATAAACAGCTTCTATACAACACTTAATGAGGCAAAATAAATGTCAGTAACAGCTGCACTAAGTAAAATTTCCACACTGCATGTCTGATTGAAGAGCTCACAACTGCAAGTTTTAAGGAGTGTATCCTTGTTTTGACAGGTCATACAGGACCCATGGTTGTTGAAACACTGAAACTTGGTATTGCTATTCTAAATGGTGGAAACACCATAGTTCAGCAGGTAATGGATTTCTAACTACTGTGAGTCTTGCTTGCATAAATGACTTGAGAAATGTTGAGAATTTTAGTGTCCTGTTGTTTAAGTTAATGTACTTAATTTTAAGCCAAACAGTGAAGAAATATCAGAGTATTTTTGGTGCAAGAGCAATTATTTTTTGCTAGTGATTTGCATTTCAAGGAACTAATTCAGGAACTTTTGAATTCATATATTTCAATTTCATTAATTAAGGGTACTTATTACCTTTACTATTTTATTTTACTTTATAAATATTAATTAATAATTAATTGCTAATTATTCTTTATTGTATATATTGTTAATGTTGTATTTTTCCCTTCACAAATCTACAAAATTTAGAAAATGCTAGACTACCTGAAGGAGAAAAAGGATGCTGGATTTTTTCAAAGCCTCTCTGGCTTGATGCAGTCCTGCAGGTAAAACCATAAATTGCATTATTACAAGTTCTGTTTGTTCATATTCACTGGCTTATTGCTCAGTGCAGGTGGATGTGCTAGATTTAAATTACAGGAGTCACAGGTTGTAGAACTCTTGTGGGAAAGTTTTGTGAATCACAGGAACAGCCTGTTAATCTTTTAGAGTATTCTTCCAAAGAAAAAAATAAAGCAAAAGACTGCACATGCATTTGAAGACATAGTTTGAAGAGGCAGAAAAGTAAAATATAATGGCTCCTTTACTGATCCTAAATCCCTCAAGGCTTTTGTCTGGTAGGTTCCAAGGATGGAGAAGAGCCACCACTAAGGGAGAGGCAGGCCAGTGGAGCTTTACTAAGCTTTCAGTTTCTCCATGTTTCTGGCGAGTTGCATAATCTATGTCTCTTCTGAATCCTCTGTATATGTATCAGGTTTTTTAGAGTTGACATGTGACCAGTGAGACTATAGTAGTCCATTCCCTTGATAAAACAGTTCAATTTATTTAAGGTAAAGGAATCCCATACAGAAGATGGAAAATTGGTGGTGTTTTTGATTACTTTTACAGTAGACAACCTCCTTTTCTCAGCCCTTTAAAGAACCAGAAGTGTTCTGAAGGAGGAGACTGGGAATTAGAAGAGGAGGAGCTGTATGAATAGAGGATAAAATGTAGAAGGAATTGTGACCTGCATTGCAGAAATTATTGTTGAATAGTTGCAGCTTAATTAAATAATATCTGCCTTGTAATTCTTTCATTTATGTAGAACACTTTAGTAGGGATTTGCTCAAACAGGCCTTGCTGTGATATTACCAATTGTGTATATGTATTGTTCAAGACTTCATTAAAAGATATATTGCTAAAATTACTTGAACATGATAAGAAAATGGAAATGATGCTTTAAGAAATGCTTTTGGTTTTAATGATGTCACTCGATTGAATAGGTGACTGCATTTCTATTTAACTGAACTAAAATTAGATAATGATAGAATTTTATTGGAGGATTTGAGTGAGAGTATTCCAGCTGGGTGGTGAGAAGAATCATAATTTGCTATTTCATGTGCTGAACTATGCCAAGTTAACAAAATAAAATTCAGATATCAGTGTCTTTTGACCTTGGAAGAGATGGAACCTCTGATTACATTTCTTTCTTGTGCATATAGAATCAGAAATTCCATACATCTTCTGAATAATATAACCATGAATAATATATACAGAAACAATATAATAAAAGTAGTAGTGACAACTTATTGAAAAACAGTGTGAGAGAAACAACAGCAGTAGTCTCCTTTGGTGGTAGGTTTAAATCAACATAAAGAGTAATATTTCAGGCTCCTTTTCCACTCCTCATTTGTACATGAAACCGTGAATGTCATTATCAGGAGTGAGACATGACCTGAGACTCATTTCTTGTCAGAAGTGGACACTGTACCCTTAGTTTGATCCAAAGCTCATTTATTTAATATGAGTATAAAATAAAATATGAGGCAATGCATGTTGTAGTGGACCAAGAGTAGTTGTTGAAGACCTCTAGAAATTTTGTAGAAGAAAATTATTTTCCATTGGTTACTATACTCCTTTTTTCTGTTTGTGCTGTTGTTTTTCTTTTCTTTAAATATAAGTGTTCTTGACTTGAATGCATTTGAGAGACAGAATAAAGCGGAAGGCCTGGGAATGGTTACTGAAGAAGGAACTCGTAAGTAGAATGAAATTTATTCCAGTGGTGCTTCAAACATTATTTGTGCTTCCTTCTTTAACTAGAACTGTTGTTTACTGTGGCTTGAGGTTTCTGTTGTTAAACGTACTATAAGTAAATCTAGGCTCTGGGTTCTGAATATGCCTTTTTTTTTTTTTTACAATATCTTTAGCAATAATTTTTAAGAAAAATATTGTAACTTCCAATATTCTTATCTTGTATTCTTGTTATTTTTCTTTGATCCACAGTCATCGTTCGTGAGCGTGGTATGTTTGGGTTTACAGTTTTTGATACTATTGTTGCAAAAGTGTGTTGCAAATACAGAGAGAAATCTCTCATTGCATCTTCTCAGATATCTTTAGGTTTAGCTTTATGGTCTGCAGCAGGTTGTGTGTTTAGCTTGAATAAAGAGTTTGATGCTTATTAAAGAAGTGTCACTCATATTTAAGGCATGATTTTAGTTATGACTAACAATTTACTTATTAGATAAATATACTGTTGCCTTTTTTTTTCCAATTAGTGTTGTTTTTTTAACCATGGATGCATTGGAGTGCTAAATACTTTTGGCTCTGCTTTTTCTGTCTCAGTTTTTCTTTTCATTATTATCAGTCTGTTTCTTTTAAATTGCTTTAATGCTTTTAAATACTGATTCTTTTATTAAAATTCCAGTTTAAAAGGTTACTGTAGGATTATGTGTTCTGCATAATTAATCGTAACAATTGTCACATAATCACTGTATTTATATATTTTAAAGGTGAAAAAGTCTTGCAGCATGATGAATTTACTCGAGATCTATTTAGATTTTTGCAACTTCTCTGTGAAGGGCATAACAATGGTAAGAGAACTGAATTAATTTTGTAGAAAATTTGTGGTGAGTCTGCTCTAAACAGAGTGAAATAGAACCAATTCTGATGTCTTTCTCTAATGCATTAAGTTTTCTGAGGGAAAACTGGCATGACAGCAATTTGAATTGCAGAGTTCAATTTGATTTTTTAAGTCTTAATTTAGTTTGTGTTTAGCATATTAGTAGTTAAGCCTGTACCAAGTCACCTGGATAACAATTCTTCAGTTATATATACATTGGATCTAAAGTTCAATTTTTATGACATAAGCATCTGTATCCAACAAGATATTTAAAAAGAAGGTATTCCTCATGAAAATAGAAAAATAATGTTGCATTTTTTTTCCTTTGTATACTAACCAAGTACAAATCACTTCTTATTTCAGATTTTCAAAATTACTTACGTACTCAGATGGGCAACACCACAACAGTGAATATTATCATTAGTACTGTTGACTATCTCTTGCGTCTTCAGGTGAGGAAAAAACAGATGAAAATGGAGTATAAAATATTGGCTTTCCTTAACTTCCATAGATTCACATTTTGTTGGAATCAAACGTCAAAATTCTAAAGAGAAATATCTCTCTAAAGGGATACCTAAAATGAAGAATTTTTATTTATTTCATATCTTTTTTCCTTTGAAAACAGATGACATTTCAGAATTCTGTGTGAAATCAGATGTTTGATAATGGATTTCATTGTTCACTTCTGAAGAGAGTGCAAAATGTTATTATAATGAGAAATAGATTGACACAGATGTGCTAAATTTCATCTGAATTACTGATTCAAGTTTTGGTGACATAAATGCAGGCAGTAAATACTGCATAGAGAATTCAAAACTTGAAAATGTAACATTGTTTTTTTTTTGTAGGAATCCATCAGTGACTTCTATTGGTACTATTCAGGAAAGGATGTCATTGATGAATCAGGACAACGTAACTTTTCTAAAGCTTTGGCTGTCACCAAACAAATATTCAATTCTCTTACAGAATATATCCAGGTAAACAGAATGTGTTTCTCAAGGTACTAACAGAGAAGTTCCACGCTCACACAGCATGATCATGTTCTTTTGTCAATTTGTAAATGCTTTGCACTTGATTTTTTAAAATTTGGATGAAGTTACATGGAATCACTGGACCAGTGTAAAGTGAAAACTAAAACATGCAAACAGCTATGTATTTAACAGGATACAATTTGGAATTTGTGCACTAGATACCCAGAGGTCTTGGAAAACCTTCTCATGTAGCTTCATGGCTGCCTGAAACTTCTTTTTTATTTGTTTTGGTTTATTTGGCATAAATAAAAAAATGTGTTTTTCTTAATTTTTTTAGGGTCCTTGCATAGGTAATCAACAGAGTCTGGCTCATAGTAGGCTGTGGGATGCAGTTGTTGGCTTTCTTCATGTGTTTGCCAATATGCAAATGAAACTTTCACAGGTATTTTCAACATTGTCACTGTGCACTCACCTTTACTAAAACCAAACCTGACATTTACAGCTCAATTATACCTTTCTGATAATGAACATGCCAGTTTTGTCCCTTCCTCCCTCTTGCCAAAACCAGAGGATCTGTCAGAGCAGAAACATCTTTAAAAGCACAGCTCCTATGCTGAACGTAAGTGGGCCAAGAGAAGAAGCTGAGAAAGATCCAAACAGGGAGGCAGTGTGATATTTGGTCAACTTATCCAGTTAATTAAAGACACTGAGCATGGGGGGCAGTGATCATTTACAGAGCACAGTGGAGTCCCACTCCACAGGATCAGGATTCTGTCTTCTTCTGTGACTTCTGCTTAATGTATCCATACACTCAAGCTCTGCACCAGTGCAGAGTCATTTCCTTTCTTTTTCAGTGTCTCTGCTATCCTCTGGCTTACAAGATTTCTTCCCACCCTATAAAAGTATATCAGAATTTTGAGGATAGTATTTAAGGCTTTAAAGTCAAACACAAATCTACATTAGACTTACAGTGTTCTGTAATTAAACTAAACATTTTGAGTGGTAATGCATTGTGAGTGAAGTGAAAAATGATGGTTTTTTTTCTGACACAGATACTTTCAGATCTGTGTAGCAACCAATTTTTTTTGTTTGTTTCTGCTGTCCCTTACCTGTACCTTGGTACTCCTTAATGCTTTATTAAAGTTTAACTTTATGGTGTTAATACCTCTGCTGCAGTAAGTTACATGTTGTATTAGACTTCTCATAGCAATCATAATAAAATGACAATGAAATGTTGCTGAATAAAGTGAATGAAATTTAGCTGATCATCTTTAATACCATTTCTCTCTAAAATTATTTAGTTTTCCATATAAATACAAATTAAAAACAATCTTACAGTCCTTTTTTTTTTTCAATAGGACTCTGCTCAGATTGAATTGCTTAAGGAACTTCTAGATCTACTAAAGGATATGGTAGTGATGCTCTTGTCACTGCTCGAAGGTTGGAACTGTTTTTCTTTATGGTCAAATATGATTATCTCACCTTCCTAGTGTAAAACACGATTATTATGTTCATCTCTCTAAACTGCTTTTTAATTGCCTTTATGTAATTTTGGGAGAAAAATACATTCTTCATATTTATTTAAGAATTATTCTGGAATATACACAGTCCTGAAATAGAGGGCTGCTAGAGAAAAGCATGTTGAACGAAAAAATACTATTTATATACAAATATTTTTGTTCTGTTTTCAGCACAAATATGAAATGTCATTATTTAAAATGTAGCTGTCAAATAACTTTCTATTATAACATATTACTTAGGTAACGTTGTAAATGGAACTATTGGAAAACAAATGGTGGACACGCTTGTAGAATCATCTAGCAATGTAGAAATGATTTTGAAGTTCTTTGGCATGTTCCTGAAGTTAAAAGATCTCACCAATTCAGATGCTTTCAAAGAGTATGATCCAGATGGTAAAGGAATCATTTCCAAGAAGGAATTTCAGAAATCAATGGAGGCTCAAAAACAATACATACAGTCAGAGATTGAATTCCTGCTGTCCTGTACAGAAGCTGATGAAAACGACATGTTTAATTATGTTGACTTTGTGGAAAGATTCCATGAACCAGCCAAAGACATTGGATTTAATGTAGTAGTATTGCTAACAAACCTTTCAGAGCACATGCCTAATGATCCACGCCTTCAGAGCTTACTTGAGCCTGCAGAAAGTGTTCTTAATTACTTTGAACCATACCTTGGCCGTATTGAAATAATGGGTGGGGCCAAAAAAATAGAAAGAGTTTACTTTGAAATCAGTGAATCCAGTAGAATGCAGTGGGAGAAGCCACAGGTGAAGGAATCTAAAAGACAGTTCATATTTGATGTTGTAAATGAAGGTGGAGAGCAAGAAAAAATGGAACTCTTTGTGAATTTCTGTGAAGACACTATTTTTGAAATGCAGTTGGCATCCCAGATCTCTGAAACAGATTCATCTGAGAGGCTTGAGGAGGAGGAAGAGGCAGAGCCTGCTTATGTAGTGGATATTGGAGATGATGAGGATGAAGAAAAGTCCCTGGAACCTGCTTCAGCTTTTGCAGTGGCCTGTGTTGCAGTGAAGAAGAATGTTGCCAACTTTTTGAAAATGGTCACTGTGAAGAACCTTAGGAAACAATACAGGAAAGTTAAAAAGATGACAATAAAAGAGATGGTGAAAGTGTTTTTCTCCTTTTTCTGGATCCTATTTGTAGGGACATTCCAAATGTTCTTTTCTGTAGTGTGGGGGATATTCCAGATTCTTTGGAGCACTGTATTTGGGGGTGGCCTGGTTGAAGGAGCCAAAAACATAAAAGTTACAAAAATATTAGGGGACATGCCTGATCCAACACAGTTTGGAATCCATGATGATGTTATGGAAGCAGACAAAGCTGAAGGTGTTGAGCATGGCATAAGAGCTGAACTCGGGGAGTTTGTGAAGAGTGAAAAGGGAGAAGCTGACATAATTGCAGACATTTTTGGCATTCCCACAAAGAAAGAAGGATCAAAACATGGTCATGATGCTGGACTTGGAGATGTTGCAGAAATCCTTGGTACTGAGATCCAGACACCTTTGGAAAACACAGTTCATAAGAAAAAAAGATTACAGGTAAATTAAAGCTATTTTGTATTTCTTTAATTAGAATATTAACAATTATAATTAAAATAATAATAAACTGCTGAATGTTAATAACAGATTTATTTTATATTTAACTGATTAATATATATTATCAGTAAGAACTTACTTTATAATCTCTACACATTTAAAGGCTAACAGGAAATTTCAGCCTAGTGTTTAGATTTCAGTGCAGTAAATTGTTACTGTTCATTTGGACTTTATTCAAAACATAAACTGCTAGCAAATTTCTAGCTACAGTTTTTACTTTAAATGATTTATGGCCTTGTTTATTCTGCATACCCCATTTTTTCACAGTATACTTCAAGTACATTTACAACTTATCTCCCTAATAATGCCTTATCATTAACATCTTTCTTCTATATGCTTTACATGCAAGACAGTACCCATTTTTTCATATTATTTGAAACACATTTGCTTGAATTTATTACCAGTTTAATGCTTATCATGTAATTATTCTTTACTCTTATTCTGGTTTATAAGCAATATATTTTGTTCCACTCAGCTGGACTAAAGAGAATATTTTTCTGTGTAAAAATGGATATAACTAAATGTCAAAACCAATTTATTTATCTTATTTGGAAGGCATTATGTTTCACTTTACACCTCAGGTCTGTTTCTACCAGTTATTCAAAAACATCTTTTCTCTCATCATTAACCCATCTCTTTATGATATACTTTCCAGATATCTTCAAGATAAATCTAAACTGTGCAACTTCTTAGGGCATTATTTTCTCTGAATTTGTATGTTTTCCTCCATATTCTGGTTCTTGCCTAAATTGAACTAATTTTTTTGCATTTATTTTTCTTGTTTGTTTATTAAACAATTTTTATGTGTGGACTTTAAAATTACAGTCTATTAAAATCCTGTCTCATTTAGCATAAATATAATTTGGTTGGTATTTAAAAATAAATATTTTCACACAAAAATCTTGACAGGTATAAGTTAACACATTAGAATTTTCTTCAATAGTTAAATATTTTATTTCAGATCTGAATAAACACTTTAGAATATTCTTTGCTTTACTTTGATTTTTACATTTCTTACCAATGTGTTTGATACTACTGATGAAAATGCTCTGTAATTTTTGCAGATATTTTGTGTCATTAATGTGAAGTCAGTTATGCAATTTATCCAGTTTTTACCTTTGATATGTTATCTAGTGAAACTTACCAAAACAATGTTTGCACTAATTCTGTATTACAGGAATTGCTCTTCATCTCACATTGTGTATATAAATGCTCACATAACCTAGTTAGAGGAGTGGATATAGAGAATAAGTGGAGCTCAAAGCAGAAACAGCAGTGTAAGGATCAAAAATTCCCTTCAGGAAGTTACTGTGTCTTTCTTAGGCATCTGCAATGATAAAGTTCACACAAATGGATAGAAATAGAAAATTAGGTCTATATTCTGGAAAAGTGTACTGATAAGGTTAGTGACATTTACCATATTGCCAGAGAAACTGCAAAATAACCTATGGAATCATATATGATGAAGCCTTTCAGGAGTTCACTTTTACTGTAAGGCTCTACAGGAATCTGAGTGTTACGTAGGTTCACAAATTAGAAAAGTAGTAGTGACATAACAGTTTGCTGATAAATCTAATTATTGGTAGCAATAAAATCAAGAGCTAACTGTGAAGTTACCTTAAAATAACAGATAAAAATCAGGGAAGTGCTGAATACAGGAGGAAAATTATAACTTTACCTGTGAAATGCTTTATTTTGATCTCATTGTTACTGTTTG
The DNA here is from genome assembly GCF_031753505.1 of Anomalospiza imberbis. Lineage (NCBI taxonomy): Eukaryota > Metazoa > Chordata > Aves > Passeriformes > Viduidae > Anomalospiza > Anomalospiza imberbis. The sequence goes on from NC_089686.1 coordinate 31,717,605, forward strand.
AGTATGAACTCTTGGGAATATAATTGAGTGGTACAACAACATCAGTTCAATGATAATATCAGTCAAGCAAACTGGAATTTTGAATTGTTGAGAAAAGAAGAGAGGAAGTCTCCATATTATTATGCTCCATGAATCTTAATTTATCTATGTCTTGAAGACCAGGTTCCCTCAGTTCAAAAAGAGTGTGAAAAAACTGGAAAAGATTCAGTGAAGATCAATGAGCTGTTAAAACTTGACATGGAACACATCTTGCATACGGAATTAATTAAGTTAAGGTTCTTCAGCTTGGAAAAGAGAAAATTGAAAGAGCATATATGGATAAGATGAATAAGGATTTATTCATTCTTCTACCACCCTACCCCTTAGAAGAACCAGGCATCATCAAATGATCTCTCAATTACCCTCCATCAGCTTGAGATCTTAGGGGAGATTCTTTGTGAAAGAGTTACACCAGCATTATTTACTAGGTGAAGGTCTACAGATAATACGTGAGATACATGAGGGAAGATCAACTTAATAAATTCATTCCTATATCCTTTTCCCACGTACTTGTGAGAGATAGGCATCCACATGAGTAGTGGCAGAAACTTTAGATAAGTGTATATATGTGTTAACTGGAAATATAGGATCAATAGACAACTGCTGTCCAAGCACTTCACAAGAATACAGAAGAGGATTAAGACTTAGGACAGGTTTTTGCAAAAGGGAATGGAGACAAAGTTCAGCCCTTTAGATTTCTTTCTGAGTCAGGGTCTGCATCTCTTGGACTTCCATTGAAGCTTAGATACTCAAACTGCATTTGAAATGAGTTTACTTTGATCTTGTAACACCAAGCCTAAAGGTGTTTGACACCCAGGCCCCAGCTTCTTTGTTGCAGTTAGCCACCTGTAAAATTGTGTATTGGTTTTTCCTTATCTCAAGGGAAAGCTGTAAACACAATACTTAAGAGGCTTGTGTGGTGTGCCAATAAAGGTTTAATGAACCATCAGCCCAGATAAGATAAACAGCTTGAAGAAAACATTGTGTAAGTAGAAGTTGTTTAAGTATTTGTTGTTTTCAGTTGCATTAGTTGATCACGGCCAAATAATTGGGTTTTATAATATCTGATAGTTACATAGATATTTTTCATATTTTTGATGTATATTGTTTCTTACATATTGAACATACTTATGTTCTTTTTATATATTGAACATTAATACATCCTTTCTCCACTGAGTCTTTGTGGGTGACCTTAGTATCAGGGTATAATCTGGATGTAGTTACCTTCACCCTCAGCTGGTCACATAATTTGCCTGATCACTTTGGATAATTAAGCTGTTCAGTCAACTGGACTAGTTAGAGTATTGATAACACTATACAGAAAATATTCTGCCTTTTTCACTGTTAAAATATAGCCTGATCTCCCTATCTTTAAAAATCAAATACTTTAAAAGTGCAAAGTGCTATAAAAATATTATTAATTATTTTGTTTGTTTCTTAGAAGACAATAACGAAAATTACAGAATTTTTTTTGAATGGATCAATTTTGACAGTTAAAATACTTTTTGCAGATATCTGAAATTGCAAAAGAAGCTGGAACACAAAGAAAAGCAGAAGCTGAGAAGGCTGAGTAAGTTAATTTTACAAAATTTCTGTTCAATTCCTTGGTACTTTCTAATGCAAAATAATTTGGCCAAAAATAATGCAAGAAATGCTCAGTATTCAAAGAACTTTATGTACACTTTGTCTCATCAGTATTTTGAAACTATACTAAGGGGTACATACTAAGTACTTCGCAAATATACTAAAAGATGGCAGATCATGTCACTAGGCAACACAATGGCAATCTCATTTTTGTGACCCTTGCAATTATGCATATATAGATCTGTGACCATTGTCTTTTTTAAAATTAACGTAAAAATTCCCATAAGTTCCTTTAAAAGTTCCTTTAAAATTGACCACCAGTCTTAAAAACCTCTGCACTTTATGCTTTCTGCTTTCCCTACTATCCACTACAATTTTCATGGAATTTTCATTGGATCATTAAAACACAAGATTTTACTAACCCAACTATTTTTGTTTATTGCTGTTTTATCAGATCTTGACAGCAGATACATTATTTTGTCCATCCATCCTATATATAACTGCCTAAATAATATTTAAAATACTTACTTGCCTTAGCAGCATCCAACTATTAAGGAGCATCCTGTCTGCCTGGACCTGCAGCCACATTGTAGTAACAGATTAAAATATTTTGTAGAGACACAGAAAAGGTGTCCTAGAGATTCTTACAGATTCAAAAGCTATACATATTTATATTTTTCTTTTTTTTTCCATTTTGCTTCATGTTTAAAATATTTACTTCAGAGTCATTTATCTTTCTCCTCTTATCTGCCAAAGTTAATTTTTTTAAGCATGTCATCAAGGTCTATACTTTAAGACAATCATATTGATGCCTCAGCAGTATGTCACGCATATGGAAACCCAGGTTTTGGGGTTTTTTTTGTTAGTAACTAAATTCCTCTAATGCTACATACAGTATAAAAACTAAATTTTAAAGCCAAAGTTTATGAACTCAAATTAATTTGAAATTAATGCATTTACATTTGGCTAGATATTTTTGTTCCGTTAACCTTTCTTCTAGCATGGAAGATGGTGAGAAACAAGATAAAGCAAAGGAAGTACAATCTGAGCAGCTAGAAGAGGGAAAAATGAAGAAAAAGAAGAGAAGGCATGGACAAAAAATTGAGAAACCAGAGGCTGTTATGGCTAACTTTTTCAAAGCTTTGGAAATTTATCAAACCAAGATGCTTGTAAGTTTGTCTTAAATTCTTTAATCATTGAATTTTTATTTCTAGAACCATTTTTGATATTTAATGGAGAAACGCCATCATACAGGGAAATCTGGCATGAGTGTTCAGATGACTGGCTGTAGTCAGTCTGTTGTGATTTTATAATACTTCTTAGAGTTGTATAATTAAGTGTTTCTGTGTGCAATTTCTAACAGGAAAGATTAGCCTCTTGAGCTCCTTTTTAGGACCTCACTATTTCCCATAATCTAACTTCTAGAAGAAGTTACTTTCTATTTTTCTTTGTTCTTAAAACCATGAAATGTTGAATTCTCTGAAAACTCTCAAGTAGTTTTTTTTCCAGTATTCTGGAAAATATCTTTCTACACTTCTTTTTGTTTCAGTCTTCTCTGACTTATAATTTTAAAGGCCATTATTTAAATTCCATTTATCATGAAAAAGGGGAATAGGCTGCCAAAAAATGCCCTTGCTTATTATAACTGGTGTATGAAGGCAATACAATTATGTATTGACTGTTTTTAAAATCTTGCTATCTATTTTTCTTCTTTTGATATTACTCACAGGCTACCCTTAATTTCTTTTTATTTTTTACTTTCAGCATTACTTGGCAAGAAATTTTTACAACTTAAGGTTTCTTGCTCTATTTGTTGCATTTGCCATCAATTTTATTCTTCTGTTTTACAAGGTAAGGTAATATTGTTCTTTAAATATTTTTGTTAGTAGCAGAGGATACAATAATTTAATGTTTGTACTATTCTGCTTTAATTTTATTCAGGCTGAATGAAAAGAGATTTATTTATTTTCTCCTTTATAGTTGAGTTTCTAGGCACTTTTTCATTTAATCACATAAGTGTTATTGTTTGGACTGTTAATCTTGTTCTGGGAAAAATAAAATAGACTAAAATATTTCAAATGTCAAAACTGTTGAATTATTTTTCAACAGTTAAGGGACTATTAAGCTATTAAGGGACTTCATTTATCTGGTTATTCTCAGTTACTTCTTATTTTTTATAGCAGGCTACAGCTCTTTTTGTCTAGCTCACTGATGAAGAAGGCTATACATTCACAGTTTAAACCTAATCTTAGAGGTTCACCTGAATCTAGAGTTGCTTCAGGTTCTGCTGTAGAACACCCGATGATACAAAGTAGAACATCCCCAGCAGTTTCCTCCGATTTCTTTCATAAATCTTCACAATCTTGAAGTGAAACAGGTTAGAATTCAATAAGGAGAACTCCCATCCACAAAAGCCTCATTTTTCCCCCCCTTTCCACACTTGTAGCATCCCATGAACTCTCCCACCTCGGTCAATTCCCAAGTCCTCAGCCCTGGCAACGGCAATAACTACTCACCATAGAGTCAGAACTCCTGGGGGGAAAATTAGACTCCCAAATGGACTTCTGTGCCACAACCTCCCCTGGTTTCTCCTTTCCCTGTCCCCTCACTGGATTGGTATCCCTAGTGGTCCCCCCCATTTCCCCGGAGACCAAACCCCTCTGCCCTGCCCTTAGCTCTGCCCCCACCCCTTCCCATTCTTAAGCTGCCCTCTCCACGTGGTTGTTCTCTTTTACCTCACTGGGCTCCCTTCAGCCACGTATGATATCCTCTGCTGGAAAAAACCCTGCAGAAAGAGCCTTTCTTGCCTCTATTGCTGAGCCAGCTGTGGTGAATGTTGAGTGAGGGTCTGACTGCGTTGCCTGAAGGTTCACTCAACTTGCTTTTCTACAGGAGAGACTGGCTGGGGACAAGAATTAGGCAGCAGTACCCACCACTCCAACACCTGCATTTTTACACACTGAATAAGAGATCTGATTTATCTAATCCTGAAATCTGGAACTTTTGATTTTCCCCTTCTAGACATAGAATGAAAGTTGTAATAAGCTGATGAACCTTGTGTTTTCCAATATTAGATATTCTATTGCGTATTCTGTTACTTACAACCAAAAACTTCAACAACAAAAGCAGCTGGCTGAACATTCAGTCTAGAAATAACTGAGTCCTGTTCTCAAATACCTTGAAATGCAACTGCTATAACACAATTACATTCTCAGATGCAGGGCAGGTAAAGATGTAATAAGCTCTTGGAAACTGGGCAGAATGTATGTGCACATTCCAGGAGAAAGATGTCATGGCTGTTTAGGGCTTTCTCCTTGTCTATTTCTTTCTTTCCCACAGGGTTAGAGAAGATGGACTTCAAATATACATGTAGAATTCTGCTTTTGTCCATGTCAGTCTCCTTTTCTCCCCATTCTCTTCTGCTTTTTTTTTTTTTTTTTTTTTTTTTTTAATCTGGTGGGTGACAACCCATTCTGTTGAAGAGCAAGGACAAAAGTTCGTGTCTATCAGTGCAAGTCCATCTGTCATACATAGGAAAGGGTCAGTGGGAGTCAAACAGGACTGAACAGGACTTTATCTTTTAGATAGAGCTGTCAAAAAAGCACCCCTAGGGATTTTATTTTAAAGGGCAGGTTTTTAAAGTCAGTGGAAGAATTTAGGGCAGTATGTCAGCTGATGAAATACTGTACATAATTTGTAAGGTCTAAACTGAGTCATGAACTAAAAAGTTATGAACAGTGTACAAGTTGATTATATGAAAATTTTGCTTCTTTTTAGACTCAAGCAATCAGGAACTATGTAGATTACCAAAAAAACCCCTAAATTCAGTCATAATAGATAACTCAGTCATTCCTCATTTCTTTTTCATTTGTTTTAGTTTTGCTATGGCATTGTTAGAGAGATTTGTAAATCCCCTGTATTTGCTTTTTCCAGATTTTCTTCTCAGTGACATGGCATGATGTGAAGATTTATGCTGTGCAAATGAAGAATGTTTAAAGCTAATGATCTATCATCTTCCTTTGAGCAGGCTTTGCAAACATAATTTGTCATTAAAGGAAAAGCTTTTAAGTTTATTTTGTTTTCAATGTGCTTGAATTTTTCTCAGGTGACAGAAGAGCCACTTGATGAAGTAGAGGAAGACTCTAATCTCTGGAACTCCTTTGCTGAAGAGGAAGAGGAGGAGGGCATGGTGTTTTTTGTTTTAGAAGAAAGTACTGGCTACATGGCACCTGCCCTCAGAGCACTGGCAGTTATTCATACTGTTATCTCCTTTGTCTGTGTCATTGGATACTACTGCTTAAAGGCAAGTTCTTAATCTTACTGTTTGTTAAACATTGGCTATGCCCCAAGGTGGTGCTAATACTGGAACAGCTATTTGTACCTAGCTGTTTACAAATTCTCATTGCTCAGTAAGTAGATGTTTTCCTCTTGTATTCTGACCAGCAGAAATGGAGTTAATTTTCTTTCTAGCAGTGTGTGTGTGTTTTGGATTTGTGGTTAAAACAGTGCAGGTAACACAGCCACATTTGGTTATTGCTGGACAATGTTTGCACAGTGTGAGGGATCTGTCTTTGCTTTACCCACTCTGTGCATCCCTCAGCAGGTATGTTGGGAGGGGTCATAGCCAGGACAGCTGAGCCAGCCAACCACAGGGATATTCCATGGCATGTAACAACATCACGTTCAGCAATAAAAAGCTGTGTGTGGGGGAGGGTTGGGGCTTGACTGCCAAGGTGGCCATTGCTCAGAGGCTGCCTGGGCATTGATCTGCCTAGTGTGATGTTTGGTCTCACATTTTTCTGTTATAAAGAACCAAAAATACATAAACCATGACAAAGATGGCCACTGTCACTTCCACAGGTCCCTCTGGTTGTATTCAAAAGAGAAAAGGAGGTAGCTAGAAAGCTGGAATTTGATGGACTATACATAACTGAACAACCAACTGAGGATGATATTAAAGGACAATGGGATCGCCTTGTTATAAATACTCCGTAAGTAAAATTAAATTACTCTATGTAAACTACTTATAATATTGCAGCTCATTAAGCCACTGATCTAGAACCTTTCCTGTCCACCTGTCACTTAGTTAATCTAAAAGAAAGGCCTTTAGCACCTTATATTAGATGCTACAGTAGTAGATTCTAACGTGCAATCCTGTATTATCTGTTTATTTAATAAATACTATGATGACACACACATTCCACTCTTTTTCATTTTCTAGGGTTTGCAAGGATTAGGTATTTTACTTCATGGTGTCTCTCCAAGACATTTTGCATATTAGTCTCAATTGAGAAAGTTTTAGAAAGATAACTTTCATCCTTTCCAGTGACTATTTCACTTGTACAGTAATATACTCCTCCCTTTCTTTCCCATTCCTTGTTAAAGAAATGTGTATGTGACAAGAGGAGTAAATCTAGCGAAAAATAGCATTCCTAGAATTTGAGTAGGTCTCATAGGAATTTTTGTCAAGTTGTAGGCATTAACAAATATTGTAGTAGTCATATAGCGATTCTAAGAGTCTCCGTAAGCTGCAGCAGTTTTGAGGAGTGGCACAGACAAACACAGCAAGTCAGCTCTCTTCCCGCAGAAAGAATGCCTTGACTATAGGCTGCTTTTCAGAATTTACTGGTAGGTTTCGGTTACCTATTAGGAACAAGTTCTTTACTGTAACAGTGGTGAGGCACTTAAACAGGTTGCCCTGTTGTTCTGTTGCCACAGCAGCTGTGGATGCCCCAGCCCCAGGATTGTTCAAGGTCAGGCTGGATGGGGCTTGGACCAACCTGGTCTAGTGGAAGCTGGCCCTGCCCATGGCAGGGAGTTGGAACTAGATCATCTTTAATGTCCCTTCCATCTATGCTTCCATGATTAGAATTTCTAAAATACTGGTAATTCTTGAATGCTTTGTTTTCCTACACCTTAGTTTAAAGAATTTTTTAAAATTTCATTCAGCAGTATGGACTAACACATATTATTAAAGTTACAACAGAAACTAATTGGGAAACAGGAGAGCTTGCTTATTTTCCGACCAGTTTCTTTCACTATTGATAGCAACCCATCTAGATACCCAGTAAGTTTATCTTCAGCAAACAGAAGAATGAATTAATGAAATATATTGTCAATTTATGCCTAATGACACACTATACAGTCTGTTCAGCATGTTGCACTGTCTACTGAAGTTAAACAAAAGATTAAGCCTAATTTAAGCAGGCTAATCCTTCCCTCTAATGTTAACTGAGTCTCGAGGTTTACTGCAAGTACTGTACAATCAGAATAAGCACTGCTGGAGGGTACCCAGTGTTCTATATAAAGTGAAATGTGCTTTCTATAATGGGAAAAAGTAATTAAAAGTGCAGAAGATGTACCCTGACAAATTATTGGAGTTTTTTGTAAAAGAGATAGACACAAGCTGGCTACACTATGACATATTTTGCTTAAAAGCCTGAGAAATGAAACAAAAAAATAATACAGAGTATTGGACTAGAATATACCATCTATTTGAGTCACTAGAAGCATTTCCCTTTATCTGGATTAAATTAATTCAGAATTCCAATTCAGAAAGGTAAAAGTTGGAGCATAGTCATTGGGAAGTTTGCCTCGCATCCCAGCAGAACATTGTTGTGCAATCTCATTTTTCTTGTGCCAGCATTTGCTTTATTTTACCAATACTATCCTTTAGTTAAAGTAGATATTTTTCTCTTTTACATTCCTGCATATTTTCTCAACTCAGTGAGAAAAAATCCAGGAGATAAGGAGAAAAAAAAAATCTTAAATTTTTTAGTGTTTCCTGCTAACTGGCATTCCTCAAAACGGGCACAATAGACAGTAAGATCATTAGAATGAGCAGTTCTGGGATACTGCCATAAATATATATTTGCTATATATCGGCAAATGATCTTCTTGAATTTTCTTGGCTAGTTAAATATTTTTAATGTTTTCTGTTGGCGAACAGTCGACTGGTTCTCAACTGTTCAGTATCTGTTTGAAATGTAATCCAATGAACTTAAAAGGTATTTATGCTTTAACATTCCCTTATTTTTCTCTGAAAATCATTGTCTGGTTTGATTTTTATGGCTAGGGGTGATAATTTATTTAGTAGATGAATGACATTACAGTGACTAACCTGTAACTATGGAATTGTTAAGCTTATCAGGTGATAGTATTTAGCCTGCTGACCAGTCATATTTGTGAATGGGAAAAACAAAGGGGGTTTGGAGAGGGAAGATTTTATTGCAGCAAATTATGATTAATAACCGTTGTTGTCCCCATGAAAAGAAATCATTCTCCTAATTTGAAGTGAGTGAAAAATATTTGCAATAATCAGGAACATGGTATTTTCTCTTTTTTTCATTGTTTTTTTTCCTTTCCCCTAACAAGTTAAATAACTTGAAATATCTTTGCCTTATCTGTGTAGGTCCTTCCCTAACAATTACTGGGACAAATTTGTGAAACGGAAGGTAGGTTTTTTATATTTCTATTATGTTTTTCAGAGCAATAATCTACTATTTGGTTAATTTGGATATCCATACGCTCCTGTACACAAAAATACAGAAATAACAGAGAACTGGAATCTGTTTTATGGAAGTCATTGTTGTGTGAAATGTCTCGATGAACAGGCAGCTGCAGTGTAGGTGGGAGGAGGGAGGAAGACAGAAGGCTGTGGTTTCCTTCCTAGACTCAGACATTTGAAATAACTTCATGCTGTCAATCAGCCAGCAGGTCTAATTTGCAATCATTGTCATCTTTAGGATACAAAGCCCCCTCATTGCCCTAAAAAAAGAAAAACATGCCAGCTTAAATGACAGAAAATTATACATAAGCTTTCAGATAATAGCCTTTAATGCTTCTATTTTTCTTTTTATGCTCCCCTAGTTTCCTGGGAGTTCTTACTGTTCTAGTTAATTGTGAAGGACTTCTTTTTTAATTCCTGACAACTACTGGTCTAAAGTAGGTGAATGTCAATAAGGAGTGAGCAAAAGCTTCCCTTTCTGTGAGCAAAAGCTTCCCTTTTTTCCTTTCTAGGTTATTAACAAGTATGGAGACTTATACGGAGCAGAGCGCATTGCAGAACTTCTGGGTTTGGACAAAAGTGCCCTTGATTTTAGTCCAGTGGAAGAGAGCGAACCAGAAGAGGCATCTCTTGTGTCATGGTACAATTTCTCAGCTTCACAGACAAATTATGCATTGGAATGCTTTCATCATCAAAGATAAAAAAACCGAAACTGTTGTGATATTTTCCTCAATGTGGAAAATTCAAATGGATGAGTCTTCCTAGTGTGGAAGTAAAATAAAATAGCTTTTTGTTTGTTCTAAAACATAATTATGTTATAAAAGTAAGAAAAAAAAATCAGGAAATTTATGCTGACTGATATAGTTGGCCACTCTTTAATTTTAAACAATAATTAATGCACCATTTATAAGGTTTTACAACAAAGTATATAAACCAATGGATCGAAAAAAGTATTGATAATACCTAGATAACAAGTGTCTAGTACAGATTCAGAGATGTTTTCCTGACTTAGTCAAGATGAGAGCTTGAATATGTCCTGGTCCCAGGTGATTTATGCTCCTACAAGAGTTGGTTTTCTCAATGTGTAAGATGCACAAGAAAGATTTCCCTTTCCATGCTCTCCAATGGCTGATAAAATATCTAGAATATTGAAGATGGCATTACCTTTTCTCTTGGTTATTCTGGCAATATTTTACACTAGACAGAACACTAACCTCTTAAATTTAAGCAATCTGTGTTCCACATTTCACTACTTTTGGCATAGATCATAATTTTTTAAGTCAGGAATATGGAAGTATCATTCTTCCTGAAATTCTTACAGCAGTTTTGTTGGTTTAGAAACTCTTTGTGGTGCTCAGAATTAATGAATACTCTCTGAAAAATGAAGTACCTGGATCAGTCAAAAAATGAACAATTAATCTACATCACCACCTTCAGCAAAAAAAATGTGAAGTGCCACAACTAGTTTGCTGCTTATAAATACAGAATTCAATACTTATTTTTGACATTTATGCATTTCAAATTTTTTTTATTTCTTAGGCTAAGCTCCATTGATACAAAGTACCACATTTGGAAGCTTGGAGTGGTTTTCACTGATAATGTGAGTATGTTAGCCTAGATGAATATGCTTTGATTTACTCTAAACATGTATGTCCTTCACCATCTGTTTTTATTTTCAACAAACATACACAAATAATATTGCATTACAGAGCCATTTTAAAATATTTTTTTCTGTCTTGTGATTAGACTAAAGGGTGTTTTAATCAGAATTATATACTGCACAGTATAGATTGTTGTAACTGCTAGTATCATTAATTATTTATTAAATTAATGGTTTAAAAGGGAGTTCAATAATTATTGTTATGTTACTTGCCCATATCAGTGACAGTAGGCAAACTTCTTTGGCTTAGCCTCAAGGAGTAACCCTGGGGAGCGTTCCCATTCAAGTAAAGATTCTGCACACACATTGTAAAGATTCTAGTAACACACATTGTTAGTTACTAGTACTAGCAATTATTGGTTGCTCTATCAGGAAACACCTGCCTTCCACATCCCTGCCAGTGCCAGTAACTGTCAGGATACACAGGTTTTTCGCATCCTTGTGATGTCTATTTTTGGGGCTGTTGAGTGAGGCTGGTCTCAGCATTTTTCAACAGCAAAAGCAGTGTGACATCCCCCTCCATCACTCGTAGTTTTCAAAAGTTGGGTGAAGTTTGAGGTGTTTAATCCCTACGTAGGTAAAGTGTCCTACTGCAACAACTTGAGTGACTTAAAAATGCAGCGTTCTGCATCCAATAATGCACATCAGCACCTATTAACCCTCTGCCATTTTTCACTTTCTCTGCAGTCATTTTTATACTTAGCTTGGTACACAACTATGTCTATCCTTGGGCACTACAACAACTTCTTCTTTGCTGCTCATCTGCTGGATATTGCTATGGGTTTTAAGACATTGCGAACTATTCTGTCTTCAGTCACTCACAATGGCAAACAGGTTAGTGCTACATGCAAAGGTTTGAAAAAATACACTTTTTAAAAGTACTGGAAATAACTTGTACTGGAAATATCAGAATGCAATTCATTTTTATGATTATAGGATTGATCATATCTTCTGCAGCACACTGAATACATGTTAAATCCTATGAAATTATAACAATCTATACCCACCAACTGATGACAGATAAAGAAGTGTTGTACACAATATTTTAGAAAAACACATAATTTTAGAAAAATATAAGAATATGAACCAGCTCATTCTATATTCTCAGTGATGAGCTGATTGGTGATAATATATTAAGAATACACAATCCCTCCTTAGCTACAGCAGTAAAAATGATCTGGGCACTGAGATTTTAATACCTGGCTAATAAGAATGTGCTTAAATGTGTGGGCATTCTGCACTGTGGAATATGCTTCTATGGCCCTTTGTCATGCAAAAATCAAGTTAATAAAATGTAGTTCTAAAACTAATTGTTAAAATTTCTGCAGGGAATCATGCTCTGATCTCCAAAGAATCCATGTTCCTAGCAAGCATAACAACAAAAAGCAGGCTTTATAGTTACTTTCAAACTCACATTTAAGAAATCTAGATTCCCCGAAATATAATTTCAAACCTACACATTCCATTCCTTCTTAAATGCAGTAACATATATTCTAAGCCCACACCTATGCCCTGCTAGATTTGTCAAAACATTTTATACCACATGATGTTTTGGAAGAGGCATAAAAATATACCCACACAAGGTGATGATGTGTTATCATCACACAAACAAATAAAATCTCTGGTTTTATACTATTTATTTTACTTCAGGATGACCAATTTCATATTAGTTTTAATGATTGTAATGACTTATATATCTTCCTTATGAATTTTTGAAAAATGTCATAGTCAAAACTGAGCATAGTTGATGCAACTGTTTTAACTCAAGACCATAGCTTTTACATTCTTAACAAGCAATGAGTAATTTTTCTACTCTTGTTGCTTTTCTGGCAAGTAAATATGAACACTGAAAGACAGCTGTAGATTTCTGCATTGAAATGCTCACTTTGGAAGCACGCTGACAGATCTGCAGATAGTGATAATTGATCAGCTTGTCCTTCAATACTCTTATGTTTCTTTTAAAAGAGTAAATATTGGTTGCTGCATTTTTTAAAATATGTAGCTTTGAGTAAACTCCTCTCCAGAGCTGCATCTTCTAACACCAACTTCAAAAGACAATGTAATCTAGTATCATTAACTGCTAAACTTTTTCACCTAATGATTTTATTTCCTTACAGGCAGGACCTGGAAATTACTTACTCCTATCTAAAAATTTTACTCTCCATTTTAGCAATGGCTTTGCTAAATAGCTTTGTAAGAGCAAATAGACTATGATAAGTCTTTATTTTTATTATTTAATTTTTATTGTTTATCCAGTGTTTCCAGTTATATTGTTTCAAGTTATTATAATTAAACTTTTAAACTAAAGAGTGTAAAAAATTGCTTTAGTGATACACACGTAACTACTGTCTTTAGTTTCCTCTTTGGGAAAGGTACAATATGACTCATTTTCAATATTTAAGGCAATGCACCAATCAGGCATGTCTCTTCTGACAAAATGATATTGAAACCTATTTTCATGTCATGTCTCCACACACAGCTTGTGCTTACTGTGGGACTCCTGGCTGTAGTAGTGTATCTTTACACTGTGGTGGCTTTCAACTTCTTCCGCAAATTCTACAACAAGAGTGAAGACGAAGATGAACCAGACATGAAGTGTGATGACATGATGACGGTAACTAAATCATCACCTGTGTGCCTCAAATACGATCCTGAATTTTCAAATGGATATTTTAGACAGAATGTATCTGTAATGTATATGTAATGTATGTATATGTATATGTAATATACATATACATATAATGTATATAATGTAATATAATGTATATGTAATGAATGTATATGTAAGGAGGGATGTGTTTGTTGTTAAATCTGTTGGGTTCTTCTTCTTGATACATGTCATTTTGGAAATACACGTAGTCTTGAAATTCCCTCAGCATTCTCCAGTGGTCTAAACTCAATGACAAATAGATGACACACAGGAAGGTATTCTGAATTTTTCTCCTAAATACTGTGGTTTATGATGTGCCATAATGCTTTTACAGCTAAGGATGGCAAACTCTCAAAGTAAAAAAGGAATTTCTGGGCAAACTAGGCAGAATTTCAAAAAGCAGCTGTGTTGTCACAACAAAGAAACTCCATTTGTTCCCAATGTTTGCAAGTACGCAAGCTCTTTCTGTCCTTATTTAGATTATGTGAAGTATGTGATGTTATTAGCACTAGTTATAAAAGCCTACTCCAAAATTACAGTTAGTAATTTAGTAATGAAAAAAGAAGTCAAAGGTTAGAATGCAGAAATTACAACTTATTATGGGTGATAATCTTAGGATACCAATTTACAATCTGATTTCTACTCATCACCACTGAATGTTATTTCTGTCAAAATAGCACATACTCTACAGATATACATTAATATACAAAGAGGATTTGATTTTCTTACTGTATACAGAAAACATAAATTCAGGTATTAAAAATGCAATATTCTGAGTTTGGGGCCAGCCAATATCTCCCAAGAAAAAGAAACTCTCTGCTCTGCATTTTACACCAGAGATAGAATAAAATACCTCAGAACAGAAGTGTATCATTGACTCATTGACTTCACAGAATGAATTCCTCCCTATTCTTGAACTTTCTTTTAAACACTCAGTGCAGGTTAGACATGCAAATTACAGAATTTATGAAACCTGCCCAAGCTTTGTAAGCTGAATACTATGGTTTGGTCATAAAATAGGTGTAGGAATAATTAGAATAATGAAACTATGCTACATTTTAAAACACTTTATTAAGTGAGGTAAATAAATTCTAAGCTACATTTTTAAGTACTATTAAACTAGTACTATCTAGTCTTATGCCTTATGTTATCAGTAAAATTGCATTATAAAAATGGATGCATAGTTCTGTTTAGTGTTTGCTAATGCCAGGTTTTATACTCATTATTTAACACCGTGATGTCTAATGTGACTCCAGAAAACTGACTATGGTTAGAGACTGATATTGGTTTTAAGCCACACTGTGTGGCTGAAGGTGGTTTACAAGATTCTGTAGCCAATCATACAGGAACATCAGTAGTTTATCACTCTGGCAGAAGATTCCATTCCAAAATACTTACAGAGCTTAAGCATACAGATTATTAAAGATTTTTCCATTAAGATTTGTATCTTCGAAAATATGACAATCTTTCGTAAAGTGATTTCTTCTGCATTGAACTGAACACTGGTCATTTCACAGATCACAACTAATTTACAATATAATAAATAAAATATCTAGTATTGCAAAATTAATTTATCTAGTAACCACCTACAAACAGGTAGATCTACTTGTGAAAATCCCAATATTTATTTTATGGCAATATTTTCCACATTTCTAAACTTCACTGCAAGACTTTAAAAGATAGAATATAGTTGGATACAGTAACAAATACAAGAAAAATACTTCCAAAATAGTCTCAGTCTGAAAGTAAGACCCAGTGAGTGAGGATCAGGTAACACTCAGCTGATGCTGACTCCCTCTCTTAGTAAGTGTACCTGAAGGTGGAATCACATTAGTTAAGACAGTAACAGATTTTTGGTGCAGTGTGTTTGATACATGAGGAATGATATTATGTGTTCTTGTTACTATAAATTGTCAAGAGAATTAGCAGAGCAGAAAAAAAAAAAACAACCCTAAAAGAATAGTTCATGGTAAATATATCTACAGTATTCCTCTCTCTGTTTTAGTGTTACCTGTTCCACATGTATGTGGGTGTAAGAGCTGGTGGTGGCATTGGAGATGAAATTGAGGATCCTGCTGGAGACCCTTATGAAATGTACCGAATTGTCTTTGACATCACATTTTTCTTCTTTGTCATTGTTATCCTACTGGCCATTATTCAAGGTACCATCACTTACCTTAATAGACTTGTTCAAAATTAGTTCACCATTGAAAACCATATTTATGTTTTAGGTAAATTTAGCAGTATTGCTGTAAATTATTATTTCTGAGTTTATATAATCATTAATTCTGAAAGTAATAATTTTATATTAATTCATACATAATATGCCTTTTCCCAAGTACTACACAAAGTCAAAGCACAATGAATGTAACTTACAGGGGTTGCAGTATATATGAACACTTTTATAACTATCCAGCAATGATGAACCTTGTGCAGGATCACTGTTCTCCTATATTAAGCATTTAATCTTGGGAGAGCCTTGCCAAAGACACCCTTCCCATTTGTAGCCTGGAATCACCACAGCTGACTGGGGAATGGAGACTTTCCAGTTGGAAAGGGTAAATGACATGGAGAAAGGCATGGCCACATAGCCATTTCCTCCTTTCTTTAGAGGTTGATTTGCAGTTTTAATTGGTTTGCAGTTGTGGTTTACAGCAAACAAGACCCCTCTTTATGATGGGCAGCATTCAACACTCACTGCATAAACTCTTCTAAGGCTGTTAGGAAAAAAACACACTGTTTTATGGCAACCTGGTGGCAAAGAAAAAAATGTAGCACATCTATACTGAGGAAAAGTTACACATGTAATAGTCTCCAAAATGATCCAATTCTTTTCTTAAAACATTGAAAGTGGAGGAGTAATCCTTCAAATGTGAAGCAGACTCACTTAACTGTCCAAGGTGGGCTGTGGGAGCAGAACTGTCTATGTTGAAAAAATACTTGGGATATAAGAGTTTAAAGAGGAGAGTGAAAATTAATTTCATTCATGGGAACAAAAGAGATGAGTTTGTGTAAGGTTAAATGGACTATAATAAAGCACAAAAAAGTCTTTCCACTCTCAAGATTGTGCCTGTATGTATAAGTACACTAAATTCTAGACACTGGAGGACTGACATTACTTGCAATATGAATATTGCTAAGTACTCAAGTGTTGCTACTTTTCTATTTGAAATAGGTCTGATTATTGATGCTTTTGGTGAATTAAGAGACCAGCAAGAACAAGTGAGGGAAGACATGGAGGTAGGAAGCATGTTACATTTGTCATTGCTCTAGCTCACCTAGATTGTCACTAATTAGTGTTTTTGAGTTAAAATTCATCTGTAACCACAACTTCTGCTTTCAGACCAAATGCTTTATTTGTGGAATTGGCAATGACTACTTTGACACAACCCCACATGGCTTTGAAACACATACTTTGCAAGAACATAACTTGGCAAACTATCTGTAAGTACATTTTACAATTGGAATTACAATAAAGAGATATTTCAGATGTAGTGTCATTTAGGTGCACACATTGCTGAAAATCCCAAGCCAGAATTCTACAAAACTGAGGAATATTTCCTCTCCTTTAGGGTATTTCCTTTCCCCTCCTCTATTCCATACTAATGGTTACCTTTAAAGTGCTTACCTTGCACATGAGGTACCTTAGTAGTATGTTGCTTTAGTGTGGAATTTTAGTTGTGACTTCTGATGGCTTGGTAATGCTGATGAGACCATAGAAAATTGGCTTCAATTTGATAAAAAAGAAAACCCAAACCAAAACAAAGCAAATAAAGGCACTTCTAGAAAGTTCTTTAAAGATAAGCTCCAAAAAATAATTAACTCCATTCCTATAGTTCTTTAGTGACAGTGGAGCGTTTTGAAACCTTGAAGCACTCAGGAGCTGTACATGCTTAGACTATACCAAACTCCCAAGAGAGTGCTCTTCCACTTTCATTAGTAAATATAGAGCAGACCTAAGAGGATATTAAAAAAATTATTCTTGTTGCATTAGTTACTCACAACAAAGATAATTAATTATACAAGCATTGCACGAGCAGAATGAAAGGAGAAGCCGGTGAAATCTTATAGCAATCTGGCTTTGGAACAGTGCATCTGAACTTTAAATTATTAAAAAAAAAAATTGCTAAATGTGGTTCAAATTTCTACTAATATCTATAGTTTTAACAGTCTACAACATCCAAGCTTTTCTTACTATACCAAATTGCTTAGTTGTTACATGGGAACCTCTAATTCACCATAAATTAAAAATGGCCATTTTCTTCATAATAGAATATATAGTGAACAATCTTTTTACCCAGGTTACCCTTTAATGAGGAACTGTTAAAATCAGTGTACTTTACTTCCTTCACAATGAAAGCACATAACCTCATTCCAAATTCACTGCACTGAAACTGACCAACCATGAGTAGTATTACCTCTAAACAGACCACAGTTGGTTCTTTACAGTCTTCCTAATTAGTTGAAGCTCTCAATATTTGACTGAGCTCAGGGGTTGGGGAAGGATAGGCTCAGCCTATGAGCTGTACAGCAGCAGTGCTCAGAACTGGTGCAGCTCAGTATTTGCCACACTTCTCATGCAGTAGCCATAGTAACCTCTTCCAAGGTGACATGTTGGATCATATGTGCTCAGAATTTGGCATATGCCTAATTCAGGTATTGATCCTCACACTGAAACGAAGGAAATGCTAAACTGCATTTTTCTACTTCTATAGATTTTTTACCTCTTAGCACTTTCACAGGAGACATGCTTCAGGACAGAATTTTCTCCCTTAAATTAAGCACTTTAGATGCCTAGCAGCGTCATTGTTTTGATGGTTGGCATAATCTTCCTCACATAACACAGACTAGAAAAGGTCAGGCAGAGATACAATGTTCCCTGCATTAATACCTACTTCATGTGCTTGTTTCAGGTTCTTCTTAATGTATCTAATAAACAAGGATGAAACTGAGCATACTGGCCAGGTGAGTAGAAAATAAAATTTAAGAAAAACCATTAAGCTTATCTTTCAACAATTTAATCTTTTTAAGCCTTGTAGCTGTGTACCAGCAGGTGGAACTGATGTACCACTGAGAAGTGTGGATGATGCCACTCTCCCCAAGAGGCTACTGCCAGCAAAAGGAAAGGTTAAAACAAAAGGGAGGGGGAGAATGCTGCACTGTGCTATTTCACCCAGCAGTGAACTCTGTCAGAAGTCAGTTAGTAGTAATCTTACTGTCATCCTATCTCTGAAAAGAAAATCTCAAATGCACCAGGTGTAGTTTATTCCCAAAAGAATTAAGTAGATAAGCTACTATATTGATAGTCAAAATCTATATATGTGTAGATAGATAGGTATTTAGGTGACCATATATTTAGCATTGTTAGGCCCTAAAGGCAAATAAATAAGAAAATAACTAGAACTTAATTATAAGAAGCTCTTAGGCAAATGCTACAGAAGTACCTTTGTTTTCCATTCAAAGCAAAACGCATTTGCTTATATACAAATTTGTCAACAGATTTACTCTGATATATATAGATTCATTAATTTATACTTGGATATTTTACTAATAGACTGTAAATTTCAATAGTACTGAATTAAGATAAGTATAAAACTTTTATAAACATTATTGAGTTACAATCTTTTGAGTTCCAGTGTCTTTACAATTCTACTCCATTGTAGCAGGCACAGTATGTGGTTATTGTTAGAAGTTTATCTACAGCACTGACTGCACAGTGACTGGTAAAATAAATACTCTTTCTCATTTTCAGGAATCATTTGTGTGGAAGATGTACCAAGAAAGATGTTGGGATTTTTTCCCGGCAGGTGACTGCTTCCGAAAACAGTATGAGGATCAACTTGGCTAATATCACAAAAGAAATGATTTATTCATGAACTGCTAAGATCCAGTATACAAAAAAAAAAAAAATTCTGTTCTTTTCACGGCATAATTTCACAGCTTGTATTTGCTTTAAATGTCTTCAAAGTTCAAGACACACATAAAATTTGACACTATTTCAGAGGCTTTTTGTACCTACCACATGTGAAACAGGTCTTTTGTTGGAATTTTAATTAGCAAAAACTATGCCAGATTAATTTAAGCCTTCCAGTTCAAACATGGCCTAAAATTATAACAACTTTTCAACCACATCATTAACGTGGTGTTTGGCAGTACAGTTGAAAGGGCTAAAAGGCATCTTAATTGCACATCTGACATTGAAGAACTTGAACATCAGTGACCGTACCTCAGAAAAAAATAGTTCAACTAAATGCTGTCCAGTTTTTCCCCACAGTATTTGCTAGTGAATGTATTAAGATACAGTTTGAAAAGCTTTAAGCAGTTAAAAAGAAATCATTTTCAAACACTTGTCAACCTTGAAACATTAAAGTGCCTTAAAACCTCTGTAGACATAGCTATGCAAACTTTTTGTTAGTGTTCTAGATGAACAGACCCATTAACTGTATTGCTTTTCTGTCTTTCTGTATCAAATTGCACTTAAAGTTTGTTTATATACTACCTTCAATAACAGCTTATTAGAGACTGCTGTTAAAAGACATACACTGTATCAAAATGAACACAATTTAAATCTTAGGCCAAAATAAAACAATGCTCTATGGTCACCTGCAAGTAGAAGTTGCTAGGATTATGCTTTTTTTTTTCTTCTAATGAAAAGTGCCCATTGCAATAAAGTATTATAAACCAAATATAACTGTTGCTGTCATCTTTCCCATTTTTCTACAATACTCTTTTGTGACAATGGTAACTAAAAACACATATATTCATTGTTCATCCGTAGCTTTATTTTAAGGACTACATAGAGCAAGTACAAGCTGAAATAACTTCTCTTTCTGCACTGTAGCCTGCTTGTTTAACAAAGAAAACTCTAACTTCATCACAAATTTTAGACCTCTCTAATAATATCATTAGTCTTCAACAATTTTCAATCTTTTCTAAATTCATTTTGGTTGCACAAAATTTTAAGCGCCAGCAAAGAAAAACAGGCATTTGGCAGACAGAGAAAGGAAATAACAAGGAGATAAAGAAAGATTCAAGTTTCTACATAATGTTTGCTATATTCAATTATTCATATGTGGAAATTTGAGCTTCAGGCGATCATGCTGTCCAGCCAGTCTTCAAGCTCTTCTTCAGTAACATCTTTAGATGTACCTTGCTGCTGCTGTGATGGTGTGCTCTTCTCTTCGGGCATATCTACTTTTAAAGGCTCTAGAGAAGCGAAAACAAGAACACAATATCTGGAAACAAATCCGTATTACCTCTGTCCTGCATTGTTATGCTTTTAAAGCACAACTGACTGTATTTAAACACAATCTCTCCTTCTTGAAGAACAGCAAGTCATATTCCAAAAATAGTTTCCATGCTAAACTTCATTTTGTAAAATCAATGCTAGTAAAGTTTGAAATTGGCATTTAGGAGAAGCCATCAGAAATAGCTGTCAATTCCCCTGTACACTATTAGCACAGTGAACTAAAGGTTGATGAAGTTACACAAAAAATTTTTCTCCCCTGCAATAAAATTCCCTAGAAGTACACATTTAAAAAAAAAATTAAGTTTTTGCTAAATCATAAGCCCAATGCTATTTTGCAGAGGAATTTCACTTTATATTTAAAGTGAACTGACAATGGTGAAACTTCAGGTTAGTGAGGACCTAAAACTGAAAATTAACAAATGGGCCAGGACACAGCCCCAGATAAATGAAATGCAGTGTGACAGATTATGATAGCAGTACTGTTGATTGGCTAATCAAAAATTCAAAAACATCAAAATGGAGAGCAGTGGAAATTAAATAAGGTCATGCTGGGGAGAAAACTTACCATTTTCTTTACAATCCATTTTCAAATCTTTCTCAGTTGATATGCTGCAGGATAATGTACCTGACGTAGGTCTATTTTCTGTATTAATGGGAGCCTCTAGATTCAGGAGAAGATCTAGTTCTTCATCCAAATGGTCAGTGTCTTGATTTGATAGTGGATGGACTTTTTGAAATGATTCTCCTGCATTTGACCTAGAGCCATTTTTACTCCCAGGTTCTGAAGGAGCAACAGAATTACCAAGAGGATGGGAGACCAACACAGTTTCACTTTGAGCCAGAGACTGTCGGAACAGCTGCTCTCTCTTCTTCCCATCTTCAAAAATTTTAGATCTCATCTGTGGGATCTCTAGAGGTGTTGATGCCTATAAGCACAAGAAAGGACTTGAATCCTTATAATGATTATCTATTATTACTATTCTGTCTAATTTGGATTATAATTCATACTTGCTATATTTGATCACTTAAGAAGGTACAGGAAATGTGCACAGAATCGAATTCAGAAGTAGAAAACTAAACTAAAGTTATCTTGATACTTTTGCAAAAACAAATGCAAAATACAAACTCCTTTTATACCTTATTAGAGAAATGAGATTGTATGCTAACACTGGCACTGACAGAATCATAGAATGGTTTGGTTTGGAAGAGATCTTAAAGATTATCTGTTCTAAGCTGCCTGCCATAGGCAGGGAACTTTCCACTAATCCAGATTGCTCAAAGCCTCATCCAACCTGGCATTGTACACTTCCAGGGATAGGTAGTCCATAACTTTTCTAGGAAAGCTGTTTCAGTGCCTCACCACACTTACAGTCAAGAACTTCTTGAAATCTAATCTAAACCAACCCTCCTTCAGCTTAAAGCTATTTCCTTTGTCCTGTCTACACATGCCCATGTGAGAAGTCCCTCTCCAGCTCTGTTCTGTAGGTACTGGTAAGTTCTGGAAGATCTCTGGCACCTTCTGTTCTCCAGCATGAAGAGCCCCAACTCTCAGTCTGTCTTCATAGGAGAGGTGCTCCAGCTCTCTGATCAACCTGTCGCCTTCCTCTGCACTCACTCCAACAGCTCCATGTCTTTCTTGAGCTGGGGATCCCAGAGCTGGATGCAGCTCTCCAGATGGGATCTCGTAAGGGCAGAGCACCCAGCGAGAATCACCTCTCCCGACCTGATGGTCAGGTTCCCTTTGAAACATGGCACGCATTGCTGAGTCATGCTGAGCTTTTCATTCACACCCAAAGTCCTTCTCCTTAGGGCTAGTCTTAATCCTTCTGTAAGGGCCATACTTCTCCTTGCTTGGACAAATGGATCCTTTTAAGATTTTTTCTTTAATATTTAAATCTCACTGGCTCTTTTTCCCTTAGATTAGTATTTTCTTTTTCACAGTTTGAAGGAACACTTTAAAAATATTGTTGCAATCCTGCCACTGGAGAATAAATGATATTTTCTTCACCTGTACAGTTGACAGTTTTACCTATAAGGATTGATTCATGGAGAAAAGCACGCTTGTTGATATTAGCTATGTAGAAGATTAAATCACAATTAATATACTTAGCAGGAAGAATGTGAAAGCACTTACACTTCCAAACACTAAAACAAGTGCAATCATTCCAAGTCAAGCACTCTGATACCTGATTTCAAATCTAGTATGCTGCACATCCAGACATTTTGTTTAAGGCCAAATAGGCACACAAAATGTGTCAATAGAGGGGTATCCTGCATTACATGCCACTTGACACACACATCTAAATGAATGTATTTACTTATATAATACATTCTACTTCTGTCTGAAGACTAATCATTCTTGCACACATTATTTCTCCTAAAATATTTACATTTCCTTGTGAACTTTCACAGCATTACCTGCACAAGGTCAGCAGCTATATTCAGCCTCAGATGTAGAGGCAATTCTTGAAGGGCCTGGACCAAAGACTGGCAGTCAACAGAAAGTGCAGAGAACTGAAACACAATACAACATATAGAACACCTGTAAAAAAAACCACAACCGACCAAACACAAAAACATCCACCAACAAAAACCATCATAATTTCAATGTATTGCATTTCCCTGTCACATACATTCGAGAAATCTAATGAAATACACAAATTAATAGTTTAAAATACACTTTTACGAAGCAGCTTGGCTAAATAATAACATATAAACACCTAAAATGCATATAATCACTTATGGTTAAAAACAAGGTATAAATAGAATGTTCCTTAGACAATACCTTGAAATTCCAAAGTAGGAAATAGTTCAGGAAGTTGACAATGGCATAATAAGCTTTTCCAACTGAAACATCTTTTGAACTGTGAAGCTTTCATGCAGTGTGAATTGCTATTATTTAATGAGTTGCCACTATTTCCTAAGCAATCATCCCATGCAGCTCCTGTGTAGCTAAATTTAATGCCTCAACAGAGACCTTTTCATACTTCCCCACTTTTTCAAGTGTTTTGATACTTCCAAAAGCAACAAAGTATATAGTTACAAACACTTCTAAAATGACACTCCAGAAAGATATGCCACTGCTGTTAAATGAGAACTTATTACTGCGACAGGTATTTAAGTTGCCTTTTCTCTTGACCCTTTCTTAAAAAACAAAATTACACAAAATGGACCAGCAATATTTGTGGTTTCTACAGAACAGACCAGATTTCAGTAGTTTTAAAACAGATTTCAAGCTCAGAGTACACCATGGATAAACTGGCAAAGATAAATCTGATATCCATCAGTATTTTAAAATCTGACAACTAAATGCTTAAGTTCAGTCTAATGCTCTCAGTCTGTATTTTCATGGAAGTAGAAAAGTTGCTTCCAAATCTCACTTGAAGAGACACAAATTTGTCCCTCTCAATATGATGTAGACTGGCACAGACATTTAGAACAAATACTCATAAATCAGGAGAGTTTTGTGACATATCATAAGAGATTTGTTAAAGAAATTCATACTGTTTCCAAAAGCCAGTCAACACCTTTTAACAGGCTTTTAACACCTGCACATGAAGCAAGAATGAACATCAAAGACATAGTGTGTTCTGACAGTATATTTGCAAAATTAAAATAAATTTTTAAAAGAAGCAATGCCGTCGATTTAACAGTTTCTTGCATCCAAATTCAGGTTCTGGTATCCAACATATAAAAGGACTAAAAAAGTCCTATTTATCCAGAATAAAAGGACTAAAAAAATATCTGATGTAAGAATTTTTCTTCTGTACTGAGAACTTCATTTTACAATGGATTAGTGATCACCATAAAAGATGATTGACTGGTGAAAGTAACCTCACAAAGTCTTCAGCAAATAGTTCTTGTTGCCCAGCAATGAACTAGATGTTCAGAAAATACAGTTATTTTGACAATTAAGGATATTAAGGATATTAATGATCAAATGTAGCTTATGCACAGTAGCAAAAGACAAGGAAATTGTATGAATATGGTAACACAAAAAATTCTAAAAGATACAACTGAATAAGAAATATTTAAGTGCATTTTGGGAGAGCTATGTATACTTGCAAAAATATTAATATGAATGAACATTGTAAATTAAGTTAAAAAAGAGATAGGGAAAAGGAGGAAATGTTGAGGATAAAGGAAAAGGGGTATTTTGAGATATAACATAATAGAAGAAGGAATTTGATATCTAAGTAGAGAATTCTCCAGAAGTGGTGTTCTAATAAAAAGCAAAGGGATCAAAGCAGTACTTAATAGATTATAAACACTTCATGGCACATAGCATTATTTGCTCAAAAAATTGTAGAGGCATATTTTGTTGCTGGAATTGCCATTTTTATTGAAAAATCCACATGACTAATAACTGTGCTTTTTCAATTGCAGACCATGATGTGAACGAGACCATGATTTTTATTGCATTTTATCAATATGCAATGGAACAAATGCAAATCTACTTTTTGTGAAAATGAAAGACAGTACTCTTAATAAATTGAAATTCTGTTATTGTTGATGTCATTGTTACATTTCCATTCCACATTTGAAACTGATGCTTTGCCATTGTTTTCTACAAAAGATAGAGAATGAGAAATAACTAATAATTCTGCAACTAGTCTGCTTTGCTCTGTTTCCTCATAACCAATTTACTTCAGTTTAAAATTCTCTAATCCTGTACGTAATGTAGTCAGGCAAAGAACTAGAAACAGGTGAGTTAAGAGGCAAAGGCCAGGAATTTGGCAAAGGGTATTTAGGATGAAAATTAGACTTGGATCTGCCTTTCAGGGAAAAGAAAGATGGGTCATAAAAAAAATGAGATACCAGGCTGAAGAGCAGAGACAATGTGAAAAATTAGATAATGCTATGAAACCATCTGGGACAGGATTCTGGATTAAAATAAGAAAACAAAGGAAGGGTAATGGTGACAACATGTAGCTTCAGTCTGCTTACAATGGCTTTAGCCATTCAGGAATTAATTATTGTGTTCTAATCACCTAAATGCTAAAATGAAAAGCCTCTGAGGAAATTATGAAGAAATTAATATTTGGGATACTGACACCATCCTACGCACTAGGAAAGGAAGAACTGATAAGAAAAAATAGTCACTGAAAGCCTGTGTTCCACTGAAGAAACAGGTGATGGTTTAGACAAATGCTGTATTTGGGTTTAGTTCCTCACTTTAATTGGACTTTGCAACTCTAAAGTACCTTTAAATACCTCTTTCCAGGTAATAATTATTGTAATATTTTAGAAAATAAATAGCAAAATTTAAAAATTTGAATACATGTGGATGTTACAAGAGACAATCAAGCAGAGTTTCACAGCAATATTAAGAAAAGCCTGGAAGAAAAAAGCATGTATTTTGCAAAAATTTAGGCGACTTGGACAAGGAAGACAGCTGCAGAGATTGAAACACTAAGGTATCCGGATGGAGAAAACAGGAGACTTCTACTGCTAAGCTCCTTTTTATTCAAGCATAAAGAATTCATATACAAAAAATCTAGTTGGTGTCCTAATTATTTAGGGCATGAAGTTTCAACCAGAGGATATGAACTGTTAATTTGAAGGAACTGGAATGCTTCACAGTCCAATATATGAATATACTCCTACAGGTTTTGTTATAGTCATTCTATTAAACACTTTTCTCTTGAATACAGCTGAAAAAGGAAGGCTGAATTCCTGTGTCAGTAAAGCAAAGAGATAGTTCTTTATTTCTCTTCACTGGAGGGCTTTCTTGTTCTTTCCTCCCAACATAACTTAAAAACTGAGCCTGTGGCTTTGATTAGTCTTCAGTAGAAAAAAAAGGAGGAGGCCCAAGGACAAGAGTCTCTAGCATTAGAGAGAAGTCGATAAAAATATACAGAATAAAGTGTGCTACTGTCGTATTAATAATTTGTTGCTGAAGGCACAGCTGCCTAGATATTCTGTGTCCCAGGTGATTATCTATATAAAATCATTTGAATTATAATGCTGTTACCTGCTTATGGCATATACTTTCTTTATCCCATTCCTTCTCGTCAGCAAAACGAAACTGTGTAAAGGAATCTCCTAAGGAAAAAAAAATATATTTATTTTTAAAAAGAATAAAAATGTTTTCAAAGAAGTTCCCAAGCCCAAAGAGGTAAATTCAAGAAACAAATCTCACCTCTTATTAGTGCTGCTTGTATTCACAATATTAAACTTATTTGTGCCTAACTTCTATAGGACTTTTAATCACTTATTGCAAAACAGCACTAAAAAGGGGCAACAAATACAAAACTGAATGATGAGGTGTTAGGTACCATGCCAACATGCAAGATTTTCATTCAAAGATCCAGTTTGGACAACATATTAGGAATAAACATAGTATTCACAGAGAGAATGTCTTATCAACAGCTTTGAAAGTTCTGTAGATAGATTTTCTCTTACCAACATGGAAGTATTTCTAAAAATAGATTGTAAATATTCTTTTAAATCATTTTGTACAAGCCAAATAAAAACTTTCTGTTGTCTGGTAGCTTTATTCTCTCTCTTCCTACTACTCCCTCCTCCAGCACATCATCAGAAAAAGGCACTGAACCCCAAAGTCCAATTCATACGCAAAAAGGACTGAATTAAAACAAACCCTTAAAAAGGATTAATTAAGTTAAATACATAGTTACAGCATCTTCTAACCTACCACATTCCTTCAAGCCAGTATAAACTTTTTCTTACTATAAGGGATAGTGGATTGTCCTTTTGCCTGAAATGCAGTATTTTTATTGCATCCCCATGTTGTGTTACAAAAGACAGACCTACACATTTATTTACTGAAAAAAACATATACAAGAACTCCAGTAACTCAAAAAAATAAGTAAGGTCTGTAACAGAGGAAACATGAAAGATTAGAGTTGCAAGATGATGGCCAAAGGTACAGAGTAAGAGAAATCTAAGATGTTTCTTCTTAGACTGCAATTTAAGGATAAATAACTTTCAGGAGTTCTGTTAGGAAGAAAAAAAAAAGCCATGCAGAATTATTACATGAAGGAGATGAAATTTGATCCTGAGAATTAGAGAGCTACTAAGTTGGTTAAAGGTCTGGAGAGTCTCTCTTTTGACAAAAGGCTGAGTGAGCTGGGACTGTTCAGTCTCAAGAAGAGATTACTGAAAGGGGATTTCATCACTGTCTGTCAGTATCTGAAGGGAGGGTGTCAAGATGCTCTCCTTGGTGATGCCAAGCAATAGGACAAGAGGCAATGGGTAAAAACTGATGCACAGGAAGTTCCACCAAAACATGAGGAAGAACTTCTTTACTGTGGGCACTGGAACAGGTTGTCCAGGGAGGTTGTGGAGTCTCCCTCACTAGTGATATTCAAGAACCATCTGGACACAATGCTGTGCCATGTGCTCTGGGATGATCCTGCTTGAGCAGGGAGGCTGGACCAGATGACCCACTCTGGTCCCTTCCAACCTGACCCATTCTGGGATCATCTGTGAGTCACTGTGATTTATTTCATCACTCGGCTGAGAAGCTATAGCTCTCTCTAAAAGAGAATGAATGCCCTAAAGGAAGTTTTCAATGGCTTTACCAACAATTGATCATCTAGCTTTCATTTGGCTCTCGACATCCTAACTGCCATTCATACTTTTGATGATTCCTGAATCATGCCCTTAATCCTGCAGACAAAATCTGAACATATAATCTGCCTTCCCCAAAATTACTTGTTTTACATTGTCTGCCTGTCCCAAAATGTAGGAGAGTGCAACCTTCCAGCAGTTTTACTCAATAGCCAGCAAGCATCAGCTGGCTTCTCTTTTGCAAAAACAATGAATAAGCAGTAAAATGGCGTAGTAATTGGCCTATTTCTTTGCCAAATAATGAGAAACGAGAGATCTAATCGTCCTGCAGGTAAAATCTAAAGTTTATTGGCTGTGAATTTTTTTTTTTAATATCTAAAGTGCACTTCTAGTTTATTGCATTTCATGTATGGTGATTGGGTATGCAAATATAGTCATATGCTAATAACACTAAGTTCCAGGCACACCCACCATAATCATTTTCAGAAGCATTACAGCAAGAAAGTGACCTTCTCAGCTGAATATTTATATAAATATTTAAGGCCATTACCATGTCCAGCTTGAATAAGTATTTCTGTATTTCTTTATTTTCAATTGCTTTATCTAACACGGCTCAGTAGGATTGTGCTGATATACAACCTTGCCTGATCAGCGATCTTTTGGTCTACTTTCAGTGTCTCCAGAGATTACAATGTTGAAAACAGCCATTACCAAAGAGAAAAGTGCCAATGATTAAAAATAAGCACTGAAATTAACAATTAAATGTCTAATGAGGTGGTTAATTTTACAAATGTTCAGTTCATACAATAAAACACCAGGTTCCATGCTTTTTCTAGGGATGCTCAGCAGTGTGGAAAAATAAGGCCCTGTATCTTTATGCATCTATCTGCACATGCAAACACTCAACTTGAGCACTCACAGCTGTCTCACTACTGACAAAGGCACCTCCCCATTCATTGCATAAGAGGAAATAAATGCCTCTGTTTCAAAATATCTAGAGTACTGCTAATACATAATAACTAATTCTGAAAACCAAAGAAATAAAAATATTAGTCTCCTGATTTTAAAATGGGTATGAAAATGTGAAAATTAATGTTTTAACAGCTCATAATTTAAAGGCTTTATTTAGTTACATTTGCAAAGAAGTCTGACCAAAAACAAAACGGTCCTCAAAGTCTTCCTACTACTAGAACAAAGGCAAAGGTACTTTTCCAATATTCCCAAAACTGCTCTAGTTATTCCTCACACTGCTTCAAGGAGGAAATAGGTTTCTCTACTCTTACAAAAGAGTAAAATTAAACTAAAGGATTAGTTAAATGCTTTCAGTATCTGAGAATGATCAGATGTAAAATACTTAACCTACTTCATCTGGAAAATCCACTGGGGTCAAGAACTAGTTTATGACTGTCCACACTCACAAGTTGGTAATCATGGATCCTCGGTTTGACATTGTATTGCTGAATTAAAGAGTATGACTTAAACTGTACTTTAATTAGGCTCTTTATGTAAGTTAACAAAGCATGTATTTCAAATGGAAAAGTGTAACTACCATTCACAGTAGCATATTTAATGCAAATTATGTCAATGAGAATGTTAGTCTAACCAATTATCTTTTCACAAGTTCCTTTACCCTGAAAATAACCTCCTTTTATTCCATGAAAAGTAATCAAACCACTTGCAATAACTCTTGAGTTACTTTCAACATAAAAAAGTATTTTTTTTCTTGAGAATAATTTTTATGTTACCTACAAGTATCATTTGGCCTTCAAATACAGAGTAGCTGAAAATAATCCATTCAAGTAAACCTTACACATGGTCTTTAGTAACAGTCATGATAAGCAAATATTAAACAATACTATTTATTGTTTAAAATGTGAAATTATTATGAAAATGGAATTACTAAACTACCTTGCTTTCCTACCACTCAAATATATCATAAAGCTAAATCAATTTATTTAAATAAAAGGTATCTTTCAGTTTTTCATTATCCCAATTATCTTTTCCTACAAGTATTCTTTGAATAGTAGAATCAAAACATGTCCTGCCTGTAATATATAGTAAATATTTTCTCATTTGTGAAATTTAAAGTCTAAAAATAAAAAAAGTGGAAGAAAACCAGTTTTCAGCAGGAAAACTTCTATTAGTGGAATGATTTTGTTAATTTAAAATGTCTCTCAATCACATAAAACATTACTGAAGACAGAGGAAAAATACTCTGTAGTCTTAGAGATTAAATTGGAGGATGAGAATAGCAAGGAATTAACATGATCCTTCTAAGATTGCCATGGCTGTAAAGAGGTGCTGCAAGTGCAAATATTATACTCTAAATCCACTTTTTAATCATAATCTCTCTTTTAGCCCTCTTTGGCTACTGAAAGGTGCTATAAGGTTTCCCCAGAGTCTTCTCTTCCTCAGGCTGAAATCCCCCAACTCTTTCAAGCTTATCTCCATAGAAGACTGATAGCAAGGATATTCATAGCCTGCACTGCAAACTATACAGGATATTTGTAATCAGATTCAAAAAGAACAATATTCTAAATTATTTCCCTGGCATAACTATGCAACACTAGTAGTCACATTTTAAAATAAAAACATCTGACCAAACAGCAGGATTATCTGACCAAGGCTAAATTATGTCTTCAAAATTTAAAATGTGTCACAGAGAAAGGAGTGAGAAGGAAGGATCTTTTGAAATCAATGCTGGTTCTGGAACAAAGAGTGTCTGTTCAGGAGGAACAGAACTAATTTAACACATAAAGGAACTGCAGCCTATTGAAATCAAAGACAGATACCAATTTGTTTCAAATGAGAAGCAGGGTGAAGCCAACAAATACCAAAATACGCAATGATTCAAAAAGAAAAAACTGCAAAACCACACACAAAAAAAATCCCCAGGAAACAAATCTCCTTATTATTAAACTAATGCAGAGGCTAACAAGAGTCAGGAAAACCAAACAAATAAATTTATACCAAAAGAGGTTCAGAAAAACAAACAGTAGTACACTTGCTTCTTTATGAATGCCAGGTGACTAAGAAATATGACAGAAGGAACAGGAATGCCTTTAAAGCTTTAAAGACCCAAATGACAGCTCAAGGATAATGGGAACAGTGAAAGGGAAACTGCTGAAGACTATGCAATATCAGCTTAATGTGTTTGATGGACAAAGTAGAAACTATCAGAAATTTAATGGCTATGCAGATACATACAGTATTTTGGGTAAGAGTCAACATGGCATGTGGAGTTCTGCTGCGTGATCTAAGACAACTTCTTGAAAGAGGCAAAATATCATGCACATAAGCAGGATCTGGTTCATACAATTTACATGCACTTCCAAAAGCTCTCACTGACATCCCACTCCCTTTCTCACCCAAGACTTCAGAGCAGCAAAAAAAGAGGAGGTTTTATATGAATAAATAATTACCTTCAAGTAGGAAGAAAAGAGTAAATTGCCAATTTTCACATCAAACTAAACAACCTGTGCGATTCTCTGGGGCTCTAGCTGTTTAATCTCTTCCCTCAATTAAAACAGAAGAGAAGACGAGAAAATAAAGTAACAAAATTTGCTGATGATACCATGTGTTAGTGCGGATGAAGGCAGGCTGTGAAGAATGACATAAGAACTCCATAAGACTGAGAAATTAGATTTTAAAATGGCAAATGAAGCTCAATACTGAAAATGCAATAGGCAGTAGTTCTCAAAGAAAGCTTAGAGGTAAACCGACACCATTCCAAATCAAAATCAGTGCTACACAATGTGCAAAGCAGCAAACTCTGTGTAATTCTTAAAAAGGCAGGAGTGAACAGCACATAGACCATCATCACACCACTATCACATATTACCTCGAATACTGTGCGGAGTCTTGGTTTCCCAAGCCCAGTCTCAAAAAATTTAAAAACACTAGAAAAGGCATAGAACAGATCCTGGATCAGAAGCAATTTAGTGCCTTAAGCCAAAGGAGGGGAACCAAGGGAACATGAAAGAGATCTAAGAACAGGAAAGGCATAAAAAGGGCAGATGGGGACTAACTGCTCATTGTCTCCTCTCACTTAGAGGCAGCAAACAAACCCAGCAGGTAACAGACTCAGAACAGATAAAATGTGGCAAATCTTTATAACGTGAAGCTGGGTTGTTGGACTCCACACCAACAGATAGTGCAGACAGCGCAACATGCACGGAGGGATATAGGATAACTATTTCTAAACACAAAGATTGCACATCTGGCTCATATGTGTGCCTCAGACATAAACTATTGCAGGTCAAAGTATGTGGGAGAGTAGCTTATAATATAGTACACTCAGGTACCTTAGCTCAGGTGTCTCCAGATGGATCTTGGGTCTGCTTCAATAGAACCAACCCTAAACTAAAGCAAATAGCTAGGGTTTTTTTTTACCTTTAGAGCTCTACTCTTCTCTTAATTGGCTATCTTTCTGCAAGAAAAATTAGGAGGAAAAGTAGGCAATTCACAAATTTATTTTTAGTCTGTAGCTGTGTTCTTTCAAGCCAATGCAAATTTCCCTTTTCTATTTTTTTCCACATTTCCTTAAATTCATCACTATTTTTCTACGTAATTTTTTATTAATTACTTCATTACTATAGCTTTCGGAATGCAGCAAAAATGCAAAATATTAAACTAAGATGCATTGAACAAAAAAGCATATTCCAAATTTCTGTCAACTATAGTAGCCTGGTTATTCATAAGCACCAATCCCATCTCCTCCAGTATTCACTTTTTTTACTGAATAAATAATAAAATTATATTTAAGGTTAAAGTTACTGACTTCCCCATAGGTAAGCTTAAACTTTTCATTAAGTTTAAGCTAGTCACCTTAAATATTTACATTTTTCCTGATGCTTTATGACATTTTCTAGTGTAATTTTTTTCATGCCACTAATTTATAACATACTTAGTGATTTTTAAATGTCACCGCAGCCAACTTGCAATATTAGACAAAGTCTATAAATCCACAGAGCATACTGTTTTTTGAGCAGTATCATTCAAGTAGGCTGCAAAGAAAAGGAAAAGATTGCTGCATAACATAATAATAAAAATGAAGCTTAATTACTGCACAAATACACAAGATCAATGAAATTTATGATTCTTCCTAGGGGTAGGGACAGAAACTCCTTTAGGTAAAAGGGAGAGCTCATATATTTTGATAAGACTGGATCCAACAGAGGAAAAAGTAGCTCAACAGAAAAGTTTGTGATCCACACAGACCGACAGTTTAAGGGAACTAATGATCTGACCCTTTGTGAAGACACTGCTTTCTCCATCACCATATAAGCAACTAATGTCAGTCCAGCACATGTCCATATCAGGAAGCAAAGCTGAAATTCAACACTGGAAGAAAAGAAGAAATGGCAAGGTTCCCACCCACAAAGAAAGATTTGCATAACGTCAAACTGCAGAACTCAAAAGTGGAATCCATTTACATTTGCTGGCACAAGGTGCTCTTATATTCTGGCTTGTCAGGAGAGACATCATGAAAATAAAAGACTCCAAGAGGAACAACATTCAATCAGAATGAAAGACAGTAATCCCAAAAGATCCCAGGTTTGCACTGTTTATTTAGAGGAACCACTGTGTGGCAGCCACAGAGAATGGGCACTGAAGGATGAGAAGAGCAGAGAGGGATGCACACCTTTGCATTCTAGTCAGCAAAATTACCACCTTGAGACCTTGGGCCAGACAGTACCTCTAAGCTCACACAACCACTTTAAAAGCAAAATGAGAGCTTGGATGAGTTTAGTTTTATACTGAAGTGAGGCTAAAGCTGAAACAGCACCCTTCGTTGACACTTCCGACTGTACAGCTTGCAAATAATTAATCATCCTATCCTGCTAAGGTTTGATATTTTGAGTAGCTAAAAAATATATCCCATAATGGGCAGAAAATCTTCTGCCCTTCATTAGGGAGGTTTTAATTTTTTCTAAAGTACACATGAAGACCAATTTTTACAGTGTTTCCAAATCCAAAGCTTAAATAAAATATGTGTTTCAAAAACACAATAAAAGTACTACTGTTGTTTAGATACCTCATGCCATACTAGATACAAGAAAGAATAACAGAAACTGTATGTCAATAGCTTTTGCTGAGTTGCAGACTGGCACTCATTGACTTAGGTTCTTTACCTTGTCCTATTTAAGAAAAGTTCCTCCTAATTATTCTTTATTAAGATTATTGTTCATTATACCTCCTGTGTAAACAGTGCACACAAACACATTGCTGTATGATATCCAGGAGGTGAGAACACCATTGGATCAGATTTATTCTTGCACTTTTCCATCTAAGAGAACTTCATATCTAACTGTCATGCAGTTAGATATAAACTGCTCTTAGGTAGCTAAGATTAATTGCATTACATAAATTTACACTAGGATTACTACAGTTTTCTGTAAGCAGGCTGTCAGAATATTCAGTCTGAAAACTTCAAAATTCATTACATAGCTTACTTGTCCAGAAAATGCAGGAATAAAATAAGTTCCCTTTATTCCACATTGTACCTCCATCCACAAAAAAATCTATTTTTAGAAGGAGAATGCCCAAACTCCCACAACAGTAATCTTAGAGAAAACAAATGAATAAACTTAATAAATACTTTATTTTAACCAGCTTGCTAGTTTTTAATTGCAATAATAACCACTAATTAACAAAATTAGAGAAAAAAAAATCTCATATCTGCAGTCCTTACATGCCACACAAACACTGGAAAACTTCTCTTTCGCTATCCCTCTTCCCTCCAATTTTATAGCAGACAAATCATAAAGGTTTACAATGTATTTGACAGCTGAACATTCAAACTTCCAGTTTAAGCATTTAAAGCCAGTCTTAATCTTGAATGGTAAGTACACATGTAATTTGACACCCCTCACATTATTAGAATTTCAAAACAGTAAAAAAATCTAGATTCTTCTTAGTGCTACAGTTTTGACTCCTTATTCTTTGACAGAACACTTACAACGAAGAATATAGTAGTATAATTAATAAATATTCTTTATGATGCTGTTCTGACTATTTTTAATATAATCACATCCAAATTAGTACTATCCTTCCCTAAAGCACAATTCACTATTCATGTAGGTGGTACATTATGCTCTGTCTATGAGACTATCCTTCAAAAGTATTCATAAATTATACACACATGTGCAGGCCTAAAAATATTCAAGCAGTTTGATATAGTGAGTATGAGGCTTGGCTTTCTTGCATTTATGGGGGGTTCTGCAAGATATGAGAAGTCATAGTACTAACATGAGCTTGCCAGATTTTTTTTTTTAATGAAACAACAAAAGTAGCTTCACAAAACAGGAGGATTTTCCTCTGAAATGTTAATAAAATTACAGGGATTACAATTAGCAAATAGTAGATTTCGTAAAGCTCCAGTTCAATAAGCATGCAAGAGCCTGGAAAGCATTTCTTTGTGTGTGCAAGTTACTCATACCCCTCCAAAGACAGTAGTGGATTGACTTATCCGAGAATTCTGAACATCAAATTAAACTTAACAGTAGATTGGTAAATCTTCACTTGTGGTAAAAAATACAAGCAAACAGCATACTGGATTTGCCTTATCAAAGACTTAAAAAGACAATACATTCTTGGTCCAAAATTTACAAAAGTGTGCTTTTTATGATTACCTAGTTTTCCCATTGCTACAGAGCAATGGTCAATGCAAAGTTTCAAAACCTGTATTAAAAGAAATTGAGAGTTCTTCTGCAAAGTGAAAAGAAAAAAAAATAATTACTTGCTATCTACAATTCTTTGTGCCATGTTAAAAGTAAATTGCAGCCACACACAAGCTTCTGCTCATCTTTTGTATTAGGTACCTTGAGGGATTTTCTAACAAATTTATCATAAGTAAATAAAGATTGGGTTAGCTCAACTGAAAACACCAGTACTCCTCATGCTAATCTCTGCTCTTGTGCTTTTGTCTTGAATATTCTAGATTCTATAGCTTACAATGACCCTTAGCAACAAATCCTGTAGCCCTCTTAAGCAAGTTCTCCTTGTATGGAGGTTACAAGACCTTCAGCTCTCCCACAAATTAAGAAACAAGAATTGCCAGAGCAGAATGGAGAATTACAGTTTTCTGGATGACAAATACCATCTGGGCTATGTATTTACCACTGACACACAGTGTTTTGCCTGTCTGAAAATGTATAAGTACTGATTTTTATTTAATGATCTTCTGTATTGAAAGAGCAGAAAAATGAAATGTGCATTTTAATGTTGATTTTGAAATATTCATTTGAAGATTTTATTTTCCATCACACTACTGACATAGTATTAAATAGCATCACAGCAATAACAAAATTCAAGTTTTAAGATATAGAAGACTGTGACATATGTGGTAATGCTGGCTAAATTGAAGAATCATCTGTATCCCAGCTATTCACTAGACATATTTGCTTTCTGTTGTTTTTATTTGTACTGTTTTTTTCTAAGATCTAGTTCTATAGAGTTTAAAAAAATGGCTTGCACAACTCTGGCAGCCAAGGACATTACATCATGATTTATTTTAATGTCATGCTAAGGCCTCCCCCGCCTATTCATTCATCCACCACTCTGTTCTGTTCTAGCCCTGTTTACGATGTTTCTTTTATCTTTTAACCTTGTTTAAATCTATTCTTCCAGATTACTGATAATGACTGTGGTATTCTAAGTCCCTCTAATCTACTTGAAACATAATAAGCAGGTGCTAATCAATGAATTTTTTTCTTTAGCAGGAACTGATCTGTGAATCATGCAGAAAATATTCTCTATTCTCTGCTCTGCCTTTTCAAATTGCATTGCTATTTCACTGTGCTCAGAAATACGCATGACATTTATCACACATTATTCTCAGTGTTTGATTTAATTCTGAATATGTATTTCAAAACAAAAGGGTACAACATTTTTCTTTTGTTTACAGGAGTTTCAAAATGCTTCCCTTTTTTCTTCTGTTTTCTTTTTTTTTTCCTTCCCCCCCGGCACTTTGAATGTTTTCAGTCAGCCTTGCCTTATTGGGCGCATTAATTTTGCTCAGTTAGCAATCTGAGAGCAAGGATTAGCAGACAATTTTAAGTTCTTAGAATAGGTAAAAGATATTTAGCAGCTACAAATCTTAATGATACATATGCAAGAAGAAAAAATAATAGTTTTCACAGAACAAGAAAAAGCATCCAACAAGATAATGCTCCTGTCCATGTGTTTTCCTACAGATGAAAAAAAATTACCTTTTCTCTAAGCATACATTCAGGATTTTAATACCTCTTATACTATTGGTCAGCACCTTTAAAATTAACATTTGTAAAACACCTGTGCTTATTTTGCTTTTAAGCTTCAGAGCCTAGAAAATAATTAGAATCAATAAAATTTTTAGGATGACAACAAGGTCACTTAGGCCTCTACTCTTAGCCTAACATGTTCAGCCTTCAACTCTCTTTAGATAGTCCAGAGGAAGTTTTATCCACAGGTTTCAGTTAGCACTTCTGAAGGTCAGCCCAAAAACAGGTACAATTTTCTTAACTGTGAAGGATTGTACAGGATGGAAGGCAAAAAACCTCTCTCCGTTGTAACCAAGAAATCTATCTATAGTACTACAGTGCCAGTTCTCATATTTGTCAAATACAGCCTATTTACAGGCTTAAACAGTTCTTTCTAAAGCACCTTAAGATCTAAGATCATACAAATGCTAACACCAGTATTTGTTGCCAGTCCTGCAACCACAAAAAACATGTGTTCCTGCTGAAGCCTGCTACTTCAGTTATCATTTCAAAATCACTTGAAGGTTTTGGCTACTGCAGAAGAAAAGAAAGATAAAAGGTTTGAATGAACAACAGCCTAGTTAATTAACCACTCAGATTCTAAAAAATAAAGCAATTGAACTCAACTTTAAAACAGCTCCACTCTACAACAATCCACAGTTCTCAAAGGGAGGAAAAAATTTTTGCTTGCCTTTTTCACATCACACATCTTGCCTTTGCTAAGTGCAAATACAAAATGCAGGTGTTCTACTACTGGTTCTAAATTTTTCAAAATTGAGTTTAAACAACAAAGCTAGGCTTTTAATTCTTTCAGAAGTGAATAAACAAAATGATAACCAAAATAAATAAATAAACTTCAAACCACAAAGTCTTCTGGACTATTGCATTCCCATTGGGTACCGTTCAATTTTCAAGGGACAGGATTCAAATTACTCACAGGAACAAAATTATTGTCCAGTAATACCATGAAGAGATTTATAGGAGAAGTAGCTCCCTGATGTCTATTATCTTTCCACAATACATTTTTGTATGTGTTTTCAAAGACACAGAAGTGACAATGAAATGAGTATTTCCTACAAAAATTTCTACAGGTTCTAAAGTTTGAGAATACAACAGGAAACTGCAGTAAGGTATCTGAGCCCTCTCAGGGGAGAGTACTTTGTCACACTGACTAGAAAATATTCAGAATAGAGCATAAGTTCAATTCATTAACAAAAAAGTGACAATATGAAGACAAGAATAATATGTCAATCAAACAATACATATAAAAACAAAACTTACACTTAAGAAAACAAAAAAGAAATTAAAGAAATTTCAAGGCTGAGTTTCAATTCAACTAAACACAGTTTTATCCATTCCTAATTTCTAACTCAGAGAACTTCGTATTCAGGATTTTCAGCCATAGATCCTATGGACTACCTCTCTGGGACTCTGAAAAAGGCGATAAAAGCAACATAAGACTGTGTAGTGTCACTACTGGATTCCACACCACACAGGGGAAAAAATAAATCAACCAAAGATCTGTAAGTAAAAAACTTAAGTCCATTCAAGTCAGTTTAACTACTGCAGTAATTAAGTTTCATATTACATATGGGGGTTTCACAGGTTCTCTGAAAATCCAATTAAAAATGTAATTGAATTGTCAAAGCTCACTTGTATTTTATTCATCTTTGGTTTTGAGAGGTGAGCTGTTCTAACCTGCTGGCTGCAGCTTCCTTACCTTACATCGAATCCATGATGAGTCACAGAAGAAACTAGATATACTGCAAGGCTGGTTTTGATGGATGACTCAGAACTAAGAATTAGCAACCATTGGAGGGATAAGAGAAAAAACAGAATTTGGAAAGGTCACCTTTTTCTAGATATATTTGAAACTAAAACTTAACTCCTCCTATGCTCTCAAAGATTGTGGTGGGGAAATATTCTGGACTAATGTCAGGAGGAAGTACGGTACAATGGTTTCACATACTATTGTTTGTACTTAGTGATCAATAGATTGCTGTGCTTTTAGAATTCTTTTTTTTTTTATTACACTGTATTGTAGCACAACAGCCACAATTAGTAATTTACTGAACCTAAACCAAAAAAAGGTGAAGAAAAGCAAACATACCAAAAAACACCCTTAACTACTGAAAAGCCATGCATCTCTCTGGTTCTATAAAAATAAAGACAATAGAGGCTGAAAATTACTCTCATTTTAAATATACTTTTG
This sequence comes from Anomalospiza imberbis, assembly GCF_031753505.1. Classification (NCBI taxonomy): domain Eukaryota; kingdom Metazoa; phylum Chordata; class Aves; order Passeriformes; family Viduidae; genus Anomalospiza; species Anomalospiza imberbis. The sequence goes on from NC_089686.1 coordinate 31,757,281, forward strand.
AAAAATATTATCATCCTCACTTGAATTTATTAAGTTCAGAAGAATAAAAAACTGCTTGGCAATTGATCATCTTAGAAACAAGCTCTCTTTCTATGACTGTCAAAATGCACACTAGGAAACTTTGGAAAATGCCACCTACTGAATTCATGAGCAATCTTTGTGTTTATCATGTCTGCATTTCACTGAGAGACTTTCTAAGTAGGATAATAAAAATAAGATAGAAATCACCAGTCTAGTGTAGAGTCAGACATATCCTCACTATTGCTTGAACCTGCAAATGGGAAAGCAACAGCCACATCCACTGGCCTGAGCTGGAGAGACCCCAGGGCCTCTGGACTGTGCAGAGGGAATCCCCAGGAGCTGTTGGAAGTGGTGGTGGCATACAGTACCCCAAAACAAATAATCAAGGAACTTGCTCCAAATTTTTTGTTCTGAATAAAAATGGCAAATCTGTTTTTAATTATCACAGAATATATGGAAGAAAACTAAAGTACAGTTCAATAGGTCAATTAGCTCCAGCAATTGGAATTCAGTAATACCAGGTTCACTAAATGTGCATTTAAGAAAGACTTTATTGCTTCAGTGATATAAGGGAAGTATCTTTGATGAAAAGATGTAAAAGATGTAGAAGTGAACATGGTTACCAGATGAATGAGATGTCTTTTAGGAAAGAGCCAGTTTCATGACTTGACTCTCATCACTTTGGTATAATGAGAAATGTTGTATCTGTACAATACTGCTGTAAATGAACATGAACATGAATGTCAGCTGGAGAGAACTATACATACATGCTAGGTACACTCATGCTAGTTCACTGACTACACAGAGAAAGCATAATCTTATGTATTTGATAATGTTAAGTACAAAGAGAAATGTGACCCTGATTACATTATTATTCAAATCTTTTAATCTGAATGTGTCTTCTTGTATGATTTCTCTACAATTAGAGAAGTTGAATTTAGTAGGTGTAATAAAATGTTTCTCACTCAGATTAAGATTTTATTGGTTAGAGTGTATCAAATTGCTTCCTCGAGCTTCTGTCACCAGGTATGTCCTGAGAATCAAGCATATAGATTGTACATGTTTCAAATAACTAAGAACGACAATATTGCTAGGCCAACTTTAAGTTATAATAATTAATTTTAGTTTACTTGACATTAATAGCTCAAGGTAGGAAATCATGTATCACCTGATTTGATCATAAAAACATGACTCCATACTAAGCTTATCTTCCAAAATTCTGGAAAGTGTTGCTTTCTCAAAAAAGCCTTCTATGCAGTTTCTCTACAATGCAGTTATCTAGACTGTAGATTAATTTTGCTTCTTCCATGTCTATAAATAAATAATGAAAAAAGCTATTGCATGAGGTGCTACATGTCTGTAAGAGGTCACACGCCCTTAAAGGTGGCCAAGTTCATACTGGAAACTGCAAACTTGATTTCACAGTGCAGTCTGGCATCCATTAACAGTGCATTTATTCATGCTTCTGTGAGCCCAGAATCATGGCCATAAATTTTACAGGGCAGACATAGTCAAAAGGTCTTTGTAAGAGGCTACCCAAAGGAAAAACAAAGGAAGTCCTCTTCATCTACATAGTATTTTCAGGCTTCCTTTGCTACCTTTGAGGTCCTTGTACCATACTAATGACAGCATTCAGCAGTCTGTGAGTTTGCTCACAAGAAGTGTATTTCATAAGCCAGACATCTTCATATATGAACAACTGCACAGCCTGGCAGAACACACATGGACCACTACAGTGTTTTCCTGAATGTTCTCATTGCTGCAAGGCAACACACTGAAAGGTAAAAGCAGCACCCTGTACAGCTGCTTAATGTATTGTAACATAGTCCAAGTGAAGATCTCAAAAGCTTTTTATTGGCTAGAGTGGCACTTACAAAAGTAGGTACCTCTTGTATTGCTTTTAATCTGATAATGGAAATAATACAGTGACCAATGTGAATACAACACAGCAGATGAAATAATTCAATTCCCTCAGTTGAATTCACCTCCTTTCTTTGAAAGCAGGAAGTAGCAGTCTCCTCATCTGAGATAAGAAGATACAAATCCCATGCCTGCTGCAATGCTAAAGGCTTATTTTCTCTTTGAATAACTTTTCAATGAGACACATTCATGAGATTAGAGAAAGAACAGCTGGAAATAGTATGTGCATTTTGTGGCTTGTTTACTCCTTTGATCTTCATTGGGGTTCTCTATGAGTAATAGAGGCCACTTTTCTTATGAGTAAAGGATTATGAAGAGCAGCTACAGTCAAGATCGAACTTACAGTCCAAAAGTGTGCTATTTGGGGAACACTGTGTCAGCTGACCTTCCTACGACTCTCTGTAGGTTTTAAACACATAGAGAATGCAGCCTCAAAAATCTGATAGTGAATATCCCTGTAGTAAAGGTTCATCAGATAATTGTATACTGTTAAATTTTAAAATTGCTTCTCTGGACAGGTACTTTAACACTTTGTAGTTAAATGAGAGCAAGAAATACCACTGTTTTGTGCAGCAAAATCAATAATTTAGACTTAAATGAAAGTAGCTAATGCTTTGTTCTATTGTGAGCCCAAATAAGACTGATACATGTATAGATATTTTACATTTCCAGAAATAGAAAGAAAAGTGGGTTACGTAAAAACTCTCAATGTATTTTTCATTTCTAAAAACTCTCAATGTATTTTTCATTTTATCAGTCAGTGAATGCAACATTAGTGCCTAGTGTTTTACTGAAAAAAGCAATAGTAGTGACTTTCACTGAAAAAAATACTTCACATTGTTAAATAGAACTCAATGAAATCTAAAGTTTTAACAGCATCTATTTCTATTCCTGAAGCATATGACATCTAAGTATAAGCTATAATTCATTTAAAATCTAGGCATAACAGAGAACTAGTGTATCTGTTAAAATGGGAGTTTTGATCTCAGGGTACTAAGTCCTTGGAGAGGAACATGAAAAACGGATGAGGGATCAGAGAATTTAGTTCACATACTTTTGTCACTGAAGTGACAGTCAAATATTAATTTTGAGAACAGAAATATGAACTTCATGGTATCAGATTATGACAACCAACCTTGTTGATGACACTTCATTTCTTCTCCCTGAAGACCTTAGGAGCCATTAGAGCTTAGTTCCTAAGGTTAGACCCTCTGAGCAGCTATAAAGGTCTTTTTTTATGTATTGAAAATTTTACAGGGTATTCTAGTTATTTCTTATAAGATACTGAAAATCATCCAAGACAAAATGTAAATACAATTTTTTAAGTCTGATAAAAAAATGGCTGTTATCTCTGCTTTTTCATTTTAAAATACTTTGTACATAAATCTACCATCAATATGGGCTCATTACTCTACTTGGCAACATGTTTCTTCTGTGCATTTTTCTGCTGTAACCTACAACACTCATTGGCAGATATTATTAAAAAAATAATATATAACTAATATGAAAGATCTATGAAGTACTGACAAAGCAAAAACTCACAAATTAATGACAGAAGTAAAACTACCAATTATTTATTAGAACTCTGTAATTTGTTCCACCTATTTTTGCAAATGCGTATTTTGTAATACTTGATTGAAGTTAATATAAAAATGAAAACTGTTACTAATAATTTTTTGGTCTCTTTTGAAATACCTACTTAGCTGCAGTAATATAATGGAAGTTTCAATAAAGGTTAAAAAACAACTAGTACCTGACAGACAAACACACATAAAACAGAACCACAGAAGAAAATCTGGAATTAGAAGAATAACATTCCAAATAAACACACTAGTTGAAAGTGAAAACAGAGAAGTTTAAGAAATTGCAATTAAGAAAAAATATCAAAACATTTTTTTTAAATCTTATTTTAAAATGAGTAAGATGTTTCTCCAAGACAACTGCATTTGGAAGTGCACAAAAATGTACAAGGATCTACTTCAACTAAAACATATTTCAATCAGTCCAGTAGTTTCATTTCCACAACTAAATAAATTACCAAACATTTGTTCTCTGACCAATCTCCATCCCTCAGCTCCTCATGCTATTACCTTTAGATAGTATTCTTAGGCAGATAAAAAGGAAAAAGCATTTATTTAGCAAAATATGAAGGAAGCAATCAGACAATACAAAATATTTGGGCAATTTTTACTTCTGGCTACCAGCAAAAAATTAGACCACTTCATTTTAGGAAGTACATGGTATGATCCTACACTTCTATTCTAAAAAATGCCGGTTAACTTCCCATATAATTAATATTTACTGTGTGAAGTTTATGGCAAAAGGCTTTTTATATTAATCTGTGCTGTCATCCTTCATACCTAGCAGAAGTGTGTAAACGGCAGTGCTCAGCACAACAGTGGCTGCCATCCAGGTGGTACTTGTAAGCACCAAGCTTCTGGCACAGAACCTACTGCTCAGTCACATCATAACGATGTGTGTCCCACTCCTCCCTGCTTCCCTCCACACCCCAGCTCTGTAACCATCCACCTCCTCCCTTGGGCTACCTCTGGGGGCTCCCCACTCACGCCTCCTCTTGCTCTGGGTCCCAGATGTACAGCTGCAAATCCTCCTTCATGCTGAATCCTTACTGAGCTGACTCACTTTGTTAAACCATCAGAATAGCATTGCTTTTTTGTTTGTCAATTAAACTTTATGTCATTTTAGCAAGTAGATTCCAAGAAGCATGAAAGCTGCCACAGCAGGAAAGAAAAAATGGATAAATGCTGTCAGAAGCAGTGAAGAGAAATGATAAACTAGGATAAAGCAGAACACCAGCTCTATTCAAGAGCAGACTCTTACACGAGGTCCTACAATTGAGTGTCTAAAACTGAAGAAACAAAATTGCAACAAGCTCAATTACTTAGAAATAAATGTCTGAAAGGAGTATTAATTGCTAATATTTAAGAACCCATTTGCTTTGAAACTAAGCATATTATTCAGATGGCAATTTTTTCCTAAGAAAGCAGATAGAATATTTACAAAGCTCAAGCTGTAATATCAAAGCACAAATGAAAAATCGGCTTGCAGGTCTCCTGCACGTGTTGAGGTCAGCATAACACAAGAGCAGCACTACTGGCAATCACTTCTCTCTCTCTCAAACTTCTTCCTCAGTGTGAGAGAAAAGCATTAACTCATGAATGAATAGTCAGTGAAATAGATATAAATATTTCAGAATATATTTTTCTGACAAAATTGGGTCAGAGTAGCCATGGACTGGAATTGAAAATGGTAATCTATGTTCAAGGATGAATGGGAGGAAAAAGGAATTAAAAAACATTGCAAAGAGAGCACTGTTACAAAAAGCTTTAACAACAATAGCTACTGATCTTAAAGAAAATGCACCATTTCCATTAGCAAAGCATTACGCAAACCGTTTTTACTACATTCAAACTGTAAATAATGGGGTTTTTTTCCTATGTAATCTGAACAAAAATATCAAATGGATGACCAAATTTATTTTAAACATATTAAATACAATTAAAAGAAAAATCCAGCTCAGTAATTTTAACCAAAACAACTCATCTGGCTCTAGGTACAGAAATGTTGTGATGTGAATTCTGTTGATAACATATGTTTTGTTTAAAGGACACTCATGCCTTTTAGAATGAAAATGTAACATGTCTTTACCAACAGAACTCTTGGGAAAAGTCCTCCTGGGTAGAACCACTGAATTTCTTTACAAACCAGGATTGCATAGTCATGGTTCTTACAAAGACATAGATACATAGCTGTGGTATCAGTCTGCTACTACAGAGATCTATTCTGTAGAAAGACAAAACACCCAAACGTCTCTCTTGGTCTTCCTAATGATAATCTTAAATGTAAAGAAAAAATCTTTTTCATCCATGAAAAAATGCATTTACATGTAAGTGTTTTTCTGGAAAATTTCAGATAAATGCACATAAAACTTTCATTTTCAGCATATACACACATGATACAGAAATGAAGCTAATGTCTGGAAGCTAATGTCTGTAATTTGTTTCGCTTGTTAATTCTCTATTCTGCAAAAACTGCTTTTCCCCTTGAAAGTACTCAGCATTATTTTTATGAACACTTCACAGAAAAAGTATTTTTACTTTCAAATCTTACAGTTAAATTTAAGATTTCAATTGATATCCAGAAATAAGATGAAAGCTTAGATACTTTGAGAAATAAAAGGTGAATAACTTTTGTATCAAGAGAAACCATGGCACTTCATATAATTTAGCGAAGTACAGTGTCTTCCTAGTCCATTAAATTTCAGCAGCCTTTTAATAACTGAACATTTTTCTAAATAGCATGAAGCTGAAGGATTAAAAAGGTCTTTCATTTTAATAAGAAATTAATCTATTTTTTTTAATGAGGGTTAACCACGCTGTTTTTTAGTGCCAAGAAGGCTCATGGAAGAAGGCAATTATTAAACAGCTTTAACTATCTATATGTAGGCTGGCACAAACACTTATTCTAAAATGGTGACCTATTCTCAAAACACTTCACCCTGAAGTATTCCACTTCTATAGTACAAATCTACATCTGGAAAATCCTTATTAAAATACTATGGTTTTTTAGCAGCTAAATTAAATTGCATAATAGCATCTGTGTTGCTGCAAAAGTGACATGGCTATGCATGGATAAAGCTATTTGTTACTCAAAAGTCCTGTTAAGTGCTTGTGCTGTTACACAGCAGTCTTGCCCTAATACTTAAAAAGCCTCCCTAACAAAGTCTATGTTACAAGGCCTCCTAGCTCTTCAAATACCAGAAGCTTTATAAAATATTTGCTAAGGACAGCAACCTTTTTGTACTGTACCCCTTTTTAGTGTGTTTTGTGTCTAAAGGTCCACTGACCTCACTGACCACAATCAGGACTTCAAGGACATCATTTCAATAAGTGAACAGGTGTTCACAGACTGACATCCGAAACAAAACCTCCAGAGAGACTGAGCCTCTCTCTTCAAAGGAATCAATCACAACTGGCTATACAGCACTAGTTTAATTTTAAATTCTAATTCATACAAAACAAAGGGTAGAGGTGAGCAATCATCTCTGAGGTCAAATTTATCAAAAATGCAAAACAAGGATGTAAAGTTCATTTCCTCCAATAAGGCTAGATATTACAAACTTGTTTCATTACTAAAGAAGAGTGAAAATGTGCTGCCCACTTCTAAGTAAACCTTGCATTTCAGCTTTTCAGATTTTTCTCTCTTCATAAATCTTAAACAGCCCATTTCCCTTTTGCTACAGTAACATGAATTTCTTGAGTGATTCCCTGTTGTACTAACTGCATTTTCAAACACAAATTATCAAGACTGTACTCTGCCTAGAATAACTCTCTTCAGTTTCAACCTACAGGAATAATTCTGTTGTTTCCTCTGCATTGACATTGGTGCATTCCTTTCTCTCCCAAAGAAATGTAGCTTACACTCACCAAGACTCCATGCATCAATATATGCATAAATACATCAATATTAAAATAAAAAAAATTCACAATTACTTATATCTGAATTGAAAAGCCATCAATCAGAACTTGAGCTGGACAACCATTAGCAAAAGGAACCAAGTGCTTCTGTTTTCCTGAATGATGTAATGGCTAAATCAGAAGGATAGCTAACTATCAAATTATAACTGATCACACAAACATGTAATAATAAGCCTACCAGAAAATGCATTTTAAAAATATTTAGAGATATATTTATTTATTTACTTACAAGACTAATTCTTAATGAAATATGGTTTATGAGATATACCATTTGTCTATCTACCCATAATTTTTGATCTATGTAACAAATTTTAATTTAATGTAACAGCAGGTGAATTTTTTGAACATACAAAGGTCCACAATTTGTGACTCAAACTCACCAGGTAAAGATGAGCCCTTGAATGTGTTTATCAAAGGAATAAATTAAAACACATCCTCTCATTCATTCAAAAAAATGCAGCAACCAGCAGAGCAATCAGCAAATCTGTAAGTATAAAACAGTAATAACATAGAGTGACAACTGTCCAGAGAAGTGTACATGTCAACAACCTGTAAGGAAAATAAACTTAGTAGTTTCCTTGCCCCTGGGAAAACCAATTTTTAAGAACTTTCAGAAAAATTTTGTTTGTTTCCAGGGTATTATGTCATAGAACTATTAAAAATTTTTGTTGTCACTGCCAGATCTAGGACTGACTACAGTCTTACCCTGATTCATGTTAATAAATTTCCAAATTGGCATCATTAAGATATGAAAGACAGAAGGCTATATAGCCTTCACCAAATTTTAATGTAAATCACAGGGAAACAACACCTTAATTCCCATTTACTTTCTACTTTAGTTTTTATACATTGTGTTTCCTAGTTACAAGCTGAGATTGGTAGGAAATTTAGTACATTACATTTCAGAGTGCCTGGTTTATAAGGTCTTCAGAAAAAGAAATTTACCTTCCAATGAATCCTACTGTGAAGAATACGGATGCTTTTATAAAATAAATAATGAATAAAATATGGTGAGGAGAGCTAGAAAATGTGCTATTATTGCTCTGTGTGACTGATTTACAATTCATACCTGACTGGCTAATAACTCTCTTTTACCTGCTCCAGATACTTTTACTATCAAGGCTTTTTGAAATATGTAATCTATTCCTCGACATCCAAATGAAGAAAGAGAGTATCAGGGAAAAAGACAGAATGGAAACAAGCTGAAAGGCAACCTCAGAAAAACTCACACTTTCATTAATTATGCACAAGTACTTAAATAAGAGAGCAGAAAAAAGTACAATGAATTTAAAACTATATAAATAAATCAAGGGAAACAAACAGACTCTACTTCAGTGGAATTTTACCCTTACAGTGGCCTTACAAAAATCAAAGAAAGGCTTGCAAAACAGGGCATAACTTACTATGAATAAAGGTGGCAGAATCTATCCTTTAATCTATATTTATATCCTTTAATCTACTGCATCTAATAAACTAGTTTGTAAAATGTATTATATAAACAAATTAGTGACATGGATTTTTTTTCTTCAGCTTGTAAAAGGGATGGAGGAAATAGCACTGATTCTTTCTGCTATTACCATCATTAACATTGAAGTTCATGGCTGGAGAAGGGAGTGCTTAACCTTAAATCTCTCTACCTTAGTCTTTAGCCTCTGATACACAGACCACATAAGCAGTAAAAAATCTATTATCAGTGAATTTCACTGATGCTCAGTAAGACACATACAAAATACCAAGTTTGGGTAATACCAATTCACCAGGAAACATTTTTAAAATAACATATTAGAATAGACAAGGCTTGTTCTATCTGTGTCTTTAGAATACAGACACTCATAAATAAGATCAGCCATGTAAATGTGTTCAAAAACCTCAAGATAAAGCAAGCATTAAAAATTAAAATCAAAACTACAACATGAACTTCTTATTTCTCCAATTCCATTAAGATCAAAATTTCAGTCAAGTGTTTACCTGAACACAAATGAGAATACTGAAACTAAACTGAGGAACTGGAGGAAAGACAGACACCTTTATGTTCACATCAGCCTCTCCTCTGCCTTCAGGCCAATTGCTCTTACTCTGCTGATTTGGCATTTTTTTAAAGCCACATTCTGCCTTTCACTGTTGAAAACCACTGGAGACAGCATTTTGGGACCTCTAAGAACTGCACAGTAAGGACCTAAATAAAAGCTAAATTCAACTCGAGCTACTATTTCTAAGGCATTTTTATCTTACTGTTTTTATTTCATCTTAAGCTAGTATTTCTGAGGGATTTTTATCTTATTGCTTTTATTAGATAGGGTTAATTGTTTGTTCTTTTAGAAAATATGCACCATTTTCTCAAGCAAAATCCCTTCAAAATTTAATATGATAATAATAGTATATTGATATAGGACTAGTAGTAAGCAGTCATTTTGTTTGTAATTGAATAAACAACAGCAATTAAAGAACAGCAGATGTCAATACTTGCATAGATAGCCATAAAGCTCCAAATCAATATCTGCTTCCAGTTCCATTAATGAAAACACAATCTCATTCCCTAATGGCTACTTAGAGTGATATAAGAGGAAATACTTGCAATTTTTCTAGAAAGTTTACACTATTTGACTTTTTAGTAGCAAACTACTTTATGAATGAAAAGGATTTGAAAAGAACAATGAAAGATTATTCAGGTTTTGAGATTAAAAGTTACACAGGCTTTTAGGCACATTTTTTAAGTAGTCCATGCTCCCTCCAAAGAACAGGGAAGGAGATGCTTCCCTGTTGCTTCTTCTCCCATTGGGGTGACAAGCAGCAGAAGCCCATGGTTTTACTACTGGTGTCACCTTAAGAATGTAGAGTTTAACCAGATTTACTGAAGCAGAGAGATAATTGGAATACATTAAAAAAGTAAAGACTGATATTTGTGTTCAAATGTAAGAGTTTTTTTCTCTTTAGTAAAGCAGCAAACTGTGAAATGCCAAAAATCAGCATGATGGTAGGTAGCTCTTAAAGAAGTTATCAGATTTAGACACAGTTCATGTTTTATACACCTAATCTTCCAGAAAGGAGAGAAGGAACTTTATTAAAGCAACTACCTCACAAAGAAGCATTTTAAACTTTAATGTATACATTAATATACATTAGAGTTTTCAGTGCTAACATCACGCTGACATTGTCTCTTTTTTTTGTACTCTAAAAAGTTAAATAGATAAGGTTAAATCTTGTCCGAAAACATTTTCCATTAATGAACATGTCTGAGAAAATGCCACTATGGCATTACTCTTCCAACACCTGATAGCCCAAGACATACTTGCTTCAGAAATTACTATAAAATGGCACATTTGTAACAAGTATCAGTTAACATTATTGAAATTATAAAATGGCTACCAAAATTAATATGTAGAGAAAAAAAATATTGTAAGAAAACCCAATGCAGTGCATTGAAGACTCATTCAAAAACTCTCGACTGCTCAAGTTACAATCATTCTATTAATATACCTTCAACTGACATCAAAGAATTTTCTCAACTTGTTTCCACTTTTGCCTGTTTGACTCAGGTACACAATTTACAAATCAAGTATTAGTCCTTTCTTTTTGATAGGAAGAGACAAGATAGAGGGACTATGGCTACTCTTGTGTACATCTATTCAATGACAATCTCTTAATTCCATTTCCTACTTCCATGACCATTCACAGGGAAATTTTAAAATCAGGCAGTTAAACAGATATAATATATATTAACCTGCATTCTTTACCCCTTCATTCCACTTTGTTGAAAGCTACCAAGTACCATGGTGACAGACACCACAGAAATACTTAAAATACTGTATGTCATTCTGTAGTGATCCTGACATTAACATTATACTGTGGTTAAGGTAGAGGGAAAACGGCAAAGACTACCATCATTGGGAAAGGTCATGATGACAGTTTATGGTAAGTCATTTGGCTGTTTCATAGCAACTAGCAAAGACTCTTACTTTCTAAAAAAAAGGAAAAAAAACTAAAACAAAAGAAAAAATCAAAACTACTCTGAAAGACTCACACATATATAGTGGAACGGCCTATTCTTCCATAGGAAATTAATAAATTATGCATAAACACTTCTAAATCTCCTAGGATGATAAGTCATTTAACCCTTAATAGCTAGAGGCAGAGAAATAAAATCATGAATTTTGATCATGTATCTCCTCACGAAAGCTCAAAGAGTGAAGACAGAAGAATGAGCTAATACCTTCCACGTATATGTGGCAAAGTACTGGTAACCAAGCAACAGGCAGGAAACGTGTCAGAAGGGAAAAGCATATTTACAGTCCTAACAGTCTCTCACTTATACACAATTATAGATACCAGTTACAAGAGCAGAGGATCAGACTGCAAAAAGCACCTTTTCTTTTCTATTTTTCCAGTTTGCTCTACTACAGATAGTGCCTGGGTTTTAATAGGATTAATCTCACATGACAATATCTGCCTTAATTCCCTTAATTCATACCAGAATAAGCAACCTGCATAAATTCTGCAATGAATAGATGCACAAATAGAGAATGCATCCTGAACTTACTTCCTACTTGTTTGGATTTGTATTTTAATAGGATTCCATGTTACTACTTCATGTGAATTATTCACTTTTTCTGTATGATCAGCAGGCAGCAGAACACTCAGGAAAAAGAAAATGTATATCATTAGACAAACATAAATACACTGTGTATATATATGTTCAACATGATTTTTCATGCCAAGACAGTTCTTCACATACACACACCTGCTTAGAGAGTTTTATCTTTAACCTGGAAGTTCTTAAGACTTAGTCCACAGTGCACAGGTTTATTAAACCCCCAAATGGAGAAATTCCATTTTTTGTTAATTCATTTGTCCCTCTTAAACATGCAAATGGCAAATAGGAAGGTAGTCATACATAGTCATATTTAAGTATTTCTGGGAACACCAGTATAGCAGAAACAATGTTTATCAATGTTTCTCCAAACTAAAGCATTCTAAAGAAATCTCAAGGGAGTAGAGCAACTAATGAAGCATTAAATACATTTTGAGTCTTATGTTCCCCTTTTAGTTAGAATTTATTGAAACACAACCATTAATGCATGTATTTCAAGCAAGCTGTGGAAGCAATAGAGACCCTAGTCCTCACTACAGCTGAAATTGTCAAATGCACCAGAACACATACACACAAAAAGACACAAGTCTTTTGGTTTGAGTTTTGGTTGGAGATATGAGGAAGAAGAGAGATCTTTTCAGATTTCTGCTTCTTCAGAGGCAAACTCAATGAATTTTCATTCTTACATAGAATACATTCTATTTTTGATACAAATACAGGTGCTAAATCTAAAGACTATCACTTAAATGGACACAACTGACAAGAGGTATTGCTCCTACCTTCTAATAAAAATTTCAATAAATTATATTTATAGCTTTGTAATAAAAAATTAAAAATATGGTAATCACACAGTCATGTAGAAGCCCAGTATATAATCAGATTTTATTTGATCACCATGATACTTGTACTCTTTATTACAATCAGGAGTACAATTTAAATCATGCTCACTGCATTAAAGGTTATTAACTTAAAGAAGATTTAATAAAATGACAATATAACCAATCTGAGTCTGAAATAAGTCTTTTAAAAGTAGACCATGAAGAGAAACAGTGAAGAAATACAAGTGGGCATTTATAGGATTGCCAATTGCCTCAGAAATTTCTTCTTTCAACTTTGAGTGATACAGTAACACTTTATATGCCACAAGAAAAGAATACTAGTTTGAGAAAAATATTACAATAATCAAAGAAAATATGGAAACAATATCATTAACAGTGAGAAGTATAAAAGGATATTGCTGAGCTTTGCATGAGCGCTGAACTTTCGTAATTCAGATTAAAACGGAATACAGAACAGAAATGGTGACACATAACCTCAAATATTTTTCTCCGTCTTCACTTCTACAGCTTATGGTATGTAGGGCTATGTTCATTCATATAAACGTAATTATTTCATGCAATGTTAATTCCAACAGTTAATAATATTTAGAAGGAAAATGTTGGGAACTTTGTTCCTGTTCAGACTATTGTGAAATCACAGAACTTGAAGAGGTCTCACATGAACATCTAGACATTTTTCCTTCCCAAGCAGGCTCACCTACTCCTATGTCATTGCTGGAAGATGTTTTTCTAACTTGTGGTAGAAGGCCTTCAGTGACAGAGACTCTTCAGTGTCTTTAGTGAGTTTACTCGAAATATTTGGCTGTTCTCACATAAGTATTATTTTGTCCATGTTTAATCTAAACCCTATCTCACTGCAATGTACATGCTACGTCACCTTTCATCTACACCATGAAGATGTAGCCAGGCTGCAGCAAGGGCCTTGCCAGGCAGCAAGCTGCTCAGGAGCCAGCAGTGCCTCCTGAGAGCTGCTCAGATCACACCTGGAATACTGCACTGCTTTGGACCCCCAGAACAGACACCAGTGAATGGCAGCAAGTTCAGCAGAGCCACTAGGATGGCTGGGGGCTGGAGCACTTGCTTGTGAGGAAAGGTTGAGGGAATGAGACTTGTTCAGCCTGTGCAGGAGATGGCTTTGGGGAGACCTAAGAGCAGCCTGCCAGTACCTATGGTGAGGTCATCAAAATGATTGAGCCAGGGTACTCAGTGTGCATGGAGGTTAAGGACAAGAAACTGAAAAAAATTGAAATGAGAGGTTCAGACTGGATATAAGGAAAAACATTTTCACCATGGGTCGGGCAGTGAAGCAGGTTATGCCAATGCCAACCTTTGAGACTCCTACTGGATAAAGCCCTGCACAACACTGTCTGACCACAGCTGACCTTGCTTTGCTCAAAAGGCTGGACTAGAGACCTTCCAAAGACTCTGACAACCTGAATTATCGTGTGAACCTTTAACATCCATATTGCTTCACAGGTAATCTCTTTCCCAGGCCAAATTCAGATTTTCTGTACTTTGGTTTCGGGTTTTTTTTTAGTTTGAAGTGTCCATTTTCTTTTCCTACTTTTCTCCAATCTTAACTCTCTCAGTTTTCCTGTGTTTTCCAGCAAAATGACATTTATGGATCAGTAAAACAAAAATGGGAAGAGCAGAATAATTACGGCAAAAACCCTCTGTCATCTGATTGTTCATCAGGATAAACAGAATTACCGTGTCTATGTGGACATTAAATTAATCCATCCAATATTTAACGACACACCCCCAATGAAATAATATTTTACAATATAATACATGCATTCTACAACAGCTCACTTTTCTGTGTCGAGTGCCAGCGCTTCTAAGAGATTTATTTAATCATAAATGTTGAAAAAATTCCACGCCAAACTCAACAAAAAAAGTATAAATACATATTATATCTAGTCACACTTTGTTAGAACAGTGTGTTCCAATAAGGGCTTCAGTAAAACAAAATTATACAACTTGCAGTATCATTTAAAGCATTTATAATTTCTAGTGCACTGAAGTTGCCAAGAAACCCTGAGAAGCAGATGGGCATTACTGCTGTTAAAATGCAATCAGTTACACCAGAAAAGAATTGTGCCTTTCATACTTACAGAAGAAATATTACAGTTTCCTATAAATTAATTTATTTTTATTAACAAATATTATAAATGAACTGATTTTTTAAAATCTGGTTTCCTTAGTAGATTCCACTAGTGGCATCACCACTTCTATTTAAGAACATGATAAAAAAATAAATAAATCACTATCTAGGCAACATCTCTTTCAAAGAATTCCCAGCAGCAAGCCACCTGAAACTCTGTCACTAAAGTTTTTCTTACTGAATGCCATAAAACAAAGCTTCATTAAATCTTAATTTGTTTAAAAAATAGAAAAGTCCTGCAGCTTCAAGACAAGGAATAAATTCTAAATTCTACCTTTACTTTCAACTTTCAATACATTTCTTCTTTATATTCTATTATGTTCATAAAATACCACCCATTACAACCATATCCATTACTATCAATAAATATCATAATTCATCATTATTCACTAGAGAAGCAGCCTTCACATCCACTACAATGTTATAGTATTATGAAAGTATAAACTATAAAATTTACGTGAAATATTATTTCAAAGTCACTGTAAGTAACACAATATTAAGATTTACCTGAGACTAATCTTCTATATTTGATTAGTCCAATGTCATTTTTTGGAATACTGGTCTCACCAAAGAAAGTGCTTGCTTATTTCAACATCAAATAAAGAACTTCCAAATGGGCATATATAGTTTCCACCCTTTAACTGAGACATAATTTAACATTTTTGAATGTATATCCTGTGGATTACCTCAAAATGCTCAATAAATTTTGAAATTGTGCTATCAGCATGGTCTGCATAGAAGATTACAGTGATTTGGGACACACAGAGAAGAAATAAAATGTCTAAATCAACTTGCTCAATATACTTTTATAATGAGCTTCATTACAATTACACAACTATTTTCTGATATACTAACAGAATATTCATCATGTCTTTTACTTTCAGAAGTAGACCACCTGATGGAAAGAAACAATGCTTTATAATAGAGGGTCCATTTTGTACTCAGCCATCCACATTTGGACCAGTTTCAAAGCCAAGACTGTAAATCAAGGTGCTTCTACAGATAGCAGCATCTCTTTGGCTGTTGGAGGTAAATGTCATCTTTAATTCATTAAACAAACAGTACTTCTTTTCTCCGAGGCAGAAAATGCTGTCAGCCATAAAATTTTCAAGATATTTTTTAATACATTTGAGACATTTTTTGCAGGAGTTTTTACTGAGATAACAGGAAAGTGGATGATAAAAGAGGAAGTCTCTGAAGCATGAATATCTATCCATACACTCAATGAATGCTATTAAAAAAAAAAAAGAAAAAAAAAGGACACTGAACTGTCTGTTAACTGTGCCAACTAATACACAAAATAGTCTCAAATATTTCTAAAATCTCACTGATTGATAAAGTGCATAAAATTTCTCTCACTGCTCATTGTTCCTAAAGCTACTCTAAAGCTACTGAAAAGCAAGCAGCTGTTTTCCAGATCCCATTTGCTTCTAGAAGGTGATTTTTTACATCTCCTGGACCAGTCAGGCTGAAAGAGCTAAAGCACACAGATAACAGTCAACTTCTGTATTCTAACATTTAATTATTTTTATGTCTCGCTGTTAAACATGATACTGCAACACAGTTGCAAAATTTGGACTATATAAAAATCTTTTTAAGAAAGGATGTTCTTTGATGTTTGATTTTTTTATGCTTTCAAGCCTAATCAACAAGAAGGGAGACTTAATCCGTGAAACAGAGCGCAGCTAACAAGCAAGCTCCAAATGAGTTAGAAACACAAATTACTTGTTGGTAGAATTGCCTTGTTGAGGTGCAGAGCTGGACATGCTTCAGCAATCTCAGACCTAGCGGGAGGTTAACAAGGCTTGGGAAGTAGGATGCCCACTGAAAGTGGACACAAAGAATGCTGGATTTATAGACCACCTGGCAGAGCTCCCAAGGTAAGGAAGAAACCAATAAACCCAACCCAGCAACTGTGCTGAAATCAGCTCCAACTGCCTAAAAGGTAATTCCAGCAGGGAGAGATTGTGACCACTGGAACAAGAAACACACCAACTCAAAAAAAGAGAAAGCCTGAGCATGTGGAGCAATCAGTGTGGAAAATGAGAGAATCACTAAACAACATGAGATAGAATACTAATAAATAAGAGAACTATGCAACTTGTAGCCAAGGAACACTAATTCCTTAGTTTGCTAAAATATACAAATAGTAAAAATTTTTGATAGTTGATTATTGGCTGGCTGCACATAGGCAACAAATATGATTTTTGCAGACAATAACCTTCCCACTCCCCACTCCCTGCAGGGGAAAGGGAAAAGATGGTCCTTGATGGCTACCCCAAAAAATTAATTCAAATTGCAGAAAACTGGTGACAGGGAAGATATGCTATTCCTCAAAAGGCAGGTCAAATAAATCTCCTGGAAAGACAAAGGACAGAACAATAAAGTTTCCTCTGCATACGCAGCCTATTCCATCTGAGGGTAGATTTCATGGAGCACTGCTCCATTCAAATACCCAGCAGGAAGCAAAGCCTGACTTTTCTAAAGATACTCAAAGTTTCTCGATGAACAAAAACCACAGCTTAACTTCCTGTTTCTTCCCATCACACAAGTGGTCATGTCTCTGTAAGAGATATTTTAACTGCATAGATATGTTATTTTGCAAGCATTGAATTTTAATGTTCGTCTCTATTTTGGCTTTCCCAAAAAGCAGTTTTCTGAAGTATACCAGAATCAAATGTAGAAGTTGTATGCATTAAAAACAACAATGGGAATAGGCAATCCTGTTCACTGATGATGCAGATATCTATCTGTATTTGCTCCTGTGAGACACATGCTGTCCTGCAGGTACCACAGCTGCAAGATAGGGACTGAGGCTTCCTCTGTGCTTCTGCACAGCCCTGCTGCCTCTCACCCAGCTCTTGATGGCCAGGCCTCTCTGGTCTGCAAATCTTTCTTCTTCTACCCAAGCACGCTTTACATGTGGGCTGACAGAAGGGTACTGAGACAGGAGTCTTTTGCTGCCATTATGCAGGATGCCTGCAGTGTGGCAGGAGACCATGTCACAAATCACAGAAGCATGAGTCTTGTGCTCCCCTCTGAGACTTGACGTCTGTGTGATTGGAGAAAAAGACAGAGATTCCTTAACAATAAGGCTGGGATAAGGCATAAAGCACAATACTCATAATCCATCTGACAAATATATTCATACATTGAGTCACTCAAAGAAGCACATAATGAAAAAACAAAGTATATATTTTCATAATCCCCAGCTGAATGAAAATGGAAAATAATTGTATTAAAATACTATTTAAATAACTAGATAATTATTAAAAGTTATTGGGCCATTCCTACTGTACATTCCTAATCCAGATGGAGAAAGAAGCATTGGACACTAAGGTGTAAGGGTACACTTTTTGACCTGTAGTTTCAGTGACAAAACCAGAATTGCATACCCAAATAGGTGTTTGAAGATGCTATCTGCATTACCCCAGCTCTACTCAGCAAGAGGTTAATTCTCTCCTAGGACATCTTTACTTGAAAAACTTTTAAAAATGCAATTTAAGAAATTGTAACTGAGCATAATTAAAACACTCAGCATGCAAACAGGTAAATATTGCATTACATTTAGATGAGTTTATCCTGCAAATACAGCATCCTTGAAATTGTAAAAGAAACATGAGATATCAAAATACAATCTTTCTCAAAATTCTAAAATTCTAAAATGAAAGAGAGTTAAGTGGAATCTATCACAAATAATGATAACGTTGTTCTGCTGAGGTTTTTTCCCCAGTTGCCAATGCTGCAGCAGTAAATCCTCAGGATGGGAAAAAACCCTCAACCAAACACCAAAACAAAACAGAACATCCTCCTTCTGAGACACAATCCCAGTCCCTGCTCCACAAGTGGGCAGACAGAAACTTCAGCTCCCCTCCCAGGGTTCTTTAATTGAATAGTGAAGTGCTGAAGCAAAGAATGAATCTCAACAAAGAATGCCCCTACATCTATAAAAAAGAGCAAGATAATGTACTTATGATGGATGGAGAGACATTTGTAAGTTTCTCATCTTTCCTGATTTTTCAGCCTTCCAGTGTGCACTCTCAGTGGTACCTCATTCATTGACATTCCCCTTCCAAACAAGAGCTGGATTCCTTTCTGCTTTAGACTTCCTTCTCTATTGTTAGAAGTAGCTTTTAAGTAGCCTGCAACAGTGAATTCATTACTTCATTAATTCTTAGGTCTGGCAAAGGCTCTAATAGATGCTTTTAAACTAGTCAAATGATAGGATTAAAATGCATAAACCATAAAAGGTTACTTAACAGACTGGACAGTAACAGAGAATTTGGAAAAGCAAACTAAATTCCAGTATCTTTAATATAATGAAGTCATTACTTAATGGGCTAGGTTTTAAACTGTACCACTGCAGTAGTCCTTAATTGCGTCCTAACTATTAGGCAAGTTCAAATTATATTTTTTGAGTACAAATTTTAATTGAAAATTGCCAAGCTTATAAAGTGAGTCTTTAGAAAAACCTGCATACAATCTGAAAGCAGGAAAAAAGGACTTCCTGAATAACATATGTATGAAAGCAGAGATACAGCAGGAAGATTATTGAGGTTTTTCAACAAGATCTGTTTTTCTACCTCTCCTGGAAGACTTCAGAGATCATTCCTCTCTTACTGGGAAACTAGCAAGTCTTGTGTCTTTCATGAGATGGCTCTGCCCTTCTGCAGAATACAAACATCAAGTTTATTTGTCACATCACAAGACAGAGAATGAACCACACAACATCACTATGAAACCACCTGAATTACAGGCATGTGTTCTTCAGCCACATGACTATCTGCTGGGTGACATCTACACACATGGCTCACAAACAACATTAGTCAATATAGGAGAAAAACCTACAGGAAACTAATAACCTTTCAGAGAAGTCTGAATCTTAAAATTTGAACCTTAGCTCAACTGAAGCCTGACCAATAGAATTTCAGTGAAATTTATGTTTATCTCTTAGGAAAAAAAGGACACAAAATTTTATATTAGTGAATGTACAAAAAAAGCTTTTTCAATTTCAGTAATTTTGCAACCACATAATAATTTTAAAGGGAACTGTTTTCAAAATTATAGAAGACATGAAATAAGAAGAAAGGGGACCTATTGCTGATTGCTTTCTAGAAACAAGCTGTACCAAGGCATTTATAGGTAATAGCTTATACATTTGCAAACCATGGGCTTTCAAAAAAAGACAAACCCTAATCTGTACTTCCATTTAAATCTTCCCTTCATACTTCCCCTACCTAAACTCTAACATATTGAAGATCAACATAGCATGTGTCTTGGAAAAAAGAAAAGCTTTTGCAACAAGTTAGCCCAGCAACCCAGACTATATTAATACTATTAGTTTTATACTGCTGTTCTGAGAGGCAACTGACATCAAACCTTATCTTTTACCCCAAGTGTCACTGAAAAAGAAGGAGATCTTTCAGAGGATTTCTAGTAAAACCTTTTAACTAAAGTAAGTTCGACAGCTTCAGAGAACTGCCTTACAGATTTCAAAGTAAATGCAGACGGACTACAGTTTACCCAAAGCCTGCAACACTAAAGAACTCCTTTCCATGATTCCTCTCATCTAAAGTGTACTATTGAGGAACAGCACCAAGGTAATATCAAGATAGGATTCTGTTCAGATATTTACTCCTATGAAGACAGTTGCAGAGACGAGACAGAGTAACTTCTCACAGCTATGAATTCTGCAAAGGATGCAAAATTTTCCATTAATTTTTACTTATCACAGAAAGGACAAAATCTTTTACAATGAGAATCACAAGACACAGAACCTAGAAAGCAACCAACCCTTCATGCTTGAATTTAAAATTAATCCTCCAGGTCTAAGAAACCTCAGAAAATCAAAGCTCCATGAATGCAGGGAATGGGGAATGAGGAGGAAGTAAAAGGAGAAACTAACAAAAGATGACAGAAGTACAAATGCAGACTTCTGTAAAACCTAGAAAAAGAAATGCCATTTGCAAATACCATAATAATGTAGCACTTTCAAAATAATTTCTTTATGGAGCAGTTAAGTGGGTTTTCTTGCAACATTTATAGGGTTTTGGCTGTTAAGTCTTATATTTGGTTAAGGAAAAACTCGCAAAAGCAATTTTCTGAATATGATTTCAAAGCCATGCTATAGAAAACAGATAATAATTAAACCAATTCTGGCAGGGAAGTGGAAAATACATTAAGAAGTGAACCAATAAAAGGGCAATGAAGTGTTGGAACATAGGATATCCAGGCTGAATATTTCACCTGTCTAGAATCAAAGAGGAAGTCTGAGCTGAAGGCATCAACAAGCGTCTAAAAAACTATTTCTCTTTCTCAGTTGAGAAGCACCTACAATCTGTCTTCAGAATAAGATACACTTAAACATATACTTTGTAACTAGGAGGATTAAATTAGATATATTTTACTTTAAGAGCAAAAATCAAAGAAATTTACCTTTGACATGAACAGCTGTGATTACTACAGACCATTCAAATCTAATTAGTCTTTCTTTTAAAGTTACACATTGTTGCTGAAGTTTTACAAACATCAGCCAAGGTGATACAAATGTCTAAATAGCTGCCACTATATTTTATTACAGTGAAGTAGAACCACAGATTAACTAAAGAAAATAAAAACATGCTTCAAATTTAAGTAATTTTATGTAAGTAAAGACTTCAAAGGAAACTAAAACCAATTTGGAGTTAAAAAGAATATGAAAGTTTTGGGGCTTTTTTAACTTTTTTTATACTGTTTACTGTCTCCTACAGCAAAATCACATAATTTTGTTTTAGGGGCAAGTGTCTTGCAATACATTTGGTAATAAATAGGCAGGTAAAAAAGCAAACAAAAATCCCTGAGTCCTCACAAGTATATAATTCATAATTATTCAGGGGAGCAAGTTTGTGCTGTGCCTTGTAAATTTGCCCAAAATAAATGTGTTTAAATAAAACCCCCAAAATGTATTTGGGTGAAATCTTGTCTATAAAAGATCCCCTTACCACATGCTTAGTGAAATCACTCAAGGAATTACAGCACACCTTCAGCAAATTATGCAACTGCTTTGACACGTTTCCCAGGTTAAACAATTTCCAGATTTCAGAAAGTTGTATTGCAGTTACGCACAATTCCCTGCTATAACTGTGTAAGAGGAAGTGCGTCTACAATAAATAACTGACTTTTTTCAATACTCGAAACAGACTCACCCTCTACTTCTTGCCTTTCAAAAATCATCCACCACTTAACATTGCTAGTCTTTATTTAACTTAAAAATAATTATAACAGTATTGAAGATGTCCCACACTTATTTCTTAATGAGACATGAAACTCTGTTATTAAAAAGGTTTTAATTTTCCTGCTTCCCAGAAAAGCGCCATGTTCACACTAACCTTTTAAGTAACAGGAACAGATGGGTCTAACTGGATACAGGCATGATGGGGCATTGTGGTAGAGCAAAAGAACATGTTGATTCTCATACCTCTGGCAGATGGGAACCAGTCAAAATTAATTTTAGACTAAAAATGTTTTGCAGCTTCTCAGTAAAAAAAGAAAAGAAAAAAAGCCACTTGGAACAATATGCTATTTTATACATGCCATCAGAGCTCAGACAACAGCAACTTACAAAAAGTTGGTACCATACATTAAAACCAATTACATAGAGTTACTGTATGCCATATTTAAGCTTGTGAATAAATTAGAAATTCCTGAAAACAGTAGCTTATAATGGAAGTGCTGACACAACTACAGCAGTAAATGTGCTGCTATTATGAAGTTGTTATGGCAACTAGAAAGATCAAATTGAGACAGAAAGGAAGAATATGCATAAGTAAAACTTAAAAATCTTTGACGTGGTCCCCCACAAACTCTTCCAAATTTTGTGGTCACAGTGTTATTGCTCCTTACCTTTACAAAAAACAAAACAAACAAACAAAAAACAACCCCAAAAAACCTGCAAAACTTGCCTTTAACACAGGTGAGGAATAGGGCTGCCAGAATAGTATAAAATCCAAAACAAATCCAAGGTCATAATCCATTTTGCTCATGAAAAGTCTAAAAATAGAGTCAATTGAAAGATATCTGGCCAGCATCTGGTGAGCACATATGCATCACAAGTTAACAAACAACAATTATGCAAAACTGTTCAGTCTTCAAAACAATTCCATAATTTGCTACCAGTCTGAATAGTTTAGTAACAGCAACCTGCTGTAATTTGGCTGAATCAGACAGCACATTCACAAATACTGATCCATTAATTAAAATGTGATTAAAAATATAATTGAAGCTCATATATTTGTGAAACAATCATTACTTACCCTTCTTAATACTGTGTTAAACAAAAGCAGAAATTTTTAGCTGTTTCTAATATTGAAATAATGGGGGAAAAGACATACCAAGGCAATCAAATTTTAATACACAAAAATGCTCAAAGTATAATTTCTAAAACAAATTCATTAGAATCTGTGTCAGCACACCAGTTACCTTTCCCAAAAAAAAATTTAGTAGTTTAACTTCAAGTGTCATTCTTGCAAAATTTCACTGAAAAAAATTTCCAACAAAATATTAGTAGCAACCAACAGCAATAGAAATAATGTTAAATTATCATTATTAGGAACAGTGGTATACATTTTTATTGCAGCACTCTATTCAAATTAATCTACTAGCAACACTTTGACTTGAAAAGTACAAACCAAACTATTTCTCTGTCTTTTCAAAGAATTTCATATTAAAGCCACTTTGTCTCAAGTCTTGCTTTACTGCCGTAACTAAAATCTACTAACACAAAAGCCCTCAGATGTCTGACATGATAAGAGTTGTGCTAAGTACTTTTACTCACACATTTTCTAGGTAACAAAAACACCTTTTATTCTAAGCTATCTCATTCCATTTCTCTTTTGAGTTTGTTGATCTATATCATTTTTCAGACTACCGGAAATATCCATTTAATGAGAAGAGAATCAATTTTAAGAAATGCCTGAATATCTACTTTCAATGAGAACTAGCAGATATTGCTGTTAAATTCAAAATAATTTTAAGATTCAGGTTGACACGTTCTTAAGTCAAAAATTATTCTGTGTCAATTATCCCAATGATTTCAAAATTTAAAAACTCTGAAGACTGTTTTTTATTTTCAGACACAATGTATTCTATATTAAACTTTGAAAAGTACAGTTTTGCAGATGAACTTCATTTAGCTGGAAGAAAATGAAATATTCCATTGACAAAAGAGAATTATTTAATCTGCAATAATCAATAATTATTGATATGAGATCACAACAAATACACAAACCCCCCCCCAACAAAAAAAAGGGATAAAAGAAGGCAAAAGAGTATTTTGTTCACAAAGGCAAGAAACACTTCTAGGCAACAAAAGCAGAAATAATGATGACATTTTCATCAGAACATTAGTTCTTCGGCAATTTAAAAATTCTGATAAATACACTGCTTTTCTCTGAAAAGCAACCACTAGTTATCAACTTGCTTGAAGCAGGTAATCTTACAGCTCTCTAAAAGCTGAATGACAATATTCAGAAAAAGGGTAAAAATAGCATTTCCATGTGCTTAGCTGTTTGTTAGATAAATGGCAAATACTTGATAAAATTCTCAAAGAGGAAAATGCTTAGGAGTGTTCTCTAACACTGTCTTCTTTTAGTGGTTTTTCAAATTAATTTGCAATTAATTTACAACGTTAGTGATTATAATGCATTTTATAACTTCTAAAAATGGTTCATTGAGATAAAGCTTTACTGATCATTCAGTCTTATTAGAAAAATGGTTTTTTCCAGTATATTTGACAAATTACTTTCATACAGTGGGGGTAATATTTGGCCTTTAGGACTTGAAGAAACCATAATTATTAATCGTGAATGGACTAACACAGACAATACATGGCTTAATACTGTTTGCAAAGCTACCAGCTTTGACACAGTAAATATTAAATATCACTGTGAGATTGCAATGAAATTTCAGTGAGCTTTCAAATCAAATGCTCACACACTTAAAATGCAAAATGTTTTTAAGAAAGCATTCTGCTCCCTTCTTAGGCAACTTTTATAAAGCTCTCTTCTTAAAGCAGGTTAAGTACATTATTCACCCTAGATCAAATTTTTAGGTGCAGAGTTTCAACCTGTTGTTAACTAAAGCTACATAGTAGTTTTTTGTGCATAAGACCACTCAAAAAAATAGGAACTGAAACAGAAGTCTGTCCGAGTACAACACACCTGTGCTCCAAATGAAACGAAGTAGAGGATGTAGCCTGTGACTCCTGACTACTGCCTCAGAGGTGTGAGAACTTCATATCAACTGCTGTTATTTATGGACATGGAATCCCTCACCAGGCCACCTGTGAGTCCAAGATAACCCAACTGCGCAAGGAAGCAGTCTCCTAGTGCAGCACTGACTGTCACACAGTAGATATCCAGTCACAAGATGGACTACCGGCCCTTTGGAGTGCTCAGTGGTGCGTGCTTGAAGCTTTTACTACTTCAGCCATACCAGTAACATTCTCCACCACAGATGCTATAAATCCACTTTGGTCATGCAGCTTATATATAACTTATTCCTGCTGCACATTGACCAAACAGAAAAGATTTTCAGAACACCATGCTAAAAATACAATTCTTTGTGCTATATTCAAGATTGAAAATTTTAACCACCTTCATCTTCAGTGTTTGAATTCTTAACACCAGTCATGTCTGATCCCAGACTAAAGCTGCACATCAAGATGTCAGAATTATTGTCTTCCCCTAAATTTTAACATGCTGCATTATCAGAGTTATCCTCATTCTCATCTCCAGGTTTGAGACAGCAGAATACTTTTGATACTAACACACACATAGCTCAGTTTACCTTGTCCTGAAGAGGTGAAAAAAGTGAGATTTATCTATATCTATATCCATATATATATATACATATATATATATATATGCATAAATTATTTTGTTCTTCAGAACTTCTTCAGGGGATAATCACAGAGTAGATATTTGAGTCCTCTGTTTTGGGATTTGCAAAGGGGGAAGCAGACCAGGCTAGTGTTTGCCTCTCAAAAGATTATCTGAGAATACAAAGGTTGTGCCTTGTCAGATTACCAGATTACCTGTCAGAAAACCTTGGGAGGTTTTCATAAGAATCAACACTTTTATGAAATATGGTAATAAATTTAGGACACTTTCAGTTCAGCTTGGGCACCAGGCATGGACTGTATATGTGAAGTGAGGAATCATGAGACAGAAAGTGTTAATATTATTTCAGAAAGTATGCCTCATTCCACTTTCAGCATGGACTTTATATTATCCACCCATTGTATCCTTGGCAACTCAACTTGTTATCTAAAGAGACAAAATTGACAACTTAGATTTAAAGTTACAGCTATCGTATATTTCTAGGCTTAGATTTGGTCTGGAGCTAGATAGAATGCAAGCTAGAGACCAAAAATGTTCCAAAAGTTATTTGATGTGATATATGGGCATAACAGTGCTCATGATTTTTGACTGGATAAACTAGAAAAAACTTTATCTACATGCTCTCATCATTCCATAACAAGGAAGATGAAGATATGTTAAGTTTTCCTCTTCAGGGATCAGAGAAGTTCCTCATACTTAGAGTAAACAAGTACCAACCAGCAGAAGCAGCCCTTTCTCCCACTGGGGGCATGGAGGGGGGGGTGTTTATATTTCACCCTGGTTTTAAAGGAGTCATCATCTTACCTCTTCTTCAACTTCAAGGTACAGAATGCAAAAAAGAAATAAATTGATTGTAAACATTTTCTTGTCAATAAATTTAAAAAGAAAAGTTACACTAAAGAGGATTCTGAGAGGGGAAAAAAGCCTCTATTTTGATGAGAAGTTTTAAAAATTGCATTATTTTCCCCACAATCATCATAAGTCGCCCTTAACAACATTGATACTGCGAATGAAGATTTTATCCATCATACTTTATATTTATGAAGGCTTATGCTACACTGAAGTGAGTTCTTCAAAATATATTATTTTTTCCACATTAGCCTTGAGAGAGCAGTTCCTCAACATTAAATCACAGAATTTAAATTTCTAAATTAATTAGAAATGGATTTGTAAGTGTCTATAATACGAAGTGTGTAATGAGTTTGAACATAATCTTCATACAGAGAATCCTTTGAAAAACATTTTTTTAAATGTTAAGTTTTCCTTTTGCAGAGGAAAAAAAAAGAAATATGTGGGTTTAATCTATAAATTAAGTTATAAATTAAAACCTACAAGACAACACCCAGGCTCCCCAAATGAAAGGCTACATGAAGCAAAACACAAACCATGATTTTTAAAGGAGATCTGTTAGAACACCTTTTTTATAAAAAGCAAGCTTTGAATAGACCTTAACCTGACTGGAGTTTTTAACCCTATGAATGACATCCACCCTGTCAAAACAGCTCTGGTCTGTTTTACCTGATCATATCCCAAAACAGCAGGTTTTTTCCTGGTTTGTTTCTTAATGACAAGCTGTTAAAACACAGAGAACCTATGAAACCTAGTATTATCCTCTGCTGCTTTTTTCTTCTAGTACACACTGCCGTCCATCAGAAGAAATAATTAATGGTTCTATTATGTATGAAAGTGTCATCCTGTCAGTTCAGCGACTGGTTTGAATAGCTCATATCTGCCACTCATTGATGCCACGCGTGCTCACTGTCCTGAGAGATGACAAAACACTACACCCTTTAGGATTTTTTTCCCCTCTCTCTAAAGCAGCATTTCACATCTGTGTCTGACAGAAGCATGAGGAGCTGAGAGAGGCAGACCTTCATCATCCTTCACAGAATAATGTTGCATGGATTAAAAGTTAAGATCTGATGTCTACTGATCCTCTATATTTCCTACAAAAATCTAAAATGTGGAGGCTACCAAAATGTGAGAGGAAATAACTTTTCAATATTGGAATAGCACCAGAAAACAGATGGAATTCACTGGATAGCAAATATTTAAATGATTTTTTTAGATGGGTACTGAATACTTGAGTTGACTGGGGTCGGTGCATTTGCCTTTTTTTTATGTTTTTTGGTTGGGAGGGAAAGATGCGAAGTTCACAGGTCCTTTCTGTTACCCGATCAGGGCAGAATTAACAAAAATTCTGACTGTAGAAGAACTCAGATATTGAAGATACCTGGAAATAAACTAGAAACAACCAATACCACAAAAGCAAAGCAGCAGTGAACAAGAAGATGCTGTGAAAAAGAAATCACAAGACGAGACTGCACAATGCATTTCAAATAGAAAAAAGCTTCCTATCTGCTGAGTGAGTCTCAGTATATTCTGACAGAGCACAGACAAATCTTCAATCAAGTATCTCCTAGGTAAGCTTTTATTTCATATTTGATTATCACATAAACATATACTTTAATGTATTAAAAATAACTCAATTAATTTAAGATTCTTTTACTAACACTGAAGTTTAAATTTTTCAATGACAGATGTTTGATGTTCTTAGATTTCCTATACTGTAAAAATAACATCTCTCTTTTGATGCTAAGGTTGTTCAAAGGAAAAACTCTTAAATTATCTCTTGACTTATACCAGAGTGAAAAATTTCCTAAGATTTAAACCCTTCAAAATATTTTAACACATATTTCCATGCATGACTGTTTAAGAAAGAAATTTTTTTAAAGCCATCCTTCTGTTAATAGTACCACAAAACATTTACTGCACTTCATTATCTATTTAATCTGGCAAAGCAAACAACATTTTGCATCACAGCAGCAGATGCAAGAGGATATCTTTTATTACAGAATAATAAATCTCTGTTTATATAAAAGAATATTAAATATAGTAGAAGTGTTGATCAGTTATTTGTGAAAGGTAAACTACAGCACAGTGAGGGCACAGTACCTTGTTAATGCACCCCAAGGTACTGTGTACAGAGTGTCAATAAGAAGACTGGACATCCGTCCCCAAGTTAACTATAAAAAAAGAAGGTGCAGGTCATCTCATTTTTTTCCCTTATTTACAGCATTCACATGAATCACACAAACATGAATTCTACATGAAAATAGCATGCAAAACATTTCAGAATGAGATTCTACTATCTATTAGGGCTTAAAAAATGAACACTATACCTTTTAGTATAGGTGCTTTTAATCAAAAAATTACACTAAGAAGTCATAGAGAAAGATACATTTGCTCAGATACAAAAAACTCCCACAACCCTTGAAATTAAAAAAGCATTAAGAATTTTAAATCATTTAACATACCATTTATACTATCACACTGGTCAATTTTGTAATCAATAGCAGCTTTGAAAAACTTCATCTTTGCTGCTACTGTCTTTTATTGTTTTCACACAATTTTTTTATTTATTAAGATGCAATATTTCTTCTAGCATTGTTTTAAGTATCTCCTCTACTTCTCTCTGTATTACTTCCTTTGTTTCTATTTAGCACATCTGATTATATGATATTCTTATTTAATATAACCTTCAGTTCTTTCTGGTTTGTTTTTTTTTTTTTATGTTTTGCTAACTTACTAAAACAATATCTCTCTGCCTGATGCTTGCTAAGGCAAATTAATTTGTCATTCACAAATACCCATTATGAACCCTTCATTTATGTACAAAGCATTTAAGAATTCTAGCAAGTGCTAGAAAACTGAACTTACTTGCCAAAGACTGGTACAACAGTATGAGACTAAAAAACTCAAGTTGATATGAGACAAGGCCCATCATAGTATAAGGAGTCAACAACATACTCCCAAAATAATGGCAAGATATGTGAAATAACTTCTGCAAGTAAGGGGTCCTCTCATGCATATTAATGTGGCATACTTTATATATCTGAAACTTGTTCTACTAGTCACACTTTTCACTGCCATGGCAGGGGGGAAAACCCATTTCTCTAAACACTCTTAAGTCTTCTGCTTAATACAGGCAAAGACATTTCTATTATTCTAACCCTTTCCCATTTTCCCATTTGCTGTATTTAATGAGAAATTGATGGAATTTTTGCTAGTGCACCCATAACTTAGCCATTTTGTTGCTGACAGGTTCCGGCACTCTCTATATTTCCCCAGTTTCTGTCCTTTTTCTCTCAGTTATTTTTTCCCATGTCTCACTTCACATATCACCCTGATCCAGTAAGAATTCCTCCTGCCTCTTCACAGCTCCTATACAACATGCACTGGTAATTTGTCTCACATCCAACACACCAGGAAAAAAAATCATAAGTGAGGAAGTAGACTCTGTACAATATAAACTAAAATAATATGGCTGTAAGTTTCAATAGAACCAGTTCACAATTTCCATAACTTGAACCATCAAAGCCTACTCTAACTCAGTATTTGCAACAAGCAACAAATGCAATACAGCCTCTGTCAGCTGACTTCAGAAGACAGCTTTGTATCTGCTAGATGTGGTTCAGAGTTGGATATTAAAAAAGAGATAAAAATAAGAATTGGAATTCACCCTTTGTTTCGCCAAGTACTTTTCTCACACTAGAAGTTTTGTTAAGGTGAATGTTTTCTGTGCTTTTTGTCTTCTCTTTTGTAAAAGATACTGCTTATCAGGGCTTAAAAATAAAACAAAACAAACAAACCCCTCCCTCAAAAAACCACCACTCCAAACTCTAAACATGCCAGCTAACCAACATCCTTATTTAAGAAAAATCAGGTGATTATTCAAAGATCTCAAAAGGTTTACTCAAAAGCTTGAGTTTTAGAAACTTCTGAACTGAGAACTGCAATTAAAGCTTTTAAAACTCTGTTGAAAATATGAGAGGGCTAAGAACAACTGGAAAGCTTACTTGTAGGAAGAAGAACTGGATACAACTAATATTTTTTTCAGTATGTAATATTTTTAAAAGGTGGATTTTTTCAGATGTATTCATTAATATTTAAGTCATCAATATAAATGCTATTTTTATTTTAAGTGCATTACTTCTCTCTCAAATAATTCAGATGTATTAGCTAAATGAACAGTTTATCATTAGTTCCAAAACTTAACTTTCCATGAAACCAGAAATAAATATCAAAGAATCCCAGAATATGCTGCGTTGGTAGGAACCCACAAGGTTCATTGAGTCCAACTACTTCCCCTCTACAGGACCATCACCAAGAATCACACCAGGTGCCCAAGAGTCAAGAAGTGTTTTCCAAAATGTGTAGTTATGTAAAATCATATCATCTGAAAGCAGTAAGTCAATATTTATTTTTCCACCTTTATCATAATCAGTTGTTTAAGGATCACTAATCATCTGACAAAGAGATCTTTTCATTTCCACTCTGTATTGAGTTGTTTGTATATGTTAAATGAATAAAGCAGATCACAAAATAACAACAGACAATTGCCCAAAGAGATCACACTTGCTTAGCAAAATGGCACATGTGATCCATACATATGGGATCCCCTTCCCAATTAATTCAACAAGTAACAAATATTCAAGTGGTAAGGTATGGTTTAATAAGTCTTTTAAAAATCATGTGAATTGGACACAAACCAGAAGTGCCAACTGCCCATTCTGGGCAGTTATCAGCTAAAAGAAATCCACAAATACGATCTCAGACTTGGAGGTACACATATTTCTGAGCTGTTGGCCTATCTTTGCATTCACTTTCATGTCTATCAAGACCACGATGTTACAGGTAAAACATAAGGCACATTTACACTTCCATCCTCTTATTAAAAGAACTTATATAAGCTAATAGAAAGTAAGGAGCGAAATCCAGAACTTATGCTCTTATAGTTAAATCACTGATGCAGTAAGTCTATTCCATCTTGAGTTATAAAGGAACACAAAATTCACCATGGCCATTTACATCTCTCTCAAGCCCTTCATTAAATAATCCCCTGACTCCAAAAATTACTGTAATGACAAAAAAGGCACTAGAACACTTCAGATAATTTGCACTATAAATACATAAGGGTAATATTATGCAGTACTGCCAACCAGGTGGAAAGAGCTATATTTCAAAAAGCCAACCTGACTGATATTGGTTATATTTCATATATTTTTTTTTTATCTACATTAGTATTTTTTCATATATATTCATATATAGAGAGTTGATGCTTTTGGGTTTTTTGGTTGTTGTTGTTGTGCGGGTTTTTTGTTGTTTGTTTGTTTGAGGGTTTTTTTTTTGGTTGGTTGGTTGGGGGTGTTGTTTGTTTGGGGGGGATTGTTTTGTTTATTTGCTTGGGGTTTTTTTAATAAATAAGCAGAGCCAGTTCACACAAAACCAGTATATGGCTACAGGTGAAAATGCACAGAGCAGACATTTAGGCCTCTATAAGTACAAACGCTGATTTAAAACAGAAGCAGGAGGGCCAACATACTTTTATATACTGGTATATATATATTTTACAAATAATTTAAAAATCTGCCTATTTAAAACTGGCAGATATAAACTGCTTTGGGAAGGGTCTGATACAGAGCAGCATCTGCATAAAAGGAAGCTTTGTTACAGCAGATGCAACTGTGTGTTCCTGGCAACTCAACCTGCAGCCCAAGAGCCTAAAAGACATCTGCCCAGCTCATTCCTCTTTCTTTGTGATACCTGGTCCTGGACCAGCTTTTAGGTCCTGCAAGAGTTGCCTCCACACTTTAAATCTCAATGAACCAAACCTGTATCAGCTTTTCCATTCTTTTTTTTCCCAGAACTGATATCAAATTCATGGATCTACAGTTACCTAAATAGTTCCATTTGATAGCATTTTTTCACTTCTAGAAAGACATTCCCTAGTGTTCTTCAATATTCCTGAAACTATGAGACATTAAAAATACCCATTTGTATAGTCTGCCTCAATGACACTATTGATGCTTTACAAGGAATTCAGCATGCTATTCCTCTGCTATATATTTATGTATCAACCAGTGGTGAAGCCAGTAAGCGTGCTAAAAATCTTAAAATTACGGAAAAGTGAATTCTTTTTGGGACCTCAATACCATCCAACCGTTCCAAACTGACACAATCTCAAACTTTAAAGATTAATTTAGTGATTCTGTAGCTTACAAACAGGGAAGAAAGAAGCACATCACTTGGGAAAGGTCACCAGAAGCTCCCTACAGCCCCAAATTCTACCCAATAACCAAAAGTATGAGTCTAGGGATGATTGAAAACAGGGCGCACACACACAGGGATACTTCCTCAGAATTATTCTGCCTGCCTCTAGCTATTTGCAGTTCAGGGATTTTTTGAGCCTGAGGTGTCTTATTTATAAAATAACCCTCAAAGTATTTTTCCAGTTGTTTTTGAACCAGCAAAAAGTTTCAGTTTCCACAAGATCCTGTGATAAATTTCCATATTTGAGTTACACCAAAAAATACCTTTGCTTTGAATTTGCTGCCAGATAGTTCCATTCAATATTTCCTACTTCTTCCACTAATAGAGATAATAATAATTTCTTATTTATCGTACTAATCGTTATGTGATTTCACAGAGGGCTATGGCATACTGCTCTCATCTGTCTTTGCAGTTGAAAACCTCTATTTTACTCTACTCATACCATCCTTAGCCATGTCTTATATGTAAGGTTGCCCTGTTGGCCTTTGCTGTATCTTCTCAATACGACTGTTTCCTTGTGGAGCTTCTGGGATCCAAAGTGCAAAAAGCTACCCGATGTGCCTGTGTCACTGATTTATATAGTGACACCATGATGTATTTTCTGTTTTCTTCTCTGTTTTTTTCCCAATTTCTGCAGTTCACTTACTTTCAACTAAGGAGGAATAACAATCATCTCACATGACTTTAAATGTATAGGAACTGTTTACATGCACACACACACATACTGTACTTCCCCTAATCTTTATCTGCAGAGAATGTAATCTGTCATTTTTGTGGGTTTTTTTCCTGCAACTCTCTGCAGTCTTCAGGCTACATGGAATGAGAAGAGAAATAAGATACACACTTTTAAAAGTGAACATAACAACAAATTAGATCAATGTAAGAGCTTTAGGTGATTCTCCACCACTGAAATTCACAGAATCACAGAATGGTTGAGGGTGAAAAGGATCTCTGGAGATCACCTAGTGCAACCTCCCTGCTAAACAAGATTCACCTAAAATGGGTTGCACAGGAACTGGTCCAGGCGTGTTTCGAATATCTCCAGAGAAGGGAGACTCCACAGTCTCTCTAGACAACAGTTCCAGTGTCCTGGCACCCTTGAAATAGTTTTTTCTCATATTCAGATGAAACTTCCTGTGTTTCAGTTTATACCTGTTGACCCTTGTCTTGTCACTGGACACCACTTGAAAAGAGTCTGGCCCCATCCTCTTGTCACTTGTCCTTCAGATATTTTCATATGCACTGATGAGGTCTCCTCTCAGTCATCTCTTTTGCAGGCCAAACAGGTCCAACTCCCTCAGCTGTTTCTCATAAGAGATGTTGTCTTGCTGTCCCTTCACTGGATCTGCTCCAGGAGCTCCCTGTCTCTCTTGTCCTAAGGAGCCCAGAACTGGACACAGCACTCCAGGTGAGGCTCACCAGGGCTGAGCAGAGGGGCAGGATCCCCTCCCTTGACCTGCTGGCCGTGCTCTTCCTAAGGCAGCTCAGGATCCCATTGGCCCTCTTGGCCACAAGGACACACTGCTGGCTCAGGGACAGTTTGCTGTCCACCAGGACCTCCAGGCCCTTCTCCACAGAGCTGCTTCCCAGCAGCTCAGCCCTCAGACTGGGCTGGGCCATGGGGTTATTCTTCCCCTACTATAGGATCCTACACTTACCTTTGTTGAGTTTCATTAGGTCCTCTCTGCCCAACTCTCAAGCCTGTCTAGGTCATGCTGGATGGCACCACAGCACTCTGGGCCATTCCTCACAGTTTGGCACTCCGTCCCTCCATGCAGGTCACTGATCAGTTCCAAGCCATGAGATGCAATGCCAGCTACAGCCCACTAACTAGACTCTGTGGCACTGATCACAACCCTCCAAGGTCTGCCATCTGCCAGTTCTCAATCCACTCACTCATCCAGACTGCATTTCCTGAGCTTAACTCTGAGGATGCTATGGGACACATGTCAAAAGCCATGTCAAAGTTAAAGCAGACATGTTTAAATCAAGACTGACAAGAGCTTTTCACAGTAGCTGTACCAAGAGATGTGTCTTAAGTCAAACACTAACTAGTTCACAACTTGCTTTGATGACTGCTCATGTTATTCAGAAAAGTTCACCCAATCACAAAGGGTTTACTTGGCTAATCTTTAAATTTTACTGGCTATGCTGGGGTTAGTCTTTCATTTAAGATTTGAGAGAACCTTGCCCACTATCTTTCAAGTCTGTAAGGAATTGGAGCTAGAGAATAAAACAACAGCAAGTTGTTTCCTCCTCCTTCCCTTCCTTTCCCTCCCAAACTTTACTGAGACTGATTTTTTTAATTATTCTTGCTATTTAACATGTTTTGCAAGTTAAAAAAAGAAGGAACTATACTTGATGTTTCTTGGTACTATTTTATCTCTAACATCTAAAAGCAAATAATGGCAAATGTTATTTCATTAACAATTAAATTATATATGTTTTAAAAACATCTTGCAAGGAGAGAAGGAAATGGAATAATTTCTAATTTTAGTTGTGCCCAGCTGTCAGAGCAAAGATTTTTTTTTTTTTTTTTTAATTCATGGTAAAATTTGGTCCATAAATATTCTTTTCCCCTACTGAGCAAGTTTGTACAAACAGATCTTTAATTCATACTCTCTATTTTGCTTCCCAAACAGGTTCTACAGTTCACTTCCTCAGGTTCATATAGTCACTGCAGCAGTAGAAAATGGTAGTATGTTAAAATACTTTAAAGTAGCAAAAATTGCAAATAGAAACCCCCAAAATAACGAAGTACTCTTCTATTAATAAAAGAACAGACAAAAGAAGGTTCACATACACTAAAACAGATAAACTATTCTGAAGCACAGGTATTAAACACAAATCCTCACTAGGGTTTTTTTTTTTTTGTTGAGTTGGGTTTTTTTAAACAAAAAGATAACATGACCAAATCAAACACTTTAGACACTTTAAAATATTTTGTCTCTAGTTAAATGTTACTTTACACAGAGATATTTATAAAGACCAATTTTTTTGACAAGCTAAGCTGTGCTTGTAAGGTAAAGCTATGATATCTGATGCTTTCAGATCACACTTCTATAAGTTAATTTAGTCATCTCATATTTGTTGGCAATTTTCCCCTAAGAGGCTAGATTATTCTTCCTGGAGATTTATACTCCTCCTTCTTACTCTTCCTCCTCCTCTTTTTTTCACAATCAAATATAACTCAGAGAAATAAAATTGTCTGTGAGACAGAAAGAGGATATATAAAACCAAGATTAAGGAAACAATTAATAAAGCAATATGGAATTAATAACAGAAGAAACATAAAAGAAGAGGCAGACAGAATCATGTGGAGTTACACAAAAGAGAATTTAAAGCAAGAAAGGCTGTAGCCTCTTATTTGCATTAGAAAATTTACTTGTTGTCAATATTCTAACTGCAAATGTACATTAAGATGAATCAGAAGTAGGCATCTGGATTTAATCCAACTTAACCCAATATACATGCATGTTACCACCCTTACTATTATCAACGGCAATTCTAGTGTTTTACTGATTCTACAAGATCTTTCCCTTCTTACCAGCTGTTCCATTTCATGCTCCTGCCAACTCTTTTGCACCATTCATGTAGTCAAATTAGGCAATGAGATCCATATCTGGTGATGGGCCAAAATCCATAATATCACTGAAGTGTCTTTCAAACTTGTTTCTTCAGAAGAGGGGAGATGACCTTAATTTATTATCACAGGCAGAAACAAAATATAAAGCTATTTCAAATTCTGTCTTGCCAAATTTTATCTTCTAACAACTTCTGCAACATTAAGCACACCCAGAAGGAAAAAACCAAACTAACAAGACTCCATTGTAAGGAAGTCAGGGAAAAAGTGCTGTTTCCCATTAGAAACCACTTTGGTTTATTTCCTTGGGCATTGGAAAGGTTACAGTGAACACAGAAAAGAGAGTACCTTTAGCTGAATAATATAAATTGTATAGACTTGCTGTCTGGAACTGTTACTTTTAAAGCCCTAGCACTTTATTTATTAAAAAAAAAAAATCTAACTCAGATTACCTCCTATTACCAGTGAACTGTCAATTTATAACACCTGGCTCTCCAAAACTTCCATTCTGCCAGCATTTTCCCAGCAGAAGGTTAACCAAGTGTCTTGAATGAAAATTTCATTGTTATAAATATCTGCAATTATGGCCACTAGCCTTTATGACATAAAAATCAATAGAAATATATCATGATTTTAAATCATTCATCTCTTGAAATAGTTCTTCCACCTTGCTCCCTTTTATTTCGTAGCAAGCTGATATACAATTTTCAGTGATACATTTTCTGTATATTGAAGCACATGCATATACTCAATCAAAGAAACCCATATTATCACAGGCTGTTTCCAGTCAACAGTATAAAAAGAAGTAAAGAGAGTATGATCACTTTTACAATCCAAATTATCTGCAACATATTCAGAAATACCATGCTTTATAAACTCAGACAATGAGTGTGTATTATCAAAGGAAGGTCATCTGATTCACATTCCAGTAAAGGTTGAAAATTAGTCAGAATCAAAGAAAATACAATTCTTCCCCACTTGCACCCTATTCTGATCCTCAAACATGACTTTTATTTAAAGAGTTTTTAGTTCACAAATTTATACACGCCAGGGCTTGGTTTGCAAGAAAGGACAACAAAGGGATGCAAAGAATTCCCTTGAGGCTGGAATAGACAGTTAATACAACTCCTGTTTAAAAACAAGCTTTGGCAAGGCTCACTATGCCTTTGACATTCTTCAGGAAAATTACTCAAATCTAGACAAAAAATAAGCTGTTTCAGGAAAAAAAAAATCTTATAAGTGCAAAGAAGAACCATCTTCCTCTACAATCAAATTAATATGCAGCAATAATGAAAATCAAAAAGTTTTTTTAAAAAATCAAAGCAGTGAATGGAACAAAATAAATAAAAAGCAGCAAAAGTAGGAGAAAGTGAACAAGAATGTCATGGCAATAACACACTGAAATTTGGAAAAGAATACTGGAATGAGAAATGTGCCACCTGAATAGAAGAGTCAGAGTAATTCAGTTTTGGTTAGGGAATTTCAGTGGTAGAAATTTCAGAGATGATGCGGCAGAAACACAAATGACCTAGATGAGGCCTAGTCAGGCAGAAAGTTTTAGGGACTTTATAAAAACAAAGGACATTATTAGACTACAGAAACAGTCAGTCAAGTTATTAGACATTTTTATCCACGTCTCAAGCCTAGAAATTCAAGTAGTGTACATGAGAACAGCAAGACATGAATAAGGACAAACTGTTCCACATTTAAACATACTAATTTGTGATCTCATAACTAAAATATACTTCAATGCAATTCAGCAGAATTACCATCATATAAAGTAGCAGCAAAAGATTAAGGACCCAGTGTTAGAGAAGGATATTGGTCAGAAAACCTTTTTAAATCCAGAAATCTGGAATTTCACAAATAACTGACTGCACTCAAGATGTGAAAAATTAAAAGAATGGGGAAAAGTTTACCACACTGATTTTAATGGGAACAAAATTTAACCCCTTTAGTCTGTGAATCTTACCCTATTCAATTCTAAATCATAAAGTATCCATATTTCTCTGAAATATTGAAACCAGTACCATAATAACTTACCAGTAATTATACAGTACTACCTCTGATATGTA
This sequence comes from Anomalospiza imberbis, assembly GCF_031753505.1. Lineage (NCBI taxonomy): Eukaryota > Metazoa > Chordata > Aves > Passeriformes > Viduidae > Anomalospiza > Anomalospiza imberbis. Next base: position 31,795,959 of record NC_089686.1, read on the forward strand.
AAGCCACATAGTTCTAAGATATCAGAATGTTAAAATGAAGACATGTTATCCTACATTTATATTCAAATCACGGAGTCACATTATACTTCCACACTTCAATCATAGTTTTGGTTATATTTTAGATAAAACTTAGAAGGGAAAAAGGCACAGATATGAAAGTATATATAATGAACACAGACTACCTATTACAGGAAAACACATTTACCAAGAAAATGTAATTAATACTTAAAATCTGGCATGTCTTATTTTTAGTTCAGACAAAAAAAAAGACAGCTTGGCTTGTCTGATTCAAAAAAAAAAAAAAAAAAAAAGAATTTCTGTAATGTTAGGAACAGTTTAGGAAGAAGCACTGAGCAGATGGAGAACCAGCTTTCACTGATGCCAAGTCCTGTGATTTCAATGCAAATCTTTATTGTGGAAGGTTTCTTTCTGTTTGTTTGGGAGAAGAAAAGGAGTACAGAAGAGACTATTTTTGTTAATTTTAGATACCTACAAGTATGTAAGCCAGAAGAAGTATCTCAGGTCTAGTAACAAGTCCAAAGTTGCAGACCCTGTTGCAAATAAAACATGTGCAAGTGGAAATGAGACCACTTGGATATGAACCCTTCACAGATGGGAAATGTTATCTACCAGAGGACCATCAAAAAGGAAATGAAAGTTCTGATGTGCTGAAATAGGGCTAGAAGGAAAAGTAGGATAGACGAGCATGTCATGGAAACTCAGAGAATGTTTAGAGAATGATGTAGTGAAAACAGAGAACATAAAGAAAGATGCAAGTAAAGCACTTGCCCTACCTATTTATGTCAGGAGCACACAAACTAGCAATATTTACCTGTTACCAACCCTCAGTGCAACAGTGCAATCACCTTTCTTGAAACCAGGCACCAATATCTTAAAGCTGATGATAAGTGATAAGAAGTAACCAATATTTCTATGTTCCACACAGAGGTCATGTCCCTTGGGGAACAGTAAGAATATGGAAGTTTTCCATCAGCTGAACTTCTTGGCCAATTTCTGGCCAAGAAGTAGCTGAGTTGTCAAGCAAGTACCACTGAAAAATGGGACTCTGATATATACAGTAATCCAAATCACCAATGAGTTAGGCATTTCTGTAAAGAAAATCAATTTTCAGCTATTCTCTATAATTTTAAACTCAAAGGATTCTTTTTTAGTACTTGAACTATTCCCTGCTATTTCCATTATTTTTGCTTGAGCAGAATTACCATTAAAAAAAAAATTATTTACTCTTCACTCAAATTTTTCTTTTTTCAAAAAAACTTGGAAAACTCTCTACTTGAAATAGAAAAGTTAAAGGAAAACCTACTTTTAATGCAAGCCATGCTCCTAAAGTTTATCTGTTTAGGTTTTTCAAGATGGCCAAAGCTCTTTTGTGTACTTCGAATTCTCAAGCATGTACTGACCACGCAAATGACAAAAATGCAGCAATGTATTGCAATAGACATATCAAAATTAAACAAAGACCCAAAAGAAAGAGGTTAAAAAAAGAGATCAAGTGTTTAGGGAAGGGAATGCAACCATTACCTCATAATTCTTATACCTATTGTTCATTACTATTATGCTCCAGTGACTGTTCTTTTGATTTCTATTCTACATTTTTTATTGTATCTAACTGCTGGGTACCTACAGAAATTATATGTATTATTATTATAAATTATATTAATTATTAAAATATCAAAACCATTCTCCCAGTTTTATTTGAACTGCACACCATTTCTCCATCTTAATCTTTAATACACCAGAATTATTTAGCCATGGCCTAAAAAACTAAATGTGAAAAAATTCATGTCCAAAATGATATTTTTTCATCTTGATAATCATCATCTTGCAATCCAAATATTGTTATTGAGGCATGTATGTTGGCAATTTTTAGCTGGTTTACTGCTAATGCCTGCCACATTTAAAGAAAATTAATCAAGTGCCTGGATACATTTTGATCAGCTTTATAATGATATTTTAATAATACATTTTTAAAGAATCTATTCACAGCCAAAAATCTGATGAACAACTTAAGTCTACTGTAGGTCACTTAACCCTCATCTGTCAAATAATGAGGGCAGCCCTTCAAACATGGCAAGATTCTGCTCGCAAAATAAGGTTATCCTATCACTTCCACTTCTTTTGCACTTTATGCTTCAACAGCATTTTTACAAAATTGATTCAAGGCCTATTCCCTGAAGGCCTGACAATAGGACTTGTATTTTATATCAGCTAGACAAAAGCTGATAAGTTTGCTATATTCAAGATAATTAAAAGTTTGCTATATTCAAGATAATTAAAAATAAATAAATTTTAAAAAGCTGAAAAAAAGAAACATACTTAAAAACTTAAGCTGAACCCAGGTCACTTATTTTACACAGAGATAGAATAAGCCCTAACAAAGAAGCTCCATCAGGCCAGTGACATTAATTGTTATCAAAGGCACCCAGGAGTTCTCAAGACTATTTTCAGCTGCCTTTTTAACTATTCAGTATGAAATTTTCATGGTCTATTGTCTGCATCAGGTGGCTTTTCCTGATCCTCCCCTTACCAGCACCTTGTAAAGGAACCCAGAGAATGACTGACATTCTTGTGTGAAAGCACTTGGGAACTGCAACCACTTTCCTGCCCTGAATCAGTAACTTGAAGTCAGACTGCACAATGATTTTGCATGAAAGAGTTATGCTCTGTGCATTTTGTGAAAAATCTAACCTGACTTAGCCAAGCTACAAGCTGCTAGAAATCTGAGTTCATACCTAATTTTTACAAGATCTGCTGAAGCTTAACAACCAATCACTGCACTACCTCCTCAGTGGTCTTCTGCATGCCATCCCAATGTGCAAGGCAACTGAATTAAATTTCCCCCTACTTTCAGTTTTGAGTGAGAGTCAGATTTTCCACTGTAGGAGAAGTCTGCGTCTAACAGGCTTTAGGTAGAACACTGACCACAAATTGTTGCCCTGCATATTTTGCAGCCTCACCTATGGTGATATCCCTAACACAGTTGAAAACAATGGTCTGTCACTTCATATTGTTGGGAAATTTGAGAATAATTTTGGGGATACTGACAGAGAATGTGGAGAGAAAATGATAAAACCAGTTTATGATGGAGACCAGAACTGGAAGCTTGAAAGAATAAGCTGGGATTGACTAGACAAGGAAAGAAACTAAGAGGAACATAACAAGATGTGGTAGCGAATGAAACCAAATGAGCAATGCCAAGCACAACAACTAAGACTTGGGGATCACCAAGACTGGAAAGAATGAGGGACAGATATTCTGTGTCTGACAGAATTTGAAAGAATTGGATTTTAATAAGTGTACATGGAAGGGAGCTGGCTCACAACAAAAGACTGAAAAAAGATCCACCAACAGGAATCAGAAAAAACACAAAGAAGAAGAAAAAACAACAGAAGGAAGGAAGAGTAAGAAAAATTAGTAGGCAGAAAAGGCCTGACAGCAGAGAAAGAACATGCAGTGAAGAGACGGTCTGGGACTAGTCCAGCCTAAAGACAGAGTCACTGCCACACTAGAGATTAGCATGAGGCAGAGAAAGCTGGAACTATAAGCAAAAACCTAAAAACATGGTGCTTGTCTTCAGAAGTTATTGAAAGACGTAACATAAAATATTCTCTGCAAGTATCTACAAACTCCTTTCTCCTCCTCAGACTTCCACTTTCCACCTTCCTCTGCTAACAATAAAATGTAGTGTAATAATGCATAACTGTGTTCCTTTCTTAATTCAAACAACAGTAATATTTACATTTAAAAATTACCTTTAAAATTAAATTTAAAAATTACATTTAAAATTTCTAATTCTAATTATCAATATCACATAATATCTCATTTTGCTATTTTTAGGTTGATTTTAACTAAAGAATTACACACAGACACACTTATACAAATAAGTACCAAGGACTTTTAATTCCTCGGACATCAGCAATTCCTCCATTTAACTTTGTCACCAGCATTAATTCTGTCTTTATTACATTATCCCAAATGATTTTTTCTATGTTATCTCATTCAATTAACAGCATATTTTCTGGGATAAGACAAGTTTTATCTTGAAGGATGACACTCTCTGTAAGACCCTGCATTCAATATTACAGAACTTGTTATGTAGAACAGGTTTTTAATCTGAGCTTTAGCCAAAGAATTCTTATTAATGGCTGTATTAATTACATAGTTGTGTATTAATAGTAAATCACAAGATTTAAAGACGTTTCAAATGCTTTGTATTAATGAAAAATTGGAAATTTAACTCCATTACCTCTCCTGTACTCCCTAACTGCCTCTTGTGATTAAATTGGATTCATTTTGCATCTTCAGAATGCTGAGCAGCAATATACTAACAACAGCAATTATCAAATAAAGCAGATGTGTGAGCTTCTTCACAGACCACTACAAATAAATTACTGTATTCCCAGTTATCATACATCAGCCAAAGAAACTAAATAACAAAGAACACTGCTGACACAAACAGCTTTTTTATGTCACTCCAAGAAATCTGCATTACTGTTTAGAAGGTACTTTTTTCTTCCTCCAAAAGAAAGTACTTTATTCCACTGCAGTTTCTTATCGATTTATTTCACTCTAGAGAACAGTAACAATATATCCTAAAATAAAGCACTCTCTAAATCAAAGATTTAGAATTAAGAAATAGGATGAATATATGAATACAAACTTTCAATATTATCATTTGAGGCATTAAGAGAATCTAAAGAGTAAAATAAATTGGGAGGTAATAAATGTGTTGAAGTATAACTCATGAAAAATACAAATTAGTAGAGCTAAATCATATTTTGTTATATCCTCAGCTCAAATGTACTATTCCTCAGAACATTTTAAAGACATTCTGAAGGCTAACTATTGAGTTAGTGAAGTTATTAACAAGCTGAAGCATGGAGACATGGCAGCTAAGGACAGGTCTCTTGATTTAAAAAGTTTTAAATTACTACATCTACTTTGCTCCCCAGACTCTGTTAGATACACATTTCTGAGATCCATACCATGTGCCTTGACTCCAGCATTGTTTGCTGTGCAACACAAGATTCAGAGAAGTTAATACACATTTCATGATTCTGTGATTAAAACCTGACAGCTCAGGCCCAACTTTACAATGTTCATGTGAAACAGAACTTGAGAATTTGGTTCTTGCACAGAAAACAAATCTCTGTTCTTTGTTTCGTTAGTGTAGCTAACTTCTAACTTACCCTACGAAGCTGTGACTGAAAAATCCAATTATTTAGATTTGAGAGATTGCAGAATTTCCAAAGTACTACAAAAAACTGCCATAATACATGGCTTGTGGCTTTTTACTGAATGGTATTGCAACACAATGGCACATCAAGAGTTTCTAAAATAATTTTAGGTAAGTGTTTTTAGTAACAACCCTATACTATTAATGTATGGCTGAATAACCCCAGGATCTAGTATAGACTGTCCCTCCACCTCCTCCTTTATTATCTCCTCTAAACAGAGGAAAACAACTGGTCGTTATTTTCAAGGAGAGCAACACTTGCTATTCACACACACATCTCTACAGTGCTGATCACAAATCTCTGTTGAAACAAACAAGAGCAAGCAGCTGCCTGACTGTTGTGTTTAGTCATACCAGCAACCTTTTTTGTTTCCTGGAAAGCAACCCAATAACCAAGATCAGCAGGGATAAGCTCAGTGTTACTGGATGTTGCACACACTCAGACCCATCTTTTCACCGGAAGGCTATAAATGCACTAGCCAGCATCCCTCTCTTACTCCCCATCTGTCACAGCTCAGTGCAGCCTGTATGCTATGAGGCTGTACCCATGGAGACTTTCAACACTCTTAAATACATAAATGGCAGACCCACTGAGGCAGATAGGAATGGTATTCTAGGGTGGAGTTTCATCATCAAGGACAACAGCCAGAAAAGTGGTCATGTCTCAAAATGCAAAACAAAAAAATCCCTGCGGATTGGACAATGCTTACCTGCTGAGCTAAGCAAAACACTGAAGTCTGTTCCTCTCTGTGACTCCCCAGCTTCACTCTGTCCCTCTTTTTCTGTATCCTCATAACGGCTCCAGTTAGAAAATACCTGTCTTCTTGAATAGCATTTCACTTCTTCCTTCTCTTCTTCATGTCGTGATTTGGTATCATCATCCTCCTCTACCTGTGATATTTAAATGGATAGTTAAGCCATTGCAACTTAACAGAATTTTGGTTTGTATTTAAACAATCATTCATACAAACAATACCAACCACAGAAATAAAAAAACAGGAAGACAAATCCATCTGGATCCCCACATACATTTTAGGTGGTACGATCTTTGTGAACTGTATGCAATTCATCAAGAATGTAACTAAAAGCACCGAGTAAAGCTTCAGCTCCTACAGGGGATCAAGCAGTGACACTGATACAAGTTCCACTACTTTCCCTCCTATTCTGAAAATTCGTAACGACTTCAAAATAGCCTTCTTCTTAAAACTGAGAGCAATGGATACGGAGCGGAACTAAGAATTGAAACCAAGTGTCTCTGTCCACGTGTTGCAGTGATAAAGGTATTAACTGAAAAAAAACAACGTTTCTAGAGTGGAATAGGCAGAAAATTATGCAGAAAAACATTTTGAAAATGGTGATTTATGTAAGAATTTCCATTATAACTGACTATAGAGTCAAGTAATATGGAATAATTAATCAAATTTCATTTCCTTCATGAGAGCTATTTTATGGAAATAGACATGAAAAATTTAAATACACTGCTATCAGTCAATCTACTAATCTTAACCTCTTAAAAGTCCTAGAGTCAAAAGGAGAATTCATTGTGGAGTCAACTTAAGATACAAGCAAAATAAATATTTGCCACAAGTACTCAACAGATGTGGAAAACTCTCTGCTGTTTTGAATTCACTATAATGCAGCTTTTCCAGAGCTTGGGTTTTAGCTGAAATGACTGTTGCCTCACAATAAATATTTGCTTCCTGGAGGGAGGAGCAGTCAATAGGCAAGAGATTAAATCTGTCACAATTACACAAACACACTCTCAGGTGTCAAACAGATGACAAAAAATAAAATATTCTGTGCATTCTCACTGGTTCTCTGCAATTTTAAGGTAAATTCTCTTTTCTTTGTATTCATCAGATAATACACTAAAATGGTTATTGTAGGTAAACAGCTGGTTATATGAGCAAGTGGATGAAGTGACAACTACATTACTGGAAACTGAGGCAGAGCTATAATTTCCATATAACAAAGGCCAAATCCTTTTACATTAAAAAAAAAAAAAAAAAAAACCAACTTATTTCTTCTCTATTCTTTTCCTATGAAATTAATGATTTGCTATAATCCGGCAAACCTAGTGAAATTCAGTGCCTAAAATAACTTGGAGCTGATACAATTCACAGGTCAAAGCAAGAACTGTGCTACAAAGATAGATCAGTTTTGTACTTTATTTTTAAGAAAATATCAGAATCATCTTAAGCAACTATGACATTACAGATAATTACTTCTTATAGACCTGTTTGAAGAATTCACTCCTTCAGGTGTAAACGTAAAACCCAGGAGTACCAGTTCCATAGTCCAACAAGCTTCCAGTAAACTAGTATGGATACAAATGTTTCTCTTTTTCACTTTCTGTTATTAGCTTTTCTATACAGTGCACCTCAAGGAAATACCACTTCTTAGAAGTGAAATAGTTAACTTCAAGAAATAAGCCACAAATTCTCAAGAGTATTAACAGCAGCTGTGCAACCTCGTTTCCCACGTAGTGTCCTGAGGCTTACTGTTAAAACAACTAAACTTCAAATAAAAACCTGCTTCCATTTCCAATAAATACTTAATGGAAAATCTTACATGATGCACCACCAAGCTAGAAAACAAAACTGCAAATAATCACAATTGAATAGTCAACATTCAATCAATTTAAGGATGTGTTAAAATGTTCAAATTAATTTAAAAACTTATCAGTGAAACTTCAGAAATAGTTTGCTTCTACTATCCCACAAGATACCAAGTAACAACCCCAGAAACTCAGAAACATACACTTTAATCACCTTTCTCTTAGCTGCCTATTCACTACACCATATGCTACTAACATTGTCACCCCACCTTACTGAAAATGAGTCTTAATCGGTACACAGCAAACATCTGCCCTATGTGTAATGAATTAAACTACCCTCTTGCCACATTGTCAAATAACAAAAGATACAAGCTGAAACAAATTCTAGAAGCCAACTCAGATATAACCTTTAAAAAGTATTACTCACATAAGGAGAAAAACATATCCCTTTAAATAGTATTAACCTATCTCCATGTTATCGCTCAGTGTTGTAACACAACATGATACCACAGGAGGTATAGCATCTATCTGCTGTGCCTCAGCTCCAGATAGTAATGCAGCACCATTTGCACATTTCATTGAAATTTTCTAAGTGTGGAAAGCATGGAAAAACCCAGCTGAACAAAACCAGGAAGCCTTCGGACTATTTTGCATATCAGAAAAAAAATGTGCGCAATATTCCACCTAAACACTAAAGCACTCAAACAACAGTGAAAGAGCCAAGCTCCCCTGCAGAGGAACTTGAACAATCTGTGGTCTTCTGCTGAGCAATGCATTTTTTATCCTTTATGAGAGCCTGTGACTGTACTTTTCTTCTAAAGGAAAGCAAAGTGCATAGAACAAATGACCACAATCTTCAGTCTAACAGAGCAAAAAATACTTTAGTATACTAATTTTATATACAGGGTTGGGGACAGTATGGTATTGAGAAAATATAGGAAAGTGGGCTTTTTGTTTGACTTTTCTTACAGATGAGAACATGTTGATGCATGTGGTTCAGGAATGAAGGTGTTTTAATGAAGTAAACATTGTTCTGAACAAGTAATTTCCCTGGGGTCATCCTTCTTCACTTCCCTGGAACCCAGAGTGGTTTGGATCAAAGTACACAATGGAGAAAGTGCAACAGTGACCTCTTGCATCCCACTTCAATTACTCATCCACTATTCACTGTAAGTTCAATAAGTCCTGGCATGTTAAGTACACGTGTCCAAGCACTCAACAAGAATGGTTGAGCTCACAGCCCTTTATCAAAACAAAACTCAAAGTGCATTGAAAGTCAGGGCTTCCATTAAGATTTTCTAAAACTGTACTTATTACCCTTAGGAAGCCACAGGAGATAGAGCTTATAGCCTTCTTCCTGTTCAATTCTGGATACACTGCAGGAAAAATTTAAAACTCTTCATCTTTGTCAGTACTTAGGATATTCTATAGTAACAGAAACATCAGATCTTCAGCTTACCTTTCTTTGGGCCAATTGCGGTTCCCTATCATGTAGGTATCACACATTATTAGACTTCCTTTCTCATTTATTTTGTAGCATTTCTCCCAGTTCTCTTCCCAATATGTCACCTTACAGTATATAAACCTAATTTGAGCTTTTTTGTTAATCTCTTAGAAAGAGCATAGCTATTTGTCTTCTTCACTTCCTTCCCAAATTATCTTTAGAAACTCTTCAAAATTATAATGATCAAGTGCTACTTTGCCCCTTTGTTACTTAATCTTTGTATTACTGTTTTGAATATTACAGCTACAACATATTCACATTTCCTTATCTTTTCCATTCTTTATTAGGGACACTCACCTACAATACCCCAGACATCATATATATCCATTCAGAGTCATAATAAACAGTCACTGCCATATGGGGACCCCATGCATATTCAGGGACACTCATAACCACTGTCTGTTCCCTACACTTGCTGCTCTCACAACAAACAACAGCACACACCAATTCTTTGAATAAACTTCTGTCTTGATTGTCTCTTCCCTTTGTGGAAACTGCTGTACAGCTATGGTCAAGTGCAAGGACATTAAAGCTTATCTAGATGTCTCAATCCCATTTTCTCTTCTCATCAGGGTAAAAGGCTAGCAAGACAAAATGAAAATGTTCTCTGGGTTGAATCTGATCCAGACAATCAGCTGCATCATGAATGAGCACATATCTTTTTTCTCATTTGTATTTAAAATACTAAGGTGTATTGCAGACACAATTTATCTTTTGGTCCTCATCCTAACTTCGGCAGCATTTGTTAAGACCAAATTTTCACAGAAGGAACTTCTAAGTCAAAGGATCTAAAAAGGTATATAATTAAGAAACAAAGCCATTCATGATCTCTACACCTTAAATTGTTTCACAGAATAGAAGTCTGTATATGGAGGCTTGTATGCATGTAAATTAGTAAGGCAGCTTGGCTGATACTGACTTCTTAGTGGTTCCTCTGGGCAGACATAAGTGGAAATGCTAAAGACTGTTACTCTTTAATGTTGGAGACACTCTTTAATGACTTAAATTGCTCTTGGAAAGACATACTTGCTTTTAATTTTATGGTTCAAAGTTATTGGTAGTATAACCAAAGAAGAGCAATGGGATTACACCATGAATTATCTTAGTACATTACAGATATAACACAATATCAAAAAGAATCCCTTTTTTAACAACAGTGCTCATTAAATGCACTTTATTTACATTTAAATCCAAAAAGGTACAGGAGAATCCCCTGACAACTTAATTTATGTTTAACTATGACTGATAGGCTAATACCTCATGATAGTTATATATAGCATAAAAATCTTCAAAAATTTTCTTATTTTATACATTTAACCCTATGTTATTAGGGGCTAATTAAAATCCATATATATATATATATATATATATATATATATATATATATATCCCTCTTTTTGTAAGTAATTACTTGACAAAGGAAAGCATCATCGGGTTTACTGTGGTGGAAATTTAACAGACTCTAAATAATTAACTGTATGGTATACTAAAGAAAAACAGACTATATTCAGAACTATGGCAAATGGAAGCAGAACTTGCTGTTCAGCTGGACCAAAACCCCACCTCCTAAAATATTCTTTGTACTCTTTAAAGTTTTAACATGATCAAGCAGCACGGCTACAAAGTGTCCTGCATCTTTCTCACAAATCACTATTAGCATTTCCACAAGCTAAAGCCATACTCTCTACAAATTTTGTGCCTCACTGAATTGGAATGAGAACTTCTATTAGGAGCTAAATCTCTCCCTGAGACAGGGAAAAAGAAGAAGCTTCACAGGCAAACAGCTTGGTTATTTTGTTTGTAACTACTGGTCTAAATGGCAGACCACCTTCTCTTTCAAAGACCTAGTAAAGAATCCATAAATCCTGATGCTTACTCTTCACTGCCCTCTCAGAAGTATCTCCATGACCTGCTAGTAAATGACTAGTGCATGGTCCTTCGAATGAGAGCCTTACAGGGGCAAAATGAACCAATCTAATACACTCTGCTCAAATTTCATACTGCAGCTTTCAGAGACCTAGTTTGAAAATTTTTGACTTGTAGATAAATTAAACTTAATAACCATGCACTGTAAGTTAGCAATACTTTGTTCTTGGCAAAGCCTGCCAAGTAATTATTTATTTCAGAAAGTGCATATTTGAGTGTGCTGATCATTAGAGACAAGATTTTCCAAACTACAAAGCCACTAGCTAAAATTTCACTCTACTGATTCAGATTAAAACTCCAAACTGAAGGATACTTGATGGGGTATGTTGTGAGAACAGTATCATTATAAATTCAATACTCATTCTGCACTAACTGGAAAATTTGTAGAGTATCAACAAGTTGCATTAACTGCAGAAGTAGCCCTTTGCCTCTCTTCCCCAAGGCTGTCTCATGGTGTGAACAAAGAGTCTGTAGGAAGTTTGTCCAGCTGCTGTCTACAGATAATGAGACTTTTGATTTTCTAAACTTGCCAAGCTAATACATTTCCACTAACAGAAATTCAACTGTATTTTTTCTTTAATTCAGTGGAAATGATTTTATGAAAGTTACTGTCAACTATGTAAACCCATCAAGCAATTTGTATAAAATTATCATATGGACCTGCACAAAACCTGGCAGCTCTTCTAGCTTCAAATTGTCAGTAACTTTAAAAAGATGATTTTTTTGTCTTACGAACAACAGTCAAAAATATGACTGCAAACATAAAACAGGAGCCTTTGTCTTGACAGAAATAAAAGGATTTAAGAAAACCTTACAAAGTACATTACCAGAAAGGTTACAGCATTTTCAGTAAGATTACTGATTATTCCTATGTATAGGCTGTACTTGGCAAAAACCAGAAGATTTATATATTGCATACATATGGATCCACGTATGTGAATGTTGCATGTCTTATTCCAAAACCAAGTTACACTTTGTATTCTGGAGTGGTAAAGGAAATCTTCTGGAGAAAGATAATTGTTTTTACCAAATCTGCTGTTCTTAAAAAGAAGTTTCCTAAGCTGCATTAGAGACTGACAATATCCTGAAACTGTTTCAATTCTTATGTGTTAATGTCACAGCATTATAGAGTAATCCAAACTGAAAGGGATTGCAAGAGGTCATCTTGTCCAACTGCCTACTCAAAAGAAGGTCAAACTGAAATCAGACCATGTAGGTTGGGGCTTTGTCTACTCAGGGCTTGAAAACCTCCAACAGTCTACTTAATCCTTAGTACTTCATTTTGCTATTTTATTCCAGCACTTCTAAAATTGTGAAAGCACTTGTATTAACAGCTTTAACCAGAACTTTTAAAGAACACACATGAGGAGTTCTGCAACATCAAGAAAGCAAAATTTATTAAGGGGAAATACTCACCTCAACATTTAAATAAGTGATGATTTAAAGGATATTGCTATTTTACTAGTCATCGTGAGGGAACAGGTAAGAGAGCCTCTCTCAATAAACGTATCTGTTATAAACTTCTACATATTGAAAAGCTTAGTAGTTCTGCAATTGTATCAATGATGAAGCAAAAGCACAAGAAATTATGTAAAAAGCTCAGTCAAAGCATCCATCTGCAGAACAGAGGAAAATTTGATTCTAACTCACAGAGTTTATTTCATAAACGTGGAACAAAGTCTGCTCAAAAGAGCAAGGTTTACAGAAGACCTTAGTTATATTGACAAGTCTAATGTTTATTTAACAACCCCTACATGCACACAGCTTTAGAACAAAGCCAACAAAAATCCAGCAACTGCATCAAGATCAAAAACAACAAGAAGAAGCTTCAGGGTTTCTCATGCAAGGAGAAGTACAGGACAAAGTTTCTCAACAGATCTATTTTTTGCCACAATGAAAATAGAAAAAAATAAACAAACAACCGCCCAAAAAAAAAACCTTGCAAAAGATTTCTGCTCTTCTATATTACACATGAAAGGAAATCTCCAAAGTTTACATTTTAATAACAACAAAACTGTCGCCTGCCTTTAAATTCAAAAATATTTGATAAAAGCCGCAAAAGGAGACGCTCTACCAACTTGAAGCCCTATAAAGATCCTGTATAATAAAGCCCTATAAAGATCCTGTATAATAAATTCCAGACAACAGCATTTTGTTTTCCTCACCCCTTTCACTATATCTACAACATTGTCAGTAGCATAGGTGCTGTATTTTTCATTTTTCATTACTAATGTATTGCCATTTCATAAATATAATTTCACATGCTACCAAAAAACCTCACATCTCTATTACCCCTCTATCAACAATCTAGCAGACCTAGCCATTATGCATTTTTAAATTGAATTGCATTATTACATTTATGGCATGGCATGTTGAAGCACTCAAACTTGAGATACAAATAGCCTGGTTTGTCAATATTTTCAGTAAGGGGAGTGAGAAAGGGGTACTTTTTAGGACCAACAGAGAGTCACACAATAAATCAATGAACAGTAAGTTATTAAAAAGAAACTAAGGATAAAAAGCAGTTTGTCTGATGTGCAAAGAAAATACATAATTATAACCCAGAATGCAAAATCCCATATCAAGAAACAAACAAGAAGATAGCTATATTGAATTACACCAATTATAGAAATCAAGTTGTGCTAAACAAAATAACCATGTATTACAGCAATGCTACATCAAAAAGAGGCTATCCTCGACTCACAGACTTTTAAACAGACCAATATTACAATTAATTTCTTTCTTTATATAGTGGAAAACTAGAAAAGACGCAGAGAATACTAACTCCCCACTTGACAGACACCAAAACCCTTCTTCTTCCTTGTGTTTTAAATTACATGAGAAATGTATAGGCTGATGCATTTTTTTAGGTATCTGCATACCAGCCAACTCAGTGATACAAGGAAAGGAGAAATTAGTGAAATAGTAATTCATCAAGGATATGAATTTAAGAGATTGTAACCCCTACCTCACAGTCAAGGCAGGATCTCCCTGACAGAAGTACCCAAGAGGTGAAAAAAAATCAGCTACTTCCACCCTCCATTATCAACTTGCCTCACACAAGTCAGTAGCACCTTTCATAGAACAAACTCAGCTGAAAAAGGACTGATCATCTGGAGTTCTCTCAGGCACTGTGCAAGGTGCTGTCCCATAATGTAATGAATTATGGCCAAATGTCTGATTTGTGGTGGGTTTGCCTCTGAAAGTGACAGACTTGTGTCGAATCCACACGCACTGTATTTAAGACACAGCTGTATTATGCACAATGTGTCTCTACGACGCTGCCCCAAAACAAAAGGCAGCTACACACCACACACCCCATTCAAGCTCTTTCAGTAGGATAGGTCAAAGATGGGAAAGGCAGTAGTATCCCAGAGCATGTTCTCCAACTCCTATACCACAGTCGGAGAATTAGTGGTAAGTGTGTTTGGGGACTGTGTCTATACATCAATGATAAAAGGTGTAGAGATATCACACTGTCTTGACTCAGGTAAGTCAGAAGCAGAATTATTTATCAGCAAAGTGTGGCATGCACTTGGCCTCAAAGCAGTGCATTTTGGACAGAAACAACATTTTCTCCAGCAAAAATAGTTCTGCTTGTCCTGCAATGAACTGAGAATAGATGGGGACCACGAGAGGAGAGTGCCAAAACAAAGCACCTCGAAGAGATGTGTGAATAAATACAATCTATGTTTCTTCAGCTATTTCACAACAAAAGCATTTTATCCAGAAAGTGGAAATAAATTCAATTCCCTTTTCTGCACAAAGGCATCCCAAGTTGCATCTCCCCATGAGAATACAGTGGTTCTCCCACACTCTGAAGCAGGACATCTAGCCTCTTTTCTCAGCCAGATTCTACTTTGTACAGCACCTGGACACTCCCCATAGGAGAACTCAAGCAGCTGCTAGCCTCTGTGTCCTGCAGATGCACAATCACCACACACATTAGAGAAAAAAAAAAGAACAAGAATGTAACACTTAATGTGAATCTTTCATTCCTACTCTCTTCATGACAATATCACGTTTGTACATAAAGTAAAAAGAGTCTGAAAAAAATTGAGGGAAATTCAGGAAAATTGAGGGAATTGAGAGGAATTCAGATTTAAAATTATTTCAAGTTCATTGGCAGGTCACTTATCTAAGAAGCGAAAAATAGCTTCACTGCACTTTGTATTTGAAACTGAGAAGAAAACAGATCACAGACTGAACTTTTTTCCACATCCTCAAATCCTTTGCCTCAGTAGACATTGCAGACTGAAACTTTTTCATCCTGCACTCTGTATCCAACACCAGCTCTGTATCCCTTGCCTGCCTTTTTACCAGAGAACGTCAGCGCTAATGGCTCTGTAACCTTACCCACAACTGTTTCTAATGTAAACTGGCACACACAAGGATTATTTTGCTATATATTTTGAAAGAGATGAAAATAATACATTACCTTATTAAGAGAGGTTTTTTCTGCATCATAACCAGTATTTTCCGGGGCTAACAAAGAATACAATAAGGCAAGAAAATAAACAAATACTGATAAGGTCATCAGTCTGTTTGCTGTCTCACTGAAAATAATTAAATGACTTTTCATTATACTTCCTCCTTCAGGGTTTCCTGTAATTTAAATAAGATTTTTTCCCCTTTCAATTATTCAACAGAAAGCAAGTATTTGTAACAGCCATTTAATTGCAACTCTTGGCAGCTTGCTTAAACAAGTCAGTACAGATATTTGCAAATCCTTTTGTTTTTATGCTCTATGTTTTCCAGACCACACCTGATGAAATGCAAAGACAAAACAAAAATCTCGATATTTAATATTTTGTGTATTGCACATTCTGATTTGTCAGCAGTATTACTAAGATCAAATCGAACTGTTAAACATTCAATCTATTCCATCATTACAGTGACACACACCAGAGTAAGCTAAAAATTATTTCTCCAAAGGTATTAATGGAGATGAGGTGACACGTATGTTTGTATGGTCACAGTCTTTTCATATTGACATAGTGACCTATTGATGCATTTGCAGTGAGCCTTCAGTGATTTTTCAGTGTTGCCTCTCAGAAACAGAAACAATTTACTTCCTTATTGTTCACCTAGATATCAGAGCTCTTCCAGTACAGATTCAAGTTTCTACTATAAGCACTTTTTTAAACTTGAGGGAAAAAGAAAAATGCTAAAGCTTTTTTTTTTTCCCTTTAGACTGAGAAAGGAAGAGCCTTGACTCAAAGGTTCTTTCTTGAAAAGAAAAAAAAATATCCCTACAAAGAGTAATCCTCTTCACTAGTTTGCTCTATTGATGACCTTTAGAGAGATCTACTAAAGCTGAAGAGAAGCTTAATTAGCAGAAAGGGCAGCTGGGAGAACAGGTAGCACGAAGAAAAAAGCTTCTAGTCTTTATTGTACGGGATGAGAATTTTTGAAAGAGGGATGAAATACTAAGACTGGTTCATAAATTTTGGATACTGGAACTCAGCACTCTGAGTTAGCTAAAGATAGAATTAGCCAAGAGAGATATCAGATTCTGAAACCAATGTTTTGCCTAACAGGAATGATGCTACACCTAAAGGCAAAAACATCTCATCAAGTAGACAAGAAAGAGACTTGTTCTTGAAGTTTCTAGATAAAATTGCTACTGCTTCAACAGTCACAAAGTATGGTTCTAGAAAGTTTCTTAAAACCTTCAATAGCAAAAAATATTTCTCTCTCCTTGATTTTTAAAATCTGTTATGGGTAATTCAAACAGATTAATCATGTGACTCTAACCTGGTATAACCAAAGATTCCTCTCTGAAAAGCATCACTGCAGTTGCAGAATATCAGTATGAAATACCAGAAGAAAAAAGTCTAGATCCTGACAAGTTCTTATGTTCAAACCTATTTACAGCTGAAGAAAAGAGCATGACTCATATCTAGTAACATCTGTAAAAAGCCTAACATTAAACAAAGCTCAAACAATTCTACAGAAACAGAACAAAACTTATCAAGTGTTAGTGGAAAACTCCACTTCTGTGTATTGCATCTCCATGTTTATTTTGTCACTATCAGCCTCTTGAGATGCTCAGTGTTGCAATGTTGTTTCATATTTGAACCATCATTATGAAACTTTTCATAACTATACCAGAATGGTATAATACCATGGATGTTTTCAAATATCTGTCACTGCATGCACTCAAAAAACACCCTTTGTTATTTTTATATCAAATTTGAATGCAACTTACTGCAGACATTTTAGAAACCACCACTCAAACCTCTGACATCCCTTCCTCATTCACCTCCAACCTTTTTTGGAAGAGGGTGGAGGGAGAGATCCTGTGAAATATATTTTTCTTAACAGCCTTAAAGAATATGTTTCCGTAAATCCAACATGCAGCTTAAGATAGTAGTGAAGAATTATTGTCCAAGGTCCTCAATGCCGCAACGTCACACTTAAAACCCCAAGATGATAAAATCTGATTTTATTTTGCTATTGGTCTGGAGTATAATTCTGAAAAATAAGAGTTACCACACAATGATGCTCCTAGACCATGAAGTTAACACTGCTGTGAAGAAGCCTTAAAAGTAATTTAGAACTTTCTGAGAGTGCAAACACATCCAAATTACCAACAAGGACTGGGCTTTACCTACAATCCCATGATTTTATGTGCCCATCATATCCTTACACACTACAGTTCACACTGGTGAGCCAACTTAGGTGCACATAGAGCAGTAACTGCAGGAGAACTCTGCATCCAGTGGTGAGATACAGACAGTGTTCAGCTGTCTGGACAACTGGTAGACAGCTTCAACTGTGACTCCATCAGGAGTGAAACCACACTGAGTCCACTAATATTACACCCAAGTGTAACCCACAAGGCAAATTTGCATCAAAACCCCATCCTTGACAGTAATTCAAACTAAGAGCCACACCAAAATCACTGACGGAACTACTTTTTTAGCACAATTATTTTTTAAAATTTTGTCACTACAAAAACATTTTACTCTGAGACAATAATGCTTTAACATCCTTGCTAACAATTTGGTTGAAGTGGAAGAAATACTGAGGATGGGATCATTTGCACTTCTGTCGCTTCCAGGGGCATGCCACCTTTTGTTACAAATTAACAGGAACATAATACACCAGTGAAGTCAGCAAAGCAGCATAATATGAATAACGCAGTCTGAAACAGGACACTGGAGAAAAAAAACTAAGGGAAAAAACCCAACAAACCAACTACCAAAACAAAACTAAAAAAACCAACCAAGCCAGCAAAACCCCCTAGTTTGTAAGACAATCAGAAAAAACTCAAGGCCTCCCAACAGGTCAGTGAAAGAGCCTAGGAAGAACTGTAGCACAGCATCACCACTCTGTTCCTACGAGACAAAGACCCTGGCTATTTCAGAGTTAAGGAGAGAGTAGTCTCTAATGTAGAATTATCCTCTGGGAAAAGAGAAACAGGAATAGAAACAGGACCTTAAGGCAAGGTTTTTACACACTCCAGCAGATTTATGGTTTTACAGCAGTGTATTACAGCATCTACCTGTAGAGGAGTTGAAGACTTATTTTCAAAAATCAAACAAACAAACAAAACAGAAAAACTCAACCCTTACCCCCAGACCCCTACACACACATAACAGAGAGGAACTGCACATATGAAAGAATAAATGAGAAACAAATTAACCACCCCTCTATGCCTCACCATAGAAAACTGAATCACACAGGCTTGAAATTCTGTGTGAAATCCTGTGATTGTGAAAACCTGTAAGAAATATTCTGCCATATCTTTTTTCAGTCTCTAAATCACCACTGAATCAGTCATCAGCATTTGTCTGATTCTTCTTTAAATACAGTGAAACCTTCTGACTGCTATAAAAGACTGTGCAGCACTATTAGACTGGCTAGAAACTCAAAACAGGGCTTCTGAAACTACCCAGTTTCTTTTATGAGGAAAACCAGCAGCAGCACTGCATGGCATAAATTTTTAAGCAAATTCATTGCTTCTACAAATTTGTTGACTTTTCAGCAGAAATACTTTCTGTGTCTCACTTGATGTACCCAAACAAGCTCCTGTATTGTGCTATGTGGAACTAAACAGTCACCCCAGTAGCACAACAGGATTTTTCGCTCAGAATTACAAAGTATGCCCTTCCTACAAATAACTTTTCTTCACAGGTGTGTTTCGAAAACCCAGGGGCAAACCCTAATAACTCACACGTAGGTGTGACTTTCGCACATTGTGCTGTACGTTCAGAAAGATAACCCTGAGATGAGAAGAACATTCCAACCCCATGATGTGCACACATCCTGACTCCTCACCGGTCATTCCGGCCCAGCGCCAAGGGGCGGGCTGCCTGCACCACCTACTGGTACCTTACAGCACCGGTTCAGCGCCCCGGATGGATGCATGCATGGATGCATGCATTCTTAGTCTGCAGAGTTTCAGTTCTTCCCGAAATTCTAAAATCTTCAGTTAAATATGACAGGAAGTTCTTCTCCAATATTCAAATAATTACCATTTTCTATTTCATCTGAATAAAATCCACACCAATTTACTAGATAATTAAATCTAAATAAGATTATAATTGAAAGCTGTGTGTCACAAAATTAACCAAATATGCAGCCAGTAAAGTTACTTCTTTAAGCTAGAAAATATTTGGGACAACCTGTTACCAAAAAGCTATTAAATTACTACCCCAGAGACTTGAGAGTAGAAAAAAGGAACAAAAGCATTTAAGCAGGCAAGGACATAAATGCACACCCATCTAAAATATAAAAAAGCCCCTCAAGCTCTTTCCAAGAAAGTTACAGAAAAAGAGTCAGACATGAAGTTGATCTGCAGCAACGATATTCACCTGTGTAATGGGATGTTTTCAATACAAATCCCTTGTTGTATCAGCAGGAAAGTTGGTAAAATATGCCGAATGAATAACAATAAATATCACTAAAACATTCCACACTAAACAATTAGGGACTATTTATGAAACTCTGGAGTCCCACTGTAAAAAAGAGGTTCCTCTATTGTCTAGAAACCAAAAAGAATAAATTAATTTTGGATGTATAAAAAGCATTTATGCTTTTGCATTGCACAGACAGCCTTGAAAAAATACAAGAAAAATAAATAGGGCTGTGACAAGTGGTTACACAGCAGGTCTACTTAGCAGACTCAGTAGCCTTCACCATACATATTTTTCTGTCCTGATTCCCATGTACTTGCTAAACAAGCTATCTAATCTTTCAGTCATAAATTTTATTCTCAAGGCCCCAGTTAAACCTCTTCCTTCTTAATAATGTTTTTCTTCTTGTCCTGCCTAAAATGTATCTCTTTGCAGCAACCTTTCTACTTTATGGAACACTGCTAACCAGGCCTGTCCAAAGTGTCCTCTTTGCCAGATTAAAAAAATGAATTTATACATAAATAAAATAAAAAGAGAAAGAACCAGGTTCTTCAACCTTTCCTCCTTGGTCATATCCTCTTTACATCTTTCTTCATTCCTTCCCACTGAACTTTCCCCAGCTAGTCCCAATCTTGCAAAAATAGAACTAGTTCTTCAATGTAATGGCATCACTAATTGATACCTTCTCATCCATTAAGCTGACAGTTCTCTTCTATAAAATTGCACCTTAATCAGTCACACACTGTTACAGATATTTCCTGTGTAGATGTGGTTGTACTATATGACCTTGAATCACACCCAAATGCAGGCTGTTTCTTCCATTTGTTGAGACTGTTCTGTGTTCCACCCTCCTGCCAGTTTAGCACTGTCTGCAAATATTAACACTGTATATTTTAATCTTTCCCTGTTGGAATTATTAATAGAAAACTGAACATGGGCAGATACAGAATGAAGCCTTGCAGAATCCCATTTAACAAAAACCAGTTTGACACTGAACCATCACAGTAGAGAAACTTCTGAGAAGAGGGAAGCTCTTCACACCGCATTAACAATTAAGTACAGCTCACAAATTGATGTACATTAATCTAAATAACCTTTTTCTAGTTGCTTTTGAGAACATTAACACAAAATCTATTCTTCTATCTGCACAATTTCTGTCACAGTGTTCTAAAGGAAATCAAATACATCTATCTGTATTTGTTACTTTTGTTACTGTGCCTCTCAACTGCTTTCTGTGGTTGCTTAGATGGTGAACAGTTAGCTCATACTAATTAGGAAAATTTAGCTGATGCTGACAGCATTAGATGTTCTCTTATATCACTTCTATATGTGCATGGACTACAAGAATGAAGATATAATAAATACTAAATTGATGCCATCTTGAAACTAACCACACATGAGAAAGACTGCACTAAAATCCATCTGTTAATGTCCACTTATGAACAATAAAATGTTTACTGCAACACTACCCAAAGTCAGGAAAGGAACACTGAAAC
This sequence comes from Anomalospiza imberbis, assembly GCF_031753505.1. Lineage (NCBI taxonomy): Eukaryota > Metazoa > Chordata > Aves > Passeriformes > Viduidae > Anomalospiza > Anomalospiza imberbis. The sequence continues at coordinate 31,817,563 of NC_089686.1, forward strand.
AGACCTGCCAATTCCAACTGCACTGAAGTAGAAGCATGCATCACATACACACTCGGTGTATCAATGAATGGAAAGTTAAAAGAATACTTCATAAATTGCAAATGTAATAAACCTAAAGGACAAAAGACAATCTCCTTAAACCACTACCAACCCCCAAGAAATGTGGTCAAGGACCATCAAAATAAAACCCAGCATCATATCCACAATTTCAGAAAGTTGTTTCTATTTTAATATACTGTATCTCTTAGAAAGAGCAACTTTACAATTCTGACAGTACGTAAAACATGAATTCTGACTTAGATTAAAAGTGGGAAAAAATATTGGATCAATGTCAATTTAAGCATTATAATGCCACGTTTTACTAAAACTGAGTAATTTCAAATGTGTTTTATTTATTTAACATAGCATAGATGAGCTAAAGCAGACTGAAACAATGGAAAGTGATTCAAGATGACAGATCTACAAAGAAATCTGCCATTTGGTAAACCAGCTGGTCTTAATTAGACATTCATTTTTGAAGGGAGGGAGGACACAAAATCTTCAGTAATCAAGCCAGTTAAAATCAGCATGCACACTAATTACAAAAAGACAAGTGGAAGATCCTTTTCCCTCTTCAAAAGGAATAAGAACACTTTTTCTCGTGGTTTCTAATCCAATTTCATATTTGAGAGAGGCAGCATCCTGTTTCAAAAGTGGAGCTGGGAATTTACTCGGAGAGCCACCTTCTCGAGAGCTGACAGAAGTCATGAAGCTTTCTTCTATAAGATTCTGATCCACAGCTGGATCTACCATGCAGGGCATGAATACAAACAAGACAACTAATCTCCTTCTCCCTTAGCACTAGCTGAGGAGGGGAGAACTGACCTAGCAATTTCTGGGTCTTCCCAGGCTTTGCAAATAACACAGCTGATCACCCATGACTAAAACCAAATTATAGGACCCCTGCAGCAACATAAAGCACACAGTGCCCAGTGCTCTTGTGCCCCAAAAAACTGCAAATTGAATGGGCCACCATGACAGTTTCTTTTCCCTCCTGTGCAGGTCAGAAATAATGTCCTCTTGTAGCTTCAAATGCAAGCTTAGGAACCAGTAAATTAAAACATCCAAAACACAACATTTGAAGACAGTGCTTTTACATGAATGCAATTGACTAAGAAATACTGCTGCCAAAATACTATGCAATTTAATGCCAATTTCTACTTCACTGTAAAAAAAAAAAAAAAAAGAAAAAAAAAAGTTTTTCTGAGAAGACCCCAGCATCTCAGCACACAGTAAGGAAAGGGAATGCAGTAAAACCATCACACTCCCTGCCTTATTACCTAATTTCCTAGTTTTGCAATTCACACATCACCACTTCAGAAGTTTGACCTCCTACTGCTGAAAGACAGCAAGGTCTCATCTCACACAAAATGCTTACTCTGGGCCAAGCATCCTATCACTCAGGTGGTGCACTCCTGCAATACAAGAGATTCTGCTGAATGCAGAGAACACTAAGGAGCTGGGGGCAACTCTCTGTCAGATAACGCTGGCTACACTGCTGGAAGGAGGAGGCTCTCTCTGCTCCAGAAGTGGTGAATTATGAGATTGGCTCAGAGGTAGCACTAAAATTCAGCAGCTGCAGGCTGGCAGAGCTGCTGATGCTGTGGCTGGATTGCTGGAAGCCAGTCCTATCCAAGCTGCTAAACACAAAATTTGTGGCAGGTGTGCTAAGACACCATACAGCGCTTAAGGTCAAAACTCTCCAGTGCAGGAAGAACACTACATTACGTAACGATCTTTAGCAGAGTCCTCAGAAAATCTTAGCTATTGCTTCAAAGTCCCAAATCATAATAGCCTTGGCCAAAAATAAAGTCACTGTGCTAGGCTAAGATGAAGAGCATATCCAAGTCAATAACAAAGTGACCAGTGGCAAAACATATTTTAATGTGTCCCAAAAACATTTTTAATTGCAGGGTTGAATGACTTGAGAAAAAGTCAGTCCAAGATAGAAATTTCCCCAGCTAATACACAGAGGTGTTGAATTTCCCCTGCATGCTCCTGCAGCTTATGAGGGAACAATGTTGTTTTACATCCAGGATCCAAACCTGTCCCCAGACATCAGTATGAATTCAGCAATTTATATTGTTTACATGTGAAAGCACTGACCAGCATTCTAGGTAACTATATCAATCGAACCGTAACTTTCATCTCCCAAAACATGAGTGCTATGTATCTAAATACAATAACAAAATTAATGTTTTATATTTTTACACCCACAGCAAGCATGGGAGAAGTAATACAGATAAAGCACTGGGTGGGTTCAATTGAAGCCATGGCATCATAAAAGTCAAAGTGAATCTAATCAACATGATGCTGGAATTGGGGCAGCAGCTGGTCCATCTACATTAGGACTCCCAGTGCTGCCAACACCAATTAGCACTAGGTCATCATTGTAATCTCTTTGCCAATCCAGGGACATGATTTCTATGTTGCAACAATGCTAACAGAAGCAAAACAATCTGAATGAAGCAGTCAAAGCATTTTTTATGTCAACTCTTTTTAAAGGCACAGTGTTTATCTGATACCATGGTGAGTTAGAAAACACATTTTAATACCTCCACAGGAAATTGCCTATGTAGTTGTGGCACACAATGGTATGTCGGTGCTATTTTTAATCTGCTAAAACATTTTATAATGGGTTGATGCACAGCTATCAACTTCTATTAATGACAAATGATATCCAGTGAATCACAGATATCCATTATGTAAGGTGTGCTCTGGTACCATGTCTTCACTGCGAGTACTACAGGCTGAACAAGACACCTGCTCATTTCAACTTCTGATCATAGAACCGTTAAGGTTCTCTGAGATCTCTGATATCGTTCGAGTCCAACCATTAAAACAACTGTGCCAAAAATGCTCAAAAATTCTTCATCTCTATTTGCAAAGTGAGGAGGTATTTTTTCAGACCAAATAATCAAACAAGACTTTTCTCTTTTCAGCGCAAAATTATACACGTATTTCGGCAAGAAAAGCCCTGTGTATGCTGCACCAGAGCGCGTAGGCTCAGCTGTCCCAGAGCAGGAAGAGCGTACGGGGATGCTGCAGCTGCTGAGCTACCCCGGGCGGTACCGCCGGCAGACCCAACCCACCCCCATAGGCTGGGGCACAGCGGCCAGCCTGGCTCCACCGCGGGAAGGGGAGGAGCAGGGGAGGAGCAGGGGAGGAGAGGAGTGGAGAGGGGAGGGTTGTGTCCCCAGCCCAAGGGCCGCCCCGGGGCTCCGCACGCTCAGCTCCGCCTCCCCCGGCTGCCGCGAGGGTGGGCTCTCCTCCCGCTTACCCGCCGGTGCTGCTGGGCGCTGGGCGCTGGCGCTGCCCCGCGACCTCGGGGCTCTCGCCTGCCCCGTCCCCCGCCTCCTCGGTGCCCGTAAGCGCCGCCTCTTCCCCGGCCCCCGCCTCCTCCGCGCCCGTGGCCTTCCCCGCCGCCTCCTTCCGCCGCCGCGTCGGGCGCGCCGCAGGGGCGCCGCCGGCCGTGTCGGGCCCCTTCCCTGCGGGGCCGGCTGCCGCCCCGCTCCGCCTGCATGGCCGAGCTCGCCCGCCGCGGGCCGCCGGGGCCGCGCCCGTCCCGCCCACCGCCGGAAAGGGCCGCTGGCGGGGCCCGGGGAAATGGCGGCGGCGCGGCCTCGGCAGCGCCCCCTGCGGGCGGCCCCGGGCCGGGCCGGGCCCGCACCTCCTGCAGCTACCAACGAGGAGGGAGGGCAAAATCGCATCCACGTGTGTGAATAAAAACAGAAAAAATATGTATTTAGTGCTTAGAAAATAGAGCTCAGCTAGATGGATTATGGAGTTATTTAGGTTGGAAAAGACCTCGGATATTCAGTCCAACTGTTAACCCTGCACTGCCACTCTCACCACTAAACCATGTTCATAAGCCCCGCATTTACACATCTTTTAAATGTGTAAATCCAGGGAAGGGGATTCTGTCGCTTCCCTGGGCAGCCCGTTCCAATGCCTAACCACCCTCTTGCTGAAGAATTTACCTAATACCCACTGTAAACGTCCTCAGGTGCAGCTTGAGGCTGTTTCATCTTGTCACTTGCAACCTGGGAGAAGAGAGCAATCCTCATGTCACTACAGCCTCCTCTGGGGCTGTTGTAGAGAGCGATAAGGTCTCCCTGAGCTGCCTTTTCTCCAGACTAACCAAACGCGTCTCCCTCAGCTGCTCCTTACAGGACTTGTGCTCCAGACCCTTCCCCAGCTCTGCTGCCCTTCTCTGAACCTGCTCCAGCACCTCAGTGTCCTTGTAGGGACACAAGACTTGAGGTGTGGCCACACCAGTGCCAAGTAGAGGGCAGGCAGTGACCACTGCCGCGCTGCTGCTGATACCAGGGTGCCATTGGCTTTTTTGGCCACCTGGGCACATGCTGGCTCATGTTCAGCTGCTGTCAACCAGCACCTCCAGCACCTTTTCCACTAGGCAGCTTTCCAGCCACTATTTCCCCAAGCTGTAGGGCTGCACGGGATTGTTGTGACCCAAGTGCAGGACCTTTGCTTTCTGTAGCAAATGAGGGGAAAAGCAACTGATCCCAAGCTGAAAGGGTGTTCAGCAGATGCCTGCGCTACATGAGCCACATGAGTTGGCTCTGCAGCTTCTTGAGGAGCATACTCCTCTCAGGACATAGAGCAGAGACATGGGAACAGCTTTGTGCCATAATGCTAGGCTGGTTTGTCCTGCTTTTCTTAAATTAAGCAGCCACTCTTGCTGTTCTTGGGGAAGTTCACCAGTTTCCTAACCAGCTAGCCCAATCCCTCTTGAACACACAGGCTGTCATTTAACAACATGTTAAAACATCAATCTGGTTTTGCAGGGTTTTTAAACCCAGGAATCGTTCCAGCAAAATGTGATCAAACCTCCTATTTTGTGAAATCATGGGCTGTACTGTAGCTGCACAACTACCTATGTTGTGGGCTGCTCAGTTCCGGGGCACAGTGGGCAGCAAATCCGTAAATTAGCTTAGCACAAAAGCAAATAAATAAAGTAACCGGGAATAGCTTTGGCAAGCACATTGCAAAGACATCCCAGCAATACTCATTCAGCCACCACAGGTCTGACAGACACAGAATGAGATGGAGCTAATAAAACCTGGTGAACCCAAGCTGTGCCTGCATCTGTGGTGCAATTAATCTGTGACACGAACAATCTGCCTGCAGATAACTGTAAGCTGACTTTATGTACAAATTTAACAACTCACAATAATTAATACTTACAGATAGAGTGAAAAAAATATAATTACTACTTGGCAGCACATAACAAATACCATTACAACTCACAAGCATGAGCATCATGCATTAATAATTATGAGACATAGCAAAGTCATGATACCGTACATATGCATTTTAATTTTATAATTCAGTTTTGATGTCCCTATTATTATCACCTCTTATGATAGACAATTAGCATAAATTATGCTATTATAGCACACAGAAGTCCCACTCACAAGCTCTATTAGCCTGAGTGATACACAAATAGATGACAAAAGGTAATGCCACAAAGTGTTAATGCAGACCTGTGAAACAAAAGAGGATAGAGTATGACGAGATGACAAGAATGGTCAACGTGCCAAGAAGAGATCTTTGCATTCTAATAAGTCAGCTGTTGTCAACTTTATAGACATCACAGTAAAATAGCCCATTAGGGAGGGAAGTTTTGCATGATCAAACAGTGCTTTTTATTAACAAATTATTAAGAAATTATGTAGTTTCCATAACATATTATCATTATTTCTCCAACCCATGTCAGTTTAAACCAAGAACATCCGTGTCACAACAACAACAACAGCAACAACAATTCCTGCCTCTCCTGTTGCTCTGAAGTCTGCAAACCACATGGCATAGTTCAAGCAGTCTTTCTTCCTAATTGCTAATGTTAGGGAATGTAAGTGACCTGAGAGGGGGACACTTGCTATCTACGGCAAAGATGAACCATTACAGTGCACAGCATCTATACAATTTCCAGTCTTCCCTCTTCTGAGGCAAGTGCCATTTCTGGCAAAAAAAGGCAGAAAGTTGAAACAATGTGCAATTGTTCTATACGGCTGCTCAAACCCGGTGTTAGGCAAGTGTAATTTGTAAAGGTTTATTCATGTGCCTGATATTCATAGCTGTGCCTTTTTAAGACCATCTCTAGCCTTAGCTGATATCATGCAAAAGCCCAAGGCCAGTCAGTTGTACCGCTGGCCCTTGCCTGTGCTACATCACAGCCAGGCATCAGCTACATCTACACCTGGCCTTCTGTCTCCTCAGTCCTGGCTCAGATCCTGGTCATACCGGCTGGCTGGGCTTCCTGGCTTGGTCTCAGACATGCCTTACCACTCCAGACTTGCTGTGCAAGCACTGGGCTATCACTGTCTCTCACCTTCTCATGAACCAAACGTGATTCTCCACATCTTGCTGCTTCTTGGTCAGGCCTCAGCTCCCCACCTGCTTTGGCATTGTCCTCACCTTCCCTCACAGAGCGAGCAGCCCTCACTGTCCCCTGACATTGCCATGCTAAACCTACTACCACACTGCCATGCTTGAAAATTTAGTCACATGGAGCTTTTAAGGCAAAGAACAACTTTATTGACTGTCCACAAAAAAATAAGCATAAGCCATGTGAAGTAACAGAAACACAGATTCCTCTCTCAAGCTCAGTTACCTACCACAGCCATGCAGCTCCTCCACACACCTTTGTTTCACATGAAATTAATTCCTACCCTTCAAGTTTTTGTAAAGATTTGTAAAGCCAGTGCACCAGCCATCAAGACAGCTCTGACTTGGGGGAGATCTTTCCAGAATGCAGAACCAATATGAAATGTCCTTCTTTGCATAGGACTAATTAGAACTGCTGTGGCACCTCAGCTATTGGCGGCTAGACCGGCTCTGAGGCTGGAGAGAGAGAGCCAAGCGTATAGATGGTCAACATGCATGTATTATGATTCTTGCTAGTCTGCAAGGTCTATACATGAATTAGAATCCTCTTGAATTAGGCTCAGTGTATAGGCAGAATACAGATGCAGAAACATTTAAATATAAAATGGGAGATGACAGACACACACAGATGGAAGAGAACCATTCTGAGAAGTACATTAGGCAGAAGTTTCAGTACATCGGGAAACTTACCATTGTCCAGTTTCATCACAACAAGAGATCACCATATAAGCAGGGTTTGAAGTAGAAAGAAACATGATACACTTCTGTGGATATTTAGGAGACCTGGGGGAAAAATGAAGGAAACAGTAATAGCAAATAAGAATCATAGACCTGTAGAATAATCAAGGTTGGAAGAGGCCTGTAAAATCAAGTCCAGAACCCAGAACTACCACTGTAACCCCTAAACTACTAAACCAGTGCCAGGTCCAGACACCTCTTAAACACCTCTAAGGTTGAACAAAGAGGACAATGAAAAAAAATTACATGCTTTTCTGAAAGTTCAACTAGTGGCTGTAAAAAATTCTGTTGAGCTGGTGAGAGACAGGGCATTACTTCTTGGTACAAAAGAGAGATGTAGGAAAGAGATAGTCTGTAAAAGCTTGCAGTTAATAAAAGACACTTGCTAAGACCAAAGAAAACAATATTCTGAGAGTTAGTATGAAAGATGAAAACACAGAGAAGTCATTTGGATGGATAGGGAGGACCATATAATAGAGATCTGATGTAGAGAGAATCTTAAAGACTTAGAAATGGACTTTAATAGGTAATTCATGTGATAATTTTAGTTGAACCTATATCTGCTTTGAAAAAAGAGATCATACCAGTTTTTTACAGGCTAAAATCCCAGTCGAAAAGTCTGTTAATAATTTATCTTTCATTTCTGACTTTAAAAACTGAGTACTATTTGACTATTTCAAAATTACACTGTTTACTGAGACTAAGCATGGAATAAGTTATTATCATCACCTGATGTGATGGAATTACTTAAACCCAGCAAGTATCTTTGAAAGAAATTTTGCCTAATACAGGTTCACTGACACAAGAAACAGCAGTGTGGAATGTAGAAAGCAATGGATATCAGTGGCATGCATGCATTAATAGAGTGGTCCTGTTTTCACCTTTTGCTGCTTATGCAAGTATTAAATTGGTATTTGAAATTGATTGTTAAATTTGCATTTTTTACCACTGTGGTTATCTTCTGCTTCTTCCTCTGCAGTTTACTCCTCTGTATCCTCAATCCTACCATTCACTCATCCAAACTACCCAGACTGTACTTCCATGCTTAACCCCATCAGTCTCCTCTGTCCTAAGATCTTTCAATAGAGTTTTTTCCACAAACATCTTCTTGGCCTCGCCTGCTTCATTTGCTCAAAGATTGCCCTCCATTGCCTCAAGCACTTCTAACACCTTTTTGTTCCTTGCTGTCACAGTGCCAGTGTGGCTCCTAACTCGCATGCACCCCCAGTGTTCACTTACTCTCTTTCTGTTGTCAGTAACTTTTACAAATTTTTCAAAGCTAATACCTGAAACCTTGGCATGCATTTTAAATACTGTAGGAAACAACACAGTGACTCACTGTCTTACTGCAAAACTTTAAATGTCTTTTTTTGAGAATATGTAGAGGGTTCCTAAGATACTCAAAATGTAAGAGCTGGGGTGGTTAACTGTCTTATGAAATAATAGATTACATTTTGGAATGTCATAAAATGCCAGAGCACATTGTCCTAGGATGTACATTTGTGTGTTTTAGTTATGTTCACAATTTTGAACAATCAAAATGCAAAAAAAAGAGAACACAAATAATGTGATAGGTTGTTTCACAAGTGTTTTCGTCGTAACTAATGGAAATCTGTGCTACTTAATGAGCTACTCAAATTTTCTGATTTTTTTTTCCTTTGATCTTTATAGCTATCTCCAAAAGGATGCTTCTGAGTACAGAAAGCAGTATGCAACAGTGCTAAGGTCCTGATGACAATACACCAAGGACAAGAATGGAAGTCAATTTATTCAGCAATTCTACTGTTGTAAACAGTTCATCCATCAACCATAAGCAGTTAGAAGGGCATAGCCTCTGGGAAGTCATTACTATTGCCACTGTAACTGCAATTGTAAGCTTAATAACCATAGTGGGAAATATCCTTGTAATGATATCCTTTAAGGTTAACAGTCAGCTCAAAACTGTCAACAATTATTACTTGCTCAGCCTTGCCTGTGCAGATCTCATCATTGGGATATTTTCTATGAACCTTTATACATCCTATATACTCATAGGCCATTGGACTCTTGGAAGCCTTGCCTGTGACCTGTGGCTAGCACTAGACTATGTAGCTAGCAATGCCTCAGTAATGAACCTCCTAGTCATCAGTTTTGACAGATACTTTTCCATCACAAGGCCTTTAACTTACAGGGCCAAACGCACACCCAAAAGAGCTGGCATCATGATTGGTATGGCTTGGCTGATTTCCTTCATGTTGTGGGCACCTGTAATCTTGTGCTGGCAATATTTTGTGGGTGAACGAACAGTACCACCTGAAGAGTGCCAGATACAGTTTCTGTATGAACCCATTATTACCTTTGGTACTGCAATTGCTGCTTTTTACATTCCTGTGTCTGTGATGACCATTCTGTACTGCCGCATTTATAAAGAGACCGAGAAACGCACCAAGGACCTCGCTGAACTGCAGGGCTCAGAGTCTGTGGCAGAGTATGAGACAATAAAGCCTCAGAAAACTCTCCTGAAGTCTTGCTTCAGTTGCAAGCAACAAAACTTAGTCAAAAGAGAGAGATGTCAGGCCTCTTGGTCTTCATCTAGCCGAAGTACGTCAGCTACAGTGAAGGCCTCCCAGGCAGCGAGTACTTGTATGGACTGGGCTAAGGCTGACCAGTTAACCACCTGCAGCAGCTACGCGTCGTCAGAAGATGAGGATAAACTTGCCGCTGACTCGGTTTTCCAAGTAACTTACAAAAGTCCATCTAAAAGTAAGGCAGAAGAGTATAATGAAACTACAGATGTCGTTGTCAAAGACCAACCCGAAGAAAGTGATTTTGAGAACCAGAAATACTTTTTGTCACCTACCAAAGAACACGTACAAAAAAGTAAAAAATGTGTGGCCTATAAATTCCGTTTGGTGGTTAAGGCTGATGGCAGCCAGGAAGCCAACAATGGTTGCCGAAAAGTAAAAATAACTCCTTGTTCTGCTGCTCTGTCAAAGGACCCTTCCATCAAAAGCATGGATCCAAATATAAATAACCAAATCACCAAAAGGAAACGGATGGTTCTTATAAAGGAACGCAAAGCGGCACAGACTTTAAGCGCCATTCTTTTGGCATTTATCATCACATGGACTCCCTATAATATCATGGTTTTGATCTCCACATTTTGCTCTGACTGCATTCCCCTGACACTGTGGCACCTTGGATATTGGCTATGCTATGTGAACAGCACTGTTAACCCCATTTGTTATGCCCTCTGTAATAAAACTTTCAGGAAGACTTTTAAGATGCTGCTTTTCTGCCAGTGGAAAAAGAAAAAAGTGGAAGAGAAATTATACTGGCAGGGCAATACCAGACTACCATAATCATTCTTGTATAAGAAATAAGGAGAAATACAGATATTGATGTAACCTAGCAAATTCTGTATTTTCAAACCCATTGCTGTTGTGTCTAGTGGTTAAAAAAATCTGCTGAAAAGTTAAATTTTGCATGACAGTAGTGTGCTTGGGATAAAAATGTCGGTGGCTGCTATGAGCAACACAGGTTGTTTTTGACTATGCAGTAGAATTGCATTAACAATTATTGTGTTTGGTGTCTTATGTCCTTTCTTTCAGCCTGAGAAAGGTGGAGTAAACTATAAACTACTAGAAATTAGACTGGGATGATCATCCAGTCATCGGGTTACGTGATTCAGGCTGTCTGCCTGTAGAGCAGAACTGTTTCTTCCTATAGTTCTTTGCTAGTGTGTTGTTTATTTAGTTTTCAGTGTTCCGGGCAATGCAGCCTTTGCTACCTCTGTTTTGAGGCTTTACCATCAGCTGTCGAGATGAAACAAGGACTACCTAAAGGGCAAATGCTGTCCTCCCCAATACTAAATGGTTAGGGAGATTCGTAATACTCCAAATGAACACATGCATTATAGGAGAATATAATGCTGAGAAAATTTCCACTTTAAGGATGACTCTTGTGGAGACTTAGGAAGGCTCATAGAAGGGCTTATAGTGGAAGAAATAGATAATGTATTTTGTAGATGAAGAAGCCAGTCCCAATATCAGTTCCATCAAGCAAGTCACTGTCATTTGTAAAAATGGTGACAGCTCTGAATTTCTTCAGTTCCCAGTACCTGTGAAGGAAATTTTAAAATTTTATTCAACAGTGACAATGGTACAAATCAGAACTGACTGTAAAGCATAATGGACATGGTCTATCTACAACACAAGGAAAGTCTTTTTTGCAATCTCCTTTGTTGTGCTACACCTTGCTCCAAAAGTTTCCATAACATTTACATATATATAAACAGTGAGAGAATTGGCATCTTTTAAAGAGGAAAGATTTTTAAGCAGATTTTTAATGTTTCTGTAAAACTATTCAAAACATTTTGAATTCTTTGTCATTAGATAGCTTTACAAGTACTAGTCAACATCAGGTGCTTGGAAACATGAGTTATCTTCAGGCACTCTCTTTTGGTCCAGCAAAACCACATCTGCTACAGATGTGGCTGAAGTCAACACCCCTGGTGGCTGTGGCTTCCTGGAGTGGGTTGTACTAGCCTAGTTACGAGCTGAGGCTGACCACTGGCTGAGATTTGAGAGGGCTTTTGGCACCAGAGCTGAGCTGCCTGTGCCTTCCTAATGCCTGTGTTAGATTGGCAGGAGCCCTGCAGCACTGACTGAGTGGGTAAACAAGGGACTGCCTTCAGCAGAAGGCCTTTAAAATGGAGATGGTGACCTCCTTGTGGTGGGAACAAACACGAAGCTTCAGGAAAGGTCCTGAGAAAACAAAGTTAATGGCAACAGGAGTCATGAGGTGTGGAAGTCCTAAAGAAAAATGTTTATGAAGGCATGATGATCTTCATGAACACAAAGTTCAAATTCAGTTCTAGGCTTTCTATCACAATTCTGAGTGAGATACTTTGGAATATTAGTTTGAGACACTCTTCATATTATATCTGCTGTACATTTAGTGGGATATTGTAGTGGTGACATTACCCAATTGCACATTTCAGGGATAAGTCATCGTGAATGTACCATTGCTCTCTGTGAAATTGTTTGTATAACGTATTAAATTATCATACCATCAGAATGTTCTCCTACAGATAGATAAATCCTCCATGTCAACAATCACAGTACAAGTAATTAACATTTTTTTGGCCCCAGTGTCCACAGGGGAAGATTTTGTCAGTGAAAAATTAGCAGTGTACTAATGTAAAAATATGTTCTCTAACGTCACGATTGATTTTGTAACGCACCATACTGGGCCTATTATTTTTTGTACATTAGCAAATGGTTATTCATGAAAGGAAAGTAGAGATCTTTATAAACACTCTTTCATCAGCTTTGTTCTCTCACTATCCAGAGCTTTTCCTGTGTATAGTAACTATGTACAAATTGGTTGTTAGAGTGGGTTTATTTTATATTATATCAGACCAGTCATTCAGTAAACTATGTTTGATTTTTAGCAAATGAATGTGTCTTTTTGGGGGCACAAGCTGTATTTAAAGGCAAAATTTATGAGGTAGTAACAGTTCCTGCTAGCTGCACTGTTATTGCTGAAATGAAGCATTGGCTCTTATTGAAATTAAATGGAACATTTTATGTTGTTTTTGACATCTGTTGATCAAGAATGTTCTGTAAATGTTTATGGACTCTCTGCTCAGTAAATGTATTAGAATACACAGTGATGGATGCAACAATGTTGGTTCAATGTAATTGTAACTGTGAAATATGTGCACAAATTATGCTGCTAGCACCTAATCATGTGAGAGATTACATAGCCACACATGAGTACACTGTAAATATTATGAATTATATAAAGAGGTGTGCATTACTTTATTGTTATGTAGGATGCTTATTCTTTAAAAAAATCAAAACCATAAAAAGACAAATTTGGTCCTCATCAGAGTATCAGTTAGTACTTGATTGTATTTTGTACCTTTTAAAAAGTGTTGTGGGACTTATGCAGTGTAGGACAATCTTGTTATCTGTCCTTTCAATTACATTTTTACTGATTGTGTAATTGATTATTGTCATGGACTAATGAAATGCTTTTTTGTAAATTATATTTTAGTTTTACATAATGTCATACACATACGTATATGTAGATATGTATGTATTATCAATATAGATGCATAAATACACATCCCTAACTAAGCTTTCCAGAGACCCAGCACCTTTTATATTTTAAAGTATTGAATTTTCCCACAAACCAGGGGTATGATTTTTGTCTCTCCCTTTTCATATGTGCCGGCATCCCTACGTATTCCAGATCCCCATAATTTATCAACTAACATTCATTTCTTGCAAAGATTATTTAGGTTTGTAGATAAATATTTGGAAGAGTTCCAAGAATTTTTAAACAGATGTAGAACACCTGAATACAGTTGTGCACTTTCTGTGACTACTTAGAGTGAAGAACTTTGCAAAGGGCAGCTCCTGTAATGCTCCTGCAGCTGCTGGATAGTCAGTGGCTTCTCTGTTTTGAAACACAGACTAACCCTTACCTCTAGAAAATGATACGGTGTCTTTTCACTTTACTGCTTGGCTTTAACCCCATCAAGTCAGTAAGAGGCTGCTCTGTTTCTTATGTGGTCTCCCCCAAATATCCATTGCCTCCTTTTGAACTACCTAAGAAATGTTCTTCCACATACATTTGACAGTTGAGTGTCATAAAACCTTGAGCTTTAATAAGCTGCTTGTTTATGATTTTATTAATAGTTACCCATAAGTGGTTAAAACATTTAAAAATTGATAACATCATGTTGTAAAACAGGAGATAATCTATGACTGCTAGTGGTTTCAGAAAGGGATGGTGTTATAATTGTTTTTTCCGTCTTGGTAAATGTATTTTTTTACGATTAAGGAACTTCAGTCTTTGTTACACTCACAAAAAGCACTGCCTTTTACACAGTATTTTTGCCATTGGTCACTAAATGTCAGTAGTCTCTTCATGTATCTGCTGATATACCAAAGTCAGTCCTCCTCAAATAAACCAAACATTTCAAATCCTTCAGAAGTTTTCTTCTCAGCAGGTCCCTGGTTGCTGATGGCTTCTGTTTCAGCAGGCCTCTTAAGCTGGGGGGGCTTTCACTGAATTCCTGGGTTACAATGCCAAGAGCAAAGCTGAAATATCTTTTAATTCTTAGGTGCAGCAGCAACCTAGATGTAGTGGAGGTCAGATAGTTGTTTTTAATGTGTGCTGTCCATAAGGCCTCCTTTAGTGTGCAATTCATCAGGTAGCTACAGGAGGACGAGTGGAGATTCCAGCTGTGGAGCACGGCTGGATTCAGCTCTGTAGCCCCCCACTCTGACTGTGGCCTGATGCCTTCTGAAACACAAAGGACATGAGAGTGACTAAAGGACTGTTTGTTAGCTCTAGTAAGAGAAAATGAGGCCTTGCAGCTAACATCATTAATTTTTTGATACAGTGTATTGTATCAATAAATTAACAACATTAGTCAGCCAGCCCCTGAAACCACTTTGTGGTTGTACTTTTAAATCTATGGTTATACATAAAAATAAGGTTATCTGGAAGTCTGGGTAGTCAGAAACAAAAGCAAACACTTTCACATATGAAAATTGAATTATTTTAAAGACAAATAATGAATAAATTCTGAGTTTATTAATGTGGTATTGTATGTTACATTTCCCGCAGTTGACAATAGAAGGAAAAATGCAAAGTAGCAGAGGTAAAGAAAACTATTTCACTGCTATTGTTTGGAGATTCCATGATTAAAGTGGATCATGCCTCCCATTCACAGGTGCTTAGAGCTGGAACCTTTTGCTCTAGACCTTGTCATACTTACCCATTTTGGAAGGATATTTATTTGACCAAATAAATTTGTTTCAGCAGCTACCTCTGGGAAGACCCTCCTTCTTTCCCATACTGCAGGAGGCAATAAAATCAGGAAAGGCTAAGAGAAAGAGCGTAGGAGAAATGTGACTGGCAAAAGATCTTAAGAGTGCGTAGAATAGAAACCCCCATGTTTCAGTCTGTGATTTCACTGATTCAATGATGAAGGTCAGACGCCTTCAGCATTGCTCTGGGTATCTGATCTGGTGATCAAGGTTCAGCAATGGAAGAAAAAATATCTGTTCAGTTAAGATAGTCTTTTGCTAAGGAATTATGATGCAAAGTTTAGTCTACTTCTAAAGGTTCCATGCTGATGGATGTTCTAGAATATTCTTATTTATTTTCTTCCTTAGTCCCTAACCCAGCTCCAATAGTCATTTCCATCCATACTTTGTTTAGAAGTTTGGAATGTAGCTCAGTCCCTGAGTTTGATTAAATGTCTCAGGTTTTTTGCTGGTAGACTTCATGTTATGAATTATTATTAAATTTTAAATCTAATTTTTGTACTGGAATTCCGTGCATAGGTTTGTAGGGCTCCAGTTAAAGTATTTGCTAGAGTCCCTCCAACACTGGGCAGCTGGATTTGGTCTGCTGGTGCCCAAGTAATTCATACAACTTATTTGCAGAGTCCTTACCTTCAAAATCCTCTAAAACATGCTAAGAGTAGGCTGCAGAGCAGGTTACCTGCCTTTGATGATCAGTTGCAGCCTGTGGACTCTCCCTTCCACACTTCCATGTCACGGTTATTAAAAACACATTTTTGGAAGGTGTGTGAACATCTGGCTATATGGCCAGGAATTCTAACAAAAGCTATGTGAGACTGGCAGCACTCAGGTGATTTTCTTGTATCCTCATCCCAACTTTGGAGGCATCCTGATAGAATTATGCAGAACCCACATTAAATTGACTCAATGATATAAACTCAATTCAGGTACTAACCATTTCTTCTATCACACTTCAGTCTTTGAACACAAACTCAGGGGGAAAAAATCAGATGCTGCAAAATTGGCATGGGTGCTATGTTGGCCTCACCCACATCACATAGCTGTATCTCTTCCTGAAAATGCTGCAGTGCATCAAGAAAACTAAAAATTGCTTTCTTGGCTTTTCTGCTTCCAAAATAGTTTCTCATCTTAAGCAATCATGACAGTTTTGGAAGAATTTATTTTCTGAGGCAATTATCATGAAAATGATAAACAGTATTTTAAATTAAAAAGCAGGAATTTGACAGTATCTGTTGGTGGAGTTTCTTTAACTGAAATATCTAAAAAACCACACATGATAATCTAATTATTATTCTGACATTTTGTAAATGCAACAATAAAAACTCTTCAGTTGTCATTCAGTTATTCCAATGATATATAACTGTGTGAAGCAACTCATTGCTAAAAGAGAACAAGGTCTTAAAACAAGGTTGTAAAAATTGAAATACTTTTGTTTATTGTTTTAAAACAGAATAATTTATAATTAATTTTTATTTTATTTTATAATTAGAAAAAAGGCACTGTTTTTAATGGATGTCAAGGTTGAGTACTAAAACAATTCAAACTATTAAATGTGAAATAAAGGCAACATTCTCTCCTCACAGTGGTATTAAAAAAAGGAAAAAGCTAAAGCACAGCATGGAACAGAGAGAAGTAACAGTCAAATAATGGTAAATAAAATGGAGTAATCTTCAGGGTAAAAATGGAAGAACAAATAAACAATTGTGATATCAATTTGATCTTTTAAAAAATGTATTCACTGAGTTTTTTGGGGGAAAAAATCAGAGGGGTTGTAATCTTTGGATCAGTGACTTCTGACTGATCTGACAATCCCATAAGTGCTGAGTGTTCTGAAATGAAAGCAGAAAAGAAAAGCCAGTGCTGAATACTTCACTCTATATGGGATCATTAAAAAGTAGAGATAAAGGAAGAGTCAGTGAAGGGGGAAAGAAGCCATGGGAGATGAGGTTAATTCCAATTTTAAATATTAAAATACCATTCACTAAATTTAGGAAGAAAAGGCCTGTTGAAGCCCTATGATAGACAATACTCTTCAGTATGCATTTTGTAAATGTAGGTATTTAACTGGAAATTTCCTCCCTGCGTGATATATGAAGATGCGCAATTATAGATGTGCAATCAATCATGAACATTGACACCAGAGCAAAACCTTCTGAGATGCATTTTTATTCATGTATATATTGTACAGGACATCATATCCTGGATTTCATACCAGACATGTCTTATGGCTAAAATAGTATAAAATTAATTATTTAAATCTTCTGGTTATTTAAATCTTGTGGTAAAGGCCTCAGTTTCTGACAGATTCTCACTTGTGTGGTTGGCAAATTTCTGTGACATGTTCCAGTCCTGGACAATATGTCATCATAAATCCCTAACAGAGGCCCAATTTAAATTTCCAGTCATGGTTACTTAGGGTTATTACTCAGTCAGTGAGTTCACTTCAGTCACTTGAAAGAGTCCATGTTCCTGTCAAATAGACATGGCTTGTCTACAGTTCAACTTTCTGACAGGGGCAGGTCTTGGTAGGGTATGACTGGTGGTGCTCGATGGGTTTGATCATCATCCATGCAAACTTGCAGGGGTGTTGCTTGCTGCAGTCTTTTTGCCAGTATATCACATTCCTGCGGTTTAGATTTGCCCCAGCACATGCGTCATACCACCAACCTCCCCCAGGAATGCCATTGAGTTCCAGCTTAGCACAATTCATAAAGTAATTGTCATTGTCTCTGTCCTTGGTGGTGAACTTCTGGTTGTCATGGAGATAAGCTTCTGTGTCCAGGGTCAGTGCGTCAGTGGCGTTGCCTTTGTAAAGACCAACCCTGATTCGATATTGAGACTCTTCCCCCTCAATCAGGAATGGCTCATACTGTCCCCATTTGACTTCAGCATTTAGATTTACAAGTTTAACTCCAAGTATGTATTGCACTGAGCTGCCAGTTAACTGATGTGTGTATTCATTTCCTAACCAGTGGTTCTCATGAACAGAGCCAAATCCATATTTGTAGTCCTGCCAAGTCCTGTCAAAGTCAACAGTGCTGTTGGCTGTAATGTGCTGGATTACTGTCCAGCCACCATCCTGCATGTTACAAAAGACAACAATTGGTTCCTCTTTTGGTTGGATGATGTAAAGGCCATCTCTGGAATTTCCTTTGGAGTGCTGTAAAATCTCAAAACAATCCCTTGGATAGTCTGAGTAAAAAAAAAACAAAAACACACACACACACAAAAAAGTAAATTCTGTTCAAATAATAAATTTTAGAAATTGAATTCTGTCCTTTAGAGTGACTGAATGACTCTCTTCAGACTGGAAGCTGACTGACTTCATTGCAGCTGATGGCCATTTATTCAGCTACAGGGGAAGATTTCTGGGAGGAACATGCAGGAAATATTCAGAAATTCAGGAAATGGTTTGTTACTCTGTCATACAACAGAAGTATGATTTTGTATTTATGACAGAAATATGATTGAAAAGCCAAAAACTATGTACAGATTCCTTTTCCACAAGTGTTCTTCCAGATTGAGTAGTCAGCAAGTTGCAATTCCCTGTGCCATCTGTAGAACAATTGAGTATAATAACTAGACCTAGTCTTTTCCTCAATGAACAAATTAATTTCTCTTGAACCAATTTATACTTCAGGCACCTCTAACATCCTTTTGTTAAATTCTGAAATGTATGCCACGTGTTCATTGATAAAAGGGACATATTAAATCATATTTCTGGTCAATATAAAGCTTATAAACATCTGAGGATTTTCTTAGGATGAGTTCGTTTCACACAAACTCTAGGCTAAATTTTATCATGGATTTGCAAGTAGAACTACAATTCTGTTCAGTGCTGAATACCTGTATCAGGAAGATGGGTGAAACTGCTTTTCCATTTTATTGCTTATCCAGTAGACCCAGAGGGTAACAAAAATGGCATATAAGGCTTGGGTTGACCCTCTCTATTGGGCTAAAATATTTACTGGGTTTTTTAAAATGTAACATATTTATAAGGAAACTTCTTGCTCTAGTATAATATCAAGCATCTCTGAGACTGCAAAACCATGCTCTGAATTTTACAATTGATTCTGTGGTTTCTTAAGAGCCAGAACAAAATTCATTTAAATATACATTTACATATGTATGAACTTATAGAGAGAGAATTCTTTTTATAGAGAAGGATGGTATTCATTGTTCCGTTACTCAGAAATATTTTTATGAATTGAAATCATTCACTTCTCCATAGAGTTTAAAGGCATGTCCTTATATCATTAAGCTGAGGAATATTTGTAATTTGTATTTAATAATAACTTGACAATTTTATTATCTCAGTGAGAAAAAATCAGTAAAAATTACATTTTCCTGGTAGACGTAGCCTACCTGACTCTAAATGTGATGCCATGATATTATAGAGGGATTATTTAAGTAATTTATATGGTGATGTCCAAGCCAGCAATACACACAGTGACCCTCACAGCTGCCCTTCTCAGTAGACCAACTTCTACAGACAGGTTCAGGGCTTTGTGGCAGGACATGTTCATATTGCAAATTATTCTTCCAGGGCTAGCTTTCATATATGTTGGTTGAAAATGTTACAGCAAAGCAATAAGGTAAAACACAGAACACTTCCAAATCACTCACTGTCTTCACGAGTACCTTTTTCATTGGCATTTTCCAGTCTCTCATGGTCTCTTTGGGGAAGGAGGTGGGCATTAGCCAGGACCACTGCCTCTTTGGTGCCCAGGGACACAGTGCACTGAGAGAGCAAGAGCAGCATGAATCCTGCTGAGTTGCTCAATGGCATCTTCCTTCTGCGTCAGTCCTCCTGCAGCAGTACAGAACTGTAACACAGATTGGAGCTGAAAATGGCAATATTTATGACTTATTTATGATTTCTAGTACAAAAGTCCTGAATGAGAAAGGTTTTGAAATACCGAGCTTCAATACAGTAAGCCTCTGTCAAAGATGGCTTCTCCCATCTTTGAAGGACGTCTCCTTTCCTGATGCCTCAGACTTCATTTCTGACAAATCATTCATTTCTCTGACACAGAGTGCTGTGGTGAGACACTCAGAACATCTCTCACCTGTCACCTTGTGCCATGCTAGGCAATGAAACATAATGCAATTTTGAGTGTGCCAAAAAGCCATGAAGAGTAATGTAATGACAAAAGAAAAAGCAGTACTTTTAATTATCAGAGTTGAATTTTTCTTATTGCCTGAATCCAAACTATAGTGAAATAGAGACACCAATGGTCGAAGGGACAGAAACAGTTACATTAGCTCTGCTGACTGTCTGTAGCTCAAACAGTACTCAGAGGCATGGCTTTCCTAGTGCTGGAAAGCTTTCCATGCTCTGGAGGACTCACTTAACCTGGACTATGCTCTTTTGTGAATTGCTATCTACAGCTTGAAATAACAGGTCATAGGTTTCAATTAGATTTTTTTTTAAAAGTTCAGTAAACAAAGCAGAAGAACTTTTCTTTAGCCTCTTAAAAACCAACAAGGATTCAATATACTGAACTGAACCAGCTTTGAGCCTCATTTTACCCACATTTTGGGGTACATTAATAGTTCATTCATTACAGAAGAAGGTTTAGGCTATTATTGGACTAAATCCTTGGGTCCTCACTTAGGCAAATCCCAGATTCTCTGAAGAGGAGTTTCTGTCAACAACAGCTTAGAATGAATCAGGTAAACAAATGTTTCCTATACTCTCAAAGGTTATATTTATTCAGACTCAAACCAAACTCTTTTAATGATCTTTCAATTTTTTTTTTTTTTTTTTTTTGAGGACTGGTCTCCCCACAGTGGCTTTGCTGAAGGCAGAGAATAGATCTAGCAAGAAAGCTCTTTGGTCAGGGCTTATTTCCTGCCACTGTTAGCACAGATTCTGCAGAGGCCAGTATCCTTCTCCACAGTGGCTTGTGTTGCAACAAAGCCACATTCCTTAAAAATCGAATCACTTAGCAGCAGATTCAGCAAAGAGTTTTCCAGAGTGAAAAAATTTCAGCACATTTTTTTAAAAATGTCCAAGATAAATCATTGTACTAAAGTTCAGGTTTGAGAGTTAATTTTTGTGCCTACCATACACAAAGCCAGCAAACCAGAATTCTCTATTCTACCTAAAACTATGTAACTATGTTACCTAAAACTAGTAATAACTATGATTTAATATTAAAATATAACTTGCCATTTTATGCAAAGTTGGTCATTTGATATTGGGATCATGATAAACTGGAAAATTACCTTCCATGAAATTTTGCACAGTGCTTCCCTTTAAGCATTTAAATTCTGCTGTACTTCTATTTTCTACTGCCATGTATCATTTTCCCTGAAAGCTTTGATTATTGTTGCTATTATGAAGTATTAAATTATAAATTACTTTAAATCAAACCCTAATCCACAAGCCCAAATACTGATTTTCATGAAATTTGAAATTGGATCTGGAGTTATTTTTTTAACTGTTTTGGTTTTCTTTTAGTATTTTTGAATAAGTCAACCTTTTTTCTTCACTTATAGTTATGCATAAACGTTGAAATTTGATTTAAAGATAAATTTAATTCCAGAGTAGGAATTGGTATTAAAAATTATTAAGAAAGAACCCAAGGAACACAGCACTGGGCAGGCACCTTACCTCTTTCAAGTAAAGACTGGCAAAGAACACGAATGGGCTCACTCTCTACAGTTGTACTTTGCCTGCTACTTAAGTCCAGGTGAATAAATCAGATCCAATGTGCTATCTCAAATGCAGCAAAATTGCATATTCCTTATTTCACACTGTGCTTAATCTGCTGGACCTTGCTCTGACATATACTTGTAATAAAGTATGTATGAATTATAAAGTACAAAGTTCTTCCATAATGATTAAAATGACATAGTAATTAAATTAAATTTCCTTTATTAACCAGTAGTGGTGGAGAACCATGAAGAAGTTTTAGTTCAGTAAATTATTTATGTTGCTTAAATAGACACAGGCAGATGCTGAAATTTACTATGCCATTTTGCATAGAAGAATTAAGTCAAAGCTCTACTGAAATGCAGTCACATATAATTTGCACAGAGATTATTTGTTTTTTAGGTATTAGGAACAATCCAACTATAAACCATGTTGTTACTTCATGTTTTAATGTGAATGAATCAGAAGCAGTGTCTGAGAGCTCTAAAAATACAGCAAACAAAAGCAGAACAGGCTGGTCAACAGGTTTCTATTTTAGTTTATGTGGATTAACAAGAGTCAGTTAACATTAACTCAGGTCCAAACTGAACTAAACATGAAATAAATAAATTAATTATAGCTATGCAGATATGTATCTGAAAGTTCTACTGTCTGTCTGCACAGCATTTAGGTGATGTCTAATCTACATTTACCCTTTCAAAGATTAGACAACACTTAAGTTTTTGAGCTCCCTTATCCACTGTGCAACCTGCTTTGATCAGATTCTATCCTTGAAACAAATCACAATTAAAACTGATGGAACATTTAAGACCTAAATGCAAGCTCTACTTCAAAATTCAAATCAAGTCATAATTTCTGTTCTTCAATAATTCATCTTCAGTGAGGATTTGTATTTCATGTACAATTAAATCAATATCCACAGCAAATGTCTTAGGAAATATTTGCTTGTAACATTTAAAACTCAGTGATCTTTCTCTTCCATTTTAAAGTACAAGCAATCTATTATATAGGAGGATGTCCACAGAGAGTCAGAACAGTATCTTCTCCATGACTCTGATCAGTAGTGGAGCTACAGGGAAAAGTTTAAGAATACATATTCTATGCTTTTTTTAGCATTATGAAGCTCAGGGAATTTCTGATATTTGTGTGTTTGACAATATCTAATTTACGGCTGGTACCAAGCATTATAAGCCTTGTCTAAAGCATGAAAATAATGTATGGTAACTTATGAAATATGAAATTGCTTTGAACATATACAGATCTTTCTGAAAAAGTATGCTAAGAAAAGGTAGGGGAAGGTACCTTTCCACTCTGTCTATACAGATACACTCTGAAAAGCACCACTGACCCTAGTGGTCTCTCATCACCCTAATATAAATTGGGGTGCATCTTAGGTGCCTTTGATTCCCATATATTTCATCACTGTTTATCTCCTATCCTGTCTTTCCATTTTTCTTTACTTTCTTGCTGTTTTCTTCTTTGTTGATTTCCAAACTTTCATCTGAGCTGGCAGAGCAGAAGTGAAGTGGGAAGTGTTTAATTAGGAGAAGGGCACCAGCATTCATTCACTCATGCTCAGAAAGGAATCTATTTTTGTAGATGCAAACTTTGAAAAACAATTAAAATCTTTCCATCTCCCTCTCTGCTCTTGATTCTGAGAATAATTTTTCAGAAATTATATCATGATCTTAAGGTCAGAGTACTTTACATATGTATGGTTTGGTAATACACAGATTTCAAAATAAAACATTGCTACAATGACTTGTTGTTAGCCATGGTAATTAAGATACTTCGTTTCCTAGCCCAATGACCACATATGCCTTCCTACAGTATGCTGAATATTTAATTATTCTTCTGATTCTGCTGAGCTTTAACTGACAAGCATTCATTTGAATTTTTCCAATTCAGGTTCTCCTGTGTGGAAATACTCTTTACACATTCTTCATATCCATATGGCATGGGGATTCAGCCTGTTCAAATCCCTCTGCAGAGCCTTCCTTCCCTCCATCAGGTCAACACTTCCACCAACTTGTTGTCTGCAAACTGACTGAGGGTGCATTTGATGCCCTTATCCAAATCATCGATAAAGACATTAAACAGGACTGGCTCCAAGCCTGAACCCTGGGGAGCAGCACAGGTGACCAGTCACCAGCTGGACGTAGCACCTCTCACCCCCATGCTCTGGGCCATGTATTGAGCCACTTTCTTACCTGGAGATGAGTGCACCCGTCCAAGCCACAGGAATCTGGTCTCTCCAGGAGAATGCTGTGGGAAATATCAAAGGCCTGACTAACGTCCAGGTAGACAACATCCACAGGCTTTCCCTAATCCACTTGAGTGGGACACCTTATCATGGGAGACCCAGTTGGTCACAGTCTTTCACAAACCCATGCTGTGTGGGCCTGATCCCCTGGTTGTCCTGAGTGCCATCAAGATGTTGTGCTCCATGAGCTTCCCCAGCACCAAGGTCAGGATGACAGGCCTGCCATTCCCAGATCCTTCTTCCAGTCCTGTAGACAGTTGTTCCATTTCCCGTAACCTTCCTGGTTAGCCAAGACTGCTGGTAAATGGGGGAAAGTGGCTCAGTGAGCAGTTCCAGCAGCTCCTACCTGGCCCCATAGACCTGAGTGTGTCTAAGTGGCAGAGCAGGTCACTGAGCATTTCCCCTTGGATTGTGGCGACTTCATTCTGCTCCTCATTCCTGTCTTCCAATTCACAAGGCTGAGTAGCTTGAGAATAACTGGTCTTGCTGCTAACCACTTTTAAGTTTTAAGCACCTCATGTTTTCCTTGTCCTTTGTCACTGTTTACCTCTGCATTCAATAAAGAATGGAGATTATCCTTAGCCCTCCTTTTGCTGGTTATGCATTGAGAGAAACATTTTTATTGTCTTCTAGGGCAGTAGTCAGATTAAATTCTGGTTGTGCTTTGACCCTTCTAATTGTATTCCCCATAAGCTCACATTATCTTTGTAGTTCTGAGTTTCCTGCCCTTTCTTCCAAAGGTCATAAAATCTTTTCTCTCTGAGTTCCTGTCCAAGTTCTCTGTTCAGCCAGGCCACTCTTCCTCACCACCTTTTGGCACATGGCACAGCTTGCTTTTGCATCTAAGATTTCACTCTTGGAGAATGTTCTGCCATTCTGGACTTCTTTGCACTGCAGGATGGGGGCCAAGCTCTCTGGATGTCCAAAGCAGTTCTGCTGCCCCCCTCCTTCTTTCTCCAGTAATTTAAAAATCTGTCCTTTCATGATCATTATGCCCAAGATGGAATCTGTCATTATGGGAAAGGCTTTGGCACAGGCTGGCAATTTGCATACTCAGGACCTTCAAAAGGCTTGACATAGGTGACTTATATCCATAAGGTTGTATGGTTTCCAGAAGCATGCAAAATGCTAACTTACATGCTAGAAAGTTGTCTGGTATACTGAGGAACACAAGACACAAAGTTCTAACATGACAAAACACATAAAACACATAACAAAGTATGTTAGTATCTTTCATGAAAGAAGTTTCATAGACACACAGCACAAGTGATTGCTTTGGGAAAACAAACAAACAAACAAAGCCCCACCAAACGACAAAATCAGGCCATAGAAATACTTCTGCAGCTTTGAGTGATTTTGAATTGCTTTGCAGCCTTGGCTAAATGCACTTTGGTATCTTTGTATAGGATCAGTAAGAAAAAAAAATGTTCATAACAGCTTTCACTTGTTCTTGAACTTATGAGCTGGCATTGGCATATGAAGTGTGGGTTTTGTCTGACAATGCAGAAAGCATTTATTAACTGCTGAAACACATTGCACATAAGGCTATTTTCAATACAAATTTTAAATCTCTTTTAACACATTCAGTATTTGTGAGATGAACCATTATTTGGGGAATGAACCAAAGTATATTTTTTGACTGAATGTAAAGCAGAACAAATGCTACACTCTTAGAAACATTTGACTTTTCAAATATTCAGCAAATTTATTGAGATTTCCTACAAAAATATTTTAAGAACTCAAGAAAATACTAAAAACATATTCTTTGTATCTTCCTGCTGAACCCAAGACTAAATTCCAAGGGTGTAGAAACTTAACAGAATTGAAGAGGATTTTCTTTCAACACAAACACTGACCTAACTTGAAAAATACAATCAAAACCATCATCATGGAAGACACTGGAAAACAACTGGTTAGCTGACAGTTAGGACTGGTGATAATGAAAAACATAAGTTACTCTAAGAGCTACACTCTTAGAAACATTTGACTTTTCAAATATTCAGCAAATTTATTGAGATTTCCTACAAAAATATTTTAAGAACTCAAGAAAATACTAAAAACATATTCTTTGTATCTTCCTGCTGAACCCAAGACTAAATTCCAAGGGTGTAGAAACTTAACAGAATTGAAGAGGATTTTCTTTCAACACAAACACTGACCTAACTTGAAAAATACAATCAAAACCATCATCATGGAAGACACTGGAAAACAACTGGTTAGCTGACAGTTAGGACTGGTGATAATGAAAAACATAAGTTACTCAGGTTGCTTTGAAAAACAGTTTGATAGGAAACATCTGGTAACTGATTTTTTTTATTCTAAAGGTGGTAAAAATTGCCAGATATGAACACTGCAGGTGAAAACTGTTGGAGAATACTTGCATGCAATGCCAATTAGGTGACACTTATCTTCAGACAGTAGAATTTGTAATTCTGAGGAAAAGTATGTGCAGCATTGTGAGGACAATATATTTTAAAAAATAAAAGGCAGACTTATAAATGTAGGCAACCATCTTCTCTCTTGCTAAGAGTCTGAAAGAGACAGGCTCTTTGAGCAGGCTAGTAATTAATAAAAGGCACTATAGAGAAGATGAAATGACAAATTATTTTTCATTAAGAAAGACAGGAACCATAGTAAGACTGCAAAAGGTCTGGCTAAAAAGTTCTTTAAAAATCTGAAAGTCAGAATGAAGTTGTGTCAGCAAGAGGAGTCAAAGGACAAATCCTAAGAGTGACTATATAGGGATAACACAATAACTGATCATCATAAAATTAAAGGCTAAGATTAAAAAGTTTACCACTATCAAGGGACATAAAAACACAGCAAATATTCTGTAAATAGATTGGACATAAAAAGAAGTTAAACCCAAAACCCCATTATTTTATGAGGGAGAAGGGCAAATGGCACAGATTTTTTTGTTGCAGACTT
Source organism: Anomalospiza imberbis (assembly GCF_031753505.1). Classification (NCBI taxonomy): domain Eukaryota; kingdom Metazoa; phylum Chordata; class Aves; order Passeriformes; family Viduidae; genus Anomalospiza; species Anomalospiza imberbis. The sequence goes on from NC_089686.1 coordinate 31,844,432, forward strand.
CATAAGCAGTGATCAGATACTTAATAAAATTAATTTTAATGAAGGAGTAGGACTGAAGGCCAGATTATGTGAAAAACATCTCCAAAAATCTGAAGTAGTTAAGTATTTTCAAAGTCACAAGGACAGATAAAATTGTGTATGTACCTTACAATCTAGCAAAAATCCTCTCTGAACCATTTACATTTTAGAAGTAATGGAGGTCCCAGAGGATTTCATTGGGACTATCTTTTAAAAGGGGGAAAAAGCTAAGCAAAATAAAGAAGAGTAAGATACCTTTCAAAACACAGAAAATAAGAAAACAAAACAAAAAAAAAAAAACAAAACAAAAAAAAAAAAAAAAAACAAACCAGGGGATGATGATAAGGTGATGAAAAGCAGCCAGCAAAGACGGGTGGAGAAAGAAATCAAACCAGGTTTGTTCTTCCTTGCTGCTCCTTTTCTGACCTTTGGTCCTTTCACTAAAAATTTCATAGAAAGTTCTAGATGCTCCCAGAGTCACATTACAAGTATCCCATAATAACCTTTAAACAGTTGCATAGTGCCCTTTCCCCTGCATCCCATAGCAAATCCCCTGTAGGCAGTACATCACTGTGCCAGGAGCTCTGGGTTTTTTTTATTTGGGTTTCACACCAGGGACAATAGTCTAATCATTTGCCTTTGATAACCATAGGAGCAGAGAGGTCTGTCCCTTCCATTTTCACTGATTATGCTGACTAGGGCTCCTCTGCATGTCACTATTCACCCAAATCTCACCAGGCTTTTAGCATTATGGGTTTATAATCCCATAGTCTAACAACAGCACAGTCCAGTGGCCACAACCTGTGACTTGGAGATTCAAACTGGACACTTGGGAAAGCTTGTTCACCAGGAGCAGGGAACAGGGGAAAAGGTTTCCCAGATGGGTTGTGGAACCTCTGTACTTGGAGATTTTTAATACTGGCTAGACACAATATGACTGAACTGATGTTGGTGATAATCCTGCTCCAAGTGAGGTTGACCAGAGCCCACCAAAACAACCAACAGTTCATCAACTGTCTGGACTTCAGAGAAAATAAACTTTAAAAGTATCTAACATTTCAGATCTGATTCAGATTTGGCATATTGCAAAGTATGAGTCAAACTCAGAGTCATATTTTAAACACTACCTATCTAGGTAGCAGTCAGCTTTCAGGATAATTTCTACTACAAAAACACATCTACGAAAATCAGTAAGGTGAAAATATTTTCCATCTGAATGCACCAGTTTTGCCTCAGATACTTGAACAAATAGAAAAAAAAATATTTGGGAAGTAGCTGCACAAATATTTGAGGCAAGAATTTCAGATGATTATCAGTCCAAATATATTTAGAAAGCAATGTGATGATCTTAATTTTTAATCAATTAGCTATATGATTTAGTTTTAAACATTATAGCTTAACCTTGTAATATAGGAGTCTAAAAATTATTTTCTCAACTGGGACAAGAAGCAGCTGGAAGCATTGCCATGGCAACCATCTCACTTCCAAAGAGAAATTCTGTGACTTCTGTTGCTCTTTAGCAACCTCACAGCTCAGTAGCATTGCTGAAAAAAAAAAAGGGAGGGGGGCTTGGAAGAATCATTAAAAGAATGCTTCAAAACATAAGGCAGACTTTAAGTAAACAAAGTAAATTCTTAGTCTGATGGTGAGCCCAAGGAAAAGAACCAAACTGAAAAACCAAACCAAAACACTTGTATCGCACCACTCTAACATGTGTCTTTGCAAATGACTGTAGAATCAATCTCTCCTGGAAATTATGTTTATCACAGACTTCACTGTCTTACACTAATGTACATGACTTAGTTTCTTGATCCTACTGTTTAAGGAAAATTGATAGCAACATGAATAATACACAGGGGGTGGGTATGGTGGGAGCAAAAAAAAAATCTGTCAAAACAACACATTTTGCTGCCCACAGCTCTCCCCAGGAGAGAGGTTGAGATCATATTAATAAGAATTAGTCAGATTGCTCAATGACTACTGAGAGATTTTAAGGAACATATAGTCTAAGAACTTGTACAGACTAGAAAACCTGCAATACCTCTTTAACAAGTTGGTTCTGAAAAAATACTACAGAATTTAGAAATTAAGGGAAGTTCATGCACAGATCACAAGGTTATGGTTTAAATTCTTATTTTCCCTTGCTTCAGTCTGGTTGGCTAAATGCCCTTTCCTGGATACTGGAGTATTGTATGGTTACACTTGGGACACAGATGATGGTCACTCAGACAACAGTGTCTGGAAATGCTGCAGCAGCACAAGGCCATACACAGGCTAAAAGTACATTTCCACAGGGTAGGCTGGGAGTTTTTCATTACCTGTATCTGCAGAGACCAACACTGCTGAGACCAATACCTGCTGAGACCAAAACCCCTTGCACTGGCTGCAGAAGGTATACTGAAGTTCCCTTCAAAAGGAATAATGTATAGCAGAGCAAGATCTTCAGAGGTGTGCATGTATTTTTCCACAGCTATGAATGGAACCTGGCTGCACTGGTAACTTTAGTCTATATTTTGTTCATAAAGGAGCTAACTGAAGCAAGTAAGCACTGCTAAAAATAGTAAACACAGTAGAGCCTAATTCCTGCTTCAGACTTCTGTTGATAAACCACATCATATTCTTATTGCAGAAACATTTGCTTATTCAAATTCCTGACTTGGAATGTAAAGGAATTGTTAGGATGTAAAAGCATGTAAACATAAACTATATGTATCAAGTATTGAAAATACATATGGACAGAATAGACAATAAAACACCATTAAAAAAAAACCCAAACCAATAAACAGTGCTTAAATCAAGTTAGAAATTTAAATCTTTTTAGATGTAATCATGTTTTGAAAAGAAGCAAATTTAGAAAGCAGACGTTTATTTAGTTTAAAAAACAAAGCTATCAAATTTGAACAATGTCCAAGAAGATTAAAAAAGGCTAACAGGGGACTGCAAAGCTGTAAAGGCACTTAGGGAGCTTCAGAGGGCAAGTGTACTCTGTCATATAAAAAAGGCACATAAAGAAGTACAATGTATGAACCATAGCATGCAGATTTTTTGTAATCAACAGATTTGACTGAGAGGCAGAATTCTACAAATTTTTTTCTTTTTGATGTGATACTGATGAAGAGGGTTGGAAGCAGCAGGTGACTTTTGGTGTTAATTAATGGGATTTAAGATTACTTTTTTCATGAAGAGCTATCCAGATCCTTTGGATATTTTATTCAATCATCTTTTTTCCCAATGAAATAGCTATAAACAGTGCTTTATGTTAAACTCTTGTATTTGCAGTGAACTGTGTCGGATTCTATAAAATGTTTCTAATACTCTCCTTGGTGTACACTTACACTTTTTGTGAAAAAAACAAACAAACAAAAAACAAAAAAAAACCAACTCTAACATTAAAATAAGTTTTAAACATATTACAAAGAAAGCACAGCAATTTGATTAGGTCTTTCCAGGACAAATGACCTCTCCACTATTAGTCAGCTACCTGGTGATAGAAATAATTGGTTGCTACCAGTGAAACACTTGAAAGAACAAGTGATGTATACAATTATTTCTGCCAGCACCAGCTCAATAGAGCTTGCCACTGCAATTTCAACAAGACTCTTATAGTCTTTGGAAAAACAAAGAGCAAAAAGAAGCAAAAAAGTTCTGTGCAAATACCATATGAATAGAAGTAGCAGAAAAACAAACCAAAAGAAAAGAGGGAGTATCAACACTACAATTCAAAACCAAAATGAGACGATTTCAGGAAAAGGCTCCTCTAGGAATCTGTACTGATTGTCCGTGGATGCTCATGTCTAATGTGGGGACCCTTACAAAGCTACAGGTAGGGGTATTATTTAATGAAGTAAACCTGGTAATAACACCATAGTTCAAATCTCATCACTTTTTGTAAATATGATGATGGATGCTGTACTTATTCCATTACAAGCCTGTCTTTCAGTAACTTTTAGTAACTGCTCCACCTCTCATCTGAGCTCCTCCTCTTCCTAAGAGAGAATGTTTAGCATGGCAAAAATACAGGCTCATTAGGAGGTTTGACCTCAGATTTCTTTGGACACTCTATACTAATTCAGCTTATGCATTTCTCACCTGCCAAGCTGAAGCATTCTGAACCACATCCATGGATGATGTTTGAGAAAACAAACAGGTAGAAAAAGAAACACTCCTCCCTACTGCCAGAAATTTTTTCCACGTCTTAGTCTGTTCTGGTCCCAGGAATGGAAAGTATTAGTCTCAAGTATTTAACTGGATTCTTCATGCATCTGCATGGTAAATAGCAGTCCTGTGCCCTGCACACCAGAATTTGAGCTTGGGTGTCCTATTCATTCTGAAACACAATGTAAAACTCACACCTGTATGTACTAGATAACAAGTAGACCCTTAAAAAATCCAGAGAACTTCTTAGGAGAACATTCTAATATTTCATGCAGAAAAAATGTTCCTTTAAAAGTCTGTTTCCTTTTTTACTTGCTGTGTTTGCAAATGAGTTTCAACACCTGCTATATCACTTTTTAAGTGTTTGTGTTCAAATTAAAAGAATCAGTCAAAAATTCAGTTTTGTTTGTAAAATGCCACAAAGGCTTTTCTGTTGCATATTCACTACCTTTTGCCCTTGACTAAATAACAGTCTTTAATAAATTCTTGTTCCTACCAGCCATGCAGAACCAAATACATAAAACAAATGATCCTAACTGTGATGTTTTGTGCATCATCAGTAAATGAGCTAACTAGTTAAAGTTCCACTTGTTTTTCTGCAGAAAATTATTGTCATTAAATCTTTATAGCCTTATTAGAAACAAGGTATTACATAAAGGTTACTGACAGAATAATTGAAGGAATAACCTTGTAATTGCAAAAGTGAACCAGTTTTCCTGAAAAATCAATATTTATTATGAAAGAGGTTGAATAATCCTTTACTGCTTTTGAAACACAGAAACAAAATAAATTAAAATGCCTCAACCTATTTATGACCTCAAGAAGCTTTCACTAGCTCAATCTGAAAACAGACTAAAACTCAATACTATTCCTACAGACTATTTTCTGACTAAAAGCTCCCTGAATGCTGTACTAATATACAGCCTGAATCACGAGATTATACACAGTATAATGTTCAAAATAGTCATTAAGATCTAAGGTCTAAGTGTCTTTAAAACCACTGAAATGATGAAAGAAGATTCTTTAAAATTCTATTTTTTTTCGCTATCAATACGGATTGCTTTTTGGAACTCAAAGTGTAATACTGTATTTATTAGAAGACTATTACACAGAATGAACCCTGCACTGAGTGGGGGAAAACTGGCTAGATGTACCACTTGGGGAAGAGCCTTAAATGGGAGCCCAGTTTTCATGTAGTGATGGAGGGAAAGACCCATGAACTTCATCTCTTGAATGGTATAGCAATCTTTCCCAGATGGAAACAAACATGGGATAACTGCTTTTTCTTCACTCACATGTGTAATAGGCAAATACTAAATAGGCAAAGAAGTCAGTGCTCTCCTAAAGGCTGTGACTACAGTTCATTTGCTCACTTGTCACTTGGCAACACTACATTCACCTAGAAAACAATGTCTGTAGAACATCATGGAAACATCTTCCAGCTACAATTTTTTAAAACCTTAATATTTGAGTTAAATATGTCATGACAGCAATACTTAAATTTTCTTCTACCTTTGGGGGTTTTCTCCAAATTTTTCTCCTTACAATTAATTATAACTTCAAGTATCTTACTAAATGAAACACTGCCAGAGAATTTCCCTGGACATGGGAGTCTGCTGATTCGTAGTATTAAGCTTGTGTAATAGCTGTCAATACATTTTTGGAATGTGCCTAATAACAACACCATCCTTCCCCTCCCATTAATTCCTGGATATGGTAGCAAAGTTAGCATGGGCAATAAAAGATTCCTGAGCCACAGTGTCTCCGAGCTCTGTTTTGGAGAGCACAGCACATACAGGGGTTGCTCCTGCTGTGCTGGCCTCTGGGCCAGTTCCTGCTTGGGAACAAGCCTTTGGAGATACAGACCACGATTAAGCCTTTTAAGTGGGACCTTCCAAATGCCCTGTGTACCACAGGTGCCTCTTGTGCTTCTCGTGCTTCTCCTGTCTAAGAATGTGCAAAATGCACATATGTAATCTTTTCAACCTTTTAACATTGTTCAGTAAATCTGCTTTTCCACTGATTTGAAGTTGAAAATTTTAAGTTCTTTATGTATTCCTCAGCCCATCAACAGTAATGTAAACACTTTTATTTTCCTTCAGTTTGTTAACTTAGCACAACATATAGCCATATATATCCATATTTTATTCTAACAGATCAGAATGAAAACCACTAAGAGTTCATTACTATTTATTTTATATTGGTTATTTTCCTAAAAGAAATAAGTCTCAAATGAAACATAAAATTTTAGGAATACAAATTCACTATCTACTACCAGCAGCAACAAAATTAAGGTCAGAGATGCCTTAAACATGAAAATTAAATCCTTTTAGTACTTTAAGGTACTGCTATCACTGTTAGCATAGGGTCCTTTCATCAAACTGTAAAACAAACTTTGCCCTCTTTGAGCTACTGATCACACATGACCTTCATGCAATTAAGGGTACATTAACACCCAAGTGGAGATGTTTAAATAGATCTTAGTGATTTAATACACTTTTCACTAAGTTGGAAAATGGTATACACTTAAATTGCCTAGATTTTTTTTGAAATCTTGACATGCAGTTACTTTAAAAGGGTTGTTCTAGCAGATAAATATAAAGATCTACACAATAATGCTTAATAAAGGTACTCTTTAGGTAATCTTAAGATTACATACTGGATTTTTTTCAGTAAGCTCATTGCTACACTCTCTGAGTACCCAATACTCATCACTAAATTTATCTTCAAAATTACTTTTATAAGATGAGCTTCTCCTACGTCATACACGAAAAATTGAAACAGAATTAATAGATGTTTAGTACAGTCTGACAGTTGCATCTGAACTCAAGGCACTTGATACTAAAGCTCTCTTCACAAATACAAACCTTAATTATGAGCAAGCCTGTCTCTCTGAGGCAAAACACACTCCATTTATGGAGCCATTATCACCCCTACTGCATCAAAAAAGAGCACCAACAAATTTTTTTGTTGTTTAAAACAAAGGGTAGATAGCTGTACATTTGATTTCTTCCTTATATGTGTAGAATGTGAGCATCTTCGATGATGCAATTGGTAAAATTATTTCAAACTGTTCCAAACACCTTCCAGACCATCTTAAGTGACTAATAGCTAAAACAGACTTGAGCAAAATATGTCTCCTCTCCCTTCTACATGGCTTGTCATAAACTCGGTTGCCCACTCATTCAGAACATGGCTAAATGAGCTCTTCAGCTACAAATCCTCAAGATGCAGTGAGCTCATTGTATTACTCACAGTCACTGCCAGGAACAGAGAATTCCTGCCTCTGACTGAATGTTTCTGGTGCTTACTTTCTCCTGGTTCTGGGATTTCTTTGATCCTTCTGTGAACTGATTTAACTTCCTAAAACATAACAGAATTCCAGCAGACTGAAGAACCAATTTTGCTTGTTAAATCAATACACGACAAAGCTGGAGAAGTACTGGACCTTGTAATGAGAAGGCAGCAGGGTTATCCAGTCCAAGCTGAGGAAGTGTGTCTTTCTCCATTTGGCAATAAGGAAATCAGCTTGTCTATAGTCCAAGCAAATCTTTAATTTCTGTTCTGAGGCATCAGTTGCTTTAATTTACAGTCTGCCTTATGTTATCTCAAGAAGCTCACTAAAAGACAGCTAGTTATTGTTAGTATTTTTTGAAAATGGAGATGCCAGACCTAACACAGAAGACTGACTTCTAAAAATCTGTAAATAAGAAAACAAAACCGAACTACAGCCAACATTTATTTTCTGCAGAAATTCACCCTTGCATTTTAACTGCTTCAGGATCAAGTAAATTTTACCTAGTGGCATTTATGATAGCCCAAGGCCACATTACAACTTTAATTGACTGTGCTGGTTTTGACTGTGGTAGAGCCATGACCTTCAAAGTGGCTAGTGTGGGGCCATGCTTAGGACTTGTGCTGGAAACAGTGCTGATAACCCAGAGACCTTTTCATTACTGATGCAGTGCTCTACAGAGCCAAGGCCCTTTCTGCTCCTCACCCTACCCCACGAGCAAGAGGCTTGGGGGTGCACAATGAGTTGGAAGGTAACACTGCCAGGATAGCTGACTCCAAATGACCAAAGGGATATTCCAAACCATAAGGCACCATGCTCTGCACAAAGAATGGGATATTTGGAGTGATGGCTTTATCTTCCCAAGTACTCGTTAGGTGTGCTGGAGCCCTGTTGTCCTGAGGATGACTGAACACCTGCCTGCACATGGGAAGTTGTGAATTCTTTGTTTTGCTTGGTGTGTGCAGATTTTGCTTTCCCTATTAAACTGCCTTTATCTTGGCCCACAAGTGCTCTTTTACCCTTCTGGCTCTCTTCCCCATCCCACCAGGGGAAGTGAGTGAGCTGTGTGGGGCTGGGCTATTGGATGAGGTTAAACTACAGTGACCAACTGACTGCAGTGACCAATGCACTCTGGCTAGAACCTCTCTGCTCATTTGACACACAGATTCCAGCTCTCAAATGAAAAAAAAAATTGTAACTTGCAGTAGTTTAGCAGCAGACTAACACTACAAACTGCTTTATCACAAAGGTGTCTTAAAAGGAGGTGAACGATGTACAAGATTTTTGGGCTTGGATTTTTCTGGTAACAGGTTTCTGAGAGCGGACATTGCATCTGATCCTGATGCACAAAGGAACTGCCTCAACCTTCATATACAAAGTCCTAAGAAAAAGAGAACTGTAGAATATTCCATGTGCTCCTTTCAAAGTTTTACTACAATCTTTACAATTCCTGTGAATTTTTTCACTGAACTCTTAACAAGGACTTTCATTTTTTCATGGCCTTAATTCTCAATTTTCCGTTGAAGACAAATCAAGAGCATCAACAGACATCACAAAAGGCAGCAGAAATATTAGCTCCTACCTTTGGAATTTTTTTGTGTTCCTAACACGGAAAAAATGCATCACTATGATTAATTATAAGCTAATGCAATTCAATTGTTATTTCAATTACTGTTAAACAAAAGTAACTCATGGCTTGTACTTTCCAGGATAGCACAGTAATGATGCTAATTGCTCCATCTTCAAAAAACTGCTTTCTGTTTCTCATATAATTTTTTCATAAGATACTGCTGAAAGGTTTTTTCTTTATAGTTTGTTTTTTTTTCCTTCACCAATGAAGAGAAGAAGGAGAACAGCACTTACGATGAAAAAAAAAATTATGGACTGTTGCTAATCGGGTTTGGCAAGCATCGCTGTAATTTTGTTTTTCAATAGTTAAACATTTGCAAATTAATCCGTTTTTTCAACTTTTCTCTGGGTAGCTTGAAAAGATATCGTGTAAGAGATATACAGGCATGCTCGAAGAACAAAGTTCTGCCAGTAACCTAGCATTCCTCGAGAGCCACATACTTTGCAATATAAATTATAAGATGAGCAGAATTTAGCTTCCTACTAGACCTTAAGTTCTTTTCTTTAATTTTAAAATTAGTTAATTTGAACTTCATTTAAAACTCTGTATTTGGCCTCAGATCCTTCCACTGGTAAGTTGAAAGCACAGCATGCATAAAAACGTAAGAAGCCTCAGTGTTGCAGAAGTTATACCTGTAATTTAGAAAAGAGATTCAAGATCTTGACAGCTTAAATTACTTCCTCATGCAAGATACTTTGCTTTCTTTCCTCCCAAAAAGTTTTTAGCAGAAAGTAGATAAGAGTAAAACTGGGCAATACATAGTGGAAAATCTCTGAACTAAAGACTGCCCAGAGAGGTTGTGGAGTCTCCCTCACTGAAGATATCCAAGAATCATCTGGATGCAATCCAGTGCCATGTGCTTTAGGATGACCCTGACTGGGAGACTGGACCAGAGGACCCACTGTGGTCCCTTCCAACCTTACCCACTCTGTGATTCTGTAAATTGTACAGGCAGCACACAGCATAAAATAAAATGATTTTATATGTAACATGTGACAAGCTGATACAGCAAATTACTTACCCAGTAAACTCACAACTCCATTTTGAAAGGATGATTTGTTCATTTCAAAACTCAACAAGTGTAAAACATTAAAGACATCTTAAAACTGAACTCTACTTATATTATCTTTGAATTTTTTATAAATTGTCTTAAGACATTTATTACTGTGAAGCACATTGTATAATTTATTTTAATTCTCTACAGAACAATATAGTTAATTCAGTATCATCGATAACTTTATACAGATACAGTATTGAAGCCATGTCAACTTTTGCTTACTGTCAAGTACAAAACAACTTATACAATCTAAAAAAAAGCTACAAACCACTCTTGTAGCATAACATATGTTGTGCCTGGTTAAAGTTTACAGCAGTGGCTTTTTGATCTTTCAAGACAAATAAACATGACACCATATGATAACAAATAGCTGTGCAAACTCAGAGGAGGAAGACTTAACTACCTCCTTTTCCCAGAACTACTTTTCCCTGCTTTACTGCTGCTACCACCAGACTTGCTGGAAGATTTTGAAGAGAAAAGTCTTGTCATGAATTCAGACACATCTGGCAGCTCATGGTTGGAATTCAGCATGTTCATTGACTGCTCCATTTCCTGCATGCAAAGATCAGATAATAGCTTGTAACAATTCTGACTGTATCTAAGGCATCAGTTGAAAGACTTTGTGAGAAAGATAACAAATTTTCCCAAATACTGTTTTACTTTTTGTAGTCTTCCAGGATACATATTGCTACATAGTTTTATGCAACCACAGCCAAAAGCATCCAACTACACAAAGAAACAAAAAACCCCAAAACTAAAAGCAGCAGTGCATGCAAAATGGTAACCATGTCTTAAGCAGTCTTACAGGTCTGATTAAAAAAAATCTAAGAAATACAAATTATTTATTTTCAGCACTACTTTTCTCCATATTAAAATTTAGGCTATTGTTTAGATATCCAGATCTGTGTTCTCACAGATGTTACACTTTTGTTTTTCAAATTAGTATTATTTATAGCAAATTAACAAATTTTTATGCTGTTTGAAGGGATTAGATATTTTTATTGCCCTACTTTCTGACACTAAGCTACTAGAGTACTGTAGCTGAGTTTTCATTCCTTCAGGAAAAAAATGATTTTAATATAAGACCATATATCCAGGTAAGCTTAATGTAACTTTAGGGTTTAGCACAGTGGGTCTATAAAATGAATTAGCACATTTTTAAATAAATCAATCTTGAAGTACTTTTAATGCATACAACAGCTGAACTGCACATCCACAAAGAGATAATGCTTATAGCAATTGTGAGCTTCATGTGGGATTGTCACTTTGTTCTTCTCCCATTCAGAATGATAGATCTTTAAGTACTTTCAAGGTATTTCAGTAGCCTTTGTTACTATTGCATCTACACTACGCCTGTACAACAAGCACGGTTACTAAATCATTAAACTTTCCATACTGACTAGTACTGTGCTGATTTCAGAAAGAAAAAACAAGTTAATTTGAAAAACGTCATACAACCTCCATATACTCCACAAGTTTACAATTTAATACAGGGTCATTTAGACAATACCATTACAATTTTGCTCTTAAAAACAACTTTTTCCTACTCTTTAAAGACAAGTTAAATTATAAGCAGAATTCTACCAACTTAAAAATTTCTCCTTAAGAAGTCGTATCAGTTATCTGGTAAGAACTAAATCATCATAAGATTTGATGGTTTTACCACCAGAACAGCCTGTCTATAAGCAGGGTCAAATCAGTGAAAAAAGTAAGGAATATGTGATCTTTTTTAAAATTTGACTTCCAGATTTCATCTTGGAAGTTCACCTTGGTTTGAAGAACATGCCATGAATACCTAGTATATCTTTGTATCTGATTTTTAAATCAAAATTATAGCCAAAAGTGCTCTGATAGGCTTTTCAAAGGTATCACTTATTAAAAAAATTACTCAGACACCTAGAAAGTACTACTGAAGACAGTGGTTATTTACAGAAAAAGGAGTTTTTAGTTAACCAAGCCTTCAAAAGCAGCCACCCATGACAGACAAATAATACTTGTAAAAATAAAAGATTTAGCAAACACCTTGAATTTCCATTTTGTCTTAGCCTTCTGTTATTCAGCATTTTGCATGATGAAAGGACAATAAATCAGATAATTTAATGACTACATTAAGACTCTGTATCATATACACTAGTGTGACACCTGGATTTAACAGTGTAGTCAACTGTGGTTTAGGCTGAAGCACCAGAGAACCCCACATCACACTCTTCTCAACACACTTGACACTTATTAAATGACTCATTGCTAAAACAGCAACCCTCTATTAGCTGAATAAATTATGCCCATTAAGCTTTCCTTTAAAGTACAGTTCTGTTTTTATTACTTTTCTGTGCCTTGAAATGTCATTATCTTTGGTCTCCCCACATGCATCAACTGAATGTACTTACCCGCCTCATATCAGGATCACTGGTGTTGACAACTTTAGGCAAAAGCACAAATATCAGTAATGGAAGAACCATCATCATAACCTACAGAGAAAACAGGAAATACCACTTCAGCTTAGTTGTTGCTCTAAACACTTTTAGGACCAACTAAAATAAAATGAAGCTCTACTAAACAGCCAAACTCTAGAACTACTGCATTCTGAATCCTGACAAGGGAGTATTGTGCTTTAAACAGTTTTCAAAGTTGGACCAATAAGGCAAATGGTTGTTCTCTCCTACACCTGTTGTAATTACAATTTTGCAACATGTTGATCTCTGCACTACTAGAAAAGCATCACATTGTCAAAGGAAGAGACTATGGGCTATTTTCAGAGAACATACATTAACAGTGGTGTATGGGGCAGGAGATGTCAGAGAATAACTTCCCATTTGTAAGCAAGGAAAAGCTAAGAAAACAATCTTCTCAGAATAGCAAAGGAAAAATGTGCATTTTTCCTCAATTGTTTTTATTCTTAGTGTTCTGATAAGTAGCTGTATTTGGATCCTTAGCATACTTGTAATATTTGTGTGTTGCCTGTACATACCATAGGGTTCATGAGGAAATCTGTCCATCCCCAAGATTCTCTCTTTATAAAGTATGAAGGTGGTCCGGAAGATTTCATCTGGAGTGGGTATGGCAGCCTGACAACTTCAGAGGGTTTGATGTAATTCACATATCTTGCTCTATCGGGCAACATGTAAATAATTGAAAATATAAACCACAAAACCTTTGGCAAATAACAAAGATTTAAAAAAATCCAAATACATTTTTTTTAAGACTACAAACAAAACCATCTGCTATGCAGTGTCAGCTAGGCTGCACTTTTGAAAAGCAAATTTCTCTCAGCAGCATATTTGATTGACTCAAATGCAAACTATTTTTTGTTACCTTGTAAAAGAGCAAGAAAAACTATGCTGTTTAGGGTCCACCTTTGAACAGTGTAGTTTAGCCAGTTTGCTCAGGACATCAATTACTTGCAAAGTTAATACCTTTTGCATAAGCGCATTAATCTGCATTTATCAATACTGAATCTCAGTCTTTATTACTTCATAAGGTTTTTCCACAGTTCATCACTAGTATTCTTCATTTGGGCCTAATATTCAGATAATTACTCAGTACTAATATCTTAGTAATTCTTGACCCATTTCTCATTATTTATGAATATTTATCCACTTTGTACAACTCCAGGGATGACTTCTGTCCATAAATAATTTATTCCTTGTGAATTTTTTACCAAATACTCATCTATAGAATGTCCATAGAATCTATATCTATAGAATTCCCTCCTACCTTATGACTATGTGTTTTCTTCTTATCAAACTCATCTGTCATACACATGCTGTTTCCTCTTTCTAGTTATTACCTGAAGTTTTTAAGGCAGCACATCCCTTAGAAAAGCCCTGTTGACATTTTCTCCAAGTATCATTGTTTTTCATGCATCTCTGACTCCTCAACTGCATTCCTCATTACAGTCTCTATCCATTGGACTGGTAGAGATGCCAAGCCTCCTGCTACTTTCCTCTGCAGATGTATCCCAGGAATTTACTCAACATCAAATTTGTGTAACCCTACTAGTCTTTATCTACTAGTCCTTAGATAAACAAACAGTGCTAAGGGTGAGGGTATACCCAATATTTTGTCTATATATTTGTAACAGTTACATATTAATTATTGCAAATAAGATACGAACAAAGTATAAAAATAAAAATTCAATAAAGTTTGGAAAAACCTAAGCTCAAACAAACTGTTTTGAGCTCATTATAAGCTGAAACATTACTATATTATTATTATAATTATGTATTTTAATAATATTATAATATTGTTATATTAATTATTATTATCAACAAACTGTTTGCACTGTTTTCCATGAGATTTCAATTTTTAACCTCCCCTAAATATACTGCAGGAGTATTTACACTGATGACTGTATATCTAAAAGATAAGATGCTAGGTGCGTGCTTGAACAAAGAAAAACTACTATGAGCATTTTCATTTAAATGAAAATCACCTTAATAGACAGATTTTTCTGTATTACTGAACAGTCTACAGTTACAGTCAAGAGTGGTTTGGCTACAACATAAAAACAACAATCCTACAGAATTAATATAAACTGACAACTGCTAGTACTAACCAGTATTAGTAACAAGTGTCCTATGGGCGTGCAAAATTAATATTTAAAAATTTTGTTGTGCCAAGGCCTGACAGTACCCTTATTAAAGAAACAGAAAAGGGAAGAAGAAGAAGAAAAAAGTGTTGACAAAAAATAAAGCAGTTAACTAGTTTATGCCTACATTTTATTTCAGGATAGCTGCATAAAAAAATAATAACAGCAAATAGATGAACTTTTAAAGTCTCTTTCTCTTATTTCAGGCCATAAATAGGAAGAAAGGTATCAGCCTTTAAAATCTGAGAAACGTGTTTCAGGAAGTGATGTTAAAAGAAGCTGATGCATACAGTCTGAGATGGAACATGAGACCTACAGCACTGCTTCTGTGAGTATTTGTACTGTGCTGTCAGGCACACGTAATTCATCAATACAGAGGCAAATCAGGAAAGGCTCACCTCATTTTGCCTTTTGAAGTTATGTCAACTCGAACAGGCTCAAATTTATGAGCAGGGGATATAACTTCCACTACGTAAGATCCTGAAGGTACATCATGAACCACAAAACTTCCATCTGTCCTGAAAAAAAGTGAGTTCCGCAACATTTCAACATGCTCCAGAATGTAAGACAGTTCTCTATTGTTTTTGGTTTGTTTTTTTTAAAGAAGCTGTGTCGTTTTATATTACAAATTTTAATATAACCACAATGACCAAAAGTAAAATTTGTATCAGTCAGCATTCACAATATCAAGCCCTTTACATTCATCAACGCATGCCGCAACAGGAGTGGAAATTCCCTGTTAGGTTAAAGATTTTGTTGTGCCCTCAAGGTGTTGTCTTGCTGGAGGAATAATTTAACAGCCCAAATAAGATCTGAAATAAGTTATATTTCATGTATTCAAGTGATGGCAGAAGTAATTTACGCCTTCCTTCCTCCTTCTGAAATACATACAATGAAGTTTACTTTGCTTTACTGCTTCTGCGGAAAGGAAACCCCCCCAGAATGACATCCTACATAGTGTGGGTCAGCACTAGGGACAATTTCCAATGCAAAAAATAGCAATTTGTGCCTTTGTTGCGAAAGAGAGGTTTTTACTTCTAATTGCTCCCTTTAGGACCAGCCCACGCTGGAAAGCTCAATCACAAAAATAAGGAAACTAAGAGCTCTGAACACATACACAGAAGGGATTCTTACACAGGTGGCTTTTATTTTAAAATATGCAACTCGAATATTCAATGAAAGTATTAGTAAAAGGTTACTTGAAAGCTGCCTTAAAAGTACAGATGTGTTTCCAGAAGTTTCCAATAAGAAAACCCTAGTGTTCTCTACCCTGTTAAGAGCAACATCAAAGATCTCTTTCCTAAAAATAAGATTCAAAGGTAAGACAAAAATTTGTTAAAAGGGCAAAAAATGTAATAAACCCTAACACGATGGAAACAAGCAGCAGTAAAACAAATAAATAAGCCCTCTTTAAAGTGAATTCTCAAGGAATTTGTCATTATGTCCTTCACACCAAACCTCTCTCTAGCATGCACAACACTTAAGGACCTACCCACCTTTATGTGATGATTTGAATCCCTAAGAATGCTTACACTGTCTTATATTGCAACTGTTTTAAGGATGTTTCCCTAGTAATTTCCTCCTAATTTTTTACAGTTTTTTAAGTCTTTGAGAAATTTAGAGTTTCAATTAAGCATTTAGAAATTTGGCAACCTGATAGCAGTTATTAAATCAGCTCCCAAATATGATGTCAGGCTCTGATAATTTGTTTGTAGTGGCTTAGCAGATGCTACACTGTCAGGATTCTGCAAGATCTGCGGAGTAGATTCTGTTGTGCTAATCTATTGACAGAACCCAAAGTCAAAATTAAGTTTAACTCCTATTGCAGAGGGATTAATTTAAAATTATGAATATTTGTGAGGGTATATCTTAATTCCATGTAAGCTCATTTTTAAACATATTTTAAAAGCAATGTATTATACTGTATTGAAAATCACAAAGAATTTAGAATTTACTTGTGCTCTTGAAATTATGACATTAGTTCAGGTCTTAATTCTGAGGATATCTTCCATGTCTTAGATTCTCTAGATCTTTTGCTTATCTGAATATATCCAGTACCATCCGAGTCTGAATAAGATAATGATTCTTTACAGCTTCCAGCTACATTTGCATGTTGTTGTGCGAAGGAATAAAGCCACGTCCCTTAAATTACCTTTCACGAGTACAGGTAAAGTTTTTCACGGACACTCTCAACACAGAACTACAACTGTAACTTCTGCCATGACCAAACATATCTCCGCATCGGGTAAATTCTTAGCCGAGGTGAGATTCTTAAATAAGTGGCAGAATTTACAACAGAAGCTGAGAAAGAACACGGTCCTCCAGACAGTGCAAACGCGTTCGGAGTTTCTGTTTCGGCTGTTGGCTTTTTGTTTGCTTGTTTGTTTTAAAACTCCGTTCCTAGGTTTTTGGCCAGCAACCTGAGTCATCAGTTTGGATCCGTCTGCTGGAGGTTGAGGCCAAATCCTAGGGCACTGCACGGCCGGCCGTGCCCAGCCCATTACAAGGCAGGGGCCCAGCGTTCACAGCACCGTCAGCACTTCCCCAGCTCGGGATTCTGCGAGTCCACGGTCCCGCAGCCGTGCGCGGCTGACCGGGACACGGCCGAGCCACCTCAGGGCCGGGCCGCGCCTGCGAGCGGGCCCGCGGCCCCGGGAGCCGCCGGCCCCCACCCGGGCAGGGCCGCCCGCCGCCCCGAGCCCCCGCCCCGCCCCGCCCGCCGCTCACTTCAGGAAGCCGACGTGCTCCTCCCCGTCCACCAGCACCCGGGCCCCCGCGATCCAGTCCTGCGGCTTCACCCCGGGCACCACGGCCCGGCCCTCGATCTTAAACCGCTCCCCGGGGCCCGCGCCGCCCGACGGCTCCGCCGGCCCGACGGGCTCCGACCCGCGGGCGCCGCGGGGCAGCGGCGCCGCCGAGAGCCAGAGCAGCGCCAGCCACAGGCCCGCGCCCCGCGCCGCCATCGCCGCGCGCCGCCCGCCCCGCGCCTGCGCCCGCGCCGCGACGGCCCCGCCCCGCGGCCGCCGCCGGAGCGCAGTGAGCCGTGCGCATGCGCCTGGCGCGCCGGCGCGGGCGGGGCGGGGCCCGCGGTGGCTGCCGGGTGGTTCCGTGCGCGAGTGGAAACAGGGGACGGCTTGCACTTACCGCGTGGAATGACAGAAATGTGAACCCGAAGAGAACGGATGCGCAAGAAGGACGCGTAGCTTCCTTGGTAATGGATATATTTAAGGCCTTGTTATTTGAAATCTTAATAGCTACCATGAAACTACCAATAAACATTTTCTAGGAGGGACAAAGTAACAAAAAAAAAAAAAAATCTTACAAAATATGAAAATTGGCCTAAAGTGTCATCTTTAAAATGATTTATAGCACTGCAGTTTGTTTGATTAGTTACAGCAGAATGAAAATGTGTTACTCAGTGGGCAGGCACGGACTTACGGGAGAAACCACGAGGGCTGTAATACCTTCCCTGCCCCCAGTTTCCCTTTACAAAGCACGTCCTGTGATGTCACAGGTATTCACTGTCACATCGTGGCTACACTTGCTTCCTTTTACCTCTCTTATTTACGTCAGAGTTAATTACCAGACCTGTGGAAAACACTGTCATTAAAGAAGATGAACCTGGTCATCAGCTGGTAATAAAAATACTGCATTATACTAAGCATGATTTAAAAAATATATGTTATCCTATGTCAGTGGGATGTTGTGAATTATTTGTCTATTAGTATCTTTGAACTGTCTCTACTTTGGAGAAAATCAGGAAAATGTATATTCTATGATGTTCTTCTGTCACATGAGCTCACAAACACCTAAAACTCCAGCAGGAGTTCCAGAACTGAAGAGTGTTGGAAGTACTTAGCTGTTGGTAAATACTACTAAGCAGAAGCATTTATGTTAAAGCTACTGACAACACTCTTTCAGTACAACACCACAGACAGACATCATAGTGACATATCATGCAGTTAGTGTAAAAATGCACCTTTTAAAAAAATATCCTCAAGGAACTGTATTAGGATATTGTCAGACCGCAGTATGAATGACCATGCCTTCCAGTTTTAAGGATTTCCTCATCCAAAGATCATCCAAGTTGTTTTTATAACGTACATAGTACAATTTCTTGGTTTAAACCCTTGGAGAGGCCCCCTATTTGTTCTTTCATAATCTAATCCAAGAAGCTTCTCTCTATATGTTATCCTGTTAACAAACTGAGAAGTTAATTAAACAGCATCTTGCCTTATCCAATAGCTGCACTGCCATGCACACTTTTCAGTGTTAGGTTAGTAGTCCCTTGTCCTCTCACCATGTAACTTCTTTATATATTTAAAGTTCTCTTTCATACAGATATATCAGTTACCATATTTTTAAGTGTACACAACTGAGAAAAAAAATTGGTTGATTACTGCCTTTTTCTGGTTAAGACTAGCTACAACGGCCACTTGAGTGGCTTGCACAATGCTATTTTGTCAGTTTTGATATCATGCTGTGGGTGTGTGTCTGCTAGGTAAAAAGAACAAATCCCAGAACAACAGTAGTACAAATGGAAACAAAGACATAAAAATATCCAGGTACATATTTATCAAAATAATTAGTACATCAGTTGGGAGATGCTACCTGTTTTTATTCTAGCAGGAATATTAGCAAAGTTGTTTCTGCAGCTTGATTTCAAGTGAACCTCTCATCAAAAGACAGATAAAACTGCTAAATAACATTTTTTTGTTCAATGGAAACTACCAAACAATTTTATGAACGTGAAAATGCAGTCAAGAATGACCTCCATATTTTGTAGTTGTCTCTTCATTGATGGATTCACTCCTTGAGTTGCAGTGACATAGAAAATTGCAAATTTCTTAAAAGTTCTACCCTGCTCACAAGCAAATTTTCAGTTTTGTCTGAGGTGCTTCAACCAGCTGTCGCTAACGCTACAGATGGATGTCAGATGGATGAGAGCTGACAGTCCCTAACGGGTTGAACGAAGAGAAGGCCTAGATTAATGTGATGCCATCACACTGGTAACACTGAAATCTGTGTCTCCACATTCTTGTCACCTTCGGTTTCACATACAAACTGAAAAGCAGAGGAAACCTATTAAATCCCTCTGAATGCATCGTCAGAATCCAAGATCATCACAGCTGTTTTCAAAGAAGTGGTTTGGAGTACTGTTGGATACTCTTAAGGAATAAGAGAGTTTTTTAATCTCCCAAGGACAAAAGAGGTTTGCAAAAAATGTAGCAGAACTTATTTTTGAAGAATCTTTTTCACAGTCAGAATGCTAGCAAAACTTCTTCATGTCTTTTGCTTACAGGTCACCATTAATAAAGCATTTAATTCACCTTGGAACATTTCAGTGTAATTGCTCTGAAAGCTTCTCTTTCCATAAAGCTAATAGTACCTTGGCTAGTATTTAAGTATTTGCTTTGGAAAATGAAGATGATTTAATACTGGTTTCCTGTGATACACCAGACAGATGATGGACCACAAACAGCAGCAGTCCAAAATCTCTTTTGTGCGTGACTCAGGCTGAATATGCAGAGGTGTTGACTTTGACCAGACAAGCAGGGAGCACCTTCAGCCATCTGCCTCTAATCTTGCCCTAATCTTTGAGTCAGTCCCCCGATATAGATACACAGATAACAACACTCAACACACCAGATGAGTAATGCTGGTTCACAAATGTTCAGTGGAAGCAAAGACATAATCCTTGCTGACACAAAGAATAAATAAGGACTACATTTGCATTGGAATACTCATAGCTACATCCTATTTGGTTTTTGGTAAACTAATTAGAGTTGAGAAGAAATTAAAATGCCCAGTAATACAAGCAGATTTATGAGAATACACAAACTGAAGACAGATGGAAGAGTTCAGCACAAAGGTACTGTGAAAGGCCACAGCCAGGTAACTCATTTACTGAACTCTCTCCTACCCAAGGAGCTTTACTATGATTAAGGACAAAATTAACAAAAATTGTGCTGCATATTTCTTACAGCACAATTTAAAAAAAATTATTGTGGTGTGCCATCTACTGGCAATTTACTGTGCTACACTAGAAATGGTAACAGACAGAAAAGTCAGGATTACAGCCTGAGTTCAGCAACAGTCTTCTTGTTCCTTCGAATATAAGATGCCCTCAGAGGGTCTCTGACTTGAGGCAGAAAGTGCACAGGCCGTCTTCAGTTGCTGCAGAATCCCAGCCTGCTTCAAACAGATTTCCCATGCAAAGAACAGCAATGAAGCTGATGAAAGGTCTGGTGCACAAGTCTCATAAGAAGCAGCTGAGGAAGCTGGGGTTTTAGCCTGCAGGAAAGGAGGCTCAGGGGAGACCTTATTGCTCTCTAAAACTACTTATTGATCTCTAAAACTTCTAAAGAAGTTGCAGCAATGTGGTGATCAGCCTTTTCAACCAAGTAAAAAGTGACAGGAGGAAATGGCCTCAAATTGCACCAGGAGAGGTTTAGATAGCACATTAGGAAAAAAATCTTAATCAAAAGCATTGTCAAGCATGGGAACAGGCTGCTCAGGGAAGTGGTGAAGTCCCCATTCCTGGAAGTATTTAAATGGCACAGAGATGTGATGCTTAGGGATGTAGTTTAGTGGTGGACTTGGCAGTGTCAGGTTACTGGTTGGCCTCGATGACCTAAGATGTCTTTGGCAATCTAAATGATTCTATGTTGGGGCAGAAAATCTCTTAATCCCCTGCAAACTCTCCAGTTGTCAGAATAATTCCTGCATCTCCAACACGTCCACCTCCACAGCATGGAGTCAGCTTGTATGATTGAGGACTTTCCTGTCTCAGAGAGATAACATTCCCCTACTCCCTTATTTGCTGTCACCTCAAGTTGACTGGACAAACTTCTTCAGGATTTTTATTTTTTTTTTCAGGAATGTTTTCATCTTCTTATAATGTATGTCCAAAACCATGAACAGGATATCTATTCTAGCACACTTATCCTAGGAGATAGCAAACACTGACATTGAAATGGCAAGGTGATAGCCAGTTTTGTTTTGTTGCAACTGAACTTACCTTTACTAAATTCAAATTCATTCTTCGGTGGAGAATATTTAATTAATAGTTTAAGTGTGGGGAAAAGGAGCATAATTTTCCTGCTGTAAAAATTTCCAGATTCCCTCATGGAAGCAGAATAAATATGTAACATGATGGTAACCTGGAAGTCAGTTTTACAGTGCTTTGATTGCACTCCTCATCTGCTCATGTTCTCTGTAAAACTTTGTCCCTGTATCTCTGTTAAGCAGCAATTGTGCATTAACCATGCAAACAGTAGGTTTAATAATTGCAGCATTCATTAAGCTGACTAGGTAAGAAGATATGACCCACAGAATGGTGCCGCACATCCTCAGATTCCTGTGCTGTTACTTGTATGAGCAGCACCTGTAATCACTCACATGAGGCTAGAATGACACATCAGTGTGATGTTTGGGTTCTAAAAATATAAGCAGTTTAAAATCTTCTTGGTATGCAGTCTAAATGCTGTTATTTCTTTACATCTGGGTTTTACCTCCAGAATGCCACAAGGTGGCCTCCACATAATTCAGCATTATCATCACACTTTTCACAGAATGGCATTCGAAAGCATTCTGCATTGCTTTACTGCATTGTTAGTAACAGACCACCACAAAATTACATTCTTCTCTTTGTATTTCAGGCTCAAGAAGCTTATGTGTTGTGTGGAATTGGCTTACATCTGACAGGAGGTCAGAGCAACACAAAGAAGCTGCAAGCACTTTCATAGGATGTTCTACCAGAGAGAAGCTTGTGACATGCTCACAGAGCAGGTCTGGAAGTTTTCTGCCCTGCAGAGAGTCTGGGAAATCCTGCATCTGACACGTGAAGGGCTGCAGCAATTCAGACAGAATTAAGCAGCTGCTTAAATTATGCTACAGTTACTTCTGTGCTAGGAGGACCTGAAGAAAGAAAGGCCAAAAGCAGCAGAGATCCTCTTTCTGGCTGGAAGTTAAACAATTTCTGGCCTATCAGAAAGTTGATGCTGGTTTTCAAGGCGGTGAATGAAAAAGCCCACTAAAGACTGATTTGCACCATTTCAAAGCTTACTGTTCCTTTTTTTTTGGAGGGGGGGAGGGTGTAAATTTTACACAATTTATAGTGGAATTTAAAAGTATAACAATGCATGTGTAATTAGAGTAGCAATTTATGATGATAAACATTTTCTTTGGTGTATTAAAAATATTACAAAAGTTATTACAGTGTGTACTATTAGCAAATCCAGACTCAAACTAAATATGAAAATTAGTAAAACCTGTGAGCTCACAATATTTGACAAAGCAAAAGGAACAAAGCTGGGTCTTAAACTCCTTTTCTCATTTACAAAGAAAATTACAGTGGCTCTGAATTGAAGTGAATCTTCAGTAGTATCTGTAGAATCCTTTTTCTTTTAAACAAAATCTGTACATTTTTAAGAAGCTGAGAACTGTAATTCTCCTCAGTTTTAAGTTTATCTGTACACACCTTTTTTGTACAAGGCTGGCATTTGAGATACAAACCCTACACTCACACAGCTGATACCTAAGCAAGTTTACCAAGTTGCTACTTTGAAATTCAGCACTTAGAAGAATAACTGTTGGTAACTTTTTCCTACTGTCTTCTTTAATTTCATTGACCTGTAATTCTCCTGTAACTCTTTTCAAGCTATTGTTGAAATAAGCAACTTTTGTTCTTCTGTCCTTCAATTTTTGTCTTGTTTATCTGAATGAAATAATTTGGAGGTTCATTACACCTCCATTGCACTTTAAGTAAGCTAAATATGAGTCTTGTTTTTATCTTGAAAGTGCATTCCTGTTTGTGTGGGTTTTTATGCTGAATCAGACTGTGCAAGTAAAGGCATGCCTTAATGAACCTCAGTTTGTACATGACAGAAAACTGCTCAAATGTCCCACTGTGGGGAACTGCACACATTATCTATCATTAATCAATGGCAAACAAGCTAATTTTCTATGCGTTGTTACATTGCTATTCAGTGTGCTAAACAGTTTCATTAAAGCAACATGATTAACAGCTTTGTAATAAGCAGTAGTTCCTGTTTGACTCAAATGTATCTGTGTCAGCCTCAGACTAGAGGTAAGTAAGAGTCCTATGGGAGTACAGTGGTTCCATCTATATTTTCTTAATACCTATTTTTTAAACTTTAATAATTTTGCCTGATGCAGAATTTGCCAATTCTCAAATAAGCACTGTGGGGTTAAATGAAATAATTTTTAGGTTTATACTATTAGCATTATTTTATTAGCATAAAAAGTCTTTCCAATTTCAGCATGAAGTTTTGTACTTGCCATATGATTCATGGATTTGGAAGCTTATATTTTCTTTCTCCACTTTTTGAGCTAAATAAAAATGGCTCATTTTTTCTATTTCTCATACATTTTTGGAAGAAAATAATAGCATAAGTGACCTTGTAATGCCTTTTCTTCCCTCTGGCTACTTGTTTTCATTATTTGTAAATGTACTGTAAATATATTTGACAGCAGGCTCCTCTAGGAAGCTCTGTATAATGGCTGGTAAAATCCAGGGCTCGCTGGAAGTAGTAGCTTTGCCACAGATAGCAAAAGTCCTGAATTTAACTTTGTGCTTTGCTTTTAGATTCTTATTTTAGGCAAATAAAGTAACTATGATCTACTGAAAGACTGTTGCAGGATTTAATTTACAACTTTTACTGTCTCCTACAAGCCTGAAGAATTCAGCAAAGCATCTTAAAACTGGTGTTCATTCTAGGTGACAGAGACTCTGCTGTCTAGTTCAGAATTCCTTCTTGCAAGTGCAAAGGTATGCTTTAGATACTGACATATCAAAATATTAGGAGGAGGAAACAAATACAAATAATTGCCAGGACTGCTTTGTTTTCATGCAGAAGTTGTGGGGACAGGTGGGTGGGACAGAGAAGGGAAGAAACAGTGCATAAACTCTTCACAAAAATATACATTGTACTGAGGTCCCAGGTAATGCCTGTCTAGAAAAGAAACAAACAACCTAAATCAAACCCATGACTCTGCTCATCTCTGAAAATGATAATGTTATTTTATGTGATATCCCTTTGTCCATGAAACAGTGTGCTGCTCAATGAAAAAGCAACTGGACCTGTTAAAGGCTGCAGTGTAGCTACCTGGAAGAGCAGCATTCTTCAGCAATGCCACAGAGAGCTTGAGCTCAGGTGAACCACCAGCAAGTCCCACTGCAAGCTTTTACACAGCCCAGTATCTGGCTGGACAATCTCTGTGGCAGACAAAACATAGGGAGATTGGAAAGTCTGAGCTTGTGCATTTAAAATTAGAGGATTCTCCTTGCATGAAAAGCACACAGTCAGTCACATCTTAAACCTAGAACAGGCACATACAGGAAAGAAAACCAGGTTCCTTTATAACTGAATTATCAACACAACTTTAGATGAGACTTTGGAACATCTTCTAAGGGGAGTTCAGCTAGGAAAGAATCCTACAAAGGGTTCACCAAAAGGGTCTCTTGGCAGAGGTGATGCTGAGTCTGGAGCTCACAAAGCTGATCAGGGAGCAGTGCTGCAGCTGCCCCCCACGCCACAGCTCTGCATAGCTGACTGCTGGCAGTGCCATGAGGAGAAGCAGCCATATATATGAGACAGTAGCTGTGACTGAGGCTGGTTCAACCCATCCTTAAATCAGTAACTGCTGCTTATCTTCCTTTTATTTCACCACCTGATGTGGGAACAAAAGGTAGGGCTTGCTGCAGCCATCTGACTCAAATTAGTTCTTCCTTTCACTTGAGTCTCTCATTGTTGAGACCATAAAATTCAATTATATTTCTCCAAAGCCAGCACAAATGATATTTTCATCAAAAACTCTACTGCTCCTAAACACCAGTGAAGACATTATTTTGGACTATTAAAATCAGTTCAAGTTTTGGATGCATTTCCTAGCCAAAAGACAACCTCATATAAATGCCTGAAAAATGAGACAATTATGCTAAACCAGAAACACATGGACAGCAGTATCTTGAAGACATACCTTAGGGCTAATGGATAGCAACTGTTCTATAAGGTAGGAAAAATACCTTAAGGTGAGTAAATCCACAAAGGAACCACAGACAAATCAATTTTGTCAGAAAAAAAAAAAAGTATTAATGAGGATGCAAAGATGTCTAAATTAATGATTTCTCAATACAGAAGCCTATTACAATCAAGATTTAGATTTGGTGAGTTTACAAAAGAAGAGAGGTCTTACAATTCCTTTCACATAAGCAGAATCCTTGACATCAGAACTGTTTCAACCAAACTAAACTTAAAGGAATCACCAGAGGTTAAATGCTCATTTTCCAGTGCTCAGAGAGAACTATCAAGTAAGAAAGCAGCATCAGAAGTGTGTATGCCAAATCTTGCAAACAGAAATGCTGAAATACGCCTCGCTAGTCCCTAAGGTAAAAGCTGAAGTTAGCAAGCTGCCAGTTGTGAAGAAAAGCTCCAAGGGCGTTCTCCTCTTATTTACAGCTCTTCAGAGTATGGTGGCTGAGGTCACGAACCAAATATTCACTTAGAAAGTAAACTAAATCACAGTGCACTAACCCTAAAAATTTCCAATTTGTAATGTCAGAGACTCCTTGCTCAGAAAGGCATTCTTATGTCCTCTTTTTAATGAAAAATGGAGGGCAGCATTTGTTGTCATTTGGCTGCAGCACTACTTTATGCTAGAGACAAGTGAATTCTAATTTTTTGGTTTGGGTTGAGTTTTAAATTGCTGTTTGTGGTTTGGTGGTTTTTGTTGGGTTACATCATGTCTGTCCACCCCCCACCACCCATCCTCTCCCCCTTTCTGGTTTTTAGCCTTAGTAGCAACCTTCTCTGTTCATCTGGAAAGCAACTAATCTGCTTTTTGAATCAAGAACTGTAAGATGGAAAGAACCCCTTTAGAAATGTTAAGGGACATGCCACCACTAGAAACATAAATGTATTGGAGTGCAGAGGAAAGGGAAAAATGATACTTTTGCACAGAAATTAATGCAAACGTGCTTATACAGCATTTTGTGAACGTAACACATCCTCACTCTACCCAACATCCTGATTATTTTGTGTGGTCAGAAAACCACAAAAGACATAACCTTGTAAAAAATAAAATTCAAATTGGCACCAGGAAATTTAAAGAACTCAGAGGGGGAGGCAAGATGGGTGGTGGGGGGTGGACAGACACGATGTGACCCAACAAAAACCACCAAACCACAAACAGCAATTCAAAACTCAACCCAAACCAACTAACCACTCGCCCCTAAGCAGCAGGATTTCTCCCTAACTAGTCACCAGCCTGCATTTGCAAAGGTTCAGAACTGTAGGCATTTTTAATTAACAGCCAGTAGAATATTGGTAGGGCATTCATGTTTAAAAAACATTCATGTTTAAAAAACATTTATACAAACCCTCTTAATACAGCAGCTTCATCCTAAATATCACAGTGGCCTCCACAGTTGCTGTGTGTAGGGCATAAGTCTAACCCTCTGAGTTTTCACAGTTCAATGGCACTGAGTTGTTTTGTAGTGAGAACCTGGAAGACCTGAGGGACAAGACATCATTTGGGAAACTAGGTGTGCCAAATATGAAGGCATTTTATTCTCACTTGGATAAGTGACAAGGATGTGAAGCTGGAAATTCAGCCAAGAAGATGTGCCCCAACATGTCAGAGGGGTGGAAAAGCAGCAACTGTGAGGAAAGATGACTGCTCTGTGAGCATCAGGTCTCCAGCCCTCTATGAAGTGCCTCACTGCTGTGGATTAGGCACACAGGACTGGAAAGACTTTCAGTTATCATCATGCCCCAATCTCCCAGCAATCACAGGCACCCTTTTCAGGTAATGGGAATTTTTGTACTGTATCTTAAACACTCCTCCTTCCCCAGTTTTTTGCAACTCCCTACGTGGACACCCAGGACAGCAGACAATGGCTAGTCCTGATTAGAATGTGCTTGTGTTCAAGCCCTCAAGCCCGTTAAGGATTACTCACAGGACAGTATTTATAAAGGTACCTCTTGCAGCACTATTCCATCATCCAACTAACAGATTTAGAAAACTCCCTGCCTGCTCTCTTTATACAAAACCACCTGAACTGTAACATCTTAAAAAAAAAAAAAAAAAAGCAAAAGGCTCTAAGAATATTTATGTTGAGAGACAGTTGCTCTGGTGGGCAGGGATCACTTTATAACCAGCTACTCTGCTTATTCTTATGCTAATGCTGGCTGCTGGCACACAATTACTCCAGAATTAACACTCCCATTCATTTTGGCTGATTAAAAAGTCAAGCTTTTTAGACTTACCAAAACACAAAGTTCAGAACAAAACTTGCCAGCTATTTCTTTAGTCCTGCTTTGCTTTACTTCTTCACTAGTAATAGCCTAAACCTCACAATGTTGAAAATCAAGTTTTATCACTACTTGTACCATGATGGTTAACTGCATTTTTGTAAATTTACTGTTTCCTGCAGCAGGAACACGAGGTGGCAGAGTCACCCAGAAATTAACTAACGCAGCAAGGTTGTTTTTTTCTTCCTGTTCAGCCTACCTTGTTATTTTAATAACTAAAATTTTAAGCAAACACACATAAATGCTTATGCCTTTAAGCTTCAAGACAAAGTACTATTAGCAGACATAGAAAGTATTGAGATTTCTGCTCTCCAAACCTAACACACAACAAATAGCTCCTTTCCACATTCATTGTAGCAATTTCATTGGAATGGAAAGAGCGGTTTTAACTTCTTACAGCCAAGAGCTGTTAAGACTTCAATTCCCCAATAATCCATCATTCTACTTTTATCCAGACTAAGTAGATAATAGAACAGCTGATTCACATGAGAAAAGACAACTCAATAGCAATGAAATGTGCATTGTCCTAACAGTTGCCTGTATTTGTGCAATTTCCCAATTCAGAACCAAATATGTCATAGATTTCTTATATGTGGCAACCCTCCTCTGAAACCCTCCTAAAAATTATTTAACTCTTGCAGAGAAGAAGTTTGTCTCATGCAGAAGAAATGTAATGAAAGCCTGTTATCACAAAAGACAAAAAGATCAGCTATTTTTCTGAAGGTGGAATACTTACTGCACTAAGTCTTTAAATCCATAGAATATCTGAAATGAGTAGAAGTGGCAACTGCAAGATCCAAACATAATTTGGGCTTTTTGAAAGTGAAGTTCAATAGATTCAATTTGACAAAGAGACATCATAAATTACAAGAGCTATTTTAAACTGTCTACAGGTCACTTTAAATTATGACATTAGGGTGCATATGTATTTCAACACTTACACATGTAAGAGCAGGCAGTTTTGGAATGTAACTTTATCTTGATATTTAGATTTGGGTTGTTTCACAATATACATAGGGCTTATGTAAAAAACAAAGTATCAAGAATACAATTACAGTATCAGTAAAGTCCACTAGTTCTGTTTATTTCAAGCCTAGACATACAGAAAACAGCCTCCTTCCCCAATCCACAGGAAACTTATTCACAGAATTGTATTAAAAGAAGTCAGAAGCATATTTGTAAAAGCATTTTATCACACTTTGGCATCTATCACTTTCCAAAGAGGATTCAAATGGTTCTAAGCACTTAAATGAATCAATAAGGGAAGAATAAAAAGGTGGGAAAGATAAATGTGGTGTCCTTTAGTTACAGCTAAGAACAGATGTTTGAGACCCCAACATTCAGTTGCTCATCTACACTACAGCACTCAAAGTAATGACTGCCTGAATTGAAGCAGTGATCCCTATGAATCACAACCACTACGGAACACATTCAAGCTGAAAATAGCAGATCTCATTTTACAGCAATGATCAGCAGCCACAGTCTACATAAAGAGATATACTACAGAACTCCTGTCAGTACAGAAACAAAAATATTCTAAGTCTGCAATAGTTGAAGACCAGGTGGATATTTCCATTCTATCCCTTTAAGGGACAGTGCTACACCTCCTGCCTCCCTTATGGCAGGTTAGTATCTGTGTCCAGCTTAGTACTCAAAGCAAAAAACAAGAACAGAAACAATACTGCAGCTATGGTTATTTAGAATGAAAGCACTTTATTTTTTTCCAACCAAGTTCAAAGTCAAACTTAGAGCTGTGAGTGCACACTTCAATTTGTAGGTATTAACAAAATATGCGTGAAAAGTTTTAAAGGTGGAAATTCTTCACAGTTGCTTCAAACTGAATCATGGTAAATAGCTAGCCCTGTGTTTTGTCTAGAATTCTCATCTTCCCCTCCTCACTTCTAAGAAGACACACTCAGTATATTTAAAGTAGATGAGTAATAAATAACATCATTAAGTCCTAAAGAATACATTTGGAAAGGGGGAGAAAAATAGTTGCATTTAGTCTCATTCCAAGACATAAAACAAGCTATTTAACTCATAGAATAAACATTAGTTGTTTAAAGAAGGATAACATAAGCACTAATAACACAAGCATGCTCAATCTATTTTCTCTGCGAATCTTTATCTGTAGCCTACAATGATTAGTGTGTAGGATGGTAGACTGAAGGCAAAAATTAGACTATGCTGTCTGGCTTTTACCAAGGCTATTAAAAACTGCTTCATTTTTTCCCTTCACTAATGCAACATGAGCTCAATATAAAGTTTCTCTCAGAAGAATTGACTGCTTTCATAAACTTTAGCATTTGCATTGTGCAAAGCTGGAATAACTTCACACCAGTACCATAATTTGCATGGTTATGTATTCTGAAATAGTTGACTATGAACCACCAGTTTCAGTTTGGACCAGAAAACTAGGCACAAAAATAGCTGCAAATCTCTACACTAAGACAGACATTCAGTCTTCTGTAGAACTGGAAGATCTGGCAAGATGAACTGGCAAAAGCAACCACTTGCTAGTCTAAAATGTAAGCTTCCTGTAAGATACATTCAAGTTTCCACACTAAGAATGTCCACTCTTTCAAGATAAAAAAAAATCCAAAAAATCACAAATTAACACTGTAGCATCCATCTTCAAAACCTTTATATTTTAAATGCAAAATGCAGAAAGACGTTTAAATCCACTTGCCTACTTCAGATGCCAGAAAATGAAAACACTCCGTGCTTTATAATGCAGTGGGGCTGATGTCACTCAGCACGTGTACTTTCTTCTTTCCTACTCTCCCATCCCTCCCACACCTCAAGTGTTAAAAAGCCTCTGAGAAAGCAACCTACAGGAGGGGAAAAAAAATTATATAAATTTTATTTATATCTCACTGTGGAGGGTAAGCTCTTGGAGGGCTGATGCTGTTTTTTTTTTAATACCAGCAACAATCTGTAAACACTATTAAGGAGTGTGGAACTGCCATACCTGTGTGATACAAGAGTAGAGGACTCTTTCCTGAGAAAAAGGCATAGCTCCTTCAAAACAGAGACATACATAATCATTAAGACATGCTAACTTCTTCATACCCAGCTAATTAATGGCATAGCTTTTTCCACCTTGCTCTTTAGCAAGCTATCAGCAATACCTCAACTTGGCCACTTCCATTTACAAAATACTGGACTTTTTTTCAGCCCTGCAGAAAGAGACAGTTTGCCAGAAGGATTATTTAATTTCAGTTTAGGGGTTGGGAAAATCCTGGGTCACACTTAAAAGTACTCCTCCAACAAAACAGCCTCAAGTACTTTCAGGGAACACTGAGGCAAAAGACAGTGTTTTTCAAAGACATCAGTTTCATATCAGGTGGTATAACACGAAGAACAGCTTTGTGGAGGCATCCTTCATCCTCAAGTACACACATGCTTCTGCATCACAAGAACACACAGGAAAAGGATTAATTCTGTCTGGGCCTTCTAATACATCCTAGAAACAGCATTTTTAGAAAGTATCACAAAGATTACCATTTATGCATGGGATAGCTCATAAACTTAATTCTTAAGATTCACTGAGACAACTATATGAATTTAGTGGAGTTACACAGCTCTTAAGACATTTAACTCATGCCAACTTTGACCAGATATTATACACGTACATTCTGTAACAGTAAAACTGATTCCTAGCCATTTGAGAACTAAAGAGAATACAAGAGGCTGAGCCTGAATATTAGTGCAAATAGTTTAAATTAATTAAGGAAATGATGGAAAAATAATTTCATAATACAGACACCTGAACCCTGTTCTTACAGTCTAGTAGCTGCCTGAAAACAGTAAAAATTCATTTAAAATAAGGCACAGATACTAATGACAATGTTTAATACTGAATTATTAACGTTGTCAAAATACAACTATCGGCAGTTAAAAAGACTGCATTATTTTATTAGATATTCCTCAGTAATGATACTCAAATCAATCTTACCTTGCCTCTAAAAGCACTGTATACAGTTAGGATTTGGTAACTCTATGGCCACAGACAGAATTCATTATAAACTCATGTATTTAAATCTACATTCAAGCTAGATTTTTAAATATTAGAGTATCCCTTTAATATAAAAAAGTATAGTTGGAATTGATTATCAGAAATAAATGGCCATGAGTTACTTTGTCTATTAAAACAAAAAAATCAGAGCTTCCATAAACAGTATTCTCCTTGAGGAATAATCTAAGAGTTTCAGCAACTGCCACCCAAATGATGAAACTATCTTACTTTTGTTACTTTTACATTTAAGTGTTCAACGGAACAAATAAGTAATACAAGAATGTCATCATACTATAGTTCCTTTAGATTTTTAATTGATAGTAAGAACATTTGAAAAGTCCTATATCAAAACTTTTTGAGCATGAAATACCTCTAATGATACATAACAATTATAGCAGAAAGAATGGCTATGTGTATGTCTTCAAACTGTCCCACAAAGTCTGCAGTTCTGGGATGCCCCAGAAACTCTGTGTAACTGACTGCCCTAGGAAATGCAAAACCTTTGGTGGTTCACAGAACAGTCAAACGACTAAAAGCACCAAGTTCTCTTGAGAGATTTCTAGTTGGCCTTCAGAAGTCAGCAACAATGATACATAAACTAAATACAAAACTATGCAACAGGAGGCCTGAAGTTATTGACCACTACAGGAGTTTAAAATTCATTTATTTAATCTGTAAAGCAAAAACCACTTGTGGCTATCAAAAGACTTTTCTCCTGCATGTCAATAAAAGTGCACATGCTTAATGCTAGGTATGAAAACAACCCTTGCAAGTACTTATTTGTAAGGAAGTAGTCTATTTGGTCATACATGCTGTGCATGTATACTTTTAAGTGAAGAGCTGGCACTTTGCAAGTTTTAACTGAAAAAGCGTGCTTCCTAATCACAAAATTAAAAAAGGCAACAGCAAGCCTAAGATAAAGACTCCCTCAGAGCTACTAAGATACAGCTTTTAAATTAAAATAGAACAGCATATCAATATGACAGTAAGAGTTTACAGCTGTATTCTCAATGCTGTTGTTGGTATGAATTTGCCACCATTGAGCAGGTTAGAACTTGATCAATTTTGCAAAAGTTCTTTGTCAGTTTCTTAAAGGAGGTAGTAAAAAAAGGGTGTGATTTGAATAACATGGCCTCACCTGGCTGTAAACATTTCAAACAAGAGACATAAATATCTATGATAAAAAGTACTGTGGAAGAGATTATTCTAGAAATTGATTTTTTTGAACTTGAAAAGAAAAACCAGTAGATATATTTAATATATTTACTTATTTGCATGTAGTTTGAAAGATACAGAACAAGATTACTGTGTTATAAATCCACATACAATATATAAAAACATTTGTTAGACATAAATTCACCATTCTGCTGACATTTGCAATAACTGTTTACCCAAGCTTAACTTCAGGTATTTATAATGGTTTTCATACATGAATCTTTGTATATGTGCAATGTTTCATTAACTATACAATGTGAAACCCTGATTTTTGTAGTTTTTCATCACAATCTGAACATAATAGCTATTTGCATCTTAACACATTGGCTTTTTGAAACACTAGTAATTAAGGCATCTTTGCTGTATAGTTTCTCAATAGTGCAAACAAAAACTGTCTTTAATAATTTGATTAAAACATAGAAGTAACTGAATATCCCAAAGTTTTTTTTTATTTTTTATGTAATTGGAAGCTAGTTGTGCATTTTGGAGTTCTCTTGTGAAAGAGACATTTAAAAGCTCTTAATGCTGATTGCTTTTGTTGGTTCCTTACAACTGGTTCTGCTGTCTTGTCTCCATGACAGTATAGTTCATCTTCTTTTATGCGATGATGTTGTACGATACAGTAGCATTTAAAGGAATACCTAGTAATTGAGCGAATCCCAAATGCAGCAAAGGCATACAGTTTTCATAGTGCACTTTCACCTCACTGAAGTAAAAGTTGCTCCTACTAGACATTTTTCCACTTCAATGTGAAGTAGATTGTTAGGGTTTTGTTAGTGGTTTCATTAAACAGCTTGACAGTACAGTTCTCTTCTGCCAGTATTTCTCAAATGGCTTTCAGCACATATTTCAGGGATACTTTACGGGATTGTTTCACCACATAAGCACACTGTTTCCCCATCATGTCAGTGTAGCTGCAATAAATAAGCATTTACATCCTAGAAGGAAAAAAAGGAGAAAGTGTTTGTCACATTACTTATAGCTCTAACATCAACACTATGTCTGAAGCAGGGCAACCTCAGGACCACAACACAAGAATAATTATATCTGCCCAAATTTCAGAACTAGTTGTCTTCATGATTACGTTCAATTAATGTTTTCAATGACATTTCTTTATGTACTAAAAAGCCTGCCAGAAGAGTAGGATTAGTTTTCAAAGCAATCAATTTCATCTGTTATTCCTCTGCTCCCTGCCTGAGCAGGAAAGCTCATCATTATCATATGATCATGTAGTTAAAACATATTATCCCAACCCCTCCAACATTCTTGTACTACTTTTGCTCTGACTTGCTTAGGTGACTTTGGTTACAATCTATCCTGATACACATTAAGAAGCCAGCAAATGAACATAAAGGGAACCTGAACACTAGAGAAACAAACTGATAACTACCTATAGCTGCTATTCTGATCTAGCAAAAGAGCTAGGCAGTCTACATTACATCCTCTCATTGCTCTACCAAGTTGGGAGTTAGACCTCAGTTCTCCTGCATCCCTGCTGACTGAATTTCTGCAAGAATTTTGTAATTATCCTTGTAGGGACATCAAAACTGAAGTTGCAGGTGCATGGCAATCCCAGAAAAAAAGATAAGAGTTTACTTGTTTGATACATCAAAGTGATCAATTCTGTAGGCAGAGAATTATAGATTCCCAAGAACTCCTCAAGATGTAAGTAAAAGATGCAATTTTTAGGCTCTTTTTAAGTTCACTCAAATCCCGCATACAACCAATTGTCAGCTGCAATTCCTTTCTCACTGTCTACCTTCATCAGGTCCCTCCACCTGGAGAGATTTCTATCTAATGTAACTTTTGGTGCTCAATCTCAGAAAGCCACGTTTATAGAGATGAGCACAAACAGCAAAACATGGATCTACATGGACACCCTCATTATGTTACTGATACCACAACCTACTGAAAAATGCAAGCAGGGATTCATCTCAGATAGACAGGCTCTTCTGCCCATCAAAAATTCACCATTTCCTAAGCATTAGGTCAGCAATAAGCTTTAGAATTTAGTATGTTGTCACTTGCCGCTGTCATCTGATGTGCAAATACCAATGCCATTCCTGGGCTAAGATTCTCCACTACACTTACAACAATGGGTACAACAGATCTAAGAGAAAACATCTGTCTCTTCCACAGTCTACCTACTCAAATGAGCCCTTTTTCACATCCATTTTAAGGCTCATGACTATTAGCTACTTTGTTATTAAGGAGATGCTTAAGGATAATTATAATTTTAATCCACAGAATTATCATAGGGAAACAACTCCAGATTTCTGTAAAAACCATGCAATACACTTGAGCATTAGCAGTAACTAAAGTAAAAGTGTTTCTGTCCAACCACAGTTTAGCATAAGTAAAACAAGAGGAATACCATAAGTGATACAAGCATGTTTATTACTGAACACAAGCAGAACTGGAACCAGAACTCACCTTAGCTATATTACCAGTGTATCCTGGAACCAGAGTAAGATGATTCTCCTCTTCCCACAAAACACTTAGCTGTTGTTTTAACATATGAATGTTTCTGAAAGAGAATGATCATCAATTTTTAACACAGGCAGTACACTTCAGTAGTCTTTTACTAAAAGGAATTCTTAATACTGCATATAGACTTAGCCTATACAATAGATAGTGCCACAAAATCTGAAATATTTTGATTGATATGACTATGTCCTACATGTATTAAAACAGTAGCAAAAAAACCCCAAAACCAGTAACTTAACTATCCTTAAAATACTTTTAAGCTTTAACTTTAAAATTACAAGTTTTCCTTTTGTAGGCAAGTTGTGCTCCTACTGATCAAAATTAAAATATATTGAGATGAAACAGGCTACAGAAACACATTTAAACATTAAACACCATACTCACCCATCTTCTGCTTTTTCTGTATGTGCAGACAGTTCTGACCACCATCTTTTAATGACAGCCTGAAGCCAGTTTAAACCCACTATCACATATCTGTAACAACACATTTTACAAATTATGCATTTCCCTGTCCATGCAGATCATCCATAGGCCAGATAAGGTGTTGAGATAACTTTGTAAGCAACTTAGAAAGCAACACATGTTCTACTATGGATGAAGAAAAATCTAGACAAATTGGTAAGTTTAAATACTTTGCTTACACTTGCAATGTCTAAGTGGCAGCCTGAAGTGGTAGTCTTTTTCTTGTTGAAAAAGTAGGAAACTAAGCATACTAAAACCAGCTCAGGATAAATGAATCTGCATAAGGGCAAAGCCAGTCCTCTTCCCCAAGTCCCTAACATTGCAGAAAAGAATTTCTGCACTGCTGTTTTGTTAAAGGATAAAGGTTCAGATGAAAGCTTCCATTCCGGAGCTTTCTCATTTCCTGAGAAAGGCAGAGCTGGAAGAAGGGGCAGAGGGAACAAGAGTCAGAGGATTAAAAACCCTTGATTTCCAGGGCTCTGCATAGCCAGGAAGTAATGATGTTTCAAAAACATCCCAAGCTGATACTTACTCTTCGTATTTGCTTTTAAGCAGAGATTTCACTAAAGGCAAAAGATCTACACAGCAGCCAACTGAAACATATGGTTTTTCTTCCTGTAAACTTAAAAACAAGATGTTTCAGAAGTGCTTGAACTTCAGTGTGGTTATAAGCAGGTTCTAATCCCCCACTTTTTTCTGTTTGTACCTGTTCGTAAGCACAGGAAGGCAGTCTACTACCACTCCAAGATCCTGTATCCTAGAAACATTAAGAATAAAATCAGAAGTGTTACTTGTAGATCCTACTACTAGTAGTAGAAGTATATGCTTCCACTATGATTTAAAAAGTGTAACTAAGTCACAACAATTACAGAACTGCTAAAAATACTGTGGCATGTTTGAGATTGCTGTCATTTTAAGGGTATAAAAGAAGAGACTTATTTTACCTCACTAAGTAGGCTACCAGTTCACTTATACTTCTCCTTCTCCAAAAGGTTAAAGCTACGTTCAGTCTCAGATTCCTGCTGAAAAGAACTTGAGCCATCGTTTCATGGTCCTGAGAAACCTGCATGTTTTTAAAAATATAAAAAGTTGCCAGAAGTTAAGTAGCCAGTGATAAAACAATAAGCTACTCAAATATAATCTGGTATATGATAATACACTTTTCTACCTGTATGTTGATGAGTCTGTTTTAGAAATTTATCTAAGAATAGACTTAAACCCATAATTTCCCTCGGGGGCACAAAAATATTAGACCTACTTTACACGAAAGCCGTGAGAATAAGGTTTGTACCTCTTTACCACCTAAGACAGGTATCTAATAATTAAAATGAGCATTCATCAGCATCAACCTATAGCTCTCACCAACTCTTAAGAACTTTGTACTTAGATGATTATTAATTTTGACACAATTTAGACACAAGTAATTACATGTATTATTCTGAACTCCGACAGAAAAGGTTCATTTCTGAAAAAGCCTGTCCTCTGAATAAAGTTCAGGCATTTTAATTAATTAGACCTTGGATAGGAATGAACACTGCAGAGCCACACACATCTCTCAACCAGTTTAGTCATTTGTGACCAGAGGCCAGTGATCTGCTCCTTAGCTTCTCAGAAAATGAATCTTCCCGTCTTCATTTCTTTACCCATGTTTCTGCAGCCTCTTTATTGCAGCCATTCTGCTCTTTTCTTGAAACCATCACATTAAACAGTGCAGAAGTGCTGCAGACTTGCACCTTCAGCCCACCACCCTCTCAGGGTTCTCAGCTCACGGGAGCCCACATTTACAGCACCATGACAAGACAGCATGGTGATAGTGTCTGATCTTACCTTCCTTGCCATGCTTCACCTTAAACACATGCAAACCCTGACGAGTAACAAAATCTGTTGTGACAGAAATGCAAACTTCAACATTAAGGGGCTTAAATGGCCTTCATTGTCACAAAATCAATTTGATTTAAATATCTGACCTTTTAGACAGTTCCAGAAGCCCTACAAACATCCACTAGGTTTCCTTAACCAACCCTAACAAGAAATAAAGCTCATACAAACACTTAAGTTAGTTTTGCACAAAGTTGGTACTGCTATTGAAAATTGTCCTAATCTACCTCACCAGTTTATTCTCATTCCCATACTAACATTTTTACACTTATATAAACACACACATGGACATGTGTCCTGCCAGTTCATGAAACCTAAGCAGGTCAAAACAATATTCTCCTTTGGAGCTGGTACAATTTTAACCCAGTCAAGTCTGGCAGATCTGAGCTTCTGACCTGACACAAATATGAAAAAAAGTGGCAGGACTATTACTATTGACAACTGTATCACCATAAATTGACAGACTTGTAAATCACAAGCCCTGATATTTGCAGAATTGAGGAAATTAATCTAAAGAAAGAAAACTTTCACAGCTAAATGCTATGAACACTTCTTTTTTAAACTGAAGTTTCTTCAAACTCTACCCACCTCTGAAAAAAATGCACTGTATTTGGATGAGGGGCCTTCTGTTTGAGACGAGCCAGAGTCACTAGAATTCAGCAAGTGTGTCCGACTGTTGTGAAGTTTTGCTGGCAGATTCCCTGCACAAGCCAGTTCATTTTCTTTATTTGCCATGTCACGGCCCCTAAATTTAGGGCACAGTTTCTTTCTGTAACAAGGCTTTGGAGTATAACAATGAACTTTCCTTCTAGAATATACCACTTTGAAAAGAGAGAGGGGACTGGTCACCGTTTTTCCAACCGTTACTCTGCAATAATAAAGCACTGTTTTAGTGAAGGTTGATCCAAACCAAATCAATTGCATTATTATGTTTATATATATATATATAATTATGAATTCAGCAGCCAGGTTTATGGTTATTGAAAATGCTTTTCCTCCAATACATATCTTAATGACACTAGGGTTATTAGAAGTCATACCACCAATATTCTTCTCTGTTTTTATAAATGTAGAGACTCATTATTATGGAAGAAAACACAAGAACCAAGAACTGTCATTAAAATCAAGACCTATCATCCATTTGTGTTTGCTGTGGTGTTGTAATCAATTTCAACTGTGACTTTCTCCCTACCTCTGTCACATTTTAAACTCAGATATCACACAGCACAGCTCTCCTACCTGTTTGTGTATGAAGCCAGCTGTTTTGGAGATTTCTTACCCTGGGAGAAAGGAAATAGAGACAAAAAGCTGGATTACTAAAAAGGGTCAAACACTCCCATCTATACTACTTAGCATTAATGGTAACATTTACATTGTGCACATCAGCAAGATAATGTTATGATCTTTTTTTGGTAACGCTGGTCATAAAATGTTAGTTTTAATACAAAATTTCAAAAACAGAGGATATTGAGATCTTCACCACTGTTTGAAGAGGTCTTACAGTAAGTTTGCCTCTCCAGTGCTTCTTCTCCACTGTACAGTACTCCACTGTCTTACTCTTCAGTCAGTAACACAGGTAAGAGGTTATAAAAACTACTTTTCGTAGCAAGAATCCAGTGAAAATCTATGTGCTACCAACGTGCTAGATGAACCTGTATAATTATACAACAAATCTATTTCAATTAATGAATTTCACCTACTTCACCTCTCACTTGTGCTATGTAGCTCTCTTGGCAAGAAAGAACTTTTTCAAAACAGAATTCCTGTATTGAAACATTTTTAGCTAGACTGCAGAAAAGCACACAAAAATAAGACTGCATCAGTACCTACAGCTGATATGGATGATACAATGCACTGATCTGTGCAGCCACTGTCTGTATCTATTACAACACAGTTTTCATAATGTAACTGCTATATAAGTAATTTAAAGTTTTACTGCATATCTAAATATCAAATGTTTAGTAGTGCTGTGCTTCTAGATTTAGACTGCTCAGAACTAAAAAGCTGTTTAAATCTTCACTTTTCTCAGAGGACATAAAACAACTCAACAAACAACACAAAGAGCTTACCTCCTTCATGATCTTTTTAGTGGAAGAAGAGATTCTCTTTCTGGGGAGATCAATGGGATGACCTTCAATAAGCAATACTTTCTGTTTTTTAACATTGTGAGCCTCAGATGCCATAATCTCTCAAATCCCTGTTCTCAAGGGAAAGATATTTAGTTGTATTTTCTAAAACATTCAGTCAGATTTCTTCAAATGCAGCTAGCAATACTAGAACTCAACTATTTGCAAGATTTTCCATCCTAGATATAACCCAAGACATCATCCTTTAGTGCATGTTAGCTGGAGGCCTTATTATTAACATGTTGATAATTTCAAAATCCCTATTTAGCTTTCAAGAAAGAGGAAACAAAACCAAAATCACCCCAAGAGACCAAGGTAGAGATTTTGTTTTCATACCAGTATCTACACCCGCACTGAGGGGTGCCATACAAACAAGACTTCAAGTAAAGAATGGGGCAATTTATGAAACTTTTTCCTCACACTATGAATTTCATCTGTCACCTAGAGAAAAATAATTGGTTTCACATCTGTTTCCAAGTGCAAAAGGCAGCTAAAAAACTGATTCTTGTTTTTCAGGAAGAAAGAAAGCTTCATCAAAATAACAAAGGATAAAAAAAAAAAAAGGTGAAAGATCTTCCCCTTAGTTTATTGGCAAATGTACATCCCCCCTCCCCTCCCATTTCTGTCAAAGCAGTGTTTTGGCCATTTCTCATACTAAAATCCACAACTTTATTTTATGCCTAAAGTCCTTTGTCTTGAAGTATGCAAGTGTTTCTTGCATAAGAATCAGTATCAAGACTGAGACAGCTGTACATATGATTTTGCATCTTTTGTAACTGATCCATTGCTTGAGACTAGGTTCAACTACTGCATCATCATAGAGGCACTATTTTTGAAGTGTTTTAGCAAGACATCCTACGCTACTTTTAAAAGACAACCACTTGCTCCAACATTACTGGTTTTTCCCCTAAAAAGTACAACTGTGGTCTCAACATGAGTGCTCCAATCTCTCCCCTAAATCTTTAGGAGCAGCCCTATCCCTTTTAATCTATGTAGCAGATTTACCCCACATTAAGAACTTCAGCATTTAAAAGACTAAGAGACTGAGCACTGAATAAGCCAGATGGGAAACAGCTTATTAGCCATGAAGATCCATGCAGTAGCTAAAGGCCATCAAATGAAACAAGCAGGTGGCAGGCCCAAAACAAGACAGATGCTATATTCAGGCACATTAAAATCCCTTCCCCTTCCCCAGTGGAAGAAAAAAAAATCTTCAAATGTTCTGGTATTCTTTGGAATTGGATCAGTACTAAAGAACTTCACTTGAGATTTCGCTCTCAAAAAATGAGTATTTACTGACAGAATCCCTTACCCTGTAACACAGGAACATCGAGCCCTCAGACTACAGCAAGAACTGCAAATGGCAGCATTATTTAGGGCAATATCTTTAACAGCTGGTGGCCAATATTTTTCCAGATGTCAGTCTGGCTTAAGACTGGTTCATTAACTTAATTTTTTCACACTATGAGAGAGTGATGAGGAGTGATCACTTTGTTAGCTCTCCACACTTCCTAGTTCTTCCACAAAGGCCTGTAAATGAACTTTTCCCTGAAGCTTAGGAAAAACCTCACATAAACAAACACCTTTTCCTCTGCTTATCAGACTACTTAAAACCATTATCTGGACTCAAAATGGGCTGTATATTAAAATTTGAACTTGGAGCACAACACAAAGGCATATGCTGAACAATTTGACTTTTAAAGAAAAACTGAACAATCCTAAAATCCAAACAAACCCATCCTTTTATTCAGGTCAGTGTTGAAGAGGACTTGGAAAAAGTTTTTTTTTTTTCTTCTATCCACTGTTTGAGAATAATATTGAGAGGAAAGCAATAAACTAAAATATTAGGGGGGATAATCTCCAAACACCAGAGTTAAAACCCACAGCCACCTCATCAGATGCTAAAAAAATCCCTACTCTCTGTTGCTGAAGAATAACTTTTATGACTACTCCCGTAACACACTACCAGCTTACAATTCTTCATGCCTAACAGTGACTGTTCCTTATTCTTCCCCGTTTAATAAATGATCTCAATCTACCCTCATCTTTCACACTAAGCAGTACACAAGAATCTGATCACTAAAATAAATGACAGCACTATATAACTAGAATACTTTTTGCTTAAAATAAGTGTAAAATATTAGAAGGCTAGAAAGAAGTGTCTTACCAAGGAAATTCAATTAGCATATCCATTTTTAATATTGGGCTCTAAAAAGCATCTAACATCTCAAAATACCAAACTGGAACTATTTGAACTGGAGAGAGAAGACTCTGTATGGAAGGAAGTTCCTTACAAAAGGTTGCATGTGTCCAG
This sequence comes from Anomalospiza imberbis, assembly GCF_031753505.1. NCBI lineage: Eukaryota > Metazoa > Chordata > Aves > Passeriformes > Viduidae > Anomalospiza > Anomalospiza imberbis. Next base: position 31,887,012 of record NC_089686.1, read on the forward strand.
GAGAAAAATTAAGAGAATTTTACACGCTAACAAATCTGACCTAAGAATATTGTTCCCCAGCCTCCCAGTTGAAACAGAATGAAACAACAGAACTATGAATTCTTTTCGTAAAGATTGGTAAAAGAAATTCAAAAGGCCAAAAGATTATCAGATATAAAGGAGCATCTGATGAAGCAAAGTAAAATCCTTTTGTATGACTTCACTGTCCAACAGTTTAAAGAGGTTTCCATAGTTTAACCTGTTGAGGGTCTCAGATTATGCAGAAATAGCAGTGAACATTTAAGCAGTAATGAAACAGCTGTGTTTTTATTTCCCTTGGAGCTGACAAAGTACCTAAAGAAAACACAGTTAATATTTAAAGAGCCTCAAGGAAGATCCAGACTGACATCTATGTTGCACTAATTAATAAACAATGTAATCAAGAATAGACTTAGTGGACACAAACAAATAATATAATGGGAAAGATTCAGCCTGGCTGTCACTCAGGCAACACAGTCTGGAAAAGAGAAGGCTCCAACGTGACCTCACTGTGGCGTTCCAGGACCTGAAGGGGCTACAGAGAGCTGGAGAGGGACTTTTTACCAGGGCATTTGTGATAGACCAAAGGGTAATGGCTTCAGACCGAAAGAAGGCAAGTTTAGATTGGATATTAGGACAAAATTATTTTCTGAGAGAGTGGTAAGGTACTGGAACACATTTCCTAGAGAAGTGGCTGATGCTTTGTCCCTGGAAGTGTTCAAGGCCAAGTCAGATGGGGCTTTCAGCAGTCTGGCCAAGTGGAAGGTGTCCCTTCCTTGACATGGCATGGAAATTGGAACCAGAAAATCTTTAAGGTCCAGTCTAACCCAAATTATACTATGATTCTGTGAAGTCATGCTCTGCAAAATTAATGGAATTTATTAAGAGTATGGGGTAGTACAACATGGATAAAGGGCAACTAAATTATAGACTTGAGTTTGAGTTTCCAAGTCCCTCACTTAAATCTTGAGGAAATTAAGCAACCAAGTGAAAAAAAGGGAAAGCTCTTCCATGCACAAGCATCTCAGGAACAGCCATAAACTGTCTAAGCAGTTTCCACATTGCAGACAATCACCTCCAGATCCCTGGGGAAAACCTGTACTGGTTTATGCTCTTCAATATCCTCATAAATTACCTCAAAAAAAGGGGATGAAGACTGTTGACAATACAAAGTCATACCAGTGAAGATAAGGGCTAACTGAAGAACTGGAGAAGGACTGTGATGTACAATAAGCAGAAGCAATACTTACAGATTAATATGAAGCAAAGACTATGTATCTGCAGGTAGGAGAAAATTCTGGGCTCCAACTGGAATCACAGTCTCTGAGTTAGTAACTGCCACCCACAAGGACAGTTTACTTTCGATCAGCTGGATTGTTCAATGCTCCATGTGGATCAATAAATAGTTAGAAAAATAAATGGAACACTATTGTGACAGTGTACAGAACTAATTTGTGCCTGTATTTCAAATACTGAGAGCAGGGTTAGTTAACTTTCTTTAAAAAAAACCAAATCAACCCTAAAAAGTCAAAAAAACTTCTGAGTAAAGTAAAAAACAGCTCAGACAAAGGCAAGTAAAAAATACATGGAATATCCTTCATATAATCAACAACTGATTAGATCAGCCTCTTCAGTCTGGGGAAGAAGCTACTTATAGCCAACAGGGGAAATAAGACAAAGGCCTACAAAATAAATGGCTTGGAGAAGTTGCATAGAGATTGTGCCCTCTCTTACCCAATATAAAAATAAAGGGTCAACAGACAATAGCTGAAGAACAAATCACAACTAACATGGTTAAGCTGTGTGCAAATTATAATCAACCTGAACTTGCCACAGGATGTTGTGGACCTAAATGTTTTATATAGGTTCTAGGACAGACTGTGCAAATACATTAAAAAAAAAAAAAGAGAGACTGAAAGTGATTAAATTCAGATATACAACCCATGCAGTCCAAACAGAGCAGAATACAAGCAGAAGAATGTGGTATATATAAACCTAACAGTTCTATAATAAACTTAGTCAACATCTTAAGAAACCAGCTTTGTAAGGCTTAGTAACACCTAGGAAAATGCTGGCTGGTCAGCAATTAAAAAAGATGAATGCTACAGGATGAAAGGCGCTTTACATGGCTCTTCACAACTTTGATTTCCTATTTGCAGTCTGATATCATCTAGGGATAGCTAATTAGACACTACAGCCCCCTGTAATTTTGGAATATATACAGGGGGTTCTTAAACTGGAAATAGATACTAATTTGTACAGAGTCAAACAATCTATACATTAATGTCTTTAAATTCTGACTTTTCCCTTGTGATGACCACAGTTGTATTTGATCAAGACAATCTGCTATACAAGCTCATCAAGGCCAATGCATTTCCCTCACTTTACAAATTTTTAAAATTAAACTAAGGATAGAATGCATGTCCCTTCAGCTCTGCCTCGGTCCACTGTACAATCCTAAACTGTCTGACAAGTGAACGAGCTAGACGGCAAATGTGAACAGAGATGTATGATTTCATTAGCATGACAGAATCAAATTCCACCAACTTCCCCTATACAGTGGGTGATTTCTGACAGCAGATGACAATCTTCCCTTCTCCCCCTTTTATTCTCTTCAATCTCCAGTAAGCAGAAGGACTAAAGTAATAGCAGCCATGTCCCCTGAGAAGAAGGTGGTTTGCCCCTACAGTCAACAGGCAGTACCTGTACAAAGTTTTCTTGATGGTTCTACTGGTATTTTCTATCTCTGATCTCTCCCAAATGCAATAAAACTCTTCAGGTCATACCAGAATTAGGCAAAGAAAGTCAGCACTAACAGGCTTTCAAGTGCACATCTGTCCAAGGCAAGTATTAACAACTCTGCCACTCCCTCCCATGTCCTAAGTTCTGGGCACAGCCCCCAGAGAGGGACAAACTCTTCTTGGCACATTATGTAATCTACATGCATATTAACATAATATAATTTTCTTACAGAACACAGGCTGGCATACTTTGCGTGGCAGTAAGTAAAGTGTAAAATAGTTAGATCTCTTAAGCCATCAGCAATACCTTTTAAAACACACATTCTTCCATCCTATTCCTTGTCCAAATTCTTAATAGCTACTTTCTCCTGCAGCATTTCTCGTGCACCAGCCATGGCAAATGCTCCTGTGATTTTTCTCCACCCCACAGCAACCCAACTGCAAGTTCAAGGATGACAATATTAAACTCAGATGAAAAATCTCATAAATCATTACTCCTAAGGAAGAGAGCACATGCTTTGAAAACATTCCAAATAGGTATGCATCAGGGAAGCAGTAATGGTCAACTCATTTCACTGGCCATTATCAGATCTACAATGGTCACAAGAGACTTCCAGGAATGGTTATTTCAAATTTATTTCCAAAAGGGTAATTTGCTTACAAAAATAAATTAGCACTATCTTATGAGAGAAGTAGAAGTGATTTTATGGTAGAAGTGATTTTGCAAGCTTGGCATAACTTCCTTTCCTTTTAGCTCTGATAAATGTTGCAGAATCCATGTGTCTTTGTTTTAGAAGGTTTCCATATCCTTTGCATATGAAACAGTTTAGTTTCTTTCTAATTCCTTTTTTAGTAATTGATGTACTCACCAGCTGTTAAAAATTGAGTTTTCTTAAAAAGAGGAAGTGGCATTCAAGATTTTAAGGAGTATGTTAATGTAAAATTTTTCTGCAATATTATAAAGAGTGGTATATGCCAGCAGAATACAGTTTTTTAACGTGCTACACTTGTCAGACCATTTGTTCCAGTTTGATGTTTCCTATGTTGATAAAAACTACAGGAATTTCTCTAAACTTGCAGTAAATAAAAATACCATTTGAACAACTAGTTATGGTAAATTAGCTTATACCTAAGATTTAAGCTCATTTTCCTGTTACATATGAAATTCGTATGTGGCCCACTGTCAGTCATAATGAACCTCCAAAAATAACCACAAGTCACAGTTCATCCAAGTTTAGTGAGGATGAACCCAGGTGTGCATTAGCTCTCCATGTGGATATAGCCCAGGAGACTAATAACTGAACCTTAATTATATTTTCTACAAAAAAAAACCCAAGTAAAGACCTCAGTTTTCTGCATCTGGAGGTACCATTTACAGGTCTGTTACAGTGCCATAAAGTAATAGCAGTTGTCAGCAGTTAAGTCCTTTCTGAAGTCATCTTACACTAATGAAAACATACTTCTACCTGTTGATTTTTACTTATGAACAGTCTGGTGAAAGTAAGTTTGAAAAAGTTTTATAACTGAGAGGTGTTAAAAAATTTTTATATAAGTTATAAAAGAAATCAATTTCCACAACACTAAAGATTCCACATTAATGTTTTACAGAACTCTTTAAGAAACTACCCATGAAATTAAATACAGTAATTTCTTTTACCATTTATTGCTAAACCCAAAGAGCTTAAAAAAAACTGCAAAAAGAATTTTGAATTCAAAGCCAGAGACAGACATACTGACAAACCCCTCAAGCTCCAGACTTGGTGGAGGCTAAGGAAGAACTCACTACATGCCCACCTGGCTGAACAGTCTGTCGCACAACTTTCACATGGCTTTTTATGCTACCCTCAAACACATTTCTATTATCGACTGTAGTCTGTTTATAGCACTTAAAAAGCTTCCTTCATTTACAGTCAAGCTTCTTACCCTAGGACCAACACACAGTAAAAGTGGGCAAGTGAATATATATACACACATGGTTGTAAGAATACATGTATATCATCATACTGACAGACACTTTCTAACATACATATAAAAATACCTTCATAACATCATTTTTAATATAATGAAATTCTGAGTTTTAAAGTTAAGAAATTCAAATCAATTCTAATTTTAGTTCAAGAACATGTTCTTTCCTATCAGCAAGGCCAAAGAGGCACAAACTTGCCTTCTGTTATGCTTTAATTCTACTAAACGTGGGTAACTATATATTTTTACTTACTTCCCTGATTACAGCCAGAGAATAAGAGGAAGAAAAAACATGGGAACAGGAAAAGCAAAAATGGTGCTCCGAGAAGAGATGGACGAAAGCTGCTTTTAAGCAAACAGACATAACCTTTCTCCAAAGCAGAGCATGTTACAAAAACAGAAACTAAAGATTTCCAAGATCACCACCTAATCTCTCTCCTTAAAAGAGCTCCCTATTCAAAAGGTCTTTATTTTAAATCAGCATGCCAAATCGTCTAGCCTATCACTGAAAAAATAATGTGAAGCCTCTTGAACGAAGTAATTAACGCAGGATCTGATCTTCAAGCACTTAAGGTTCCCCCTCACCCCCCCGTCCTTCCCCCTGGAATCTGTCACACCCAAGAAATTAAATCCGTCAGCAGGCCTCACACCCAGCCTGTCGTGCTCCCCTTCGGCAGCAGCAGAGCCCTCCCCGCTCCCCCGGCACGTATCCGCCGCTGCACACGCCGCTCCGGGCAGGGGCTGCTGCCACCGCTTCCGAAAGGAACCCGAGTGCCACAGCTCGCTCTCCGGAGGCGGCAGGCTCCGCACACAGCGGTGCCGGGGCGCCGGGCGAGGCCGCCGGGGAGCGGGACGGAGCGATCCGCGCCCGCGCGCTGCCCGCGGCCCCCGCCGCCGGCCCCAACGCCCGGCGCGACGCCGCGAAGCCGCGCACAGTCCCGGCGGGGCAGAGCGCGGCCCCGCCGCGCTGCCCCCGGCTGCGGACAGCCCCGCGCCACTCACCCGCTGCTCATGGTCGGGGCCGGGCCGGGCCGGGCCGGGCGGGAGGAGCGGCGGGAGCGCTACTGCCGGGGCCCGGCGCCCGGAGCCTGCGCCATTCAAACGCCGCCGCGGTGCACGCCGGGCCGCGGGCGCCGCACCACGCCCCGCCACGCGCGCCGCGCGGCGTCGCGGCGCCCTCTGCCGGCCGCGGCCTCGCGCCGCGCCCCGCCCCGCCCCGCGGCGCCGCGCGCTGCCTGCGTCACTGCGCGCCGCGCGGCCGCGGGGGCGGGGCTGCGCAGCCGGGAGGGAGCCGGGGAGCGCCGCATGATCCCAGGGATGGAGCGGCCGGGAAAGAGCCGGGGAGCGCCGCATGATCCCAGGGATGGAGCGGCCGGGAGGGAGCCGGGGAGCGCCGCATGATCCCAGGGATGGAGCGGCCGGGAAAGAGCCGGGGAGCGCCGCATGATCCCAGGGATGGAGCGGCCGGGAGGGAGCCGGGGAGCGCCGCATGATCCCAGGGATGGAGCGGCCGGGAAAGAGCCGGGGAGCGCCGCATGATCCCAGGGATGGAGCGGCCGGGAGGGAGCCGGGGAGCGCCGCATGATCCCAGGGATGGAGCTCGGGGTCCGCGCTCTCCGCCTGTCTGCCGGTCGCCAGTGACGAGCCAGGGTTAGGAGTGTGCAATGCTCAGACAGGCTGAGAAACCCACGGTAGCTCCACGCTCTGCTGCATTATCACAGAACCACAGAATAAGCTGAGTTGGAAGGGCCGCACAGGGATGTCCAAGTCCAACTCTTGCATAGAACCATCCCCAAGAATCACAGCATGTCCCCAAAAGCACTGCACTCTGCCTGGCTGGTGATGTTCCAGTGCTCAAACAGCCCTTGGATGATAAACCTTTTCCTAATTCCAACCTAAGTCTCCCCTGACATAACTTCAGGACATTATCTCAGGTCCTGTCACTGGTCACCGCAGAGAAGAGATTGGTGACCCCTCCAATTCCCCTCAACAAGGAAGTTGTAGATTGCAATGAGATTTCCTCTCAGTGACCTCAGCCACTCCTCATACGGCTTCCTTTCAAAACCCTTCACCATCTTCATTGCCCTACTTTGGATGCTTTCTAATAGCTTAATAACATTTTATACTGTGGCACCCAAAACTGTCCCCAGCACTGGAGGTGAGGCTGCCCCAGCTCAGAGCAGAGGGGACAATCCCCTCCCTTGCCCAGCTGTGATGCTGTGCCTGATGCACCCCAGGACACAGGTGGCCCTCCTGGCTGCCAGGGCACTGCTGACTCACGTTCAACCTGCCAATGACCAGGAGCCCCAGGTCCTTTTCTGTGGCGCTGCTTCCCAGCCCCTCATCCCCCATTCTGTCCATACATCCAAGGTTGTCCATTCCAGGTGCAGAATCTGGCACTTTCCCTTGTTTCAGTTCATGTGGTTGGCAATTGCACAGCCCTCTTGACTTGTCAAGATTTTTCTGCAGGGCATCCCTGCCTTTGAGGGAGTCAACAGCTCCTCCCAGTTTTGTACTGTCTGGAAATTTTTTTAGTATCCCAGTCCACAAAGGGGTCAAACTTTGTAATGAAAATGTAATTTCTGTCAAGGGCCCAGTTGTGTTTTCAGAAGCACACAAGTTGTACTCTGGCTACTCAGCAATGACTGTGGACCATCTAGCTACTAATACTGACAGGTTCATTATGGTTATCCCAGGGGTCAGCTGTAGTAATTTCCATTAAAAATTCCCACTTCTTTTATGTATTTTTCTTTAATTCTGTTTTTGATAAGCATACGTTCAGTTGTTTTAAATTAGTATGTGGACCTTGAAAAACAGTTCCCTTAGCTAAACATTCTTTTACCCTTTCTGAATATATTCCTTAGCCTATTTTCCTTTAACTTACTTTTTTCTCATATCTTTTCCAAATTAAAGAAAAAAAAAAAAAATAGAGTTTCTTGTATTAACTGCAAGGTACTGGAAATACTCTCTTTTGAAAAATTCTTTTCCAATTCCATGTCCATTTTAATGTTTTTCCTTTTTTTATTTTTTTGTTTTGTTTTTGTTTGGGGTTTTTTTGTTTGGTTTTGGTTTTGGGTTTTTTTGGTTTTGGTTTTTTTTGTTTTTGGTTTTTTGTTTTTGGTTTTTTAATTAGACATTTGAGGAGTTTTTTAATATTTAAATTTTTTTGCAAGACCTAATTATATATTTTCAAGGAAAATAATTACACATGAGAGATTCCAGTTTTTGTAGTCTATCTTAGAACAATGCTTTTTACTACTTACTGTAACACTTAGTGTGATGTGGTAGGATAGCTATGGACAAAAGATAGAGTAATTTTAGTCATTAGAAACATCATGATTGTAAATGGAGTAAGCAGGTTATCATGAGCAAAGCTGACCAAGAACTTTTATATGTACACAGTGCACACATTTCTGTAGCTGCCCTAAGTGAAGCTGTACGAAACATGAAGGGAGGAATGAACACTAAGATATCCTATGCTTACTCATTCCCCTCTCTCAAGGGCAGCTCTTTTACAGTTACTTCTATGGCTTCCCTGTAAATGAGTTCTTTGTGCATGGCTTGACAGATTGAACAGTCCAGTCTTCCAGATGGATGAAGGACTCTTAACTAGATGTCCTGGTAGTTATAGTGGGACAGGATTTTATAAGATCATGACATGCAATATGAATCATGTTTTTCTGCAGGAGTGAAAGAATATAGATTCAAATATACCCAGGTCTAACACAGAAATGTACACTTATTTACATTTAAAAATAACCAACTAGCTCCTTCCTCTTGTGTTCTCATATTTTCAACCTTTATACTGGTACTTAACTCATTTGCATTTTTAAAGCATTCCAGTGATTACATCTGGATATAGAGAAGCTCAGAAATTCTGTAAGTTGTTTCCCTTGCAGTTATCTGGAACTCTAAATTATACGTTTTATGTCATCTTCACAAATGTAAAAGTAGCTTCTCTTGCAATTTATAGTGTAAAATAGAAATTTTGATAGCAATTGTGGATGCAATACAGAAGTCTATTGTGTACAAATTAAAAGCTTGAATGTTCAGCAGAGCAAAGTGCAGCGTTGGTTTTTCTTTGCCCCGGTCCCAGGCAGCTGGGGGTGCCCGGCTAGTGGCGCTGCTCTCGATGAGATTGGCTACCGCGTGTGTGCGGAGCTCTAGGGCTGAGCCTCCGCGTGGGTCTGCCATGCCCGTAGCCGCACACTGAGGCGAGATAAAGGGTGAGAGAGAAGGCGCACTCTGCCCGCGTGGCTGAGAACTGTTTGTTTCCCACGTGGCTGCAGCGGTGGACAAAGCAGCTGTTCCCAGGTGCACACGCAGGCAAAATGGCAGCTAGGACACAGGGAGCATGGGGTTAAATAGGGGTGGGCAGACAGGGGCGGAAGCCCCCCTCGCCCAATGGGGACAGACGACAGGGGAGTGACGCGGAACACAGCAACCTATGGGAACATAACAGGGGTGTGTACAGCGTTCCGGGACAAATGGGAATGCAGAGGTGGGGTGATTGACACAGAACTTTCTGTGGGGAAGAAGGGAGTGGTTACAAGATTGACAGGTGAAAGCTCCTGTAGCAGATGGCTTGGAGCAACCCATTGTGAGGGGTAAATAGGGGCACATAGAACCGACTTAACTAACATTTATTAAAACCCCTAAATGAACCTACCCGGCATGCAACAGCAAAGTACTTGTGCAGAGGGCAAAGAAAATGGGGATGATAGGATTAATAAATTTGCTAAAACTGGTTCTTCTGTTCTGAGCTGATTAAGGTGTTCTGACTGTATAGTGTTAATACCAATAATGTGATTCTTTTCCTGAAACCTGCAAAAGGGAATTGCATAGTGATATTTTTTCTTATGATGTCTACTCCATGAATTTCCAGATTGCATTTCTCACAAACAGCCTACTTGGATTTTCTACTTCTCCTGATATTTTTTCTGCAATAAACTTTTCCTTACAGATGTTGCATAAGTAGTACTATCTGACTTGATGCTGTAATTTTACCAGCCTGGCTTCTTTTTCATTCCTCCTTAGGAAGAATTTAAAGTCAATAAAATGCACTGACATTTATGGATCTTCTCCCAGATCTGCCCAGTAGATGCCTGGGCTGTGCAGTGGATGGGAGATTTGAGGGGGCGGTAGTTACTCCAAGACTATTAACTGTTAAATCTTTAGCCCGCAGGTTGGAGACATGATGGCTCAGGCAATTGGTAATGGGATAAAGCTTTGCACCTCTGAATTGCCAACTCTGGGCCAGATTAGTAGGACAGGATATTTCCACCATCTGGTGTCTGGTCAGTGACCCATATGAGGGAAATCAGTAGCCATCCCTGCTACTGGTGAATAGCTTTACAGTGAACCCCCACGCACACCCCAACACATACTGTGTGAGAACGATTGCACCACAAACAGCTCCAAGTGAGCATGAGGAATAAAAATCCCTCTAGAAACTTGACGACCAGGACTCAGCACACTGAAGGGAGTGTGGGAATATTTGCCAGCATGAGCTGTCAGGGGAAGCTGTTTCACTGGGAATATTCACTTTAGAGAAAGCTAGTTTTTTAGACAGCAAACAGCTGATGATTCTTGACTGAAAATAACAACAGCTTGTAAGAAGAGTAACTTGATTTTTTTGTCATGCAGAAAAGCTGAACTTCAAAAGGCAAATATCCACCATTAATATTTTTTGTTGGCATATGATGTGAATACTCAAATAGGATGAAAAGGATGGTCTATTCAAATGTGTAAAGTTTTTGCAATCTGAGATAGGTTAGCAGGTTTAATGAATAAAGAATTATGAATCAGTGTGCCATATTGGGATTATTTGTAACAAAGCACTTCTGGACACTACATCCATTTCCTATCTTAGAAGTAAGGCCAGGTGTAATTACAGGATCTGTGAATTGAGATAGTGTCTGAATTTCTGAAGTTTTGTAAAGCAATATTCTGTCTGAATCAAGAGACGCAAGTTAAATAGTACTTTGAGAGAAAAAAAACCCTCATAGTGTAATATTAAAAACAGTGATTATGTTAAAAATTATTGTTACTATCATATTTTATTTAAATATGGAAATAATAAACCAATGCTAACCAGTTTAGGGCTTTGCCTAATGTTCGTGAAGCAAAACTAGACTTCTAGGGTGATCACTTTGAGAGAAACTGAACGCCTAGGCCTTAATAAAGCGATTTAAGGAAATGTACGCAGACTTTCGTGTCTGATGTCCTGGGTTGCTGACACGATTTGGTTTTGTTTGCCGTCAGGCAGTTTGGCAGCTGTCTCGCTGACGGTTCCGTAGTTCCAGGCCGGGTGTTGCTGGCGGTGGCCGCAGCCAGCGCGGCGCTCCGGGCCAGCGGGAATCGCGGGCTGCCTCCGCGCCGCCGCCGCCGCCGTGCCTGCCGCCGCCGCCCAGCAGGGGGCGCGCCCGCGCTGGCCGCCCCGCCTGGGCCCGGCCCGGGCGCCGGGAGCCGTCCCTGCTCAGCGCTGCTGGCAGAGCTGGTTTTGGAGCCATGCTCTCTTTGCACGGCTTTGCTGAAAATGCCGTTATCTTGCATTTGTGAGTGACTGTTCCATAAAACACCCCAGCCCTTTTATGTTATAAACTCTACTTTTATGGTTATCTCCTCATTTTATTCATCATGAGCTATGGATTGCTTGGGTGTCATAACCCTTGAATAATTTTCCTCATGTGCAATATTCTAGAAACAAACGCTGAATTAATTCTCACTATTAACAGCTTGCAAGTGTAGTAGGTTTTTAAAATTAATAAACTTGGCTTTGTAAAATGTTGTAACTCAGGGTAGCATAAGGTAAAGATTGGAATTCTTTTAGCGTGTGTATGGCAAGAATTTTCAGATTTCAATAACAGGCTGTAGTGGCTGTGATCTCACCTATGGTTTGTACTCTGAGATTTCACTTTCATAGAAGCCACGGAATACATTTTGGGATATAAAGAAGTTGGCTGAGACATCTCACCTCAAACACGGGCCTTTTCTGTTAGATCTTCAATCTCAGATACATACAGCTATTTTGGAAAGAATCTTCGTCTCTGCAGACTCATCTAATGACTAGCAAACAAATAAAGCAAAACCATGTTGCATTCAATTACATCTATTTTATTTAACAATTTTTGTTTCAAAAATTAGTGACTGTAATATCACTTTTTGTGCTGCCATCTATACCTTCATTCTCTTTAATTTAATTTATTTATTTCTCCCATTAATCCTTCCATGTCCTTTAAATCCTTTGGTTCAGCCTAATCCTTCAAATCCTATAATTACTCAAACAAAGCATTTTAACCTTGTGGCTTTCCTGGACTCTTGCCTATTGCTTATGACGTGCAAGTCTTGCTTGACTAATGATGTTTACTGATGCATTTTCTTTCCTAGGAAAATTTCATGCCACATAGCTCCCATTTATAGCAGGGCTCAGTGTCACAATATTACTACGAGCGTTGTAAAAATGGTAGTGGTTGCCTTCTGCTCTTAGACCAATTGCTTCTTTTAGGCAGAATTTATAGCTGACTTTAGAGTAATCACAAATAATTAATCAAAGTAAAGCCTAGATTTGGATCATTTTGATTTCAAGTAACTATTCCCAAATTCTTTGTGTCTCTTCAAAAGTGGTTTTTCATACTGTATAAGGTGTATAACCAGTTTAATTCAGGCATCTAAGAATGACAGCTCTTGATGATACTATATTGGTTTGCCTGAATATTTGTCCAAACACTTAATAAACATATTATATTAATTTCACTTAGAAGATTCTGAATATTAGGATGAGGATGCTTGTTTATGGTATTTATAATTTTTCCTGGAAGGTATTTTGTAAATAAGTAGTCATACCTTTATTTATTTTATTTATTTTAATTTTTGAAAGAGGAATGAGTGGACCAGGGTCTGACTAAAATTAACAAGTGATGTTGTTAACAGGAATTATATTTAAAAAGATAATGAAGTACAATTTTATATAATATTAAGGGGAAAAGGAAATAAAGGTATGGCAGGAAATTTAGAAAAAGGATGCAAATTTTAATGACATACAGTACTGAAAGAAGATGCCCTGTTGACAATGGCGAAAGCAAATGATAATTTCATAAGAGACTGGGTTTTAGTGAGATCCAAAAGTGCACTGGAGAAAAGAATATAAAGGCAGAAAGAGACCGAAAAGACCAGAGTGGTATCGAGGAGTGCCAAATTAAGCATGTGAAAATACAGGAAACAAACACCTGGAATGTGAATAATAGAAAAAAAAATAGCCTGAAGGAATAAAGGAATGTGTATCTGTGAATTTTGTATGTATTCTAAATTATTATTAAATTTTATGATTCTAGCTGAAAAAACTCCACAATCCTGTTTTCAACATTAAGCACCTGTGCTAGCAAAAAGTTCTAAACTATGAATGTTTTATGTAGTAAGAAAGATACATTTCTTTGGAGATAATGATAAACAGAAGATGCAGTGTTGTTCTGTGTTCAGCTGTTCCAAAGCTGTTGTAGGGGGTACACTTGCTTGTAAAGGGATGTGCACTGATAGCTTGAATCCTGCAAGCTCAAATAGAGGGAGACTCTCCTTGTTACTGTTTTTATGACCTGTGAGCAAAATTCTCAACCAATGTTTGAGCCGCAGCTTCTGGCCCTCACCTCTGTGCCTTTTATGTACAGTTAATACGTCACATATTTACCAGATGTACATGGAGTGACTTTTTTTTAATATACACACATTACTTTAAGCTGCCTAAACAAACCATGGGAGCATTTATCAAAATAAGCTGGGATGACTTTTAGGCACCAGAGACTTGCACATCTGGGCTTGACATGGATTTATGGCATCACCTTTTCCAGCATGTCTTTGAAAGAAGTTCTGCCTAGGAAAATATGATTTCTCCTTATAAGGCACACAAAACTCAGCTGGAAGCAACAGAATGCCCAAAACTATTTTCTCAATATGATTTCTTGGAAGAATATCTTTTCTGGAGATTAAGTAACCAAGACTAAGCTACTGAAAATAAAATTGGTTCATAAAACAATGTTCATAAAACTCATTTTCCCATCCCACACCAAAAAGGACATAATTGTAGGTACAAAAAGGGAGAACAAACATTGGAAGATATAGCATGTGGGAGAAAATTCATTTCTGGAGAAGAGGCATTTCGAAAAGACTTGTGTGGTACAATTTGTGGAGGTCACACAAATTGGGATTTCCCCCCACTGGAGTCAACGAGAGCAGAGCTATCTCATGGCAAAGCTTACTAATTAACAAGATTAAGAAAGACACAATACCTAGCATGAATTTCTTGCATTCCTCAATGCAATTAAAGACACTATAAAGCAGCATTTAAAATGCAGCTGCTGTGTCAAAATGTGTAGGTAAAGATAATACAGGGTTTTCTTTTTTTTTTTGACCAATCTAACACTGTTGGAAAAATAGGGATGTTCTGGGACATGCACAGTTTTTGTGCATGTGGACCAAGCAAACAAATGTCTGTATCAGCTCAGATAAACTGCACAGTTGAGTTCACCTCTGCAGGATGTTACTGAGACAAATAGCATAATATGATATGATATAAAAGAGAACAGCTAAAAGAGAAAGTAAAAATGTTGCAAGTACTTAACATTTAAGGGAAAATATTTTAATTTCTAGAAATGTGAAAAAAATGGCACCATCTTAATACTGCTGCCAGACCCCTTATTTTCCTCTTTCCTTTAGCATTTGTCACTGCTGATAAAAATGCTGTATATTTACTGATAATAGCCTGATTATGACATTGCTTGAGTCTTTAAGAGAATTCATGGTGATTGCAATGTCTTTGAGCTTGCTGTTGCTTGCATGAAATTATTACAGCTGTGAAAAAAAGCTGAAAGTGAAATAAATCAATTTAAGGGCCAGCCATACTTGTTCACAATGATCAGTACTGAATCCCTGCAGCCTTTTAGTAATAATCATAATAGTCATTATGCACAATGAGCGCCAGTAGTCTACCATTATTAGAGCAACAGAGCATCAGTCTGGTTTCTTCATTTTAGACCTGCTTCTTGATGTTAATCAGGAGTAATGCCTTAAGCAAACAAGTTCTGTAATATTTTCCCCTTTTATCTAAATATAAGCTACAGTACCTTAACATGCAGAATCATCTGTGTCTATCCTGCAGATTAATCTTGCATCATCTTCGTAGCTTAATGTTGTCCTGTTTCCCCAGCTCTTTCATGTTGGTTAGATACCATCTTCTTATTATTTTTGTTGAAGTCTGTCAGGACAAACCTCCTCCCCCCCCCCCCCCACAAAACACAGGTAATTCTTCAAGGAGTTTGGATCTGATGAGTTTTTAAGCCTTTACTTTTTCCTGTGAGTTTAGGCTATGACATCTACATTTTGCCACTTTACTAAATGGTAAGGAGGTAATAGGTTCTATTTTTATAATTTAAAACCTGGCTCTATTTTTATCCTTTCTGTGTCTGTTTATTCTTCTGCAGCTGCATTTTTCAGTATTTTCCCATGTGGCTACAGTTTTTCCAGTTTGGGTTTAAAAAATTTGCATATCTAACTTCTAGGGTGACATTTTTTCTTTAAGTAAGAGAAAACAGTCTTTCAGAAGTCTGATTTAATATTTTCACATTATAGGCTACACATTCTGTTCTTTATATGCTTCATTTCCATGAGATATAGATTTGGAAGATCTGTAAAAAAAATATTATTCTTCCTGTCTCTTTTATTGTATTTTTAAATTTTATTGTATGTTTTTTATTCTGTACCTGATCCTATGTATCTGTCATCCTGATTCTCCCTGCAAATAGGAGTGGGAGAGCTGCTAAGCTTCTAAGGGGCTGTGTGGGAACCTCCAGATGTTGTCTGCATCTTGGAGCATCCATTTATTTTGGTCTGTTGCTGTGAGATTCTTTGCCACTTTCTGCACTTAACAAGAAGAGTTGCCTGCTGCTCATTCAGATTTTAATATTGTGGTTTAAAGTGTGTTTAATGGCAATGGAATTAATGAATTGCCACATTATGGGATCTCCGATGATAGCTCAGTTCTTATTTGTAATCATATTTTGCAAAATTTTCATTATTTTGAACAAACATAACGCTGTGGCTATTAACTGGAGAAAAGCTTTGTGGAGACTTCTATAACTATTTCTGGGTTTTGTTGATTCATTTAAAAACAAAAAGATTCAAAGCAGGTAATTTCTGTCAATCTTTGTTAAAAAGGTGGGGCATGTTTCCTTTCAGGGTCATCTACTTCATGCTCTGGACTTCATAGGAGACAATTTTTCATAACTTAAGCAGCCATTCTCAAAATCAGATTCAAATAAACTACATAAGTTGTAATAATACTGAAGTGGAATTAAAATATGAAATACAACCTAAAATGCTGTGGTTGAGAAAGTCCACATCCAACAGTTACCAAAATAGTGTGCCGCTATTAGGCTACAAATGTGTATCCAGGCATTCAAAGAAAGGACCAGGCAAGGATATATTATTTTAACTGCAATACTGCAGTACAATACCCAAACAATTTCTTAACTCTCTTCTCCTGTGCCTGTACTATTTGGTTGTTTCTCGCTTCCTTCAAAGTATCGACTGTTTATTTCTGTGTCGAAGTGACCTCAGACATGTCAAAAAAAGCCCACTCTAACTCTAGTTTTGATTGTACTTTACTTCTTAGCCTGTTATTCTGCATCCCTCCACATGGTGTCTTCATGGACTGTAAATCTTTAAAAATAATTCAGAGCCAGATCCCTTCGAATCCAGCCTTTCGTTCTTCCCTTCTCTCCTGTGCATGTGTGTATTAACACACAGTTCATGTCTGACACATTTGTGATTTGACAAGATTTAAAGCTGTTTACAGTGAAGATTTGATGTTTTGTTTTCTCTAAGGAAGATGATCTAGTAAATGAATAATTGTAAGTTGCTTTAGGGAGTTAAGTATGTTAGAAGAACATGGCTTTTGAAGGCTTTGAAGTGATTATTCTTTGCTTTCTAAATATGCACATTCAGAAGCAATGTTGGTCAATACGTTACTGTAGGTACTGTAGATTCCCAAGTAAGACAGTGGGATAGTGGAATGGCATGTGAAAAAATCCCTCAGAAGAAAATCAGAGGAATGGAGTTTTTTTCAGCTTGGAGAGAAGAAGGCTTGGGGTGATGCAGTTTCACTCTTTCAGTACTTGAAAGTGCAGCTGTGGTGGAGAGGGAGGTGCTTTCTTCTCAGGCATGCACAGGGACATGACAAGAGTCAATAGGCACAAGTTCTTCAGAAAAGAATTCCTGTGGACACAGGAAAGATTTTCTTCACCATGAGAACAACTAAAGTCTGGAATAGGTTGCTCAGAGAAATGGCGGAATATTCCTCACAGGAGCTATTAAGAGCTTGGCTTGACAGAGCCCTGGGCAACCTAATCTAGATCCCTGCTTTCAGGAGTTTAGATCAGATCATCTTAACAGCCACCTTTCAACTTGGACTATTCTATGTTTGCATGGTTGTTCTTGTTACCTAATTTATAAAGTTGAATGTTGGAAATAATCTGTCTTTAAGGAGAAAATTCTAATGTTACTTTTAGTGTGCTAGGGAATTGTTGTGATGAGGACCCAAAGCATAGTAGTATACAATATATAGAAAGACAGAGACATAGGGAAAGACATGCAGAAAGAAGTAAGATATGTAAAAAGAGTATGATCTATAAAAAAATCATCCAACCTGGCAAACTCTTTCATGGGTTCCTTCTCCCATTTTGTGATAGCATCAGTTGCAGTGAATGTCTTAGTTACTGAGACTGTGTTAGAATAGAGATAAGCTTTTAATACACTTCCCAGACTTTAGAAAGCCAGAGTAGTCATTGTTCTCACTGTTACTGGAGAAAGTCAGTCTGCATGGGCCATCCTTTCTACATTAGAAAACTATTCTAATAGTATAACAGTAGAAACCTAATCTTTGATGCTAATCCACCAAATATTTGATGCTTATAAAGCAGTGAGATTTTTGGTTTTACTTTTTCAAGACAAAATTATTTTCATATGTTAGAGCTGCCTGGAGACCTGGGTCAGTTATTGCACAGGCGGACTTTTTAAAAGTAGGTAGCTAAAAGCATGGCAGATAATATATTCAATTCTTGGTGTACCTTGAAATTAGAAAACCAGGATAAGAGAGCCTGGAAGTCCTCAAACAATAGGAGTATATATGCAGCATTTAAAAAGGTCAAGGTGAATGTACATAACAGGTTTCACTGAATTACTAATCATTAATAGTGATAAAAAGAAATGCCTACACTGCCTTTTTTGGTGTAGAGAAGACACTACAGAGAATGAAGCATAAAGCTGTAAGTAAAAGGGGAAAGGATATATTTTTAAAAATTACATCACAGCAAATTGCCATGGACAGTTTGGAAACCTCAAAAAGCAGGTGCTACTATGTCTTTTATGTAGCCACTTGCTGGTGTTTCAGATCCAGAACTCTGTGTTATGTACCTTGGCTTCCTCTCACCCTCTGAGTTTTATATTCCTTCCTGTATGGAATCACCACAGCTTCAGCAGGAAGGGAGGACACGCTAGTGTCTAACAGAGGAGGCAGAGCTCTGAGTCAAAGCTTGTAAATATTCTTATTAAGATTGTAATAAATCATAAATTAACTTACATGCAAGACAGCAAATTTTAAGGAGGTAGAGTTTTCTCTCCAGGTTGTGTTGGAATGCAAAACTAGCTGCTGTTACTTACAATGAAAATGTTCCAGTTTCTTTAGAGAAGAAAACCTACAGTGATGCATAATTCTTCCCAAGGCTTCCTCCTTTTTAGGTACTTGTGGAATAAACTCAGAGCAAATTAGTAATTTTGTTCATCAAACTCCTGCTGGGAGCTGGAATAAAGAACTGTTCACAGTGAAATAAATGACAGGTCTTTCAGTGTTATTATTTAATAGTAGGTTAGGATTTCATGCTTGGCATCTTTCACATTATGTTTTTGAAATATGGTCATCCGCTGGTGCAAAAGTCTATATACAAACATCTCACATTCCTCTTGTTAAATGAATTTATATATTCTATGCAATGTAAAGCAATTTTAAAATCTTAATTTATATTTTTTTCTTCTCTTACCTCTTCTTTATCATATGAACAGAATTTTGTTCCAATTGCTTCAAGAATAGTTCTTGAGGATCTATAAGATGATTTAAATGTTAGAAGATTTGGGTCTGAGGCTCCATTTTTTTCCCATATTGAGAATTTCCAGGTCAATCTTGGTAATATAGAAATAAGGTGTAAAGGGTATGAACTATTAATAGGTGCCACTGGTTCATAGCCATTATGCCAAAGTTTGAAGATGCTCACAGAACCACTGTTCCATGACCTCAGTCTCTGAAACAAGTTTGAATCTCCACTTTAGCAATATCAGAAAGAAAATGAATCCTAAAATCTGTTAAATAAGTAAGTATGTAAATACATGATGACTAAATTTTTATTTACTACAGTAATTTACATTTTAGTAAGTTGCAAAGGTGGTTTTTAAGAGAATTTTTACAGAAAACTTCTTGTGAATCATAGTTTAAAACAGTGCCCATTTTGTTAAAGGCCTTGGTACAAACCCACAATAATCCTCATTAACTGACAATAAAACAGTCCAGCACCACATACATTTTGTAGTATTCAAATTCTGCTTTTCAGAGAAAGTGATTAATCTCCTCATGCACCTTTTTATTCCATCTTTCAATACTATCTCAGTAACGTACAGATATGACTCATTTTCACCACAACTCTGCAAAAGGAGTGATTATCATCTTGTTTAGCAAAGGGGAAACATAGATTTGAAGGACTGCATGTGATCTCAATTCAAAATAACAATTGGTGATGCAAGTCACTCTTCAGACCCTGGCTGCCAGTTTTGCCAGCAAAAGGAAGCCAAGACTGAATTCTGTAAGCTACTGTGGGTAGTGGTATGATTTCTTCACTGGACTTGGCATTAAACATTTCATATGTTTAAACATGACTTCCAGTAAGGTAATAAACTTGTCATCTAGAACATGCTCTGCTGGCAGTCTGTGAAACACTCAGTTTGATTGATTTGTCAGCATTGCACAGGAGTTCATAAGTGTGATATGGGATGAGAATGAGTTTGAAGAAAAATCAGTAGTAGTAGTAGTAGTAATTAAAGGCTGTATCATAATGCAGTCAAAAACAATGAAAATTCAAGCAGTTCCTAATTGTTAAATGCTTGATTCTACCCACATATAATACTTTCAGAATGTGTTTTTTAAATTATAATTTCTTAGCTTAAAAAAGAGAACTCAAAGCCCTAGTGCTGCATCACAGTGAGGGACAAATCAGCTGGGACTTAAAAAAATATAAAGGCTATTACATTAATTTAGAATGTGCAAGTAAACTCATATTTTCTTCCAAATAGCTTTATAGACAACTGAATACAAAACTGTTTGCAGAAGACCTAACCTGATAATCTCTGGAAAAATTTCAGGATCAGAGTGGAACTTTTCAGATACTGGTCAGGGAATTTATATTTCTACAGCCTTCCTGCTTAAAAAATCTGGCCTTTTCTTCCCCAATTCCCAGTACATATACATATGTTCTCAAGAAACAGTATGGTTTGCAGAATAGAGAGATTAAGCTTTTTTTGTAAGGTTTTCATATTTTTGATGTTGTAAAATCAACAATCAACTTTCTGAGAGAAGAACTTAATATTTAATTTAAGGATTTCCAGGTCTTTCCTTTGTCTCTTCTGTCTCCTTCTCTGTTGTTCCTTTTGTGCTGACTTATTCTAAATTGTATTTGAAATTAACAGCTCTTTCAAGGTGGGTTATTGGGGTGGTTGGCCAAGTGATTGCATTTTATCCACACCATTCTCCTTATAAATTGCTAAGATGTTTCTTCAAAGTAGAATGCATATCTATGTTACAACGAAGTGCACACCACATTTTAAAATTTTGTTTAAAATTCTGTATATTTTCTCATATTTAATCTGCAAAATCCTAAGGAATTTTTCTGTGTGGATCAGAAATCAAAGCAATGATAAAGTCTTTTCCATGGTGTTTACTTCAGAAAGTCATAAACACTTATTAAACTTGGCTGGTTTTCCACATTAATTCACATGGGATTTCACTTGGATTCCATGTAGCCAAAACAGATGTGTTTTAATAGCAATGAAAGTTGATTATAATTTGTTTTCCTGAACAAGAAGCTTTCATTGATGTTTGTAGTTCAAATAAACTCTAGTGACTTGCCTCAGAAAGTCTGAGCACCTCTTTTGAGGCTAAAACTGTAGAAAGCATTTCTACAGTTCTGAGATAATCTTTGATGCGATTTTTCAAGAAGTGACAGGTTAAAGTGACTGAAGGGGACTTTCTATGGAGAAGTTAATGAGTCTTTTCCCATTCTGCTCTCATTTACAGTCTGCCTGAAATTCTAGGAATCTTACCTGTCCAGCTACTGCTTTTTCCGTAAGACAGCCCCCATTGCTACAATCAGCATGGGTTTTATAAATCCTTTTCATAATGAATGAGATGTGTTGTGAAGTAGCAGAAATTTCTATTGTGAATGAATGAACTTTACTGCCAAATCTGTAGAGAAAAGACAGGAAACACAGGAAAAGAGCCAACACTTCTGACCCCATTAAATTTCTTAAATTTCATATTCTACACAAGTTCTATGGGAGTATTAGTATTTCTACTCATTAAATGAATCTTAGTGAAAATAGGAGGCTCTGATAACTGTTCATTCATTCTTTCCACTAAAATTTTAATTTCCCTAATTTGTACCTGCATGTAGGTTCAGATACAGTGAGAAATAAAGGTGCAGTTTTACAACTCCTGGGTACATTGAATTTTGATTTTCACAGAGGTAAGGACTGTTTTCCTATGTGTATTTTCTTATTATGGAAAGCGCAGCAAAACAAGAGCACCTTTAACATCATCAGAGGGGCTGCAAACAGATCTGCGTTAGTATTTTCATTCATATCAAATGGCTTTCACAATAGACCTGATATGGTTGTTTAGGTAATTCTTCATTTATATGGAACTTTTTCGGTCAATAGAGAAATGACTGGCAAACTTGCTGTGAATGCTTTTGTGTCTGTACTTTCTAGTGTAGTTTGATACTTGATTTTGATGTGACAGGATATTGTTCTTTAAAAGTCCTTGGCTCTGCCCCTTTTGTGACCTTCAAAGAAAGTCAAAAGCCCTCTTCTATGTTGCTGCTCTCCTCTACCACAAAACACAAATACTCTTTCCTGGAATATTTGCTAAATCCACGGGATTTACTTTTCTAGTAGCTTGTTCATGGAGAATATTTACAGGAAGGAATATGTCTCCTTTCTGTTTGATTTTCCATTCCTGAAACAAAGATTTTAGCCTCTTTATTTACTTCACCAAATTTTTAGACAAGTAGCATAGTTCATTCTTTGTCTAAAACCCCTTGACCTAATTTTTTTTCAACTGAAGTCAGCTTAGTTTCAACACTGAGGGTGAAGAATTTATTAAATTCTTCATGGATCTTTTGTAATATATATTGAAGTTTGTGGTTATGTATTGTATGCATTATTGTCCAACTGATTTGATAACTTACTGAAATATTTGGTAGTTTTTAAAGGCAAGAGAGAAGCAATTTTTTTAAACTGAGAAAAGATGTAGTATTTATATAGACATTATAATATTTGCCAAAATGTAACTTGAGCAGAATTACACTTAACAATTAATTCCTGAGTTATTTTCAAGCACAAAGTGCTTGTCTTATTCTACTGTCTTTGAATTATCACTAAAACTGTCACGCTCATGGTTAGTACAGGAAACTTTAAAAAATTATATCTTTACAGCTTATGTTTCAATATAGGAGCCTTTCATAAAAAAATCTCTATATTTATTATATAAGGAGAAATTAATGTATAAGGAGAAATTAATAGTGATAAGAATTTTTAACATTTTCTAAAATGCTACATGTAATTTTATAATCCTAGAAGATGTTTTATTTCAGAAATTCCTGAGGGACAAATATTGCAGTAATCTTAATTTAAGTTTTATAATCCCTGCCCTTTGAGCAGTTGCAAATAAAAATAGATATTGTCCTCTAGGTTATCAGTATGAAAAAGAATTCCAAGAAATTGTATATATTTTCATTCTTGTTGGCACCATGACTTACAAATTTATATTCAAAGAAATTGCATATATAATTCTGACATTCTAATTTAATGAAACTTTTCAGATAGTACCAAAACATTTTTTGTGAGCACACAGTTCTGTATTTGCACAGAATGATGACTCATTTTAGCCTACTGCAATTGTAAACAAGAAGAAATTGTTCTAAGAGCACACATGCCTTCCTGCTACTGTTCATTTTAACATTTAGGACAGGGTGGAGCAGCCACAGGATTTTCACTATCAAATCTCTTTTAATTGCTGGACTTCTATCTTATTTTACAATTTTTTAATAAAAAATGTACACCCGTGGGATTAAATAACTTTTACAAAAATGTTATTTAAACATTTTTTGTTAAAAATATTTTTCTCATCTTGTGTCTTCCTTTTATTTAAAGAAACTAAGACTGACCTTAGAAAGGGAAGTATGTCTTAGTCTGCTCTAGCTGATTTAAGTAATAATTCATACAGCTTTATTTCTATGCTGGAAATATCTTGATAATTTGTGTTTGTTGTTTTATTTGGTAATAAAAAGGAAAATAAATTAGAGGTTATATTCAATAAAGTTTGACACCATAAAATCTAGATTTTTAAGAACTTTTCCCATAGATTACTCTAAAGAACCTAGTTTTTATTACTATACAACTTCACAGTGGGTTTGAAGTGAAAGATTTATAAAGCTCTATTGCTAAGAAGGCACGTCAGTCAATATCTAATCTGAGGTGAGGGGAAATCTCAAATTCCATTCCTCAGACTATTTCCTCCAGTCTACAGGGATGCATCCTCTTACACAGGATCTGCAACACTAAATTCCCTCCTGGAGTTAGTTGCTTATGTCATTTTTCCTTAAAATACAAGTTAGCCTCATCCTTTCTTTTGTGATTATAACAGGGTAGCTGGAGCATCTTCTGAATTTAATTCACAACTGTTCTTGAAGGCACTCACACCAACATCCAACAGGATTTTCTGATCAATATGCGAGAGATTTCTGCCTGGGCACTTGCTACCTTTCCTGAAGAAGCTGTGCAGAAAGTTGTGAGAGGTTAGTCAGGGCCACCCAGCTTCAAGCTGGATGTTTGCTGAATTCCTGATTCACTGCATACTTTCACTTATAGCTTAAAAAAAAACCCACAGAAGCAGACAAGACTGAAATTATCAGTACTTATGTAATGTAAATGTACTTATTGCAATTTACTCTTATTTGGATGCCCAGCACTGGTCAAAAAACAGTTTGAAGGAAAACAAATATCACCACTTTTTTTTCCGATGAAAATTCAGAATAAAATTATGAGACAGAGTTCCTGAAAAAATTTAGTGCAACAACAATCTTTGCATATACTTGACTGTTTTTTTAAGATTTTCTGTGATACAGATACCATTCTGGCAGAAGAAGCAAAGTAATAATAAGCCAAATGCATATTGAGTGTGAAGGATTATTTTTTTTTCTCCCTTCTAAAAAATCTTCCAAAAATATATCATGATTCCAGTTGACATTGTCTTTCTCAGAAAACTTCATTCTGAGAAATATTGAAGATGAATTGTCCAAGAAAAAGTCATGCAGCAAAGTCAGTGCTTGCTGTAGGAGCCACAGCTATTGAGATGGTTCAGTCTGGCCAGATGCAGTGCAGTGGACGGCACATCTCCTTTGGATGATCTATGGATGTTTCTTGCTCTTGCTAGAGCCTCCTCCTGGAAATTCCATAGGTGAGGATCTAGTCCTCTTTCCTGGTTTCAGGGTAGGCTGGGTTTTCACTGCTATTATTAAAAAACAAATTTTGAGGTTTTAGTGAGAATAACAATGCAGTGTTAACCATGACTTCAGTTTGTGATAAACAGCTGAGGATTTCTTCATAGTTTAGGTAAATCAAGTTCAGAACTTAGTCATTCTCCACTTGTAGTCAAGAGCAGGATACCCATTCCCTTCATATATACAGAGTCAAGCCTTGGGGGAAGTAACAGCTCCAGGAATTCTAGCATAATGTGTAAGGAGCTGAGGATAGTGGCTGGCAAACAGTAAATAATTTAATATATATCTTTCTTATTGCAAGCCTAGTTTTCACTGCAGCTGATTTAGTCAGGACCAATCTCACTAACATGCACTCCAGGATCTGCCCACCCAAAAGTTCAGACAAGTGATCAGTTATTTCAGGAGACGCTGTTTTTCCAGTACACTTATTTTTCATCATGTGTTCTTAATCTTGGCATATTTGTTTCCTTCTCATGTGTTTAAGAACAAAGGACAGTTTATGTAACTGCAAATTTTTCATAGCTTCCTTTTTGCTTCTGGAATAAATCTTCAATTACTTAATTTACAGATGAAATCACAAAAATCTTATATTTAAATGATTCTGTCAATCCGTGTGAGGGAGCAGTCTTAGTTCTTCAAAATGCTATTGTTTTGGCATTCCTCACTCTGATAATGAAATGCACAAACTTAGAAATATTTTGCTGTGAGTTGTGTACTACTCAGAGAATGCATTTTGAGTTTGATAAACATCAGTAATATATTAGGAATTTGATAGGTTGGGTTTTTTTCCTCAAGGAACATGGACTAAATATCAGCACTTTGAATAGTCATAAATTTAGAAAAGATTGCTTACCTGAATATGGAAGAAAATTATTTATAAGCCAAGCCTAACTAAATGGGAAAGTCTAATAGCATTTTTTTAATTACTGTTTTTATTACTTCTGGTCTATAACCAGCAGCACTAAACAACATGCCATTTGGAACATGACATTTTTTACGATATTAAGTGAGTTGGAAAAGATTTCGAGAGGCCATCTAGTCCAATCTCCTGTTCAAAACATGTCTTCTTGTGCTGTGAGAAATGCTGGAAATTCTGGTGAGCCACAGTTAAGACATTACTTGCTTGGTAATAAAAGCAGCACATTTATTCTTTAATTAGTCTTGGTTTCCCTACTTTGCATGGTCCTTTGAAATTCTGGTGAGTAACCTGGTGCATACCTGTGATCTTGACCAAAATCATGCTGAAAATAAACAGTTGAGCTACATATAAAATTCAGAAAGCTGAATAGTTTCAGCTTTGTTCAAGCCCTAGTCTCTCTGAACTGCTTTGAAATTATTTGGAAAAATCCCTATGGAATTTTGTCTGAGATGTGTGCTGAGGCATCAAACAGGAAAACCTCTGTCTATCCTGGAAAAAATTTCTGCATGACTGCTCTGCACCCTATGCAGTAACTTGTTCTGCTCTGTACTTATCCATAGCACTCATAAAACAGATATTTTCTATTGACATCCTACCATTTTTGATGATCTGGAAAAAATTATGTCAAATTAAAAATAGATTATCACATTTAGATACTATTTTTTGATTTTGTTCCAGAGGTCCCACAGTATTACTGAATGTTAAATCTGAGCAAAGTTTTACATTGGCTGATGGTCAAAATGCAGGATTAATGCTGCTTGCTCAACAGGTCTTAATGCGAATTAGTTTTATCATGTAGTAATTGCATAAAACATAATTTTCTGATAGACTGAGGAAAGTTTAATTTTAGCACTGTTATTATCTATAAAAAATAATTCCCTACATGCTGCACTTAATCATTTATTAGTTAATGGTATGTTCAGCAATTCTATTGCTTGTTGCAATATTTAGTCAAAATCATCTCTTAATGTAAAGACATTCAGAAGGGGATTATTTTTTTTTTTCTCCTGACTATGTGAAATGTGAGAGATGAAGTTTGGGTAAAGATTAAGACAGCAGCTGCTTTCTGCAAAGACTTTTGATGGGGTCATGGGACCTGCAGCTTACAGGGTTCCAGCTCCTGGATGGCATTGGAAGAGTATGAGTTATTTACTCCTCATGAATAATGCATACCATCACACTGCAGGGTACTGTATTTCAAGAGCTGTTTTATGACAAGATACTTGGTAGCAAAAAATGCACTAATATTCTAATGTAAAAACCCTATTTTTATTAATAAACATGTATTTTTTTTTTTTTTTAAATTTTTAACCTCAGTTGAAGAACTGAACAAAAATATTTACTATCTGGATTATTTGCAAAATAGATCTAGACATCTGATACTAAATGTGCTTTTTATAAACTATTCTATTTCCTTTGAGGAGGTTCTAATGTGAGATATTGCACAGAAGAAAAGGGCTCTATTTGATTACAGAGAGTGTGGTGAGTTCTTCATGTTTCCACACTTCATATTTTCAGAGTCTTTCATCTTTAGCCAAAGTCTGAAAGTTCTACTCACATCTCTCTTAAAAATCCTGGGAGGAGAGGTGGGCATAATTCCAGCATCCCTTCTAATCATACCTCAATGTAATCTCTTGTAACATCAAAGCAGTGGGAGGATGATGACTGGGAGAAAAAAAAAAAAAAAGAGTCAGCTAAAGTTCAGTCTCTGAATAGTCTGTGGCTGTTTGCCTTTAGATTTGTGTGTGAGGACGAAGGGGGGGTGGTGTCAAACTAATCACATGGAAAACTTGGCTTTTCTGAAATAAGGTTCATATATGCCTGGATAATGAATTTTTAAATAACTATTTGCTTTCATTAATGTAAGGGGAAGCAGTTAATGAAGGAATTCAAGCTAGGGATTTTTAGCCTTTAAATATCAGACACCTGAGTTTCATTTCTAGAAGTGATGTCCAACATGCTATGTGGCACTTTTAGACAAATTTGCAGCTGATAAATCACTTGTATTGCATCTCTGGGAGCCAAGTATGGACTGCATATATTGAATTGATTTGCAGAACTAGAAAGAAACTAATGCCAGATGTCACTTTTTCTAACACTTGAAAATCAGTCCCAAACCATTTGCTTGTCCAGTTAAGGCAGGTAGGAGAGGACATTATTGCTCGATGAAAGCAGTAAGCATTAACTAAAGTGCCTCTTAGGAAACAGTCAATGAATGCTGAGACTATAAGAGCATAGACTTCTCCCCACATCTCTTCTGTGCACTCTGGAGAATTATATACACAAATTCTGCTTGATTTTGCAGAAGACTTGTAACAAAGTCATCACTTCTAACACTTCAAATCCTGCAAAATATTTTCTGCTGATCATGCCTTGGGCTTTTGCTGATTTCTTGAAAAGAACATGCCCATTAGAACATAATAAATTATTTTCTTATTGATCATATCCTAATAAAGTGCTTTCTAGCTTGGACTCTTGTCTACATGATTCTTACTTTGTCAGACAGTCTTTTACTGAGGTATCCTGATCAGTACCACAGCTAGTGTTCCTGAATATCTGGTTACTTATACATTCTTTATCCAGGGAAAGGATTTGGGTTCAAATTCTGATCCTCCTGATGATAGCTATTATCAAAACTTTTTACCCTTTTCTATCTACAAATCTCAGACAGTGGAAAATGTCAGGAATACTGGAGTAAGAATCAGTTTGGATGCACTAAGAATGAGATATTTTCCTCTGTATTTTACTGTAATAATTCACAGAAAGACAGTTTTCCATTGCAGCAATTGAACTGAAATTTATTTAAAAACTTGGGCATGAACACCTTCACCAGCTTTTGTTTCTCTATTAGAATGCAGCATCTGTGACTGAAAAAAAGCTATACATTCCCTGTTTATTATCTGCAAAGTTATTTGCAGGTACCTAAAATAAGGTTCATTTATGCCTGGATAATAACATTTTCAATAACTCTTTGCCTTCATTAATGTGAGAGGAAACAGTTCATGTAGGAACCTGAGAAACCTGGTGTAGTTGAAGATATCTGCTCATTGCAGAAGGGTTGGACTAGATGCCCTTTAAATATCTCTTCCAGTCCAAACTATTCTGTGATTCTATGGTTTTCTGCAGAAGTTCTTCATATGGAGCAATAATAAAGTACAATATGTCATTTCTGGGCGAGGTATTGACAAGAAAATTCTTTTCTTTATTCAGTTTGTATGGCTATAAAAGCCTTCATAGATAACATGAAACAGAGTAATGGAAATTTACACTTCAGCAAAAGGAACGGATACAATTTTTGAATTCTAATTTACCTAGAAAGCCACAGAATCAAGAGTATGATTTAATTGAAAAAATAAGTCTTTTGATCCCATCTTTTCCGGGTCTTATTCCATAAGAAATTGAATTAACACCAACTTAGAAATTAAATCCAGCAAGAGGACTGAAACTAAGAATGTACATAACAAGATCTGCATATGTAGTAGATTTTCACGTCCTTCACTCAGTTAAAAGAGGAAGACTTAGGAAAATATTTTTGAGGGAAAAAA
Source organism: Anomalospiza imberbis (assembly GCF_031753505.1). Classification (NCBI taxonomy): domain Eukaryota; kingdom Metazoa; phylum Chordata; class Aves; order Passeriformes; family Viduidae; genus Anomalospiza; species Anomalospiza imberbis. The sequence continues at coordinate 31,916,068 of NC_089686.1, forward strand.
ATCAATAAATCTTGTGTACTTTGAATAGATATAAAAACTTGAGATCCTTTTGAAAATTTGACAAAATTTTTGAATGTGAGCTCATTTGCATATCCCAAAATTGATTTTTGTAGATGGAAATTTTTATTAAGTAATCTTTTCACACCTTCTGTATACATTTAAAGTTCACCTGTGCTCAAAAGACCTATGAGTTTGGGTACCTGTATGCCATTTCTGGTCTTTCCAGTTCAGCAAAAGAAAGTGAAAAATTGGGTTACATTTATGCTTCAGGCTATAGTGATGGTAAGTAGAAAAGCGCTTTTTGAAGTATCAGAGGTGCAAGCTCAGAATCCAAGTTTCTGGATTTCAGGTTGTAAATTGACTGGAAGATTGAGAATAGAAAAAATATTTTACTACTCTGTATTAGTCATTGTGGGAATATGATTCTTATATTGTGAATTTATTTCCTGTGATAATTAAATGCTAAAAAATAAGCCTGATATTCCAGCACTGTTAGACTTCAAAACTAAATAGTGTCATTTTTTTTTGTTGTTAAAACTCTAAATGGTCCTTCCCCAAACAAAGCAGCATTTGCTAATTTCTATTTCAGTACTTTTTAGCAATGATGCACTGAATCCAAAAATCCTTTTCTGACTCAAGGAGATGGTGTGAAAGTTTGGAAATTTCTTGATAGAGTTCGCAGACCTAGTTTAAAAGTGAAAAATATCTTTTTCCTACTATCTCTATTTAAATCAATGAGGAAAAAAGTTTAACTTCTGGGCAGATGAACTTATGCCTCATCAGATATAATTCATTCATTATGATTTCATTGTTTCTTTCCTTCTTCATATATGACGGGATGACCATACCACCTTATTCCAATGTTTATATGAACTTGTTGATCTGGATTTTCTAGGAAATAGAACAGTGTTATTCTTCCTCATGGGTAAACACGTAATGTGTGATAAGGAAACATGCTTGAAGATATGGATTTATGAGGGAAATTTCTTTTTCATGTAAGACAGTTGAAGCAAAACAAACTCCGAGCCAATCTGAAGAGTTTTCAAGCCCAACCAACACAGCTGCACATTATCCTTGTAATCAGTACCAAGAAAAGTAGCTCTGTGGCTTGGATAGCATCAAATTTTAATTCTGTGAGGGTGCTTTGACTGTGAAAGTGAGTCTGTATGCTTAGCTGGGCATCTGTCCAGCCATTTAATTCATGAAGTGGCCTTCTCTCTACTTCAGGTAAGGTGCTCTAATGACTTGGTTGCCACAGGATGTGTGCAGTCTCAACCAAAAAGTTCCAGTATTCTGAGACTTGATTTTTTGCCTTTGAATAGCAATTGAAACATATCTCCTATTAAATAACCTTCTGTACATTCCTCTCACCGCAGTGCTGTGTTATTGAACAAACTAAACCCATGACATCACTTGATGTGTTAAAGGTACTCAGCAGCAAACCATTAAGGAAATACTCAGACTATTGCAGCATCAGGCCTCTAATTACAAACTTATGTGCAGTGTTCTGGTTCATTTCTGTTATTGATGTCCCATTTCAGTGGCAAACTTTTTTTTTTTTCCCAGTAATCCACCTCTGTGACTCAATAATCTCCAAGGACAAAGATGGCTACTGCAGAATGTGAGCCAAGGTTCCATAGTTGAATCTCACATGCAACTAATAGTATAAAGTTGTGACAGAAGTAATGTCTGTCTTGTAAAATGTTATTGTTGTCTCTATCTATAGGGAAAAAAAGATTAAAACCTCATTAAAACCTACTCTGCAGCATAATGGGCCTGACACTTTAGAGATCAACAAGCAGCCTTTTGGGCTGTTTTCTTGCACAGAAAACAAGTTTTTTGATGGTTGGACACAATATTCTTTTTTAAACTAAAATTCTGGATAAAATAATTACCAAATTTTAGTACTTTTACGAGACAGTTTCTAAAGAAGCATATGAGATGGATACAAATTGACTTGCAATCTCTAGAATGCCTACCCCAGAAGTTAGAAATGCTGTATAACTAAATAATGTGAATTTTAAAATAGGTAACTAATGCATTACAGTTTTGACATAGGAAGATAGAGCTATTACAAGTTATCGTCAACTGCAGTTTTTCTATAGGACCAACCAGCAATAGGACTGTGATTTTCCTTTTGGCTTCCTTCAGAACTATACCAGCCTTATCTCTTGCTGACTATGATTTCTGGCGTAAATCTGCTAGTCTATGCACCAAAGAGAACAACAAAAGGCTCTCTACATTCTCCATACAATCCTCGTCTCATTTAAATTTGCACAGGATTCTGTCTAAAAGTACATAATACAACTAGAGATACTGTGGCCTGTTGTGATGTTTTTAGAAAGGAAGGAAAAAGAAGCTTGTTTTGGAATGCCATGTTTGTTTCTATAAACCTGGTATTTACCTACCCTTTAAGGCTTAGTTAAGCAGTTGAAATCTATAGGAATCACTGTAGAAAACTGTGAACATGGGCAGTCCATACATCTCTATATGATTGTCCTTTGATACCGCTGAAACTCCACCAAATTCTTTGTTATATCCTTTTTTAAAGAGTAGTCCATTATTGTCTATGTATATATTCATTTTTCAAGAGCTTGCCTAGAGTGGGCTTGGTTCATGTGGATGGAGGTTGCATTTGATCCTGTTAATGTGAATAATAGAAACTGAGCGTTCTGTGGTTAAAAATAATATTTGAAAACTATCCTTATCTCTTTTCCATTCTGCTTCTTCTGTAAACAAATATTTAGAAGTAGAACTGCTAATACCATAAATATGTACTCCTGGTACTCATTTTTTACTTATAGTGAGAATGCAGAAAGTACTTCAGCTAAAGACTCCAACCAAGATGGTGCAAATTTTAATACTTCAGTTCCCATTATATGCTGCTGAAGTTCCAATGGCTCTGCATGTACGTTGAAATACAGATGGGTCTGCCAAAAGTCTTACAGCAGCTGAAGAAGAGCATGACTTCAGGAATGCTTTTAACTATGTTGTCCCTAGTATGTCCTCTGTCATGATTCTTGAAGGATGCTACAAAATACTGTGCAAAAAAGTTATCCTGAATCCTTTCCTTGACACTGATTCTTCAAGCTCCTCTTGGAAAATGTTAGAAGTTTCAAATTTTTGTATTCTGTCTTCCATAACGACATGTTATTTTGCTACATTTATACACACAAAGAGGAGGACACAACTCTTCCTCTGGTTCAGTCTATTTTAGGAGATTTCATTTGATTTTTTAAATGATTCAATAAGGGACAGCTGTAGACAAGAGAAACAAAAATATCTCTGAAAATAATTAAAAATGTGTTTTAGCAACATTTTCTTTAGAAAAGTAGAAAATGTTTCAGAGGTAGATTCTAATTCATGAAACAGATCCTCCTTTTTTTGCTTCGTAGCTGTGAGTCCTGTCTGTTTCTACTGCTAAAAGTAAACAGAGTAACTCAGAAAAGCATTCCTGTTTTTTGTTAGCTTACTAGGAAGGAAGGTCTGTCTGGCTTCTGCCTTTTTATTCTCTGCATTATTTACATGTCAGAGTGAAATAACTTTATTTAGCTATACCACATTTCAAATCAAATATTGTGTCTGGTTGCTTGGCAAATGTTAGGTCAATTATTTTCAATTATTTTTTTGATATATCAAATGCCTACTTGATATGCATCTGTCCATAATCCTAGAAAATCTTTCATTTTAATATAGGAACTTTATATCTAGAAGGGTTACCCTCACTGCTCCCTTTCATTAAAATCACTTATCCCCATGGACATTGAAAAGTCTGTTTTCCTGCATAATAGTTGTGTTTTGCTGGTGAACCAACAACCTGTACCAGTTTGTATCTCTCACTTAAGCTTTGGAGTTTTTGCAAATGAGCCATAAAAAAAGCCGTAACAGGAATATGGGACAAGATCACACTTACACACACATGAAGCCAAGCTTCAAGAGCTACCTTTCTATCCTAGCAAATATCCCACCTATCCAATATACGACACTCCTGGTGTTACCCAGCTGCTTGCAAGTTACATTTAAAAATTACCCCTTTTTTATTGCCACAGAAGCCTTGCATTTAAATCCCAGTAAAATGCCAATCTGTTGAGGATATGGGCGACAGGTTTATTCAGCTTCATATTAAGCCCATAGGTATCCTAAATAAACTTCCAGTTACAAACACTGAACACGTATTTTTGTCTGATAGGCCATTTTTAGATAATTATAACTATATTAATATATAGTGTGACTGTAATTTAATGACATTACACCTTGTTGCAGTTACCTATCTCTACTTGCTCCTTTGAATGCACAAAAAGTCTAAATTTAAATACTAGATTTTCTGGTATTTCTCTGTTTTAAAGGGCTAGAGAAAAACTAGACCAGAAATTTTATTTAATGTATTTGGTTCTTTTTACACATAGATTGACAAATTAAAGATGATTTTTAAGTCACATGTTAGTTCCAAACAAAGGGGGACAAAATGGTATTATTGTTGAATTTAAATGTCATTCAAGTCCTGCTTGTCTTTCTGGCTTCTTATTAAGTAAATGGGTAGTGGTTTGCATTTCTGCAGTGTCTTTCATCCCAGAGAACTTAAAAAACTGGATTAATACACACAACAAGCCCTTGAATTTAGCTGCTGCTACTGAGAGCTTTAATAGCAGAGTATGAGTGCAGTTAAAATAGGAGGATTAACTCTTGCACCAATAGAGCATCCCTTTACAAACCGAATGCACAAAGATCCTAACTCATAAAGTATAAATAAAAATGCTGAAAGTAATAAGGTTAAAGGACTAAATTTACTGAGTATCCTTTGATGTGACAGCCCAGGTTTTATGTATTTCATTCTGGATTGTATCCAGTGTCAAAGTGCACTTATTTGCAACAGTATATCTTGCAACTGAGCTAAAACTCTTGGTGTCTAAAACACAAACCAATAATATATAATTTTGGAAAAAAAGATAGTGAGACCAAGAAGGGATGTTTGAAAAAAGAAAAAACTGAAACACAGGAATAAACAAATGTAGGAAAACCAATGAAAACGTCAGCATTTTCCTGAAGTGATCATGCTGAAGGTCCAATGACCTCTCAAGCAGCTAGTATGAACTTTGTGTATGAACATGGTCCAGACTTACCTAAATGCAGATCTGGAATTAAATTTTCCATTATGAATCTTGTTTGGTTGCCCCACTTGTAAAAATAGATCCTAACTGTGTACAATTCTGTCTAGGAGGCTCCTGGGACATTTTACCATAAATAATACTTTTATCTGAAAATGATACCAGTTCCGACAGCTGTGTGTAAAGGCTCACAGTCTATTCCTAAGAGAGGAATAAAAGTAAGAGTAGTTGCTTGTGATTTATTAGTGATACTGTTGGTAAATTCCAGGTTGCAGCCATAAGAGATGGTATATATTTTAGAAGATAAAGGCTGAGGCACATAAATAAAAAATGCTCAGAGTGAAACAGTAAACAGCTTTATTACAGCTATGAATCTCACTCAATGATAGTTGATATATGGCCACAGAAGTTGTTTTTAAGAGACAGAGTGCTAGGAATTATCCTTGGCTCTTTTCAAGAAATTCCATGGCTGTTTGATTTCCATCTAAGCAACTCATTAAAGATGAATTGCAAGACTGTAGCTTTTAGGATACCTCAAGACTGACAAAATTCAGAGCCTTTATGTCTATAGCACATGGAACTAACAATGGCAGAAAATTGAAATTGTGGTATACAATTAGACAAGGTAATATGTCTTAGCTTTACTTAGGTATAGCTTTTCCTTTTATCCCTGCAGAAGATGCTGTCTATTTATTGTCTACTGTTACACTTGCCCAACAGAGCAGAAATATCTAGCTAAGTACTGCAGAACAATCCAAAATGGTGCAAGTCTTCATTTTTTGAGCTTTGGGAATGAGTCCATACACTTCAATTTTCAAAGAAAAAATGTGCCAATACATTTACAACAATAAGCACTTTAGATTAAACTCTACTAGTCCCTATACTTCAGCTTCTAAATCTGGTAGATGTGTCACACACATATGGAAGGCCCATTTCTTGTATTGCCTGGCTAGTACATCTCTAAAGTGCCTTGGAAATAGGACATTTGAATATATTTCAGTATTCCTTGTTCTCTCTGCAGAGGCTGCCAGCCAGTCTACAAGTAATGCCAGCTGAGGATGCTACATTTTGTATAGTTTTTGCTTGTCTCCACAAACAAAAGTAATTGTACATTGATTTGTTTATATTTTGCTATGTCAAGCTTGTAACAAGTCATGCCATTGTAATGGAGTGGAGATGTCACCTTTGTTTCTCACCTGCAAGAAGTTGCTGCCTCATATAAATGAGGCTTTCTGTTCCTTCTGTTTTGACTTAGATGGTCTTCGGCTGGAAGGTTGCAATACAGGATGAAACCACAGAACCCTTGTTTTCAGCTGAAAAGAAAACATTTCCATGAATAGATGAGACTCATACCCTCAAGGTCACTGTTTTGGCAAAGAATGTATCGAAAGAAATATGTGAGAAACTATGTTTATTCTAAAAGAAAATACAGGAAATGTATAAATTTATTATATTTATTATATTAAATAATGACATTTAAAAAACATAATCTTTGAAAAAGGAGACTTTAAGAATATTCTGGACTGGAAGCGAACTTAGCCATAGTTTGGAAGAAACAAAATCAAAGAGATTTGAACCACTAAAATAGAAAGACACAAAAGAAAGCAAAACTAAAAATAGCTCTGGCAGCACCCTGTGTGCAGATTTTGTGGGACATAACGCCTTCTGAACACACCTTTTGGAAGGCAGCTGAAGCTTCTGTCACTTTCCAACATTTGTCCTTTAGCTCAGAGATACTACAGACAAGTAAAGTATTTCCTTCAAGACAGTTGCTCAGCCAATTTGTCCTCTTTGTCTGGTGCTGAAAAGGTTCTATCGAGTCTGTACTGCCTGGTTTGGTATTACATTTTTGACTTCTGAACTAGATTTTTCAGTCTGCAGTCTGATCACTTTAGCAGAGCTTATTTTGTGAAACTGGCATTTTTATGCCTCTTTTGGGCAGCAGAATTTTTCACTTCCTAGATTCTGAACTGCCCTTAAAGCTTCCTTTAAATGTTCCTGGCAGTAAAAGCGTGATGATCAATTGATGTTTTTTTGACAAATAATAAATAATCAATTTTATGGAAAAGACTTCAAGTAAGTGAGACTATTTCTCTCTGACAAACTATATGAGAAAGTATTTATATCCTTTTCCTAACCTTTGTGTACTTGTCAGTTGGCCACACGGTTGCCTAAGGACAGGCATGCCTTTTGTGAATTTTTTTATATGTGTGTGCTTGTGTGCACACACAAATGTGTATTTTTGTCTTTATATCTGTGTGAGTAATAGAAACATAGTTACCATCTCTCCTTGTAGTAGATCTCAAAGTGCATTACAAGGCTTCGGTCCTCTCATGGTGAATCTGCAGCCTCACTAAGACTTTTAACAATGTCTACACAAGTAGAATAAGACAGAGCAGTTAGGTCTGGGACCACAAGATTATTATACCTAAAACAGTCACTTAACACATATCTTTTATATAGCACATGAATGCATGTCCACTTTGCATCTTACTGCAGTACAAAACATTGGTCTCATCTGTGAAGCAGATATGTCCCTGGAAGTTTTTGGAAATTCCTTTTTCCTTTGGGACAACATTACTTATGATCTGTGGTTCATTTACATTTACTTCATAGATTCTGCTTTTTAGTTCCTTCAGAGATCATTCCTAAAGCCTCTGTCAGATGCTAAGATTAATTCTGTGCATGCTGGGGAAGCAAGATACTGGAACTGCAATCTACTGTTGTACATGAAAGGAGAATTTTATTTCAACTGAAGAGCTTGTCAGTGCCATTGAAAAACAGGTTTGTGAAATAATATCAGTTGCACCTATATCTATTCTTTAATATTTAGAATGCAATTTAAGCTGAAAGCAATGTCAAAATTATCAGAAGCTTTTATCCATCAGACAGGGAGACACTCATTCCCTATAGACAGCTTTCTCAGTTTTGTTGGCTTTGTACAGGTGTGCATGAAAGAAGTATTCTTTAACCTTTTCCAAGTTGTATCTTGCAGCCTGATTTATAAATGGGATAATTTTCCTCCATGTAAATTCACTCGCGCTAATGCAGTGCATCCACAAAATCAGTGGAATTATCATTGTTAGAAATGCCTCTCTACTATGTCTACCTGAAATAGAGAAAAGTCAGTTCCAGGTTTTCCATAAGATAAAGCTTAATGCTACTTCAGTTGCTTGTGTTTATCTTCAATGAGTGAAAATAAGCTTTACTAGATAATTTTGGTTAAAATGCAAGAGAAATTATTTTATACCAGGTGTGGTTCTTTTCAAGTGACTGGCTGAAAATAATGAAATTTTTTATTCCAACTAAAAGTATTAAAATATTTTATATGTATAACATTTAAAAATTAAGATTCTTGATCACACTAGACAGTTTAGTTATGTCTACCAAGGTTCAGTCACACCAAGTAAATAGATTTATCTGTGTGCAAATTCAAGAGTTTTCATAACATTCCTTTCTGATAAGCCATGCACCACTATCTCAAGACCATTTCTTGACAACAATAGGTAGGCATTCAGCTTTTGTTCCTCCTGCAAGTTTATTGCATGCTTATTATTGGCCAGACTTGGCTCCCTAGGTGATTCTGCTTTTCCTGGGTGAGTGTCTAAGTAAAAATCTATCTCTAGTGTGACACTTGAGCTATGAAGTAAAAAAAACACTCACTGGGAACTTATATATTTTCCTAATGCATCCTTGGGAATTTAGCATTGTTGTGAAACTATCTGAGAAACCGTGGTAATGGAAATGGTAAGAGAAACCAGACAGTAGTGTTTAGAGAGCTATTATGAACTTTAGCTTCTGTTCACACAGTTCTCAGAAAAAACAAAACTTTCAGTTGCTGAAACTGCAGTCTGAAGGGGGTGAATGTTTACCAGATTCTTTGTTACCAGCCAAAGAATCCACAGAAAGCATATTCCATCATATGTTTACATAGCAAATCACATCCACATACAAATGCTTTCATCAGCTGAACTCCACTGGAGATTCTCAGCTGAAAAGGCTTATACTAAAGCATATTGAAGTCAGTGGAAATTTTCACATGGACTGCTGCAGGTTTTCTTTCAAGTTCTAACTCCACTTTTAGCAGCTGAGTTAAAGAAGTAACTCCATAAGTTGTAAGTTCACAGCACACTGTGATCTGTGCCAGACCCAGTCTTGTGACATGATTATTCATTATTATGCTGCAGCAAAATAGTGGTGAATATTGCACACTGTCCATAGATAAAATCTAATGAAATTTGCATTCCCTGTAGAATAAGTCTAAACTACTTCATAGACGTGAAAATTCCTCTTTATATGCACAAATTCTCCCGCTGAGAAGGGATAGTCTGAGTTGGCTTCAAAGGACATACAGATCATTAACCATGCCTGTGACGATTTCTTATATAAAGATATTTTTGAAGTCTACTACACAAGGGAAAACAATGTAAATGGTTAGGGTAGGGTATGGCCTGCAGTTCAGCTCCTATGTCTCTTCTATATTTGAGTTGAGTCTGGTTTGGTATGGCAATTTGAACAAGGAAATTGCTTCATCCATAGTGAATTGTTTTTCATAGTGAAAAGCAGCCTCTGCACAATCCCATGATGTGTATTTCTTGCATTTTTCTGTAGGGAACCTGAACATTTAGGGTTTTTTCCAGTTTGAGCCGTGAGTATTTTGCTACATGAATGTGACAAAAGCCAGGTTTTGAGAAGTGAGTATTACTATTGGATGGGATTGCTAAGGACTGTCATAGTAAGTCTACAAAAATTGTAGAATCATAGAAAGGTTTGGATTGGAAGAGACCTTTAAGGATAATCTAGTTCCACCCCACTTTCCATGGCCAGGGACATCTTCCACTAGGCCACATTGCTCAAAGCCCCTTCCAACCTGGCCTTGAACACTTCCAGGGACAGGGCAGACACAGCTTCTTTGGGCAACCTGTTCCAATGTATGTAATACATATCCTTCTCTCTGATGACTAAATGGGTAAACACAGATTGCTTGGATATGCACATCAGTGCAATTCAGACAAGAGAACGTTAACAGAAAGTGTTGAGAGCTGTTGGCTGACCCGGACAGCTAGTGGTGTTACTGGGCTGCCATCTATTCACCGATCATGTTATTCAGTCTCTCACTGTGTCTCTGGAAATTCACATCTGCATGACCTGTCAGGCCAATGCATAAAGAAATATAGGTTCATATACAAAGGATCAGGGAAGACTGAGGAGGGCAATGAAAAATGCTTTTCTTATCTGAAGTATTTCTGAGATTTTAAAAGATTTTTTAAAATCTTTTAAAGGTTAGCAAAAATCCATTGTAGGAACTTCTGAGAATAAAAGATTCTATGTTTTTTGCAGCTGGCTCAAATAAAATGATGTGTTTCATTTAAACAGCTTATCTTTTGAATACATGAGTAATTCAAATTCAGACAAAGTATGACATAGTCACAGAGTGTTTCTGTACAAGTTGTTGTAAATTCTTCTAGGTATAAAAGACAGACATAGAACATAACTTCAGCTAAACAGTCTGCTAATGGGCTTCTTGGAGCTGAACTTTGCTCGCAGCATGCTCTAGGGAACATGATGACACACAGTGACCTTAGTCACAGAGAAACATGGAATACATTTTCTCAAAACAAGAAATAGTGGTAGCTCTGCTGTCAGTTTCTATAAATCTGGGAACAGAAGCTGTGAACCAACCTTTTGTCAAAACAATCTCCTAATAGCCACCAAGTACATTAGGACCAAGTACATGTTTTTGTTATTCTATTTTCAATATTCATTTACATTTTTACAAAAGTGGACACTGTACTTGGGCTTTCTGTATGCCTCTATTTTCTGTTCCATATAATTTTTCTTCAAAGCATGAACACTAAATTATAAAACTAAACTTTTCCTCACAGGATAGAATTGCATCCAAAACCTGGGATCAATCTCTCCTGAAACTTAAATCCTAAATTAAAACCAGATCAAATTTTATAAGATGGCTTTATTTTTCATTAAAATTATCTTATTTGAATATCTGATTTTTATTTTAATATTTTGATTGTAAGTCAGGTTGGGTGCTGGATTTAAAAACTCTTAGTCCACATCTGAGTTTTGTCACTGACCTACTGCAGGGTGGAATGTCAGTTCAGATATTTCAATCAGGTTCAGGATTGTCTTAAAAATCTCTAATTCATGTCTTTTGCACTCAGAGAGAAGTTTAGGTAGGAGATCACTTCCTAAAAAGGTTGTTGGGGAAACAAAACACATTGTATAACAGGATTAGGATCACTTTGAAAGTTTGAACTGCTAGTGGTTACTTAAAAATAACCTTGTGGACTTGTAACTGAAAATTCCAGCTGTATTTTTAACAGTAGGTGTTGCTGTAGGAAAAGAGAACAAAGCATGCAAAGCAAATTGCATTCACAGGAACAGCATATTAGTGAAGAAAAAGGGAAGCCAGAATGTTTTGTTTAGAACTACTTTGAAAAATCCTATTGGCAGTTTATGTGATTTAAAATTTGATGTTATCACCTTTTCTCAGTCAGTTCTGATGAATTGCCTGTAAAAAGCAGTTAGATAGCTCAGCATTTTGAACATTTTGTCTGATTATAAAATTACCACTCAAAATTAAACCTCCCTCTTCTCACTGAAGTTTATATTAATACTCTGTCTGCATGAAAACTGAATCATAGACATATATACACTTCTAAATACCACTGCCTGGCTAGTATTTTAACCTGAAGATGTGGACAGATCAGAACAAAAGGTAGAATTTACATTAAGTAAATAAGGTGCACAGCTTACTCTTGTGTCTAGATAGCAGATACTCCTGGCAAAGCTCTGAAAGTCACTGTAGGTACCAATTTAGCTTCTTGGGTTAGCAGATAGATATGACTAGATGATGCTATCACTTTCCAATATGCTGATATAAGTCTTTGTGTTGCAGTGGTTCCAGACCCTTATCAGAGAGAACTCCATGTGCACATAGTGAACACACACAAACAGCCCTGTTTGTCGTGGTCTACTGAGGTACTGAGACAAACACTGCATTGCCTGAGCAGCAGAAGCCCATGGGAGAAAAATAAGCATGTTTGTTAAATTTTTGATCTGGAAGTGATTAGAGAGATTTCTAGGAGATTGGGGTGGAAATATGTTTGATTGAAAAAGGAGGGAAAAAGTCACAGCCGTGCTTGTGCCAAGTGTTACCTGGTGAGAGCATGCTCTGCTCCAGCCAGTGGAAGGACAGGCTCTCTTTTAACCTGGGCTTTTTCTTTCAAGTTTTTCCCTCCCTCACTTACATTACAATTCAGAACTTCAGGATAAAAAAACTGTTTCCTTCTTATGTTCAGCAGGTTTGGGTGAAGGATATGTGTTGTAAAACAGGTTTTGGAGGAGCATTGTGTGAGTGAGCACAAGTTGACAACTTGCTGAAAGCCCAGGGGCTCGGCTTTCCTTGTACATTGTGCTCAGCCTATACTGTCAGTATTCCAGCGATCTGCTTGTGGGGAAGAACACTTCACTTCTCACTCTGTGGAGGCACATGGAAGTTGAGATGTCAGATATTACTTCTTACCTAATCACATTGTGACACTATCAGCAATGAGAGTTCTTGGTCTGATGGCATAAATAATTCACCGAAATATGAAAGCTTTATAGAAAAAGCAATAATTGGAAGTGAAACAAGATGCCTCATAAGGATGTAATCGTAAACAACAGAGACTCAACCTGCTCCTGGATCAGACGACTAGATACAGCTGAGTCTACCAAACTGGAGCAATGCCTCAGTAAAGTCAGAGATTCCAATTATTTCATCAAGTTAGTAAAAATCTAGGAATACAGCAGAAAGATGTCTTCTTTGATAATCTAGCTGGAGATTTAAGTAGTGATGTCTGTTGAGGAATAGTCAGAGATGATGAAGTGTAAATTGCATCACATTAAGAAGTCATTTGAAAGTCTCTTTTTATAGCATGAGAGATGTACTGTGCTGAGAAGTTACTGATGTCAGGTCATTTTGTACCAATCCTAACAGAGGTAAAAGGGTTTGAGCTATGCTTAAAACTATAAAGTTTATACATGTGATGTTTGCAGTTTATATATGTTGATGTTCAAAATAAGTGAGTCAATAAATCAGTTCATTGTATAGGACTACTTTCTGGTCTCTCTAACACATATTATTCAAATTTAGAGAAGTGACAGGGTTTAATGGTTTAATTAAAAACTAGTTCCTTTCTTCATGGTTTGGGTGCTTTGAAGCTATGAGCTATTGTCCTTAGAAGAAATAACAAAAAAATATTTTTTAAAAAGTGTAATTTATTGAAAAGTGAAAGAGAGAAATGTCCCCACCCAGGGAGCAAACTGTAACAGCACTGGCAGTTTAACAATGAAAGATCTCATCAGTTAAATTTGTAATAATATTGATAGCAGAAAGGATCAACAAGTGTTGAATACTAACAAATATTTTGCCCAAAGAGTGAAAGATATGATGAGGATTTGTGAATGGGATTGAATTCTTATCCTAACATTCCTTGGGTCTGTTCTTTCAAGGGTATCTAGGCTAACACATGGTAGAGGAAATGAAATCTTTTCTCCTTGATATCTTCAGAGTAGGCAACCGGTACCTACCTCATGCTCCTCACAGCACCGCAGATTGCCACTTGTTCCACACATCCAGCAGCACCCTCCTGTCGTGCACTCTGCTGAGGGGACGGGCAGCTCCTGCCCAGGTGCAGAGCAAAGCTGCCTCTTGCTTTGCGGAGTTTTTGTTCAGGCAACACTAGGAGACACGATGAAGTAGAAACATATAAAAGAGGAGAAAGCTAGCATCACAGGTCAATTGTTAGCATTAGCACTTTGAAGATTTAATTTTGCATACTTTTAGATACTACTTCTGCATCATCTGAAGTTGTACTCCACAGCATCTGCAACCATAAAAACCATGTGGATAGAATAAGAGGGAATCTTTGAGTTAAAACATGTAAAAATTGTTTCAAATGAAGGAACAAGATTTTGTTTCCTCTTTAATGAATACATGCAGTCGTCATATAATTCTAAATTTTGGCTAAGCATAAAAGAATGGAGGATATCATAATGTCTGACAGAGCTTACTGATAATGACTGCAAACCTATAGTAAAGATCCTTGTTCCAGTGATTTTCTCCTGGTATATTTTAAATATTTCATATGGAAACCAATGTTTTGTACCTATTAACGGCTCTGTTACATGTCAGCCTTTGCTTGCAGCTTTGTTTTTTCAACAATGCAGTTCGACTGTGGCTCTTTTGAAAGGTTCAAACTTCAGGACATTCTCAAGCTCACGTGAATCATTTATATCACATCTGCCTTGGAGTAAAATTAGGAATTATTACTAGATGCTGCAGTATGAGGTGCTTTCTCCATCATTGGCTCTCCTAAGCCAGGTTCTTCTGCAATAAATTTGGAACACATCCAAAAGTCATGACATTTGATCACAGGCAATTTACCACAACAGTCACGGAATCCTCTGCTTCTGGCTCTTGACTTCTGGACTTTGTATATTTTTGGTTTGCTCTGTCTCTGAAGACAGATCATGCCTGGAAGGGAACATAAGACAGAAACACCTATCAGAAAGACTTAGTTTTGCATAATGTAGATAAATTAGAACATATTCCCACTCTTTGCTTGACGTTAGAAGCAGAATGTGGGCACCAGTGCAGTGGGTTGAAAGATGTATTTGAAAAAATAGCTCAAGGTTTTACTACTGCGTCTCCTCTGATATTTTGCGTAAATCCTATAGTTAGTTTTCATGTAAAATCACACACAAGTATACACAAATCACATTTTGCTGACTGTCTTGAAAGATGGAACTCCCTGTGAGGAACAGAGAATTGGACTTGACAATCTTTATGGGTCCCACCCAACTTGAGATATCCTATGATTCTATGATTATAACCTTCTGAGGTCCAAAAGAGCTGTGTTTGAAAAGTTTTCTTTGGGAGTCCTTATTGCTGGTGCTATCTATACATCTTGTTAAAGAAACCCCCGTCTCTTTCCAAAACTAGCAGTGGAAGTCAAACTGGGAGTGAGAAAAGAGGAAGAGTAAAAAGATTGCCACAATAGACAAAAGGCAAAGCAGAGAATATCCTTCTTTTTACAAGACTGTGTATACTGTTGATTGTTGAGAGAATTTGACTCATAAATTCTCTCATATTCTCCAAGCAGTAGTAGAACATACAAAGAAGTGAAACTGCTGAAAGATTGAAAGCTTACCTTTGCAAGAATAATCAGGCCCCCTTATGAGGAATACTATATAAGAACATCACGAGCCTAAACCTTTTCCCCTCACTGATAATACCAATTTATGAATTTAAATTTTTGTTACTTACTTGACGCTCTTCCCAGCAAGAAAATTCGTAAGTATTTAAAGTTCTTCCATATAAGGATTAGATTCCTTTGAAATTAAATGATTTAAAAATATGAAAATAGTCTGCAGTTGAATCATACTTATTTTTTTAATATAGGTTTATTCAGCAAATTGGCTACCAGTTGAGAGCAATGGTTTCCATACTACGATTTGCGGTGTATTCAAAACAGATGGAAGCATCTCAAAGCCTGCTTTGTCCAAAGCCAAGAACATTTTTCGGCAAGAAGTCTGAACTTGTTGCCACATAAACAAAATGAGTGATTTAACTTTGTGTCTACATATTTTGGATTGGCAAAAACTGCTGTAAAAAAGTAAAGCCAGAGAGCAAATGCTACAAAAATAGGAAAAGACAGAGCAAGAAAAAGAGAGAGATACGCACACATATGCGTGCACCACACACAAACACACCCATTCTGGCAGCTGTTAGACCCGAAGTGTTTGTGTTTTGAGATTCTAAACAAGTAACAGGGCGTTTTGGTCCATCTGGAAAATTTCTTACACTTTTCTTTCCCTGAGTTTAGGCACCCACATCAATATTGAAGAGAGCATATTTGTATGCCTTCTCTTGGCTGTCCCTCAAAATAAAATTAAGCCTTACATTTTCTTCAGGTTTGTTTACGATGTAGATATTCAGTATGATGCTTTCCAAGAAATCAAATGTATCCTAAAACATTGAAATGTAGAGAGGTCAAAAGAGTAGATAATAATCTTGACTGTATATGTGTATATTTATGTGGAAGGGGTGAAAGATTTAGTTTTGGACTAAGGCTCATGTGCTGAGTTGTCTGGCCCTGAACTTCACCTAGATGATTCTGTTTTAGAGACTATCATTGGTTATTTCCAAATTTGCAGTTTTTGTAGACATTGAAATTTTGTCCTGGAAGTGCTCATGGAAGAGGACTGAGTATGGGAGTAGACAGAGAAAGCTGTGCATAAGTTTGTCTCTCTCATTGATGTCTTTTGGTGGTTTTGGTGTTGCAGAGCTGAATAGGTGTAACTCTCCAATTTTATTCCCTTTTCTAGGGTAGGATGTCTAGTTAAAGTGCACATCGGACTGTTTGCTAAAATGTCTTCCAACCTTGCTTAGTTGTTCCTCCATTTTTGCCTACAGCAGAATTATCAACACTTCTTTTCAGGACCATTTTTGATTGTTATACATAGCAAATTCTGAGCCTATCTGTCTTCATGGTTTCCTTCTATGAATGAGATGCATTTTCTGTGGAATGGGGGTGTTGAAATGTAGTCATGACTGTCCCACAAGTCTTTCACTATTTCATACTTCTTGGGCCAAGAAGATTAGGAAAACACTGCAGAGGATAAATTCAGACTGTGGGGTACAGCTTGAATTAGTGATTTTTTTACTTCATATGACTCCTTATTTTATCTTTTATGTAGCATTTTATTAGCAAAAAGAGGCCATTATTTTTCTTTTGTGTAGCCCCGTTAAAGTCAGTGAGCTCAGAAATATGGAGTTGTATGACTATCAACTTTATAGAAATGTCTCCAGATGACTAGAAAGAAATATTTGAATGCCATGGAATGAAAAGAAGTTATAAAAATTCCTGGGATTTTAATTTGATTTGCCAAAAAGATTTATCAAAGATGCATTTGTAGAAAACATTGTGTCTTTCTCAGTAATCTATTTTCTTCTAGAATAGAACATAATGAAACATATACCCATAGATTATCAAGCATAATGGCAATTTGTTGTATTGTGTTTTTATATCTCTGTAACAGTTCTGTAATGGTTTGCCCCTTCACCCCCCAATTTCTCCCAATGGTTCCACCCTGAGCTTTCCTGCCTTTCCCTCAATGCCAATCTCCCTGAAAATGCTCAGTCATTCCCCTGTCCCCTCCCTGGTACCCTGTCCATCACTCGGCTCCCCATCCTTCTCCCCCAGAATCTTCCACCTTGGGCATTGAGTGAGTGGACGAGGGCCAGGGATCCCTCCCTTAAACTTTCCCCATTGGTTTGTGTGTCTGTCTGTCCCTCCGCCTTCCACTCCCCCGAATCCCCCCATTGGGTGGTGGGCGTCCCTTCCCCCTTGTTACTGCCCCGGTACTTAAGGCGATTGAGAGAGCCTCGAGAGCATTTTCGGCTATCGGGACAATGGCATTCGGAGCTCCTTGGAGCTTGCATTAAATTTGAGACTTTTTCCCCAACCTTGAGTCAACTCCCTCATTACCTCCTTGGACGCCACCTCTCCTCCTTCCAAGACCGACAGCGAAGCACTCTGTCTTAGCCGCTCCTTGAATCTCGTCGAGAAACAGGGGAGAGTCCTCTGCTGCTGACCGTGCCTCTCCAGGCAGGCATAGCCAGGGAGCTTCAGGCAGGCACAGCGGTGGCAATTCAATGTGATTTAGTGAATGAGAAGGTGGTAACACTTCATGTTCATAACAAACAGTTAAGGAAGCAGCACAGGAGCCCTTAACTCCTATTTAAAAACTAATGTAAAGGGGGTTTTATACTTTAATTCTGGAACAGTCGCAATAAAATAGAAAATGTGTCTTCAGAAGGATAGCAATTTCATTTTACTGAGATCCCTTATTTTATTAGATATTAGCTCAAAACTTTAGTAAAATTTGTAGATCATTTAATGAATTTGAAGGTAATAAATTCTTCAGGATACACCAAAGCTTTGAAGACTTATGCAAGCACTTTCTACAATGAGGAGATGGGAAGGAATAAGAATATATAACTTTTCTCCTCATCCTTGTATTTTTGATGTTCAAAATTATACTTTTAAAGTAGCTGCATATGAAGCCTGCTTACGAAGGCTTGTGATTTTAAGCTGCATTCCATTTATATTAGGTGCTCTGTTTGTAGATTTCTGACATATCTAATTTTAAAAGTGCTATACTAATACTATATTTAAAATTAAAACCAAAACCAGAAGCCTTTTAAGGATTCTTTTATTTTGTGCTCCTTCTTGGATTTTTGTGGTTAGAGAACTACATTTTTGTTTCAAATCCAATAGCTCTGTTATGAGAACAAAAACTAATGATGGGGGAAAATCTTGCTGAGAGATGATTCCGAGTGTATATCAAATGGAAGAACCATTACTTATAGTGAAAAATGGCTTGACTTATTCTGGGCTTTAGCTTTATATGCTAAATAAAATTGAGAATTTGCAATCCAGAAGAAGCTAAACTGTATTAACAGTAAGAATTTTGACATTGCATAATCAGAGAAGTATTTAATTTCAAATGGTTTAATTCAGTGTAGGTGGTCCATGCTCACAAATTTTTTTGTTTAATCTCAACACAGATCTCAAAGATGTGTCAGAGGTCCCTGAAGAGCAGTAAAGCTAGAGTCTAAGATTTCAACCATAGTGAAAGGTGGAGACAGTCAATCAGCTTATTAGCTACTAAGTCATGGCACCTTGTAGTTTTTCTTATATTGGTGCCTTTAGGATTAAAAATATAGGCCCTTTGTAAGAGTAATGATTTTGAAAGTAACCACTTACTGTTCATTAAAAATTGTGATTCCCAAGCAGAACAAGCCCAGTGCTTCTCAGCAATGCAGAAGAACATGAATTGTGCTGTCTTAGGGGACAGTCCTGCCACAGGAATCATGGGGACAGATGTCCACGAAATCTGTTATAGGGAAGGACCGTGAAGAATAGGGATTGCTGCTGAAGAGTAGGCAGCTCTCACTGACAAAGGAAGGATGGTCAGACAGCTGCTGTTTGTGAGGGCCACTCCACACCACAGAATACACTTTCTCCAAACCAACACTGGTTTGGAAGCTGCCAGACTGGTTTTCTACACCTTAGGTGTGGGTAAAGGAAGCAACCAGGCCAAGGTTACTGATAACAACCCAGAGTCTGCAGTTTTAGGAAACCTTCTGCTGTACCTGAGCCTGCAATAAGTTTCTAATGATCTTTTGCCTTTGGATTCTGTATGTATTATTTGAGGAGAATCTGTAGTTGATTATGCAGTTGACATCCAGGAATTTCTGCTTCTTACTTTAAATCTGAAATGCTGTCTGTCTCAGTCATCTGGATAAGCATTTTTTAAATTTCTCTGCACCTTTTTCTTGTTTCATAATATGCCAATCACTCTCAGGACTGTGGCTAGGATTTGCCAATGTCAGTAAATGGTTTTAAAAATAATGTCAAGTATAATGTCACAGTGTACCTGCTAGAGATGGGTTTTGTGTTCAGCAAAGACCAACTCTTCAGAGACAGAAAGACCCTACCAGCTGAAATGGTAGCATTGCACCATTACAGACAATCTCAGGCAATGGAAAATCCTTGAAGAAGGGTTTCTTCTCATCTTGTCTACGATTTATGTTGAACACTTGGACCTTCAGGCCAGAGGATGCATGTTGCACAGGGAGAAGGGCAGTTCTGAGGAGGATTAAAAGAAGACCTGTTAACACCAGACAGCCTGGAAGAGTAACTTTATGTCAGAGAACTTTATGTCTGCTTTGAACAGCCATAACACTCTGTGCTGGAAAACTAGGAGAGTAAGATATAAGATATACAAAATCCTTCTTTCTTCACAAATTCCTTCCTCTTGTGTGCTCATTTTGCATATCACATTTTTAGAATTGCAGTTTGCTTGGAGAAAGAGATGTCACAGAAATCACAGAATATCCTGAGTTGGAAGGGCCTCAGAGGCATCAAGTCCAACTCTTAAGTGAATGGCCCATCCGAGGATGAAACCCATGACCTTGGGGTTATTAGCACCATGCCCTACCCAACTGAGAAGTTTATTTTTCAAATGTACATTGAAATATCTGCTTTTCAAATGCTAATAATTACATCCCTTCCTGAAAGTATATCTACTGTACTTTATCAAACACATATTTCAAACACAAATTGCTAAATTGTACTTTTAACTAACTGAGATTTCTAGATGAATAAAAAGAGCTCAGCTGAGTCTTAAAAGATATCCAGGATTCTTAACAGTAATAAGTGCTAATTGAAAAATAATCTCTCTTGATTTTTTTTTTCTGGTCTAGAGGGTTAACCCTGAAAAATACCTGTTTTATTTTTAGACCTTTCGCATGAAAAAGTTAAATGACTTGACTGTGATATTTCAATTCAGCCCAAGCTTGAGAATTCTTGATTTTCTTTCCATATCATATGTTGCCTCCACTAAAGAAATTACAAAAGGAAGTAGCATCAGATGATCTATGCATATTCTGTGAATCTTAGTCATTCTTATAGGCAATTGTAGGACAGTATGTGGCAAGCACCAAATCACTTATCAAATAAAGCTTTCCAGCAGGTAAATGGAATCTATTTTGTTGGGCAGAGAAGCATGCCCTGCAAACCATTATGAATTGCAGATTTTCATAACTGAGACTCTTGTCTTCCAACACATTAGAGGTAAGCCTAGTTGCCTATACTGTCTGTTGGCCTTGGTGGTCCATAGTATCATTTTGTAGACACAAAGTTTTCAACGTCTCAGAAAATGGATCCTTTTTATTTTCCAAGTTTCTAAACACCAGGGCTCAGAAGAGAACCCCGGGACAAAGGGAGTCACCCTATGCTCAAGGAGAGATGATATCATTTGGAAGTCATTTGCTCAGAGAAGAAATAGGAGGGAGAAAACATCTGTTGACTGTTGGGAGGCTTGCCAAGCCAAACAGGAGTTGCGGTTGATACTTAGGACATGCTAACAAAACCAAGGAAAGTAATAATCGTGTATAGAAGCATACAGGATACATACTACACATAGTTTTCAAAAGATGACCTTCAAACTAACACAGCTGGAATTTTTCTGAAGGATGGTTATCTATCTTTGCTTTGCATGAAGAAAGTAGATGGAAACTAAACAACTTTTTTCTTAAATATTTTATGCAGAAAAGAAAATTCACTTTGTCAGCTGTTTCTCAGCCTTCCAGATGGTTTGAAAGACATACTTGCACTGGAACTAAGGGAAAAAAATCTGTGACACAGAAAAAAATGTACACTTGTATTTCAGATACTGCATAATCACAGAGTAGCCAGGTTTGGGAGGGATCTCTGAAGATCAAGTCCAATCCTTCTGCCAAGGCAGAGTCACCTAGGGCAGGTGACACATGAACGTGTGCAGGTAAGTTTTGTATGTCTCCAGACAGGGAGACTGCACGACCTCCCTTGGCAGCCTTTTCCAGTACTCTGCCACCCTCAATATAAAGAAGGGCTAGTTTTAATATTTGGGTAGATCTTTGGTCAAAGAAGTCTGGGTGACCCATTCCTTCACCCTATTGTTCCACTCTTTTATGGGCAATTACCACAAAAGAAACAATGTGATTACAATTACTCTTAGATGATAATTAAATGAAGATAATTTAAAATAAAGACAGTGCCAAAAGATTAAAGGAAAAGGAATGTTGGTGAAACAATACAGAACTTGTTTCTCAATTTTTTTCTTTTTCTTTTTTCCCCAGAATATTACTGAGAGTATTCTAATGATTCTTTTCTCTTAAAAAAATCCTCAGGTCACAATATATTGAGGTGGGAAAAATAATTAGCATGAAATGTAAGTACTAAAATTAATTAAACAGATTGGATGAAATTCCCCTGTGCTAGGTAATATAACAGTGGAACCTCATACCTAGGATATGGGTAGCTGCTCATCTCTTTAGTCATGTTTGTCTGGACCTCTCATCAGGAGAAAACTCTTTCTTGCTTTATTTCAACGCTCCACCTGTGGTCTCTGATGGTATCAGGAAATGCTGAAGCACAAGAAAAATGAAAGCAACAGTCTGTTAAAAAGACTAACATAAAAGATTAAGGATTTATGATAGACTGGGTCTCAAAAAGTCAGTATGAGTCTCCCATAGCTTTCCATGGTATCTTAAAAAAATATAGCGAACAAAAAGAAATTAAATATAATTTTCCCTGAGCTTTAATACTGTTAAAATTTATTAAGTTAAGAGCTGAGAAGTATGGCTTTAGTTCCTTGATGGTATTCCTTAATTCCTGTATCTTCTAGAGCTCTCTAGGGCTCTCTAGTATTGCTAATGCTGAAGTCTGTATAAGAATAAAACTTCCTAACTAAATGAAAAGAATTTTGATGAGTTAAGTCTTCCTCCTTTCACTTCAGAGGTCTTCTGAAGATCTTCACTTTTTTATGTAGAAGACTTAAACATGTTTTTAATGGACCCACTGCTGCTAATGTCTTGTGAAAGTTGTGGCCAAATAGAAAATTTAGGCAAAGTCCACATTTTTTAAAACTCCAGAGACTGTGACTATTTTAATTTCAGAATTACTCTTCCATCCTGGTAAGGGGGTATGTAGATCTACATATCAGGGTCAATGAAAGACCTAATTATGTCCTCAGCTTTACTCAAGGCGATTGCCAAAACCAGGTGTTATGAAAGAATATTGCCTACAGAAATACATGGACAGGCTGGGAACTGCCTCAAATATTCTGTAAGTGTGAGATCAAAGGGACAATGTGGGGATTGAGGCCAGTAAGCACTACAGGGATGAAGGTGGATCTAACTTTCTCTCTTGCAGAAGAGAAGTGAGCATCCTGAAAACAAGAAGCCAGGAAAAAATGAATCCCAGGTTGGACAGAGATCTAAGATTGATTATATTATTCTCTGGACTTTGAGGAATGACTGTGAACTCTTTTTTACCCCTGAGAAAGGTGGGAACTTGAATCACCCCAAGTACTTTGAGCAGCCTCTCTCTTCCATTCAGTATCAATTTGAAGGGTTTTTTCTTTGAGAAAAAAGCTCATCACTTAAACTGTGTATTTCTAGACATATATGATTTTATATAACTGTTGAGCTTTACTATTGTTATTTTCATTTCTTCATGAAAATAAGATGGATGAAACTCCTACCAAATGGTTTGCTTGCAAAACTTGTCATTAAGAATAAATAACTATGGATAAGCGACCTTTGTGGTGTTTTGGGTTTGCAGATCCTCTAGAACTTTATTTCCTAATTCTTTGAACTGATGAAATACGCCAAGTCTTCCCCCCCAATTTAATTTTCTTGCTCTGCCAATGTATTTGTAACTGGGTGGAATCATGTGTTATTTAAATAATGATTCCTGTCTGAAAGTAATTTCTGCCCTGTTTGTGGAAGAACTGTTCATGCAAAAACAAAACCTGTGGCAGCTTAGGATTTCTATTTGAAATCCTGAATGGAATAAAATGACTGGAAATAAAGCCTCAAAATATTGTGTGTTGTAATTCCTTGTTCTGTTCTAAACATAGAACTCTGAGTTATTAAAGGGTCTAAGTTCTGGCACAAGTAGTTTTCTCCTTCCTTTTAATAATTGCCTGTGTTAACCAGACACGGTGACAACAAACTTTGATCCCTACAGTGGTAAGATTCATAAATCTCCAGGCTGCATCCAGTCAAAGGGTTTCAGGAACTGGTGAAAATAAGTTGGTGCTTGCTAAATATACATCGATCTGGTATAAGAATACAAAAATTCAAATGTATTTCATATTGACTCTTGTGAAGGAGATTTGGAGTTTTAAACCCTGGAAGAGTAACGTTGTGGTTGCCTTCTTATCAACAGTACATTAGAAAGCACCAATACTTTTTCAATAATGAGAACAGAATATGTCAAATAGTATGCAATCCCTGGTGCCAACATGCTTTATATAAATATTTGCAGTAAACTATTTCTTCCTAATAGGTTGTGTATTATAAACATATATAAATATAAACATGCATATATAAAAATGCTGGAAAAAGTCACATTTATATAGACTTCTTTAATTTTCCCTGGGACTTTTTTATTTCCTTCCCATCCGGGTTTAGAATTATCTCTGAAGTATTATCAAAGTAATAAAGGAAATGGCTAAAATTCCACTAAACTAAGGTAAATATTGTTTTTAAACATTAGATTAGAGTAGATCTGATCCAGCCTGCACAGTTATGGATTCAATGCTCTCCACAGCACTACCTCAATTCCCAGAAAGAATGACTGTAAGCTGAAATACAATATTCTGCCAGGAAATCACTAGTTCCGAGTTATTAGATTCCAGCCCTGGTTGAGACTGAGGCAAGGAGACAGCACAGGAAGCACTCAGAGTTCTTCGTAAGTGTGTCTTAACATTTTTTAAATAGTATACTTTCAAAGGTAGTGGAGATGATGGACTGCAGCAACTGAACTGCAGGTGCAAAGAGACCCTCCTGTAAACTGTGATTATTTCTTCTTTTCCTGTTGAAAGTGTGAGCACAAGTACTTAATTTTGTTCTCTGAGGTTTGGAATTGAAGTATTTATATTTCTTGCACTTTGAAATAACCATATCTATTTTTGCATGAATCCCTGTGTGTGGGATGCATAATGTTATGTTCTCTTTGAGCAGAGCCACAGAATTTCAATCTTCACTAAACAACTTCAGCCTAAATCAGAAACATGGACCAAAAAGCCTTTAAGGTTACTGAGGTTGCTGTTTGATGGCATATTCTCGATGCTAAGAAGCTTTACAATACTGGTTAAGAGGATCATATTGCCTACATGCATGAAGTAGATAATTCAAACCTGAAAACAAGCAGTCTGTAGTGTATCAGTTATGATTTATTTTCTTTTAAATCAGGAGAATACTGATACTTTTCTTTTAATTAAGGAACATCTTTTGGAGAAAGCATCTGTTTAGTGAAGGCCAAGAAAAACATTCTTTAATATTGCTCTTTTGTCATGTGGGACCTGCAGTTCAGGTATTTCCTGTTCTTACTTTTTCTCCGTTGTGTTTCCCAGCAGATGACATCTACCCTGTTCATTTTTCAACGTAAATCCTTATTGGTTATTCTTGGGACAATTCTGCCAGTTTCATTGGACTCCTCTCACAGATCAAATTCTATACTGGTCAGCCTTAACTAGAATATGACATATGACTGAAAGGCTGTTTACATGGAATTATAATAATTTTATTTCTGTTAAGTGAGAAGTGGGCAGCTATTATAAAACCTCATAACACATTTTCTGTTGTAGCAAACATTTGCATTGCTGGTTTTAATAGGGATAAAGGATTGCATCCACTATGGAGAAATAATCAGATTCCTTTCTATGCTTTGACTACATAGGAAAGAAAAAGAATTATTTTTTCTCCCCGTCTATAACAATCAAGTTGGAAGATAGAACCACGGTCTGGTGTTTAGGTAAGTCCAGGTAATGCTGTCAGGGAACAAATAGGGTCCTCTTAGTGCTCACTCTTTCTCTTTTAATAACCATCCCTGAAATTGCTCTAATGATCATTACATGTCCACAAATCAGAAGACTCTTAAATAGTATCTCTCTGGCAAGTGTCCTGTATTTCAGGCTTCCCAAGAGATTTGCTATCCTTGATGGCAACCTCCAGGCAAGTCTGTGACACTGTTCAGCAGATTGGCATTTTTTAAAAGGGTCATTCAAAGGTTTGGACTAAAATTACTTTTCAGTCCTTCTGGTATACTGCAGTGTAAGTAAAGATACTTGGAGTGTAAAGAACAAGTTTGTGAATTCACAGAGTAAATTCAGAAGGAAAATATTTTCAAAAACCCAAATGAATCAGAAATACACATTTCTGTAATTTCCTTTCCTTTTTGTCATCGGTATTCTGTTCATGGGGTCCAATAACATTTCACATCACAATAACCATCAATAGGGAAAATGGTAAAATAGTGACACAGATATAGTTCTATAGAAGAAGATATATTTCTGACTAGTGTCTACATTTTTTCACTGGAATCTTCATCAGAAATTTTAGATTTAGTGAAGGAAAAATACTTTGCAGAAATTCTAATTTCTGTGAATGCTCATTTCAGAAAAACACGGAAAAAATCCCATAGCTACAATTTTCTTGTTGATCTACTGAGTTTTTAATAAGAACAGCTGGAGAAACTTTTTTCTTAAGTTAATATTATGATATTAGAGGTATGAGATGCATCTCTGATGTAATCTTCATTAAATAATCATGTTGTTTTCCTCAGTAATAAAATTCATGCTAAAATATTTGAGCTTGCCAGTCAAAGCAACAGAAAATAAAATAAGGAGCCTACAGAAAAACACAGGACTGTTTCATTTTTCTTGGATCTTGTGGAAGGATATTACTTCTAAAATTGCAGCTCTGCTACCTCATCTGTCAGGTTAATTTCACCAATATTTTCCATTTCCTTCTGTTGAAAACCATTAAAATGATGGTGTTTAATATGAGGCCTCATTTTAGTGTATGCTTATTTAAGACAATTGATGCAATGAAATAATTTGGTTCTCTTTTTCAAAAATCCCAGGATTTTCACTACCCAGATATAGCCTTCCTAAAGTGACCGGTTAGTTGATTTTGGTTAATGCCATAAATATTCTTTAGGTTCATAAATGTCATAGTCTCATAAATACTCTTGTTCTTAAAACGGGATTGAAGGTTGTAGGCTGTTTATTTTCATTCCATACTCATTTAACACAGGGTACTGTCCATCTACTATCGCCACCTCACTGGAGTCGACAAAAACTTATTTACTATAAGCATTCTGCTTGTCTGGTCCCTTTATCAAGATTAAGAAAACACGAAAACATCAAAACAACAGACTGCCCGAACCCGACTGCTGGCAGCTGCCCCGGATGACTTGCCGGACCGAGGGCAGAGAAAGCCAGCGTCTCTCTGGCACTCAGGGATGTGCAGAAGCTGCCCTGCCAGCCCGGGTTTGGTTTGGCCCGGCTAAGGCGAAATGTGGTATCTTGCATTCCCCCAGGCTGCTTTCTGGTACGGAAGAAGCAGAAGACCTAGAAGACCTGATTGCTTGACAATTTTTAGTGCTTGAATGTCATGTTTAGAGGCCGATGCACTCACCTGCAAGGTAAGAGAGCAGAGAGAGCCGTGCTGCTGCCCGCGCCCGCTGCAGCTGCGGGGCTGAGGGGCCTCCCTGGCGGCACCGCTAAACGGGCAGAAGGATGTCCGTGCGCATAGGTGCGCCCATACATTTTTTAACACTGCAGTGGCATTCTCATCTCTTATTTATAACAGTTGTGCCCTTTAATTTGAAGAGAAAAATATGTATTTTATCTGGTAGGTCCTGGTAGGGTTTGTTTGCCAACTCCCGACTGCCCCAACGGCCCCGCTCCTGGCCGGCCCGTGCGGCGCCTTCCTACCCGTGTCCCGGGTCTCGTTGCCCCGGGCCCTCCGCGGAGCCGCAGCTCCGGACCCGCCTCCGCGGGCGCGGGCGGGGGCGCTGCCGCGGCGGGACAGCAGAGGGCGCCCGCGCACCGCCCGCCGCGGGGCCGCGCCGCGCACCCGCGGGGCTCCGCGGCCCCCGCGGCCTGGGAATCCCCACTGCCCCCCGGCCCCCGCTCCTGGGACCCTCCACAGCCCATACCAGCCCTGGAATCCCCACTGCCCCGCGGCCCCCGCTCCTGGGACCCTCCACAGCCCATACCAGCCCTGGAATCCCCACTGCCCCCCGGCCCCCGCTCCTGGGAACCCCCACAACCCGTAGAGCCCCTGGAATCTCCGCAGTCCCCGCTCCTGGGAACCCCCACAACCCGTAGAGCCCCTGGAATCTCCGCAGCCCCCGCTCCTGGGAACCCCCACAGCCCATACCAGCCCTGGAATCCCCACTGGCCCCCGGCCCCCGCTCCTGGGAACCCCCACAGCCCATACCAGCCCTGGAATCCCCACTGCCCCCCGGCCCCCGTTCCTGGGAACCCCCACAGCCCATAGAGCCCCTGGAATCCCCGCAGCCCCCGCTCCTGGGAACCCCCACAGCCCATAGAGCCTTTGGAATCTCCGCAGCCCCCGCTCCTGGGAACCCCCACAGCCCATGGAGCCCCTGGAATCCCCGCTGCTCCATAGGCTCCGCCCGGGTGCGGGAGGTACCGCTTGCACGGCCACCGCTTGCACGCACGGCCGGCTCGGGGGAATGTTGGCACATGCCGCCTGTGGAACCCCCCAGGGGTGGCTCTCAGCGCAGGTAGCTCGGAGAGGGCTGTACAGAGTAGCCCGAGCACCTTTCCTCTGGCTGCCCGGCCAAGTATCAAGTGGGAAACACCTGAGGGGAAACCACCTTTTCAGGTCTTGACTCCTGATATAATAGTTTTAAAATATTTCAAGTGTAGATTTCAAGTGTAAATTTCAAAAGGTAGTTTTAAAACATTTCAAGTATAATTTTCAAAAGGTAGGAGGGAAAAAAATGTCCTGTCTATGCACAGGAGGATCCAGGCAGAGATATGCTTTTGCATCAATACATTTATTTAAGTGCATACCTAGCCTTTAAAAATGGTACCCATATCAGCCTGTATATGAACAATTTATATATTGGTGTTGAGAGGTTTTCCTGTGTATTTACTAGTGCTAAAATATTTAGAGGTTTGCTAGTTTATAGTGTAGAGCAAGTCACAATATGGCATCTTCAAGATCTTGGATCTGAAGTGAAAAAATCTCAAGGGCAGTGACAAATATTCTGTCAAATGCGAGAACTTAACTTTCCAGTACTGTACTTTTCTTTTTAAATATCATTTTCTCTAGCAATGGGCTAGATAGCACAGTCATGGGAGACTTTGAAGAAAAAAATCCACGGTTTTTAAGCTTGAAAAACATTTGTTTGCTTCTGGGCAGGGTTAGGTCTGACTGGCAATAATGTCTTCCGTTTTGGAAATAGAGATATGAGAGTTTTGTTATTGAGACATTACAGAGAGAGAGGGAGATCCTGTGGTCTGAAACAACTTCCAGGGCTCTAATTCCACATCCTCTGCAATATTTACAGGGCAAATAATTTATATGTAATCTGGCTTTACTCAGTGGAGCTCCTCCTGATCTATACACCGCAGTAGAAATCATAAACAGATATTCCACATCTGTTTCTGGGTTTGAACATGGGAAAAAAAAAATCAAAGTCTAATATCTAAGCCTCAGTCCATACATTTTAATATTCTAAATGAGACATATCTCCAGTAGGATGAGTTGCCTGCTGTGGAGTGGATATGTGTTAGTTAATTAATTAGCACCCTTTGCAGACACTTTTTAAATAGCACAGCACAAGAAGTACAGAGCTATCAGTTACTTCAAAGTACCTCCACTTAGCAGTGCTTTTCTGACTTTCCTCAGTTTTAAAACCCATGTGTTATTTGTGGTTCTGTCTCAGATGCAGTAAAGCTGCAGTACTGGCGTTGAGACATACCATAGCAGGGTTTGTGGCCTTTTCCAATGACTAGGTTATATCATGGTTATAGTTCTAGATGTTAATATATAGAATAAATTATAGGCCCTGAAGTAAAGCCCTATAAACACTGAGCATTGAATGGATGATGACATCGTAATTAACCAGAAGGGCAAGGTTCCAGAGCTTGCTGTTGTCACCAGAACCTTCTGTAATTGCAGCTTTGCCCATGGTATCTTCCTATTTCACTTTTTTTTCTCTATATCATTCAGAGAACAGTTAACTTTTTTTAGTAGAAAACAGTTTGCTGGTAGAGGAATAAAATCTGACAGCTAAAAATTTTAACTATCATCATTGGTATTTTACAGAGCCCAAATTTTTATCTGCATCAAATGTACTTGACTGAGTATGACAGTTCTGTCAACAGGAGATTAATGCCTAGCAGAGTTTTTTTTGTGTCAGTCCTACTTATTCTTACACAGAAGCCAAGGTTGGCAGAGAAGGTAATTCAGTGCGTTTTAGTTGTCTCAGAAGTTGAACAATTCTCTTTGCAAAGAGGTGATGACTGTATTTGGAAAGTATTTCAGATGTAGTATGCTCTCTGCCTCAAGCACAGTACGAACTGTGTTCATTTACTGCATAAAATGGAAAACAGGGCATATCTGAACTGGTGGATTTGCTGAGTTGAAAGAGTAATTTTGGGACTTAAGGCCTCTCAGACCAGTTCTGTTGCTGGATGTTGGCTTCCTGCACCTCGCCTTTGAGAAGCCTGTCCAAATAACTGCCCTTGTGATGAAGACAGTTTCAGAGGTACTAAATAATTACTTCTGAAATAAGGGGTAAGTAATGAGGCTGAATCATGTCATATCCATATCACACATTATACATATATATGTATTTAACTTCAAGATAGGATTTGTGTCTTAATTCAGACAAAAGAAATCAGTGAATACAATCATAGAATGTCCTGATTTGGAAGGGATCCACAATGATCACTGGGTCCAGCTTCTGGCCCTGTACAGGAGAATCCCAAGAATCACACCATGTGCCTGAGAGCATTCTCCAAATGCTTCCTCAACTCTGTCAGGCTGGTGCTGTGATCACTTCCCTCAGGGCCTGTTCCAGTGCCCAGCCACCCTCTGGGTGAAGAATTTTTGCCTAATATCCAATCTAAATCTCTGCTGGCACAGCTTCATGACATTTCCTCGAATCTTATGGGTTTTATGACTTTTACAACTTTTCATTTTATTTTTATTCTTTATGACTTCTAGCTGTTATGTGTCTTTCTGTAATTCAGTTATTTGTTCAGTGTTTCTAAATTAAGTTGCTAACTTTAGAGGGAACTTTGTAGAAATTTTATGATTTCTTAAAAACTTTTGACCTTTTCCTGTCCTTTCAAACTGCAAGAAACACATTGAATGCTCTGTAGTGGTATTTTTAATTTATTACTTTTTTAAAAAAAACTTTTAGCAACAAAATCTGTGAGCAGATGTGACACTGGATCTTAGTAGGCTTGTGCTTAGTACCTTTGAATGTCAAAATATAGTGAAGATTCAGGTTTTGTAATCCAGTGGTTCTTGAAGTGGAGTTGTGTGGAGCATCTCTAAAAAGAATTATGTACTTTTGGAAATATTGCTGATTCCAGTGCTGCATTCGTCATATAAATCCAAGGCACCTTACCATAGTTAGTAATCTCAGTGACATAGTGACAATAGCTTTTGAAGCAGGCATACTCTTAGAGTTGTTTTACCACAGCAAATTAAACAAAATAAATTTCCTTCTCCATCTACATCCACATTACATGGCACTAAGGAACATTTTAAATTATAAATACCTATAAAAGAAAGAACAAAAT
Source organism: Anomalospiza imberbis (assembly GCF_031753505.1). Lineage (NCBI taxonomy): Eukaryota > Metazoa > Chordata > Aves > Passeriformes > Viduidae > Anomalospiza > Anomalospiza imberbis. The sequence goes on from NC_089686.1 coordinate 31,947,435, forward strand.
ATCCAAGGTTTAGAAGATTTTTAAATCCAAGCAGATTTTTAAATTAACTGCTATATTCTTTCATGCACAGGCACAGTTTGCCATGTACTGTAAAGGTTGATTCAAACCATGATTCTTGTCTGATTCTATTATCCCAGCCATTGAGATATGGACCCTGAATGTGGTGTCAGTTTTTCTTCTGTCTTCAAAATTTATGCCAATTTAGTTTTTGTTACAGGAAAACACATATTCCAATTGTCTTGTTCAAACACCAAGCACTGTGCCAAAACCAGGGCCATCCTAAGGAGCTCCCTTTCTCCTCAGGCTTTAGTGGTTTGTATTAAATGAAACCTGGATTCACAGCTGTTCCTCTGAAGTTTTTCAAAACCTTTCTTAAAATCATCTTTTGCCATTTTTGCTTTTGTTGACCTGATGCTCTAAAATTATAGAGTTTGGCAGGTCTCTTACTACTTAAATTAGTGTCTAAGTTATCACAGTATCATGTCTTTCTAAAATATAGTATTACAATTATGGTGCAAGATTACATTAACCTGTGATTTATGATGAACAAATAGTAAACATTGTATCACTTTGTGATATATTGTGATGTGACTGCATTTCTCTGTTCTGCAAAATACCATTCCATTGTTACCGGTATTTTCTGTGGTGCACAGAAAATCAGCTTGTCTTTCATTCATTCATTTGATCTATTCACTGTAATTTGAGGCAGCAGTCCCAACCTAAAAAAAAAAAAACAACCTAATGTTGCAAGAAGTTGTTTTAATGTTAAGTTTCATTCCCATGTAGTTGATTACATGTGAAAAAAAGTATAAACGTGCAACACAGGACATTTGCTTTTTTTTCAACACGCCTGCTGCTGATTTACCCCGTCCTAGTTTTGTGGGTTTGGCATGATAAAGACAGTACTGAATTTGTGCAAACTGCCTTGCGAAGTAAGCCACAAGCTCTTGTGGCAATAGCCATATTTCTTTCGGCAGACACTGAGGCAGAGGGCTCAGAAGAGGGAGGGATTTCAAGGAGATCTTCAACATGCAAGTGAATCACTGATATAAACTCCTGTTTTGTGTAAATGTAAAGATCTGAGTTGCTACTGTACAGAATCTCAAAACACTGAATCACTTGCCACAAAGCTTCTTCCTCTGTCTGATATTTAGCAGTATCTCATTATCAGGCTGCAGATTTGGTGAAATGTGGGTTCTTTCTTTGCTTATTAGTAGTGACATCTGGAGTGGAAGTGTTCCTACCTTGTGAAGAAGTCCTACTGGAGGCTAGCATAATCCTCCTAATCCAAGGAGGGCTGTGTGCCCCTGTGTTACCTCTACTTATTTTACAGGCTTAAGCCTTACGAGTGTTGTTGGGGTTTTTTTAAGAAAGGACTTCATTTTAGAAACAAAAGTATTTTGTTTCTTTGATGAATCAAAGAGATGTTTTAACTTACAAAAATGAGTACAGGACAATTCAGTTTATCATCTCCAAAAATATTGCAGAATAAAAGTTATTTCATTTATTATGCATTCGTCTCTGGCTATCACCATGATACCATGATTTCATTTTACACATTGATAAAAAAATTCATGTGATTGCGAAAAAATTAAAGAAATTATTTCTATGATTCATCTTTAAAATTCATATCTCTTGATCAGTCTGTTAAAATTAATACTTTACACTTTGAGTTTCATATTCTCTGTACTGGGAAAATGAGAGTAGATATGGTTTATGATAACCAGAAAGATGAAATCTGTGAAGTGATTCACTGTGAAGTGATTCCCCAGGTTTGCCTGGAATTTAATTGGAGAACAGTTTTTATCCAGTAGGGGTTATGTTACTTAAGAGGCTGAGTGCTCGAAGGTTGATGTGCACTAGACAAAAAAATATCCTCTCCTTTCAAGAGGTTTACACAGAATCCTCACATTTTTCTGATTAAAAGAAAGCCTTCTAGTCCAACCTAGAGATGTTAGTTCTTGGTATAAAATAATGATTAAATCAGGGACTGGAATGTTTCTCCACTGATTAGGAAATACTTCCCCCTCACCCCAACTAAATAAATATGTAAATGCAGTTTTTAAAGGAGAATAATTTCAAAGGAGGAAAAGATATGTTCAGTGGTATAGAAAAAAAAAAACCTTCTAGTGCATTTATTCAAGTCAGACTTCTAGGGACTAGGAAAATGGCAGGGGATATGTGTTTTGGTTTTTTTATTCTGAGTGAGAGCTTTCAATTGCACAGTAGGTAAAAGAGATTTTTTTGCCAATTTTCTTATTTCATAACTTTGTGGTGTCACTTTTTTTAGTACTATTTGGAAATGCAACATAGAAGAATTGAGCCAGTTTGTTTCCCCAGTCCTTAATTTTTTTTTCACCTTAATTTTTTTTTTTGCACTTTCATTTCTGCAGCTAAATTGACAATTTAGTTATTTGCAGCTTCACAGTTACTCTTAACATTTTTTTCCTAGAGGCTCTTGGGTTTAAAACTTTATTGCTGTGTTGAAGCCTGTATTCCTAGCAAGTTTTGTAGTGGCTTTGTGTGTGATATTACAGCTGTGTCCCTTGAGGTGATAGTCTTTAATGCTGAAATTTACTTTTTCCTTTTATAAAATTAGCAAAATGACAATTTTATTAATAATAAAAAAATAATAATTAACCCTTCATATTAAATAACATGATGTTCTATTTGTCCTTAAGATGCATCATAATTCATTCTTTCCAAGTGTAGGTACATATTAATTTCATCTCACAGTGCATTTGTAAGCTTATTAATAAGGCCAAGTCTTAACATCAGAAACCTCCCTGCAATTTAGAGAGGCTTATCTTATTTCCTGCTCAAGAGGCAGCCTTCTACTTCTGTGAGGGCACCTTTGCCATTCTGAAATTAGGCTATGGCTTTGCACATTAGACAGTAATCTCAGTTAGGAATTCTGGCAAGCGTTGTCTGAAAATCCAGGTGCACAGTATCCCCAGCATTCCCCATGTTTGTATTGGCCGCCACAGGCTCAAACAATTCCAGCAACTCAGTGAGGCATGCATGCCCTTCCCTTCCTGAGACCATGTTGGCTGTCCTTGATTCAAGATGTGGTTTACTGACTGTTCGTCCATTTTCTCTTTTCCAAGGCTTTCTCCACAACTGGTGCAAAGCTGCAGGAATAAGTCTACAGTTTCCTGATCAATACATCCTAAAAATGGCCTTATTTTGATGGCTTGACACACTTTCAATTCTTTTCAGCCCATGTTCCTTTAGTTTCTTTCCTTTGAGTTGCAAAAGCCAGAATTTTATATCAAACTTTCTTTAAGGTTAACATTTGTCAGGATTTGCTACCTGTAGCTGATAAATCTTGAGATCTTCAATGCAATCATCTGGTCCAAAAGAAAGGTGAAGAGAACACAGATTAAACAAGAGGTTTTATCATTGGATAATGAAGCAATTGAGCCTAGTAGAACAACACAAATTCCTAGCTCTTATAATGAAAATTGGTGCTTCTTCAGAAGCCTGCATGTCTCAGATCATAAAATCTGCGAATTGTTGCTCTGTCAAAATCTGTGGGCTTTTGCTCTTGTAATTGAATAGTATTTGTCACTGAAAAAATATTTTTAGATAAAATACCATTCAGAGGAGAGGCAGAAATAGCATCTTTGACTCATCTCTCTTTCATATTTGTTCATCATAAAAAAATCATAAATCTTGTAAAGCTCTGTTGACTAAACTAAAAATCGAAATGATTATTTTGTGGAAATAAATGTGGTGAAAAAGAAGGTATAGGTTTACTAAGCAACTAATGTAGAAGGTTGTTCGACATGTCATTTTCTTCTCCAGTAATTTCACAAATAATTCTGTTTTTTAAAATTTTACAAACTTCTCTTTGACTAAGAAAAGCCCAAACAAAGAAAAGATTCAATATTATAAATTTTGAGTTGCTCTTTGGGGGACACCAGGATATTTTCTTAAAAAATGTGCTTTTAACTCTCTGTATCAAATCTTAGTAGTAACCTTTATCCTTAAATGTTGTTTCTTTAAGTGCATTTAGTGCATGATGGACTTCGAGGAAAAGAATAGAATTATGTACTCTTTCTGTAAAATTGCTAAAAGACATTCTGAACATTCTGAGCATTTTGCTGTTAATGTTATGTTGCTTGAATGATATTTTGAAATAGAAAAATAATTGTTAGCGTTTGATATGCAATATTCACTAAAATTTAAGAAAATTGACAACAATAACAAAACCCCAAAGAAAACAGATCAGAAAAACAGTTTCAAATTTGGCAGAGTAGAAGATCTTTCTTTTCATAATTTTTCTGATAAATTGAATTAAAACTCACAGTTGCTTTGCATATTATTCACAGAAGGCCATTTTTGGCCATTTGATGTTGCCAAGTAATAGAGATCCACATTTCATTTTTTAGCTCTGGCCTGCCAAGTTATATAAAGGAAATGTTTGCCCTCAATGTTGTTTTTTTCTAAATTATTTGGAGTGCTGTGTTTCAGTCTCCTTTGGGTCTATTCACTTTTCAGATGTTCTGTATTCTGTCCCTTCTGTTCATCTTCCAATAACAGCAAATGTCTTACATCCAGAAATCTTTTCTTCAGTTGAAGCAGATAGATCACTCAATTTCTTGATTCCCACTACCTTTCACACAGCCTATGCCTGCATTTTCCCGCCAGAAAAAAACCTTTTAGGAATCTGTTTTCCCCATGTTGTTTACCTTCATCCTTGATTGGTTTTCCTTCCTTGACTCACTTTTTCTCTCTCCCCACTCTGTTACAGTGATATAATACATACACACACGACAAAAATGGGTATCAGAACTTACAGTGAACCATATGACTGTTAAGAAATGACTCTGAACTGGAAGATTTAAAAATGCCCTTTTTCTTTCAAGATAAAGCTGATAACTTTCCATGGTGCCTTTTAGAAGTGAGTAAAAAGTTCTGGTATGTTGTAGTTAGTGAAGTAGGGTCATGAAAGTTTGCCTGCCTTTAAATGAAGAAGCAGAGATCAGCTGACCCGACAAGTCCTCATTTTCAGAAGTGAAATGCTATGTAAATCAGTTATGGAAATATGAGGTTTAATATACCTTGTCCAAATTAGATCTATCCTGCACACACTTAACTAAATATTTTGCTGTGTTTAAGTGGCTGCAAGTATATACTGAATGGGAGGGATCACAATATTAAGTTACACAGAGCTATCACATATTGTGACATGAGGGATGTTATTAATTTCTATTTTCTGAGAAAGAGGAATGATGCCAGAGTAAAGATTCCTGGGCTACAGTTAGTGACTGAGAAAATAATTTGGCTATTGTGTTTAAAGGGCTTATTTCACAGCATTTTTCACTTAATGATCCCAGTTTCCAGAAGAAACCCATGCAGGTCTGGGACTTCAGGAAATATGGGATCTGCATCTTTGTTGCTGACTCCCTCTTCCATTTTAAAAGGCAGCAAGATAAACAGATATGTGACAGGGGGTTGACTTATGTCATGCCACAAATGTCCCAGGCTTAAGGTACAGTTACATCTGTGTTAATCTAAGTATCACAACAATGTAAACAATGGTATGTGTGACTAACAGTGGAGCTTTGTTGAGAATATTTGTACCAATTATATTATGAATGATGGAATTTCAGGCACGTGTTTGGATTACCTATCCATTTCAGTCGTTTCCTGTTGTTGATTCTTCCTAGCAGTAATTTTTTCCAATTACAGGAATCATTAGTTTTTTTTTTTTTTTTTCCTGGAGACACTAGGCCTTTAGTATAGGTAGGAAAAGAGTCTGGATGGTTTACATAGCCATATCCTCAAAGGGGCTGCTGCATAGGGTATCTTTCAAAGCTTAGCAGAGTGCATACCACAGCTAGAGGATGTAGAACATCTCAAGGGTCCCTGTGGCTGTTTAACTCTTTGAAATAAATTATTCCCTCCAGCATGAGAAGGAAAAAACCCACACTGGTTTGCCAAAGCTGTGCAAACACATTCATCCAAATAACGCTGATCAGTTATGTAAAAAAAAATGAGACATTTTAGGAGCAACATGCAGATGAAGGGAAAGAGGCACAATTAATTTATTTAGTGATAATTTTTTGCTTAGATGAACAATATACTAGCAAAAATCAGCTGCTAAGAGAGATACTCTACTTATGCAAATGAAGGAAATGGGATTTTTCTTTATTGTTTAGAGAACCAGAAGGTGCAAAAACTAGGCCTGTTTCCAAGAGCACACACTTTTTCCTTCAGTGGGGAAACAATGTTTTCTTAGAAGTGTTGATCACTCTGTTTGTGGACCAAGATACGCTTTTGCTAACACTGCTGAAGACACGATATTTACCCTAAGCATAAATGAAATTTCAGGTATCAGTGGAAATTCTCAGCAATAACATCAATTTGTAGAAATACTATCCTATTCCCAGAATATTGTATTGCAATGGGTTCAACCTGCATAAAGATGAGACAAAAGCAACCTTCTTTGTGGTAGAGATGAAAGTCATCTTGCTAAGTTTACCAGTGGACTGTAAAACAAATCAGCAGTTTTGTGAAACAAATAAGCAGCTGTGTGTGTGTGAAGTATTATCTACTAGAGAACTCTAATTTTGGTGATTCATTATTTCCCCTCCAGGTGGGTTCATAATGGAATTTGAGCTCACCAGATATTTACCGTGTCTTTCTTCTGATGTAGAGGAACTGACAAACTAGGGGAAACAAACCAATTTAAAGCAATTGTCTTGCATGGTACTAATTTCTTTTTGGTATTCCTAAGTCTTTGTTATCCCTAATTTTCCTCCTCTTTCATTTTTTTTCCCATATGGTATTGTTTTGGTCCTGGTCTGTGGCAAGCTGAACATGAGTCAGCAGTGCCCTGGCAACCGGATGGGCCAACCCTGTCCTGGGGTGCATCAGGCACAGCATCACCAGCCAGGCAAGGGAGGGGATTGTCTCCTCTGCTCTGCTCTGGGGAGGTGTCACCTCAAGTACTGGGGGCAGTTTTGGTGTAAACATAAGAAGAACGCTGACTTTTTAGAGAGAGTCCAGAAGAGGACATGAAGAGTGGATGAAGATGGGGAAGGGTCTAGAGGGGAAGCCATATGGGGAGTGGCTGAGGTCACTTGGTCTGTTCATCCAGGAGGAGACTGAGGGAAGACTTCAAAACTGTCTCCAGCTTTCTCATGAGGGGAAGCAGAGGGACAGGAACCACAGGCACCGATCTCTTCTCTGTGGTGCCCCGTGACAGGACCTGAGGAAATGGCCTGAAGTTATGTCAGGGGATGTTTATGTTGGATATTAGGAAAAGGTTCTTCACCCAGAGGGTGTTTGGTCACTGAAACAAGCTCCACAGGGAAGTTGTCACAGCACCAGCCTGACAGAGTTCAAGAAACATTTGGGCTCTCAGGCACATAGTATAATTATTGGAGTTGTCCTGTTGCAGGGCCGGGAGGTAGACTTCAATGGATCCTTGTGGGTCCCTTCCAGCTTAGGATATTCTATGGTTCCTTAAGTAATTAGAGGTTTTGGGGTCAGAGCAATGAACTCCAGCGCTGTTTCTACCTGCTTTTTCATTTTCCAGATATCCTTTAATGAAAAGTGTTACAGAATTTTCCTGTAGAAGGTGATAAATGAATCATAAGAATGTAATGTAAGGCATTGTCTAAGTGGAATGAAGGAATGAGAACTCTAAGACTGTCTTGTCAGCTAAGTGATAGTTAGCTTAGAATTGTAATGTGGAATTCTATTGCTTAGAAAATATGCAATTTCCATTTGCCACACCCTGTTCTCAGTTACATGAGGCAGTATGATTTAAAAGCAATAAGGCTTTCTGAAGATATGCGGGGGTACCGAAAATTAGTTTGGTATCTCTGTTTGACCATGTAATGGTCAAGTACTGAGCAAAGGCAGCTCTAAGAAAAGGATTCTGTGGTTGCCTGATGAGCAAAAAAATTTTGACTGATTGTTTACTGCTGTTTTGTAAACCTATTGGTCTGTACTCTCACCTAGACTCTTAAAAATGATGGGTACTTGCTTGCTTAGCATTCACGTCAGCAGCAGCTACCCACCTTTTCCTAGACTTAAAATTGCATTTCTAGTATTGTTTTAACTTTTATTATCTGAAATTTTTCCTCTAAAAAGAAATATGAGCATTTTTCAAATTATGGACTAACACTGTTCATCCCCATGTTTTATAGATTGAAACAAAAGCAGAAAATTGAGTTTTCAGAGCACAAGGATCAGATGAAAGAGAAAAACAGTGCAAATGTTTGCAGATCTAATTAGTGATGTATTTTTAATCTAAATTCCTCAATGTACATGGAAATCATCCATCCATCACTTCTTATGGACTGACTCCATCACTCCTCCTGTGACTGAGTTATAATTCTGTCACTGAAATCCTAAGGAAATAATTTTTTTCAGATGATAAAATTCATTTGCATTTTTTGGACAAGTGGCTTCTTGCCCTATTGAGTGGGGAAAATCTGATGATTTTAGACCTGAATTTTCCCCTACAAAGCTTTTCTTTAATTTTCTACTATGTGAATCTCCTGTCCAAGTACCTGCTGTGCATTTTTTTTGCAGAAGTGGCTCTTTGGACTGTTAACTGAGTACCATGGCTTGTGATGCTATTGTTCCTTAGATGACTGAAAGTAAAAAGAATGTGCCATGCATCTGGGAAACACAGTATTAGATATTATTTACTACATAAATTTTACCAGAGTCTAGGGCTTACTAAGCCTTTATAACAAGTTTTTGAAGAGTTCTTAGCCACTCAATGACTTATAGTCATAGTAAGATTTCATCTGAAAGGTTATATTTTCTTTTAAAAATTGACAAAAAATAGAGACATGCTATTTAAAAGAAAACCATATTATCTGAACCAATTAAAGCAGCATTGAAACCTGTCATGTGGATGCTGCGTCTATAACGGCATGGAACACGTCATTGTCTGGGACTTTGTTGGGATAGGAGACAAATAATTTGAAATGTTGGATGGATATAATCTCCTACACGAACACTTTTATTAGAGAGGAAGCGTTTGCTTACTTTAACTTAGAGCTCTTCCCATGTGATGCAAACAAACTTCAAAAGGTTGTGTGGTATTGAAAGCAAAACATCTGTATTTAAGGTCGTAACTGCATTATTTCAAATTTACAATAAAACTGTACCAAAACAAATCTCTTGTGTTGACAAGGCTGAGTTCCACAACCTCATGTGCATGGTCAGCAAAAAGGAGTGATTGAAAAAGCTTTCTGTGCTCCACCAAATGAGTAGTTGGGAATGATGGATTTGAAAGAGAGTAATCCATGGGTAAGAGAGAAAATCACTACCTAGTGGGCACAAGTAAAAAAGGTGTAAAGTATGACTGTTTTCAGCAGAAGAAAACCTATAATTATATCTTATATTTACATCTCTATGGAAAAAGGAAGATCCATTTAATGGTACTCAGACATCACTTTCATAGAACACAGATAGATGATGAGAAATAATGTTAAATAAATAGCAAACTGAAATTTCAATATTGCACACTGTGAAAGAAAAATATAAAAAATATTTTTAAACTTTCCTTCTGTCTCTGGATCCAGCCTTTTATTTTTAACAGTGTACATTTTACCTGTCTGCGTGTTAATGTACATATTTAATGCAGACTGTAATTGCTTGTATATGTTTATAAACAAACTAAAATAGAAAACTCCAGAAATATTGCCATCAGGAATACTTTTCACCACTCTGGTACCTGATATTTTTCTAGAATTGTGGGTGGGATGCTGTCTAGAAAAAAGACAGAAAAAGCTGTATTCTGTCTTGGTGCCAGCGTCAGCTTGGAGTCATGACTGATGCTTTTCTGAGCCCCTGTCAGCTATGGCCATAAAGGTAGTTCCTTTGGAACTTCACCAACTGGTACAAATTAGAGCAAACTTCAGGATGTTAAAATTTGCACAGAAAAGTTGGCCAGGCACAGGTGTGGCCTCAGGCAATGAAGCAGAGAGGTGGCTTGATGCCTCCCTCTGGGTGCTTTTGTTTAGGCTGGTATAAGAGGACTGATCTTCAGACTTGCACATGGCAAAAACATGAGCAAAATTATTTGTTTATGGACAAAATAGTTTAGCTCGTTTTCTTTTTTAGTAACAAAGTACAGAAGGTTTTGTGGGATGTTTCTTTTACAGTGGGTTTGTTTCCATGACAATTTCTAAGTATGTAATTTCTAAATATGTATTTTTTATTTTCCCCAAAGATGTGTAAGGAATGAGCCTATATGGAAATGGTCTTTGATTGCAATAGGTTTTGCATGGCTGCATTCTTGTTATTTATGAATTAAAGGATCTATATACTTTTTTCTTCATACCTTGATCTATAGTGCTATTTTACTTTTAGCAAACATTGTATAAAATCACTAAATATGCATGTCTGACACAAAATTGAAGTGATTACTGGAGTCCTAAAGGAGACATGTAGTGATAATATACATCCTGAAGTTTCATTCTAACCAGCAGACAAAAGAGAGTTCCTTCATGTCCCTAAGGTGAAGAGTTTTGTATTCTTAGGATAATATCTAGCTATTTCATGGGTTTTGGTTTGCTTTTTTTTTTTTTTTTTTTTTTTTTTTTTTTTTTTTTTTTTTGGTTTTAGTGATAAATCTAAATATCAGATTTGTGGAGAAAATGCTTAAGAAAAATGTCAGATAAGTTTTAGTGAGGAATTGCGACACACGATACACTTTAGAGAGTCCTAGAATATAAAGCCATCTCATACAATATCTCAATTTCACATTAAATGTTATGTTTTGCTTTTAACTGAGAGGTTAAGTCAGCTTGCTCCTGCATTTCTTATGGTGTGGACCAGAATCTGACTATATTCAATCCTGAGCAGCCATATGGTTTGTATAGTTTACAAATGAGCCATTTTCTTCTACAGACATCTCCCTTTTTACTTGGAAAATGAAGCTGAAATTTATGTCTTCATTTAAAATTTGTTCTTTACAGGTAGTGCCTCCTTACAGTGCTTCCCCTCTCAGAGGTGCCCTTGGTTCAGTGCAGGGTGCCAGCCCAATGCCACTGACCAGCAGCACCACAGGATGCTATTTAAGCATTTAAATAACAGTGACTTCGTCACACCGTAGCTAACTGTTGGTTTGTTTTCTCCTCAAATTTCAGATTTTTTAGTCATACAAAGGAATGGAAATGCCTTGTTTAAAAATAGAGCTGTGTGATGTTTTCATGTTCAGATGGACTTAGGACCCAGAGGACTGCTTGCATGCAAATGGCCTCTCAAGCTAAAACAAATACAACTGGGAATTTGTAACATCTAGTGTCCCTCTGCATTGTCTAATTACCCATAATGGGTATCAGGGGTTGTGAGATTATTTCAAATAAATTCTGCATGATGATTAGTTTATACACTTGCACAAAAATGTATTGCAATGAGTTTTACTTTATTTCTTGTCTGTTTTTCTGTATCAAAACTGTGAGTTCTGAAGTGTTTTTTCTGTAGCCAGGCTTTTGACTTTGCCTTGTATGCTCAAGAAACTGACTTCAAAGTTACCCTGTGATGTCTGGATAACTATCTACATCTACCATCTACAAGACATAAGACAAAATAAAATTTTATAAGAAAACATTAATATCTTCAAGACCCAGATTTAAAGAAGCATAGAGATTCATCACTGCTGATATCAACTTTTATTTGACAGGAGGAGTGTGCAAATATTTATAGTGAACTTGGAATTATGTATACTAGGACTTTATTTAGTGTGTATGTTTCCTTGGATGTTAATTTGAGCCTTCATGTCTCTATATTTTGCTAATACCATTTTTCTAGTTTTATTTCTCAACTTTCTTAAATCATGGTGGACAACAACAATGTGTTATAAAGAAGAAACTCTAAAAGGATGAACCCTCCAGAAATAATCTGTTAATGAAATTTTTAAATTTTTATTTTATACATATACTTATGCCCTTGCATAGTGTTTTTTTTTTAAATGGAAGAGAGAAAAAAGGGCATAGCATGGAAGAAAGTGAAAAGAAGAAAATGAGAAGTAGATGATATAAAGAAAGTTAAAAAGAAAGAAAGAGGCAGGAAAGGGAAAAAAGGATGAAAATGTGGGAAAGGAGAGGGAAAGTGAAAAAAAGAAAGGAAAGGGGATCAAGGAGTTTACATCTTTTGAAACAGGCAATTTATTTAACATGAGAAGAGAGAATATTTTTTATGGAAACACATGGAAGTAATTCCTGGTTTATATTAATAGATCTGGTCTTAGTGCATGGAAATAATGTTGGAAAGCCAGGTAGTAAAGGTAAGTCTTCCAGCCAAGCCTCTACCAAATATCAGATATTCAAACTTTTCTTATTTAGATGTTTTTGTTTTTTCCTATATAGATATGTTGGGTTTTTTTTTTTAAGTTTATGGCAAAAGCATTCTCTAAAATTAACAAAAGTGTTTGGTTTGTTTTTTTTTTTTTCATGTTTGTAGAAATGTCTAGAGATAAAAACAAAACTACTTTTTCTACTGAGACTAATGAGTTTCTAGAGTATATCTAGGACTGTAGCACCAAGAGTCTGTAGTAAATTCTAAAATACTTTTTTAAAAGCTACTTTATAGAAAGTCACATGCTCCATCCCTGGAGAACAGGACCACAGGTTGGACTGGAGACTGCTGCAGTGGACCTTTCCTCTGACACAGTTCAGCATCCTCTGAAGTTGAGGAAGGTGCATGAGAACTTGCTCAAGCAGTGTTCCTTCCTTTGGAAAAGTGTATTCTTTTGCTTAAAAAGTATTTATTTGGAATGCTGAAGTTTTTAAACTGAAATGCACTTGTATTTGTCTGGTCAACAAAACAAGTGCTTGTTGATATCTTTGCTGAGCTGGCAGGCTGGCAGTCTTATATAGTATCACAAAAAAGAAAACACCACTTGTAATAACAGATTTAGTATGATCACCCTTACTTTAAAGTGAAAAGGAAGAACCATATTTCATCTTAAAAGAGCCATCCATGTAATTATCATTCCAGCTGTAAATAAATATATCCTGACAGTGGTTAGGAGAGGGTGTCTCATTGTACAGCCTTTATGCCCTCAAGTCAAAATAGACAGTGATGATGCTGAACATTGTTCATGTTGGCCTTCTCATCCCCAGAGAGCCATCTAAGTAGCAGACAGAAGTTGCCCTTAAATGTCAGCAATACTCTGTGCCTTTCCTGCATAGTTACTCTCTTAATGGCTTCCAGAACTTTTGTTCTGGTTACAGATCAGATAGGCAACATGAAGCATTAAAGGTCTAGAATTGAAGTGATAATCAATTGGGATTTATTTACCTCTTTGGAAGTATTTTGAAAAGCTACCATGTGATTCATGATTGAAAATTGGCTCACATTCCTTAGGGAAATGGTGCCTGTCATTTAAAGGGGATGAGGAAGTGTCAGGGAAGTTTTTTATTGGTACAGTGCTACCAGTAGATAGCAGTAGATATTACATTATAATGCAAAAGGGAGTGAACATTAGACTTCATGCAAACAAGTACTGATTTCATTTAAAATGCAAACAAAATCAAAATAACTGAGCCCCAAAATTGTAGGGTTTTCTTGTGGTGGTTTGTTTGGGTTTTTTATTTGTTTGTTTAATTGTGTTTTTTTGATGAAAATGTTTAAAAACTCTCATTCAGATCATTATGTAATGACTGACCCAAATCTTTTAAACATACTATTCCCAAAATGCTTGATTTCAAATTCTCAGGTGCTGGACTTATAAATCCTCATCTGAATTTGGACATGGTAGGTCAACTCTGATTCTAGAAGTAACTGAGCAATATCATAGTTGTCTAGCTTACACTTCAAATTAAAGTTTTGTCCTCCCTTTCCATTGAAAATTCTGCTACTTGAAATATCTGTAGTAATTTTGCAACTAAAGTAAATTTAAATCTAATCTTCACTAATTTGAAATTATCAATATTTAATACACTTAATATCAATCTTGCATTTGTTCAGTCAAAGGATCTAGTGGTCTACACACCCAAAAGTCTTCAAGGAATGAAGATTTCATTTAATGGTTGGCTGCTATTCCCCAGAACTGGCTCAAAATCAATCCACATTTTCATTATTATTATATAATAAATAATTTTGTGAATAATTTGAAACTGTTATTTGGAACTAATAATGACAATTCACAGCAGCAATAAAGCTGTCAAACTGCCCAACAGCATTTATGCAGTGGTGACTTTTCCAGGGGCAAAACTTATACCTATAAAAAAAGATGTTAGAAAGTTATCATCTGAGATGGACCGGGAGAGAATGCTCTCCTTCCTCTCAGCTCTTTGGAGCAAGTCTGGACTGTGAAGGACAGAAAGGGACTCCTTTTTTTAAAAATTATTTGGGTGTTGCACTTTCAGAAAGAAAACAGTTTTTGTGCTCAGTCCTCAAGCTCCCCCAGTAAACAACTTATAGTTGTGAGATTGATACTACTTGACTCAGCATCCTCTGTTTTGTGGCAGATCTGACTTCACTTCTGAGTCCACTTGTATTCATCTTACATTGAAGAACTGACAGTGGCCCTATGGAGAAACTGATTCAATTGACCAGCATTTTCTATTCACTCTGCCTTAAGCTTAGACTTTTTGAAGGTTGGTATTGTCCTCTGAAAAGAGCTGCTTAGGAAATGTTCTGTGTAATGGCAGCTGAGTTTTTTTGAATCTTTCTACTCTTTATGAGGCAAGTATTTGCAGTTGTCCTTTTATTTGGACTTTTATGTATTTTGAGAGAAAGAAATTCAGTGAAGGAGTGTTAAGTGCTCCAAGGATTGACATGTCTTACTTGGAACAGTCAATAAGTCAATAGACAATACTAGGAAGTGGAAAATAGAAGTGGAGTCCTTGTTTGCCTGATTTGATGCAAGGACAGAACACTTTCGTGTCAGATGAATGTTGCAGTCACAGAACAATTGGATTTTCTTGTTTGAGGATTGTCTGATTTACATCCTGCATCTAAGAAGCAAACATTTCCACTTGCTGAAAAACAGGCCCACATTTGGCTTGAGAATGCTTCTCACTGGTCATGATAAAATAGTTATTATAAAGAAAGTTGTTGTAAGGACAGAAAACTCATTCACCACCTTGAAATTACACTGTTTTTCTTGATGTGCATAAATTGTAGGAAATTCTAGACAGGATATAATGCCCTGAGAGTTTCTTTTAGGAAGCTACTATAGTCAGTGTCTGTCTCAATGACCTATATCACTTTTCTGAACCAGCTACAGTGTTCATCACTGAAATCTGCCTCTACTGGAAAATCGGAGTTCATTTCAGGACACGAATTTTTGTTTCAAAGCTGAGCTTTTTAAGTGTCTGTGAGATAATGCCCAAGGTCAGCTGTGTAGCACTTTGATACATGCACACAGACTGGTTTGAGGCCATGTCCCCAAAATAAGCACAGTTGCCACAAATCTTGTGTAGCTACACTGGTACTCTGGGTTTAGGCCTGGTGCTTTTCTAAATACAAGAACTTATTTTCTGTGTTCTCCTCTCACTGGTATTGTAGTTCAGGTAGGAAAAATTCCAAAAATAATGTATTGCTGAGAGTGGGGCTTCCAAAGAAACACACTGTATATCTTAAAAACATACTGAAATTATGACATTAATTTATCAATGAAGGACTATGTAACCTAAGCTGACTACTTTGACAGTACCAAGAGTGTCTGAAATCTAATATTCCATATTTTGATATACCTTCTATCTCAGGGTTGCTTCAATGAGCATGCACCCTATTAATGTACTACTTAATAGGGTGAGCATACACCCTATTAATGGGTCCTCAAGCAGAGAAGTTTTGAGCTCAGTATTCTGGCTTCTGCACTTTTCTTGGCTCTAGAAATACTTGCCCAGATTAAATCTCCTGGGAATGTGTCAGATCTCTCATTTGCATATCAGTGATTGAAAACAAGTTAATAGCCTCTGCATGTGAAACTTGATGTATATTTCTTTATGAAAATAAAGTGCAGACACATTTGCTGAATTTATAATTTGAAATATGATTGCTCTTAGAGATCGCATGTGAGGTTATGGAAGAAACCTGTGGTGTTTTTAATAATATTTATAAAATAACATGAGAGTTCAAGGGTTGGACCTGATGATCGTTGTGGGTCCCTTCCAACTCAAAATATTCCACGATTCTACGATTCTCAAGTGCCGAGTGTATGAAACCAAACATAATTTGTGTATTTGCTTTTTCAACTTTGGTAACTGGTTTGACTTCTATAAGTTACTCTTTTTCCAGTGTTTTTATATTTATATATTTATTGTAAATGACATTGGCAAAGGAATGTTTTTGAACTTTGCCTGTTTACAATAGAACATATGTGGGCCAGAATTTTGATGCTTTCCTAAACAAGGGATGTAGGAGAAACAAGAAACAAAGCAAATTATTGCCAGACTATCTTTACTGTACAGTGATGAAGTCTAGCAGCTCCAGTCATAAATCAGGGACTCAGCAAATAAAGAGGAAAAGTTAACACGTGCCAGTGTAAGGAATGAGTCAGAGGAAAGAAACTTTGGTAAATAAACAAATATTAGAAAATGCATTTTCCTCTGGGTATGTTGTCAAAGAATTGGAGTTTCAGTGCTTTCCTCAAATTCATCTTTAAACTGCCAGATATCAGACACTAAATATCAGACAAAGTAGACCATTTGCTAGAATATGGTTTTCTTCTAACACTCACCTTTATCCGTAGTCTCTTGAGAGGGCTGTAAAGTAAAAGAGATATTTTAAGGTCTCTTCTGTATTAAATCCATATCCATACATGCTCTTTTAATGGGAGAAAAGGCAATGGAAACATGAAAGCAAGCAGAATTTAAAAGCAAGCACATTAATAAAGAAGCGCAAATTAGTATAACCTTTAAATACAGACGTAAAAAGTAAATCCATGATTTTGAGTCCATCAAACAAAAAGGGCAATAGGAAGTGACAAGTCTGCAAAGCAGCTCTTCTTTTACCTCTTCTTTCCCTTTAATACTTTTTTTCTTTCAGTGGAAAGTGTTGGCTTCTTTTTCCACCTTGTTTATTTTTTCCCTTTTCTTTTGGTGAAAACAAGTTTCCTTCCAGAAATCCACTCTGCCTGTATCCTGGCAGAAACTTCCCTCTGTCCTTAATATCCCCTCACACTTAGAGTTACAGCACTGGTTTTACCTCAAACGAGAAGTTCATTCTTTGCCTCTTCTTTTTCTACAATGCCCATATGCTTCTTGTAGGTTATCCAGATGTCTGCCAAAGACCACTCTATCCAAGTCCATACAGATCTGATGGAATTATCTGCCTGAATTTCTAGTCTTTAAAAGAAACTGTTATTTTGGATGATTTGCTGTTTATTTTGCTACTGCTTCAGTAATAAACACATTATTTTAACGGCTCTTAGAAACAAATCCTGCAGTCCTCACTGAGCAAAACTTCTACTGACTTCAATAATTTTTCCTGGGCATGTTTAGAAAAATGGCTTCAGTATTAGGCTGAAAATAAGTAACCAGAAATGTGTGTTTTCCAAAACATTAATAAAATGTGTTGATTTTTTTTTTCCTTCTAAAATTGCATCTTTCAATATCTTTGCCTGGTTTGCCTTCTGAAACCAAGAAAATAACTTCACCATTGCTGGAACTAAGTGTTCTTCAGGCATTTGATTTTTCCCAAGAATGCCAGGGCCAAAATTCTTTTCTCAAGTGTTTGTGAACTGGAAAAAATGTGTATTCTGGTTTCTGGCATATGCATAAGCATGAGTTGGCTACAATTCCTCTGCATACTTTAATGGTCATAATAGTTTTCCATTACTTGTTAACTCCTGTTAATAGCGCAGCATCAAGGGATCACAATAAAAGTGGGGTTGATAAAATTCTGACTCACATGTAGCAAATGGGAAGTTTGGCTTAGCCCTATGAAGGGCTCCTCTTGATGTGTCAAGGCATTACTGTAATAAACACAGTCAGTAGCAGTGTGTGACACTTTTACTACAATGAATATGTACCCAAAGGGAAGATAGAATCTGGCACTTAGATTCTGCTTCAGTTCTGAATGCACCTGTTTCTTGTGAATGGCAGAAGGAAATGTGACAGCTGCTTATCTACTCATTCAGAACTAGAGATGGCTTGGCTCAAGTGGAGAAGCTGAAGTGCTGCAGAAAAGAAGAGACAGATGGGCAAAATTTAGGGATAAGATTATTTTTCCAAATCTGATACTAAACTTATTGCCTAGTATTAAACAAAAATGATTTTTGGTGACTCTTTAGCATTGCAACAGGACACAGATATGCAGTCTTTCTGTCACACCCCACATAGCATGATATTGTGAAGGAATAAGATGTAGGTAGAACAGCTCATGCACTTGAATTTGGAAGATTCTGGCTGCCCATATCATGACTTTTCCATCAATGCAGATGAATGATAAAGAGTTGTTTATTCACAACTGAATTTTTGTTCCTTTGTATGGGGAAAAAAAAGATGCTAAAAATATGTGCAATGATAGCTTTTGTCATTAGGTTGCAGAATAACTTCAGAAGTTTAGGTTGGCACTGGCTAAACATAACATCTCAGCAACCTAGCCCAGAAAGGGGCTCTTAACACTCATTGATCTCTGGATCATACAAGAACTTTCTGGCAGGACAGATGAATACAGCAAGCCTTTTTTTGAAACACATTTTATTTAGGTTCTGTTCTACATACCACTGTTTCTGCTGAACTTATTGCTCCTGTTTTCCTGAATGCATAGCCTGTCTTGCAGCTCAGAGGAAATTAATCCATCACCATCTCACCTTTCTATTTCCCTTGTCATTTTAAAAATCATTACTCTTTTCCTGACTTTTTTTTTTCTTGTAAATGAGATTCAATTTTGCACTGAAATAGCCATGTTGCTTTAAACTGTCCAAGTTCCATTTTCCATAAAGGATTGACATATGCAAATGTTACCTTTATGTTTTTTCCTCACATAGTTAGATATTAGAAGCCATGGTAAGAGGAAACAATTATTTAAACGGCAATTGCTTGCTGATGCTGGAAATATCAAAATTAATTCCTTCACTTTGAATCTAGTATAGGCACAGATGTTCTCTGGTGAGAAGAAATAGTCTTCTATCCTCAGTGATTTCTCCCCTGGATATACAAATGCACTCTAGGCAAGTTGCAATGCTGAGGTCAATGAATTGAGAACTCTGGGGTATTTCAACATGCTTCAAAATTTTCTTATTAAGTCAATGTGACTGGAATAGGATAAACAGATACACTTTAAGTCTATTGCTCTTTCTGTTAGATGTCTTTACTTATACCTAAACTTTTATAAACCGTCTGCAAACCAGATATTGTTACACAATCATGTATCAAGACATGAAAATAAATTAAACTTTTCTCTGTTTTACTAAATAATTCTGCAAATATAATATGATAACCATTCCCCAGAGTGATGCAACATCTTTGTACTTGGCTTTAACAGTATTCTTAGTCACAGCCATCCAGAGCTATTCTTGATATATATGCAACAAGATGTGATTACCAAGCAATTGCATCTTTTCTTTCATGTAATGCAGCTGCTATGGAAGGCTGCTCCCTTGCTGTATGATCAGGCAAGCCATGTCTTCTCATCAGGATCAGGACCTTGATTCTTGACAGAGCTAGCATTTTCCAAGGAAGATATTAATTAACTTTCATTAGAGGTCAGAAGGTCACTGACATGTTTTTTTCACTAAGCAGCAAAGAACCACAGACACATTTAGGATATGTAGTAGACACCTGCTACGTAGGCTGAAAGCCTGGCTCCTTCCTCCTCTCAGGTTCTTCTGCTCTTTCACAGCTCTTCATAGATAAAGTGTTGTCTTTGTTAGAGTCAGCAGGAGATCAGCCTTTAATTTGAGCAGGACCAGGATTTCACATCATAAACGTGAAACTCATTTTATAGTCTCTTCCAGAAAGCACCATGGAAAGAAGGAAGTATTGTTTTGGTTCCACAGTGATTGATCTGAATTTTTCCTCATACTTGACATGAAATATGGAGAAGAATGTCTGAGAGCATGTGCAAGAGACCAGACATTCATCCTCATAATGCTACTGAGAACCTATTTGCCTTTGTTTTTGGTAGAAATTATATGAATCATTTTGCTCAAGACTGACCAATTGGATTGAAGTGTCTTGAACATTCAGCAAGGTTTGCAAGTGTTTGGCAGTTTGTTCTTTTAAAGAGAGTTCTTTGACTCTCTTAATGAATTTAGCCATGCTCTCTCCTGTTTCTATTCTGAAGCAGAGGGACTGATATATTACATGAAATATGGCTCCTAGATAGTCCTTAGCCTCAGTAGAAATTTCCAAAAAGGTGTGTGGAACTGAGATATTTAGAGAGCGCATTTGCAAATTACTTTGGCATCTCAGCTGTTGAATATTGATTATCTGGAACAAATCCCAGCATCTCTGAAGACTTGCCTACCACCTACTTGGTTGAACTATGATGCTTACCAGCGGCTTTGTAGGGACTTGAACTTTAGTCTGGACTGAAAGTTCTCACTTTGTCTTTGGAACTATATCTCAGTGTAACAACAGTAAGAAAAAATAATCTAAAAGGGCTTTCATTGAAATTGAAATAGAATTAGCTGTTGTGGTTCACCTTCTGTCAGATGTCCTATGCCTGAGGTCATTGGATTAGACCTTGACAACACTGATAAGATTAACTTGTCATTCCTGGTGTTGAGTTGCAGATTTATGGATTTGGCTTCTACTGGGAGTAGCTCCAAGGATAGGAGGAAAAACAGCTTATAAATTCTTCAGAGTTCTTTGGAGCCAAGAGCCGCTTTTTGGCTGGCTTTGCAAAAGTGATATTATTTAAAGGGAACTTGGAGACAGGAGAATAATTGAAGAGTAAAATAAAAAGTGAAAAATACTGGAAAGTTATTTCTCTTATAGAGTAACTGATAAAAACTGCATTCATTATTATCTCCAGTAATATTTCTCATCACAAGTAAACATTCTGTTGTTTCTCCAAGCATAAACATTCTTCAGGCAGATCACTCATTGACTCAGCTACATTTACTACTCTGTTCATTACTCATTTCCTTGGAACATATTTGTGAAAAATGGGCAATTGTATTTTACTAAGATTTATTAGACTTTGGCCAATAGATTCCATTAACTCATTACCTTTTAAAATGTCCAAACTGAAGCTGGCTGGGAAAGTCAGACAAAAAATGACAGGTCTTTGTTCACAGGAAAAGAAAACTTGTCAACGAGTCAAATAATGAACCTTTTATTTGGGAGCATGGAGTAAGTACTTATTATCACTCAGTGAATTGAAACACATGAAGTTACTGAGATTTTGCAGAACAGTCATGGAGGAGTCTCTCAGACCTTGTTTCACTTCTAGCTGATAAAGATCTAATGAAAGTAATGGGGTTCTGTGAAGATACTCCATAGACTATAGAGACATTCAGATTTTAATTTTATTGGTTTATCATCCATCTGAAAAAATCCAGTATAATCCCAAGTCAAGAATTCTATTGTCTGTTGAGATCATGAAGCCCAATATGATAGAAAACTTTTTTCTACTTTGGTAGACTTCTTCATAGGTGACTAGTGCTAGCTGGAGCTGTGGGGAACAGGTGTCAGGAAATGCAGTAGTAAAGAAGCCAGATCTTGGCTGTAGCTGAGTAGTTCACAGCAGAGCTAAGAGCCACAGGATTTAAAAATTAGCTTAGTCACTGTTTTCCATAAGTGAGACTAGGTAGGGATAAACAAAAATGATAGTATCTTGCTGTGCTTGCATTGTAGTTACAGCAGAGTTGCAATGATGTAATTGTAACAAAAATTTGTCTCATTAATTTAATATTTATAGGTGGGAATTCTGATCCAGACCTTGGAAAATCTGTACCATGTCCTGCTGAAAAGAATGCATTGTTCATGCTTGGGTACTAATTAAATCTGTTAGCAAATCTGAAACAGGTTGTTTCTTTCTTTGGAACTTGTTAGTATTTTTCCTGGAAGCAGCAATAAATTAAGTCCTTGAACTTGTGCAGACCAAAAGGTTTATCAGTAGATCTTTCTGTAGAAAGAACTTTAAAATATTTGAGGGTTTAAAATTTTTTTTAAACTGAAAGGTGAGAATTATGTAAATGCATAAGTATATTGCTCTATACATTCTTTGTTTTTCTTAAAGACTTTCTTTATTTTCTGCTACAGAACTTTGAAAAAGACAGAACTAGACAGACTTTTTGTTTTACACAAAATGGCTAGTTAATGCCCTTATCTTCCTAAGTGCTTCCTTTTGTGAGCAGTAGTTGGGAAGTTGGGCTGGAATGATGACAGATGCAATTCAGGTTGTCTTCCACCTGTTTCAGAATTCTCTGGGATGCCAAATTGTATTCTGACTCTCAAACCCCTTGTTTCAACAGTCAACAGATGCCTTTCGAATGGGAAAGTTTGGCTTTTGCCACCCAATTCATTTTTGGCAATGTTTCAAAAAAAAAAAAAAAAAAGCTGAAAGCTTGAATCTTACTATGAAAACAAAATACGTCTCTACAGACAGTTCTGCCATCTGTGCTTCAGGTTCCCTAAATAAATATTTCTAAGAATTTGCACAGTATTTAAACTTTGTCAGTGTAGTAGATTAAAAAGGTTTTTGTAGCCCATGTGTTTATTATTTTTCCTTTTTTTTTTTAATTAAGGTTGCCTGGAAACTAGGAAACTAAGAACAAATGTTGCTTACTTGTCTGTGGATACATATGTATACAGAATTTAAAAGAAGTGGTAAAAAATAAGCAAAGTTTTTTGTGTTGTGGAGCCAGAAGATAGTGATCTTTGGCTCAAAAGGATTCAACTTCATCTTCCAGTGAGAATTTTTGAGTTTTTCTGAGAAGTTCCAATTGGGGGCTGCTGGTCTAAACACAGGAGACAGGAACAACCAGTGACATTGGGGTTCACATCCCCTCTGTGAACCAGCAGTACTTGCTTCAGCCCTTAAAAATGTTACATCACCATAGTTGGATGTTGTGGGAGCTGAGTGGGAATCAGTATTGAAATTATTATGACTTTACATATAAATGGAAGACTCTCTAGAACTACAGGTCTGCATGAAACTGAAATGACTATGAGAACCATTTTCTCAAAAGAATTAGGCTAAGGATGTTTATGGGGTCTTTCATGTGTTATAGCATTTTTTTCTCCATAAAAATTATTTTTCTTAAAAATATTTAGATGCATTTACAGATAAGTAATGTATTATATTCCTTTTGGAATGTTTGTTTGTGTGATTTAAGAGATATCTTGAGGTTATTCAAGAAAAAGTAGACCAAAGGATAATTTATTAGCAACATGCCAATAGGGGGAAATAAGAATACAGTAATAACAAAAGTCTTAGACAAAATGTCTTAGACAGAACAATTTCTACACCATTTCCAGATAGAGAATACCAAATGCTTATGCACAAAATATCAGGACACTGACTTCCCAGGTCCTTGTTCAGACCCTTGGTCTTATATTTAACAGTAGTTGTAGGTAATATTGGTAGTTGACCACTATAAAATTAGTGAATGATTGCAGGCTAATTTCTTTTCAAGTCTGTGCTCACAAGGTCATTATTATATTTGAACCAATTTGGTGGTTCTGCAACAATGCTATAAAGGATGAATTTTGAAAGACTGTAATTGGTGCAAAACTTGACTAAAACAGAAGATTTCTGGACAAGAAACAGAAAATCTGATCTCCCTAATATTTCAAATCAACCAGGTCTTGATGGATGTTTTTTAATTTACGTATTTTTGTTTACATTTTATTGTTTACCATATTTGTGTGCCCCATAGAACCTACTTGCAACTCTTCCAGGGTATTTAGATTTTCTCAGAAAATGGACTTAATGAAGGTGTTAATTTCCTTTTGGTGAAGGGAGGAATAATTGGCTATGATAACAGGAGTCATGACACATCCTGAGTTTGAGCAGCCTCTGAAAGCCTAGAATGAGTGGCGAGGTAACTCCATGCATTAAGAAGCAAAAGAAAGAAAATACCTTTTACAGAATGAGAACTGTGTAGACACAATATATAGAAGCCATGAATTTCCTAAGGGAATGGAAGTAGGGGTTGCTGATCTCAGTCTCTGTTGTGCTCAGTAGATGTTGCACAGACTGTTCTGGTTGATTAAGACCGTTTGATAAATGTTTGTGCTTGAATAGAGCCTGAATTCAGAGAATACTTGAACACTGTTTCCAGGACAGTGAAATTTCCCTAAGAAATTTTGAACCCATTGAGCTTTACTCCTGCAGTTGCTTTGCCATTTGTAAGTAGTTAACCTACATTACAGCACACTGGAGAAAGCACTATAGAATCCTACAGTGCAATGTAGTCAGTAGTATGCCGGTAACAAAATTAAGCTTCTAGTATAAATTGACTTGGATTTGGGGTGACTTTTTTGTAGAATATCCAATTTCACTGTGTGTGGCACATTTTTTTTTGCTTTAGCTTCTTCATGTGCAGCATGAAATGACTGTTACTGGTTATTGTATGGGATCCATTCTCATAATCACAAAGATCTCTTTCTCAAACTCTTTGATGTACATGTAATTTCTGTTAGACGCTGTGTTTTCTGCTGCCAGAAATATGTTTTATATGCTGCTTGTATATCCAAGTGCAACTGTTTTTACCTAAACATACATCAAAGGAATCTATGCCACTGATGACTTGTGGGGTTCTTCTGTATTGCATGGAAAGAAGAAACTGGCCCATTTCCTTCCTCTAGAGCACTGTTTTCCTGCCCATAAATTTCACCAAATAAGCAAACTATTGCCAAGTTGGCTTTGAAAATGCCTAACTCCTACTAAGGCAACTTACAGGAAGTCCTATGTTAATCTTTATGATTGAGATCTTTCCATCTGCTCCCTTTCAATGACAATATTGAATGCCCTGTATTAAACATGCAGATATTCAACAACCACATCTCCCCGACCCTTATAGATTGTCCTTATATTTTTTATGCATGAACAAACCCTAGAGTATCCTACTCTAAATGGACCCTCCAAAACTTATAGTTTCGAAGAGAAAAGTTCCACTTCCCTTTTTTATCTTTTAGAACATTGGAATCTGGGCTACCAAAAAACTCTACATTTTTTACTTTTTCAAAATATTTTAATTCCTATGCTACTGCTGGAAATCTGGTTGCAACTTTTTAGACTAACTATTCATGAACAGAAAGCTAATGAAATACGGAATTTTCTTGAGTAATTCAAAATGGCTGATTTTCAAGATAAAAAAGCAAGCTTCTCCCTTGTGAGGCCTCCAGAGAGAGCAACTGTCCTCTGCTTTGATGGAGCATGATCCATAAGTCTTCTCTTTAGTGTTCTTTGAAATGAAACTGTTCTGGTCCTTGCCTGAATGAGGATTGCAGGGAGAGAGAGGTTGCCCTGTTGTGAAAATGGAGTCAGATGGGTCTAATATTGGGACTTAATTTTTTTACCTTTACAAATTTTTGTTGTCATAATAAAAAATAGCTACTTATTTTTGGGTGTGAAACTTGTCTGTGTCAGTCTGAGCCAGAACAGCCTCAGCCATGTGTTTGTATTTTGGTCTGACTTGCTCAAGAAGCCTCAGCACACCACACAAAGCTCCTCTGTCTCTAGGCTGAGTAACAGCTATATGATACTCCCAGACATACCTTTCCTAGCCACATGACATATTGCCATTCCAAGTACTGAAAGCCTGTATATTTCTCTTTCCTGTTATTATAAATTCCATGTAAAAACTAAACTCCAGAAATACAGTGAGGTATTTGCTAGAGACTTGAACCTGAGAGAGAGTGCTTTTCTGGGATCTCTTCTGTCAGTCTGGACCTCTCCACACACGCCGGTGGCCCTCAGGGAATGTGTAGAGACCTACACTCAAAAGTGGGGGTGCAAGAAAGAGAAATGTTTATATAGTCATAAGAGGTAGTGACCTGAGGTGGCCCCTCTAAATCAACAAAAATGTGCAAAAGGTTTTGGTTGCATGAGCAGAGAGAGAGCTTGAGTCACCTAAAAAATAAAGGGAAAAAGGAACATTTTGGGTGGAAGCCAGCAGGGACAACATGAGAGTAGGAAAAGAAAAACTCAAAATGAAAGCTGGGTGTGACAAGCTCCAGGAAGGAGAGATGCATGGAGTGAAGGAAAAGGGGTGTGTGTACAATACAAAATCACAGAATGACACAGTCACAGAATGTTTGAGGGTGGAAGTTACCTCTGAATGACACAGTCACAGAATGTTTGAGGATGGAAGTTACCTCTGGAGAACATCCAGTCCAACCCTCCTGCTAAGGCAGGTTCTCCCAGAGCAGCTTGCACAGGATCACATGGGTAGGTGTTGCATATCTCCAGAGAAGGAGTCTCCACAACCTCTCCAGGCAGCCTATTCCAGTGCTCTGTCACCCTTGAAGAAAAGTTTTCCTCATATTCAGATGGAATTTGCTGTGTTTAAATTTGTGCCTGTTGCCCCCTGTCCAGCTTCTGGACGATTTAAAAATGTGTGTCTAAAAGGCAAATTTTATTATTGCTTATGCTGTAGTTCAGTATTTATGTTTTGATTAAACGATATTTGAGGTGAGAAATTATCTTCTTTGACCTGATTCCCCTTATGGTGGAATTCTCCATTTAGTTGGCTTGCTAACTATTGAGTGATCAAAACCTACAGTTGGATATTCAGCTATAGAAGAAATAAGGATTTGCAATATCCCAAAGTCCAATGAACATTCTGGCTTAGCCTGTGTCTACACGCATAGTTGGTCTTAGTGTCTACTGTGCATAGTTGGTGTGCATAGTTGTAGCTCAACTTGAAATGTCAGAGTCCTGTATCATAATGATTGTCATGGAGACATTTGTAGTGAGCTTCTTCCTGCACACAGCAGCCCACCAAATAATTACAGTGCTATAATGGCATGGGACCCTACATACAGACAGCTCTCCTTATTGAGAAATGGGGATGGCAAGTAACCTTTCTCCAGCTACTCATTCCATGACATAACAATCTGGTCTTTGATTAATAAACATTCCAGAGAGAAGCAAATGAATTGTAAAAAGGATCAGTGGAAACTACTGCATTCATTGCTCTCTCCCATGTCCCAAGCAAGAAAACAAAAAAATATTATTTTTTCCATCATAATTAATTTCTATCTGAATTTTTCTTAATGAAGTATATTCAATGTATTCTGTAAGAATACACCTTTCCAAGATGACAGGTTCTACTGTCAAAGATGGCCCTGAGCCTGGACCTGACTATCCCAATCTGTATGGGAAAGGAGGTGGGTAAAGATAATGATCTAACTGGATGCATGGCCACATTTTTCAAATAACCTCTTTCTGTAAAAAAAACCCCAAATGCCTCTAAACTTTGAAATGTTTGTGCTGGAAATCTAGATCTCCCTTCTGCTTATATGGCTTGAGTTTTTTCCTTTTACTTTTCAGTTCTGGCTCTCTTTTATGCCATCTTTGAAATGTCAAAATGTTCAGTTTATGTTACTTAGTTTCAATATTGTTAGTGATGGCTCATCCTTTGGTAAAAGCATAGGTCATTACAGGAGCAAACCTGAGAAAATGTCTTGTTCAAAAAGATAAGATACAGCATGTACCATTGCCAGTCACAATTGCCTCTAGTTCTAGGAAGCAGAATGCAATTGCAAGATCTGAATTACTATAAATTGGGATATTTCCATAAATTTAAGTGGTGTTGATTTGATTTGCAGCAACAGGGTCCTCATGCATGAGAAGAATAACGTAACCCCTGCATATACTGTGTTGTTCTGCATGTAACATTTTTGATTACCCTATTTTCATTATTACTGAAAAGGGGTGGTAATAGAAAATCATGGCTTCTAAGGAGGCTGAGGTTATTTTGCCAAGAACAACATCAGATACCAGCTTTTACCTCAGGATGAAGTCTGTTAAGTATCTAGCAGATTTGTTTTTCATCAAAATAGAGTTAACATATTATACGTGGTCCTTTAAAGGCTACATGGTTTCTGAAAAAGGCTCTTTTGGGATCAAATTACATTCATTGCTGAACTTGATATGGACATGGTGAGGCTCATTAAAAAGCTTCATGGCAGGTAGTCAATGCCACTGCTACCACAAATCTACATTTTTTTTTCCCAAATTACAATTCCAGGCATACTTTGGTTTCTTCTGAGCAAAAACAAGTGACACTGTAGGAAACTATAGGCTAAGAAAAAAAGTAAATGGGATATGTGTCTCCATTTGATTAAGTCCTACTAATTTGCAATAATATACTGAGTATCACTGTAAAAATCATTGAAATGCCAGACCAAAACACAGAAGATAGTATTAGGCATAGGCCCTCCATTTACAAAATGGGATTTAGATTCCAGTGACCTAACTCTGTAGCAAACTGAAAGTAATTTTGACCAAATTCTGCTTTAAGAATGGTCGTCTTCCTACTTTTGATTTTTTCCCCTTATATTACTTTACTGTGATTAATCTTGCATTCTTAATGTTGTATTTAATCACAGTACATTTTAGTAAATACAAAAACTTAGGCACTGGCATTGGAGTTTAAGAAGATATTAAGAATTAAATTCAAGAAAGTGATTTCCAGATCTTCACTTAGTCACTGCTTGTATAGTTCTTACGCTACCCCTGTAATTTCCTAAATCCCCAGGTTAAAAAAAAAAAAAAAGCTTCCAGGCATGGACAAAGAGTTTCAGTTTTGATTTGTTTGTTTGAGCATTTCAGCATCTATCAGAAACATATTAAGAGACTAGCAACCCATACTTAAATTTCCATACTGAGATGATTTTCATTTTGCTTGCCAGAAAGGGCTTCAGCTGCAAACTGAAGGCTATAAAAATTACAAAAGCACATTTTTGATAGCCTCACCTGCATTTTTAGGGCTTCTTAAATGTTTTGGAAGAAGTTGTCTATATAGGCAGACTTATAATAACTTATGGAGGAGCAACACGGAAGAGACTTAAAAAACTTTGTGAATGCATTAAGATTTAGAATATTAGATTTAATATCCTTCACATTTAGATAGAATTGTAGCAATTTTTTTCTTTGGTTTTACTCTAGACTGAATGACCTTGGAGAATGTCCTTGTATCTCTTCTTGAAGAGGTACATGATCTTCTCTACACCAGAGAAATGCCAGAGTTCCCCGTTTTCACATCTCTTATATCAGATGCTGAGAAATAGAAGGCTGTTTTGGTCAGCACCCATACACAAAGACTAAGTATTGGCCTTGCTAAACAACGTAAGACATTAAATGATGGCTTCTGCAATGCCATGGGACATGGCCCAGAGAGACTCTTCAGCAAATGTTCATGCAACCTAGGAATCCTCTACACACTTGCAGGGTATGTCTGCTGTGCACATATGATAGCTCTAATCCAGCCATATTAGACCTGCCCCCCAACCCTGTCATGGCTTCTTGCTGTTCGTCTGTCACCACAGAGAAGAGATTGGTGCCCGCCCCTCTGCTTCCCCTCATGAGGAAGCTGGAGACAGCCATGAGGTCTTCCCTCAGTCTCTTCCTGGATGAACAGACCAAATGACTTCAGCTGCTCCACATATGTCTTCCCCTCCAGACCCTTCCCCATCTTTTTAGCCCTCCTTTGGACGCTGTCTAACACTTTATAACTTTGTTACACTGTGGATCTCAGAACTGTCCCCAGCACTGAAGATGAGGCCGCCCCAGTGCAGAGCAGAGCAGAGGGACAATCCCCTCCCTTGCCCGGCTGTGATGCTGTGCCTGATGCACCCCAGGACACAGGTGGCCCTCCTGGCTGCCAGGGCACTGCTGACTCACGTTCAACCTGCCAATGACCAGGAGCCCCAGGTCCTTTTCTGTGGCGCTGCTTCCCAGCCCCTCATCCCCCATTCTGTCCATACATCCAAGGTTGTCCATTCCAGGTGCAGAATCTGGCACTTTCCCTTGTTTCAGTTCATGTGGTTGGTGATTGCACAGCCCTCTGACTTGTCAAGATTTTTCTGCAGGGCATCCCTGCCTTTGAGGGAGTCAACAGCTCCTCCCAAATTAGTGTCATCAGCAAGTTTACCTAATACACCTTCATGTTCTGCATCCAAGTAATTTATGAAGACATTGACAAGCACAGACATGAGGATGGAGCCCTGGGAATCCCACTAGTGACCAGTCTTCAGATGATGTGACCCCATTCACTACAACCCTTTGTGCCAAACCGGTGAGGCAGTTGTTCACCCCTCATAGGATGTGGTTATCCACTTGTGGGCTGGACATTTTATCCAGATAGATAATAACAATAATTTTATCCAAAAGACAATAATCACTATAACCTGAGTTTAGAAGACATTTTTGGCTTCACCCTACAGTTCTCAGTTGCAAAAAATATAAATCTGGAAACAGGTAATTAAAAATGTGCTTAAAAATTCAAGCTGGAATGTGAAGGTGAAGACATGGGTATTTCTTACTACTGCCTGGAATAAGAAACTCATGGAAAGATTAATCATCTTACTATATGCATTGACTTATTTTTCTAAAATCAAGGAATACATCTACATAGGTTAGACCCTGAATAAGATGTCATCCAGAAATGAAAGAGTCTCGACTGTGCTAAAAGACATAGCACAGTTACACTGTATGAACACTGGAAACAGAAATTTTCTTTCTTGGAATTGTGGGAATCCAGGGCATCCCTCTGGCTGCCCTGGAAGGTCTGGGACCCTGGCAAGGGGTCAGGAGCCCCCCTGTACAGAGCACCAAGAAACACTGTCTCTGATCTCTGTCCATGGAAAAGAGTTTTCAGTCTTACAGGATGAATTACAAGCTCTGAGTGTTTGATATAAGTAGTAATTAGTGTGGCACGGGTGCAAAAGTAGAATTTTAGGATTCTAGGTAAGGGGTTCATAGGGGGCAAGATGAAGGAAAATTGGGTGTGCCTTGTCGTTTTTCTTCTTCTTCATGCCCTCCATGTTTCACTGTGGTGTTGGCATTTTTCTCTTGGTTTAGGCTGGGGACACACTGTTCAACATGGGTTATAGGTATTGGCACATTATTGTAAATATACCACACGTAGTTTCTAGTATATAATGTTTTTAACATCCCACTGAAGGGCAGAGCCCCGCACACTGTCCTGCAAGACAGACCTGCTGCAGGTCAGAGAGAAAATATTTTAGATAAGAAAGAATAAACAACCTTGAAAACCAGCACAGACAAATTACGACTCCTTCTTTGGCAGCGGGGCTGAAAGACAGAGACTTTCTGATATCTCGGCATCATTTAAATATCACAGATCCCGACAGGAATTTGATAGTGTAAAATTCTTATGTTGAGCATCCAGGACTGGATGAGCATTTGTCAGGGAAAAGCTCATGGTTTCTCACGCAGGGCTGCACAGTAGCTCATTATGACCATTATACCACTGACTAGATGTAGTGAATGTAAAATTTGAAATGTGGTTACAAGGCTACATCTGAATAGCCAATTTGGGAATTGAAATTTGGGGTCTAAATTGTTTTTCACCTGGGCACCATATTCTCCTGTCACTGGAAATGAATAACCAACACTGACTTTTGAAAAATTGCTTGTCTCTACAGCAGGGAAACAAGGCCTTTGGGTATACATTGCCTACCAAAATCACAGACATGCTCTGTTCTTTGTTTTTTCAAGATTGCTATCTCCTTCTTTAACCATCTACACATTCTGATTTCAGTTTTATTAATGTTGGATATTCATAGACAGAAATTGTTCTGCAAAGTCATGAATTTTGCAAGCCAAATTCTCTTTCACTGTCCATCTTTATAGGAAAACAAGCCTATAAGTCTCCAGACAGAAGAAACCATTGATTTTAGTGCATGATTAATACTAAATATACATAAACATACCATACAAACCATAAACATGCCATAAACATATGAATACCATTCACATTGCCTTTTTCACTTTATTTCTTTTTACTTTATTTTCTTCTAAATCAATAAACTACAATGGTGGGAAAAATTAATTTAAAAATCTAAGATAAACATAATACTAATCTAGGAGACAGAAAGATAGAAAGGTGTTTAGATAGATGCCAAGAAGGAGAATAAAGAAGGTGGGTATTTTCAGTGTCCAAATATATGAGACATATTTTTCATTAGGAAAGAAAAAAATACTGGCACAAAGACTGTAAGAGTGTAAGAAGCTTAAGTTAAGTGATAATTGAGGCATTCTGTTATAGACAGTCTGTGAAGACTCCTACTCAACGTATGCTGAACTAAGGATCGAATTACAGGATCTTTTGCAATAGGAATAAAAGACCCTCAGATTCCACACAGACAGATTATATGAGCAAAGCAGCTAAATTAATGAACTGAGGAAAAGCAGGCTGATTAATCTGTAGCTGTTATGACTGTGGTGAGGATTTGATAACAAGCCAAGAAAAGCAACCATAATAGGGAGCTGCTATTGAGCTTTCTAGCTGAGAAACGATGTTGAGGTGTAATTTTAATTAGGATTCTGAGTGAAAGACAGCAGAAAGTAGCTTTGACATTGAAAAACTGTTGAATATGAAACATTATCCATATTGCTCATTAGAGTTTATCTATTTTAATTTTGTGGTTGAAATATTTTTTCCATACTCTGAGCACCTTTTTGTATATTCATGAGACTATTATTTTAAACCTTCTTACTCAAGGAAAGAACAATATCTGAAAAAGAACTGAGCAGGCAGAACTCTTTTTTCAGTGACCAAAGAAATTGGGCTTATCCAAGTTTAAAGTTTGAATGGGTGCTCCTAGAGGAGGTGCCTTAATTATATAAATAATTTGGTATAATTTTGCTTGAAGCTTAGAAGCCTAAAAAACTTTTTAAAAAGTGTTGATTTCTTAAGGATTATTATGTGAGTGCCAGGCCCTCCATTTACCCCTTGGCTATATTAAATTATTGCTTCTGTGAAGTATGTGTATAGTGCAGTCCTGTGTGCAGTGCATAGTACCATCCTATATACTAATCACTTAGGTTTGGTTACATAAATTTAACTTCTTTGACCTAAGTAGCCCTGATACAAATTTTTTCAACAGCTTGCTTACCTGTAGCTGCTGGGAGATTCTGCAAAGCCTTATCACTGCTGTCTTTGTACTCTTACACTTAGGAAAGCTGCAGCAACATTGACATCAAGTAGCTAGGAAAGCATCTGCATGTGCATTACATTTACTTCTTCAGCTTCAGATCAGTTAATGAACTGTCTGCTTCCATGTAAATCAAGAAAAACAGCTAATGCTCTCATCAGGTGAACAGTGCTCAGGATTTTCTTTGAAGGTGGGGCCATATTCACTGCAGTGGCTAAATGTTGCCCATATAAACACCCCATCTCAAAGATGTTGTTCTGTTTTTCAGACAGGCTTACAGGTATTAAGAGAAAGCGTGCCAGTGTGCCAGGTGCCAGAAGCCAGACCAATTTACTTTGAATTTGTGGAATGGAGAGAAAAAAGAAAACAGCCAACAAAAATCCCTTGAGTGATTTTTGAGATCTTAACAAAATAGAAAGAGTGAAAAGCTGAGATTGGATCTGGGATTTATCACCATGTTTTGATAAACCTTTGAGTTTAGCCAACACTCTGTCCTCCGCTGAGGATTCAGTGAAATTACACCATATATGCTCTCAACAGAGAGTTTTTCAGATCAACTTTACACCTGAGTGTTTTTGACTGATTAGTTACTGGCATAGACAAGTGAGGAGTTCAGAGAAAGGTGACTTTTTCTTCTTAGGAAACTTAAGCATGAGAAATATTACTAGGGAGTGTGACACTAATTAGAAGAATGGGAATAGTTAATTTGTTTCCATCCTAATTTAAAGAGAACATCTGAATCTTCTTAAAGAGTAGTAGATTAATTTTGCTAATATCAAATTGATGTGTTGATGTATTGTCAGTAAAGGAGAGGTCTGTAAAATAAATGCTTTTAAAATTACATTGTCTCAGATGAGTTGTCCATAGCCTTTCACAGTGCATGAGCTCTGAGGTGCCAAAACATGAAAATCCATCTCAGTTATCCACTTGAAAAAGTCAAGAAGGGTCCTAGTTAATAAACCTTAGAGTAATTCTTCTATTCCTGCATATTTCATTACTTATGCAAAAATAGGACAGCTTTGACTTGAGAGGTGCTAACAGCTGTATTCCTGGAATATTCTGTATTCTGTCAGGCCCTGCTGGGATATCTAATGTACACATGAGAAGACCCTACTGTCTTTCCCCATGGTCACACTGTCTAAAATGATCATTTCAGTGTATGTTCCAGGTCACAGTCCCTGTTCTGTGAGGCTATTCCTTCTTTACTATTGCTGTGTGCTTCCATGTGGCTGTGTTTTAAAACATCCAGGTCCCATAAAGTAAGTTGAGAAAACCATGAAGATTATGCCCTGTAAGCAGTCTCAACTTTGCACTTAGTAATTATTTAGTCCTTTTATCTTTATTTCTTGAGCTTTTCTGTACATAATTTTGTCTTTTGTTCAGATAATTTATGAAAGAGATTTAACAGTATTTTACAAGAATCTATACCCATTCAGAATCTTCTCCGAAATATCTACAACATGTATGTGCTAAGTAGAGTTACAATAATGGCATTAACAGTGCTATTATCTTTGAAAATATTTACCTATATGACTCTTATAATATATTAAAATGCACTTTTAAGAATGTCACATGTATCAACCATACATCTCTTTCAAGGGCTTCAGTTTGCATGCAGCTCTTTTCTAAAATAGTGTTTTTTCTACTTGTATAGATAAGAATAGCTGATTGTAAAAAAAGTAGCCAACATGGTGATACAGCCAGTTAAATTGCAGTTTTGGTGACAAGTGTATGATACTCTCTAAATTTACCTACAGTCTTGTTAGTAGCGCACATGTCACTATGTGCTATTTTTATTTAGTAAATAAAAAAATAATTTATTAATAAACCAGAAAGGTGCAAGTCAACCATGCATTCGGAAAGAAGTCAAAAATAGTGCATGTAAACATAAGGCCTTTGTAACTCCACATACTGTAATATCAGCTCCCTGATGTGTTTCTGGCAAATCAAGGCCGAGTGACAGAGTATAATGAAATGTGAAATTAACCTGTAAGGGGTTCCTAAGGACAGAGGATACATTTTATTTAAAGAAAGTAATATTGTACCTCATGCCAAGCTGAAGTAATTTCCTTCCGCTTTCTATGCTTCCTGGGTTTCCAGATTTATATTTTTAACGGCATTTGCCAGAGCTCACCTGAAGAAAGCATTACTCAAAGTCTAAAGGAAATATTTTTGTTCAGAATCCAGACCCATAAAGAATAACTACTGTATGCTAAAAGAAAAAAAAACTCTGCAATTTTACTACTAATTATGCACATAAGTTGAATAAATAGCCCACTGTTGCTGTGTTGAATAGAAAATTCACACATTGCTGCTTACAGTAATGCACTGGGGCTGCTTTCTCTATCATTGACCTAATTGAGGGATTTCTTAACACGTAGTTTGTCTTTTCTTGGAAGCCAAAGTAGATTGTGTGAAACAAAATATACACATGGTCCCACTGACTGGGAGAAGTATTACTTTAAGTGTCTGCTTCAGTCAGTTATTCAAGAACTCAGGTACTTCTTGTTAGGTATAAAGGAGCTTTAGTTTAATTGAATTTACTTAATTATAATTCACTAGTTCCACAAGGATTGTTCCATTAGTTCCACTGATATAATAAATTATTTAAAGACCAAAAGGCTGAAAATTTAACCATCAGGAGCTGGACTCACAAGGGCCTGTATGAGTATAAATTTAGGAGTAAGGTACCTCTCTTAGTCACAAAACTATCCAGCAGCTGCTGCTTAGAATTATAGAAGCATAAATTTCCCCAACAGTTGAGTTTCCACCAATACAGCATTTTCAGTGGCTGCATTTGCTGCAGAGCCCTGTTGGTTCTGTCAGTGCTGGAATACGTTATGGGTACATGGGTCGGGGACTTCAGTCCTTTTGCAGAGTGACTGGTTATCTCATAGTGACACTTCCCAGCACAATGGCTTCCCTGTGCCACCTGGAGGCACCCATTTCTTCCATGGCTCCATGCAGGAATTCAGCTTGGGGATATGGATTCTGGCAAATAGTAAGACAAATTTGACTGATGAGTGACTTGAGCCCTTTATTTCATTTGTGGTGACCTTTTTGCAGTGCAGTGCAATGAAAATTGAAGAACTCAAGAAATAAGGCTGAGATTTTATGAAGTCATCCATCCCTTTCTATGAAAAATACAGAACATGAATGGAGTCTGATATTCTTGGGAATATGTGAGGACAACAAAACTCCTGCATTACAATAACCAGAGAATTGCTTTTTCCTAATACTAGCCAATTATTTATCTATTTACTTATTTTTTAACCTAGGAAAGAACCACAACCTCTGTCTTTCCTTATCTTTCAACTTGAATTTGCTAGCCAAAAATTCTTCAACTATGTCCTGGTTTCCTGATTCATATTTACAGAGAAGTACATGTGCTCCCATCTATCATTTTTTTTCTGAGTATGTGATATCCAAGAATATTTCACAGCAAATTAGAAATCCAGATGAGTCACTGATTTCAACTGGGACCCATATCTGGCTGTTTTATGTGTAAGAACATTTTGTACAGATATTGTATTTATTTTCATTAATTCTTGAACTGTGGCTTCCTCCTGTTCATCATGTTGAGGACTGGTCAGGTGGATTGCCTGCAGGCAGATCAAATTGCTCTGAACCAGTTAATGCTGCTTGTGCCTGACCATTTTGGGTGGTCTACAGTAATATATATGATCTGAATATATTCCACAGGAAATATTTGAGTTAGTGTTTTTGTTATTATATGAGTATTGAGTCTCACGGTTCTGTTTTGGAAAAAGTATTGCCTTCCAATCACTGAAGAAAAATCGCTGAATCACAGAGTATGCTGAGATGGAAGACACCCATAAGGACCATTGAGTCCAACTCACAGGATAGCCCAAGAGTCACACCATGAGCCTGAACATTGTTCAAATACTTGAACTCTGTCAGGCTGGTGCTGTGACCACTTCCCTGTGGAGCCCATTCCAGTCCCCAACAACCCTCTGAGTGAAGAACCTTTTCCTACTATTCAACCTAAACCACACCATCAAAACTTCAGGCCATTCCCTTGGGTCCTGTCAATGGTTGCCACAGTGAAGGGATCTAAAGGTGCTGTTTGACTTCAATATTTGGGGAGGTGGGATCTGAAAAGATCTATTTGGAACTTGCCCAATGTTGATGTGGCTCAGATAGAAGGACAGGAAAAGAATTAAAGGTTTCAGTGAACCACCTTTTAGTTTCTACACAATTCCCTTGCTAAATCTCCATCAGCATTTGCCCCTGCTTCAATGATACGGGTTTAGCTTCAAGGAACCCTGATAAAAGGGACTTTTATAATTCACAGAAGACATTTAGATGATATTTTAAATATATTGACTTTGAAAATTAGTTACTTGAAATCTATAAAATAACCATATTCTGCCATCATTGAAACTATCCTTCCTAAGAGGGTAGGATCTTCCATTCCAGTGGCCAAATTCCCATTAATTTTAGAGCTTTGGAATGAGACTTTTAATCCTTATTCTGTTTAATACCAAAGTCTTCCTTTATATAGCATTTATTAAATTTCTATATTTATTTTAACAACTTCAAATCAATACTGGAAATAAAAATAAAATTGGAGCACCTACATGAGTCTAGAGTCCATTCCCATATTACAAACAGGCTTAAGTTATTACAAAATGGAGATGCAGCATGTTTTCTTATTATCCTCATTCTATATATTCTTGTTACAGGTAATGGATTATTTTGAGAGTAAAATGCACTTAATGCTCAGACGAAGCAAAATTATTAAGTTTATTATAAATCAGAAACATTGACTGTGGGCAGTGACAATTTTGGTCTTCCATTTAATTTTGGTTTTGCTGATAAAAAAAGCACTAAATAATTCTTAGATATTTATATTAAAACATAATAGAAAAAAGAATATGTTGCTCAACATTGTTAATGCAGCTCAAAAAGTAAGATACTAAGTTACTTCTTGCCTTGAAAAAAGGGAAAAAAAAGTCTAACTACCTGTGTATTAATATAAAAGTATTGTGCATGTGCTCAAAAATGACCATAAATTCTTAAGTTATTGCAGGAACTGCAAAGAAGTTTGGACAAATTATAAACTACTGAGGAAGTGATTTGTTCTGGAGACTTTGGTTAAAAGGGAATTTCAGTAAAGTGGGAGGATGGGGGTTTACTAAATACACAGACTGTATACACAAATATATCCCCAAATGTATGACATTGCAGGGGAGTTGATGAGATACTGAAAACTGTGAGGTTTTAAACTTCTCCCTTTCCATTCCAGCAATTTTGCTTTCTAAGAGGCATGTTTGCACATCTGGTTGGAGGGGAAATTTTAGGCTGAAAGGACACCTCTCTAACCATGACTGAGGAACTAAAACAAGAATACTTTTCAAAACATACTGAATAGATTAGCCATATATTTTCAGTGCATTTTATTTGTTTTTACAGATAGAGAACAAAAAGCTTCTTTTACAGGTGAATATTCAGCTCCAGGATTTAAAGATTGTAAGTGTAGAAATATCAAGAAATGGTAAAATAGAGTATATTGGTGAATTCACTTGCCTTCCTTATCACAATGGCTGTTTTTCAAGATATCAGACACAGTCCCTTTTACATTTGACACTGTATACAAGCACAAAGAATGCTATAGTGGCACTGTGACTCCACTTAGTTAATCTGTTATTGTCTTCAAGATACTGCCCCTAAATAGTGTTTTAGAATGTCTTTGTGATGAAGCATAAAACAATAATTTGATTCCTTTTTATTTACTCTTTCTGTCAAGCAATAACATTTAGTTAATCCATGGTCAAAATATGAATCGAACTAATAACTTTGTTTTCCACAAAATCATAGAAAAAAGAGAGTGGGGAACAGAGAGCAGCAAAATGGGCAGAATGCTATGGAAATGTGGTTATTAGGATCTGAAGAGAAGCCGAGGACCATTGTAAGCAGTGAAGGGATATTTTATACTATGAGTATATTCTTATGCTCCACCTCACTTCTTTCCTTTATGATTCCTTGCATATGGACTCATTGCAACTTACATACAGGTTTACTGTCAAGAGTCTGGATATGGAATGTATCTTCCTATGTGCTCCTTCAGTTAAAATATTTAGCAAAAAGAAGTAAGTTATGCATACAAGAAAAGGCATACATCTGTATAGAAAGGGGAAACAGTGAAGCTATACCTATTCAAATTCCGGGCAGGTTCTGTTTCAAATCTGGATTAAAACTCCATGATTTATGGCTTGATAGAAAGTCAGCTGGAGGTGGCTAGCAGGAGAAAATACAGTGTAGCTGTAGTGAGAGAATGCTCCTAGGAAAACCAGTAAAACAGTCCTGCTGCTGCATCTTCCCACCCTGTTATTGGAAGGAGTAGGTAATGTAGATGCGGCTTCCCCATTGCCATAGGAGCTGAAGGCACATTTTCCATCATTCCCAGGTCTGTCATGATGTTTCAGGTTTACAATTTTGGCCTAAGAATACCGAGTGGTGGTGTTTGGTTTTGGAAAAGTCAGCATAGTTTTCAATGAATGTCAGAAATTCTTGCTTACCTCTTGGAAGCTCAATCTTACCCAGGATAATGTGGCCTCCTGTGAGTTAAAGGTTTTGAAAGAACCACTTAGTGGTCAGGGTGGTGCTAAAACTGCAGCCTGAATTTAGTCTTTGGTTTTCATTTGAATCCCTGAACTATGAGGACATAGCTTTCTGTAAACATGAAGAAACAAAAAAACCTAAGTTCATTGCTGCAGTTTTACTGGTAGCTTTAGATGTTGCATCCAAGGCGTTGTGAAATGTTGCACCATTGAATACATTGCAATTGTTCTAAGAACTGTAAATAGACTTTAACCATTGTAGGTAGGCATCTATTTGGGGACAAAATATTTAGCATTGTGTATTTCAACTTTTTAGCAGCCCATTAAACTGCAAAGTAATTATTACCTATTTCCTAATGGACACAGACATTCTTCTTATTACTGCTGGAAGCACTTATTATGTTTAATAGTAACTAGAAGTCTCAGAAGAGGCCTCAGATGAAATGATGAATATGTAACTGTAAGACCAACCTTATATCACACCTCTTTGAAATCTGGAGTAATAGTGGGTTTTTTCCAAACTGTTTACTGCCATGATTTAAGTAACTCATAGATGCACTTTAGTATTAACCATTTTTATATTGTCAGGGAACAGTTTGCAATTGTCATGAAGTGAGTAATCAAATATGATTTTGGAATAATAATCAACTTCAGCTTGGTTTCGAGTAGTCCATTATTTATATCTGATATTTAAAACTCGGACTGTTTGTCATGAAGTTAGGCCTATTTTAGTTTCCCACTCAGAGATGCTACCAAAATTGTCCTGATATGATCTCTTAACCTCCTGACTCCTGAAAAAAATGGAGTAAGCTGCCCCTTAGAGACATTTCACCTCCAGAAAAGGAAGACTTTTATAATCCTCTTATTTTTTTTCCCACAGAAATTGTATATTTCATATGTCTTGACTTGTAATTTCTGACCTGTACCAGAATTAATTCAGATATCTTCCATTTATCTTTAAAAAGAGTATGAGCTTGTTAATGAAATGGTTTATGTAGTTTGTAAATTTCTTCTATGAAATAAATTTGTGAAATGATCAGTCAACCACTGTATATTGCCAAAAGTCTCACAATCCAGCGCTCAAAACTTCACACATACAGAATTTTTCTGTTCTCCATAGGTGACAGTGCCTGAGGAGGTACATTAAGGGAAACAGAAGGCTCCCTTTCTCATTGCTAACGTCTTTGGCAGCAGATACTGCAAGGTAAGTTGTCTTAAAATGGTGTGAGACACAGTGTGGCAGTTGTGTATTTTTATGTAAGACTGTTTATTTTTAAAGCCTGAAGGAAAGGAGATATAGGTTTCCTATATTCCATAAATACAGCTAGGTCCCTGGATAGTATAACCTTGTGGTTGTCCAAGAGGAAATTCCATGTACCTTTATGTGATTATTAGACTCTGTCTTTCAGCTTGTTTTCATCATCTCCTGAAAGACTTTAAGGAAAAAAGTGAAAGGTTAAAGAGAAGTTAGGGATCAGTCTCAGTGTGCAGTGAATGCTTTGCATATCCCCCGCTTCATTGAGAGAATCTAATGGAAAGTAAAGTTCAGCTTTTCACAGCAGCTGCTTTGAACCTATGAAGATCAGTTGTGTCTGTATCAGCAACATTTCACTCTGCTCCCCGGGTCTTCATGAAATGGTGAAAAGAAGTTGAGAGCGCTAATGGAGATAAATGGGGATACAGGTGAAAGACTTCCATTGAACATTATGTTGCTAAGGGAAATTTTGGGTGATTCAGCATCAAGCACTCTTTCCTCTAAATAAATATAAACCAATATTCCAGTGGACCACATCAGGAAAAGAATTTACAAGCAGGTTTGCACTTATACAGAGATAACAGTGAATATCTTTATCAGTGGGAACAAATATCTGGTTTTTGAAAATAAATTTGTCTTAACCTCAATACATCGCCTAAAAGCTAATTTAGAAAAACTAGTTCTGTGTTCATCAACTTCCCCTCCAGGGGAAGACACAATATTCTTCATACCTCATTCTGCCCATGGTTTGGGGCTGCAGCTTTTAGCTTGCTAGTTTTATTTTGGAGCAGTCATCAAGACACTACTTGTTGATTATATATAGAGGTACAGAGAAATTTTCATCCCACTGAAGTCAAGGGAAGTCCTGCGATAAAGTTGGTCCAGATTTTAAGTGTTTTGACCATCTTAAGATTGTTTCTTAGTGAATGACAATAATCAGCTCCATATGGTGCATTTACTCTATTTCCATAGAATGACTTGGATGAATATGCAACAAAATTTTGCAGGTACTTTGCATTCAAGTAATTGACACTCAGTTTGCTATATTTGTCAGATATTTCAATGTGTATCTATAATAAATTTTTGGTAGCATTTTTAGCATGCTGTTTTTTTCAAAATAGTAAGTAAATTGAATTTTTCCTTCCAATGTAACATGCAGATTATAGTTTAGATATAGATTATATCATGCAGCAATTGCTCAAACTTTTCAAAGACTTGAACTCATTTAGATGAGAGTAACTCTCCATTTTACAAGTGAATAACTTGGCCTATTCAAAATAATATATATCCCAGAGCCCTCAACCCCCTAAACAATTAATTATATTAGTGAAATGTTATATCACATGTTTTAAAAATCAAGAGCATTAATTCAGGGAAGATCTGGATTTCTCTGAGGAATTTGACTCCTATATGGTGTTTAAACATAGAAAATGTGTCTTACTTGTCGGTTAGATTTTGCAGCATTAGCCAAATAATTAAAAAACCCAAAAAAAAGTAGGATTTTTACACAGGGAGGAAAACATTGCCTCTGTTTGCAAGGCAAAAATAGTATTTACTGAAAATACATTTAAATTATATACTAAAACAGCTTGTAGCTGGAGTTTCACTTCAAAACTTATCTGCACAGAATGCATTATACTTAAGCAAGTGACTTGAAATAAATATACTATGGTTAACATTAAACATTTCCATTTGCCAACAGTTACCACATGAAAGATCTGAGACCACGATTGTTTCCCCTGCAATTAGAACAGGACATATACTTGTGATAATTTTGTGGTAACCAATGGGAATGTTCTTTGTTTATGATTTCCAGCTGGACAAATATTTTCGAAGAAACAAAACAAAAACAGGAACAATGCTTGAAATTTGATTAGAATAAAACATCATCCCAAAATTCTAACCCATACCTTTAGCAGATGGCTAGCAAAACTATTGAGGTGAAGACAGTTTTTATCTTTAGTTATTCACTTCAGCTTCTATTTTGCAACGTAGAAATGGATATATCCAAGCAACTCAAAATTAGAAGGCAAATTTTAAAAATCATTGGTTGAAAAATCTGACACTCTGTAATTCCCAGAGATACTTCCAGGAGTCATAAGTGATAAATCCCCTCCTCGCTAAAAGCGTGTCAAGTAGGTCCAGCAAAGGAATACTCAATACCGGCTGAGTGTGCTACCCCTACATCACCACCAGGGAGTGACTGTCCCATTGCACTTAAACAGATTTTCTGGTGCTTGTAGCAAAGATTTGTGTCCTTAATGGCTGCATTTATCATGAGAAGCAGTTTTTTTCTCTGAATTAATTTCTTTGACTCAAAATATTGCTTTAGGCAATGAGCTGCTCTTTCCAGGTTATGCTTTCGTAAGGAAATGAAAAACAGCTCATGTTGTAATGAAAAGAGGTTTCTGATGTTTTCATCTTCTGCTGTCCCAGAAATAGGTACAGATGAAAAAACAGGAAAAAAATGTTTAGTCCAAGGGGTGAGTAAAGCTTTGTTCAATCTCAACCAATTCGAAAGTTCC
Source organism: Anomalospiza imberbis (assembly GCF_031753505.1). Taxonomy (NCBI): domain Eukaryota; kingdom Metazoa; phylum Chordata; class Aves; order Passeriformes; family Viduidae; genus Anomalospiza; species Anomalospiza imberbis. The sequence continues at coordinate 31,990,819 of NC_089686.1, forward strand.
TCATTCTTCTTATCTTGCATGATTTCTAGCGGTTTTAGATTATTCTAAGTTTTGTTTCTCATCAGTACAAGCTTAAAAGATACACTGTACCAAATTTTAAGTGCAAATCATACCAATTACAAGAAATTGCTTTAATTCACAATTTTGCTGTGAAACATACCTAAATATCAAGTAAAAATGTGTAAAAACCAAAAGATATAATTACATGATAAGTAATTACCACACTACATGGTAATGTTCATATGGGAAATGAACCTGCAGAAAAAGAGAAGAAATGTATAGATATACATTCCACTTTCAGTCTAAAGGACTTGACCACTGAGTTCAGTATTACAGTACTGAATCTACTACACAGGTCCTGTATACTCCATTGGATACTGTGCTTCTTTTAAGGGAGTGACATCATTACATTTATAAAGTGATACTTGTCACACTAGATTCTCCTGTTTTTACCAAGAGATGTGCTCTGAAGACGCCAAGGAATAACAAGGTGGGGAGCTGAAGCTGTACCAAGTATGTACATACACCCTCCCAGCACTGTGCTTTGCTTGGGAGTGCTGTCTTGTACTGAACTGTTCCATCAGACATATTTAGATCTCACCCAAAGGATTTTAAAAATATGGGCCACTCCAGGAAATCTTTATGGCTGAAATAACTTTGAAAGAAGTCTGACAATTTTACTAGCTAATGTTGTGAAGAGTTGGCTCTTGCTAAAGTTCAGTCACTTGGTAGGCGTCTAAGAACAGATGAACAAAGTACACAGAGGAAGGATTAATACCCAGCTATGATTGTCTGTGATTGTCATCTCCTGAGGATGTGCACTGGAGTCTCTACCTTGAGGTGGTTGCAGTTTATTATAGAAACATAAATGAAAATAGCCTGGAAGCCATAGGGGTAAAGTTTCACAATTGGTTTTATTTGGCAGATCTCCACTACATGTAGGACCTTCTGACAGCTTTTGTTCAAATCAATAATGAACCATAACTTCTTTAAAACATCAGATTTACTTTCACCAATAGATTTATTATTCTTCCATGCTGTAGTTTTCTATTTATGTCCCAGCAGGATAAAATATATAGGAATGAAACAACCACTCCTTTAACTCTCATACCAAGGAATGTAATCTGTACATTTAATAAAAGGGTACCCTGCATCTCTGCAGGTTTGCTGAATTATTTTACAGAGTTCATTGCCTTTACTGAAGATTAGTCACATGGGTGTCATTAGTTTCATACAGCTTTCAATTAAGCATGGATGTCCCACCCATGTATACTGCTATTCAGAATTTGTATTCCTTTTAGGAAACTCAACTTTTAGGAAGTATTTTGTTTTAAAATCTTGTTTTAACCTTAAAAATTAGCTTTGTAAAAATAACATTGCATGATCTGAATCCATGTTTCAATATCTTGGATACAATATTTTCTCAGCATATATATAAATATCATCATCCCTGAGGTAAACTGGGTATGACTAGATTTTCCTTTGGTAATTGTTTGCAGGCCATACTCCAGAGAAGATTCCTTACACACATTACACTTTCATCAGACCAAATATATTTAACTGGGCCTTTGAATACATTGGAAATAGGATTAAATTAGCCTCTTTGGTATTGTTGCTGGAAGACATCATAACGATGTGATGTATGAAGACATATAGCAGACTTTGCATTAATCTTTCCATCTGTAAAACCCACAGAAAACACCTCTGTTCCATTTGACATGTCTTCTCAGCCTTTTCTTCTGAAAATTTTAAACCAGGTACAAGAAACTTTTAAAAGAAGATGGCCTCACTATAATGAACATAAATAAATAATGTGTCTGCTCTCTGAATAACCTGTGGAACAGGTGAGATCTACTTTTCTAGTGTAGCAGCCATAAGCCCAGTCAAGTCAACATAAAGTAATATGAAATAGTTCAGGTGTCCCATTCATTTCTCATCCTAATATAGCATTATATTTATTCCTTTCTATGGGCTTGACTTATAAATTTAACACAAACAAAATTAACCTACAAAAAAACTTACTTTGCATGATTTCAGGTCCACAGATGAATTTCTTTTAATAAATATGACTGGAAAATATATGCTTCCTAATAAAATGGTGTGGAGACATGAGTAGAATATAAAAGAATACAGAATTTTTAAGAAGTTTGGACTGGCTTGCTAAGTGCAAATCTAGTTATGACATCACTGCAGTGATGGATAACAAGCTAATAATTAAAGAAATATCAAGGGATCTTAAAAAGTATCATTGTTTTCTCTATTATTGAACACAATTTCAGAGTGTTTCTTGAATGTGAAGAGACAAAACTTGGAACTTAGCCCAAAAAGTGGGCTGCAGATCAAAAAGTACTTCAAGGTCTTAGTTCTGGTTGCAATAAGAGGAGATTCCCTCACTCTGAGCAGCCCTGTGCATCAGAGATCCATGCTGTGGAGAGAAACTCAAATGTGTGCCAGCTGTTTCTGTACAGTACTTGCTGTAAACAGAAACTAAAGTTCAAAGTTTCCACTGCACCAGATCTAAAGCAGAATAATGTGCTTTTTGGCTGGACATTTCAGATGTCTACTCTCCAGCAAAGTCCTGACCAGAATTGTGTTGGACCATGATAGTTATCTGACAGGTTGTTGTCTGTAGTCTTTGCATTTTGTGGATGCCTAACACAGTTGCTTTGCCAGCTAATCATCTTCCTTAGAAAGTTTCAATTAAGTTTTATAAAGCTTTTGTAAAAATGATAGTTTGCAGAGAATTCAAATGTATCCTTCAAATGTAAAAGCATTGCAATCAAAACTTTTGAGCAAAATTTTTTTTTTCCCTTAAAACTTATTTAAAACTTTACTACCAATGTTTGGTCAGAAAAAAATAGCTAACTGTAAAACTACCTTTTCATTTTCAAGGAAGTCTGGTTTTAAATTAAAATGATAAACATACATCTGGGCGTTCACTTAGGAGCAATTTCATGTAACCAGAATGACTATTGCCTTGAAAGGCAGTCTGAGAAAGACATTTTGTCAAAACTTGTGGTTTGTCTCATGAAGAATACATTAACTTCTTGTTTCAATTGAAACACGCATTTTGAGTCCTTTTCTATTCACATGTTCTGCCTGACTTCCTGAATATTTCTGTACACACCTTAAATCAGTATTCACTTGGTGTGCAATTAAACTGCCTGTGGACTCTGCAGTACAACTGGGTATAACCTGACAAATGTAGTTGCAGCTATGTCCCACTTTTTGCTGTTCAAAGAAAACTTCTAGATTCAGTCATCCTCTCTTTGCCTTCCTGCACCTAATCATGAGCCACTGGAATAGACTTCTTCTGAGTCCTAAGTGGTGAATCCATTTCACACAGATGGGGCACAGTGTTTTCTTTTGGCTTCTCTGGGACCTTTCCTGGAGAGCCAGTGGTCATGGTGCGATCTCCTGTTTGCATTCATCGTCAAAGAGTGCTGGTTGATCCAGGTTTGCAGATAAAAGTAACATTTTTTACTTGATAAAATATTGTAACTGGGTAAAGCAAACAGGCTTTTCAAGCATATAAAATCTTCTTCAGGCTAGAGAGACACAAGTTTGTCAATATTTTCTAGCTGTCAAAATACATTATGTCTATCTGCAAGTTTTATATGGTCTGGATGTCGAAGAATTATAAAGATTTCACAGTCATCACACTTGGAATACCTTGTTTTACCATTTACCTTAAATCACAGTGAACTCCAGTCAAGTAAAATGCAAATAAAAGCATTCATTTATAATATCCAAAATTAGCAATGTAATTGTCAATTTTATAAAAGTTGTGAAAAAAGCAAGCCACCAGTCTGCCTCTAGAATTATCTAGAGTAGAATAATCTACTGGTCATAGACTATTGGTGATTAAATCCCAATAATATTATTATCAGAACATTAAGGTAAAAGCATCAGGGAATGCAGTTAACCTATGTTGCCAAGTCATAATCTTTGGGCCAATATATTTCCTACAACATCCTGACTGGCTGACTGCTTTGGTCCAGATTGTGGGCCAAATGTGGAAGCCAACAATAAGGAGCTTTCATAATGTGGACAAGGAAGAAAAAAACAAAATCCAAATCCCCCCAAAACCAAACATAAATGCAAATAGAATATACAATCCTTTTTCAGTTTTTGCTCAACTTATATTTTGGGCCTCAACTCATAGTGCCAGTAAATGTTAAAGAAAATATGTTGGCTTATAGCAATGTCTGACCCCCCTTACCATGGTCACTGTTTTATTCTCACACTCTTGTTCTCACATATACTGTGCAGCCCAGAGCAGATTAGCAGGGGTATGTGCAGTAAAGGACTAGTGCATCACTTTCCAGGATTCCACCACATTCACTGAATATAATGCTGAAAGCATATATAATTAATTCAGCCTATTAGATGAATAAAAATATTTTTATACAGTGCATATGACATGGAAATATTTTCTGTGTATTGCAGCTGTAAGATATCCGCTCCCTAGACATAATAGTTCAGTAGAGGGTAAACAGTTAATTTAAGAATAATACCCTGCACCAATACAGAGAGCTGGAAAGCAGATCTCTGGAGAAGGACCTGGGGGTGCTGGTGGACAAGCTGGTGGACAATACATAAAGCTTCAGTTAGAGACTAATAAATTATTACCTTACATAGAACTTTTTAAAGTATATAGTGTTTACAACATAGTACTTGTATATATTTATGTAATAGAGTTTTTTTAGGGAGCTCTATGCACCTTATGGCAGGCATTGTTGTAGGTAGATATGGTAGAATTAAAAAGTAAACAGCATGTCCTTTTTTCAAAAGGCAATACTAGCTTCAGATATCAAGTATGGACATCATGCTGAGAAATTTTAAGGATCATCCTAACCAAAATTTTGCTAAAATGTATGGCTAATCAAGACTTAATAGCTTGAAGCCAATTACAAGTTGAAATGGTTCTTGCAGTTTTTACTTTGCTAAAAAGTAAAGAACAAATGTAGTTTTTTGATGGATTTTCAGCTTAGGATTTCTATTTCCCACTTCCCATCTGCATCACTTACAGTACAGTGAGGCACAGAGACTTACAGTGGGTTGTACAGGCCACCATGGCACTCCAACACCTATGGGTATCCATAGAGGTTCTTTGCTCTGTATCTTAATTAAAAAGAGGAAGGAAATTATTTCATTGTAGCTGAACAGGAACTGTCTATGCTAAAACTCCTTTATTTAATCCAGCCACAAAAGGACTCAGAGGAAGTACATTCTTTAGAATTCAAAGTGCTTTAACAGTGTGGACTGTAAATTGATAAAACCACTCCTAAGTATGTGTTTTCCTTTCTTGTTCTTACTAATTGCATCTTTAAAATTATAGCGGTGGGATTCAGCAATGTACTACTTCATCCTTGTGAATCTATGGCATTTTAAGTGGCTGAGATTTTTATAAATAATTGCCATTCAAAAATCACTTGAAATGTTAGGTTACTGCAAAAGACTTCATCTTAAAAAGTTTTAAAGCAAGAAAAATAATATCACCTCATAGCAATAATTCATCTTTTAAAATGCAAGACATTTCAAGTCATTGAGCACACAAAATTATAATCTTTAACTATTTTAACTAGTCATTCCTTCCTGCCTTCTTTACTTCCTTTCTCATATTTTGGAAACCAACTAACATTCTTCCTAAAAAAACTACCTAAAAACTGTTCTTGGCTAGCCATTATGTGTGCTGAGGTTTTGATACTGAGAGCATGTTAATGGCCAAATTATAAGCCCTTGAGAATTAGAATTCAGAAGACAAACATTAACAGACCCTTAACTACAGTAGCACAAACCAAGATGCTATAAATTACAGGGTGGTAGTGTTAAAAGCACTGGCTTCCTGGTGTCTGGCTCCCAAAACCTTTTCATTTGCTTGTATATCAGGCTGTGGAGAAGTTGCCACTTGCTATTTGGCCAGTATTCAGCTGGCAGAGATATTTGTTTAAAGTTCAGGCCAATCAATGGCTCAGGCCTGCAACTAAATATTTTGTTGTTATGCCATCAGAAATATTTACCCTTCTCTGTTTTCTTCTCATTCCTTCACTTGTTCACTCTTCTACCTTTCTATGTGACACAGAACTTGCCAGTTTTTGCAATTCTGGCCCAGTATCTTAATGAGCTAATTTCCATCTTTACAAGTGAACTTACAGTCAGGATAGCTTCATGGATTTCTCATGGATCATGGGCAGTATTTGTGGTATGCCTTCCTTTGCATGGGCACATGCTGTATTTGATGCCAGAGTCAAAGAGAAATTGGAGCACAGGTATCTCAGAAACTTTGTAGTTACTGCCTTCATTAAGATGAAATAGCCAGGAATTTATATGTCTTCTGTTGACCAATAGCTACAATATGGCACAGTTCTCAGACTATGCCTCCTAAATCTGTGACATAGTACAGGAAATTTAACATCTCTGTTCCCACATGCTGCTGCTGACTGTGGGAGCAGCAAAGCTTTGGGATACAGTCAGCCAATCCAAGTACAAGGCCTTTAGCATGTTCTTTCCCAGGGGCCTTCCCTCTATGCTTAGCTCTGCCTCAGGTGAACTTTCATATATGCAAAAGGATTATCTGCATACTGAGCTGAAATTTATCACACGTAGTATGCTTGTTTCCTGATCTAATATAATTTTGTTGCTTATCATTAAGGGACACTTCAAATTCATTGAAACCAGAGAAAGAGTATTAAAGGAAATGATAGAATGAGTCATAACTTCTTCAGCATTGCTCTTGTATTTATTCCTTCAATTGTGTCCTCTGGAGATCACCGGGACTCCATCCATATAAACAGCAGTCTGATGAAAAAGCCCTGTTCTAGAAATAGCCTGTGCCCTTAATTCAAGGGCTGGTATAGGCCACAGAGAATTAAGTGTGATTAGCAGTTGCACTTTACACAGTCCCATGGGATGCTGTACAAGTAGTAGGTCATATCTAGTTCCTCACTCCAACACATGGTAGATTGATTCTTATTGTTTCATTTTGGTTGTGTTTCCTTGGTACGGTCTCTTCTTTTATCTGATTTACTGAGGTGCAGAACTAAATCCCTTGTCTTTCATTGGGAAAAGCTTAAAGCTGAGGCTTTGTATGAGAATAATGTGGGAACATAATCCACACCTTTATAGGTAGGGATGATCAGCTATTGTTCCATTCATTACTTGTAGAATGTGGCATTCTTGGCATGTGGACATACAGTGGGGTAAACAGCCAGGAGGAATGGTAACATTTAATAATTAACCTTGTACCTGAACTATTCATATGTATATTCAGAGGGCAAGTAAGCACTGTTACTTGATGAAATAAAGCAAACAAATTTAGACTGCTTATAAGGAAAACATCACTTAATTGCAGCAATATATTAGACTGTGTGACAGCTTCCCAAGGGGAAAACAGGAAGCAGTGTGAGTAATTTAAAAAGAACACTCATAAAGCTCTGGAAAACATAATGTAGAAATAAGAACATTTTGGCAGAAGATGGAGCATATGGTTAACACATCCTTCTCTTCTTGACTATGTTTTTGTCATTTTGAGCCAGATTATAAACTCAAAAGTTAATATCTTCAGTCACTTAGACCTGCAAATTTGATCTCAGTGTGGTTCCAGTTCAGAACTGGACTCTGACATTAGAAAGCTGTAAGGCAGAATTTTGTAACAAGAAAGCCCAGAGTAAAGGTTATTTCTTAATTTGGAAAAAAATGAACAGGTTCTTCTCTGGTATAGGTATATTTTGCAAACTTCTAAGAATCTGAACTGAGTCAAAAGTGGTTTGGGGGTAAAGTTGGAATGTTATGAATTTAGGTGAAAATTTGCCATACTCAAATAAAACCTGATTTGACAGTACACTTCAATTTTGCTAAAAGTCAAGCCAAGGGAGTAAAATATATATTGTCCAAAAATAGAACATACAAAAAAAGGTGTAGAAAAGCCAACATATAGAATTTTTTCAGATGTATCCAGTACTTGTATATAAACAATATTATGGTTCCTTTGTACCAGTAATTACAGATACAGTGGTAAGAAAAATTTATAGAGCTGAAACAATGCAAAACTCAAGCAGAGTTCATAAAAACCCCTGTCATCTTGATTACTGCAACATTTTCATTCATCTGTGTGGGTGGGGGTTGTTTTGTTTTGGCTTTTTGTTTTATTTTGTGGGGTTTTTGTGGTTTTGTTTTGTTTTGGTTTTTTGGGAGGGGAGTTTGTTTGTTTGGGTTTTTTGTTGTTGTTGTTTGGTTTTTTGGTTGGTTGGTTGGTTGGTTGGTTGGTTTGTTGGGTTATTTTATAACAGTGACCAAAAAAAATAAAATAGATAATAACTGTCAGTCACTGGTTAAAACTTAGAACTTCAGAAATTTCAGAAAGGATTCTTTCCATCAAATTTCCACACAGCATTTTAGAAAACAAAAATTATCCCCATGCTTTACTGTTGTTACAGGATTATAAATCATTCTGCAAACTTCAGAAGTGAGCTGAAATTATGACTTCTTCTAAAGCTTTACAGACTGATTTAGCTAGTAACTGAAGAAAACTCAACATAAAAATAAGGCTAGGGATAGGCAGAGAGGAAACATGAGAAAAACCTGTTTGTCTTGTTTCTTGTGACAGACTTGCTGTATGTTTTCTGTTTAAATATACAGGCATTACATAGCCATAATTATAGAGGTGGACTTTTTTAGCATTATTGCTTAGTTAAAGCTGTAAAAAAGACCAGCTAAAATATGTAGATTTTTTTTTTTGCTTCTCTTTTAAAAATGCAGAAGGTATTTTCCCCCTAAATTTGCAAATAATCCCTATGTTATAGCTTAAGGTGATTTTTTTTTTCAGATTTTCCTCAAGGGCTACCTTTTTCTAGGAACAAAATATTTTGAAAACTATTAACTATTCTCCAAAATGATTTTGAACTTTTCTGCTTTAATACTGAACCTCTGATCTGTCTATCATTAAGTACAATAGATATGCTGCAATAGAGCATAGGTTCATTTAAAGTTACAAAAGGCTTTATGTTTCCATTCCTTCTTCCTTTTCATTAAAATATATAAAATTACAGTAAGCCAATTAGATGAATACACTTTGCTATAAAGATGGAGCATTTTGCTACAAACAAGAAAACCATTTTAGTATAATGACGTAGACATGAAAGGAGTGACAGTATCTAGGGAAAAAGAAAAAAAAATAAGAAGAATTGTATTGTGATCCGTATTTTAAATTTACTTGGAAATATTGAGCACCATCTCAAAATAGAAGTGTTAATATGCATTGCGTGTTGTTTACAATTCCTGAGTAACAGAGAGACTGGAAGGTCAGGAAATGTCAAGTTATGACACTGATTCCTTTCTGATCCATTCTATTTCTGCCACTCACAATTTAATCACGTCACACTAACATCTATTAAAAATAAAGATGAGTGAAATAAATTGCAGAAATAACTTTAGCTCTGAATAGAAGGCAGGGACATACACAACTATGAAGAGAACACTCAAAAAGCTAAACAGAACACTATTGGTATAAGATTGAAAACAAATGCTTTCAGCAACTTGTCCTGGGCATGACTGAATATTCTGCACAGATTTCTTTAATTTCCCCTTTGCTATTGGGCTTATTTTTGCTGTCCAACATCTTACCTAATAATGAGAAAACAAATAGCAGCCCTTAAGAAAATATGATCACATGAACCCTCATGGCTGTATACGAATTTAAAAAACCGACCTCAGTCTTTCTTATGCATGCAAATAAATAATTGATTTCCTGACATCAGTTAGTCTAGGAAACTGTGGTCAGCCCGGCCTCTTTTACTGCAGGGAGGGTAGAGTCCTAGTTTTTCCAGCTGGTCTCTCTGTAACAGTAACAGTTACTGAAGTAGAAATTAGCTGGACTTTCAATCTGTGATCCTAGAGTTAAATACTAATAATATGAATAGTAGTAGTAATCGTAGTAGTAATTTTAAAAGTCACTGCTCCTGATATGGAAGAGAATAATAAAAGACTGAGACCAGTATGTAACTTTTCTACTTAAATATTACAAATTGTCTGTTGACATGTGTGGCTAGCACCAGTGGTGCACATGTCTCCTTTGGTTTTGGGCTGCAAAGTTTCTGGAATTTTAGGATACCAAGAAAATGTGCATTAAACAGCATGACAGTAAAACTGTACATCAAACAGCTGAAGAAAAAATTTTGTTGCGTCTGGTTTGTCAACTCCCTTTCAGATCTCAGCAGGAATATTTCAAGAAAAACATTGTTAATGTTAATTTTATTCTTTCAGTTTCAATTAGGACCAGATCAGATGGGAGCCTAAGATGTTGCATAAACCAAAAATGTCTGAACCATGGAGAAAAATAATCAGTGTTCAGAATATATGAGGGTAAATGCTGTTGGGGAAGTTTTCAGAGAGTATTTATCAAACTTTATGCACATACATGCCCAGTTCTGATGCCTACTGAACATGTTCTGATAGAATATTTATCAAAATTGGCACTGTGTTTATAAGTATAAAAATCCCTCTTTTTAGAGAAGTAATAATTTTTTAATTGCTTCATAGATTTATATAGAAAAAAAGATCCTCTGTCACAAACAATTTACGATTGCAACAGGAAACGATGCAATTCAGTTTATTTTACACCAGCTGGATTGACCATTCTAAGATGTTGGTCAGAAAGCAAAGCATTTTTCTTTAATAATGGGATGTAAGCACCTGGGTAACTCTAAACCTCACAAGTAGTAATGTCTTTAAGTATTCTGCTGAATACTAACACTTCAATGCTTTACTGCAGTGGACCTTCAGATTCAACTGAATCTGGATTATTTTGTTGATATTTCATGCATAAAAAAGTGTTAAAGAATCTAATTTTGGAAAAAAAATGGCTTAGACACTGGATTTTGAAATGAAAATTAATGTACTTTGACAGCTTTGTGGAGCTATCTGAAATTTAGATTTTAAAGCAAGATATTTGCATTTAAAAATATATTTTATTTAGATATTTAAAATAAATTCCCCAAGAGCTGAGTCTGCATATAGAAATTCTGTTTGAAATACATTCATATTTCTATGTATGATTGCCATTTGAAAGAAGAGCAGGCATTAGGAATAACAATCTCTTTCTGCCAAAAGCTAAGTCTGCTAGAGCCATCATTTGGTCCACCAGAAATGCCCTGCTGCAAACAGGGCTACTTTGTGTCTGTGAAATAGGAAATGGCCATGCTGAAAAAAATCAGCAACTACTCAACAGCCTTTTCTCTGTACACTGCTGTCTAAACAAGGAAAAATACCCACCAACATTTACAACAAAGAGGCTTTGGAGGAATGTAACAAAGACTAGTCCAAAGTCAGCAAAAAAAAAAGACACATGAAAGACAATTTCTAATATGTTATTTATAAATGCTCAGGTAGACTGACAGATGAAATAATTACTTTACAATTTCAAGTATCTTGCTTGAACTTTGGTCAGTTAACTATTAATGAAAATAGCAATCAGGTTACGTACTTGTTCAGTGAGTGGACAATACATGGACAGTGACAACTATTCATATATTGTAGCCAGACATTCCCCCAGACAGGTTCAGTTCCTATTCTGCCTTAATACAAAATGAAAAGAAGATTTTACACTCAAGAAGACGGACTAAGAAAAATAAGTAGTCATTATGCCTGGCAGTCAGTATTGTGGAACCATCTTTGAAATTTCCTTTGGGATATAAAATGTCATTATAATTATTCTGTGAAACATAGGATGGAAACATATTGGTATTCTAAGGGTTGTCTCTAGAGGACTGCATGTATGAAGACACAACCTTACTACCTGATCAAATCCTGGTCAAGTCATTCTTGAATGTGTTTTTGGCTGAATGCAGCTAAAACAGTTTCTGAACTATAACTGTTTGGAGGTACATCCATTTGCTGAATAAAAGGAGCAAAAATGGAAGGAATTAAGTGTTTAAATCCCTTCCGAGGTGGTCTGTGCATCCTTCAAACAGTAAATTGGCACCAGGAAAGGACTTTTCAAACCTTGACTTTTCAGACATGTTTGTCATGCCAATGTTAAATACAGTGTAGAATTTGGAAAGATGTGAAAAAAGCCCTATGATAGAGTTGCTGTATTATAACACTGAGTTTCTAAAACACAGCAGTATGTTTTTTTCTGTGGCACAGCTAGCCAAGCATCTCACTGCCAGTTTTCCATGATCTCCTAGGGTAAAATGGCAATCATTTAAGAGTGAGTCCTTGATTCTGTAACTAATAAGGACCCACAGAACGCAGAGGGAGGGTAGATCTACAAAATTCACCTGTGGAGGAAAATGGGGAAACTTCTGTACACTCCAGCTTATAGAGCAAACCCACTAAACTGGTTCTTTGTTTGGTTTTGACACAGTGCCTACTAGCATAGAGGTACAGCCTGAAGGAATGTTTTTGCTATCACATGCATAAAAACATCCAACCAGAAATATAATGAATGCATGCAATTTATACATAATACACACATTTGTATATATATGAGGGTATATCCTATTTTAGTGACCAATTCACAGTCATGAATGCATACATGTGTGCAAGCATATATGCAACTTTGATTTTCTCTTTCTGAAAAAGCCACTGTCGGATAATTTTTTTAACAGGTACTAACATGTGGGCCTCTCAGATGTTTCATACAAGTTTTTCACTTGATTTGTACTCAATGGGACATTCAGAATATAGGAATCTGACATAGCTCTTCACTGCATATATGTGTAGATACACTGAGTTTCTTAGGATAATATTACTTTTCTTTTTATTTGAAGATTTCATTCTGCCTACTTATTTTGCTTAGTTAAGTATCACAAAATAATGTGATAATGATCAGGAACTCTGAGTGTTAGGGTCTTATATTTTCTAACATCCATGAAACACTTACTTTGCTCCTTCTATTTTCCCTAAGTGAAAATTTTAATTGTTCAGTTGTGAAAGTGGAAGGAGAAATGGTAGCACTCAGATGAAAAATAAGTTCTGAACAATTTGCTACATGATTCAGATGAATGGTATGAGGAGTAATCAAGAGCCAGTACCAGCAGAAGAAATAGGAACCTCTATTGGACATTAAGATGCACAAAATGTCTGGGAAAAGACTGATATTGTTGCACTCTTTCTGTTTATTATAGTTGAATTCCCAATTTTTGCCTTGATACTTTTCCTGCTCATTGATTTTATCAAGAAGGAGTAAAGCCTTTAAGTGGCATCAAAAACTAATTGAGAACTACATGAACAATTTGGGTATAACCAAGCTAGACAGACCATAAACATATTCATTCATCTATGAATCACTGTAACTGGTGAGCTACTTTGAACACTACAGATCAAAAATCCTAGGAAAGGGAGTGAGAGCTGCTATTAAAATCATCATTTAACAATCAAGCAATGCAAGAAAGAAGAGAGTATCTCACTTCGCAGTATAGCCTAATGGAAGAACACATTTGACCATACCAATTGATGGACAACTCCTCCTTCTTACCAGTTTTCCTTTTCTACACAATCCATGTAACTGGACCATTTTCTTATGATGCAAATTTTTGCATGTTTATATTTTCAGTGACAAAATATGGAATTCTATCCATTATTATATTATTATGTTCCTGTAATAGTTTTCTTAGAAATTTTAGTATTCTGACCTAAGAATGTTTGACTTTTCTTAAACTTAAAAACTTAGTGAAATATTAGGGAGAGGTTTTAGTCCATATGTATCGTCCAAAATCAGGAAACATTTTTCCAATTTGAATGAATGAAGTGAAAAGTAATCTTCCTTCTCTAGTAAATCAGTCTAACTCTGTTTATGAGATCTGAAGGGCTGATCCAAGATGAGAAATCTTTGTATTTCAAACAGAGTGAATAAATGGCAGGAAACTGATGATAAGTCTGAAAGTGTGAGGTATAATCCCAGAGTGGATCATTGACAATGATGGAGAAAAACATAGGTGCCAAAGGAAGAAATGCTGGCAAATAACTGAGAACCAAACTATTGTCATTTATAGCTGAAAAAAGTAGTTAGGCTTTTGGGTCCTTCCTGTCATGGATGCAACAAGTCCCCTTGTAGACATGACCCAGTAAAACAGGAGATGGAAAACTGACGATCTGTCCCTTGTGGCTTCAAAAGAATCCAAGGAATGTTTGGTAGCAGCACAGTGTTTAATCTTTGTTTGCCTTCAAAATTCCAGTTCTGGTCATTTCATTTAGCCCAACTAAATTACTTACATGTTTTCAACTGGCAAAAGTTATTCTTCACTTCCTTTTAATTTAATTACAGAATTTCTCTGTTGTGGAAAACCTATTTGGGAGGGTCTTTTTGTGCCAAAAGTGGCAGTATTTCAGGTGAAACTGAATTTCATCACTTCAAAATACTTCTGAATCTTTGTGAATTAAAGCCCCACACAGACATAGCAATAAAAGAAAAATAAACTAATTTAAAATTAATGCTGACTGCATTTTGAGTGATCAAAAAAGGCACAGCTGTCTTTTTATTATCTACCAGTTTCTGAGGAACCTATTACATATTTGATTCTAATATTCAGTTGTTTTTTTCATTGAGTTCATTGCTGTTAATGACTTTGGATCATATACCTCAGAATTTTGTTGTGGTTTTATTTCCTTCCATTGGCCATTCATATTCAGAGTCACATATCCAGCTATTACTGTGGTGGCCCCACTTCAGGTATTAATAGTCAACTTCTTAGTATGACATTGGCAGAATGTCATTTTTAAATTGATATTATGAATCTGGAAAATATATGCAGGGCTGAAGTCTATTAGCAGCACAGACAAAAGCCGTGTTTGAATCCTAAGGTGGGCTTATTGTACTCAGGACGAGCAAATGGTTCTGAGGGAATCCAGGACCACACAAACTGATTGTCTCCTACCCTGCTAGATTAATACCAGGCATTTGAAAGAGGACACTGAAACAGCCAGAAACTTTTTATGTGGTATCATCCTGAGACCTCCTGATTGCTGCCAGGATGGTGGATTTAGATTCACTGTGTAGAACTCCACCACTCAAATAATGAGTGCCTGATGGATGTACTAGGATATCACCACATTTGTTCAATAGCAGTTGAAGCATGAGTTCTACAAGCATTTTTTGGGAATCAAAACATCTTCAGGTTCAGCAATTTTTATTTCTTTCAATTTTTTTTTTGCAAAGAAACATGAACTGGCTGAGCCAAACCTCTTATGTCCTACCTGTCCAGCAGCTGTGTCACAGACCCGTTTCTGTCTCCAGCTTACTGTCCCACTTGCCCATTTTTGTTATTCTGACTCAGCTATTTTCCTCATGCTTATCTTTCTCACCTTCATCCTTCATAGTTTCCATATGTCTTTTCCACATAAAAATCTCCCCTTTTGGTCAGCTCACACCTGTTCCAGCCATAGCCGGGGTGTACAGGTGAGGCTGCCCTTAATTGTCGCTGTGTTTGACAGCCCTGAGGGCACCAGCAGGCTCTGCTGTCCCTGCCCACAGCCCAGGGACTCCGTGTCAGCCCATCCATCCCTCATCAGACCCTGCCCCAACAGTGCCACAGTAGGGCCTGTCTCCAGCTCCCCAAGGTGCTGTTCTGCCTGGCCATGGGCCCTGAACTGTGCCCATGCACAGCCCCACATCCTGGTATGGCCCCAGAGAGGTGCCTGGTGCTAGGGTTGAGACCACCCTGGACCCAGCCCTGCCTTGAGCCGTGCTTTGGGGAGCCCCTTCACCCCCAGCTACCGCCCCCATGGAGCTGCTGGA
Source organism: Anomalospiza imberbis (assembly GCF_031753505.1). Taxonomy (NCBI): domain Eukaryota; kingdom Metazoa; phylum Chordata; class Aves; order Passeriformes; family Viduidae; genus Anomalospiza; species Anomalospiza imberbis. Next base: position 32,006,555 of record NC_089686.1, read on the forward strand.
CCCCACTCCATCCCAGCAGCACTGATTTCCCCATAGGAGTGTTGTGGGAACCCCAATTAAAAGTCTAACAATTTTTAAGCCCACAGCTGCTGCACGTTCAGTGTAGGCAGAGCTTTTAGGAAATATTTTCCAACTAGCAAATATCTGCTTTGGTTTAATGTACTAATTGTGCTCTCTGAAATTTTTGTCATCTGGACAAGGCATGTGTTTTGAAGAGTTAGGAATAGCACATCCTGCATCAAAGCAAAGCAACACTTCAGCATCTTAAATAGCAAAGGAATTTTTCACTTTGGACATGAAAAGTTTTTTTTGATTTTCTCCCCTCACTCGCCCTCAGAAATTGCTGAGCTGTTTTGACTGAAAATTCCCCAAATAGCTCAAATAGCAGATAACTGCATGGAAGGCTTGTAACTATAATTAGAAAAAAACCCTGAACTGGAAGTTAGAATTTGGCAAAGTTATAACAAATTACAACCAACTGGAAAGGGTCAAAGCAATTGGAAGAATATAGGTGGTGCTCCTTGCCACACCTATAATACATTCAGCTTATTTTTCTTAAGCTAAATTCATCCATTGACAAATTTATGAGCTGCTGAGTGTTGTGTCTGGGCTTCAGAACACTTTGAATTAATACAGGAAAGCCTCTTTTACTCTGAGCATGAGACTTGTTTGAAATACTGGCTATAACACATTTTCCAAAAATTGTTTAAAACAATA